>NC_073242.2:79862857-81111071 GCF_029281585.2 Gorilla gorilla gorilla | reverse complement strand
CTCTATGAATCAGGGTATGATAGGTTAAGCTGCAGCAACAAGCAACCCCCAAATTACAGCATCTTAAAAGCACTAAGGCTCATTTATTGCTCACAGTACGTATCCAGTATGTATTAGCAGTGGCACCCTGCAGGAGTGTGTGTGCACTAGAAGAAAGCACAGCCAATTGCACGCTAGCTCTTGAGGCTTCCATGCAGGCATGGTGTGCATACACACACATGTATGTTCCCACTGCATTGGGCAGAAAAAGTCACATGTCCACATCCACATTCACAGAGTCAGGGACATGCAATACCAGCAGGTACCTAGGTACCCAGGAGGACAGAGAATCCACATCAGGACATTGCACCTGCTTCCTTCTTCCACAGGCCTTTAAACAAGCTGATTCTTCTGCCTGAAATGCCTTTCCTTTTATTCTTTTATTTTTTTTCAATATTGCCCATATTTAAAATACACCCTCCATTCCTTGAAGTAACTCCTGTATTATTCTCTGCATCTAAGCTCAAGCTTAGGGAAACCTTCCCTCCCTGGGTCAAAATATCCATAGTATAAGCTCTTATAGCAAAATATACATGTATAAAACTTGCCATAATTGCAATTTTATCTTTGTTTGAATGAATGTGTGATAAATATCTGTCTCCCATATAAGACTGTAAGCTCTATGAAGAGAGTGACTGCATTGGCTTTTGCTCACCAGTGTTATAACAACAACAAAAAACAACACCTATTACAGGCCAGGCATAGTTCTAAGTAGTTTGACACGTGACTCTTTCATATTTATAATAAATGAGCTAACTCATTCATATTTGCAATAACCCTATGAGGCAGATATGATGATTACTGTATTTTGTAGATAAGAAAATTGAGGCACAGAACTTGTCCAGGTTCATGCAGCTAGTAAGTGATGTGAAGCCAGGGCTCAGACATAAACCTCTGACACCAGAATCATGCTCTTGACCATTGCAGTTTACAAGCGTCTAGACACCCCATGGTGCCAAAAGAGGTGTTCAGTAAATACCTTTTGAATGGCCCAATGAAGGACTAGACCAGTATTCTGTGACGCACACTCAGGAAAAGGCTACCATGGGGTGATTTTTCTGGAATGTCCAAGCAGGAAATTTCCTTAGAGATCACCTGGTTCAACTTTCTTCTCTTATGGACTGGTAAGCCACAGCTCAGAGTTAAGGTTGCTGCAGAGTTGGCTCTTCTATCTCGTTTGGCAGGAATGGCACATCGGCTGGCATCTCTCAGAGCCACACCTTTCTTATTTCATTAGGCAATAAAGTAGAAAATGGCACCAGTGGGGATTTCTTCCAGTAGACCAATGGAAACTTTTGTGTATATGAAAGATTTGAGTGCAGGGTATGGAAGTGACTTTTACCTTCTCTCTTTTCTGAAATTAGATTTTCTAGGACAGAAAAAAAAAGAATGCCAAAGGTAATGAAATCTCCACGGTTATACACACAGTTTAAATTAACAGTGTGAGTCAGTGTTTCAGAATAGAAATAGTAACAAAAGCTGACATCCTGGGAAAAAATGACTCAATTAACTGTATGTGCACTGCCACTGCTTCAAATTTTGATGATTTGTAACCAGAGACCCATGAAAATTAAACCCCAAAGGGACTGTGACAGAATTTGTATCTAGTTACCAGGGTAGCTGGTTCACTGGGGTATGTGGTGGTGATGGTTGAGAACCTTTGATTTCCCAACCCACTGTGGAGATCTAGATGTCTGTTACCCATCACTTGGAGGCACAGAGTGCCTCATGGATGAGGAAGCATGCTAATCGTCACCTCCATAATTCTCTCTCCTGGCATCCAGGTCCTTAGCAAAGTCCATTTATCCAGCTCGCTGAGAAAGGAGAAGACATATAATAGGTTTTGGTTAAATACTTCCAGAGAAAGGAGTAGATCAGGTGTTTAGAAGGCAAATATCTTTATGAGATTTACTTATTTTCTCTCCAAGGAGAAAAGAGCACCAATAGCTAGCTTGTTAAAGATTGCTTTGAACCCTGAGAATTACACAGATTAAAAGGGGAACACTGTGCCTTGTGGTACTCAAGCATCCTTTGCTGCAAATGGGAATTGACTGAGCCAAAGCCTGGTGAGAATAGTGGAAAGAGGAAGTGGGTCCTGGGGCTCCTTGGAGGTACAGCTGGAACAGGGAAGTCATGTGGAGGCTACAATTCTTCTCATCCTCTTTATGTTCTCCCTTCAAAGCCCCCATTTATTATTTCAATTTTCTATCTTTGTGACAGAGTGGGCTTCTATGACTTCTGCCTTGCCCTGGAGGTCCAATACAGGTGAGTCACTTGTGCAGCAGTAAGGACAGGAGGGCAGAAGAGAAGGAGCCTGGTGCTTGGGGCTGGAAAGTGATAGTCAGCAATGCATCCTGTGCCCCTCATCCTACTCCCAACGTCTCATTCTGCCTCAGATTCTTGGCACATAGATGGACCAGAGGGGGCATGGCAGCATTTATATCCTGGTTGCTGGAGCTTCGATAGAATTGGTCCTCTTGTGAAGCCAAATACTGCAGGGTTCCTTGCAGTTAGCTTAGTACATGATCTGCAATCCAGGAGCACTGCCTCTAGACTACATTCCAAGACATTTCAGTATATTCTTTTTTTATTTTTGTTGCTTTCTGCCTAGGAGTCATCAATCCATTCATCCTTTCTGCCATACTCATCCCCCACCAGTACATGAATTTATTTCTTCAACCAACAAACACTTGTTTTATGCATATGTGCCACATACTGTGCTCTGTTTTAGGGGACACAGAGACAAGTGACTCAGTCTCAAGGTAGACCTAGAAAAAATCAGAGAAGGGTGGAAATTTCTTAGTTGCTGAGAGCATCTAGCAAATAGCCAACCTCTTGTGTCCCATGACATGCTCAACAGCTAGGGGCATTCAGGCTCTGTCTGCACAGTGATTGTGAAAAGTCTATGCTGGGGCTTACTTAGCCCTCCTGGAGAAGATATTAAATTATTCTGTCACCCACACTGTTAAGCTTGGTGACTGAATCTAGCTGCTTTATAATCAGCCTAACCCGGAAGGAAGGGCACAGTAGCACTGGGAATATCACCACCTTCCTTTCCTACCCCATCCCAGCAGAAAGCTGACCATTTCCCAGGATGCCTGTATTTCTGCTTTACTGTTCCCAAGGTCTAGCTGAAGATTCTTCCCTCTGGAGAGGACTGGGCCTCTTGTTTCAGAAAATTGCAGCAAAATGGAAGAATAGAGAGGTATGAACTTGTCATGAGGGCAGAAGATGATTGGTTTCCATAACTTGGTCAATGACCTCAACTAGGACACAGTTAAATGAAATCACATATGTGTGTTCTTTCATTATTGTTATTGGTGAGTGCTAATTTGAAGCATGATCTTTCAAGTGGTAATCCAGAATCTGCTGCAGAAACAGTAAGAACATCAATCATCATTTGAGGCTGCAGATGATTTCATCCTGTGAAGAGCTAGCCTATGAAGAGTTTCTCTGGAGGCCTCTGAGGTAGGCAGGGCAAGAGATGACCATCCTATCATACAGATGAGGAAACAAGACTCGAGCAATAATGGCTATGAACACTTCTATGAGTCTGCTGCTGCCCGGGGCGCTCTCCATATACCAGGCATTTTGAACTTTTACAGATGAGGAAACTGAGGCCAAGAAAGGATAGGCCTTTTTCCCTAAGACACACAGATAACGATGTAGTAAAGCCGAATTTCTAGACCAGGACTTTTAGACGCCAGGTTCACTCTTTAGAGACCCTGGCTATCTTATTATATCCTAAGGTCACATAGCCATGAGTGGTGGGTCTGGGAGGGGAACCCAAGTGTTTGATTCCCACCCTCTAGTATTTCTCCATTGCTTCATTTTCCCAGTACGGTCTTCATCCTCCTGAATTCCTACTTAGCAAAATGACATCTGGAGAAGTTGTGCTGGCTGCCACTTCAAGGAGGCTGAGTGGTGGGCATGGGCTCTCAGCCACTGCCTATCAACCTAGAAGGAAACTATTCCCAGTAAAAGCCTTAAATCTGTGGTGATGAGAATTTTCTAGCTTACTTGAATGCCGTGATCTCATCTAGGCTGGGATACCTGGGATCACAGATTCACTGGGCAAAGACAAACCATTTAAAAATGCAGGTCCTCCCATAAGCAGAGCCTGCAGAGTCTGTAGAAATTGTGCTCATTTACTGTATGCTGGGCAGGGAATAGCCACTCATACTGAGCACTTACGAGGCACCAGTCACCACACTAAGCATGTGGTCTGCATTAGGTTGGTATTCCTATCTCTACCTAAAAGATAAAGAAACTGAGATTCAGAGAGACTAACTAGTGTGCTCCAAGTCACACAGCTGGAAAGGCCAGCTAAGATTTGCACTCTAATTTCTGTGGCTCCCAGAATCCAGCACCCTCTGCTGTCTGCTAAACCAGGCTGCCTGTCAGAATCAGAAGAGGAACCTCCATCTGGGGTTCACATTGTGAACAAGCAGTAAGAGAAGAAAGGCAGGGCAGATGGGGACAGAATGCAAGTCAACTCCAGAAGGCTGATGTTAATGGCCATGAGGGTCTCTGAAATTTCATTGCAATCCAGAAATACAAATTCACAGTGGCACAGCCCTCTCTCTGGCAGGATAGTGCAGTATCTGGAGTTTCTTCTTTGCCATTGAGATATTCACCCTCAGAAAAGGCATTTCGCATTCCACATTTTTCTTGAAATGTACAGGTTGAACATTTACATTTTCTTGAAATGTGCCCTACTTATTGATTTAAACATTTGTAAGCATTTACATATTTATATAATTTTTATTGCTGCTATATAGAATCTTCAGTTCTGTTTGATTTTGCTAATTGCCCAAGTGCCTTCTTTGTACTGAAGTATCAATAATAATAATGATCAAAGGCCTAAAAGCGCATAAGCATTTTCTGTTTCCAGCTTCTATTTTACGAATAAAACATTGATGCTCTTTTTAAGTTGGCCATCACTCATCTGGGAGATTTTGCAGACAATAACAGTTCGTTAGTAATATCTGGTGGGGGAAGATGTATGATGCTGTAAATATTTAAAATCAAATTTGAAAAAGAAGACAGAGATGAATGCATGGGATGGGGGTGGGGGGATGAACATGGTGCCCAGGGCTATAGTTTTCACAGCAACTTCCACTGGGGCCCTGCCATTGTTTTCCCTTGTAAGTCCCATGAAACGGGACTTAGCAATATAGCTGCATCCAGCAGGATCCAAAATGGCCTTTGTGGAGTTTAACGGGCATCTAGCCTGTGGTCCTAAAAGTAGCCCCCTTGATGGGGACTTGCGAACAGGTAATTTATTTGGAAGCTGATTCCAGGGAACACTGTTAGGGAGTCTCACATGATAGGAAAGGAAAAGGGCCAATGAAGAGTGTCACACATGAGGTATTGCTGTGGATAGGTAGGCCCAAACCCACTTGGAACCCTTTAAGAAACCACTGCAAGGGGACCTAAGGGGCCAGCAAACCTTGATCCATCTTCCAGCAACTCTTTTCCTAAATTGGTAGAGTGCTGCTCATGGAAGGATACTGGCTCCCATTTCCAGCTAGCCCTGAGCTCAGGCCTGGGTAGACCCATCAGGATCTACAGGTGGGAGTTATGGACATGTTAGCTCCTGGGTAAGTCCCTGAGAATGGGCAGGACCCATTCAGCTCAGCTACAGGGGGTGGGTGTGAAGACTAGGGTTTGTTTGTTGAGGTGGATGGTAGAGAAAATCCAGCTCACCATGTATCTTTTGGAACTCCAAACTCCAGGTTTGCCTTCCCCATCACATCCAAGAGTTGTAGAGAGTAGGAACTGGTCACAAGTGACAGTCTAGTCCAGCTAGGGAAATTGAAACAGTGTCAGCAACAGAGACATCACACAATGGCACTCAGCCAGAGGAGGAATGGTTATCAGAGAAGGCTTCCTGCTGTGGTTAAGAGGCAGCCCAGAAATGGCTTTGGAATGCCGCTTCTTCTATTCACTTCCTTTGGGTTATGTTTGGTGGACTCCGATCCTTGCTGGGACTGACTGGGAAATGTTCTCCCTCCAAGCCCCCCTCCCATTCCCAAATCCTTTGTTCCTCAAAGAGCTCATATCCTGCTCTCCAGGCCCCTGACCCATCTTTCCCATCTTGCTTTGTAAAACTTTTCTGAGGCAGAGTGTGGTGGCTCATGCCTGTAATCACAGCACTTTTGGAGGCTGAGGTGGGCAGAACACTTGCGCTTTGGAGCTCAACCACCAGCCTGGGCAATATGACGAAACCCTATCTCCAAAAAGAAAAAAAATTACAAAAATTAGCCAGGCATGGAGGGCCAAGCCTGTAGTCACAGTTACTTTGGAGGCTGAGGTGGGAGGATCACTTGAGCCCAGAAAGTTGAGGCTGCAGTAAGCTGTGATGGCACCACTGCACTCCAGCCTGGGCAAGAGAGTGAGACCCTGTCTCAAAAAACAAACCAAAAAAATAAAAATAAAGTAAAATAAAACTTCCCGAATATGTTTTATTTCCTTGAATCCCTGTTTACTACAAAAAAACCCTAATCTGTACTCTGTTGCTTTGAACTGAGAATGGATGAAAATGGTATATTTTTCAGTGGAGGATTCTTAAAGCTAAATTGTTTTAGCTAAAGTAAGTGGGTTTCTAAGGTCTTCTCCTGCTCTGCTTCATGCATGTCTATAAAATCACAAAATGTCAGAACAGGAGGGAATCTTAGGCTCATCTAATTCAATGTCTTCGGTTCACAGAGTTGTAAATCAGGGCTCAGAGACAAGATGGGACTTCCTCGAGGTCATGACTAGGTGACCTCATGACAAGCTGGTAGGAGTCTATCATATATTTGTTAAAAGACCTCAGAGCTGGGACAGAACCTTGGAGCAAGTTCCTTTGATCCAGGGCACACAGGAGGTGGGGGAACCAAGTACACATTTCCCACCCTGCCAGAACAGGGCCTGGGCGAACATTTTTGGCACATCTGCCTTTGCTAGAGGAGCTGCAAAGAGTTTTACATTAAATACATTGCTAGTGGCCTTGGTTCCATCTTTACCTTATGATTAAATCTACTTTCAAATGTAGAGGCCAAGGAGTTGTTTAAATATCCTTCATGATGAGATGTTTAGGAATGTGAGAGGCCATACCTTCTTTTTTTTATGCCTCTGACCATATCTTCCTGTGTGCAGTCAGAAGCTGTCTGTCTGTAACATCTACCCTCTGACTTTGTACTTAGCACTGAGATCCGAAGGCAGCTCCCTTGACAGCCTTACAAATGTCCACATTGTACCAGATCTAATGCTCCTTGTGCAACTGCCTTTTGATTGCCCTCATTTTCCTCTTTATACTTTGACAATTGTCACTTGGCTTCTTAGAATATAGGACTCATAATTGATTACAGAACTCTGCATCAGTGGTCTGACCAGCATAGAGTGGGCAGTCCCTCCTCTTGCTTGGTACCTGAGTGATCTGCAAAAGTACTTTAATTTCTACATACAAACATGTTAATTTAGCCTCGAATCATCATTTGTATTTGTTTTTAGTAATATCATAGTGGCACAAATTTACCTTAAACTCAGTGGAGAACTGTAGGCTTTTACTGTTTTGTTGTCAACTCCTAATCACCCCTTTTCCCCATTCTGTACTTGGGCAGCTGGTTCTGAGAGCAGCAGTTACATTTTTGGCAGGCCTGAACACATGTCTTATATGCCAACTGGATGGATTATTGTATAATAACTTCATATTGACATATTTACTACACATAAATACCATCATGACAATTGAGAAATAGGATTTGCTATGCCATCAAAAAATCAACCTACAGAGCCACCCACGGTGGCACATGCCTGTAGTCCCAGCTACTTGGGACGCTGAGGTGGGAGGATCGCTCAAGCCCAGGTGTTTGAAGCTGCAGTGAGCTATGATCATGCTACTGCACTGCAGCCTGGGTGACAGAGTAAGACCACGTCTGTTTAAAAAAAAAAAAAAGAAGAAAGAAAAATATTAATTTGCAAAATAAGCTTAGTAAAAAAAAATACTCTAGCTAAACAAAGGTCTCCTAAACACACTGTCATTATTACAAAAGAGGATTCTACAAAAATAGGGGATGGGGATGGAGTGGATGGGAACTAGCATGACTTGTGTCTTGATGGAAATCAGGGCACCCTTGTGCTTAGTCAAAAGGCCTCTATGGAGGGCTGTGTACCAAGTGAGTGACAGATGAGTGAGCAGAGGTAAAAACAAATGACTCGCAAAATAATCGACCCATAGACACTCCATGGAGAGGGCTCAGGTGAAGAGGATTTCATTAAGTTTTGGAAATGCTTTCCTTCTTAGAAGTTATTAGCATATTAAAAGTACTGAGAAATTTTGTGATGAAGAAACACAAATAACTTTGTTTAATCATGATTTCTCAAGCCTTCTGTGTCCATCAAAACCTTTTCTTTTACAAATAACTCCAACTAAATTTGGTAAATACTGCTTTGGACAGAGCTTTTCTCTCTCTGTCTGAAGTTATCTAAAGTTTGCCAGAATCTGAGTTTGCTCTTTTCAAAGGGCTCTGTTTAGAGACCATAGAAAAACTCGTAAATGTTTACTAACCTATCTCATTTCGTCATGGGTCATAAGAACTGTCACAAATCCAGTGACACACCAAATAAAGAATATCCTTTTCTCAAACTGACAAGGCAAGATTAAGATTCCTATGTAAAAATATTTTCCCAAGGATTTCATTATTGGGTTAAGAAAGATAAAGAAAAAAATGGGCATTTTTTTTTACAAGTAGGGATTTTTGTTGTTCTTATTGACTTGAGATTAGAACCCACAAATATTTACTGAGTCCTGTGTATACACTCGAGATGATTCTAGGTCGTGTAATGGATGTCGACAGAAAATCATAAACCGTCACTGTTTTTGCTGCACTTACAGTCCAGCAAAACTAATATTAATAGAGAAACGGTAAATGCTCCAACAATGTTGCCTAGAATATGGCATTTGTGAGAATTAATCAAAAGAAGAAATCCGTGGATTGGAGAAGATGTGGGAAGATTTCATGGAGTTAGTGGGACTTAAATATGGCTGGGAAAATTGGGAAGAATTTTTAGAAGATAAGAGGATAAATGGAGCCCCAGGCAATTAAAAAACTAACTCTTGACAAGCGGCCTCTGGGAAATTTTTTTTTCCTGGGCCTGAGCTATTCCCGGAAAATGTTCCTGTATATGAAGAGTATCTTTGTTCACCAGACTTTCATCAGAAGTAGAAGAAGCTTGGAAACTTTAAATATAAAGCTGACTGATGCAACTAAACTATATGTCAGGAGTTTGAATTTAGATATTAATAGGTATTTGATATTAAGATATTAATTATTATAATTACTATATATTAATTAATATATAGTTACTGTGTTTTAATATGTATTAATTAATTATACTATATAATACTAGGATTAGTATATAATAAATTGGTATTATAAATAATTACTATAACTATTTATAATGATATTTTTATATCTTATATTATAATAAATAGTAGTATATAATAATATATGCTGTGTAATATAGTACTAATATTACTATATATTAATTATTAATTAATATATAGTGATCATAATAGTACTAAGTATAATACTAAATAATAATACTATGTTTCAACATAAAAATTCAAAACTGATATTCATATAAATAATATAATATCTAAATTCAATATCTAATATTTAAAAAGTAAGAGGGTAATTGTTTTTTGTCTATGTCTATTTTTTATAAGGACCAGCAAGTTATTTCTGTGTGGACAGCCCAGTCCCAGAAGGTAAAACCATTCTTAACTATAGTAAGGACCCTCATACTCAGCTGACCTAAGAGCCTAACAACCTGCTCTTTGGGGGCGGTAGGACAATGGGGTAGGAACTCCATCCTCGCTGCCGCACCTTCATGGTATGGTATGGTAGATGCGCTTTTTCTCTCCCTTGCTAGACAGGGCCGCCTTGGGACCCTGTGGGCTATTGGATGGCGATTGCTCCAACTTCTTTGCATTCAACATGAGCAGCTTCCTGGCAAGAGTACTGGGGAACTATAGCCTGAACTTTCCTCTTAACAGGGACCCTTTATTTTTTCCACACAGGAGCTTGGGAATACAGCAGTAGGCTTTAAAGCTTGCCTGTCTTTCGCCTACCCTTCTGGGTAAGATCTCACTCATTTAATAAGAAAAGACCCTGCTTCTCAGCTTCCCCGTTGAAACTAGAAGGTAAACTAGTGAAAGAAAAAAGTGATCTCCTATCTTTCTCTGAAACACATCTTCAGGAGGTCCTGACCCCACCGTTTCCCCACTGAGTATCTCTTCACTCACATTTCTCAAATTCCTGTTCACTGGCCATCTTCCACCACCCTCTCCTCTCCACTCCTTGGACCAGGACCAAAACTTCACACACACACACACACACACACACACACACACACACACACACACACACACACACACACAAAGCAAACTAAGACTGATGAGTTCCACTGAGGACTGGTTCACGGCCCAGTGAAAGGCTGTTGGATGGTGGAATTCTCCAAGTGCCAGAAGCATCCACCAGCTTGCAGGCAGGAGACAGGGCCCTTCACCTTTGAGATCATTTCCACGGAGGCAGAACAGTGTGGTGAGGGCCAGGAACAAGACTTATAAAGTCACCAACACAATACTTGGAACACAGTTGAAATTCATTAAATGATTCATCATCTCCTTTTTATCATTATTTTTAGAATCCTCAAATTGTGTTGACCCACCTGGGAACACTGCTGGTTCCAGAATGCCAAGCTCCAGTAATTGTATAAAATAAAATTAAAATACCAGAAGGATGTATTTGCAAACAAACTATAGAGCTTTAAGATTATACAGCAGTTAAGAAAGTATGAGGTGGGCGTACATGTGCCAGTAAGGAGGAGTTTAAAAAGCAGGATGGAGAACAACATGAATAATGTGATCACATTTTTGCTTTTAAAAACCAAAGTTCCATGTTATACACAGCTACCATTTGATAAGTTATTAGTGTTTACCTGGCACTGTGCAAAGTGCTTTTAAACCCCTTATCTTGGCTGGGTATGATGGCTCATGCCTGTAATCCCAGTACTTTGGGAGTCTGAGGCAGATGGATCACCTGAAGTCAGGAGTTTGAGACCAGCCTGGCCAACATGGTGAAACCTTGTCTCTACTAAAAATAAAAATACAAAAAATTAGCCGGTGTAGTGGCATGTGCCTGTAGTTCCAGCTGCTCAGGAGGCTGAGGCAGGAGAATCGCTTGAACCTGGGAGACGGAGGTTGCAGTGACCCGAGATGGCACCACAGCACTCCAACCTAGATGATAGAGCAAGACTCCGTCTCACAAAAAAAAAACACAACAAAAAATGTTAAAAAAAAAAAATAAAACCCTTATCTCCTTTCATGCTCACAATGCTGAGAGAGTGGTATTGTTGTCCGTGCCATTTTATAAATGCAAAAATTGAGTTTTAAAGAGGTTAAATAACTTTCCCAGCATCATACATTCAGGTAGTCTGATTCCAGAGCCTGTTCTAGAAGTCATGATACAACTTAGGTGTCCAAACCTAGAAAAACACAGGGAAGAGCACACACCACTCTTGTCAGAGGTTACATCTGAAGATAAGGGATGGGCTGGAAAGATAAGTTTGAGACATTTATTTCTTACTCTAAATTAATATATTACTTCATGTATTTGCAACAAATGTATATCAGTTTAATAGTTAAAAAGACAGTCCTTTTCACAAAAGAGCGAATATATAATCTCACCTATATGAAATATATAAAATAGGCAGATTCATAGAGACAGAAAATAGATTCAAGGTTCTCAGGGACTTGGGAGGGGGGAAATTAGGAGTTAATGCTTAATAGGTGCAGAATTTCTGCTTGGCATGATGAAATGTTTTGAAAATAGTGACAATGGTTGCACAGCACTGAAAATGTAATTAATGTTACTGAATTCTTAAAAAATGGTTAAAATAGTGAATCTTATATTATGTATATTGTACCATAGAAAAGAATGAGAAGGAGCAGGAGGAGGAGGAAAAGAAGGAGAAGAACAGCAAGAAGAAAGAAAGAAGAAAGAAGAAGAGGAGGAGGAGAAGAAGAACAAGAGGAAGAAGAGGAAGAAGAAGAAGAAGAAGAAGAAGAAGAAGAAGAAGAAGAAGAAGAAGAAGAAGAAGAAGAAGAAGGAAGAAGAAGAAGAAAGAAGAAGAAGAAGAAGAAAGAAGAAGAAGAAGAAGAAGAAAGAAGAAGAAGAAGAAGAAGAAGAAGAAGAAGAAGAAGAAGAAGAAGAAGAAGAAGAAGAAGAAGAAGAAGAAGAGGAAGAAAAAGTAGTGGAGGAGGAGGATGAATTCATTTGGTTTTTGGGAAACTCACTCTATTTCCCTTCTTTTTCTCCTTTTGCCTGTACGTTGTTGTGTCACAGAGGTGTGGCATCCCCAGTGCCTCACGGGGCCAGTGAGATGTAACTGCAGCTTTACCTATTTGGACATGTGGTTGTGTCACTATCCCTGAGTAGTGGAAGGTGCCTCTGAGCACCAGCTCCTTTGCTTCCCTGTGTGGTGTGAAGCCATATACTTGTGATTGGCTCAGTGTTGGGCAAAGAAATTCTTTTTTAGAGTACCTTGGAGTGCTCTACAAGACCTGAGAGGTCATGGGCACAGTCTTTGTGGAAAATATCTTACATTCTATATTTTTAAAAGGTGAGATTGGGTTAGGTTCTGGAGGTTTTATTTACATGAACGAGACCTTCATATGGTGGATTAGAGAAGTAGGCAATTATTCATTCATCCATCCATCCACCCACCCATCCATCCATCTATCTATCCATCCATTCCCGTCCATCTACTTATCCATCCATCCGTCCATCCATCCATTTGTATGAACACTTTATTAAAAAATCTTTAAGGAGTACCAACTATAAGCCAGACTTTTAGCCAAAAACTGAGTAATAAGCATCACATTTTTTATAGGACTCTGAAAATCAGCATGGTGTTATAGCAAATAATTTAGAATAGGCTTCCAAGATCATGGCTTCTTCAATCATTTTTATTTACTCACTGTGTGACTTCGGGCAAGTTCCTTCCCTTCTCTCAGCCTTTCAGGTGATCTCAAAGTTGCCCTCCAGCTCCCAAATGTGCTGATTCTATTCTTATAGCTAGTCTCAGGTGGTCCAGAAATATTTTCTAATATGTCTACAAGGCTGTGGGTGTGAGCAAGACACACATAAATTGAAAGGTTGTGTCTTTATGTTCATGCCAGTAAAAATTGATAAGAATTGTTCCTGTCCCAGTCAGCATTTGAGTGCTTAATGTTGGTAGTGATGAAAATAAGAGAAAAAATATGAGCACTTGCACATATAGAAGAAATATGTGATTATGATTTATAGAATTGAACTAAAGAATAGTTGTCCATCTGGGAAAAGATTTTATAAACACCAAATAGAAAAGCATGTTCAGCTCGCCTATAGATGGCATGAAAGAGTGCTTAATAATGGGTAAATATGCTTTTTTGCCGCATGTGTGTGCCTTTAACAAATATTGACCTGTCCTTTGCTGTTATATTTCAAAACGTGAGTAAATCAAAATAAGATGTGTTTTATGGAACTCTCTTGTTTTATTATCTGTCATTTAATTTTTAATACCTAAGTGACACCTGATATATTACCTAATCAAAAGAAGAGAATTATACATTGCACATAATCAGTTATTTTTGCCATATCACAGAAATTAGACTAACAGATGAGGAAAATAAATAAGATGAACTTTAAAAATGAAAATGCTTAGCCTTTGGAATTTTAGTTGACAGCTTTTGAAAATTAAATGATAAGTCAAGTCCTGATAGGTTTGATATCTTCTTTGCAGTTTTGCTGATGATGTATTGCAGCTTTAATGGAATATCATTTATCATCTGATAATAACAAATGTAGTATTTCTGAGCTTGTCATCTCTTCTGTGATGACAAATAGTCCAACTTGTAGCAGCGATAATGGAATTTTATAATGATGTGTCCTAAACTGACTCAACTGCAGCTGAGCTATTTTTCTTAAATCTCATAATGCCTATTACATGTAGATTACAACAGTCAGTGCCTCCCATCTAAGCGTGAGCATGGATCAAAGAATCCAGATTTTAGGCAAACAGCCCAAAAGGATCTAACCATATTTACTTGTTTATCAAGATTTTTCCTGTTAGGCTAATAAGAGAGCTTGTCAGAGGTTGTCGGAAATGGCGAACTATAACATTTAGAGGATAAAATAGGTGATGAAAACTCTGTTTATCTCTTCAACAGTAGGCAGCGTATCCACTTTGCAATTCTACTCATCCAATCCATCACTTCATCGGGATTTATTTAATGAAGGCCTTGTGCTGAGAAACACGAGTTAGAGAGCCCAGCCACTCTTCCACTTTATCTTGAAGCAGGATTTATTTTATGTCTTAACTCTTGGCTTGTCTGATAGCATCGCCTTGTTGCACCTGTACATTCTATAGTCCAAATCACTCGCCTTCTTGACACTTTTCTGAAACTTCCAAACAGCCTGCAGTGTTACAGAAAACCTAGATTTGGAGGCTGTGAGCATCTTGAAATATTGCATTGTATGTGTGGACATGGCTATGGCAGCCATGATGCTCTGAAGGTCACCTCCTGGGAAGGAAAGATACCGACATAATTGGATGAGCCACCTGAGTGGATAGTGGAGGGGACAATATTTCCATTGCAGATGTGATTTTTACCCTCATCTAAGCAGATCTGATTTTCTGGCTGTGGTCACAGCAGGCCAGCATGTGGACAAAGGGAAACGCCTGGTGTGAAGGTGTTAGTTTTGACAGTGAGTGAGCGTTATGTACAGAAATGAAAGACAAAGCATACTGCTAATGGCAGGCACTTACATGCAAATTGATGCCTGACATGCCTGAAGCCTTCACAGGTGGAGACAGACAAAGGTAATGGGAAGTGTGTATTTCAGATGGGCTCTGATTTCATAGCCTCTCAGTCTTTGACCATGTGTTTCAATGTCATCTTGGATGTGATCATTCTTTCTTTTTTGGTGGAATTTTACTCCTGGCCCAGCTTAAGCATCTGATTCCTTCCTTCAGACTCTGAGCTTTGCAGTAAAGCCTGTACACCCCACTTTTCTTGGGTTTCTTCACTTCTTTCTGTGCTTCTCCATTCCCATTTTCTCCTTTTCTCTCTCTTCCTTCCCCTTTTTCTTTGACTTCTCTTTCCACCTTTCTTCTCTCTTCTACTTCTTTTACACAAAGGGTCACAGATTCCAAGTAGAGAAGATGAAGGGGAAAGGAGACTTCGTGTGAACTCGATGATCATGGATTTCACTTCAAATACAAACCATGTCCAGCTAATTGTGGCCAGGTGAGGGGACTGGCCGCAGGTGACCAGATGTAAAACCCTTTCAAACGAAGTTGGAAATGTGTTTTTTTATATAAAAGGCCATGTTTGAAAATATTACCAACTACTTCAATGTTTCTTTTTAAAATTATCTGGGGGGCCTAATAAAAATTGAACTCAGAACGAAGGCCACCTCTTTGTGAGCTGTGGTTTAGATACGTGACCTGGGTGACCTCATCTACTCCAATGACCCCAAGTACTCACCACTCAGAATAGAGCCAGCTCCTACTCTCTCTGGTCTTATATCTATTTTTCCAACTATCTGTCAGATGCTTCATAAATATTTCAAGCTCAGAGGCAGGATAAGAGTATTGAGAGGAAGATTCTTGATTTAGATAGAAGGCTTACTTCAAGAGGAGTGAGAAATAAGATCAAGTAGGTCAGGAAGAGATTTCTAGGGAGTTTGGGTGATAAGAAGACAATGTCAACTGGTTGGTAAGCAATAGGGAGCCATTGTGAGTTCATGAGTAGGAGAGTGACATAGCAGAGGAAGATTTTAGGAAGATGAGTCTGGAAAGGAGAGGAAATGAAGGCAGAAATGGAGGGAGGGTGGGAAGTAAGGTCTCATATAAGAATTCAGCAGTAAGAATGGAGATGTGGATGTGAAATGAGAGAAGTTCTCCAGATACAGGTGACTGGATTTGATATATTTAACATGGATAATTATAAAAACAACATCTAGAAGAGGTTGATGATAACTCTTGTAAGAAATGTAGCAGCCAGATGGTGGAGCACTCTGGTAGGAGAGGCGAGATGAAGACCAAACTGGATGACAGCTTTTCCCTTCATTTCAGTTTTTTTGTAGTGTTTCACTTTGATCTCCATTAATTATACTGTAGCCCTTAAAAAGAAAAACCATCATCCCCAATATTTTAACAGTGTGTTTCTTTCAACAAACATGTGGACACATTTGTGGAGAGCCTCCTCAGACCCTGGAGCTGTCCCAGGCAGGAATACAGAGATAAATAATAAAATTACTGCCCATGAAGAACCCAGAGCCCCAAAGAAAGATTAATAGTGTAGATTTCAGTAGAGAAAGAACTGGACCATAGTAAAAAGACATATTCTGTGACTTTGGGGAAGTGATATAATACTACTTTACTTCATTTTTTTTCTTTTTAATTATTATTATTATTGTTATACTTCAAGTTTTAGGGTACATGTGCACAACGTGCAGGTTTGTTACATATGTATATATGTGCCATGTTGGTGTGCTGCACCCATTAACTCCTCATTTAGCATTAGGTATATATCCTAATGCTATCCCTCCCCCCTCCCCCCTCCCCCCACCCCACAACAGGCCCTGGTGTGTGATGTTCCCCTTCCTGTGTCCATGTGTTCTCATTGTTCAATTCCCACCTATGAGTGTTTGGTTTTTTGTCCTTGCAATAGTTTGCTGAGAATAATGGTTTCCAGCTTCATCCATGTCCCTACAAAGGACATGAACTTGTCATTTTTTATGGCTGCATAGAATTCCATGGTGTATATGTGCCAAATTTTCTTAATCCAGTCTATCATTGTTGGACATTTGGGTTGGTTCCAAGTCTTTGCTATTGTGAATAGTGCCGCCATAAACATACGTGTGCATGTGTCTTTATAGCAGCTTGATTTATATTCCTTTGGGTATATACCCAGTAATGGGATGACAGGGTCAAATGGTATTTCTAGTTCTAGATCCCTGAGGAATCACCACACTGACTTCTACAATGGTTGAACTAGTTTACAGTCCCACCAACAGTGGAAAAGTGTTACTATTTCTCCACATCCCCTCCAGCACCTGTTGTTTCCTGACTTTTAATGATCGCCATTGTAACTGGTGTGAGATGGTATCTCATTGTGGTTTTGATTTGCATTTCTCTGATGGCCAGTGATGATGAGCATTTTTTCATGTATCTTTTGGCTGCATAAATGTCTTCTTTTGAGAAGTGTCTGTTCATATCCTTTGCCCACTTTTTGATGGGGTTGTTTGTTTTTTTCTTGTAAATTTGTTGGAGTTCATTGTAGATTCTGGATATTAGCCGTTTGTCAGATGAGTAGATTGCAAAAATTTTCTCCCATTCTGTAGGTTGCCTTTTCACTCTGATGGTGGTTTCTTCTGCTGTGCAGAAGCTCTTTAGTTTAATTAGATCCCATTTGTCAATTTTGGCTTTTGTTGCCATTGCTTTTGGTGTTTTAGACATGAAGTCCTTGCCCATGCCTATGTCCTGAATGGTATTGCCTAGGTTTTCTTCTAGGGTTTCTATGGTTTTTGGTCTAACATGTAAGTCTTTAATCCATATTAAATTAATTTTTGTATAAGGTGTAAGGAAGGGATCCAGTTTCAGCTTTCTATATATGGCTAGCCAGTTTTCCCAGCACCATTTATTAAATAGGGAATCCTTTCCCCATTGCTTGTTTTTGTCAGGTTTGTCAAAGATCAGATAGTTGTAGATATGCAGCATTATTTCTGAGGGCTCTGTTCTGTTCCATTGGTCTATATCTCTGTTTTGGTACAAGCACCATGCTGTTTTGGTTACTGTAGCCTTGTAGTATAGTGTGAAGTCAGGTAGCTTGATGCCTCCAGTTTTGTTCTTTTGGCTTAGGATTGACTTTGCAATGTGGGCTCTTTTTTGGTTGCATATGAACTTTAAAGTAGTTTTTTCCAATTCTGTGAAGAAAGTCATTGGTAGCTTGATGGGGATGGCATTGAATCTATAAATTACCTTGGGCAGTATGGCCATTTTCACGATATTGATTCTTCCTACCCATGAGCATGGGATGTTCTTCCGTTTGTTTGTATCCTCTTTTATTTCATTGAGCAGTGGTTTGTAGTTCTCCTTGAAGAGGTCCTTCAAGTCCCTTGTAAGTTGGATTCCTAGGTATTTTATTCTCTTTGAAGCAATTGTGAGTGGGAGTTCACTCATGATTTGGCTCTCTGTTTGTCTGTTATCGGTGTATAAGAATGCTTGTGATTTTTGCACATTGATTTTGTATCCTGAGACTTTGCTGAAGTTGCTTATCAGCTTAAGGAGATTTTGGGCAGAGACAATGGGATTTTCTAAATATACAATCATGTCATCTGCAAACAGAGACAATTTGACTTCCTCTTTTCCTAATTGAATACCCTTTATTTCCTTCTTTTGCCTGATTGCCCTGGCCAGAACTTCCAACACTATGTTGAATAGTTGTGGTGAGAGAGGGCATCCCTGTCTTGTGCCAGTTTTCAAAGGGAATGCTTCCAGTTTTTGTCCATTCAGTATGATATTGGCTGTGGGTTTGTCATAGATAGCTCTTATTATTTTGAGATACGTCCCATCAATAACTAATTTATTGAGAGCTTTTATCATGAAGAGTTGTTGAATTTTGTCAAAGGCCTTTTCTGCATCTATTGAGATAATCATGTGGTTTTTGTCTTTGGTTCTGTTTATATGCTGGATTATGTTTATTGATTTTCATATGTTGAACCAGCCTTGCATCCCAGGGTTGAAGCCCACTTTATCATGGTGGATAAGCTTTTTGATGTGTTGCTGGATTTGGTTTGCCAGTATTTTATTGAGGATTTTTGCATCGATGTACATCAGGTATATTGGTATAAAATTCTCTTTTTTTATTGTGTCTCTGCAAGGCTTTGGTATCAGGATGATGCTGGCCTCATAAAATGAGTTAGTGAGGATTCCCTCTTTTTCTATTGATTGGAATAGTTTCAGAAGGAATAGTACCAGCTCCTCTTTGTACCTCTGGTAGAATTCGGCTGTGAATCCATCTGATCCTGGACTTTTGTTTGGTTAGTAAGCTATTAATTATTGCCTCAATTTCAGAGCCTGTTATTGGTCTATTCAGAGATTCAACTTCTTCCTGGTTTACTCTTGGGAGAGTGTAGGTGTTGAGAAATTTACCCATTTCTTCTAGATTTTCTAGTTTATTTGCGTAGAGGTGTTTATAGTATTCTCTGATGGTAGTTTGTATTTCTGTGGGATTGGTGGTGATATCCCCTTTGTCATTTTTTATTGCGTCTATTTGATTCTTCTCTCTTTTCTTCTTTATTAGTCTTGCTAGCAGTCTAAAATGGTCATTAACTCTTCCCTCTCTAACTCATGAGGTGGCTGTGCTACAGTAAAAACCATCCCAATTTGCCCAGGACTGAAGGGTTTCCTGGATCACAAGACTTTCAGTGCTAAAACCAGGACAGTCCTGGACAAACTGGTACCTTGGTCAGCCTATGTGACACCTAAACATTATAATACATGTGGAAGTCCTTTAGAAAATACAAAGACTCAGAAAAATGTGAGGCAGTGCAGCTTGCTAGGAATACTTTCTGGGTCTTCAGGACTGGGATGGGAAAACTGAAATCTCCAAACAGGTGATTAAAATTCAGTCACCAAGAGAAACTTTTCCAAAAATGTTGCCCAGAAATGTATGTATTTTATCCTTTTTCCCAAATTTCAGATAATGGAGTGTTTGGTATTTCATTAATACTTCTGAATTTTTCCTGAAAGGTATTTATGAAGAACTAGGTCAACCATAAAACCTTGCAACTTTTCTAAAAAATGTACAGGTAAGTAAAGACAATGCCCTAAGTCAAAGATGATGAAAAAAAAATATTTTCTGTTGCCTGGAAAACAATCAGTTTTCTAAATAAACCAAAGTAAGATTAGAAAAAAGAAAAAAGGCAGGCACAGCACAGCTCTCACCTGTAATCCCAGCACTTTGGAAAGCTGAGGAGGGAAGATTGATTGACCCCAGGAGTTTGAGACTAGCCTGGGCAACATAGTGGAACCCCATCTCTACAATTTTTTTTTAAAAATAGCCAGGCATGGTGGCACATGACTGTAACCCCCAGTTACTCAGGAGCCTGAGGAGGCAGGATGGCTTCAGCCCAGAAGTCCAAGGCTGCAGTGAGTCATGATTATGACACTGCACTCCAGCCTGGGTGACAGAGTGAGGCACTGTCTCAAAACAAACAAACAAATAAAAACAATCTGGCAGTATGTGTGTATTTTAAATGTATTTTTTTATCATGAGCTTAAAGTCCTTATTGCTGCGGCCTCTGTGTTTAAGAAATTACAAACCTCTCAGCAAAATTTCCAGAGGCAGCAAAAGAAAAAAGAAAACAAGAAACCTAGAAATCCTAAGAGGTGATGTGATAGTTTCATTTAAAAGACAGTTATGGTCTTAAGAATTGAGGACTGAACAATTTCTGTATTCTTATTGATGATGAAACCAAGATGTCCCCATCAACAGGGAGTTTGGAAGTAGTAGCATTGCTTTTTATACCCAGCTGTGTTGACACAGTCTAGAAGAATACTATGGCATCCCTGGACAACATGAAATATTTGAGGAGCTTCCTAATTAGGTCCACAGCCACGATCACTGTTAGTATCTTATCAGAGAGGTGATAGCACTTCAGTAATTAGCTGGAAAGAAAAGGAGGATGTTTATGGCTCATCAACATTGAGACCTCTTCAAAGAATCCCAGGGTGAATTCTAATCTCCCACAGCTTTATAATCACCCAGTATGGTTGGCTTACGTATGGCAGATTCTACCTATCCAGTAATTCAGATGTGGGAGTTAATGTGTCAGAAAAGCTAATAAAGGCCAAAATGTTATTGTGTTAATTCAGAGGAAGGGACGCTGGAGGCTGCAAGACTTGAAAGTTTCATAGGATCTAAAAAGGGTAGTCTTGGGTGTTGTGCTTGCTAGAGAGAAGACTCGTGATTGCCTTTTCTTCTTTAAGAGCAAAGGAGCGACAGCTCAGGCTTCACCATCTGTCTCAGGTGCAGCCCCAGTCAGGAGTCGAGATGTTAATTCAGATTGTTCTATCAATGCATTGTTTCATAACAGGCTGGGGATGACATTTCTCACTTGGTAACTCACGAACCATCATCATGATTTTGACATCTTTATATTCTTGTACTATCACTTACTCAAACTTTTTTAAAAAAAGGATAAGTTGAGAAATATCTTTTTACTCTGTCTCTTGATATCATTAATATAATGATTATTTTAAGCTGAAGACATCTGAGATTTGAAGACAGATGCAGAAAGAAGCCTTCTTGGAGTTTCCCTTCTTTGACTAAAAGCAGCAACTTTTGGAAAATGAAGCTTGTATAAATTGCCACTTCAGACTGAATCCACTCTCAGAATGAAAAATGCAAATAAAACTTACCCCAGTTCTCTTCCTGGAGCAGTGTTATGGCCCTAAAGTGGATAGAAAGACCAATGGTATCTGCATAGGCAAACATTATCACAAACTTTCTTATCTCTCATTTGTTCTTTTAAAAACCCATTTGTCTTTCCTAAAGAAACCCTCATATCCTTCCCATTGGAGCCTTTCCCCCTCCTTCCTTTTCCCTACTAAGTTAGGTGTATCCCCCCCAAATTTTAACCACCCCTTTGACTTACTAATCCCTGAGCACCTCATGTGTATGAATATAGCTACATCAATAAATTTTTATCCTGCTAATCTGCCTGTTTTCAGTTTAATTCACTGACCTGCAGATACTGAATATAGGAAGATAGAGGAAAAGATATTTTTCCTCTCGGATATAGTAGTTATAGGCATCTTTCCAAATACAAATTGAAGTATGGAACTCTTAAAGCACAATGGAGAAAAGTGTGCTGAGGGGTCATCACATAGGAGAAAAGAATAATCAATATCCTTTCCTGGTGGGAGCATTTGGTAGCATAATGTCATCTGACCTTCATAACAGCCTAGCATGATAACCATGTGACAGGGATAAAACACAGTGACATGTATATATTCACTATCTTCTCTATGCTTGGTCTTTTGAAAAGAGGTCTCCATTAGCTTGCCCAGTGCCTGACCCTTTTCTTATGATGTCTGTGATTATAGGTGAGGCAGAGAACTGGAGAAATCTGGCAGCCTAGGTTGTTTTAGCAGACAATGTGTGTAAGATGGGAGGAGAGAAGTGTAGGAGGGAGGGAAGGAAGGAGGAAGGAAAGAAGAATAACCAGAGAAGGGGACAGGAGAGGAAAGAAGAGGAGAGAAGAGAAGCAGAGGGGAGGAGAGGAGAGGAGAGGAGAGGAGGTTGTTTTGAGAGAGCGTTGGAATTTTGAAGGAGGAAAGACTAGAGATTGAAGGCAGCTACTCTTTGGTGGGGATAATAACAGATAAATTGGGAAAGAAGTTTATAAGTTTTATAAGGTATGAGTGGGATTCTTTATCTTTTAATGAAACTTCAGTAAAGAACAAAGTTGCCTTTCAGCATATTTAGGCTGTTAGATTGACTTTTTTTTTTTTTTTTGAGACAGAGTTGCACTCTGTCACCCAGGCTGGAGTGCAGTGCCACAATCTCATCTCACTGCAACCTCTGCCTCCTGGGCACAAGCAATTATCCTGCCTCAGCCTCCCAAGTAGCTAAGACTACAGGTGTGTGCCACCACACCCGGCTAATTTTGTATTTTTAGTGGAGATGGGGTTTCACCATGTTGGCCAGGCTGTTCTCTAACTCCTGACCTCGTGACCCACCCACCTCCATCTCCTAAAGTGCTGGGATTACAGGTGTGAGCCACAACACCTGGCCAGATTGACACTTAAATAACGTGATGTTATGCCCCATGAGGCAACTTAACTTTATGTAAGTTACACAGATAATTTTTATTCTCATTTTATAAATGAATGGAGGTAAAGTGACTTCCCCAAGGTAAGGAGGGCTGGGCTTGGCTTTCTGACTTTATGTCCACTATTCTTTTGTATTTTGCCACATGTGGTCCATGTTTTATAGACCTCTAATAATCTAAACTGATGAAGCAATGCAAAGTCTTTTTTTCTTTGCAAAAGAAACTACCCATTAAAAAACAAACAGGTTGACAAACATCTTATTTTTGTTCTTATAAATATTCCCCAATATTTTCTTGCCAAAACCCCAACCTTCTCTCACAGCTCAACTTCCCTGTCTTCTGGATGTGTTTCTATTTTTCTTCCTCTTTTTTCTTCCTACCTTATACATACAATCTCTACTAACATTGCATTCCAAATATATGTTTCTGGTGGGCCAGGTATAGTAAGGGAGGCAATGGAGCATGGAAAAAACAAAACAAAACAAAACCAAATAAGAAATGTAAACAGGGGGGTGGAGCCAAGATGGCCGAATAGGAACAGCTCCAGTCTACAGCTCCCAATGTTAGTGACGCAGAAGTTGGGTGATTTCTTCATTTCCAACTGAGGTACTGGGTTCATCTCACTGGGGAGTGTCAGACAATGGGTGCAGGACAGTGGGTGCAGCGCAGTGAGCATGAGCCAAAGCAGGGTGAGGCATCGCCTCACCCAGGAAGTGCAAGGGGTCAGGGAATTCCCTTTCCTAGTCAAAGAAAGGGGTGACAGATGGCACCTGGAAAATTGGGTCACTCCCACCCTAATACTGCCCTTTTCCAACAGTCTTAGCAAACTGCACACCAGGAGATTATATCACACGCATGGCTCGGAGGGTCCTACACCCACGGAGCCTCACTCATTGCTAGCACAGCAGTCTGAGATCAAACTGCAAGACAGCAGCGAGGCTGGGGGAGGGGCGCGTGCCATTGCCAAGGCTTGAATAGGTAAACAAAGCAGCTGGGAAGCTCGAACTGCGTGGAGCGCACCGCAGCTAAAGGAGGCCTGCCTGTCTCTGTAGACTCCAACTCTGGGGGCAGGGCATAGCCAAACAAAAGGCAGCAGAAACCTCTGCAGACTTAAATGTCCCTGTCTGACAGTTTTGAAGAGAGCAGTGGTTCTCCCAGCACGCAGCTTGAGATCTGAGAATGGACAGACTGTCTCCTCAAGTGGGTCCCTGAACCCTGAGTAGCCTAACTGGGAGGCCCTCCCTAGTAGGGGTAGACTGACACCTCACACGGCTGGGTACTCCTCTGAGACAAAACTTCCAGAGGAACGATCAGGCAGCAACATTTGCTGTTCACCAATATCCACTGTTCTGCAGCCTCTGCTGCTGATACCCAGGCAAACAGGTCTGGAGTGGACCTCCAGCAAACTCCAACAGACCTGCAGATGAGGGTCCTGACAGTTAGAAGGAAAACTAACAAACAGAAAGGACATCCACACCAAAACCCCGTCTGTACGTCACCATCATCAAAGATCAAAGGTAGATAAAACCACAAACATGGGGAAAAAACAGAGCAGAAAAACTGGAAACTCTAAAAATCAGAGCACCTCTCCTCCTCCAAAAGAATGCAGCTCCTCACCAGCAATGGAAGAAAGCTGGTTGGAGAATGACTTTGACAAGTTGAGAGAAGGTTTCAGATGATCAAACTACTCTGAGCTAAAGGAGGAAGTTTGCACCCATGGCAAAGAAGTTAAAAATCTTGAAAAAAAATTAGATGAATGGCTAACTAGAATAACCAATGCAGAGAAGTCCTTAAAGGACCTGATGGAGCTGAAAACCATGGAATGAGAACTACATGACCAATGCACAAGCCTCAGTAGCTGACTCAATCATTTGGAAGAAAGGGTATCAGTGATGGAAGAACAAATGAATGAAGTGAAGTGAGAAGAGAAGTTTAGAGAAAAAGAATAAAAAGAAACAAAGCCTCCAAGAAATATGGGACTATGTGAAAAGACCAGACTATGGGAAAAGACCAAATCTACATCTGATTGGTGTACCTGAAAGTGATGGGGAGAATGGAACCAAGATGGAAAACACTCTGCAGCATATTATCCAGGAGAATGTCCCCAATCTAGCAAGGCAGGCCAACATTGAAATTCAGGAAATACAGAGAATGCCACAAAGATACTCCTTGAGAAGAGCAAATCCAAGACACGTAATTGTCAGATTCACCAGAGTTGAAATGAAGGAAAAAATGTTAAGGGCAGCCAGAGAGAAAGGTCGGGTTACCCACAAAGGGAAGCCCATTAGACTAACAGCGGATCTCTTGGCAGAAACTCTACAAGCCAGAAGAGAGTGGGGGCCAATATTCAACATTCTTAAAGAAAAGAATTTTCAACCCAGAATTTCATATCCAGCCAAACTAAGCTTCATAAGTGAAGGAGAAATAAAATTGTTTACAGACAAGCAAATGCTGAGAGATTTTGTCACCACCAGGCCTGCCCTAAAAGAGCTCCTGAAGGAAGCACTAAACATGGAAAGGAAAAACCAGTACCAGCCACTGGAAAAACATGCCGAGTTGTAAAGACCATAGAGGTTAGGAAGAAACTGCATCAACTAACGAGCAAAATAACCAGCTAACATCAAAATGACAGGATCAAATTGACACATAACAATATTAACCTTAAATGTAAATGGGCTAAATGCTCCAATTAAAAGACACAGACTGGCAAATTGGATAAAGAGTCAAGACCCATCACAGTGTTGTATTCAGGAAACCCATCTCACGTGCAGAGACACACATAGGCTCAAAATAAAGGGATGGAGGAAGATCTACCAAGCAAATGGAAAACAAGAAAAGGCAGGGGTTGCAATTCTAGTCTCTGATAAAACAGACTTTAAAGCAACAAAGATCAAAAGAGAAAAAGAAGGCCATTACATAATGGTAAAGGGATCAATTCAACAAGAAGAGCTAACTATCCTAAATATATATGCACCCAATACAGAAGCACCCAGATTCATAAAGCAAGTCCTTAGAGGCCCACAAATAGACTTAGACTCCCGCACTATAATAATGGGAGACTTTAACACCCCACTGTCAACATTAGACAGATCAACGAGACAGAAAGTTAACAAGGATATGCAGGAATTGAACTCAGCTCTGCACCAAGTGGACCTAATAGACATCTACAGAACTCTCCACCCCAAATCAACAGAATATACATTCTTCTCAGCACCACACCACACCTATTCCAAAATTGGCCACTTGGCCACATAGTTGGAAGTAAAGCACTCCTTAGCAAATGTAAAAGAACAGAAATTATAACAAACTGTCTGTCAGACCACAGTGCAATCAAACTAGACCACAGGATTAAGAAACTCACTCAAAATCACTCAACTACATGGAAACTGAACAACCTGCTCCTGAATGACTACTGGGTACATAATGAAATGAAGGCAGAAATAAAGATGTTCTTTGAAACCAAAGAGAACAAAGACACAACATACCAAAATCTCTGGGACACATTCAAAGCAGTGTGTAGAGGGAAATTTATAGCACTAAATGCCCACAAGAGAAAGCAGGAAAGATCTAAAATTGACACCCTAACATCACAATTAAAACAACTGGAGAAGCAAGAGCAAACACATTCAAAAGCTAGCAGAAGGCAAGAAATAACTAAGATCAGAGCAGAACTGAAGGAAATAGAGACACAAAAAACCCTTCAAAAAATCAATGAATCCAGAAGCTGGTTTTTTGAAAAGATCAACAAAATTGATAGACCACTAGCAAGCAAGACTAATAAAGAAGAAAAGAGAGAAGAATCAAATAGACGCAATAAAAAATGATAAAGGGGATATCACCACCGATCCCACAGAAATACAAACTACCATCAGAGAATACTATAAACACGTCTATGCAAATAAACTAGAAAATCTAGAAGAAATGGATAAATTCCTTGACACATACACTCTCCCGAGAGTAAACCAGGAAGAAGTTGAATCTCTGAATAGACCAATAACAGGCTCTGAAATTGAGGCAATAATTAATAGTTTACCAACCAAAAAAAGTCCAGGACCAGATGGATTCACAGCCGAATTCTACCAGAGGTACAAGGAGGAGCTGGTACTATTCCTTCTGAAACTATTCCAATCAATAGAAAAAGAGGGAATCCTCCCTAACTCATTTTATGAGGCCGGCATCATCCTGATACCAAAGCCTGGCAGAGACACAACAAAAAAAGAGAATTTTAGACCAATATACCTGATGAACATTGATGCAAAAATCCTCAATAAAATACTGGCAAACTGAATCCAGCAGCACATCAAAAAGCTTATCCACCATGATAAAGTGGGCTTCATCTCTGGGATGCAAGGCTGGTTCAACATATGAAAATCAATAAACCTAATCCAGCATATAGACAGAACTAATGACAAAAACCACATGATTATCTCAATAGATGCAGAAAAGGCCTTTGACAAAATTCAACAACTCTTCATGATAAAAGCTCTCAATAAATTAGATATTGATGGGACATATCTCAAAATAATAAGAGCTATCTATGACAAACCCACAGCCAATATCATACTGAATGGACAAAAACTGGATGCATTCCCTTTGAAAACTGGCACAAGACAGGGATGCCCTCTCTCACCACAACTATTCAACATAGTGTTGGAAGTTCTGGCCAGGGCAATCAGGCAAAAGAAGGAAATAAAGGGTATTCAATTAGGAAAAGAGGAAGTCAAAGTGTCCCTGTTTGCAGCTGACATGATTGTATATCTAGAAAACCCCATTGTCTCAACCTAAAATCTCCTTAAGCTGATAGGCAACTTCAGCAAAGTCTCAGGATACAAAATCAATGTGCAAAAATCACAAGCATTCCTATACACCAATAACAGACAAACAGAGAGCCAAATCATGAGTGAACTCCCACTCACAATTGCTTCAAAGAGAATAAAATACCTAGGAATCCAACTTATAAGGGACTTGAAGGACCTCTTCAAGGAGAACTACAAACCACTGCTCAATGAAATAAAAGAGGATACAAACAAACGGAAGAACATTCCATGCTCATGGGTAGGAAGAATCAATATCGTGAAAATGGCCATACTGCCCAAGGTAATTTATAGATTCAATACCATCCCCATCAAGCTACTAATGACTTTCTTCACAGAATTGGAAAAAACTACTTTAAAGTTCATATGGAACCAAAAAAGAGCCCACATTGCAAAGTCAATCCTAAGCCAAAAGAACAAAGCTGGAGGCATCATGCTACCTGACTTCACACTATACTACAAGGCTACAGTAACCAAAACAGCATGGTGCTTGTACCAAAACAGAGATATAGACCAATGGAACAGAACAGAGCCCTCAGAAATAATGCTGCATATCTACAACTATCAGATCTTTGACAAACCTGACAAAAACAAGCAATGGGGAAAGGATTCCCTATTTAATAAATAGTGCTGGGAAAACTGGCTAGCCATATATAGAAAGCTGAAACTGGATCCCTTCCTTTTACCTTATACAAAAATTAATTTAATATGGATTAAAGACTTGAATGTTAGACCTAAAACCATAAAAACCCTAGAAGAAAACCTAGGCAATACCATTCAGGACATAGGCATGGGCAAGGACTTCATGTCTAAAACACCAAAAGCAATGGCAACAAAAGCCAAAATTGACAAATGGGATCTAATTAAACTAAAGAGCTTCTGCACAGCAGAAGAAACCACCATCAGAGTGAAAAGGCAACCTACAGAATGGGAGAAAATTTTTGCAATCTACTCATCTGACAAAGGGCTAATAACCAGCATCTACAATGAACTCCAACAAATTTACAAGAAAAAAACAAACAACCCCATCAAAAAGTGGGCAAAGGATATGAACAGACACTTCTCAAAAGAAGACATTTATGCAGCCAAAAGACACATGAAAAAATGTTCATCATCACTGGCCATCAGAGAAATGCAAATCAAAACCACAATGAGATACCATCTCACACCAGTTAGAATGGTGCTCATTAAAAAGTCAGGAAACAACTGGTGCTGGAGAGGATGTGGAGAAATAGGAACACTTTTACACTGTTGTTGGGTCTGTAAACTAGTTCAACCATTATGGAAGTCAGTGTGGCGATTCCTCAGGGATCTGGAACTAGAAATACCATTTGACCCAGCCATCCCATTACTGGGTATATGCCCAAAGGATTATAAATCATGCTGCTATAAAGACACATGCACACGTATGTTTATGGTGGCACTATTCACAATAGCAAAGACTTGGAACCAACCCAAATGTCCAACAATGATAGACTGGATTAAGAAAATGTGGCACATATACACCATGGAATACTGTGCAGCCATAAAAGTGATGAGTTCATGTCCTTTGTAGGGACATGGATGAAGCTAGAAACCATCATTCTCAGCAAACTATTGCAAGGACGAAAAACCAAACACCGCATGTTCTTACTCATAGGTGGGAATTGAACAATGAGAACACATGGACACAGGAAGGGGAATATCACACACCGGGGCCTGTTGTTGGGTGGGGGGAGCGGGGACGGATAGCATTAGGAGATATACCGAATGTTAAATGACAAGTTAATGGGTGCAGCACACCAACATGGCATAGGTATACATATGTAACAAATCTGCACGTTGTGCACATGTACCCTAAAACTTAAAGTACGATAATAATAAAAAAAAAAAAAGAGATGTAAACAGACAGGGATTAAGAAACAAAGCTGCGTTCTCATTTTGACTGTATCGTTTATTAGCTGTGTGGCTTTGGGGAAGTTGCTGAAATTTTGCTGAGCTCAATTTTCTCATCTGCAAAATGGGACTAGTGAAAGCACCTCCAGGGTTATTGGGAGAATTAAATGAAGGACTGAGGTCGCATAAAGCTTGGCAATAGTGGCGGCCAAATAATATTTGCTTAGTTCTCCCCTCCCTCTCTATTCCATTGGTTTATTATTGTCGTTGTTGTTAAAAATTTTCCCTCCCTCCCCTCCGCCACTCCCATCTAATTTGAAGCTCCTCAAGAATGGAAGCTGTCTTCTTGTTCATCAGATGGTTTCTAAATGGACAGGAAGTTTATTCTGCTTAAGGAGAAATTCTACTTCCCTGCAGTCTGTGGGCCCTCGCTCACCTCCCAGGGGTGGTTTCTGGGTGTGGCAGGCCTAGCTAAGGGTTTCCCATCAGCCTATCCTGTGCAGGGAATCACCCATCACCTGGGCTGTGCAGAGGCTAAAGTCCCTTCCTAATCAATCCATCACTGCCCAGAGCCTGCCTCACTCCTGACCCCAGCAGGCTGTTAAAAGGGGGCCCATGTCCCTTTGGTCTCTAAGTGTCCACTTTGCTATTTGCAGAGAACAGACATTCAGAGGAGAGGGGCTTCCCACCACCCCCAGGTGGTGCCAAGTCTGCCCTAGGATGCTAGGAGAAGTCTAGAGCTAAGCCTCTGTCCTCTCTAACCCATTCCTGCCATTACACAGCCCTAAAATCATTAGAGTCGGAGAAGGGAATCCCTGCCCTGGCCTTGCCTTCAGAAGCCCCATTGCTTTGGAACAACATGCTAGAAAAATTTTAAGTACCTTCATCTGTGCCTGGGATGAGTCTGGTGGGGTGTTTGAGCCAAGTGGGAATTCCCATGGACCCGGTCCAGGTTCCTCCTGTTCAGGGCACTTTCTGAATGTCTAATTGCAAATATTCACATGTGGGGTCAATCTGCCACCTAGCTTCCAGGAAAGTGGCCAAGAAGTTGACTGCTCCCACTATTGGTATAACTGTATGAGGTTCTGCAGCCAGAATGGTGCTGACACCTTGATTTGGGGTAATTCTCACAGCAGACATAGGACAGTGTAGCTCTGGCTACAGAGAGTCCCCTGCAGACCCTGGGCTTAGCGACACATGTAAGCCATGCAAGTATTCTCTACAATTCATGTAGACAATCAGTTCCTAAGAATGGTGGGCCCCCAACTCCGACTCCTGGGTTGGCTACCCCATCCCCTCCATAGGTTCCACATCAGGTGTCAGGAGCGGTCACACATGTCTTCTTCACGGGCTCCCTAGACCACGGCTCTATATCACCACAGGGACTCACATGTCCTCTCCTGCCTCAGGAGATGTGATAGTCTTGCCCTCCCAGGTCAGTCCTATGGCACACGAGGCAAGGGATGAACATGGCTTGCACTAAAGGGACATCTCATTTGTCTTCCTCTGGCCATAGAAACTCACCTATGCTCCCTGTGGTAGTTACGTGGAAGGCAGAGGCCAATCAACACTAAAAGCAATCACATTCTATAAATGCAGCAATTGCAATCTATAGAGTTCAAAAGAAGACACGGTGGGAAGATGTGTTGTTCTACTTTTTAACCCATTCAATTTGGAACAGTAAATTTAACACACAGAGAACATTAATCATCATAGTCTTGTTCTGCATACATTGGGTAAGACTTGGATTTGTGGTCATTATTAACAAAGCTCAGTGGCAACCTCTTGGAGTCATTGGAAGCTGGTATTTGCAGAGGGCACAAGGATGATGCAGCTGTGTAAGTAATGCTGTAATCAGCATTAATAGATAAGAGTTAGGAGATAGCAGCTGGGTGAAGATCTATATTGTTTCAAAGCAAACAGGTTAAGAAGGAGCCATGGCAGTGTAAGGAATAATTGTTGCTATTTTTTTTTTCTTGCAGCAGAAATGTGAAATTAACAAGGAATTGTTCACCTGATGAAAAGGAACATGGAGAGATGGTTCTTGAATCTGAATAGGAGGAGATCGTGCCTGGACACTAGGAAGAATCTTCTGCATTGATTTGATTAAAAAACAACTACGTAAATACCTCTTTTCCACCTATTATTCTCAATCTTCATTAATAAGTAACTATATTTCACATGAGCCTATGAATTTTGTAAAACATTTTTTAAAAAAGAAGTTCATTGTATAGGCAGAGACCCTGCAGGAAATATTTATCTGGTGCTGTGCACCCCTTAGGGGTGACCCTGTTTTAGCTTAAGTGAGAGCAGATCGCATTAACTGCCTCGAAAAGACCCATTTTAGGAATAAGCAGATCTCACCTCATTAAACTTTTCTACCATCTCTTCTAGTGGTATTAACACATCCTCCATTTTCCAAATGAACCTTTCCCAGCCTCAGAGAGGGTAAATAACTTTATCAAAGTTGCATGGCTGGAATTGGCAATGCTGCACTTTGAACCCGATGATCTAATGCCATACTATTTTAGTTACAATGGTCTCGGTTTCTAGAGGTAGAAATCTTAAAGGTCAGGACCCTAGGTGATCCAGTGTGTATGGCTGAGCTCAGCTAGGTTTTTGTGCATTTATTTTGAATTTTATCTCTAACAAGATTAAGGGCCAAACCTAACATACTTATTTCCTCTGGGCCCCAGTAGCTGTAAGATATGGGATGACTGGAGTCAGGTGAGACAGCAATGGTCTAGTTAAGAGCCCTGATGCTTAAAGTGTGGTCCACAGATCAGCTGCAGCAGCAGTGCTTGGAGCTTGTTAGAAATTCTGATTCTCAGGCCCCTTCCCCCAGACCTGCTGGAGCAGTGTCTTCAGGTTAACAAGATCTACGAGTGTTTCATAAGGAAGTTAAAGGTGAGCGGCACTGGTTTCTGAAGAAAGAACAGGATTTAGAGTACAAAGACTTAAGTCCTCATTTTGCCCATATCACTTGCTAGCTGAGTGACCTGAAACAAGATCCCTGATTTATCAGACATTCACTGTCACCAATGTCAAATGGCAGTCATGCTTGCTTTGTAGACATGAGCCCCATGAGATGATCCACAGGAAAGCGCTTGATAAACTGTCAAGTGCCGGGAAATATTCAATGAGCCCCAAAGGAAGAGCCTGGAGGCCTTTATTATTTCAACACACCCCTAGCTTGGCTTGAGCAGGCATGTAATAGCTGTGGATGGAGTGAGCGAACTTGACCCACACTTTGAGAATAGGTTTGTTCAATTAACAAATTAACTAAGGAGTTAATTAATTAAAAAATGCATTAGCAAGCATTCAACATTCATTTATTCATTGAACACATTTTTGTTGCATGCCCTCTTTGTGCTCTTAGGCTGGGCATACAATGGGGAATAAGATAGATGATGTTGTTTTCCTCACAGAGCATACAAGAATTGCAGCACATCCTGCACAAGTAGGCTCTGTGTAGGCTTAAATTGAGCAAAACTGTGGCTGTGGTAAGGAAGTCTCCAATGATCTTGTTTCCATGTAACCTCAAACCATCCATTATTGCTGTATCTGCAAAGAACTAGTCCTTACTCTTTTTCTTGGTCTTGAGGTTTCTATAAAGAAAACATTAGGATTCTGAAGTGGCCTCTATCAGATATCACTCTTCTGACCAAAATATAATACACTGAGATTCTATTGGTTGGCCTTGTGTTGACTGGTTTGACAAAAAGGAATCTAGGCAGATATTGCAGGCCTGCTGAACCTTCCAGTAGCTCTTCCCATTTCTAGATGAGGCCTGGAATTTCCACCATTAATGCTTCATTTCATTGGCTTGAGTGGAGAAGGCCCATGGGCCTCCAATATGAAAGCAGTTGTTTCAGGAATGGTGAGTATATTGATACAAGACAGTCTGAACACCTTAGTTTGAATTCTCTAAGAGTAAGCTATGTCACAGGGAATCGGTGAGAATGTGAACACTGGAACCTCAGAAATGGGGAGTTAAAGCAAAGGCTGAGGCATTGGGCCTAAACACGGACCATTTTAATAGTTTATATTCTAGGACTTTCTCTTTTTCATGTGTGATAGTATGCTTAGGTATTATATTTTAACTTACAGTTATAACTTATAACTACACCCTTTTACATTATAAATTTTTAAGTATTGCTGAAGTTTATGTTAATAATTTTAATTAAATATTATAACTTAAGGTTTCCTTAAACATTGGTTCTTCCAATATCACCTTTATTACTCTTGCTGTCTGTAAACACCTGTGCTATCATGAGTTGTGCGAGTGTTTTAATTTTAGTTCCTGAATGCTAACACTTTTTTTTTTCTTTTCTGAGACAGAGTCTCACTCTGTCACCCGTGCTGGAGTGCAGTGTGGCACCATCTCGGCTGACTGCAACCTTCACCTCCCTGGTTCAAGCAATTCCCCTGCCTCAGCCTCCTGAGTAGCTGGGATTACAGGCACACACCACCACATCTGACTAATTATTTTTTGTATTTTTAGTAGAGACAGGGTTTCACCATGTTGGCCAGACTGGTCTCAAAATCCTGACCTCAGGCAATCCACCCGCCTCGGCCTCCCCAAAGTGCTGGGATTACAGGTGTGAACCACTGCGCCCAGCCCACCTATCTTTAAAATACTGAAGTTGATGATATAAAGTAATTTTAAAAAGATGCATATGTATGTTACTGAAAATATGTGTTGTGTAATAATGATATTGAAATTGATTTTAAATTAAATCCCTATTTATGCCTTGGCTTTGACTTCAGCAATAATACTTACAAATTCATGGGTTTGATGCACATCCCCCTCAATCATAACTTTGATGTATGTTTTGTGATGCAATAAAATAAAAATATTTGATTTTAAAAGTTTATGTGTCTGACATCTTAAATCATCTTAAATATCATTAGGGGTTGAAATATATACTTGAAAAACTAATTTTCAAGTATTGAAAATAAATTTTTTTTCAAGTATTGAAAAAAACACTGTCTTAATTGCTATTTTGGTTGACCCTGATGTTCAAAGACATAATAGCTGGAAAGTTGTTCCTCTTTTTAAAATGTGTGCACACAGGAGAATGTAGTAATAATGGTGGTGGAGGGTCTGGACTGAGAGCTTAAGTTACCTGGGTTCTGTTTCCATCTCTGCCATAAAATTTCTGTATGGCCTTGGGCAAGCCCTTCCCCTCTCTAGGCCTCAGTTTCTCCATCTGTCCAATAAAGAGGGGAAGGGCCCTAGAAGCCGTTCCGTCTTGTGACTCTCTAGATAGCTTGATTCCTCTGCAGTTGAGTCAAGTGTGTTTAAGTAAGCAAGCCACCTCCTGTTCGCCTCATCCGGCCTCTTATCTTAATAAGTAATGAGTGTGCCAAGGGCTGACAATGACATATTTTGAAAATAGTTTTAATGCATAGCTGGCAGAGGACCTGTTGGGCGTTGACAAATTACACAAACAGAGATGATGAGGAGTGCATCAAATATTAACGGCCCAGGGCCCAGACGGTAATGGAGAACTTACCTGTGTCTTACATAAGCCTACTCATGTTTGGCTGAAGGGAACATTTCTTTTCAACGTCTCCAGGCAATTGTAGGGTTGGCTTTCAGCAAAACGAAGAAGAAGCCAAAGTTAATTTTTGTAGGTGACCCTTGACTTTGGTTTAATTTATTCCTGGAGGATATTTGAGAGTCAAGCTCTTTTAAGTGGACCCCCTTACCCCCTGTGTAAAGGTTATGAATCGGATTTCTGTTCCTTGATGCTGATTCCTGTCTTAAAAGCGCAAAATTGACTATAAAAAGCATGAAATACTACTACTAATAAGATATAAGCATATGTGCTTGAAAAACATGTATTTAGAATATATTTCTAACTATTTTAATATAAAACAAGAATGCTTCTTAGGGGTTTTTTTCTAACCTAGGCCTGATTGAGCTCATCTTCTTGAACATTAATAAAATAAAGTTTAAGTCATTGTCCTAATAACTGCTTTTGAGTCTTAGTCACTCCAAGTGCCCTTGAACTGAGTACAAACTAAAGTGAAGGTTTCCAAAAGGTTCATGGTTGATTTGAAGAGCAGAAAGTCTTTTTCATTACTACGTTTTGCTCTTCTATGTCAATGAGATATTGACAGGTCTTTACGGTGAGTAAATAATTATATTCTAGCCCAGTTGGGTTGCCAGATTTACAAATAAAACTACAAGATCCCCAGTTACCTCTGAACTTCAGACATACGTCAAATATGTTTTTAGTATAAGAATGTTCCGTGCAATATTTGAGACATGCTAAATATCATTTGTTGTTTATCTGATATAATAATTTAATTAAGCATCATCTATTTTATCTGGCAACCCTAAACCCAAGGGTTGGCAAACTTTCTCTATAAAGAACCAGCTAGTAAATATTTCAGGTTTTGCAGGCCATAGGTAACTACTTCACTTTGCTGCTGCAGCACAAAACAGCGTAGACAATATGCAAACGAATAGGCATGGCTTTGTTTCAGTGAAATTTTATTTACAGACACTAAAATGTGAATTCCATAAAATTTTCATGTGTCATGAAATACTATTTTTCTTTTGATTTTTTCCCCCCATCATTAAAAAATATAAAACCAGCCGGGTGCAGGGGCTCACGCCTGTAATCCCAGCACTTTGGAAGGCCGAGGCAGGCAGATCACGAGGCCAGGAGATCGAGACCATCCTGGCCAACATGGTGAAACCCTATCTTTACTAAAAATGCAAAAACTAGCTGGGCGTGGTGGCACGTGCCTGTAATCCCAGCTACTCAGGAGGCTAAGGCAGGAGAATAGCTTAACTGTATATATATATAACCTCGTGAGCTTGCAGTCTGTACAAAAACACTCAGCGGGCCAGATTTTGCCCACGGGTTGAATTTTCTGCCGCCTATAAAACCTCTAAAGGTACAGCCACCATCTAAGTCTTCAGGGTGACCACTGACTTCAAGGTAAAGGTTGCTCAACAATTTAGAGCTGTTTTGTTTGCTATAGTAACCATTAGAATTGAGAAGTTGTGTTAAGTCTAAAATATGCACCACATTTCAAAGACTGAGTATGGTAAAAAAGTAAAATAAAGTTAATTTCACCTGTTTTGTTTGGAATATGTCTACTACAAGATTTAAGATTGCATATGTAGCTCTTCTTTGTGTCTCCCTTACACTTCTTCAGTTTCTTTGTTTTTTGGATCTGGGGTCTCATTCTGTTGTCCAGGCTGGAGTGCAGTGGTGCTATCATAACTCATTGCAGCCTCTCGGCTGCAGCCAACTCTTGGCTCAAGTGATCCTCCAGCTTCAGCCTCTGGAGTAACTGGGACTACAGGCACATATCACCACTTCCAGCTAATTTTTAAATTTTTATAAATAAGGGGTCTCACCATCTTGCCCAGGCTGGTCTCAAATCCCTGGGCTCAAGGGATTCTCCTGTCTTGGCCTGTCAAAGTGCTGGGATTACAGGCGTAAACCACTGTGTCCAGCCTCTCCTTGTCTATAAGAGCTGGCATTTGAGCATTCTTTCTTTTACTCATTCCATTCATACAACACATATTTGATAAGCATCTACTATGCATCAGGCATTGTTATTGGCCCCAGGTAGAGCAGTGAACAAGACAGACATGGATGATACCGTAGGGAACTTTCCCTCCAATCCGTAATCCCAGCTACTCAGGGGGCTGAGGTGGAAGGATCACTCAAGTTCAAGGCTCCAGTGAGTTATGATCGTGCCACTGCACTCCAGCCCAGGCAACAGTGCAAGACCTTATCTCTTAAAAGAAAAAAGAAAAGTAGAGATTGAAAATCCTAACTGTAGGAGGAAGAAAAGAAGCTTAGTGCTCTGAGGGTCTTAAAAGGAGAGATTGACTCCATCAGGGTGTAGATGAGGAAGTCGCATTGATCTGAGATGTGAAAGAGAAGTAGATGTGAATTGAAGGTGGAAGGGAAGGACAGTGGCATTTCAAGGAGAAGGAAGGATGGGGAAAAGCTGTGGTGGTGACAGGAGGGTGTCTGGTTGTTTGAGAGTTGGGAGAAGGCCACAAGGCTGGGGCATGAGGGTGAGGGTAAGCACAGTGAGGGATAAGGGCACTTTAGCAGAAGATGGACCCATCACCCATCATCTCCATCCCAGAGGACCAACAGGAAGTCACTGAAGGGTGTTTGTTATCAGATGAAGGTGGGGAGTACCATGGTGTTTGCATTTTAAAAGCCTCTCTTTGTTGCAGAACAGCTGCCCTGTGGGCCACACAACTCAAACCAATAACGCCCACCCCATGGCAGTCCATGACTGAGCTCTTAGGGGCCCAGAGACTAAAAGAATACTTCCCAAAGTACCTCATAGGCATTATCCAGAGTTCCCTGAAATGTCACTCCGAGTGCATGTTTTGCGGAGCACTCCCAGAAGGGTTACTCTGGACTCACCTCTGAGATCACCATCAGCCAGAAAGCAAAGGAAAATAGAATGCTGGCATGAGAATATGCCATGTTAGCACCAGAGTAGTTCTCTTTAGAACCAAAAGAGAACTGAGCAATTGCCTACTCTAGAAACTGAAGGTGTTTAAAAAAGGCAAATTGTATATACAGGTGCCAAACTCTTATGCTTGTGGTTTTAGCCCCAGTATGGACACATGGTGGAATTTCAGGGAGTAGCTTGACCACATTCCAGTTGCCCTCTTCCCCGCATGCATATGCACAGACACATATGCACACCTTTCTCGTTAAAGGTTGATATGGCATGATTGAAGTAGATCATCCCATGAGTTATTTGCTTTTCATTTCTATTTAGATATAAAATTTGCACTGTTGACATGGTCACAGAACAAGGAGAACTGTGATTTATGTTTCATAATTCCTACAGCTGATTTCCTGTGGGATTGTGTTTTATCTCCTATCATATCTTGGGCACTCTGTATTCTCCACCCCTTGCTGCTTGGACATTAGCTTGGCTAAAGTATAGCTGGAGTGTGGAGCTCTCCTACCTCAGGAGGGCAGGCAGGAAGGGGTTTGGGGGAAGGGGGTTCTATTGGCTATTCTCAGCTTGTACTGTATAGGCTGCTACCTCCCCTCATAAAGCATGGAGCAATGATGGGCCAAGTGAAGCAGGGGTGCTAAGATGTAGAATCTTTCTTAACCTGCTAAATAATGTGTGACGTATGAGATGACAGACCCATTGTGTTCGGAATTTATTCCTTCTTGTGTGTCCTTGGTCTCGCTGACTTCAAGAATGAAGCTGTGGACCCTCACGGTGAGTGTTACAGCTCTTAAAGATGGTGTGTCTGGAGTTTGCTCCTTCAGATGTTCAGATGTGTCTGGAGTTTCTTCCTTCCGGTGGGTTCGTGGTCTCGCTGACTTCAGGAGTGAAGCCGCAGACCTTTGCAGTGAGTGTTACAGCTCTTAAAGAGGGCGTGTCTGGAGTTGTTTGTTCCTCCTGGTGGGTTCGTGGTCTCACTGACTTCAGGAATGAAGCTGCGGATGCTTGCAGTGAATGTTACAGCTCATAAAGGTACTGTGGACCCGAAGAGTGAGCAGCAGCAAGATTTATTGTGAAGAGCGAAAGAAAAAAGCTTCCACAGCGAGAAAGGGCACCCCAGGGGGTTGCTGCTCCTGGCTCAGGTAGCCAGCTTTTATTCCCTTATTTGGCCCTGCCCACATCCTGCTGATTGGTTCATTTTACAGAGTACTGATTGGTGCATTTACAATCCTTTAGTTAGACACAGAGTGCTGATTGGTGCAATTTTACAGAGTGCTGACTGGTGCGTTTACAATCCTTTAGCTAGACACAAAAGTTCTCCCAGTCCCCACCTACCCAGAAGCCCAGCGGCCTTCACCTCTCAACATGGGGAAGGAAGGAGCCACAGGAGCTGCCATGGTGCCCTGCACCTTGCAGGGAGCTCCTCTTCATCTAGCCCCAGCCTGGAGGTTTGGGGATGGCCCTCTCCACAGTCACCTTCACTGCTACATTGCACTTCCTTTGATTGAGCTTGGTCCTGCCTCCTATAGCTTTCTCCTCTCTTTCTACCCTAGGGGCTTTGAATTAGTCCATCCCATGCACTTGCCCCAGAAGGGTGGGGAGACATGGAGGAAATTCCATCACTGGAGAGGAGTGCATTTTCTGTGCTGTAGGTGGGGAACTGTTGAAGCTTATTGCCCCTAATCTCATGTGTGGTTCTTGTGCCATGTTCCATCCTCAACCCTGTGAGGTAGGAAGGAAGAGAAACACGGATTCAGGAAGCTTGCTGTCCCTCTCTTCAGAATGCTCCTACTGGTCCTATGGAAGCCTTTATCTCTGAGGAACTTTCTTTGTTCCAGTGGACCTTGCCCTATTACCAAAGCTGATTGGACTGAGAGAGTCACCTGACCTAAGCTGAACCAATCAGTGTCTTTCTTTCAAAAACATGAAGGGCTTGGAAAAATACAGCCAGCCATGATGGCCTTGAAACTGAGGCCATAAACAGTTGGGATGGCAAATAGCAACATCTGAGTAAAAAATTCACAGAGGTTTGGAGAAGCAGAAAAAAGAGCCTCAGAGAGAACGAGAGACCATGGGGAGAATGGAAAAGGCTTGCAAAAAGAAACAGCTGCGAGAGCTCAAGTGGTCCCCAAAATAAGGAGATAAAGAAGAGAGGGTGCTGGTGACTTTCCAAGGCCAGCTGTAGTTCTTCAAACAGGTTTCGTGAGATTTTTCTGCATCCTTCCAATAAATTCCTTATTGCCAAAGCTAGCTTAAGTGAGTATCTGTTTCTTGAAATAAAGTGATCCTTCAGACTGGGTTGTAAAATTTGATATCATAGGGAAAAGATAACCCTACTGGTTCATTTCCCAGAGTCACTGCCAGTCTTAGGCATATGGTTTAAAGAGGGGGAGGAGGGTACCAGGCCCAAACTCTTTCCTCCTCTGGTGTGCCATCTGGTCATAAATTGCAACATTAGGGTCTCATTCCTTTGGGTTAAGGATTTGTCTCTCAAAGAGCTTAGCTAAATGGCACTCAAAACACGAAAATCGCTCACTCAGGGATAATGAGCTTGGAGTGTCTTTCAGGGAAGCAGACAGGTGAGTGCACAGCCCTGCATGAAGAAGATTCCAGATGGGCCAGATCTGAGGGGCTCTGTGTTACGCCACCCGCTTCAGCCAGATCACTAGCTCTGCTTCTATCTGAAATCTTTCCAACAAAAGAATTCTTCATATATATGTGAAGAATAAATATTCTTATACATATAAATATATATAAGAATATATATTCTTCTATATTAATCTATAAATAAAAATATATATGAGTATATATTCATATATACATATATATATATGTAAACATAGATATGTTTTGGAGTTGGGATTACAAGTAGCAACATCTGAATAAAAAACCCGGAGAGGTTTGGAGAAGCAGGAAAAAAAAGCCTCAAAGAGGAAGAGAGACCATGGAGAGAATTTACATGTATATAAAATATATATGTATATGTATAACATATATAAAAATATATTTACATGCATATTTACACACACCCACACCAAGGGTCTGTCACCTGGGTGCCCAGTGAAGAGTTATGATGTTAACTCTTAAATCACAAATTTAGAGTATTTTCTTGAAAGGCCATGGGGATTTACAATTTTTTTTTTTTTATACAGAGTTTTGTTCTTTCGCCCAGCCTGGTGTGAAGTGACATGATTTCAGTTCACTGCAAACTCTGCCCCCCAGGTTCAAGCAATTCTCTTGCCTCAGCCTCCCAAGTAGCTGGAATTACAGGCGTGTGCCACCACACCTGGCTAATTTTTGTATTTTTAGTAGAGACGGGGTTCCGCCATGTTGGCCAGGCTGGTCTCGAACTCCTGACCTCAGGTTATCCACCCGCCTCGGCCTCCCAAAGTGCTCAGATTACAGGCATGAGCCACCATGCCCGCAGGATTTACAATATTTTCAAGATGCCAAAGTGAGCAGCACCTCTGAGCAGATAGCAGAGGTTTCTGGGGATATAGTCTGTGCTGTCCCTCTCTGCTCAGCTCCTTGAGAGACAAATTCTTAACCCAAAGGAATGGGACCCTAATGTTGCAATTTTTGACAGGATGGCACACCAGAAGACAGAGTTTGGGTCTGGCACCTCCCTCTCCCCTTTAATTTCTGTGATCTTTTTATTCCTTAATAGATTGGTTTCCACATTTATGAAAAGGAAAAGGCAGGAGAAGAGGGGCATGGCTGGCCCTCTCTAAGATGGAGTGGCAAATCCACATGGCTTTAGAGCACAGTGGGCCAGGTGGGAACTGAGGCAAACTGAGGAGGCAGAAAATGCTTCAAGAGTTTCAAATTAGAAATGCACAACTGCCTGCTGCCCCAAATGGAATGAAAGTGAAGAATGAGCAAACCACCTCCAAAGGGCTGAATTTGTCTTACAGGTGCCAGTTTATAAGGTTTGATTGTGTTTTTTTGAGTGCCAAAAGTTTAATGCTTGTATGTTTGTCTTTGGGTGTGAAGAGAACTAAGATAAACCAAATGAGTAAAATCTGAAAATTTTTACTGAGGATGGGAATAATTTGGGAACTTATTGGAAGTTGATAATAATAATAATGAAAATAATCATGTGGGTATAGAAGTAACTTTGCTCTCTTTCTTCTCATCTCCTGTCCCGTTTTTGCCTCCATTGGTTCTCCTACTTGTCCTCTCATTTTTGTGGGCAGGGCCTACAACTTGTGTTCAATGAGTCCCACATCCTGCAGAACCTTGGCAAAGGCCCAGAGACATGGCATGTGAATAACGCCATGGCTTTGTGCCAAGTGCAATTGAATTTATCACCGAGGACCACGTGTTCTGAGGGTGCTCAGATATGTTCGGTAATGAGCTAATGCTCTTGGCATGCAGGTGTGCTGGGATCGTGTGTCTCCAGATACAGGTGTTGCTGGCCTAGTTAGTGATTTTTCTTATTTGTTTAATGTGAGCCACCTCTCCAAATAATGCCTGGGGCCAGGTATCCTGCTGGAGCCCCGGATGTAGGCAGCAGAAAATGCCATGGCCCAGGGCACAGTGCTGTCTGACTTTTACTCACCTGTGCTGCTTTCTCCTTCCAGATGTTCCCAGGATCATGTTAGAGACCAGGGTAAGACCTCAGCTTTCTATTATATTTTAAATCATGGAAACAGTAAATACACTGAGAATTCTGGCACCGGCTAAGCTTAAATTTTTAAACTCTGCCAAAAGAAGGCTTTGAATACCATTCTGTTTTCTTTCTCTTTCACTTCATCTGTTTTTCTTTTGTCTAATTGAGATCTCAGATACAGGGGGGCGTGGTACATGGGTTTTTAACTGGTGGTTACTGGATACTGTATAGGTATCCATGAATCTTCTGATATGGTAATTAACATTCTTTGTACATATGTATTTTCTGGCAAGATATCCATTGCTTTTATTTGGTCTTCAAAGCATCTAGGATGTTTCCAGGAAGGTTAAATAAAATGATTAGAGAAAAATGAGAGTCATACAAATCTGGGTTGCATTTTCTGCCCTGCCCTTTCCATATTTTGTAAACTTGGGAAAGTTGGTTAGCCTCCCAAGGGCTCTATATTCTTATATAAATGTGAAATGTTCCAGACTCAAGAGGATTATTAGGGGATTGTTATTAGGAAATTATTAAAGCAAATGCAGATAATAAGCCTTACACAGTACCCAGCAAATTGTAGATATTTAAGAAGTGCTCATTCTAATTAGGATACGGGCAGCTGGAGTCTTTCTTGTTCTTCAATTTTTTAAACACTGTCTCCTGTTTATAAAAACATAATAAACTGGCCGGGGGTGGTGGCTCACACCTGTAATCCCAGCACTTTTGGAGGCTGGGACAGGTGGATCACCTGAGGTCAGGAGTTTGAGACCTATCTGGCCAACATGGTGAAACCCCGTCTCTACTAAAAATACAAAAATTAGCTGGGCATGGTGGCAGGTGCCTGTAATCTCAACTACTCAGGAGGCTGAGGCAGGAGAATCGCTTGAACCCAGGGGGTTGCAGTGAGCCAAGATTCCGCCACTGCACTCCAGCCTGGGCAACAGAGTGAGACTCCTCTGTCTCAAAAAATAATAATAATAATTCTTTTATTTGGAATAATTTTAGATTTATATAAAAGTTGCTAAGAAAGTGCATAGATTCTGTGTGTAGTCTTCACTTATCTTCCCCTGACCTCTGTTCCTCTGTCTTTCCTTACTGTACACAACAGTGACAGTGTTGAAAAGTGCTGGTCACTGATGACTGCTGTCTTTAATTCATGAAAGTGGTAGCTGAGTCACCTGTACTTTCCACCGACAGAACCTTTTTGGTCCTGGCCTGTCTCGGACTTTTGTCTTCTCTTGACAGTGTGGGTTACTATGCCGCTCCCATGCCATAATAATGTGAGGCCATCAAAGAGTGTATCTTCCTAGCCACACCTCTGGGTCATTTCAGAATGCTGCAGTGCCCCAGGTGCCCATCCTTGTATCTTTCCTCAATTTTTGCTCATTCTCTAAGCCATTTCACCCTATTCTTGAAAACTCTGCTGTATACTGATGCCTTGCAAATTTTTATTTCTAGCCCCACCCACTCCCTAAGTTCTAGACTTATATGTCTAACTGCCTACTGACGTCTCCAGTGAAATAGTCAATAGGCTTTCTGAAATCAATGTGATCACAACCTAACTCCTATGACCCTCTCAAACATGCTTCTCCCCAAATGTCACCCACCCCCCGGTATATGACACCACCATCCATCCCAAAACTTAAAATTCCTAAATGCCTTTTCTTTTTCTCACATATCACACCCAAATCCTCATAAATCCTATCATCCCTTCCTTTAGAACATACTTGGAATTCAACTACTCTTCATGACCTCCTCTGCTCTTGCCCAAACGTGGCCACCATCATAATTCAGATGGATACCTATAGTGGTTTTCAAACTATCTCCTTGCTCCCAGGCCTTTCCTGTCCCCCATAACCCCTTTAAGCAAGTCAGGTCATATCGCTCCCTTGCTCAAAATTCTCCATCAGGTTTCCATCATACTTAAAATAAAGCCCAGCGTCCTCATGTGACACACCTGATTTGGCCCTTGGAGCCTCTGCAACATCTTCTCCTTCTACTCTTCCTCTTGCTTTCTGCACTTGGAACACTCTAAGCATCTAGAATATTTCCAGGAAGGTTAAATAAAATCATCAGAAAAAAATGAGAGTAATACAAAACTGGGTTGGACTTCTTACCGGTTCCTCATACACACTAAACACACTCCCTTCTCAGGGCCTATAAATGTGCAATTCCTTCTGCCTGGAAAGCTCTTCTGAAGGATATTCTTGTGGCTTGCTCTCTCATTTCATTTAGGAGTCTTAAAATACCATTTTCTCAGATAGATCGTCTTTGACCATACCAGCCCCATCCCTTGCTATCTCCTATCCACTTACCTTTACCAGACACTGTATTGTAACATTTTATTTGTGTATTTATGGTGTGTTTATTCATTGGAAGAGTGCTTCTCACTTGGGGTTCATTAATTCCATCCACCACCTTTAGCGGCCATTCAGCATATTGTAGACCTTTATGTTGGTGATAACTGAGTGATTGCTGCAAAGTATCTAGTGAGTAGAGGCCAGGGATGCCTCTAAACACCCAACAATGCACAAAGCAGCCCCTACAACAAAGAACAATCCAGTTCAAGCTATCAACAGAGCCATGGTTGAGGAACACTGTAATGGAATATGAGCTCTCATAGGGTGAGAACTTTTAATATGAACTCTTACAGGGTGATCCTGCATTGGAATGTGAGCTCTCATAGGGTGAAGACTTGGTCCTTCTTGTCTACTCCAGCACCTAGGACAATAGTTGGCACACAGCAGAGACTCAGTAGACATTTGTTGAATGAATGAATGAATGAATAAATGGCTATTCATTCTAAGGTTGACTGCCTTCCTGCTTCTAACCTGGAAGCTAGGCTCATGTGCCTTCTGTCCTTGAATTCCCTACAGCTAGAAAGGATCTGAGAAGGGGTGGGAGGGGATGAGTTTAGAGCACAGGGCTGATCTTCGTCAGAGTCCATATTGCCTTCTCAAAACTTTCTTCATCTCCAACTCCCCACTCGGGCCAAAGCCTCATTAGCTAAACTGCAGGCATGGCTAACAGAAAGAGGTGTTTAATTCTTCCCCATTTGTAGTCTAAAATCTTTCCATTCCATGCACAAACCCACTCTGATCACATAGGGTAGGACTTTTGAAACTTAAAAGCTAAGTATTGATTCAGGTTTTTATCTCTGTCATGCATTCTCTTCCTTGGAGCAATAAATGGCAGACCATCTTGGCTTCTCTGTGTTTTTCAGAAAAGGAGTCAGGAAAAGACCCTAAAATTATGCAAAAAATCGAGGAATTCTTTAACCACTCTGACTTTAGCCATTCCTCATGACCTCAGGATCAGGCAAAAACTTGCAATGTTCTAGAAATAGTATACTATCATCTTAGAATGTTTTAGTTTTGCAGAACTCTATGTTTGTTTTTATGTATATATGTCAATGTTAAAAGAATTATTTTAACAAATTGGCTCTTGTGATTCTGGGGGTCTGGCAATTCCAAAATGTGCTGAGCACAATACATAATTGCAAAGATGTGGAACTAACCTATGTGCCCATCAACTAAAGGGTGGATAAAGAAAATGTGGCACATATACACCATGGAATACTACTCAGCCATCAAAAGGAATGAAATTATGTCTTTTACAGCAACTTGGATGAAGCCGGAGGCCATTATTCTAAGTGAAGTAACACAGGAGTGGAAAACCAAAAACTGAATGTTCTCAATTATAAGTGGGAGCTAAGCTATTAATATGAGTATGCAAAGGCATACAGAGTCATAAATGGACTTTAGAAACTCAGGAGATGGAGGGTAGGAGGGAGACTAGGGACACTAAACTACACATTGGGTGCAATGTGCACTACTCAGGTGACAGTTGCACTCAAATCTCAGAATTTACCACTATATAATTTATCCACATTACATAAAACCACGTGTACCCTAAAAGCTACTATAAAAAAGAAATCTACTGAGCGAGCTGGCAGGCTGGAAACTCAGGCAAGAATTAAAGCCAGAGTCTTGAGGCAGAACTTCGTTTTTGGAAAACCTCAGTTTTTGCTCTTTAGGCCACCAACCGATTGGGTGATGCTGACCCACATTATGGAAGGTCATCTCCATTATTTAGAGTCACCTAGTTGGAGATGTTAACCACATCTACACAACACCTTCACGGGAACACCCAGATTATTGTTTGGTTAAATACTTAGGTCCTATAGCCTAGCTACGTTGGCACATAAAACTAACCATCGCATTTGGGAACTGAGAGATTCAAAGTCTAAACTGTGCTCACTGCCTATCTCTTTGTTCGAGGATAGTAGCATCACCTTTCAATAGAAGGGCCAGCAAAACATGTGTGCCTGGAGGTTCTTTTGCTATATACACGATAAAGCTGCCAGGTAACCTAAGTTAGCAGAAGGACCTAAGTCAGTCCACGGACGCCTTAGGGGAGGAATGAAGCAGGTCCCAGCACGACTTTGGAGTTTGGAGTTTTTGTAACCCAGAAAGCACCTTGCCATTTGCCTCCCATAAAGGAATGACTAGGCCCAAGTCTGCACAAACCAATTTCAGCATGACCCTGATTAAAATTTCCTTCTAGCAAATCTGAGAAACAGCTGTTTCTCCGCACGATGCCCCCAGCACACCCCAGCCATCCTGTCATCCCCGGAGGCTATTCCTCAGAAGCCAGCTGTTGTGAGTGAGAAGATGAAAGGTGTCAGTCCCACTTTTAGTGCTTGTAACTTAGGGGAGGCAACAAGATTCTTCCTTTGTTTTATCCTTTCAAGTTTAACAGTTAGTCATTATGACTGGGGGAAAGAGTTATCATTTCCAGTTTCTGCTGGATGCAGTGAAGCAATTCATCAATCTCCTTAGAAAAAAATATGTGCTCCAACCAGGGTTGGTTTTCTTTGTACCACATTGTTTTTTGTTGTAGCAAGAAAGCACAGTCACTTAACAGGTTAAGTTCTGGAAGGGCAGGAGTTTCAGTTTCATTGAGTCTCCAATTTAAAGATGGTGGAGTTGAATAAAAAGAAGAAAATATTTCTGTTGTTTTAGTTACAGAAGAAAAGGTGGCTTGGATTTGTAAATGAGAGTTCTAGAGGCTTTCATTACCTTTGTTTCAGACCTGCCTCTCTCATTCAGAACATCTTCTTTTCCTTTTTTTCTGGGGGTAGGTGGGGACGAAGTCTTGCTCTGTTGCCCAGGCTGGAGTGAACTAGCACCATCATAAGTCACTGCAACCTTGAGCTCCTGAGCTCAAGAGATCCTCCTGCTTCAGTTTCCCAAGTAGCTGGGATCACAAGTACACCGCAATGCCTGTTTATTATTATTATTATTATTATTATTATTATTATTATTATTATTGTAGAGATGAGATCTTGCCATGTTGTCCAGGCTGGTCTAAAACTCCTGGACTTTAGTGATCCTTATTCCTCAGCCTCTTGAGTAAGGGTGTCTTTGTTTAGTTCATCCAGGTGGGTTCAATATAAGGAGAAGCCTCCAAACATTGTATTTTATGCTATGATTTATATCAATCTAAATTCTAAATACATTTTCTTCCTTAATAGTGATTAATACATGTGGACTGATGTACCATTTATTAGCCACCAATTATCTCATTTTGAGAAAATGAGAGCTAGGAAATTTGACTGTCTTGGCCAGCTTTATCAACCAGTAGATGGTGGAGACAGATTCAAACCCCACAGCACAGCAATCCACATGGCTTCCAAAGTCCAAACTTAAGCACAATCTTGGGAAGACATTCTCAGGAATGCATTGTTTATAAAAAGGCAGAAATTTTAAGAACTAAAGATTCAAATAGATTTAAAATGATGGCAACCACATAAGTGTGTATATATATATATAGAGAGAGAGAGACAGAGAGAGAGAGAAGCAAACTTGTGAACTGATTAACTAATTTATACTAGAGTGTAAATGATTTGGTGTACTTTTGCTCCCAGAGAAAAGTTTCTTTAAAAACATTTGTTTAAATATGACTGGAAGGGCAGTATTTAGCCTGAGGAGATGCATGGCAAATGCTATAATTTATATATAACATGTACCTTACAATATAATACAGTGGCAGGTTCTTGAGAAGGACAATTTGTCTCACACAAAAGGTATTACTTTTCCCATATTAAAGTCTTCAAATCACATAAAGCTTATATTTTAATATACATATTTGACAGCAAATTCTTTCAAGTTTTTATATCATGACAAATTTGGAAATATTATATTGATTCATTTATTTAATAAGCACATTTTGAGACTTATTATTGAATCAGACAATATCCTAGAAACTGAGAGAATGAAAAATCACTAAACCAAGCATTGCTTCCAAAAGAATATAGCATGGAAGAGCCTAGAGAAATTTCAGAGTTATTGGAATCCAGAGATGGGACACACTTCTTCGGGCTCCCGTCTGGGGCTGTCATAGGGAAGAGAACACCTGAGTTTGGCTTGAAATATGAAGTCTACCACATGGAGGGAGGGAGAGAAGGGCGCTCTAGGAGTGCCCTGTGGGGAGGGACACTGATTAGAAAATTTCATGCTGCAGGAGATTGCCAAAACAATATGTTGCATGTTCAGCAATCTTACTGAGCACCTACCTTATACCTTGCATAGTGTTAGGCTCTAGGAATACAAAGGTCCTTCAAAGCCTCTAGGAATATAGAGACCCTACCACATGGAGATAGAATCAAGGAATGCTGGGACTTTGAGAGATCTCAGCAATGATTGTGTCCAATACTTTGCCAAGTCCTAGAAGTTATAAGGAAATGCTTCCCAGGCCCCTAATGAGACAGAGGACACCGGACTTGAGAATGTTTCAGTCAGCTTAAGCCAAGTTATACTGCAGTAACAAATGGCACCAAATCTTAATGACCTGCAAAATTAAAGATGCATTTTTCATTCATATGACATGACTATCATAAAGCAGCTCTGATTTTGTTTCCTATCTTCTTCATTCTAATTCTACTGAAAAAGAAGCTCTTTTCTGTGACATACTGGTCCCCCTTCAGAAGGAAAATAGAAGAGTGGTGGACCATGGCTTTCAAAGCTTCTGTTTAACAATAGCACCCATCACTTCTAGCTACATTCACTGGGCAAGAGTGAGTCACATAGCCAAGCCTGATGTCAGTGCAACAAAGAGACATCTTCTTTCTCCATGACCAAAAAATATTTTGAGCAGTGATGCAACTTTCATTATGGAGTTTAGGAATTCCTTATTCTGTCTTCATCTTGTACAGCTACATGATGAACCATTTTATATATTGGATTCATGTGCAACATTTTCTTGAAGGATAGGTGGCAAAGAATGCTAGACATCCACTAAAATCTGTTCTTCCCTTCCACAGTGTAGTCATGTCACACCCTGCACCTGGGTGTGGCTGCGTGTCCAGTTCTCAGCAACTGAATGTAAGTAAAAATGATTTGTATAGATCTTGGGCCATGATTTTCAAGAAGCAGGTGTTTATTTCCTCTACCATACCTCTTCTGTGAGAGCAGCAAGAGGTAGACAATGGCAAGGCCATGGGAGCCAACATAATCACAGGAGAGTAGGTCCTGGAATCACAGGGTGGAGGAAAGCTCCAGCTTTCACACCCTGGATTGTTCTGTGACGGAGAGTGAAACTTCTGTTCATTTGTTTATTTTTTAAGCCATATGCATTTTAAAGTCTATTTATGATAGCTGTTTACACTCTAGATGTGCATATAAAAATAAATTTGGTCATCTAATCTCTCCTTGTTCGGAGAAGTTAAGGAGATGATCAAGGAGGAGTACAAGTTGTCCACATTTTTACAGAGGAGAAGGCCCACCCCAGCCTCTGGATTCACAGGCCAAGACTTCTGCTACTACATCTGGTTGATACCCCAAGAGCTGAACAATATGACGAAAATTCAGGATCTAAATTGCTGATTCATATCCTGAATCTGGACCAAAGATGTATCCCCTGTTTCCTGCACAGGGTTTTAAAAGAGTATGTATTAATTGTGCATGTAAATATATTAGGCTATTTCACAAGAATAGTTAGGTTCCAGCTTCTTTTGAAAAAAACAGCAGGCAACACTGAGTCCATATTCCCATGAGGGGATGATTAGCTCTAGCTCCTCCTTATTTAGATGAGACCTATGCTGTTCAGTTCACCAGGGTCTTCTCTTCACCCTGGTGGTTTTCTGCCATCGAGGCATAGAATTAGTTGCCATTTGTAATTCTTTCATGGGCCAATAGTGAAGAGGAATATAAATTTTTCTTTTTCCCTTGTCCCTATAATATACAGAATAATGAACCAACAAGAGCGAAGAACAAGTCAAAGAAAATGGCAAAGAAGATATTTCTTTGGGAAAGTGAAGAATCATCCCTCAGCCATCCCACTTCTCTTATTTATGTCACCTGTCTAAGCCTCCAAAAGCATGCGCATTTTGGACTCCTGGACTAAGGATTCATGTGGATAAATGACTAGCAAATGGGCGGAGGCCCCCATAAAAGCATTTTTCTTTTCTGGAGGCTATTCTTGATTGGAGTCAGGAGTTCTATCCTGAGTTAGAGGTGCCTTATTCAGACTCTTGCTTGCGTGAGTGTGGTATGATCCATTCCTTCAGGTTGGCCTCTCGGATGGGTGCCTACTGTGGCCATGGCACCATGCCAGAGGACTGGGTGGGCATGGGCATGAGGGTGCAACAGTGACTGAGGTCTCTACTCTCCAGAGGCAAAAAATAAACCTCAAGGAAGGCTTGAGCCACCAGGGGTCTGACTCTAAATAGTGATCCTATCAGCCTTATTTTTTTAATTTTTAGTTGACATGTAGTAATTGTACACATTTATGGGATACAGAATACTATTTCAACACAAGTAAACAATGTGTAGTATTCAAATCAGGGTAATTAGTGTATTTCTCACCTGAAACATTTATTATTTTTTTCTGTTCAGTACCTTCAAAATCCTTTCTTCTGGCTACTGGAAAACATAAATTGTTAACTATAGTCATCCTACAGTGCTATAGAACATTAGAACTTATTCCTCCTGCCTTGCTGTCATTTTTTATCAGTTAACCAACATCTACTATCTCCCCGCCTCCTTACCCCATGCTCCTGTGACCACTATTCTACTCTCTGCTTCTATGAGATCAACTTTTTTAGCTCCCACATATGGGTGAGAAAAGGCAGTGTTTGTCTTTCTGTGCCTGGTTTATTTTACTTACCATAATGCCCTCCAGCCTCATCCATATTGCTGAGAATGACAGGATTTCATTCTTTTTACGGCTGCATAACATTCAACAGTGCATATGCCACATTTTCTTCATTCGTTCATCTGTTGATGGGCACTTAAGTTGATTCCATATCTTGGCTATCGTGAATAGTTCTGCAATAAACATGAAAGTGTAGATATCTCTTTGATACACTGATTTCAGTTCTTTTGGATCTAAACCCAGAAGTGGGATGGCTGGACTATAGGGCAGTTCTCTTTTTAGTTTTTTGAGGAAACTCCACGCTGTTTTACACAATTTATCAGCCTTATTTTCCCCTCCTCATCACACATGGCAGATAATTTGCCACGAGGGATGTCCCTCCCAAAGCCTGCCCAGAGTGGATGTGTCCTGAAATAATATTTTGAAATATGAGCTGGTATTTTTCTCTGTACTTTCTGTGAGACCCTGTGTACTCTATCTGCTAAGAACTCCACTTTCATGGATCACAAGAAGGCTAACACACAAAAATAAAATGTTTTTGCTTTTCCTCTTTGTAAGAATAGATAAGTTCCAGCAGAGATTCCATGCTCCAAGACTAGAGATGAACCTGCTTGGACGTTTATGCAAACCTCTGCTCAAATGTCCCTTCCTTGGAAAGGCTTTTTCTCACCCACTCAGCTTGAAGTCAGATCCTTCCTCACCACCCCTCATCACTTTCTTCCCACTCTTCCCTGAGATCATTGCGTGTACATTTTGCTTGTTTAATGGTATGCTCATCACTAAGTTGTGAGCCCCTTTGGGGCTGGTACCTGGTCAGTCTACTCATGGGGTTATCTTCAGTGCATAGGGGAGAAGCTCAACAAATATTGATCGAATTAATGAATGAGATGTGTTTGATGCTGGTGGGTCTTTGAGGAATGGCCTTGCCTTTTGCCACATAAATGCAGTTTTTAGGTGGGTGGGGTGTATGGTGGGTGTGCTGGCAATGGAAACCTCACATCAGTGAGGAGATCCAAGAGCAAAAATATCATGCTTCTTCTCAGGTAGAGACTGGGGGTGGGGACAAAGCTTCCGGGGTGTACACAACCACGTGCCATGCCTGAGTCAACAGGGAAGTTCATGGTGGGGAAGCAGTGGAAGTTTCCTAGGCACTGGGGGCATGCTGGGTTTAATTCAGGAGCTGATGGGGTTGGCAGGCCTCAAGACTGTTCATGGAGCACCTGACAGGTATGAGGAAATCTCAAGGGTGCCACCTTGAAGAAACGATGACACTGGGGCCTAGGGCTGCACCCGTCTCTCTGGTGCTTTCCTACTACATTGGCCCCTCTACTCAAATCCAGATAAAGTGGGAAGACAGACCAACACTAAGTCAACTGAAAGTAAGCTTCCATCACTCAGTGAGATGGGAGTCTAAATAGAAACTGAGTTTTTAAAGAAAGTTACATTTCTTACACATCAGTATTTATGAATCAAAATTTCTATTTCTCACATGAACAGTTCCTCGTGGCTGTGTTTGCACCACTTGCAAACCACTCATGGATTCCAAGAGTGATGCAGATATGGGAATAAACTGGAATCCACTCTAATTTATTCCTAAAAGTAATTGTTCCATAAGGTTCCATAATTCAGTTCTTATTTGTCAGGTTACTTGTTAATGTCCATTGCAACTGATTATGAAAATGTGTTTCACACATGCTGAGAACATAGAAGTAAAAAATAAATTTTGAAGGCACCTGTTGTAATGTTGTAACAGGGAAAGACCTGGACTATGAATCACAGGACACGGGTTCTGGTGACAGCTATGCCACCTATTAGCTGTGGGTGCTAGGCAAGTCCCTTCCCCTCTTTGGGCGTCTGTCTTCTCATCAGATGACGGAAGGAAATGAAATGACTCATCAATTGCACGTCATTGTGATAACTGCATACCTGCTGTACTGTTATATATGTAGTGATTTTTCTTTAATTCAACTAAGAATTTGAATATTTCAGTTATGTTGCTTGAAATCATCCAGCAGTAGGATGACTGAACTTTAAATGTCCCTTCTCCCCCGACACTCTGGCCTGTGCACTGTGATTCTAGAATTGAGAGACTGAGCCATTCCCAAACATCCCGTGAGCAGACAGTCTATTGAGCCCATCACATGAACATAGGGGTTGCCCCCCGTCTTTTTTTTCCAAGGCATGGCTGCAGCTGCAGGTGATTCTTAGATAAATAACTAGAAAATATTTGACAGCCTCACCTCCGTTAAATGTTCTTCCAAGGGATTTCAATTGAGTCTCCGGTTTTCAGGTCATTTAGAGTTTGCTACTTCTAAAGTGCCTCTTACCATCATGGTGTGATGCAAAGAGTTTTCCATTCGATGCTTCCATTGAAATAAATAAATCGAAATGAAGGCGAGGATTTGTCAGGTTTCCACTAGAGGGCAGCAGAGTAGTGAGAATCAGGGTTCTCAGAGGCTTTGTAGTAGAAGTGTTGACATGTGACTTGGCAATTGAATAATTTTTGATACTGTCCTGACACATAAACACCTAGAAGCAGGTTTTCAAAGGTTATTTGCACACTAAAAGAGGAATTAAGAAAACGAACTTGCATGCCAAAAGTAATTTTCAATATTCTACAAAGAACCGTAGCTTCATTATAAGATTGTTTTTAGAGAATATTCAGCTATCGTTAACTGGATATGTTAAACTTAACTGGCAAACACGCATTCAAAATAAATTAGGCTGAGTGGACCTAAGAAAGTAGATCCAGTGACTAATAAAAAATTTCTGCTGGGATTTGGGGTCTGGCCAACTCACCCAAAAGGAGAAATTGGGCTTTAAGTGATTTTTCTAGATCTTCCAGCCCTGGGGGCTCCTAGGCTTGTGGTATTAGCATGGTTAAACAGTTGTGCACATACTGCACGGTTTTGTGTGTGTGTGTGTGTGCGTGTGTGTGTGTGTTATTGTGGTCATTTATTTTTAAGGTATTACTCTACCTTCAGCATAAAAAGTCAGCAAATTATCAGAGTTTATTCCATTGACATTCTCACATCTTGAGAAATAGCCCATTTGTATTATCACAGTTTGATATATTTCCCATTTACTGAGCTTCCTTGGCAAGTTGGCATTTTAATTTAATTATACTTTTTGCTAATGGTCTTTATTTTTCAGAGTCTGTGTGTAAAACACCCGTAGGTTTGATTATCTGCCCCCCTCCTCTTTCCAGTGCCGAGCTATAGTGCAAATTTATAAACTGACAAAATTCAGTGTAAAATTCAGGAAGGTGAAATCAAGGAATTTGTAAAGAAATCCTGCTTAAATGCTGAAGCCTTTTCCTCACTTGCAGAGGACGGCTCCCTCTTGCATAAGTTTAGTTCTTGGCCTTGGTGTCTCCAATAGGAACCCAGAACGGAGGCATGTGGCCTGTGTCCTTGTCCCTCTCTGTGCTGGCTCAGACTCTGTCCCACTCTGTGCCAGATAAGAGAGAGTTTCTGTGCCAGATCAGAGAGGGTGTCCCTCTGAGCTGACAGAGAGAGGGACAAGGCACAGAGAGGAACGTGGACCTCCAAGAGTTTGAACTCTTCTGAGGGTATCCTCTGAGCATCAAGGGATATAGCAACAATGATAATCGCAGGGTTTTCTTGGCTTATTGATGATGCTGGGAGCTTATGGAGGCTTCTCCCTTTAGAATAGAAACTGATCGTGTAGGGCTGTAGCTTTCCTTGAAGACTGTAGGCTGGCTAGTGGAGTCTGGACCATGGGCCCTACCAGGACCCTAGGGCTGTGTTGGTGTGCATTTAGTAGTAAAAAGGAGCTAATGAGTGGAAATACCCAGACAAGCAAGTACACACATCCATGCTCATATTTCCCACAAGTGTGCACACTCTGTTTCCTTGATCCTAAGATGCTGCTGACTGTAAGACACACCATTGATCCAATAATAGCCCTCCAAGGAAAAAAAAAAAAAGAAGAAGAAGAAGAAAGAATCACTGCCAGATTAAACTTACACATCAATTGTAGGGTACATCCCAGTTTCAGAAATGCCAAAAAGTGGACAACAAAGGCTGATTTCAAAATCTTGGAAATTTAGCATATCTAATTTTGATAGATGTATTTAAGGTAAAGCTGCCTCCCAAAATTTGTCCTGAAGAAAAATTCAGGATTTGAAACCTATGCAACCACAGTCAAGTTTCTAATCATGATCCATAAATGGGCTAGCAAAGTGTGAGAATAGTCTTTGTCTGTGGAAGTGCTCTGCAACTGTAAAGTTCTGGGCAAATGTTGGCTTTTGGTATTTTATTTCACTGGATCTGTGTTATCTATTTGTTTTTGTTTTACTCATTTTTTTTTACAAAGGACCCCTCTCCCCAGGACCCAACCTGTCCTTATGACCCCCTTAACCCTTCATCTGTCTCATCAGCTTGGATGATTTGCCTTATAGAAGTGTGTGGATGACAAGCAATTCATTTGATCAATTTAGTAAAGCCTAGGACCATTTATTTTCCTGTGCTTGTAAAGGTATCCCTCCACTCCTGCTGAGAATGCCGAGAGAAACAGGAGAGTTATAATGGTGAAGGGTTTTCTATTAAAGTAGAGGGAAGTTGTGCAAGAGAGGGGGCAGGGACAAAAATAAGTGTATCAGGCACGGTCTTGGTGACACTAGTCAAGAGCCTCAGGAACCTACCCATTGCACACCTCGGACAGAGTGACGCAGGTCCCAGCCACGGCAGAGATGCTGCTGGCTGCAGTACTCACAGGAAGGCAAGAAAGGGACAAACAATTGAAGAACAGGGCATGTTAATTACCTTACTCAAGGGATCTTATGAAACATGGCGTACATGTAAATTGACACAATGAATATGATTACCGCAGGATTTCATTTTCATGCAGAGGAGTAAAGGGAAAGAGACAGGCTTATATGCCACTCTCTATGATGTTTCTTCTCTCTTCTGCAAACAGAAGTCCTACTCTTATCTATCAGCCTCCTCACTGTCCAGCCTCCTTGGTGATTACGCTGTGTCTCTCTTTTGCCTCTCCATTTGCTCCTCAGTTACTTGCTTGATTGAATGAAATTCTTTTGCACTATGGGAGGCAGGATATAGTCAGAGAGGTAATGGGAACCAGATCATGGAGAGTTGGAAGGACTTTGCATCTCTCTGGTATTATTGGTGGTGACTCCTTGGTATAAGAACAGACAGTGTGGGTGGGGTGCCACAGCGAAGTAGAGAGACCATTTAGCAGAGGTGAGATGGATGCGATGGGGGGAGAGGAGGAGGGAAAGGAGGAGTTTGATACCAAAGAGGGGAGGGGGAGGGAAGAAGTTGTCAGATTCTGATATATTTTTAAAATATGGAATTGGATGCAGCTATGACAAAAACATAAGAGGAGAGGAAGATGACACCCAAGTTTTGGCTGGAGCAATCAGAAGAATGATGTTGTCATTTTTTGATATGGAGAAAATATTTGCTTTAAAAATGTGAAATGTTAAATTTCTACTTGTCGAAAGAGGAAACAAGTAATGTTGGGGACAAAGTGCGGTTGCATGACAGAGACCAGAATTCAAGAGATGACGTAGGAGAGAGAAACAACAAGAGAAAACAAACATTGGAAGAGATTCAACCCCTTGACAAACACTTGGCTGTGCAGCCGGCTGGATCAGAGTCAACCTGGAAGGACGTTTGCCTTGAATTACTATCAAATCACTTGTGTGTGTGTGTGTGTGTGTGTGTGTGTGTGTGTGTGTGTGTGTTGCTTGTCTTCTCTTCATTTGTGGAATCATAAGTTCTTGGGCAATAGGGTTCTAAGTCTCTGGTACATAGTAATCCTTAAGTTGACCCATCCTAATTGGCTGTCTGGGGCAGCTACAATAGCCTGAACCTAACTTATCTCCTTGTACTAACTTCCCAAATCTAATCAAAAGAATGGCCCAGCGTGGGAGGAAGCCTCTTGTATTGTCTGGTGGCTTTCTTCTCTCAGAACAGCATGTTTCTCTTATTCCCACGTTCAGAAGATAGACACTGCATGAAATACCATGGTGTGCTCACCTTCTTGGTCTAGTCTAGGGGTCCAAGACAGGGAAGAGTCCTGAGATAGTTTTCCTAGTAAAGAGTTCAGCCTTGAGTTGCTAGAATTTTAAAGAAAAGAAGCAACAAGTTGCAATTCAGGGCAGTCAGTCCTTTTAAGTTTTGCATTTATGGGACCCCATATCAGCCACTAATGGCTGGCAGATGAGATGGTTAGAAAGCTGGTGATATGGGAGACACTTGAATATTCTGCAAACCAAAGATAAGTCCCTGTTGCCTCTCTTGTTCACTTTCATTGGGAAGGTGATGTGGCTGCTGAATGGTTATGAGTCAGAACTGGTGGTATCTACTAAGAAAAAGGAAGATTCATGGTTCTTCTTAGGCTAAGCATGCATTGTTCAATCATTATTTAGTAGATGTATCATTGATCCTAAGCGCCCTTTTCTTCCTTTAAGGGACTGAGTGGAGAAAACAATCTTCTTGTTTGTTGGGGTCTACTCCTTATCACTGATGGTCAGGGTTGGGTCATTTTCACCCATCATTTGTCGTAAGTGGTGTTGGGTGCATGAGAAGAGCAGCCTCACCAGCTGATGGAGGAAGCACCCTCGGGGTTCTTGTTGGCTGAAGGAATTGGGAACAGCCCTCCTGGGAAGAAGGGAAATGTCTGCCCACAGGTTTCAAAACTGCAGATACAGTGCCTTGATTGGGCTCAGGTCAACCATGTGTGGGTTGCTGCAGTCCCTGGGCTGTTGCCTCTGTGACATCTTCATGTGCTTATTTATAGTGGGTCTTCGAAAAAAGGTTGGAAAATACTGAAGAAAAAGGTTGGAAAATACTGAAGAAAAAGGTTGGAAATCCTGGGGGACCATGGAAGCCACGAGGTGTTTTTGCTTTCCAGTGAAATAGTTTTCCCTCTTCAGAAAGGGACATCTGGTGGTAATAGATGTGGAAAAAGACACATGGAGCATGGGGGGATATCACCCATTTCATTGCCAGGAAAGAGATGTTTACTACCGTGTTAGCTCTTTTCTTTCTTTGTTATATAGGGTAATAGTGTGAGTTGGGCTTAAATCTCAGCTCTCCCACTTAACAGTCATGTGACTGTGAAGAGTCACTTGAACTCGTGACTCAGTTTCTTCATGTATGTAATGAGTATAAACAGAATGCCTATTTCTTAGTATGACAGTGAGAATTAGAAAATGTAATACATTTACAACAGGCAGAACAGTGCTTGGCACTAGAAAGCATTCAGCAAGTGTTGTTCTGTTGTATTGTGCCATTGTAGTTGTGATGTTGTCATGCTGTTGTGCTGTTGTAGTTGTATTGTTGTAGTTGTTATGCTGCTATAGTTGTGTTGTTGTCGTGTAGTAGTTTTGTTGTGCTGTTGTGGTGCTGTTGTAGTTGTACTGTCGTAGTTGTGCTGTTGTAGTTGTGTTGTTGTGCTGTTGTATTGTGTTGTGCTGTTGTAGTTGTGTTGTGCTGTAGTAGTTTCATTGTTGTGCTTTTGTAGTTGTGTTGTTGTTTGCTGTTGTAGTTGTGTCGTTGTTTGCTGTTGTAGTTGTGTTGTTGTTTGCTGTTGTAGTTGTGTCGTTGTTTGCTGTTGTAGTTGTGTTGTTGTTATTGCCAAAACCATTTATCTTCATGGAGTCGTCTGAGTTCTCCACAAGCAAAGATGGATGGAGAAGTAAAAGAAAAGCCATGGGTGCCATAGCTGAGAGGAAGAGCAAGAATGAACAGAATGGTGATGGGAAGAAGACACTGGAGCCCTTCCCAGCAGAATCCAATGGGGAAGAAGAGACAAGAGTCTTGAATTACTTTCCATCCCATTTGTACAGAGTCAGAACTGGTGAGTGACAGAGCTTGGATCTTGAGTACCTGATGCCCTCAATTATTGTCCGTTCTACTGGCCCAGAAGGCTGGCATACGGTTTTTGCCATTTGAGCCCCCATAGAGGGAGGTCCAAGCAGCCAGACTCTTTTGCTGTGGGAGAAATCTGCTTCTGCAATTGTGATGCGTGAGCACCAAGTGACAAGTTTTTCTGGAACAGAGATAAGGGATGAAGCAGAAGAGACAGAAAGTTTGTTTTCTGTGCACCGTCTGTCTCCCTACCTTGGTACCTATATAGTATTCAACACATAACTATTTATTTACAGTTGTCTGTATTTACTGAAACTAGAGGTAATCGAGTTAAAGAGCTCATTAGGGTGGTTCTTAATTCAATACGATTGGTGTTCTTATTAAAAGTGGAAACTTGGACACAAAGACAGACATTCCTAAAGGGAAGATGATGGAAAGAGACACAGAGAAAAGATGGCCATCTACAAGCCAAGGAGAGTGGCCTAGAACAGATCCTTCCTTCACAGCCCTCAGAAGGAACTAACCCTGCCAACACCTTGAATTTTGAACTTCTAGCCTCTAGAACTGTGAGACAATACATTTGTGTTGTTTAAGCCACCCAGTTTGTGGTACTTCATTATGGCAGCTCTAGCAAACTAATATAATTACCTATGGCATTTATGACATCTCAGGTCATTCCATTGGTGCCTTCCAATATACCCACTGGTTGCTTAATAGGATCTTTGGAGATGTAGGTAACAGAATCTGTACTATCAAGGTTACCTCTAAAGGCAAATGAAATAGACTACACATAAAGGTTTGGAATGGTGATACTGTGGGTCAGAAATTTGGGAAAGGCTCAGTTGGGTATTTTGCTGCTGGTCTTATAGGATCACTCATGTGACTTCAGTTTTAGGGACTCATCTTTGGCTGGAAAGTCTCAGATGGCTTCACTTGCAAATCTGGTGGCTGATATTGACTAGGACAGCAAGGACAACTGTGACAGCTGGATGACCAGTTGACTTCTCATCCTTGGCGAGGCCAGCCTAGACTTTTCTGCATGGCAACTGTAGGGCTCCAAGAGCTTTATCCACGCTCTTAATTATTTCCTTGTAATGGTTTCCCAGAAGTGAAATTGCTGGGTCAAAGGGCATGCATAGCGTTAAGGCTTTACCTTAATAATACAGAAGTGCATTTTCTTTTAATAGGTATTACAACCAGGTATTATCTGTATACCAATATTTCCTTTGCTGATATTTTCTATCACTCACATTCACGTGTAGGGGGAAGCAAAAGCCTCACGCTTTACCTGACTGCATTCAATCAATTCCTAAATGAAGTAGTGCAAGTGGAAATGTAATTCAGTACATATATCCCTGAGGAACGAGTGGACTACACATTTGTTAAGTGGGTTTCATTCCCCAACATGAAACATATCCCAATTTTTCTAGTTGAAGAAGACAAAGGAACGTGCAATTATTTTTTTAAATTATTTTATTACTAAAACCAAACAACGTATCTACAGTTTTCTTTGGGAAAACCATGAATTTCTGCAATTTCTACTTATATTGCAAGTATAATTGGAGCATCTATTCATTCCAAATCCAAGCTGATATGCGTATTTAAAAACCTGGCTGCCATTTTGTTTTAAGCGCTCTAACAGAACATTATTCTCTATGTAGATATTTTCCACTAGAGAGCCATATGGGGTCAAAGTGAGTAGGGTGGTGGAGCAGGAAGCTTCAGAGAGAATGCCTTTTTACATCTAAGAAATGCTGGATGACAACCTGCTTATACACAGACATGTGAAGGAGAGAGAAAAACACAAAGTCCATAGAAGAATTACTACTCCTGGTGTCCTCCCCACATAGTCAACATTTCCCCAAATTTTCTTCTAAGGGAGACAGATACACAGAGGCCAAATATCAAATAGTTACATTTCATTACCTCATTTATTAGTCAATAAGAAGAGGAAAAAAGTAGTCAAATATCTGAAAAAGATTCTGAAATTCAAATCTTTTGAAAAAGTTTCTGAAAACTGTCCTCAGGTAATTTTTTCTCCCTACCAGCAGGGGGGATAGTAAAGTGAAGAAGATAGGGATGTATTTCTTTGGTTTCTGAATGATTTCTTTCCAAGGGCCTGTATTTCAAGCTGTGTTTTGAGCTAAGCTGTCTTTCTTTATGTTTCTCAGAGAATCTAATACATTTGTTTCCTCACTAGTAGGCAAAGGTTAAAATAAACAGATAGTAAATGCTGCACTTCATTCGAAACTCTTCATTAAGTTCTTTAAAATCACACTGACATCTTTCATGGATACAACTTTGAACTGGTCTAGGGATGATGGTCGCAGACTTAAATTCTAGTCCAGGCTCAGCCATATACCAGGAATGTGAGGACAAATCGCTCACCCTCTCAAGCCTAGGGGTACTCACCTGCAGTAATAAGAAACTTACCTCTTATTGGCCGGGCGCCGTGGCTCACGCCTGTAATCCCAGCACTTTGGGAGGCCGAGGCGGGCGGATAACGAGGTCAGGAAATCGATACCACCCAGGCTAACACAGTGAAACCCCGTCTTTACTAAAAATACAAAAAAATTAGCCGGGCGTGGTGGCAGGTGCCTGTAGTCCCAGCCACTCGGGAGGCTGAGGCAGGAGAATGGCGTGAACTCGGGAGGCGGAGCTTGCTGTGAGCCGAGATCGCGCCACTGTACTCCAGCCTGGGAGACAGTGCGAGACTCCGTCTCAGAAAAATAAATAAATAAATAAATAAATAAATAAATAAGAAACTTACCTCTTATTTTAAGGGGCTATTAGAGAGTATGGATCAATTGCCACTCTACAGAAAGCAGGTAACACCAAGCCAGGTACACAGTAGGCTTAAATTAAATTAATAATTATCCTTACTAGTACATCACTTCATTATACTATGTCTTTTATATAAGTAGGTCAGGTATTACTCTTCACATTTTAGGGACAATAAAAACAGAAGTACAGGCTGGGTGCGGTGGCTCACACCTGTAATCTCAGCAGATCACCTGAGGTCAGAAGTTTGAGACCAGCCTGGCCAACATGGTGAAACCCCCACCTCTACTAAAAATACAAAAATTAGCCAGGCATGGTGGCGGGTGCCTGTAATCCCAGCTACTCAGGAAGCTGGGGCAGGAGGATCACTTGAACTGGGGAGGCGGAAGTTGCAGTGAGCCAAAATGATATCCCTGCACTCCAGCCTGTGCAACGAAGTGAGATTCTGGCTCAGAAAATTTAAATAAATAAATAAACAGAAGTACAGAGAGGGGAAGAAATAGCTAAAGTTCACATTGCAAGTTCCAGAAAGCCAGATAGGACCCACACAACAACAGGAGCTATGAGCTTCATACGGTTGATTGGGCTACTTAGGCTAAAATGGGATCAAACACAACACAGTTTTATATTTTTTGATTCATAATGGGAACAATCGAGAACACCAGTCATCTGAACTTAATAAGGCATCCCTTCTTCCCATGACTATTGATGTTGGCTATAAGATTTCAAATCAGTTTCAGGACACTGGCCTTCACTATGCCATAAGGCCACCACTTTCTATGTCGCTTCTTTTTGAAAAATGTGTAGTCCTGAGACTGGATGCAACATTTTTACCCATTCCCCATTGTAAGCATAATGCAGATTGTTCATCTCAGCCAGAGTGACATATGTGGTGAATCTGTCCAATGGTGTAGAATGATAAAAATTTCAGCTTCTCAGTGGAAGCTGGTATGTTGGGTTAGGTTGACGGCTATGCTTAGGAATATATTTCTAATTCAAAAACAGGTACTTCTATTCTTCAAGATCGGGTCAAACAGCCTGCAAAATCAAACTCATAGTTCCATTTCAGAATGCACCAAATACCTTCTTGTTCAAATGTGGTCCATCTTTTGTGTTGGCAAATCCTCTTCTGGCTCTTTATTAGTGACTGGTCAAAAGCACTCTCCATCTAGGAGAGCTGAAACCTGTCCTTTTGTTGATGTAGTAGCACACTCAGGATCTCAGGCTACAGCTGAGAGATGGCAGGGAGCTGAGCTGGTGGAAGGTGCTGGGAAAGTGGGATGACATGAGGATGAAATCAAGTTTGGCTTTCTGAGATGACTTTTTACTCCTGTAGACATGCTTTTCCAACTTGACATCAAGAATGCACATTTCAAACAAAAGCTGAAGTAGCATCCTTATCAAATTTATTGCAAGTTTGAAATTAAACCTTAAAAAAAGTCTGTATGTGTTACAGAAGCATTCATGTCAGAAGTGGCATGATGTTCAGACAGGGGAAAGGTAGAGTTGTCAGTCAAAATGTGTATGTTGGGACAGAGGAAGTATGTAGGTTTTTAGACAAAGCAACAGCCAGGCACAGAAACCTAAGTAATTTTTCTTTGCTAAAATTCTGTATACTAGTTCTGTGTATTACTAAGACACTGCTCATTACCTAGTTCCCTTATTTCTTCTAAAGAGCACCGTGGCATTTCTCCAGGCCCTCAGTGTGCTCTGTAACAATTTACATCAGACCTCTGGCCGCTTGGGGTAGGCACATGATTCGGTTATGGCCAATGAGACATAAGCCAAGAAGTCTGGAGAAAACTTCTTATGTCCTGATATCAGTATCATCCTTTCAGTATCTTCTTCCTTCTTGTTTCTGCCTGGAATAGGGGTCTGGGATACAGCAGCCATCTCGTGACCATGAGGTGAAATGCATAAGGGCATAGGCCTCCTAAGAGGGAGTGGAATGTCTGAAAGAAAGATCCTGTACCACCATCCCCAGCCACCATCCCAGCCCTGGTCTGCTGCCCACACACTCCTAGCCATGTGGAGTAGTGCTTTCATATGTGTCCTGAATGCATTCCTAACTGAGTCCATTGATAATACCAAGCAGTAGCTGCATTTGTTAGGGTAAGAATAGCTTCTATAAATGACAACTGCCACAGAGCAGTGCATTTTATAGTAAAAGTTTATTTTTCACACACATAAAATGCTAAACTGATGTTCTTGATCAGCAGCGAACTCTTCTGCAAACAGTGATTCAGGGGTCCTGTCTCTTTCTATCTGGTGGCTCTGCTATCTTGAACACATGGCTTTCAAAGTCACCCTGTATATGGATTTCTGGCTAGTAGAGTGGGAAGACAGAGAGTATTGGCAGAGGCTGGGGGCTGGGGAAGAGTGTGTACCAGTCCCAGGGGGCACATGTCACTTCCAGAACTCAGTCTCTCAGCCTGGCATTACAACCTAGCTGTGTGCCCAGGAGGGAGAGATGGATTTGGTAAAAATCCAGGGGGCAGTTGTAACAACCGCCATGCTTTATCCTTGGGGTGGCCTTGGAGTACTGAGGGATGAGTCGATGGCTCACTTTTCATAATGGTGATTGACAGTCAAGCTGGTCCTTTCTGGTATTTGGATGATGGGATGTGAGCACAGATGGGTAACCGGGCCTGTGGCTTTTCTTCAGCCAATGAGGAGGAAGAGAGGGTGGGGGAGGGTGATAGGGTCTGCATATCCATATCAACATCCCTGCTTGACTTCCAGTGAGCAGGAGGTGGGGAATGGAGAAATAAAAATTATTTAAATTTCCTGCCCTTTAAAACTGCTAACTGTATCCCATAAAATTACACATAGGATATAAACAGCAACTATTTGTTTAGCCAAGGTCCTTTATGAATCTTTTTGCTGAAAAGACAATGGGGCGGAGTGGTTAGAAACTCAGACTTGAGCTGTCAATCCTGGCTCCACTACTTAGTGGTCGTTTGTTTTATTTTGTTTTTTGTTTTTGCAAATTTCGTGTCACTGGGAGCCTCCTGTGAAAAGGAATTAATAAAAGTAATTCACCTCGTAGGTCTGCTGAGAACATAAAATGCAGTGAAAAGTATAAGGCTCTCAGGATAGGGTCTGACCTATAGCAAGTATTCAATAGATGTTAGTTAGCTGTTATTTACTGTTATTATTATTAAAGAATTATGATTCACCAGCTTGGAGTGTCTGGAGGAAACCTCCAGATGGCGCTGAAGCAGAGAATCAGCCTGGCACCCAATCGCAGATGCAGGAGCACAGCTGCTCATCATTTCTCTAGGTCAGGAACCTCCCAAGTCAAAACTGTAGTTATGGCGAATGAAGTTTTCTGGGGAGCTTCTCTCCTCTCCTTCACCTCCGCAATCCCATGTGCCTTTAAAGTGAGAGTCATTGGCCATTCTTTGGTTACTCCCTAAAATAATATCAAAATACACCCGCTCTCATCAAAATCCAATGAGATGGCATATGCAGCACTTGCTTAATGCACATTAAATGATCGATAAGTTCAATTTCCTTTTATTCCCTCTAATGGGAAGAGAGTGTCTCCCTCTCTTTCTTTCCTCGTCGGCCTGGTCAGTGGGCAGCCGACTTTCAAAATCTGTTTATTTGCTTAGTAAAAGTTTGAGGTAAGCAAGGTTTGCCTGAGCTATTGCATTTCCCTGAAAGTCTGTTGAGTGTGGAGATTTCCAGTCTAGGCTTCGGATGCAGAGAGGCTTGGGTTTAAAAGCCAGCTCAGTCAGGAGCTGCAGAAGCTTAAACACGCTGTTTACCATCCTTTGTGAAACAGGAATGATGATGATGACCCATCACTCACTGGAGGGAATGAATGCAAAGTGCCTAGCCCATGTATGCATCCAATACATGCCACTTCCCTTCCCCTATTAAATATATATTTATTCCTTTGACTTACCCCTGTGCTTTTCAGCATGTCCATTTCCCAGAGCCTTGGCTACTGTGGGGGAAGAGGGCACTCACAGGGTGTTTTGCCTTCCATCAAAACCAACCTCCCCTGGTCTCTTTTTCTAGGGATCCTGCCTTCTCTTCTACTTGGGATGAGTTAATCAGATGAACTAAACAGAGTCAGGGTGCGCTAGCCAACAAGGTTCCAGAAGGTGGTTAATGTGAACAGAGGGTAACCTTAGTGGGAGTTCCCCTCTCTGTGCAGCTGAGTTGTCTGGGACAAGCCGTGCCACATCTCTCAGCTCCAGCTCCTCATCTGCACATAAAGGGGCAGAAAAAATCATCTCCACTTGTCCTTCTTGCTCTTTCATCTGTGTTGTTGAGTGCTATGACAGGCAGCAAGAGATGTCATGGAGACTATGCATCTTTCCTAGAGAGGGCAGCCGGTCTTGGGTACCCTCCTATTTTCTTACTTGACTATTTTCTCAGCCTTCATGGGGAGCTGGTCCAGTCTGATGGATGAAGACAGGAACCCTCTGAACTGCCAAGACAGTCCTCAAGAACTCTGAGACCGTGAAATGTGGCTGCCCTGGGAAAGCTGATAATTTGGCGCCCTTTTAAATATGTTCCTGACATATTTGTATATGCAGTGTGTGTGAGAGAACTTGATTTATCTAAGAACAAAATATACATCTGCCTCTGTGTTCAAATGAAAGACTTATGAAGCCCCTAAAATGATGTTTCCTTAAAAGATTTGTTTACTAAAGATACAGATAAATAGAAAGAAAAACAAAACTATTACTCCAAATTTCCCCATCCACATAAACTCTGATAATCCAAAAAAAGTTATGCATGTACAATTAGAATATGTAAAAAAGCCAAAAAGTTTTCAAGATGAAAAGGGAAACCATTCCTTCAGTCCCTTTTCATTACAGCTAGCAGTTTGTTGTGATTTTTCGATTAACATAAGCATTTTACGTATTTGGCAGTACATATGCACGCACGCACACACACACACACACACACACTGCAGAAAGGGAATCTCACAGATTTATTACTTCTACCGAACATAATCTTACATTTTAGCTTTTTGTTCTAGAGTTTATCTGTTACTCAGTATCATGTTGGCCCCTTAGTGTCACCAAAATAAAGGTAATTTTTGTGGATATACTTACCAAGTCTTATTCAGATTATTTTAAAGTTTCTTTATCTGGCCTTTACGGTAGTGAATTTTTTGAGTACCCCTTGTCCTCTCCTAAGGTCTCTTTTGCAATTTTCTAAATCAGACATCTTCTTGGGAGGCATATTAAAAGGGTTTAAAATTTGGATAATAAAATAAATTGCTCATTTCCTGTAAACAGCATTCCAGCATGCATTATTCAGTTACAGAATTATCCTGATTGCAACTGCTGACTTCAGTCAGCCATGGGCTCTGTTCTTGGGCTTTGTGACATAGTGGTTGTATTTTGAAAAAAAAAAAAATCAGTAGAACTTCCAGGGAGGATTTTTGTTCGTTTTGTTTTGCTGTTTTATTTTGTTTTAATTTCCAATTATGGGAACTATCTACTTTTGTGGGACCTAATTATGTTTTGCCAATTCTGTAAGGAGCTGCATGTGGAACCCTGGATTTACTGGAAACATACTGACAATCAGTAGATGTTCTATATTTCTGCCCTTTTCAGAAAGTTGTCTGTGGCAACTGCACTGTTGACCTGGCCTTAATCATATTCTCCTTAAGAGCAAGGGCAACCAAAACATTTTACTTCCATTCTGTAGGGAGGGGATGAATAGGATTTGGAAATTCTGAGAAGCATCCAGAATGCTCTGGGGGGTGAATGTAGAACAGAACAGAAGAGGGATTTGCATGTTCCCTACTGGAAAGCCATGTTAGCAAGGACTGCATCAAGATCATCTCCAATAACAACACAACGGATGCTGAAATTCCAACTCTCCCAGTCAGGGCTACAAGGCGATAATTCAGTTCTCACACTCGTGGCCTTTGGGCCTTCTCTATGATAACCCTGAAAGGTATCCTCTTAAGAGTGGGACAGGGGAGAGAAAACAGTCATTTAACTTTCAGGAACATTAAAAACACAAACTGTGTCACGTAAAATTACAAATCAGTTCATAAAATTGCAATAACTGACCTGCACAATGTGAATTTCCTGAAATGAGCGTTTGGATTGGGCACCAGTACCAGGTAATGAAGGGACTTTACAGAGATGATTAACAAGGGCCTCCACTTTTTATTAGACTCATTTCGCTAATCCCTAAAATTAAGGAATTCCAGGTGTATGGAGCCAAGTATGCAAATGATTTCCTTCCGCTGAGCTGCTGATTTCATAAAAGGCCCTCAAACAGAGAAATAAAACACACAGAATGGGAAAGCTTTATGGCACAGTCGAGAATATTGTGCCTTTAAATAGTTCAGACAAGCAGTGCGTGCTGTAAATTTGCCACAGAGACAAATTTGTGCAAAGCTATAAAAAGAGCAAAAGTGAAGCTGAAAGGAGAAGGCTGGGGTAGGGGCTGGGGGGCAGGAGGGACTCTCAAGACCTCAGTGGCCAAGGCAGTGTTGATTCAGCTGAAGCAGCCGCTGTGGGAGTGCTGGTGGGGAGCATGTTGTAAGGAGTGGGCTCACTGGACACACAAACAGATGGAGAAAGGAAAATGGAGACATTTTTATTCAAAGGGGGATGAAAGCATTGCATTTTCCTGGTGTCCTAGTTGTAGGGGTCTGCAGACTACACCCCAATGGCCAAATCCAAGCAACTGCCTGTTTTGCTATGGCCCAGGAGCTAAGAATGGTTTCTGCATTTTTAAACAGTTGAGAAAAAATCAAAAGAAGAAGAATATTTAGTGACATGTGAAAATTATATGAAAGTCACACTTCAGTGCTCATGAATAAAGTTTTATTGGAACATAGTATGGATGGCTTGTGGTTGCTTTGCATGACAACAGCAGAGTTGAGCAGGCGCAGCAGAAACTGTGGCCTGTAAAGTCTCGCTTACTTACTGTCTTGCCTTTACAGAAAAAGCTTGAAGTTCTATAGCAGGAGGTCAACAAAGTGTGGCCTCCAGAAGAGCAGCATCAGCATCACCTGGGACCTTGGTAGAAGTGCAGACTCTCAGGTACCTCCCAGATTACTGAATTAGAAACTAGAGGTGGGGCCCAGAAACCTGTTTTCACAGGTCCCCCACTCCCCAACCCTGTCACCGCCAGGTGATTCTGATGCACACTGAAGTTTGAGAACCGCTTCCATAGAGTGACTGGATAGCCCGGGGCCCAATGGGACACTGCATGTGAAATCCTTGCAAGGGTGGATGTGGGGTCTTTATCAATGTGAGAAATCCTCTGGGGGGGGGGGTGTAGCCACAGGGGGCACCCTGGGCTGTCATCTGGTCGTCCAGTCCGTTAATGAGCTCTGCTTAAATAATGTAGGAGGACAAAGTATTGCTGTAGGGCCGACCATATCATACCCATAGGCATCAGGTACTCTTGTTACTCGTTTTACAGATGGGCTACTAAATAACTCACCCAAAGTCAAGCAAGTAGGAGAAATAGCCTTCAAGAATGGGGTCTATATGACCTCAACACTTGAGATCCTTCCCCTATCCCAAGGTGCCCTTGAATGAAACACACTTATGGATTCTGTAGGGAGTCACCCTGTCTCAGGCTTCAATTCCTGGGAGCTGGTGCCTTGGATTTTGGAGTTCACACCCTGCACTGCTCACAGAGCTGGCATTACTGAGAAAGTCATTTTACAAAATGCTGGGAAATCAGCGTTCTCTTCGGGAAAATATTGGTTATTCACAGTATTTATATGTGTAGAGCACAGAATATTCTATTGTGAAAATATCGAGATAACAACTGCTTGGGGAACATTTTCAGTGAAATATTTACTTGGGAGAACGGGAAACATGTCTAACGATAAAAAAATTGTAGGCGCATCTGGGTGAACATTATTTAGCTGCAAGTGTTTGCTTAGATATTTTTAATATACATTTATGCACTTTAAATTTATTTTATTGGGTGAAATAAGGACTTTGGGGAGAAGAGCTGGGACATAGATTTTTAATGTTCTGGGCAAATGAATACAGTCTTTGGTAGATGATGGTGCTCCCAGCTGCTTTTTTTTGATGGATTATCCTGATGTCCTTCATTTTATTGTGGTGCTAAGGAATGGGTCTGCCTGGAACAGTTTGCTGACAGATGAGAGCCTTGGTCTGTCACTGAAATCCCAAGAATTTAAAGGGAAATACAGAGCAATACACCTGGGCTCCCACTTATTACCTGCAGTAAAGGGAGTGCAAGTGGGGATTGACTGGCTTTTATTTTAACTTTCAAAGAAGAGATTTCATCTATGTTCCTGCAGAGACCGGAGGTGCAGACAGGCAGGTGAGTTTCTACAGCCATCTCATCGGCACATTAATCAGATTTCCTGCTTTTCCAGCCAAAGATGACTTTACTCAGACAACCCAGCTCATGTGTGGGACATTTGCAGAGATGTGGGGCAAAGGACCTGGATGGAAAAGCTTCTCTAGCAATTTTTTTCCACTTTTAATTTTGAAATAATAAGACTCACAAGCATTTGTAAAAATTGTAGTGTACAGAGAATTCCTACATATTCAGCTTCCCCAAATGTTAACAGCTTACATAATTATAATTCACTATCAAAACCTGGAAATGGATGTTGGTAATTAACTAGAATACTGTCTTTATTTAGAATATCATCAGTTTTTTACATATATTCAGTGTGTGTGTGTGTGTGTGTGTGTGTTTGTATGGTTCAGTAAAATGTTATCACATATACAGATTACTTTCTATGTTTTACAGTATTAAGTGATAATAATCACAATATTGTTTGTAGCTTTTTAATGATCGGAATAATAAAATACAAAATAGGTTGCATCTTTCATCCTGTCTTTACCACCACTCTCTCACTGGAGTGGGTGTATAGTCTGATATCATGAGTGTTTGAGGCTTTTAACCCCCTCCTACCTCTTCTGAAGATGCAATGTGATTAAGAAGAAACATACAGTTGAGTCACTGTGGTAGACGTTATGAGTATCCACCAATGAATCTTGTTCTCCTCTATACTTGAGCACATGGAAGGTAATGCCTCTCCTCCCTCTTGATATAAGGCAAGATCATGTGATTTGCTTCGGCCAATGACATGAGTGGAATTCTTCACCTGTCCTTCTGCTGTGCTCTGGAGATCATATAAGCGTTCATGCAGAGGTGCCGTGAGACCACAGTTATCACGTGAAGGATAGCTCAATCTAGGAGCATAACCCAGTGAGCAAAAGACTTGCCTTGAGTGAGACATAAACTTTGTGCTGCGAAGGCAGTGAGATTTTGGTGTAGATTGTTACCTAATCTAACTCGTCTTAACTGGTGCAGTGCTAGGATATGATGCCACCTTGGGAGGAGAAGTTATTTGCAACTCTTTCTTGTGGCTTGGACTTTCTAGAATTGTTTGTTCTGCCGTGGAAGGAACTGCTTCTCCATGGCTGATGGAGAGAAATGGACCTAGTGTTCCTTCCTGCTTAGAATTTGTTGTCTTCCATCTCCCTCTTCTCCACTTTAGAAGGCCAAGCAGAACCAAAGTTCGACTCCATCTCCTTCCCCTGAATCAGAAACTTTGGGAGTTGAGCCCAGGAATCTGTGTTGACAAGCCATCCAGGTGGTTCTGATGCACTTTCAAGTTTGAGAACACTGGTCTCAATGTTCCTTCAGTGCCCTTTCAGTGGCTTATTTGCTGTTTTAAGAATCCTTGAAAGCCTGAAAGAGCTGGGACGCTGGTTCTCTACCAATGTGTGGGATCTAGCAACATCTTTTAAAGAAAAGAAAAAGTGTGTCTTGCTCTGCACTGGTGTAATGATTTCTGGGATTTCCAGAAACTTATTGATTTTACATGAAAGAGAAGATTCCTTCCAGGCTGAGTGGGATCTGGAAGTCTGTCATCCATCACTCAGAAATCTTTCTTCTATGGGTGTCTTCTCCTTTTCACCATCAAATGCCCCAGTTCCAATGCAAATGGTTCAGGTTCATGATTGCCTGCCTTACTGGGATTTTCTAGCTTTAACTCTTCTATACTCATTGACATATAATTGTGTTTGTATTTTGAAAGGGGATAGCTATCCTTATCTCAAAGGGAAGAAATGCTAATAGTGCCAGTATCAGGGAGATATAATTACTTTTTATATGAGGCTTTCGAGTCTCATGGGTGAAGGCACTTTTGGGCTGTGCATAGCCAGTTTTGGTTATGGTGTTGACCTTCACTCATGGCACTATGGTTCTGTTCATGTGTCCCTCCACTTGGATATCTGAACTGCACACGAAGCCCACCCTAGGTGCAAAAGTAGAAGTTTCCACTGTGCTGCCATACATTTACCCATAGGCAACACAAAACACCTTTCTGAGCTGCACTGGCCACATCAGACATCCTCCCAGTCAAAGCAAAATCAACACTTGAGCTCAGAATTTTATTATCTAGCCCAATGTGTGGACCAAGACTCTGTTCGATGGATATTCTGAGTAGAGAAGCCAACTTCTGGGCTCCAAATCAGAAGGTTGATGGGGATCTCTTATGCAAAGGTGGAGAAGAAGGGCTGGTCTTGTGAAATGGAGCACAGTGGTGCCTAGAGCGATGGAGACTTTCACCTTGCTGTGACAAGTGGAAGACAAAATGTTATGCAGTAAACTACTGGCCTCATGGAGCCACATTTGGCTTCTGTTAGGAAGGAGGAATCCCAAATGAGCAGTGGTGACAGTGGACCGATATTTGGGCAATGGCTTCTCATCTCTGAGAGTCCCTCACACTTGGGAAAATTGCAGGCCAAGAGGATTCTACTGAAAAACATTGAGGACTCTCTATGTGTGAGCCAACTAAGCACCATGGGGCACAGGAGAAGAAAGAGCTACGCTTTGTTCTTCAGTTTCTATTTTTTACTTGTTAAAAAATAAGTATACAACACAGCAAACTTAGAAGGTAAAATATACATTAACAGAAAGTAAAAATCGCCCATAATGGCAAAAAAGGAAATAACTTTTTACTAATAAATTGTATATAACTATTACAGTTGTATACACATAGAGTATAACATTGGGATCATACTGAATATATGTTATGTAATTTTGTTTTACTAAACAATATCAAGTGACCCATTTACCCAAGTCGTTACAGCCTCAAAGGTGATTTAAATCTCTGCATGATATTTTGTTGGTCTGCGTTCCAAATTTACTCATTTATGAGACAAACATTTACTGGGCTCTGGGTGTACAGTGGTAAGGAGACACGCCCACAGCACACCCACTTCTCTGGGTTGGGAGTTACGAGGACACTTCAGAGTTTCCCACCTCCACCGAAGACGCTGTGGGGAAGGGCGACTTCCCTTTCCCCTCTCCATGCAGAGTGGACCTGCTTCTACTTTGGAGTTTGCAGGATTTAAGTTGCTTCAGATAAATTGGAAACTGCTGCACTGGCTGCCTGCGGGGCAAGGCCTGATGTCTGTATGGTTTCGATCAATGACGAGGTGAGTGTAATAGGCAGATCGCCACTCCTCCTGGGGGACTTCCACTGATTCACAGCGCCACATCCTGGGTATCCTTCCAGTTCACTGCTGCTCATGGCACCTGGCCATTTATCTCTGACAAAATCTTCACCTGAAGCTTTCCCCAAACTCTAGGGCGGCACATGAGCCCCAGACATGTGACTTGGGGCAGGTGCACAGGGGTAAAGGAAGGGATCCAGGTTTAGAAAGTACCAGCCTTTATAGCACGAAAACAGCATGCACCATGGAGGGTGTCTGGTGCTGAAATAAAGCGTCTCACTCTTGGGATGGTGGCTTTGTTCTCCTGCCCAGAGTCTAAGGGTCTAAGTTAGAGGGTCTGAGTTCTACCACCAGACCTCAAAACCTCTCACCAATATAACTGCTGTAACCTGAGTTTCTGATCTCTCCAACGCAGAGGGTGCTCAATTCATTATTAGCCATTATCAAACATCAAAATGTAAGAAGAAAGGGCCTTTTCCTGTGGCAGTGATTCCCTCCACAGGTATAACTTATTTCTCAAGTAAGTTACAGTTCCCATTATTTCAAAAGCTATTGTGACAACTTCAAAATCCCCTTCCTTAAATTAATTTAAATTAATATATAAACACAATTGATGTCGAGATTTTTAAAAACTGTTTTATTGACTTTATTGAGGCACACTTTCCATACCATGAAGTTCACCCATTGTAAATATAGAATTCAATAACTTTTTGTAAATTTTCAGAGTTGTGCAGGCATCATCACAATCCCATTTTAGAGCATTGCCCTAACTCCCTTATGTTCTGTTCTCCTGCCTATCGGAGGCTCTAGGTCCTAGACCTCAAAATCTCTCACCAATATAACCGTTCTAGCTTGAGTTACTGATCTCTCCAGTGTTTATGCTCACTTGTAGTGACCCCCCATCCCCACCCCTAGTCCTAGGAAACCACTGACCTGCTTTCTGTCTCTGTAAATTTGCCTGTTCTGGACATTTTATATAATTGCAATCGTACAATGTATAGTCTTCATTTGTATCTGGCTTCTTTCACTGAGTTTGTTTTTGACATTAATTCAAGTTATTGCATGGATCCGTTGCTCATTCCTGTTGATTACAGAATAATATTCCATGGTATGAATATATCACCTTTTGTTTTTTATTCATCTGTTGATGAACATTTGGATTATTTCCAGTTTGGGGCTATTATAAATAATGCTTCATGCAGAGGTTTTGAGATGTTATCATAAAATCAAAATATTCCAAAAAGCTCATCGAATGAACATTAAAAATTGCTTTGACAGGTGATGTTAAGACTTCAAAGATCAGAGTTTCCAGAAGATGCTAAAAATGTCTGGGTAGTGAAGCCTAGTCACCACTTCCTACTGATTAACATGGAAATTCCCAGAGAAAATTCTTCTTACCTTTTCCATTTCCCATGTGTTCTGGTCTTAAGGAAAGTGCAGGTTGACTTCAAACTGTTTGCTAGAATTTGAGGACCACGTGAGCAGGACCCTGAAACCTAGAACAATCTGACATACAGTTGGCAATCAGCAATTATTTGTTGAATGAATGAACAAATAAATGGTCCAAAAGTGTGATCAAAGAGGCTTTTGGCTCCTGAGGCATCTAAGCCTGATGGACATTTCAAGAAGCAGGATGCAGAGCTTTGTGCTTAGCCGGTGATGGGTGGAATAGGATTAGGAACTGCTGATGTAGAGAGGGTAGAAGAGGAAGAAGGAAGCCCCATTGATAAGAACCACCTTCTAGGTGCGGTTGCCTGTTACCTCTGCCCGTTAATCTAAAGGTGCTTTAAAAATTAAGAGATAGGAGCCAACCCCAAAAGTCTATCAATAGGAATACAAAACAAACTGGAATATATTCATGCAACTGAATACAAGATAGAAGTGAAAATGAATGAAATGACAGTTATACAACATAAAGGGATCTCAAAAACATCGTGTTCAACGAACAAAACCAGGCACCAAAAAGCACATACTGTATGATTGTATGGATTCAATAATTTGTTTAGAAGCAAAAAATTCACCCATAATGTTTAAGGATTCATGCTCAGGCTATGGAAAAACCATAAAGGAAAGTGAAAGAGTGAAACTATAAAAGTCAGAAAAGTGGTTAAGCTTTGTGGTTGACCAGAAAAAGTGTCAGAAGGGAACCACTTCTGCCACTGTTTGAGAGACACTGAGCAAGGGCATCTGGGATGCTGAAGACATAATTTTCCACTTGCAAAAATGCACAGGACATTTTTTTAATTTAATTTTCAGTGGGTACATCATATTTCCCCATAAAAAGTTTGACAAAAAAGACACTAAAACTTCAAAACAAAGCAAAAAACTAAGCAATCATCTTAAATTCAAAAATACTGTAGAACTGTTGAAATCCACATCCATGACACAGGTATAATTTTGTTTTTCAGTAGATCTCACTATTGGTGCCCTTTTTGGTGGCTTGGGCTTATTCCCTGCTATTTGATTGGTACAATTGCCGGGGACCCTGTACTTATCAAGTAAATTGTCCCCAAAAGTTAACTTTTTGTTTTATTCTTGGGAATTTAGAGTGCATTTCTTTTGGTCCACAAGGATCATGTAAAAAATAGTAGGTAGGAGGTTTTCACAAAGGCCCCTCAAAACCAGTTTAATTTGTGATGTAGCCAAAAGGTAGCATCCATTGTACAGGTCTGGCATTTCCATTCTGGGAGCAAAGACCCCAGTGAGGCAAGAGGGAGAGTTTTTGCTCTTCATGCTAGATACAAGACTAATTCCCAAGGGAAATTTTGAAATAAGTTAAGTTTGCCTTTGACTTCTTCCTGCCTTTTTTTTTTTTTTTTCTGCGCGCTTCTCCCACTTTTGAAGACTCATTCATAGTCAAAATCCCTCACTAGAGAACCTGCCACACACCTGCCTGGCCCACAATAATGCCTCCCATTTCCTCAAGGCACCTGCCTCATCAAGGATTCAGAAACACTAATGTATAAGTGGCTGATGTTTCTTGGCTCTGCTAGAGGGGTCTATAGGATTTTTTTTTTTTTTTGAAGATGTGATTTGATGGATTTTCCAACAGGCCAGCATAGCAATGCAATGCAATTCAAGTAGGAATTGTGGGAGAGAAGAGCTTTGGGTAGCAGGGGCCTTTGTACTGACTATTGCCCAGGAGAATCTGCCATTACTTTTACTTCTTCATGTCTCCTTCCCTTCCTGCGTGTCTCAACCAATAGCCTCCCTGAGCATGTGAGTTAGAATTGGGATCTAAAGTGTGAGAGTTTGGAGGAGCAGCAAAGGTCATCTAATACTTTTGTTCACAACTCATTAGTCATATGACCATCTCTGTCTCCAAAGGAGGCTAGGAAATGCACTTCTTAGCAAGGTGGCCAGGTGCCCAGAAAAACCAAGGTTCTATCCCTAGGAAAGTAAGGGAAAATGGATATTGAGAAGTATATTAGTCTGCTAGGGTTGCCATAACAAAATACCATAGACTGAGTGGCTTAAGTAACAGAAGTTTATTTTCTTACAGTCTGGAGGCCACAAGTCTGAGATCAAGGCATCAGAAAGGTTAGTTTCTTCTATGGCCTCTCTAACTGGCTTGTAGATTGCTGCCTTATTGCTGTGTCTTCACATCGTCATTGGTCTGTGTTTTTCTATGTCTTAATCTCCTTTTCTTATAAGTATACAAATAATATTGGATTAGAGCCTGTTCCAATGACCTCACTGAATTATAATTACCTCTTTAAATGCCCTATCTCCAAATACAGTCATGTTCTAAGCTACTGGGGGTTAGGACGTCAATATATGAGTCTTGCCATGGAGATACAATTCAGCCTATAACAGGGAGAAACAGAATCTCTCCCATGAGCTTCCATATCTCTGCCCGTATCTCGGCCAAATCCATTTATTCTGTTGCCAGTTAGACTGGAGGCTCTGTGACAGCAACAGTGATGGATTTTGATCTTCATTCTTCTCTGTAGCATTTGAAGCAGGGCCCCACACAACTGTGCATGTTCCATAAATGCAGATGACTAAGTACTATTGGCAACAGTAATAATAGAAAGATTGTAATGATACAGGATAAGGCAGTTGTGGATAAATCCAGTTATGTATCTTGCATAAAGCAAACACAGATTGGAAAAAATTGAAATAAAGGGGCATAAATATATATCCATTCATTCATTAATTTATTCATTCATTCATGTACTTTGTTAAACAGCTGTTCATTGAGCACTTATTATGGGCCATTTGGTTAGAGGCGTTGGGGTCACAATGATGTACAAGACCCTTTTCCTTACAGAACTTGAATTCTGAAGAGACAGTGAAAAGTTAATTAATTAATAACACCAGGTCGTGATTATGGTTATTCAGGATACAAGCAGAAAAATTTGGCAGTTGGAGGCTGGCCTTTTGTCATTCTAGATGACTTCCCTGTGGATACAGCACTGGAGTTGAGACTTATGGTTGGAAAGAAATGAGCCATCAGAAGGGCTGTAGGAGGAGCGGCAGTCACAGAGGGCAGTAAGGGAGGAGGTTCAGAGTTGAGAAGAATCATGACTGTTAGAGGAACAAAAAGAAAGCCAGTGGGGCTGCCGCATGGCGAGAGGGTGGGGAAGGTGGGAAGAGGTGAAGCTAGAGATTGGTAGGGCCAGAACAAGTAGTGCCTTGGAGGTCATGTTAAAACTTTGAATTTTGCTCTAAAAAAAAAAAATGGAAGCAGAGAAATGATACTATCAGATTAAAATCACGGATTTATTACTGATAATACATTAGCTTTTTATTCTGCAGTATACAAAGTGCTTTCAAGGCCAACTTTATCTTTAGTGATTCTAGTGGATTGAATATTTTGATTCCTTGACTTGCAGGGAAGACATAGATGGGCTCCATGTTCCAGAAAACATTTAAACACAATAAAATGTTTTCAGTTCTAGAAAAATTTGGTTGAGGACAGTTCAATTTCTGATTATATTTCAAAGGCCCCATGGGTCTATATGAGCCTCAGAATTATGATCGTTGTAATCACCAACACTCATTGTCCAGATAGAAATCAAATAAAATCTTAGATGGTTTTTAGATGTTACCTTCAGAAAATATACTTATTGCTATAATTATAAAATATTTATTTATTTGTTTATTTATGTATTTATTTATTTATTTATTTATTTTTGTGACAGGGCCTTGCTCTGTCACCCAAGCTAGTATGCAATAGTGAAATCATAGCTCACTGCAACCTTGAACTCCTAGAATCAAAAGATCTTCTCACTTCAGTGTCCCAAATACCTGGGACTACAGGTTCACGCCATGTCCCCTGGCAAGTTTTTATTTATTTATTTTATTTTTTATAGAGATGGCGTCTCCCTATGTTGCCCAGGCTAGTCTCAAACTCCTCATCTCAAGTGATCCTCCCACCTCGGACTCTGAAAGTGCTGGAATTACAGATGTGAGCCACTGCACCTGGCCAAAATGTTTATTTTATACATCATATGTAATTATAAAATTGGTTTAAAAACACTTCTTAACCTGACTTTCTTTCTTTTGCCAGTTAAGCCTTTCTTGTAAAAGTGATGGAAAGAGTTCTTATAAACTGAACACTGTAAGTGTTTGGATGCTGGTGACTGAGAATTCACTGTGCTATAATTAGAGAATTGGCTACCTTGATTGGCTGTAGAGAATTATAGGAACACCAAGTAATGTTGCAACAATTATGCCCCAGCAATTAGCAACCAATAAAGCAGCAGACCTCATTGATAGAACTGTCCTACTTAGTAAAAATATTGGAAAACAAATACCCTACAAAACAAATAATACATAACCAGCTCTGGCAGAAGAGCAAAATTAAACTTGGCTTTAGCAGAGAACCTAAAAGCAGCCAAGGCCAGGGCTGAGAGGGAGCAGTTCCTGAGAACGTGATGGCTGTCTTACCAATCAGGATAGCTAGCACGTTTTGAATGCTTTGTGTGTGTGAAGTACCATAATCAGTGTTTAACAGGCATAGTAACATTTTGTCTGTACTTACAATCTGTGAGAAAGCTGCTTTGTTAGCTCCATTTTACAGATGAAGAAACTGAGGCCCAGAGAGATTACACCCTTGTAAATAGCAGGGCCTTGATTTAAACCAGGATTTGAATGAAACCTAGATTCCACAAGCCTAAAAGTAGGATACTCAACTTTCCTGTCCAAGCCAGGCCTGGCTTAAGCCTCCATCATGCTGCCTAAGTGATTTTTTTCACCAACAGCTTATTGTTCTTCCAACTAGGGATAATAAAGCCATATTGTGAAAGCAAGTCCTATTTGACATAAGTCATTTAAATCATATTTCAAGATGTTTGCTCAGCACACATATTTTGCTATTTAATTTTACATCAACCTGTACTGGTGATATAGCTACAGATAGGGAAACTGAGGCACGCCAACATCATTAGACTTGGCCAGGATTTCTATAAAATGGGAACATTCTATTCTGCTCTGGAACCTTTAAATAGACTCACTACCCACTCACCACTGGGTAGTTTTCCTCTATTACCCCACTCCTGAATTCACCCAGACCCCTCACTTTACCCCCGGTCATCATGCTTATCCTGATCTGCTCCAGACCCCTCACCCCAGTTTGGTTGTGTCCTTTTCCTGCAAAATCCTCCAGTTTGGAGGAATTGCTTTGTTCTCTTGGTTCTAGCTGGACCTCAGAATTCCCTCCCAGGTACTCCCGACATCCATGCAAGAAGAACAGCAGTGTGGTGCTTAAAAACTTGGCTTTGCATCTGCCTGTGTGACCCTGGATTAAATATTTAATGGCTCTGAGCCTCAGATTCTTTCTTTTTTTTAGAAATGAGATCTCACTCTGTTGTCTAAGCTGGAGTGCTGGAGTGCAGTAGCAAAACCATAGCTCCCTGCAACCTTGAACCCCTGGAATTAAGCAATGCTTCCATCTCAGCCTCCCAAATAGCTGGGACCACAGATTCATACCACCACACCTGGCTTCTTTATTTTTAATTTTTTAAAACTTTTGTAGAGATAGGGTCTTGCCATGTTTCCCAGGGTGTCCTGAACTCCTGGCCTTAACCAATCCTCCTGTCTCAGATTCCCACAGTGCTGATATTACAGGTGTGAGCCATCATGCCAGGCCTTTTTTTTTTTTTTTTTTGAGATACCATCTCTCACTCTGTCGCCCAGGCTAGAGTGCAGTGGCATGATCACAGCTTACTGCAACCTCAAACCCTTGAGCCTTAGATTCTTCACTTGCAAAATGTAATTATCAATACCATCCTCTCTGGGGTAGGAAGCCTGTGATGGAATCATGTCCAGTACTGTACTTCTCTATCAGGTGCCCCCAAATGTCTATGACATGATTGAACTGTGCCCAGCACATGGGACATGCTCAATACATAATCACTATTTCTATTGAGAGAAATCTCTGTCCTCCCTGTCCCGGCAAAGCAAATTAGGGCCATTCCCCACCTAGGGATTGAATGGGAAGAGAGTTAGCTATGTGAGAACACACATCATGCCCGCATTGTTCCTTTTGTCTTCCCAGCATCTAGAATAGCTCTTAGCAAATAATTACAATAATAACTAGAAGGAAAAGAGTGCACATTTATTGAGCACATACTAATTGCTAGGCACTATGCTAAGCAATTTATCTGTGATATTTAGTCCTCACAAGTATTCTCTGTAGCAATTCCTAAAGATTTTTCCTTTTTTTTTTTTTTTCTTTTTGAGATGGAGTCTCACTCTGTCACCCAGGCTGGAGTGCAGTGGCACCATCTTGGGTCACTACAACCTCCGCCTCCCAGGTTCAAGCCTCCCGAGTAGGTGGGAATACAAGCGCACTCCACCATGGAGTGTGTTTGTATACATTAGCATTCCACCAGCTAATTTTTGTATTTTTATTAGAGATGGGGTTTTGCTGACCTCAGGTGATCCGCCCGCCTCGACCTCCGAAAGTGCTGAGATTACAGGTGTGAGCTACGGTGCCTGGCGATTTTTCCCCATTTTATAGAATGAGAAAGATGCACTTCAGAGAAGTGAAGTAACTTGACTTGAGTCATACAGTTAGTGGCAGCAAAGCCAGAATTCAAAAATGAGAATGGTCTGACTATAAACTCTGGGCTTTAACTACAGAATATGCTGTTTCAGTAACTAATGAGAAAGGGAGGTGGGGAGGAAGGGCAGAAGAAAAGGAAGGAGGAAGGAAAAAGGAAGGAGGGAAGGAAGGAACAAAGGAAGGAAGGAAGGGAGTGGGGGCAAGGGAGGAAGGGAGGGGCGGAGAGAAGGAAGGAGAGAAGAAAATAGGAAAAGAGAAATGGAAGGAAAAAGAGAGAGAGGTAAGAAGGACACTGTCTGCTGTAGGCCCTGCCTAGTGTTCTTTCCTTAGGTACTAGATCTTAAACTTGGCTGCATGCTGGAATTATTTGGCCAGCTTAAGAGAATACTGATGCCTAGGTCCCATCCCCAGAAATTTCAGCTTATCTGCTCTGGTCTGTGGCCTGGCCATCAGGACTGTGGCAGCTCCCAGAGGATTCTAGCCTGCAGCCAAATTTGAACCCTACTGCCTTAGCAGGAACATGCTCCCCCTGTCCTCCAAGGTGGCCAGAGCACTTTTCATTAGCACATGTGAGCAGCACCTGAGGCCTCCAGTGGCTCCTCCAAATGGCTTCAGCTGCAGGTGCTCTGGGCTCTGAACAGGGCAAGGGTACACACAGGGACGGCATGGTTGAGGCAGAACCTGGAAGGGCATGGGTTTCAGGAAGTGGGGTTTATTACAGTCCAAATGACAAAAACTTCTGTGCCGAGTTGCATGACGACAGTGCTCAGACTGCAGCAAGGGGATGGATGCAGCCCCTTCTGGTGAGTGTCCCCCTCACTATGGTGACAGGGTGTCTTATGTCTGGGATTTACCCGACAATGAGTTTTCCAGCTTGCCCCAGGCAGGTGCTCTGATCTGGCCCATGGCCTGGTTCATCAGGATTGAGCGGCTTTTCTTGGACTGGAGCTGGGGATCCCTAACTAGACTGGGCAAACCCTGGAGCTTGGCACTAGGAGGGGAAGAAAAGCATCCGCCTGTCGGGTGGGGTGTCTGAACCACTGTGGGAGTTGCTGAAGTTATTTGAGCTGAATTGCCAAAGGATATAGCATTTCCTTTGCTTCAGGAAGGAAAGTGACCTTTTTAATGTGAGGTGGTGAATATTCCTCAGGTTCATAGCCAAGCCTTGGGCTGGAGGGTGGTCTGTGAAATCCCCCGGCTTCCACTCCAAGGAGAACCAGGCAGGCAGTCTGTTCTCCGTCTCTTGGCTGCCACAAAATTCATCAACACGTGGGAGATCTGCCTTCTGTGAGACGAAACAAAAATCATTAAACAAAAATAGCCATTTGCCATGCTTGGCCCAGCCATCAACTCAAAATGTTCTTGAAGCTTATAATAAAAGCAGCTATTTATTGCCTGTTTTCTGTGTTTGAGATCTTGTGCTGAGTGGTTTACATTATCAGCACATCTAATCCTCACTTGTTCCCTAACCAGTTGAAATCATTATTCCCATTTTGTAGAAATTAACCTGAGGTTCAGAGAGAGGTTAAATAAATTGCCCAAGGTCAGAGAGCTTATGAACAGCTAAAGTAGGGGCCTGTACCCAGCTTTGTTAGATTCCAAAATGTATGTGCTCAAAGACCTTGCTACACTGTCTGTGTCAGGATAATGACTCTGTTTTATTTATCTGTGAATTTCTGGCCCCTTGCACGGAGTCTGGCACCTAGAAGACCCACAATTACGTTTGCTGAGGGAATGAAGAAGGAATGAATGAATAAAAGAACAAACGGGCTGGGCGTGGTGGCTCACACCTGTAATCCCTTGGAGGCTGAGGCGGGTGGATCTCTTGAGGTCAGGAGTTTGAAACCAGCCTGGCAAACGTGGTGAAACCCCATCTCTGCTAAAAATACAAAAATATTAGCCAGGCGTAGTGGCAGGCACCTGTAATCCCTGCTACTTGGGAGGCTGAGGCAGGAGAATTGCTTGAACCCAGGAGGCGAAGGTTGCAGTGAGCCAAGATCGCACCACTCATTCTGTCTCAAAAAAAAGAAAAAGAAAAAAGAAAAGAACAAATGAAACCATTGCATCATTCTAACCTCAAATTCCTCATCTGCAAAATAGAGGCTATGAGGATTAGAGAAATGATGCTGCCTGCTACAAAGCTTTGAAGAACAAGTGGACATCCTATATAGGTTTGCTGATGCTAATCAAAGCACTCAGAATTATGTTGAAAGGATAAAATTTCTCATTATAGCTATGCAAATTTTGCCTATTTATTTCTTTTCTTTTCTTTTTTTTTTTTTGCTTTTTTTTTTTTTTGCTTTTTACTGAACAACCACAAAAAAATAACAATGGCAAGACGTCACATATGAAGGATCTAGAAAGTTTTCCGGATGATAGAGGGATGAAGTGAGAGAAGATGAGATTTCATAATATTCTTTTTGCTACTGTGTTTGTGGGGATCCAAGCCTTTGGAGCTGAGAAAGAATGCTGTGATGATCTGTGAAATGGCTAGGGAACTCAGAGGCATTTAGCTACTTTCACCAAAGTCACAGAGAAAGCAAGTGGCGGAGTGGAGCTGCAAAGAGGAGGAGAGGCTCTGGTTTCCAACCAGGCTCACACCTCTGTCTCCTGCCTGGAGCTGGGGTGAGCCCAGCCTCTCTGAGCCAAAGGTTGGCCTGTGAGTTGCACGCCTGCAGCTGGAACTGGCAGACCAACTATGGCATGATTGATGCTCCCTCTGCTTCTGTCATTTATTTGCCTTGTTTTTTTTTTTCCTTCCCCCAACAGAGCTGATAAGGAAGGTTTTGCCAGAGAATCATGTATCGCTTCTTTTTTTTTTTTTTTTTTCTATTGACCAGTGAAATGCAGTTCTCATTACTTCAGCCACTTTCCAAGGGTAAGCAGTTTTGCATTACTTAGCACCTAAATTGGGCCTTGAAAGAGACTTGGCAGGGGCCTCTTAATGTTGGGGTGATATTCTCTGCTCTCTTGGTCCCAGCAAATAAACCATCTCTTCAGGTGTCAAGTCTACGTGATCTGATAGTTTTGCTTTGTTCTGCTCAGGATCCTGACAATCAAGGACCAGAATTTGGAAGTTGAAAGTTCATTTCCAGAAACCTCACTTTTCAGGCAGTGTGATATGGTCAAATGATAGAATGACCACTGGTAGGGGGCAGATAGGATGTGAATCCAGGTTCTGCATATAGTCTACTGGGTGGATTTTAGTAAGTTACTTCACTTTCTCTGGGCTTCTCTTTCCACATCTGTAAAGCTGAGATCCAGGCGGGTGCTGGAGTAACACCAGTGAGGTTTCTGCAGTGTCACATTTAGAGAAGCACGCATGCATGACCCTGAAAGTGAGTGCCCCTTAAACACTGTATCCTGCAAGGCCCCCTGCCTCCCAGTAGTCTGTGCCCTGGTTGAGATGGTTAAGGTAACAACTAACCCTTATTAGGCATTTACTGTATACCTGTCATTACCTCAAGAGCTTTGCACAACAGCCGTGTAAGGCAGATATTATTATTGATCCCATTTTGATAAATGAAAAAACCAAACTAGAGTTGGTTATCCACCTAAGATTACAGAGTTTGCAAGTAGTTAAAGCCAAGATTTTTACTCAGTAGCTTGACACATAGTAGATGCTTAAATACATGCTTGAGGGATGTTTCATGCTGTGGTTGTTATTAAGGTGAACATTCAGCAGCCATGCTCCTCCCCTGAAACAACCAGAATTTTGCATGGGACCTCAAGTGGCGTCTGACCACTTCAACCAGTCTTGGAGATGACAGATACATTTACAGCGCTGCTGAATAGAGTCATATTAAGTTATCCATCTCTGCCAACTGCGATTCATTGTGAGACCTGCTCCATAACGAAACATTATGGATTGCTTCTTTTGGCTAGAGAATACCTTAACCTCTGACTCGAGATGGAGGTATGTTTTCCATGAAAAGGTGGTTAACAGCCTCCTCCACTCAGCAGAAATACCCACCAAGGATGTGTGAAGTGCCAAAAGACATATTACATCCTCAAGGTCTGTGAAAGCAAATTCCTCTCAATATATTATGTATTTAATTCCCCGTCTGGGTTTCCAGGAATTAAGGCTGTTATTGTACAGTCTAATTTTAAATCTGGAGCTTTATTATTCAAAAGAAATGTCTTTTTTCCCCCTTCTCATGCTCTTTTCCCTCCATCTTGTTCTGTGTGCATTCTGTACTGGGTTTAATTGAGTTTTCACCACAAGGATTCCATTGCAACTCCAGGACTTGAATATCCTGATAGTCGATGAAGCTTAAAAAAGAGAGCTTTTGCAGCCATGACTATATTCAAATGGAAGCTTTTGCTTTCCATGGAGAAGTATAATATGTCTAAGTGAGGTGGTTTTATATTAACTTTGAGTGGATGGAATCAGAGAATGTGATAACACACTGTCTTGTGTCTGTCCCCGTCATATCTCTGGCTGTCAGGGTACCTGTCAAGCACTGGGTCTGGGCAGAGAATCTGGCCCAAGAGCCCATTCCCGCTTGTCTCATCCCCTTCCTCCTCCTTGTCTGTCTTTCATCCAGCACACGGTTGAAGTCACCCCATATTAGCTGGACATTAACATGGAAAAGCCTAGGCTATGGCACCTTTACACACTAACTCTTTCCTGCCTTCCTAGGTAACTGTGGGGTGTGTTTTGGAGAGAAGAGTAGCTGAACTTAAGTGCTTCCTTCCCCTTCTGTTTACTTCTTTGGAAGTGTATTTCTGCATACTGATTGGAGCTGTCTTTATTTTTTTTCTGTCTTTAAAATAGGAACGTTAATATCTGAAAGTGGTTTGTAAGCTATGAGGCACATGCAAAATAAATAAAAATTTAAAATTATTTTTAAAACAGTCTAAAAGTGTATTGATACAGCACCTAACAAACCTTTGGGGCTTATGCACTCCAAACCCAGCTCTGCCTCCTCTTAGCTGAGTGATTTCCTGTCAATATCTTGGTCCCTTAGATTCTCAGTTTCCTCATCTGTAAAATGAGAATATCTATTTATCTCAAAGATAGTTACGAATGTTTAATGAGGCCATCTACTTAAAGCCCTTTTTGCAGAGTTAGCCAGTTAACTCTTAATGTTGTTAGCAATGCTGATGAAGGGGATGGGTGTTATTTTTATGCTGTCATGATTATCATTTCTCTCCAAGAGGAATTCCCTCCCTTACCCTGGCCATGCCAGAGTGGAAGGTAACTCCCCTTGTTTCTCCTGCCTTTCATCAGCACCGGGAGCTGGTGACTTGAACTATAGACTAATGCACATGTGGCCTCTAGCGAATGTCAGGCAGAGAGTGAGAGTGGAAAATTCCAGGTCTGGCTGCTGCTTGGGTGGCTGACCCTATTAACCATTAGCAGTTTATCTTGAATCTGATTCTGATTACATCCAATTTGTTCTTTTGCTCTCCTCCATCCCTGGTTCCCATCTAGAATTTACATTAGAAAATGAACAGCCAGTGTATCTCATTTGTTAGTGCCGGAGCCACTGGCTGATTTCTGATGTGGACTCACCTAGGCATTCTCCGGGTTTTACAAACTCACTACATCACCATGCATGGAGGTGGGGCAGACCTCTGTCTGGGCCTTGGTTATCCTCTATGTTAGACGACTAACCCTCAGTTATTGTCACCTCATTTTGGCCTCATCAGGAATTCAGAGGCGATGGCTTTTGAGCTTCTAAACAGAAGAGTGCTTCAGAAAGAGTGGAGTATTTAACATTAGGTATATCTCCTAATGCTATCCCTCCCCCCTCCCCCCACCCCACAACAGGCCCTGGTGTGTGATGTTCCCCTTCCTGTGTCCATGTGTTCTCATTGTCTCATTGTTCAATTCCCACCTATGAGTGAGAACATGCAGTGTTTGGTTTTTTGTCCTTCTGATAGTTTGCTGAGAATGATGGTTTCCAGATTCATCCGTATCCCTACAAAGGACATGAACTCTTTATTTTTTATGGCTGCACCAACATGGCACATGTATACATATGTAACTAACCTGCATGTTGTGCACATGTACCCTAAAACTTAAAGTATAATTAAAAAAGAAAAAAGAAAGAGTGGAGTATAGCAGTGTTGCTTCTAACCTAGAGGTTAGATGCTAAAGACTGATGAAAATGTTGAGTGGTCAAAGTTATCCTTGGAACTTGTAAATTGTCCAACAATGAAGCTCAGAAATCTAGATCTTATGGATATAATTCTGTAGTAATACAGATGTGTCAACAGAAAATATACACAGAATACACATAACAGAGCAACACGCAAGAATATACATAGCAAAGCAACATGCAAAACGTAATTGTGTGCTGGTTTTGAATTACATAAAAAGAGAGCCCATGTAGTCGAATTTGGGTGTTGAATGCATCCTGAATTCTGCCTCTCTGTAACAGAACTGAATTATTTTGCTTTTCTATGAAAGGAATTCTGTGAAAAAGAATTCTGTTTCAAGATTCAAAGAGTTTAGTTTCCCAACTATCACAGAAGCTTTATTGGGAGGGAAGTTCACCTATAAGGTTGTTCCACAGGAAAAACGGAGAAGTCAGCATGGAGCCAAAAACTCCAGTCTCATTTTATTTTAACCAGGGCCAGTTACCCCAAGAGAAGACTACAGAAAATAACAGCAGTGAAAGCCAACATTTGTGACTGCTCTCTGTATTCCAGATGCGGCACCAAGGCCTTTATATCTGCTGTTTCATTTGAGCTAGGTACTATTACTATTCCCTGCTCACTGATGAGGAAATGGTTGAGTAGCAGTGACCAGCCCAAGGTCACACAGCTAGCAAGCACAGGACCCTGGAATACCTGTCAGCAGTCTCATTACAGAGTTCATGATCTCAGAAGGACACACAAAACCAAGGCTTTCTTCATGCTGCCCCTCCCCCACCCCAGCTTCACACTTGAACAAATCTAAGTTTCCCCACCTGTAAAGTGGAGACGGTGATGTCTGATCAGAATATTGAGTAAGGACCAGGAAACAAAGGCATGGAGAATTGTGCCCTCTAGAGCCATGGAAGTTTTTAGGTAGGTGTTGATTTAAAAACTAAGATTGGGGGTAGTGGGAACTCAGCCTTTTAGTGCTACCCCCACTGATATCTAGTCAAAGAGAATGGTCCGTCCACCTGTATGCTCAGGAGAGCTTCCTGACCCCCTCTTCTCCAGTGCTGCCCCTTTGTTTGAGCCTGGAGGCTGGGGGAGTGTGGGGGTGTAATGGGTGTATCCCTTTGATCCTATTTTTTTTTTCTTTTTTTTTTCTTGTCAGGAGTGTTTCTGAATTTTCTTCTGATCTAAGAAGTCTTCAAGCGATGCCCCAACCTCCTATTCAGGAAGGACTGAATTAGTACCCATTAAGGAAATGACCAGTGAATCTGCTGACCTGAAAAAAAATAATAAAGGGGGTTTTTGCCTGTTAGATTCATTGCTCAGATGCCAATTCATCTGCAAAAAATAATTGCCTTAATAAATCCCATTGAGCCCAGTATGAGAATGAGGCAGAGTTAAGAATAAAAGACATTCTTCTGCAGGGATCAGAAATGCTGTGATAGGGAGTGTCCTGGGATTATGAGAATGCACTTATTGGAATGACACTCACACTGAAAAGCTGGTGAAAGAAGGCAAGACACTTTTCTATGTGGTGGGAAAAAGAAAACTAACTCGGTTTGTGCACACCTCGAAGGCATATTTTGATATACAGTGAGGGGGAAAGTGGGGGCCCTGAGGCCTAGCTAGGTGCCTGGTGGCCGGGTGGGGCTGGAAGTGGAGGGGGTTTTGGTTTGGTGGAATTCCATGGTGGTGTGTGAGGAAAGTTGACACATTAGGAGGTCTGAAACTCTAAGTTGGAGTGTGGGCTCCTCTCTGTTGGCTGTGGGACCTTCCTTTCTCAGTGCCTTGATTTCCAAACACCCCATGGAGCTCTTAGGGGATATGCATAAAATTTGTGACAGCACCTTATTACTTGTAGGGAACTGCTCCTAGGTGACAAACCATCATATATATGGTCAGCGTTTATCGAGCACCTATTCTGTGAGGTATTACCCTCAGCCCTTTGATTATGGGACTGACCAAAGCCACATAGTCCTTGTCCCATGGAATTTACATCCAGGGAGTGGAGACAGACAATCAGCAAATAAATGTATAATATGGGAAAGGAAGGATTTGAGCAGGGAAATGATAGCAACCGACCTGAGTTCCAAATAGAGAAAAGTGACAAATAAATAAACATGCCTCCTTATTCGAAAGAGATACTTCAGAAGCCCCAGTTAATAAACACTCCGTGTTTTTCAGCCCATCATAATGTATAGGTGCAGCATGTTGCAAAAGGATTTAATCTCTAAAATTCTCCACAAATGTCAAGCTCATAACAAATATCAGAGGCAATTTCATATTCAGTTCAAAGTTCTTCTTAGACATATAATCTATACAACATTATTATATAACTTCTTAGACATATAATCTATACAACATTATTACATAACTTCTTAGACATATAATCTATATAACTTCACTATTTTCAAAGCTCATCCTAAACATTGAATTTGTTAGGCCCAAAGGACTGGTTAATGGCAAGTTAATAGTCACCTTCCATCCACTCACTGATGCAGAGATGCCTCTTAACTTACAAGGGAGCTATATCCTGATAAACCCATCCTGAGTCAAAAGTACATTTCATGCTGGCAACACTGCACAGGGTCCTTGACTGACTTACAATGGTTTCACTTGCTGATCTTCTTACTTCAAGTTGGTGCAAAAGTGGTAAGAATTCAGTAGAAACCATAACTCCATGGTAAATTGTAAGGAGCTCTTTGACTTAGCATGGGGTTTACACCTGCATAAACCCATCATAACTGAAAAATCTTGAATTGAGCCATTATAAGTCGAGGACAATCTGTATTTACCAATGGGCTTTTATGGAGTGTTATTAAGCACTATGCTGAGTCCCAAGGTAACCCCTGCTCCATGGGGCTTGCCATCAGTTCCTTCGGGGTTGCATTAACTCCAGAATTGTTCTGTGCAGAGAAGGGCTTTTTAATCATGATCTGTGTTCTTCGTGTTTCTCAGGCTTGCTGAGGCTGAAGGTGGCACAGTCATGTGGTGGGGTATCTGAGTGTGAGGTAGTGCAGACAAGGTGTGTGCTGAGCGTGGGAGAGGATCCTCTGATGTCTAGGAACAATAGCATCCCCCAGTCAGGAAGCCCACAGCGGGGCTTGCCAATGCATCTTTGTTTCTTTCTGATATTAGCTCTGTGCAGAACAAAACCCCAGTCATGCTCTCTTTTGGGTCTCCTCTTCTTTTAGAAAACAACAACAACAACAACAAAAAACAAAAAAACAAAACCCTCTCTCTTCTCTTATCATTAGTTCAAATTTCCTTCGTTTTCTGGATATATATTTTAAACTTTTTAGTTTGAACTAATTTTAGACTTACAGAAAAGTTGCGAAACTATAGAGTCCCTATATACCCCTTACCCAGTTTTCCTTCATATTGACATCTTCCACAACGACTGTAACATGATCAAAAGCAGGAAATTAACATTGGTACAATACTATTCACTAGATGAATCTCACCAGTCTTTCCCTAATGTTCTTTTTTTTTTTTTTTTTTTTTGTCTGGGATGCAATCCAGTGTCCCATGTTGCATTTGGGTGCTGTTTTTTTCTCACTGTCTTTTAATCTGCTACTTTTCCTTAGTCATTCCTTGTTCCTAGCTATTTTTAAGGGCACAAACCTCTATAGTCCTTGAAGGAATGTTAGGGTCATGGAGTTTTGATGCTGGACAGGGCAGTCGCAAGTAGTAAGGTTCCCAACATCAGAATCAGTCAAGAAAAATTGGAATGATTTGGCATCATGACAGATGTTGCAAAGGGAGTAAGTGCAGGGCACAGGCATTGGACTTGGAAGCAACATCCTAGCTCCAATAATGATAATGATAAATGTTAGCTCTCACAGAAACATCTTGCTTCTGAAGTCAGGGCTGTGATCAGCCCATCTAGTTTGAATCTGGGCAAATTTTTTCATCTTTTTGGGCCTCTGCTTCCTAATCTGTAAAGTGGGGATAATAATAGCATCAGTTTCAGGGTTGTTGCAAGGAATTAATGGGATAAAGCATGCAAAGTATTTAATATCATACCTGAAACAGGGAAAATGTTCAATGTATGTTAACTGTTGTTACTATTCTATTAATATTATTGTCTTTATTATTTTTGTTTATTTCTTTTGAGACGGGGTTTCACTTTCATTGCCCAGGCTGGAGTGCAGTGGCGTTCACTGCAACCTCTACCTCCCAGGTTCAAGTGATTCTCCTGCCTCAGCCTCCCGAGTAGCTGGAATTACAGATATCCACCACCATTCCTGGCTAATTTTTTGTATTTTTAGTGTAGATGGGGGTTTTACCATGTTGGTCAGGCCGGTCTCGAACTCCTGACCTCAGGTGATCCTCCCAAATCCCTCCCAAAGTGCTGGGATTACAGGCATGAGCCACCACACCCGTTCTGTCTTTATTCTTGTTATCAGTCACCATATACATACCATTTGCCAAGGATGATGTGAAACACTACCTATCCTATAAGGTAGTTATCTGCATTTTCCAGATAAGAACCTGAGGCTCAAAAGTGGGGCTTCAGACCTAATTCTATCTGACCCTGAAGCCCATGTTCTTTGAAATGCTACCCGATTGCCTCATCAGTAATAATGGAGCAGTTGTATGCGTGATGTATTTTACGGCTCTTCCTCATGTATGGTACTCAATTTAACTTCAAAACATCCCTGGGGGTTGGAACAATAACAACAACATTAGGTAGATAGGTAGGGAAAGTGAGGGACAATTTTGGAAAGAAATGAGATATTCCTCATCCATGCACATATTCTTTCTGGCAGAGTGGTCTTGGAATCTCAAGGCCCTTCTAAGCTCCTAATAAACATGTACTAACTTTTACAAAGCATTCTGAGTTATTTGGTGCAGTATCAGTATGAGGCTTCGAGATTGCTCCTTATGAAGGATGCCAGGAGCAGGTGAGCTGCGAAATCTCAACAGCCAGCTCTGTGCAGGGACCTGTAGCTTCAACCTCAACCTCAGGAGATATCTAGCTAAGGCAACTTGAAATCATCCCACATTTGGCAAATGATGCCATAATTTAAGGTTTGTCTTTGCTCTCAGAGAAGTTATACCCCCAAGTTGCAAACTAAAACCCAAAACACAAGACCTGAATCTCTTGTGCTTTTAGATTTTCTGGTGTGACAATCTTTGCGTTTCAGGAGGAAAAATTGACCATGTTCCTTATGTCTGGGGAGGGGCATTAGAGACACTAAGGGATATAAAAGTAGTAAGAACCAACATTTTTAATTCCAACTGAAAGGAGGCCAGTCCAAATGGCGAGCTAGACAGGAAAATACTTCTTTTAGTTCAAAACATATTCTCTGAGTAGTGTGTCTATTGGGGCCATGGACAAATGAGACGTTGCCTCTGGAGACATGGGAATGATCCCAAATGATACCTACTATGTGCCTCATATTGTGATATGCATGTTATCAGCCTTATTTTTTGTTTCATTATATATAACTCTGTGATGTAATTATTATTTATTGTATTTTACTCAATGAATGATTAGAGATTTAGAGAGATTGAGTAAGCACCCCAAGATGACACAGCAAGTAAGTACAAACCCAAGATTTAAACTCAGGTCTATCAGACCCCAAAGGCCATGTTCAATATACACTACCACATGGACCTTGAAGAACATGCAGACCAATGTGGAAGACAGGCAAGAAAGCTAAGCCTTGTGATGCAGCAGTTAGATTACCAATTGGTTTCCCCTCATTATTCTGAGAGAAGACACTACAGAGGAGAAGTTTCCAAATCTGGTTGCAGAATGTGATTCCAGGGTTCTTCCTGAGCCCCATTTAGACTGACCTCCCTTCCCCACTGCTTAAGGTGGATGTGTATATAGGGTTTCCTGTCTTGCAAAGCCAGAATTGGAAAGGGGAATGAATAAAATGTCTGCCTATTGATGAACCTGCATTAAAATCAGATAAATTCCATTCATCATTCAAGAAATAGTTGAACTGGAAGGAACCTGGTTCATAGTGGGCATTTGGTAGATACAAGTTGAATGAATTAACGAGTGAGTGAAAGAATAAATTATGAGACCCTAAGAGGTTAATAGAATGCCTTGTGTGTATAGACCAATCTCTGGCTCTATCCTTTTTCACAAACACAGGAAAAGAGATGAAGAAAGTTACCCCCAATCAGTGTCACCATTATACTGAAAGAATATAGAATCAGTTCATACCAACTTACCCGCACAATTGCACTTTTGCTTATTTTGAAAAACAAAACATTTTTGAGAGTTTTGAAAAAAAGATTAGATAGGATGTCTTGGGAATCTTAACTATTGAAACTAATTGTTCCTACTGTTGTTCAGCTCATTCGAGGGGATTGCTTCATGTCTTCTTCTACTGCTGTGATTCCGGGAGACTTAACACAGTCTCTTGTCTTCGGTCAACTCAATACAATCATGGTTCAGCGATAAACCATGAACCATTTTAGCTGTTTAACTATTATAACTATCTAGCAAATGAAGAAATGAACATGAGTCTCATTTATGATTACTGTGTAATTAATTCATGTCAGTAAGAAAAAAAACACATTTAGGGGCTACCATATGTGGCTCTGTTTTCTTTTAGTTATTTGTTTGCCTATGAGAGAAATGAGATAGATATTATTCACCATCAGAAAGCTAATGAAAAAGTCCTTGCCTGGGAAGACCAAAGGTGCTTTGTTTTTCAGGGAGCTGTAATTTCACGTGGAAAGAAGGTGAGTGAGAATCATTTGTTCTGCCATAATGAGCCTCACTAACTGGTGGTTTCTGCCTTTGGCCATGGCGTTCACAGCCACCACGAGGGGTGGGCCTTGTCGGTACTAGGCTCCAGGTGAGGCTTGCCACATGATCATGCATCTCTGGTTTGTCAGATCTTCTGAAATTTTATGAGAAGCTGGAATCTGGCTTTAGAGCTAATATCTGCCAATTTTTACATTTCATTATTTCTATGATTAATATTATTGTCTTAAATTGTGAGATTCAAGCAAAACATGACGGGACACACAGTTTCTGGATTCTGGTTAAAGGGAGGCATTGGCACAGCCTTGGAGTCAGGGAGCATCCACTTGCTCTGTTGCTCCTGTTTCTCCCCTAGCTCATAGTTGCCTGGAAGGGGGCAGATCTATAGGGAGCTGTGCAAGCCAATAGCACTGTTCTATGGTTTGGGGGTACTTTGGGTTGCTGCATGAGAAAAAAAATAAAACTAAGTGATGTATATGAAGTACTTAGGCTTTTCTAGCTTTTATTATTTAGATAATTTTATTTTTCATTTATTTTTCATGCACATAGTAGTTGTGCATATCTATGGGGTGTGTGTGATATTCTGACACAAGCATGCAAAGTACAATAATCAAATCTGCATAATTGTGACATCCATCACCTCAAACATTTATCATTTCTTTGTATTGAGAACATTCCAAATATATTCTTCTGTCTATTTTGAAATATATGATACATTATTGTTAATTATAGTCACTTTATGGTGCTATCGAAGACTAGATCTTATTCCTTCTAGTTAACTGTATTGTTGTATCCATTAACTAACCTCTCTTTCTCTCCCCATCCCTCACTACTAGTTAGTTTTAGTAACCAAAGGCAAGAACTACAACCTGGTGGCCTCCACTATTCTTGCCAGCAGAGGGGTTTCTTTTGGTCTACACAACCTGCCTCTCCAGTTCCCTGACTCCCAACTCATCCCTTTTTATGGCACAGCTGGCCAGCTACACCCAATTTTATATGCTGGATCTTTGTAGGCATTTGAGTTGCAACCCCCTCCCCTTTTTCAGGGGAGACAAGGTCTTTCTCCCTCTCCCAGACTGAAGTGCAATCACAGCTCACTGCAGCCTCAACTTCCTGGGCTCAAGTGATCCTCTCACCTCAGCATCATAAGTAGCTGGGACTATGGGCACAGACCATTGCCCTTGGCTAAGTTTTTTATTTTTTGTAGATACGGAGTCTCCTCACATTGCTCAGGTTGGTCTGGAACACCTGAGCTCAAGCGGTCTTCCTGACTCAGCCTCCCAAAGTGTTGGGATTACAGGTGTGAGCCACTGTGCCCCTTCTTTAAGCCTTTAGTTACTAACATCTCATGTGCAACTGGCTTTAAAGCTCTGTTGGAATAGGACAAAGGAGAGCAAGGTAGGCTCTGAGCCAAGAATGGAAGAATGCAATTCTTTCACATTACAAATCAAGATTTCTCAAAAGTTCTCCATCATGCAGTGTAAAATCTACTACACTTCAATATCTTCTGTATATCTTGTTAGCTGGCCCAAGTCCTACCCACCCCGTAGGTCACACTTTCAAGGTTCTGAGCAGGATTTATTTGTTCTGCCTCTATGTTCCTACAGCAGCCTGGGACCAGCACAATCAAGCACCTCTTTCACATTCTTCACAAGTTTTCAGTTGAGATAGCTACAGTCACAAGCTGCTAGAGCTAGGGGTATTCATTTCATATTATTCCCCTTGGTCTCCTCTGAACTCAGAATATTTTTTGGCACACAGTAAGGGCTTAAAATACTTGTCAAGGGAGAAAGGAGAAGGTCTCTTGAATGTGGATGTGTATGTACCACTGAAAATCTTTTCGATTTTGCAATTTTGCCATGAACCCTTCCCCGTAAACGTTGTGATAGAGCAGGTAGGACACTGAGTTTCCTACTTCCCTTGCCTTCTTTTTCCTCACTGGAGAGGCAGGAGGAGGAGGCAAGAGAGTGCAGAAAGAATGATTCTGAGACTTTCTCCTTTCCAGTATCCATGCCACTGTTGGGGGATTAAAACCCAACCTCTTCCCCAGTGGCATGTTCAGCAAACCTCTGACTGTCGGAATCCAATGCGTCAATTAAATATCAGAGCAGCAGATCTGGATACTGTGTTCTCTTCAGCTGACCACCTCTTGCCGGATGGGAAGCAGGGCCGGGGGAGGCAGAGAGAGCCAAGATGGGGGAGGGGAGAAGGCAGAGGAGAGCTCTCCATGGGAACTTCTCCCTCCCACCCTTCCAAATCGTAAATTAACAACAGTGGACCTTGTTAAGTGCAGCTTCACAAATTAATATGAAATATAGTGCTTTTTCATAAGCTTGAGAACCAGATTTAAAAGCATATTGGTGTTTGTACACAGCAGGCCGTAATGATCCATTATCTTGCAGACAGAGGAGCTTGCAGCAACACATAAAGAAGATGCAATTGGGCCATCTGCTTTGATTTCTGCAGCGTCCCCAGAGATCCAAGGGAGGAGCTGACAGTCCTCTCCATCTGCCTTTACGTTATCAATTACAGTTGAATTATGCCGCATGCTGCAGGGCTGGCAGATACGGATGGGAGATTGTGGCACCTGAAAAATATAGAAGAAAATCCATATGTTGGGAGCCAGCTGTTTATTTACAAGTGCTTGACATATTTCCTCACTTTCTCGGCTGTTGCCTTTTTTAAGGTTCCTAGAGACATTTCAGTTTAGTGTGAACTTGAGAAGAAATTAGGTGTAACAGCATAACACCACATGAATAATATTTCAGTTTCCTTTTTTACAGTTGAAATGCACACAGAGCAAAAAACATCAGGTCGAACAGATTTTAAATTATGAAAAAAAAATAAGTTGTGAAAACATCTGGGGTGGCTGCTACAGCTTGTTGTGTTTATAAAACATGTTGGAACAGGCGGGGCTGTGCACACTGTACATTTTTGGCAGCTTAGAAATCATGTGTAAAACTGTAACTTTTATGAAATGGCAAGTGTTTATGAAAGCTTAGGGAGTGGGGAAGGTAGAAGGTGGAGTGGCCGGCACTTTCACGAAGTCTTTTACCACAACTTCTGGGAATGCTGCTTGAAGGATGAAATGGTCTGTTTTGTTTTGACTTGATTTTTTTTTTTTTCTTTTTAAATAAGGGGCTTAACTTGTTCCTGATTCAACTGGTTCTAGAATGGTGAGGTGGAGGGCCGCCATATTGATTATGTTGTGCTTGGGTTTTATGGTATGAGATTCCTTCCAACCGTGTGGGAATTTACACTTCATTCTCGTTTCATGCCACATCCTATCCCCACATCTACTGAACAGCGGAGAGCCTGTGTGTGCATGTGTGTGTGTGTGTGTGTGTGTGTGTGTGCGCTCAGCTGAGGTTCCCATGCAGTGTGTCTAGAGGTTTGGGGAAAAGATGCCGAAATTCGGCACTTGCAGGTGGCAAAGAATAAGGGGACTCATTCTGCTATCAAGGGAGACTATTTTTTTAGATGCCCTAGAAGCAGAGATTCTTGTAGGGTAAGTAAAGAGACTGAGGTCAGACGTCAAGCCCCAATTTTCCACCACTCACTTACCATTCAGGGCCAATTCACAGGGCCTCTTTGTCCTTATGATAACTCCTCCAAGGTCCCAGCACTTAACACTTTCTGTCTTGCATTATATTTTCTGATGCATCTTATACTTTTGAGGTCATGAAATGGGGGCTTCCTGAAGGAAGGCATGAACTTACTTATTTTTCCTTCTTTCTTAAGATCAGCATGACGTCTGGCATTTCCTGAGTGTTCATAAAATGTAAAAGGAATAAATGAATGGGTGAATGAATGATGCCCTAGTATTTTCTGTATATTAAATAACAGGCTTAGCAGGGCAAGGGCAAAATCTAGTAACAAAGAATTGTCAGCTCGTGTTATGGCTGTTGAGACACAAGCTCTGCTGCTAAGGGCGCCTTCTCTAACCTGACCACTGTAGACGAGAACATGTCTTTCTCTTTGTGGTCACTGGGCAGCTCCCTGGAGAAGAGAGAACCAAACCACCAAGCAGGGATTGCCTGTTATTCTTTCCCTCTGTCCTCACAGCCTCTCAGCCACTGACGTCCACTGACTTTCTCACCATCACCTCGTGGGTCCTTCCTGTCTGTGCTCACAGCACGGGGGTTCATTCATAGTCTCATGGAAATGAAGTTACGTGTGCATAATGATCTCCACAGTGCTTCATAATAAAAGCTCAATGCATGAATACTGTGGTACTAGAACCGTATGTAAGAATTTGTGGGCCCAGTGCAAAATGAAAATGTGGGACCTCTTGATCAAAAATTAAGATTTTCAAGATGGTAACAGCAGGGCATGAAACTAAACACGGATCTCTTCTAAACACAGGGCCATATGCATCGGCCACACCCCCATGAAGCTGGCTTTGCTAGTGATGCTTGGTGCTATTAGTGCTAGATCCATCAATACTTTTATGATTTCTCCTTCCCTTTCACTTTCTTTTTCCCTTTTCTGTGTCCCCTCCCTTTTCCCATCATTCCTTCTACTCTTCCCTCTTCTCCTCCTCAAGACATTATGCAAGACTCTTACTCTGTTTCCTGTTTCCATCTTTCCCTTTGCCCATTTTCTTTTCACTTAGATACTGAATGGAGCCTCTCTAACAGCAGCCGGCAGCCTCATCACTTTTCTACTCCTGAGTTTCTGTCTCCTTTTTTTGAGCTTGGATAAACCTAGATAATAATTTTTCCCTTTGATGATGACTCATGAAATGGTTTCTTTCTTTATTTAACATGTCTTATTGATACATAATAGATGTATCTATTTTCAGGGTACATGTGATAATTTAATACATTCATATAACTTATAAAGATCAAATCGGTGTAACTGGATATTCATCACCTTAAATATTTGTCTTTTCTTTGTGCTAGAAACATTCAAATTATTCCCTTCTAGCTATTTTGAAATGTACATAGATGACGTAAACATTAGTCACCCTACTGATCGATCGAACACTAGGTCTTCTATCTGACTTGGTTTTCAGTCTCTTTGTCAAGGGACCTAGCCTAACTGTGCCTACTTCAGAGGCATGTTGCATTGCTTCAATAATAGTACGAATGAATATACATAAAAATACACTCACGATTTTGTATGCTCCTAGGGACATGGTGGGAGCTCACAGAATACCAGCTATCTTCATCCACCTCTTCCACCTTCTCCTCATCAATGTTGTAACTGTTTCCACTATCTACCCAGCAGAAATCCTTATGTCTAACCACAATTTTCTTTCATGTGGTATGATACTTTCTTCATTCATTTGTTTGGTTATTTAGCATCATTTGTTGAATCCCCGAACATACAAAGATGCAAAAAGGCCAGGACATCCTCTATTAGTTTTGATTGTTTTTTCTTTCCCTTCTTTCACATCTATAACCTCCTTTAACCCTTATATTATATTTATTAGAAAGGATATAGCAATAAAATTGGTCAGAGAGAGGAACTGAGTTGGTTAAAATCATATTGCAAGTCAGTGGCGATGCCAGGATTAGAACTCAGCATCTGTGAGCCTGAGCTAATTCTCCATCCCCAAAGTGTAGTGCCTGCTGAGTTCACCTGCAAATTCCTAACAGATGGTCAACTAGACTTTTGCTCCTTTTCTGTCTTACTTCGACTCAGGTTGAGCATGCTGGATAGGCAAGATAAAAATGAATGAATGCTTAAAGGAGAAAAGAAAATCATTAATGCTCCATTGGCTGGTATCCTTGAAAACTCTCTCATTTTCATTATCTATTGCTACTTAACAAATCATCACATATTTGATGGCTTAAAACAGCTACAACCATTTGCTCAAAATTCTCCAATTTAGGCAGAGCTCATCTCTGGCCCATATGGCATCAGCTGGGATGACTCTCATGTGGCTGGAGAATTCACTTCCAAGATGACTTACTCATATGGATGGGAGGTTGGCATGCTGGCTACCAGCAAGGAGCTCGGCTGGGGCTAGTGGCCATGTCTTGTTTCTCCTTCATGGGGCCTCTTCACATGGCTGAGCTGGGCTTCTCACAGCATGGCAGGTAGGTTGCCAAGGGGAGAATCTTAAAAAGAAGAGTTCCAGGAAGACAAGTCCCAAGTTTAAGCCTGCACTGCCCCAGACACTAGCCACTAACTACACATGACAATAGAGCACTCGGAATGTGGTTGGTCTGAATTGAGATGTCACTTACCTGCAAAACGCACACCTGAGTTTAAAAACACAGTCTGAAGAATTAACGGGTACAATATCACTAGCACTTTTTAAAAAAATCTTGATTACATTTTGAAATAATTGTTTTTGTTAAATAAAGCATACTATTAACCTTATTGGCTTATTTTTCCAACATGGCTGCTAAAAATTTGAAAATCGTATCTGTGACCCACATGATCCTATGGTGCTCCCCGAGCTTACAAAACTCTGTTTGCATGGCACATGTTATTGTCCCACTGACAAAAGCTGGTTACATGACCAAGCTGGGGTCATCCTGGGAAGAGGCTACCCCATGGTATTAATACCAGGAGGCTGGGTTCACTGGAAGCCACCCAGAGAACAATCTACTGGAACTTCCAATGCTTCCATTATGTTCAATTTAACAAACAATATAGTGCAATTTTCTAAAATAATCAGATGCAAAAATGTTCTATAAAATGTCAGAGAACAAGCTTCCAGGTTCTGATATAATAGGATACAGTATTTTATGTGTTTCAGCAATGATTACATAATTATTAATTATCTACTGCATACAAAGCACCAGGCACTAGTCAACAGAAGCAGATCAAAGGGTTCTCATGTGTCTTAAGATTGGAGAAATTCAGATTGAATTCATGGAGTGAAAGAGTGCACAGTATAAAACTGTTCCACATTAAGTCCTAGTTCTATGTTTCAAAATAAGTGCCACATGGGCTACTTGCTTACCTGTGGTTACTCCAGTTATATTCCATCTTTTTCTTGAATGTATCTTTTCCCACCTACGGTTTCTGAGGTTCTAAATCAGGAGCTCAGAGGCAGAAGCAGCACAGGAATATTTGCTGAGTACAATTTAACGAAGTCATTTTTATGTGCATCTCTGATCTAGAATCATTGCAGAGTAGGCTTCATGGGCATTCAAAGGAGATAAAGAAAGAAGAGAAATGAGATTGGAGAATCTTTCTGGAAAAAGGCATCCTTAGAAGTCCTTAGAAGTCAAGTGGATTTCAGCCCCTGATAAGAGGATACCAAGACAGTCACAATATTACATAACATTAGCAAACAAAACTTCTGCAATCACCTCACTCTCAGGCATCTTAGGGCGTAAGGGTGGCAGTTGACTAGGGCTGCCATAACAAAATACCACAGACTGGGTGGCTTAAGCAATAGAAATTCATTTTCTCACAGTTCTGGAGGCTAGAAGTTCAAGATCAAGGTGTCGGCAGGATTGGTTTCCTCTGAGGCCTCTCTGCTTGGTTTATAGATGGCTTTATCCCAATGTCTTCCTCCTTACACAACAGGCTTCCCCCATTCCCCCCAGGAGGGGCACGGCCCATGACCCTTGATAACACTCGCTCTGTTACTGACAGTCCTACCTGACATTTGCCATTTCTCTCTCTCTCTCTCTCTCCCTCTCTATCTCTGGCTTCCCTTTCCTGAAATCTTATCTGTGAGGCCACTTGAGGGTGTCCTGCAGTGGCTGCTGCTGATGGTGCCCAGGGAGATCCTGCCTAACTCAGTGCCCAGAGTCTTCACCTCAGAGAATGACAATCTCATTCTTCCAAATTCTCAGGCAAGACAAACTGGCAGTCACCCATGACTCATTCCTAAATTCTAGCAATTCTTTGTCATTTTTGTCCTTGCCCCTTCCTCTGCCTGGGATGCTCTGTCCCCAGATATCTTTATGGCATATCTCACTCTCTTCAGGTCTGTACTCAAATGCCATCAAAAGAGCTTCCCTGACAATCCTAGAATAAAAGCAGCCCTCACTGTTTATCTTCCTTAATCTAGCTTCTACTTTTTGAGACAGGATCTTTCTCTGTCACCGAGGTGGGAGCCCAGTGGCACGATCTTGGCTCACTGCAGCCTCTGCCTTCTGGGCTCAAGTGATCTTCCCATCTCAGTCCCCCAAGTGGCTGGGACTACAGGCGTACACCACCACGCCTGGCTAATTTTTGCATTTTTTTTTTTTGTAGAGATGGGGTTTCACCATGTTTCCTAGACTGGTCTCAAACTCCTGGGCTCAAGTGATCCTCCCATATCAGCCTCCCAAAGTGCTGGGATTACAGACGTGGGCCATTGTGCCTGGCCTTCCTAACTTCTTTATACTTTTCTTTTAGCATGCTTTTGCATGTTCTCAGAAAAGTTAATGTCTCCTAATGCTGCTAAAGCCATAACTCACTTGTTCACCATTTATCCATGGCACAAATGCTACTACGTGGAAAGGACTATGCTATGTTATAAAGATAAGTAGAACAAAGGAAAGACATCTGGTCTCATTCTAGTGGAAGGCAAATAAAGAAGTGAATACATGCATTGGGTTATTTCGTGGTGGAAATAAACAGTGGTCCATGAAGCTTTTGTGAGGAAAGGATCAGAAGGAGCAGGCTTCACAAGCCTCTTCTCTGTCCCCTTCTAGTTCTCATCACTGTAATAACATGGGCTCAAATCTAGGTGAAGGAGCTAAGCAGAGAGCAGATGCTATGTCATCCCTTCCATCTATCTTCCTCCCTTTTCTACCACCACTTCTGACAGTTGCAAGACAATAGTTTCCAGGCATGGATATTCATGGGTACCAGTGGATGGATGATCCAGGGATGGATGGGCTGGGAAGAAGACGGTTTCCTCCCTACAAGAAATGACAGAGCCCTGGTTTAGCCATGTGCCATCACATTCCATAATGCCCCACCTCCACATGGGAGCTGCCTACCTAGTCCACATTTTGTAGCCCTTTTGATCACAGAAAACTCGTAAGTCTTTTCAAGGCATAAACAATGACCTTCTCAAAATGGAAATCTGATCATACATCCCCTGCCTGAGTTTAAAGCTCTAAAGTGGCTTCCCACTGCTCTTGGAATAAAAGTCACCTCTGTACCAGGGCCTGTGGACCTTGTGTGGTCTGGCTTCAGCCTCTGCAGCCCCATCTCCCACTATGCGCCCCTCTGGACTGTCCACAGTGGTGACATTGGGCATCTTTTAGTCTTTTGAGTTCACTCTGCTCCTTCACTTCACTAGCTTTTGCTTATGCTGTTCCTTCTTTTTGAAATGCTTTTCCCTCTGTCTTAGCCAAATTTCAGCCTTAAGATTTAACTCAAATATTTCTTCACGGAAGTTTTTCATGATCCCTTCTCCCTCTCCTTTGTGGCATAGAGCATAGTTGCAATTACTTAGTGATTTGTTGATATATGTCACTACCCCCATTAGAGAGTAAACTCCGTGAGGTCTGGAATTGTGATAATTTGTGCTGACCTCTGTGTGCCCAGCATGTTCTCATGACCTGCAATGGAGTAGGCATGTGTTAATGTTTATTGAATGTGTGAATGATTAAGTAAATTAATTAATGAATACAAATATATTTCTTTGTACTCCCCTTCATCTCGCTTATGAAGTCAATAACAGTTGTTGGATAAAAAGGCAGCCCTTGTTCAGGTACACAGAAATATTAGGTCACTGCACAGGAAATATAAGGTCACTGATCATAAGAGGCAACTAAGTCCTGTCAACTTGAAAGTTGTTTATTTGTTGGCTTTGCTAGAGAGCATCCTGCCCTGGAGACAGTGGTGTTCAGGTTGGAGATGGGGTGGAAGGGTGGCGTCTTAGGAAAAACACTTGGCGTGAGCTGACTTATACTTCTGCATCACAGTTTTGTGTCCTAGTGTTGAAATGCACCAATATGCAAATGGAGATTATTTCTACATTTATACTCCCACCTTTTTTTTCTATTATTATTTCCCCCTCAGCCCAAGTTACAGTTTTTTCCTGAAGATTATTGGTGTAAATGGAATAAAATCGGTTAAGATCATAAATATGATTCAAGAGGAGTAACCGGCATAGGTTTGGGCGATGGTTGCCCCTCCCTCCTCCTCTATAATTTATTGTTTTTCTTCTGTAGGAAGCCAAATGACATTTCTCTAATTAACAGACACAGGCAACTATCGTATAAATCAACATCACAGCCTTTTTAGTGATGCAATCACTGTAAGATCAGGGATATAAATTAAACATCACAAATGTATCTCTAGAAGCAAAATATAATGAAATAAAAGAGAGAGGGGCTGCCTGGATCTGGAGACTGTTTGGGCACCAAGAGCAATCTTCACTCTGGGAGCTGCTGGTTTTGCCGTAGCATGATCTGGGGAATCTATCCTGCTTGGGGAGAGGAACATCGTACATTCATGTATTTTCTGTTGTATGTTGTCTGTAGGTGTGACTGGATGTAAGTGAACTGGAAAGCCCAGGATCTGGGTGCAAACCTCAGCTATGGCACTTACTCCCTGCATGACCTTTGGGAAGTCACCTGCCTCCATGAGCTCCATTTTTCCATCTGTAAATTGGAGATAGTAACAATCCTCACTTCATAGCACAATTATGGGTGTGAATACATTAATGCACACAAAACGCTTAAGATAGTGTCCCACACATAAAGAGAATTTTAATTAATTTGAGTCATTATGAGTATCAGTATGATTATCCAGACTCATATTTAGTTTCTCTTCATTTTAGTGTTATAATGACTTAAAGGCTGATTTCTGGGCCACAAACTTGTCGCCTAATTCCACAATTTGTGTGGAGCCAAGGATGCTGCATTTTTAACAACTGCACTAATGCTTCTGCAGGCAGTCTGTGGACCACAGTTAAAAAGCACTGCTCTATGACATGCACAGAAAATTGAGACATTGATTACCTAACTCAGTCTAAATTCTACCCACTAAGAACCAGATGGTGCCAAAAAACACCCAGGGAGCAGATTTAAACTTATTTTTAAATTTCCTTCTAGGAAGTGGATTCTGGGTGGGCTTTGAGGGAGCACTGCCCTTTCCCCACTCCCCTAACTCAGAGCTGGATTCCTGTTAAGTGTGGAGATTGGCTGGGAGATGAGGGTCCATCAGGGGAAGACCAGGTGGGGGAATGAGCTACAAGTATTCCTTTTCATTCACACACACGTGGATCAACTCCCTTTCTCTCCCCTTCTCTTTCCCCAAACTTGGTGATTACTTTAATAGTTCCTCCCAAGTCAGAGCCTTGGAGAGGGGATGACACGTTCCAGCCTTAAAAACACTTCTGTGTTCTTGAGCTCATGTAAAGTTCTCAGCCCTGCAAGACCAGTGGGAAAGACAGATTATTATCTCTGTTTAACAGATGAGAAAACTAAGGTTCAGAAATAATAGAGGATTTGCCCAAGCTCATACATTTTCTAAAGGATAAGTAAATCTTGTTTGCAGGACTTTTCATCCTAAACCGACTATTTTTCACATCGTGACACAAAACTATTGATCTTTTCTCTTACCTAGAAACAAATCATGATGGTTTGTGTACAATCATGTATAGACAATTATATTTTGAGATGAAGCTCACATGTTGTCGTGTGTGTGTCTGCGTGTGTGTGTGTGTGATGGGGATGAGGTTCAGCACCACCTCTTATAGCTTCTTAGTCCTTTGTTCCTCCAATTTTGGTGTCCCAAAATACCATCTCACCCACAGAAGCCTTAACGGCCCGGTTGTATTTTCCATCTACTAGCTAAAGAAGCATTGTCTTGAGACTCTATTCCTGACATTTGAAGCATGATCAAGAGCCACAGTCCCTAGAAGTCCTGATGCATTTTATGGAATGCCATGACATTTTAAAGGTTGAAAGGAATGTGTTTGAGGACACATGGGACATTTTCTTCTCTTTCCTGGCCCTTCTCCTATTCAGTCATCAAGGCACGGTGTGTTCACTGCTTGAGGAAAAGATGATCCAATCACAACGTAGAGAGAAAAGAGGAGTCCTGTATGGTTCTTGAGTTTCTAAAGTCTGAGATGCAGGGCAAGGGAAGATTCATGAGCATAGATTTGGGCAGAAATCTGGAAGAGCCTAATATGTAAATTTTCCCACCCTCGAGAATAGAAGAAGACCCTGGACTTTGGGAAGGGAAGGTTGATGGGTGATATGGCTTGGCTCTGTGTCCCCACCCCCCCAATCCCATGTCAAATTGTAATTCCTAATGTTAGGGGAGGGACCTGGTAGGGGGTGATTGGATCATGGGGGTGGATTTCACCCTTGCTGTTCTTGTGATAATGAGTGAGTTCTCATGAGATCTGGTTGTTTGAAAGTGTGTAGCACCTTCCCTTTCACTCTCTCTCCTGCCACCATGTGAAGACATGTTTGCTTCCCCTTCACCCTTCCACTGTGATTGTAAGTTTCCTGAGGCTTCCCAGCCATGCTTGCTGTATAGCCTGCAGAACTGTGAGTCAATTAAACCTCTTTTCTTCGTAAATTACCCAGTCTCAGGTAGTTCTTTATAGCGCTATGAGAAAGGACTAATACAACAGGGAAGTAAGGAAGGAGAGAGGTTGTCGAGCTGGTGATTAAGTAGAACAGAGCAGAGTGCCATCCGGAGGCTCCCCAGGCACTGCATCTCAAGGAGCCCTTGTCTGTGGTTTACATTTGGAGGACAGATGGGATGTCTTCATATCTGCAGAGTGCCCAGCCACGGCTGAGTTGGGCATAAGATCTCCTCCCTGAGATCAACAGTGGCTGCCTTCTCAGTGGATGAATCCCTTTGACAGAGCCAGCATGTTGCTGATTGACAGGCTACCAAGAGCTATAGTCATCTGTGCCCCACGACTGATCTCATCCAACCCATTCCGTGTGGACATCCACCATTTCAATGTCATTGGACACTTGCGTACACCTGAGGCAGAAGGCATGTGCCCTGTGCATCCAGAGAGTGTGGTGGTGTTTTAAAGAAACCCCTCCAGCATCAATACATGGCTAGGATCAGTTAAACCATCTCAAAGATCTCACCTATCCTCAGAGCCAAGAAAATGGTCAATAAACCTGTGCGATATATATGTAATGGGAAATAAGGCCATGAAGTTTTGTGCCACGTGAGATACAACTTTATACTATATTTGCATCATGTAAACGTGTGATTACAAATGCTGAGAGTAATGAAAAAAAAGAAAAGAAAAATTCAAAATGAAAACACTTCTTCATTCTTATTCATGTATGCATTTAAGGACTAGTTGATATATTATCCATTGGCTGCAAATCTGAAAAGGAGAGCCACTATTTGATGGTAGTGGCAAAAACTGTGGTCTGGTTTGTGGAGCGTCAGTTTCCAGGTGGTTGTGCTATAAGAATGGCTGCTGTTTTCTATGGAGTAATATCCGTTCTGCTCACATGGCAGATACCTGACACTGTCTAGTGCTTACAAGGGTGACCAAAGGAAGGTAGGAGTGAGCCACAGTAGCTACAGTAGGGTTACTTTCACGGTGGCTATGTGAGGCACCTTTAAAGCTGGAGGAAATACACCGTGTCCTAATTACCCTGTTTTACTTAAGTGTGATTCACAATCCATGAAGCCAACCTGTCATTTTACTGCTTCTCTCTGATTCAGCCAAAGTCTAAAGATTTTAAAATCTTGAGACATCTTGGAGTAATGTGGTGGCCAAACTTCTGCTGTAACAACCACATCTTTTGTCCTCTCTGCTATTCTGAAATCTGAATTCAACCCTCTGTCAGCAATGTTCCTGTTCAGGCCCTATTGATCTGGAGACGGGTGAACTCATTTTTCTTTTCAAGGTATGAAAATGGACTGGGTCCAGGCACTTAACTCAGCGGTGAGGGGCTGTCGACTCCCAGCTCCCCTTTGCCAACTGTGTCTAATTAACATGGAGACTACCTTCTTTGATGAGTTCATAAGTGTTTCACACACAGGCAAGATGTAACAACTTTGCAAGACACTGTTTAAAGATCTTCAACATCTGAGAAAGCCACAAAATCCAATAATCCTACTTTCAGAATGCCAGGGTGTCCACGGAGATCAATCTCATATCTAAACATCACATAAAGAGAGTGCATTGCATTATAGACTGGTTTCTATTGAACACCACCTAAGAAACAGCATTAGACAGTTTTGAAAAAAAAAAAAAGATGGAGCCTGTACTAGAGGGAATGGAAAATGTTGTCAAATTCTGGAAAATTTTCCCGTTGATTAAAGCTGCACTTTCAAAATTGTTACATTATTAACAAAAGTCGGCTTAGCTCCAATTTATCTTTCTGACAGTTTCCTGATGGATTAGATGTTGGGAATAAACTGGAGAGGCTTTTATGTGCTTCTTTGGGCACAGACAAAGCTGCTATTAATTCTTCCCTTGGTAACTGCAGTAATACCTATGCAATGTCCTTCCAAGTGGGGTAATTCGTGTTGGAGATTGTGGTTTCCTGGGGCACCTAGAGCTGTGCCTATTCTTGCGTGTGTCCCTCAATGCAAAATGTATTTGGTATGTTTTATGAAACAGAATCCAAACACCAGAAAAGAGGGCAGTGCATTGAGACATGCTCTGGATGTCAAATACATATAATTTGCGGTGGGGTGGAGTTGGGCGGGGGGGCGTTGGTGTGAACAAGTGTTCCGGTTATGGAGAAATAATGAAGTCGAATTTTTCTGGTCTCAAATAAGTCTAGAGGGAGTGCTGCAAAAACTTTCTTCTGCTGAAGCTGACAAGAGTTTCTTTGGCAAAGTGCTAAAGCAGTATCCCTTCTCTCTTTAAATCTACTAGCATTAAAAAATGATTTCCATTTTTCTTTTTTCTTTTCTTTTTTTTGAGATGACATCTCAGGCTAGAGTGCAATGGTATGATCTCTGCTCATTGTAACCTCTGCCTCCTGATTTCAAGTGATTCACCTGCCTCAGTCTCCCAAGTAGCTGAAGTAGCTGGGATTACAGGCACCCACCATCATGCCCAGTTAATTTTTGTATTTTTGTAAAGACGGGGTTTCACCATGTTGGCCAGGTTGGTCTTGAACTCCTGACCTCATATGATCCGCCGGCATCGGCCTCCCAAAGTGCTGGAATTACAGGTGTGAGCCACAGCACCCAGCCTCCATTTTTCTGTAGGATAAGAAATAGATTTACTTGGCTCCACAAATTTTATTTAATTTTCCCAGTATGTTAATCATCATTAGTATTTCTACACCTATGCTCCATGAAACACTAAATCCATGAATATGGGAAGGAAATATTACTCTGTTTAGTAAAGCTCGAGACGTGCTGGTGGAACAAATTTGTAAAGATTTCTTTACTGAAGGACTTTTCAGAGTCGTGAATATGCTAAGGTGCCCTGTGAATTTCCAAGGGGTTGGAGAGTGAAGCTAATGTTGCATTTCCTAAACATAACTGATTATGAAAATCTTTATTGACAAACCACCTCTCTCTCAACTACCTTTTTGGGAGTAAGGTTTTTGCTTTGTTTTGTTTTCTTTTGTTTTGTTGACAGGGTCTCACTCTGTCATCCAGGCTGGAGTTCAGTGGTGCAATCGTGGCTCACTGCAGCCTTGACCTCCCAGGCTCAGGTGATCCTCCCACGTCAGTCTCCTGAGTAGCTGAGACTGCAGGTGTGTGCCACCATGTCCAGCTAGGGAATATGCTTTTGAAAACACTGCTCTGGGTACACATTTCATTTTATTCTCATCGTTCAGTGTAGCATGGGAAGAATAGGTCTAAAAGAAAGGGAAAGTCCAGCCGGGCGTGGTGGCGGGAGCCTGTAGTCCCAGCTACTCGGGAGGCTGAGGCAAGAGAATGGCATGAACCCGGGGGGCGGAGCTTGCGGTGAGCAGAGATCGCCCCACTGCACTCCAGCCTGGGCAACAGAGCGAGACTCCGTCTCAAAAAAAAAAAAAAAAAAAAAAAAAAGAAAGGGAAAGTCAGGTGGGTACATTTTTAAATACTGTCCTACATCTCCTTTGGACATCTCCTTTGGACTGTCTTTTCAAAACTGCAACAATTGCCTACATCTCTAATTTGAAGGTAGTTGTTAGTCATTTGGCTAATGTCAGGAATCTGAATGCTACCGTGTTCTCTAAGGATTCACATTATCTTTCCTCAGTTTCCCCACATGTCAAGTGGTGATAATCTGAGCTGTCACAGATACAAACCAAACAGGAGCTTGGAATTTAAGGATATTTCTTTGATTACCTCTAAGTTCTTAATGTTTGTGCAGTTCTCATGCACTTGAGAAAATCTAACACAAGAAGTCTTGTCTATCTCCATCTCATGCTAGACATCTGGACTTCAGTTAAAAAAAATCCTATTAGTGTCACAGAAACTTTCCATACTAAGTGGGTCAAATCTACTCACTTTCCAGTGTTTATCTAATTGCTTGTAATGTTTCTCTGAATATCTTAAAATATACCTTTCATCCAGTGAAAGTCCAATGTAGATGCCTATAGAGCTTGGTTTCCAGTACTTTAGTCTATATTATGATTACTATTATAACTTGGTCCGACTTAACCCACCCTCACTCTCACAAGGATTTTAATTTCAAATTTTTGGTTTGTAAAATATGGGCCAGTGCCCTTGGGACAAGCAAAGATGGAAGATTTTGGACAAAAATAGGTTAGAGGAGAGCTAAAATCAGAAAACCCCAATGTGAGAATGCTAACATGTCCCCACATTATACTCTGTGACCTCTTTTTATTTTGTACTAGTTCCAACTTAAGTAAATTCCATGGTGTTCAGTTGGTGAGACACTAACTCTTTTATGGCAAAATGAATTAGTGTGTTATTTATATATTTTAAACTTAGTTAGGCACTCCCTTAAGGCTTACGGCCAAGCCAATAAAGTTATGTTTGAAGATGGAGTTTGAAATTCTATTTTCATTCATTTTAATGGTTTACAAGTAAATTGCATTTTCTACTTCATTCTGTGACATAAGTCAATAGGTATCCAATGTAAATGTAGTTCATTTATATTTGAATTGATGTTCTGTCCGCCATTACCTTATGTTTCTAATGCATTCTGATACATTAGTAAATAGGCTTGTCTGATTAATCATTAGCACATGAAAAGAATTAGCTGCTGGCTGCCAAATGGAATTATTGACACTGATAAGAGGACCAACAATGGTATCACCTGGAAACGGATTGTGCAAGTAATTGAAGGAAAAAAAAAGTGCCTTGATAAATATGAAGAACCTTGAATGTATTTTATTAATTCCCTATATTATAGATATTTTATACTTTTATTGAAAATAATAATTTTGTAACACTTTAAATTGGTGAAAGAAGGTCTTTATTTACAAATTGGTGAAAGAAGGTCTTTATTTACTTTACAAACTTAGTTGCTGAAAATCTAAACACAATTTTTAATCTAGGGAAAACATTTCTTCACAGCTACCAATGGAGAACTAGAAAAGCTTTAGATTTCAAGAAGAAAGTAGAGCGCAAAAGAGGCTCCTAGATGCCCTCTCTGAAAGGAGCCACAGCTGAAGTTTAGTCCTGTTGAACCTGAGTATTTACGTTCAGGTGATCTATCTCATTGCAGTTTTGGCCACAGACACTTGTACAGGTTTGAGCACATGGACACAGATGCACACAGTGTGCACACACACACACACACACACACAGAGGATGGCACAGATTCACATTTTTGAAAAACCTCACACTGCCTACATTATCAATTTATCAACCCCTAGTGCCATACTTGGGCAAATAGGAAGAGACTCAAAGTCTGTGTAATGTACTACAACTCCAGCAAGTCCCAGGGATAAGGCAGCATGACATACCTAAAAGGGTCACAGCCCCAACATTTTGAAAATGCTCGTGTAATTTTGCTTTGTTATTGTCTGAGCCATTAGATTTAAAAGCCCTTCTGTGTGATTGCCAAGTACATTAATGTGAACCAATGATAAAAGTCTAGCTGCTTGAGCAGCCAAAACCTGTGCAGTGTCTTAAGGCAGCACAGCAGCGTGGTAGCATATGGCAGAGCCACAATTGCTGGGACTTGTTTTATTCCCGGCTTTAAAGTGGCACAGAGTATGGTGCCAATGAAGTGCTACTGTGGACCCCTTTGTTCAAGCTGGACCTGGAGCTGAAGCGTTGGTTGCTTTAGAAGTATGGCTGAGGCACATGCCTTGGCGGCATGTTCCACTTAGGAGATTTTCATATAGAGCAAAGACTCTAATCAACCATAAGTCAGGAACCTAAATGCTAGCGTGCTCTTTAAGGATTCACATTCTCTTTCCTCAGTTTCCCCACATGTCAAGTGGTGATAATAATTGCTGTCTTTCCTATCTCCTAGACTGCTTGAATTTCATACAAAATGATGCTTATTAATGCATTAAGAAAGAGATTTTTAAATGAAAGATTATAGAGGTCCTGTTTTTATTGTAGTATGTCTTCTGTCTTCAAAATTGGAAGCTACTGGAAGAGGCATATGATAGCTTCACTTCCAGGCAGCATTGGACTGGGCAAATGTTTATTGAATTTTAAGTTAACACAAATAAAAAGCTGCAAATTTGGCCATAAAAAAAAGGATGAGTTCATGTCCTTTGCAGGGACATGGGTGAAACTGGAAACATCATTCTCAGCAAACTAACACAGGAACAGAAAACCAAACACCGCATGTTCTCACTCATAAGTGGGAGTTGAACAATGAGAACACATGGACACAGGGATGGGAACATCACACACTGGGGCCTGTCAGAGGGTGGGGGGCTAGGAGAGGGATAGCATTAGCAGAAACACCTAACGTAGATGATGGGTTGATGGGTTCAGCAAACCACCATGGCACATGTATACCTATGTAACAAACCTGCATGTTCTGCACATGTATTCCAGAACTTAAAGTATGTAAAAAAAAAAAAAAAAAAAGCTGCATATTTGCTTTTCTCACTTCAAGCTTGGAGCAAAAGATTCTCTCTCTCTCTCTTTTATCCAGGCTGGAATGTAGTGCTGCAATCATGGCTCATTGCAGTCTCAACATCCTGGGCTCAAGCCATTCTCCTGCCTTCCCAGTAGCTGGGACTACAGACATGCACCACCACATCCAGCTAATTTTTAAAATATTTTTTGTAGGAATGGGGTGCTATGTTTCCCAGTCTGGTCTCAAACTCCTGGTCTCAAGCAATCCTCCAGCCTCAGCCTCCCAAAGTGCTGGAATTACAGGCATGAGCACACTTGGCCTTTCTCTTACATTTAATGTCACCTTCAAGACTCACCTTCTATACATTCATTTAGACTACCCACTGGATAACGCATGGATTCCTTTTGAGGTTCATGATGTATCAGCAGGTTCCATAATGAGAGGACATGTGTAGGTCTCGAGTAATACATGCTTTCTTTGATCTTGGTTCTAGTGGGAGGCTTTTTCTAGTGTCCTGATAGAACAAGTTTCCCAGGCTTTGGTGAAGAAAATAGGACGGGCCACCAGCAGGGACATGAAAGTGCCTGACTCATTGAGGAAGGCTGTGTTGCACAAAGAGCAATCTAGAGCATTGTCAAGTAACAATGAAGGAAAGGGTAGTTATGGCACAGGCTCAGGAGTCCAGTTGCTCATGTTCTCATCCTGACTTCTCACTCATATTCTTTCTCATAGTATTGTTCACATATCTCTGCCTCAGTTTCCTCATTTACAAAATGGGGATAATAATACCACCCAACTCGAGCAATTGTTGAGAAGAGGAAAGGAGTAAAACACATAAATCATTGAGTATCATGTGTAGTTCATAGTGAGCGTTCAAAAAACCTTTTGAAGAAAATGTTGCTGGTGTATATATTGCTGAAGATGAAGATGATGGTGACGGTGATGGAGATGGTGCAGAAGTAGTAGGAGATGGATTCGATTCCTACAAGACAGAATGTGAGAAGTTTTGAAAACCGTTCTTAGGTTTCCTTGGGTATTAATAATGTGATCCTCGAAGTGACTCGAGCCTATGATGTGATCAAAGAGCTCTTTCCCCAGACTACACATTTGCCTCTTTCATTTTTTGTAGGGCTTTTCTGACTGGTTCAAAACAATATCACCATTGCCAAGAATAGTGCCTGGAGCCCAGCTGGCACTCCATAAATATTTATTAAACCTACGAATAACCCTTCTACTACCGAAAGTGAATTTTTTGCTTTTTCTATTTAGTTTGAGACATATTTGTCAGCTTCACTGCAGTTAAATGAGTCCCTTTTTATTTCTTTTTCTTTTCCTTCTTTATTTTTATTTATTTATATATTTATTTATATATATATTTATTTATATTTATTTATTTATTTATTTATTTATTTATTTATTTATTTTTAAGATAGAGTCTCACTCTGTTGCCCAGGCTGGAGTGCAGTGGTGAAATCTTGGCTCACCACAACCTGCACCTCCTAGATTCAAGTGATTCTCCTGCCTCAGCCTCCACAGTAGCTGGGAGATTACAAGCGCGTGCCACCATGCCTTTCTAATTTTTGTATTTTTAGTAGAGATGGGGTTTCACCACTTTGGCAAGGCTGGTCTCGAACTCCTGACCTCAAGTGATCTGCCCACCTCAGCCTCCCAAAGGGCTGGGATTACAGGCATGAGCCACCTCACCAGGCCTGTGTGCCCCTTTTTCTTTCACCTAAAATAAGAGTAGTAGAGGACTGTTTTTCTCTTAATGATATAGACGCCATTTGTTTGAGCATTTCAACACCAGGGCCTATGGATACTGTTCACCATCTCTACCACGCAACACATTTGGTGATCCATGAGGGTCACCTGTCATTGAAACTGTCATTCAGAAAGCACTCAATTGGAGCATAAGAACCTTCTTATACTTTTTTTCCCAACCTAGAGCCTCATGTAACATCGGTTCATTTCCTACAACAGCATCCAGGAAGGTGGTAGCAAGCCATTCTCTGGGCAGGGGTAAGGAAGCCAGTAAGTGTGACATTTTATTAATTATTACAAAAATAAACTGCAGGGCTGAGACTAGCTACTGCAAAGCACATGTGTGAAAATCCCACTTTGTTGGTGAAGAAAAAACTCCTCGTTAACTACAAAGCTCTTCTCTCAGCAACACATAAGGTAGGAGAAAAGAATAGCATGCAGCCATTATCAGCATTTTAAACAAGTGAAAAAGTTTATCTCTAAAAGGTAATGCTGTAGATCATATGTCCTTTCATGGTAGTTTTATATTCTGCAGCCTGGTGCATTTTTCTTTCAGATATTTTTTTCCCCAAAAAGAATCTAGGAAATAGGTTGTCCATTGATTCATTTCTTGCAAGATGTTAGCTATTAATAATGCTCTCATTTCATAATTTTTTCCTCTTTTGAATGCATTCCAGATGTTCACCTTGCAATCATGAATTTTAAGTGCCCACTGTTTCAATCACTTTGTGTTCCAGGAACTTTAAACCCGTTTGTAGCCCTATTTTGAGAAACTTAAATAGACTGTGAAAAGTTGAGAGGGATAGAGAGAGAGAGAGACAGAGAGAACAGATGCCTGTGATAGAACACATAGATGTGGGTATGAATACAGAAAGAGTCACATAATTTTGACTTCTGGTATTCTACGTCTGTACATCTTCATGTTTTTTAATAAATTGATTTTATTATTTTCTTAATAGACAATATTTCAAAGAAATTCATTGACAAAATGGATTTATTACATGGTAACATCAAGATAAATAGAACTTCAGTTTGTGATTCAGCCTGCTATTTTGAGAAAAAAATGGCAACTGAAGAAATTCTCAAATCAACCTGCCCTTTGTATTGCATAAACTGCTTTCAGTAAAATGTAACATAAAAATAGTTGTCACAGAGGAGATTATAAGAATAAAACATACTTCCTAAATGATATGGATATTTTAGCTATTATGTGTTTATTAGGCAGAAACCAAGATAGAGTTTTAGATCAAGAAGTGATCTTAGGTTCTTGTGGTTTGATTCATGACAGTAAATTTATCTTTGAGAAAATTCTAGGGTTTATAGTATTGTTTATATGTTTCTGGTCCATTTTTGGGGAGTAACTTGCATGCTTAAGATAAGAAAAGCTTTGGTGCCCCTACATCAATTCATTGTATCAATTAGTGTAAGGTTTTGCTGCTGTAACAGAGACCCAACGTGGCAAGAAACATTAAGAACAAATGAGTTTGTTTCTCTTTCATGGACCAGGCCCCATGTGATGAGACATCCCGGCTGGCAGGGCAGCCCAGCTCTACATAACTGTTCATGGATCCAGGTCACTGATGAATCATTGTTCCTTTACATCCAAGCATTGTTATCACGGCATGATTGAAGCTGGTTGCTACAATACTCAGATTCCAGCCAGCGAGAAGAAGAAAGTATGGAGGAAGCAAATCAATATCTCAAGAACCAGACACATGACTTACTGTCACATTCTACAGGTGAGAACTTTGTCACCTGGCCATTCAACTGCAAGGGGGCTGGAAAATGAGGTGTAGCTGAGCAGATGGGAGCCCAGAAGCAATTCTATTCATGTGAAGGGAGGCCAGTACAGATTGGAAGTGACTCTAGAAGTCTCCATCACAGCCACTGCTTCCCTGCCATGCCCAAGACCTGTATACTCATGTGCCACCCCCTGGCCCAGTGCACAATGTTCCAGAACTTTCATCAGGCCTCACTATCATAGCCATTTCCCTCTTTTGGACTTTCCTTGCCCACACCCCAACCTCACAGGAATATAATCTCAAGATTACAGAATTTTCACATCAGCTTTCTTCATCTTTTTCAAGCCTGCAGGACAAAAACAAACCAATAAATCCTGTACCAGTTCAACCTCATCTGTTTACCTTCTTTTTTCCAAATTAACCCAAATTTTCTCTTTTCTGTTTCTAATACATAACTCCAGAAGGTTGTCTTGAGATAAACAAATTAAGCAAACCTAAACAAAATATCAGTGGCTAAGTAAAAGTTCCATGTCTTCATGTTCCATGTCACCTCCATAGGAAAAACTTGGCAACATTTACTCTCTGGTCTTTGTGGTTTAATTTGAAGGAACAATATGGATTGTGTGAAAATATATATTGCTCATCTTCACTGTGTCAGCTCCTAAAATCTATATGAGTGTGCTCTCCTGTGGGAGATGGTGTGGTGGAAACAGTATGGGCTTTGCCCTCAGACTGTTCTGGGTTTGAGATTCATTGTCTGGGTGGCTATGTTACATTTCTTTGTCAAATCAATTCAGCCACAGTTTCCTCATGTTTACAATGAAGGTAATACAATCTCTCTTATATAGTTATCGTGAGTATTAAAGAAGTTCATAAAGGTCAAGTTTCTGGCACATATTAGGGGCCCAGTAGGAGCCGCTGACATTATTATAAAAGCAGTGAGATTAGTAGCTTGAATCTCTAGGCCCTCTTTGCTGTTGGCTTGTTATTTTCATTTAGATGAAGCACTTAACCCCTCTAGGCTCAGTCTCCTCACCTGTAAATCAGGAATTATACTTATCTTACCTATGAAACGGTGCTGATGCAAGAAATGAGTAGGATAATGGATATGAGGGCACATGGGGGGAAAAAAGCAACGGATCATAAAAAGTGCTCTGCAAATACAAGGTGTTATCCTTCATCAGTATTCCCAAATTGAGACGCCACCTCAGACTAAGGGATGATATGCTTCAAACTAAGGTTTGAAACTAAGGGATTTTAAACTAAGGGTTTCAAACTAAAGGATTTTACTCTTCCAAATATACAGCTGGACCTGGTGTGTCCTACAGAATCTACAGAATATGAAAGATCATCCAGGTAACTATTACCACATCAGTTTCATCCCAAACTTTGTCACCTAAAGAAATAAGTGAAAAGAATTTCTTTCACAGTTGGGGTCATACTCATTTAATACTTTCAGCCCTTAATTTTCTCCAGCAGAAACCCACTCCATTAAATGAAAATCCTGGAGCAATCAGAAGGAAATTAAGAAAAGGTTGAGAGCAGCTGGGCACTGTTAAAAAAATACTTTAAAGTTGTCCTCTAGTTTCCTGTTGGTGCCATGAGCTTACAGTCAGTTGGGAGTATTATGGACAAGACTCTGGGTATGAGTTTTTTGTTGCTGTTGTTTTCATATCCTACCATTGGCTTTGGCACCTGAATATTGACACATCAGCTTATATATTATAAATGTTTTTAAATATATTTTATATTTTGATGTTTGTTTTTTATTTGAGATTATAAAAGTGTTAATTACAGAAAATTCTGAAAATTCAGGAAGTTACCCAAAAGCAATTTTCTTAAACACCTGTAACAATTAAAACCTTGTTTTATTTCTTTCCAGATGTGTATATGGTATCTCTAAGGTTGTGAGCTGAAAGTGTAGAAGCAGGGAGGAAAGGCATTAGGGCTTGAGGTTAGAGAAATACTTTTGGATTTTCACTTTGTAGGGACAGGGATTGGGCTGGGTATTTGTACAGTTGCTGTGGCAATGTCTGGCTACGATGTCGAGGAAGCAGAGGGACAGAATCATCTGTGTGGGGCAGTTGTCTGTGTGTGGTGGTGGTGGTTCTTCTGTCCTGCCATTTTCTAGCCACAAATAGGTTTCCAGCCTGTCCTGCCCCTGAGCCACTCTACAGTTTCCTGTCTGAGGCTGAATTCTAGAACTCCCTGTTACTCTGTTAGGAGAGACCCATGCTAAGGAAAAAAATTATAACATAAATATACAATATACAATTTCAACTGTAGTCAAGTGCTATGAAGAGGATTTTGATCTGGTCTTATGGAAAATAGATGTTATCTAGGTCCAGGGGTGTGAGCAGGAAGGGCATTTTAGGCAGGGAGCATAGCATGGGCAAAGGCTCAGTAGCAGCAAGAAGAAGGAGGACATTCTGTAGTCTGGAAGAAGGCCTGGTTGGGTAGACACACAAGAAGAGCATGGTTGGCATACAAGATAGGGCATGGATTAAGGCTAAGGATTACCATATTTAGCTGAAGAGCAGAAAAAACTAGTGTATTTGTAAATTCGTGTTCTGAAGGCAGCATAGTAAATGGAGGGCCTAAAGGTTTCATGCTGGGTACAATAAAAGGAAAATGGCATTGCCCAAGTAAAACACGAGCTTAGACTAGGATGTGGTGGTAAAGCTGGAAAGTAAAGTGGGGAGAGGGATACATTGGCTTCAGAGAGATGTTCAACAGGTTTATCAAAAACCTTGCTATACAGTCAACAGGTATGCTTAGAATGTAATGCAGAAAATGTTTCTCTATCAGCCACTATGTCACAGGAAGAAAGCTACCATGTTGAATGGACAAGTGGACAGTTTTCATATTGATTCCCATTTCAAGGATGGAAGCATGTCCAAAAATTATCCAGTTACCAGGGAAGATGGCTTTTTTTCTTTTGCCCAAACACACCCAAATATAGTTCTCCTATGTCAATAAGAGAACTAAGTAACTGCCATACTTTCATCCTCTAAATCTCTAAATATTTCTTCTAGAGTGGAGAATTTATGTAGCTCCTGAAAGGTGCTTCCTGAATAGAGACATAAGAACCTCCTGACCATGGCAAAAGCTATTTCATGGCCCCACCATAGTTGTCATTTTACTATGTTTTACCTGGCTTAGTGGAGGAGTTGTAAATGCTCTTTATGATATAGAACTAAGCCCTAAAATTGAACTCTGGGCATAGACATCTGGCTTATACTTTTAAAGCAGCCCTAATGCTTAAAATAAAAAGTAAAATTTCTGCATGATTTATGAGATAGGGTCACAAGATAAAGTCAGAGGGTGACCGGATGTCAACTCTTCACTGATCCCCTCCCGAAAAGCAAAATATATGTTTCCAAGCAAGTCTAGCCCTGTGTATATTTTCTTTATTCCCATAGTTCATTATGTACACTGCAGTAATTTGTTGACAGTACAAGGCAAATCCATGATAAAACCAGAGAATGTCTCCAAAGTAAATATTTGGTGCTACAAAATAGGGGCTTTTTGCACATTAATCCAATAATAAAATACCGTCTGCAAGATGAACAAGGACTATTTGCTAATTTCCAAAATTGCAGTAGGTCACAGAAACTTCTAAATGATTTGATAAATATTTTCTTTATGGAGAAGTAATATTCCTAGTCAGAAGGCCAAGCTCCTTAATGCTGTGGGAAGCTGCAGCGGCTCCCAGATGCCATGCACTGGTGGAGTGGGGTTGAAAAGGAAATGAGAATTCAGCTCACTTCAATCAATGCCCTCTGATCTTTGATGGCAATGTAGGAGACACAGCTAGGAGGACAGATACAAATGGACTATGAGAAGCTAAAGCTCTGCTCAAATTATAAGAGTCTGTTGCAATAGGTGGCCTACTGTCTCATCTCCCCCTACATTACCAACATTTGTAGACCTTGACTTTGCCCTGGAAGCAGCTCAGGAAACAGAATGTTCAAAAGCCAGGGATTGATGGATGTGGGTGCGCTCAGTATTAAGTAGGGAAGATGTGCATATATATTACTAATTGCGCGACAGTGAAAAGCTGCACTTGAGGGTGCTGATATGAAGAGGTGAGCATGAATCAGGTGCTTGCTCTACCATGGTGCTCCAGAGGAAGTGATGGACTCAGGAAGATGGGGGAAAGTCAGTGAGCACTTCTCAGAAAGGGCAACATTTTAAGTTTGGAAACAGGAGTAGGGATATGCTAAGAGAACAAATTTATTCATGAAACAAAAAAAAAACAGGCAAATAAATGATATCGCCAACTTATACTTACAACTCTATCACAGCTGAGGCACAGAAGGAAGATAGTATTAAATATATTACGTATTATTTTGTAGACACTATGTCCTAGGCACTATGCTATGTACTTTCCATATATTGTTTTGATTAATACTACCTACAAGACTGTGGGGTAGACTGGATTATTCCCTGGTGTTAATGAAGAAGCTAAGGACTAGATAATTAAGCAACTCTTCCAATCAACACAGCTTGGTAGGTAGAAAATATGAACCTACACCACCTAGATGAAAAGACATTTGCTCTAACCCAATACTCTACTGCCACTCAAGCTGGTTGACACACATAATATAAGGCTGAGGATAAAGGAGGTTGCACAGATTTCTCCACTGAAAAGGCTTCAAAAACCAGGAAACATAAAAACAAAATTAACACTGGACCACAGGAAGTCCATGACCCTCGGTGACCTCCTCTACAAAGCTGCCATATTGCTGTAGAAGACGTCGGTTCTCTAACTGTGGGATTCACAAAGGTAGTTTTGAAAACTCGTGATTGAGCAAGGACAATTCCAAGGGGCTCATTTAGAATGAGTTGAGGATATATTTAGGTCAGATTTCACTCTTGTTAATGGCATGTATTTTTTTCCATCTTCTAACTTCCTGCCTAGCTCTATATAGCTCCACTTCAGTGGGCATCTCAGTAGGGGAAAATCCATTAACCTGCTTGACTAGCATCATGTCGACATCGGCAAAATAGACCTCAGCTCTGAGAGACTCAGAGAGTCCAGACTGAAATATAGGCAAATAAAACTGAGCCCATTTAGCTCCAATGGAGCCTCCAGGTCACCTTTCTTTTAATTCCTTGGATCTCTTTTTCAGAGGAGATTTTTAACTAAGTTTCTCACCTGTGTTGCCTGAGTGCCTTTGTAGTAGGACAGAATTAACTGCAAGAAAAATTGAGGTTTGACAATAGAAGGCCAGATGCCACACCTTGTAAATAAATAATAATAAAAAAACATGCAATGCAGCCAGCTGCACCATATAAACTCAGGTTTTTATACCACACTGTTGTGTTCTCTATATCCTCATTTGGTTCCAACATCTGTTCATCCCTGTCCGTTCCTCCCATATATTAGTTGTAATTACATACACAGGAGCTTGTTTATGAGGCTGAAAAATTGACCCGATAGCAGAAGGCTTTGGTGGGTCTCTCACTTTCTCCGTTAAAGACACTGGTGGTTCCTTTTTAAGGATCAGTCTTCAGGTGACTTACTCTGGAGCACAAGACTAAACCCAGACTTGTTTATCACCCTCCTGAAGTGGAGAAATGCGTTTTACTTTCTTTCACTCGTAATTCCCTAAAGCAACCTGCTATCTCCTGGCCCTCTATCTCTGCCCAGTTCATTCCTTAGGGATGCTCTATGAAAATGTAACCAGTTCCTCTTTCTCTCCAGATCACCCAGCTGAAAGCGATCTTTCTTTTCTTCAAATTCCCATTGAAATTCCTATCTTTGATGCTTACTAAATATTTAATTCTAAATATAGTATTTGAATATAGCAAAATGTGGTGTAGGAAACAATAGACTTTAAAAAATAAAAAGAATGGCAGCTGTCATCTTATGGCTGCATATAGTCTAAAGATTATACACACATCTGTGTTGCTGGTTTTCACTGGTAAGCCCAAGGTGGGTAACACGTAGCACTTCCCTTTTTAGACAGATCGTGTGATTTGCACTTTGACAGTCCTTACCAGGCATACTTCTCTCATTTATTTTACTTGCCTAATCTCTGTAGAAATGTGAGTTTGTAATACCTGCAATAAGATTACAAGTCTTTATGGTATATGATTATTATTACAACCACCTTCCTTTCAGAACAGCTTGTATCACATCAATCCTCCCAGTGGAAAAATTAGAAAAGCTGGATAAAATTTTAGAAATCCATCTGAAGACATTGGAGAGCTGTGGCAATCAAAATTTAAATAACCATGTTCTTGTAGAAAGAAGAAATGCATTGTGTTAAACCTGAAAGTCTGTAGCACTTTTCTACTTGAGGCTGGCTCATAAGCAGCAAAGGGTGGGAGAATATAAAACTAAGTAAAGTATATCAGCTACAAGAAGAAACTGGGGAGTTTTGGCTTGGGGAGATGAAAATTGGAATTTGGAACTTGAATGGTAGCCAGGCTTTGAGAGGGGAAAATCCTACAGACAAGAGAAGCATAGAGAGATCAGTTCAGCATTACACGTCACTTTTTCAGGTAAGGCATTTGGCAATTCATAAGCAGCAGCCCAGAGGCTGAGACACTGCTGAGAGCTTTTGACAGTCTCATGGTGCTGGGAAGAAAAAAAAAAAAAAAACTGTAGCCTCGGGCCTGCCAAGGAAGGAAGGGTTTGTGGCAACTATTTCTGGCTTTCTAGGGGCACCACTGAATAGCCATGTCTTGGGAGTAAGGGAAATTCAGAAGTAGACTCAGTTTTACATGTGCTTCATTCTAGACTGAACTAAGATGATTTATCCCTCCTCTAACTGCCTGACAGGCAAAATAGAACATCTTTAGATATAGACAGCATCACCTAGAGCCACCACAGATTCCTTACACAGTAACTGCAACTCAATAAAATATTGCCAGACTACAAAGACACAGAACTAAATACAGAAAGGTCAAGAGGAAAAAAAAATGGAAATAAAACAGAAGTGTAGGCAATCCAGACATAGGTATATGCAGATGCAGACTTTAAGATTATTGTGATTAATAAGTTCAGTCAATTAGATAACAAGATGAAGAATATCACTAGAGAATTGAAAGTATAAAAATAATCAAATAGAAATTATATTATTGAAAAATAATTGAAATTAAGACTTCAACAGACAGGTTAAATGGAAAATAAAACATGTTAGGAAAAGAATTAGTCAAATAGAAAACAAGTCAATAGAAAATATTGACTGAAGCACAGAAAGGAAGAAAAATGGGGAACACATACAAAGTTTAACATAATGTAACTGGAGTGTTAATGAATAGGAGAGAAAGAATTAAGCAACAAAAATATTTAAATAGATAGTAATCAAGAATTTTAGAAGTCATTATGCTACAAATTACTTAAGTTCTATAAGCCCAAACGAGGTAAGTAAAAAATAGGAATTTTTTTTTAAAACTATGTACCTAGGCACACAATAAAAAACTTCTAAAAAACAAAAACAAAGAGAAATGAAAAATCAGATAGTCATGGAAAAGAAGTAGGGATGAAGAAAGACACTTTACCTGGAGATAAACAACAAGACTGACAGAACATTTTCAACAAAAACAATGGAAAAACATCAAAAAGGCATGTTTTAAAGTGCTAAAAAAAACCCTCTCAACTTAGAATTCTATATCAAGTGAAAATATCCTCCAAAAATGAAGGTTAAAAAAAGTATTTCAACACAAACACAATATGCAATAATTTGTCAGCAGAGGATCTGTCCTAAAAGGAATAAGGTGGTGGTCAGGATTGGGGCAGCTGCTAGATTATTCAGTCAGATAGGAACATAAAAATGAAGGAAAGCCTAAGAAACAAAAAAGATATAGAAATGTGGGTCAATCTAAATATTATCTATGCAAAACAATACCTTATGGGGTTTAAAATATAGATTAACAGTGTATTGTTATTATATAGAAGTGATGAGATCAAATACAATTAAATTTTTCTAAGTTATTTGCATTTAGCAGAAATTTGTTGGTAAAAATACTAATTTTTATTATTCTATAACAAGAATTCATGTTGGAATATCTAGTTTAACCATGAAAAGAATTATATATAACCAACAATTAATGGAGTGAAAAATGAAATTATTCAAAATACTGTATTTATCACAAAAGAAGTAACAAAAAAGAGAAGAAGGAACATAAAATCTATGAGACTAATAAAAAACAAAAAGTAAGATGGTAGATATAAACACATATGTTAGTAATTAAATTTATTCAGATTAAATGTTCCCATTACAAGAAAAAGATTCAGAGATTGTATAAAAATTCAAAGCATAACGATATTCTTCTTACAAGAAACAAAACTTAGCTGTAGGTTTACAAATAGGGTAAAAGTGTCTACCACTAAAAACATACCATTCTAAAATTAACCAAATTAAGTTGATGCAGATAGGCTAACATCAGAAAAAGTATATTTTGAGCAAAAGTAAGTCATAAAGAGGAGAATTTATGTTAAATGAAACAATAACCAGGAAGATAAAATAAATTTAAATGTTTATTTACTCAAATTGGTATGTAGAACATAGGAGACTGGCACTATATTATTAACTTATTTCACTTAATAGACATTACCCAACACTATACTCAACAATTGAAGAATGCACTTTCTTGTTTAAGTAGACATGGAATATGTACCAACATATTTTTGGGTCGTAAAAGAAATGTCAATGAATTTCACAGGATTGATACTATCTACAGTATATTCTCCAATCATAGCACAATTAGCTTTGATATTAAGTTTTAAAAATATAAAAAAATCCTCAAATATTTGGATTTTAAGCAGCACAGTTATATATAACACATGCATTAAAATAAACATCTGAATGGGAATTAGAAAATATTTTGAACTTAATGAAAGCACAACATATTAAATATTTTGGGATGCATCTAAAGCCATGCTTAGTGAGAGATTAGTATCCCCAAAGGCATTTATTAAAATGTAGATAGATTGAAAATTAATATATTTATCTCAAGAACTTAGAAAAGGAGGAAATTAAACCCCAAATAAGAAGAATATAAATAATAAAACTATGGCAGAAATTAATAAAATAAAATAAAGATCAACAAAGCTAAAAAGGAGTTTCTTTAAAAGATTAATACAATAGATAAAACCTGGCAAGAATGAAGATGATCAATAAAAGAAAGTATGCAAAAAAAAAAAAATCAGCAGAACTTGGCACATTCATAAGAAAATCAGCAAATCCAGCACATTCCTAAGAAAAATCTGTGTTCAAGACTGGCCCTTGCCTGGCTCCTGGAAGATGAGCACTGAGCCCACGGAATATTCTGCCTGACAAGAGTATTTTTATCTGTCTGAGGCCTTGGGCCATATCATACCAGTTTAATCACACAGTTTACGCTAGAAACATAATTTATAGTGAATGCCTGGTCTTGAACTGGGAGACTAGAATATGATCAAGTAGCTGAAGTCAGTCACGCAACTGTTGCATAGCTACATGACTGACCACCAGTAAAAACTCTGGGTCTCAAGGCTCAGGTGAGTTTCCCTAGTTGATAGCACTTTGCATGTATTATCACACATCATTGCTGGGAGAATTAAATGCATCTGCGTGACTCCTCAGGGAGACAACACCTGGAAGATTGTACCTCATTTCTTTTGGACTTCAGCAAATCCTTTTGATGATTTTAGTGTGTGCACTTTCACTACAATAAACCATAACCATGAGTACAGCTTTGCTGAATACTGTGAGTCCTTCTATTGAATCATGAAGTCTGAGCATTGTCTTGGAGACTCACAACACACACATACATATGCACACATACTACAAATTACTGATCTCAGGAATGAACAGATAATAAGGAGTTACTCTGGCAATTTTAAATATAATAAATTTAAGCTAATACATAAAAAAATTTAGACATAATCAGCAAATAGAAAAATACAATTGAATACAACTAAGTAAAATATGTGAATAGCCATGTATCTGCTAAAAAATCACATGCATAATTAATAACCTATAAGCAAGACCCCCCCACCCCCCACCGCCAACCCACACACACAAAAACAAATGCTAGGCCCATATTGCTTAAGAACTGAATTGTATCAGTTAAGAAAGAAATAACACCATCTTACACAGACTCTTCCAGAGAACAGAAAAAGAAGAAACATTCTCAACTTATGATACTAAAATGTAAAAGGATATTAGAAAAGGGAGAAATACAGATTAATCTATCTCATAAATATAGATAAAAAATATTTAAACATTAGTAAATTCATGTCAATGATATGAAACAGTATTTTACATCATAACAAAATAACTTTATTTGAGAATTCAGGCTGGGTTTAACAATATAAAATAATTGAAATAGAATGTGAAGCAGTAAAAAAATAAGAGAAATCATGTCATCTCAGTTGATACACAGAAAATTATTTGATAAAATTAAACACCCATTTATAGTAAAAGGTTGAAATTAGGAGGAAAGAAATTTCCTTAATCTTACAAAAAGTATCTGTAGAATACATGCAGAAAATATCATACCAATGGTGAAACACAGAAAGCTTTCTCTCTGAAATTGAAAAGGAGGCAAGAATGCTTGTTTCACCATGTCCATTTCAACAGAGGACCTAATCAATGAAATAAATCAAGAAAAGGAAATAAAGGTATAAACATTGGAAAGATATAAACAAAACTATTATTATTTGTACCAGGCATGGTTTTGTATATACATAAAGTATCAGACGGACATTAAAGATCAACTATAAAAATTAAATAAATTTAGCTATCAACTAAGAAACAAATTTTTTAAAGTTACCATTCAAAACCCTTTAAAATGTTATATATTTAAAAATAAGTCTAAACAAGAATTTATAAGCTATTACAGAAGCACTACAAAACATTATTGTGATAATTTCTAAAAACTTAAGAGAAAAGCTGTATCACATTTATGGATTTAAAAATTCATTATATGAAGATGTAAACTCTCCCATATTGTTTCATATATTCAATGCAACCTAAATTTTAAAACTCCTAAGAGTTTCCTTTTGGGAAAATTGACAAGCTGATTCAAAATTTATATGGAAAGGCAAAGGGTCAAGAATAGTGAAACTGGCTTGATGAAAACTAAAACTAGATGATCTATATTTTCCAAATATCAAGACTTATATAGAGCTATAGTGACTAAGATAATACGGTTTCTGTTCATTAATAGATACACAAAAAACTACACAGGATAGAAACCCCACAAAACCCCAGACCCATATTGATGTACAAATGTGATACTACAGTGCAGTGGGGAAAGGGGGGCTTTTCAATAAATACGGCTAGGCTAGTTGGATATCTGTATAGAAAAAGAAGTGAATCTTGGTTTCCATTTCACACCAGAAGAAAGGATGAGTTGCAGGTAGGCTGCAGATCAAAATATAAACTGTAAAACAATAACTTTCTGGAAGATGACAGAATATTTGTATGAACTAGGAGTATGCAATGGTCTCTTAAAAGTAGATTTAAAAGCACCAAACTTAAAGGAAAATGATGGATAAACTGAACTTTTAAAATTAAGACAGTACAAAGGCAAATAGTCGGAGGACATATTGCAATCCACATATCTAATAAATTCTACAAAGCAATAGCAAGACAGACAACCCAATGGCATAAGATATAAGAAGGTTTGAACAGGCACTTAACAAAAGAGGAAATCCAAACGGCCAAGAAACATATTTAAAAAACTAAACTCATTAGTCATTAGAAAAATGTAAATTTAAACTATAATGAGATATATCTACATACACGAGCATAGCTAAAATTTAAAAGTCTAATACTAAATGTTGATGAATATGTAGAGCAATGGGTACTCATTACATTGAGATGAAGTCCAGCTATAGGCCTGGCTGCTGAAACTGCCTGTTGTAACCTGAAACTAGTTTTATCTAAAAGCTACTGAAACAGCCTGCTGTGACTAAAGACTAGTTTTACTCACTGCCCTCGGTTACCAATTAGAACTTAGCAGCTCCCCAAAACCTAACTATTGCCAATGAACTTCCTGGACAAATAATACATAACATTTCTTCTTTTTGTTTTTCAGAACTATTGAACCTCCAACCTTCTTTTTGTTTTTCAGAACTATTGAAGTCCGCCCAGCCTGTGTGTATACCCCTAATTGCAATTCTTGCTTCCTGAGTAAAATGTTTGAAACTTAAGATTCATCACCATATTTTATTTGATTTCAACATCCTTTACACAAATTGAAGACAGATAAAGTTAATCTATGTTATAAGGAGTCAAGAAACAGATTGTCTTAGGGAAGAGGCGGGTTTCAATTGAAGGAGATATAAACAGAACTGTAGCGGTGCTGGTTATATTTTATGTATTGATCTGGGTAGTGGACACACAGGTGTGTGTTCACTGTGAAAATTTATTGAGCTGCACATGTATGATTTATGTACTTTTCTCTCTGTTATTCTTCAGTTATAAAGTTTATTAAAAAGAAAAAAAAACTTTGGGTCTGGGTAAAGGTTAGCAATTTAAGTCCCTGGAGTTTTGAGTTTCCACAGTGCTTGTAGGAAAAATAGCTCCCTATGTGGAGCATTGAGAACCTATTGCTCTCTGAAGAGCAGGCAGAAGTAGCACAAGGATTGGGTTTTGCCCTCCACCATCAGGACCATGTGAGTCTTAATTCCAAAAACATCTGCTGGTTCATGTCTTAATGTTTTGACCAGACGGATGCATGCTGCAGTTTTTAAAAACTCTACCAATATTTTCTCTTCAGATGAGCACATACTAAGTCACAGATGAAACTATTCATATTTTTTGTCTAGTCATCGAGACACCCAACCATGATCATTAGAAGATGGTGCTGAAAGAAATAGATTATATACTGCATTTGGGGTTGTTGTAGGGATGAATCCACCATAACTGACACTGAAGGAACAAACCACTAACAAAAGAAAAACTTCCATTTGAGGGAATGCCTGGAAGAGACAATTCATTAGATCATGCTGCACTGATCCCTGCTGGGATAATTGTAGTATTTACCACAGTGTGTTAACTTTTCCATGGCTTGTGGCAACTACCCCATATTCTACCAATTATTTTCCTTTTTGCTTTATATATGTTGGAGTTGGTTTCTGATGCTTGCAACCAAAGAACCTTAGTTGACTTGCCATGTTACCAACTTGTACAGCATAGAGACCCCTGGATTTTGCACAGAGAATGTCTAGCTGGCAAGCACTGTCTCAGAGAAAAAAGACAGTGAAAGCTGAGCCTCACGTGGTGTCCTCAAAGCCCTATGATTCCCTATAGCCAACAAGGAGGCCAAGCACTGTTGAGTTAATGTAACTCTTCCCTTATAAAACAAGAGAATACAATTCTGTTATTGTATTCATCTTGTAGTAAACTCCTCCTTTTTCAGAGTGTAAATGACCAGGGGGATATTTTGGGGGAAATAAGCTTTCACTCTGGTGAGTCAATAAAGGGAGGGGCCCATCATTAAGTCTTCAAGGGGCACAAAGAGACCCTGGTAAAAAGGTCTAACATTTAGGTTTGGGCCCTCTTCAGAAAGATGTAGTCTTGGATTTGGGAGTAGGCAGAATCAGGAGGGACAATCATGTCCCCATAATATCAGTGATGCAACAATAATACTGTTAGCAAATTCTAATGCTAGCTGCATTTTTTGACGACCTAAGCTAGCATTATTCTTGAGCATTTACTATTTGCGAGGTGCACTACTAAGCATTTTACTGGCATTATCTCATTGAATCTCCCCCAACATCATGCCAAGACAGACTTGAATATTGGCTTAATGGCCGAGCATGGTGGCTCATGCCTGTAATCCCAGCAATTTGGGAGGCTAAGGTGGGAAAAAGTTCACTTGAGCCCAGGAGTTTGAGACCAGACTGGGCAACAGAGTGATACCTCATCTTTACAAAAAAATCAAATCAAATAAAATATTAGTCAGGCGTGGTGGTGCACACCTATAGTTCCGGATACTCAGGAGGCTGAGGCGGGAGGAGAACTTAAGTCCAGAAGGTCGAGGTTGCAGTGAGCTATGATTGTACCACTGCACTGTAACCTGGGTGACAGAGTGAGACCCTGTCTCTAAAATATATATATATATATATATGCTTCATGAGAGCAGAGAATTTCGTCTATTTTGCTCTTTGTGTCTCAAAGCACCTGGAAAGGTGCCTGGTTTCATTTGTCAGTCTATAGTTGATATTCAATAATTTTGTCAAATGAACTTGCTGACTCGGCACTATCCCCTTTGTACAGATAAATCGAGGATTAAGTAACTTGCCTGCAGCTAAGAAGTGATAAAGCAATGATATGTAAATTCCAAATGATATGGTAGTCAAATTCCAAAGACTACAATCTTAACCACAGCCTTATTTTTGAAGTTTTCAGGAAAACAAAAATGATCAGAGAATGGAAAATGTTTTGGGAAAACATTGCATCTACAGGGCCTTTCGGACCCAAATCTTGCACGGCTTTAGAACTGGTCCCATGTCTTCATGCCATTGGCAATGCCCTCAGGATGGTGAGGAGAGGAGCAAATGCACCACTCAATACTCACTTGTTTACACAAGATATAGTGAATGACTAAAGGGAAAATTGATGATCTTATCGATGATTCGCTCAAGTAATCAATAGAACAAGTTTGCTCAATTTTAAGCATGATGGGAAACTTTTTATATTCAGAATAAAAATGGAGACTATTGAAGATTTGGCTGGTGACTAAATTGTAGATACCAAGGAAGAAAGAAATGTAGATGAACAAGTGAATGCTGGTTTCTAAATGACCATTTCCTTTGAATATTAAGTCCACTGTGACTGAACCATATAGATCAGTGGTCATTTCACTCTCCCAGGAAACCCTCGTTCACACCTAACTAACAAGTTATGCAATCTCCTTTGTAACAACAACCAAAAAGGACTTCAAGAAATATTTATAAAATAGGCACTTTTATAAACTTGTGTCTAAAGTAATCTGGTAGCCGAGAATTTCATGTGCTGAAATGTAACTGTCAAAAAAAAAAAAAAGGAAAAAAAACCTCCCACCGTAATTTTAGGTAGCTTCATTCAAATGACAAGTCTCTAGGAATGTTTTAGGGAATTAGTGAATTTGAGTGAATATCAGACTCTACTATTAGAAATCATTGATATTGTTGGATTTTATTATTTTCTGTATTATTCTGATCTCTCAGATGCAAGTAACAAAAACTTGACAAACAAATGTAAACAAATATGGAAATTTTTGTTCACATAACTGAAAAGTTTAGGTTATCTGGCTTCAGAGAAGGATATATCCCAGTGTTCACATGACGCCATTAGGATTCAATATCTCTTGCCCCATCTCTTGGTTCTGCTTTCCCATGTACTGGCTTCATTCTCAGGCTGACCCCCTTAAAATGCTGGTCCTCTCAAAGCTCCAAGCTTATATCAGCCTTATAGCTCACACTTTCCATTTCAACAAAAGCCCAGGATGTAGTATCATTGGCCTGTCTTGAGTAACATGACCATCCATCTCTGAATGAGGACCATAACTAGACTGATAAATACAGTTACCTGCTCTAGAAACTCAACCTGCTAAAAGATGTGTTTGACATCATAGATTATACAGAGGTTTGTAAATCTGATTTAGATCATTGCATGACACCGCAGAAAGCAAATCTTTTTGATAGATATTATAAAATGAAACTCTCCTTGGTCATAACCCACCATCACTTTGCTGGTCTAGACTAGATTGCTTCCTTTCACAGCTATAGGATTGGCTTCTATAAACTTTTCTCCTCCTCCGGAAACTAGTGAGGGGTGATTGTAGAGTCTTAGTGATCACAGATAACAAGACAAGAATAAGGGGAAGGGACAGGTGACTGGAAGATGAGGCATTCCCAATTGCTACACCATTGTGTATTCAGAAATCTTTAAACCTTATAGTGTAGAGGTTTATAATACAGGCTGAGAAATAAGACAGACTAGTATTTGTGTGCCAACTTTATTTTCTAAGATAAACCAGTTAACCAAATCAATAAAATGAAGATACTAGTATCTGCCCCATTAATAATAGCTACTCCAAGTAGGTGTGCCTAACTGTTGGCCAGAGTAGCTGTCACTGTCACCCAATCCACCTAGTATTCTACCTTCATGGCCAGCACCTTCTCTCTTTTCCATGAGTCATAGGTTTCTCAAAATGAAGAGGTTCCTCTTTCTAACTTCTAGACTTTATTCTCACAGCACTCCCCAGTCCGATTAAATAAATTCTCAGGCAACCCATGTTCAAATCCTTCCTCTTTCACTTATTAGTTGGGTGACCTTGAGCAAGATGATCACTCTAAGCCTCAATCTTCTCATCTGTAAAATGGGGTTATTCACAGTAACCTCTCAAGAAGGTAGTGTGGCTTAAATTAGGTCGTATCTTTAAGTTATTTAGAACACAATAGATGTCAAATAAATTTTATTTGTATTTATCGATTGCTCGCAAACTATGTGCTAGTTCTTGTTTTAAGCACTTTGAGAGTTTTAACTTATTTAATCCTATTATTAAAGATTTACCCTATCATTATGTTTATCTTAAAGACAAAAAAGAAAGCTTCGAGAGATTGCCTGAGGTTACACTGCTGGTACATGGTAGGAGTGAGATTTAAATCCATTAATTTACTGACTCCATTATCTCCTCCCCTACCTACCTCTTACTGTAAAAAGATGAACTTATAGTCAGAACTGAATGGAGAATGGAATACCATGCCCTATCTCCTTGTGAGGCTTAAGTCCATTCTACTACTCATCAGTATATTTGCCCAGGGAGGTATTTAATTATGGACAAAGGCAACATTTAGTCTAAGAAGTCCCTATTATCTTTCATGCCTTGCTGCAAGCAGTAAAGATGCAGATACCACCATCTCACTGAAGCTTTATGGCTTCTCAGTGAGGAAGGCAACATGGAACCCCCAGTGTTACTTAGCCAGAATGTGGAAAACCCTATGATTTGAATCCAGGACTCTCTGTCCTCAAAGAGTTTGCTTTTTATGACCATGCCATACCATCGTGGAATGCAACGAAGAATGCTGAGAATACAGAGTAAATGTTTTCAGTGTCTCTGTGATACACGTTTTGTGAACCCATGTCAAATTCTTAGCTAAGTGAATACCTCTACTTATTTTTTTCTAACTCACATTGATTGAGCATTTACCATGATCCAGGCAGAAGCTGTATGAACCTTGGGCAAGAGATCACTTTTGACCTCTCTTGCCTGACTTTTGGACATTACCTAGGTTATGCCAGCTTGCTGTAACTCCTACCAGCCTTGCTGTGATGGGATACATTGGTTTGACTTTAGGATATGTTGTAAAAGTCATCAATTATCCCTGTTGGAAAACCTAAGGTTCATGTATCAAGTTTCCACGAAAAAAGAATTGAAGAGTAAAAAGCAATAAAAGGGGTAAAAGCATTTTGGGCTTACTTTCCTCATGGTGGTCATTTTGTTGGAATCATAAGCCTTATTGCAAAATGGATGAGAAAGGTGATGACTAATATCTTAGTTTATTCAGACTACTATAACAAAATATCGTAAACAGTAATTTTTTAAGCCACACAAGTTCATTTCTCATAGTTCTAGAGGCTGGGAAGTCCAAGATCAAGGTGCAGCATATCTGGTGTCTGGTGAAGGCTCGCTTCTGCTTCCAAGATGATGCCTTGTTTCTGTGTTCTCACATGGCAGCAGATGGAAGGGCAAAAATTATGAATGCTATGTGAAGCCTCATTTATAAGGCCATGAAACCCATTTACAAAGGAGAATTCCTTATGATCTAATCAACTGCAAACATCCCCACCTCTTAATCCTATTGCATTTGGGATTAAGTTTCAACATGACTTGTGGAGAGACACAAACATTGAAAACATAACAGTTAGCTTAACCAGATAGTTTAACACATGATCCTCATCCTCTTACACTTTAGGTAACTTATTAGGCTTGAAAAAAAGTCACTGTTTCCATGAATTTGAAAATTAACCTAGCTCGTACTGGATTAAAAAATTACAAATTAGACCCAGTTAGAAGACAAATATTGTGCCAATCAAATTTGACCAACATTAATGAGTTACGTCTGTCAATGCAACAATTGCAAAATGCTTTTTCCCCCTACTCTTTATTTTCTGATATTTATTTGTATTTTTTAGTCTACTTGGACAACAGCATGTAAATTTGGGGAAAAGAATCAATTAAAGCTTGCCAGCACAAATGCTTACGATTTACTAACTTCCCCCATGACCCTGCGTAGCATTATTCTAAAGTTTCTCTCTGTTGCAATTTGGGCTCTATTGTCTCTGAAATGACCCCCGTGGCTGAGAAGACCATCAAGAATATGCGGCATCTCAACCATCTCCCGCCCAGAGACGAGCCTGATTAATCCCAATTGAGTCTATGGAAAGCACACAAATATAAACTATTCATTTATTTCAAATCGGTGGGTGCCGTGGGGGAAGTTATCACATATAATCTAGTGTTAGTCTATCCACTGCATCATAAAAATTAATTTGTCTAATTAATGACATTAGTACTTTTATACATGCATAATTCATATTAATTGATAGGTCTGCCTAAAAAGAATACCTTTTGGAAGAAAAATGATCCCATTAGCACAAGTTTAATCCAAATCAGGGCTGACAAAGCATGGAGCCTTCAAGGCATATCTTCAGCTTTGTTAATTGTCATAAGCATTCTAAATTGATTATTCTTACATTAGCATGAGACATTTCATTCATCAATGCTTTGCTGTAAAGGAAATTTGTCTAATGGATTTGGGTAGCTCAACTAAATAAGTAGTATTTTTTCTAGGGTAGCTTGAGGGGCATTTGAAGCATATTAATTCACTAATACTGGAGGGAAGAAAAATTAGCAATGGAAATATATAGAAATATCATACAAAATTAGATTTCTGACACTGAATAATTTTTGTGATATCTATTTCAATGGTAATTGAGTGAGCATGCCTGCACTTTTATTGCTTTTCTGTTTTGCAAGCTCCATGATAAACAGCCAATGTTAATATTTCTTATGAGTTATGTTCCTGCACCTGGTAGGGCCACAGGGTTATGAAGTGGAGCATGAGTGAGATAAATATGCATTTTCGGGAAGACTTCTAGGAGGCATAGGGATTACACAAGGATTGGCCATGGCGCCAGACACCCTGGGCTTCTGGGAAGACCATTCCTACAGGCACATTTGGCCAACTAAGCCATGGAAGACAATAAACATAGATGTCATTGTGTCTCTGTTCAAATAGACTCAAGAGCTGGAAATCCATGAAGTTTGGGGGCTGCTTCTTCATTTTTCAGGAGTCATTGAAGAATTATTTTTAATGGCCAAAACCAAAGTTATTGGTTGATGGCCAAAGATTTACACAAAGCTTCTCTGAGATACCCTGGTAGAGGGAAGGGAAAAGTTAAGAATGAGATCACTGAATATATTTAATATTTGCCTCTCTTCTCTTTTTTGTGTAAACAACTTCTGCACTATGGGTTCTGGGCACTGCTGAGAAGTATATTCTAGATGCAGCAGTATTTACACCGTTAGGATCTTGGTAGACTGGGGAAGTTGTCCACAGTGGTCTCTAATCTGGAATATCTTCTCCTGCTCCTCTTTCGTTCCGTTTTCCTCATCAGAATGGATTTAAATTATTTCCAATACTTCAGACTATCATAGGCACTGGAGTCACCAAACCTGTATGAAAGTCTCAGCAAAGCTGCTCAGAAATAATGTGACTTTGGGCAAATTGATTAACATCTTTGAGCTCCAGTTTTTTTTTTTTTTTTTTTTTTTGAGACGGTATGAGGATGATATTAGTAGCAGTTGCAATGTGCAGTTGTGAGTGGTCATGTGCATGAGATAACCCATGCACATAGCACATTGCGTGTAGCATGTAAGAGTGGCTCAGTAAACTGAAACAAACAATATCAGCTATTATTTGGCCGATCCAAATGGAGAAAAGGGAAGGGTAGGCTCTCTTGTATTTTTATTCATTTTTTGAAATTTTCCCTTTTCTTCTATCTTGGAGGATTTTTGAGTCTAAGTAGCATGTTTTCATTAATCTCAATTCCCCCTTGTGTTTCAGAGTGGACTGTTTTGGTCACTTGTCACTTACAGAAATCCTGGGCTAAGGAAAAAGTGCTAACAACCTTCCATCCACCTTCATGAGCAGTGCCTCAGCAACTGCTCTACCTGCGTCACTAACCTCAAAGCTGCTGTGCTTTTGTCAAAGGAGCCAGCTTGGTGGAGGAGATTGAACTCAGGTTTTAGATTTAGATACAACTGAGCTAGAAACCTCTCTCGTGCATTCATTTATTCATACATTTATTCAATAAATGTGAATACCCACAGTGTACCAGGCACTGTGCCAGGCTCTGGGGATACTAACAAGATAGAGGAAGACAAAGACTATGCCCTCAGTGGGAGGTCAGCTGATAGACAGTTGACTAGTAAGCACAGATACAAAGAAAAAAATGTCAGAGAGAATTGCCGAGAAGGAAAGTAGACTAGGTAATGTGGTGTAGAGCAGCTGGGCTGTGGGGAGACGGGAGGGGAGATCACTTTAGCAAAGATAAACAGGGAAGGACTCTAATGTGAAAGAAACTGGAAGCATATAAAGAGGCCATCCCTCCAGGCAGAGGGAACGCTGGGTAAGAAGATTCTGCAGCAGGAAGGACCTTGGCAGCTTAGAGGCACAGGAAGGAGTGTGTGACTACAGCACTGTCATCAAGGGGAAGACTGGCAGGAAATGAGTCTCAGGGTGAGCAGGGATCTGAATGGAAATGTTATCTCTACCATTGGCTCACTATATTTTCCTGGAGAGATTTCAGAGTCATCTCCAAGCCTCAATTTCCTCTTTTGCAAGATAGAAATAATAATGGTTGCTTTCTACAAGTCTCTCTCGATTAATAAATATGTCTAGATTAGAGGAGATACTTTTAGAATCATTAAATGTTGCTTCCTTGTGTCTTTCCCCTCCTTGAGTACCATGCTGAAATATTCCAGATCAGTAGAAAGGCCCTCGCCTAAATTATTTTGGGCTTTGCACACAATCCAGTAGATAGCTACATATTTCCTTCCACCAGGGAAAATCTTCCTCTAATAGGTGACTGTATGTGCTACCAAATAAGACTGGGAGAGTCTGGAAGAAGCATCGAGGCCCAGAAGGAAGCCATCCCCTACTTCTGATACAGAGCTGTTGGATCCTGTATTCTGACCATGGCTTAAGGTTGATTCACTTTCCAGCATCCTGGAGTCACTCCATGGGCTCTTCTTTTGGGCTGTTTTCAGTGTAAACTGCCTCCAAGCCCCATATATCCCAAGATTTGATCCCTTTAGAAATAGTCATTTATTTTGTAGGCTCTAATCTCCTTGTTCCATTGCTATTGATTTTTCACATCCATTTTCAATCCATTCACCAACCTCTCTGTTTGGGCCTCAAGTTTCAACTGAAAGAAAACACGTCCTCAAGTTATTCATTTTGGTTTCCAGTAGACAGAATTTGGGAGGGATAGAGATATTACATATCCCACAACTAAAATATACCAGATGTGTAGCTTTTTTCTGGTTTTTAACATATAATATTCCTGTTTCCTAAATGTAACTTAATATTGCTTTCAACATGGAATGTGATACTCCAATTAGGCCAAACATAAGCCATACCACCCCCCTACATATATATTTGTACATAGACTAATGGAAGTGGCTAGGACGAATGATCTGTGTTAGATATTCCAAATGTGAAAAAATGAGGTTTGTAGGGATAGATTTAATAGCTATTGGGAGAATGCTTACAATAATTGGTTATCGTTGAAAAGAAATGTCAGATATCATTATTGGCATTTACAATTTAATTAGCTTGATCCCTGTGTGTCCAATATGTTATGTTTTCCTCCTTTCAGCTTTTTCTGGAAGAAATAAAACTAATAGGCTTTCACAGTTATTTAAGGAAATGTTATTAAGACCCACAATGCTAGGATATACTAATAGTTTAATGGATAAAGAATACGGGTCATTTTTTCATGTTAAAACACAGCCCTGAAATGAGATACTTCATCCACTTCCTATTGAGCTGGAATCCAAAATGATACAAAATGCATTATTTCCTCAAAGCTCTTGGTTTGGTCCAAGTTTCCTGTGGTTTTCAATCTTTGTGCCATCCATTCTCTTTCTTTCCAATATTATTTGAGGAAGGGCATGAAATGGGGAGGATTCTGGAAGATTTTAAGTGAAAGAACTGAACTCTGTTGGAGGCTTGTTGTGAAGCTTAAAAGGCAAGTTATCTTTCTTCCCAGGCACCTCTGGGGTTAGAAGTTTCTTGTATACCTGCAGGTGGCTCTATACATTGTTGCTGGCATCCTACACATGCTATTTCATTCTATGCAGTGTTTTATGAAATCAAAATACACATAATTATTGGAGCCATCTCTAATCATCTCCACCTGCAGAACTTTGATGGTGATGTGTAGTATCTGCTTCTCAGATCTCTAACACTCCAAACTCACATACTTCAAGAATCACAGGTAATCTACCTCTTTCCTGAGGCAAGCATAATTTAGAATGTATGGGTGGGTTGTCAAGATTATTTAATCATGAAAATATATATATATTAACCATGTGAGTGTATATATGTGTGTGTGTATATATATATATATCTGTACAGTCGTGTGTCACATAATTGCATTTCAGTCAAGGATGTACTGTATATATGACAGTGGTCATTCAGTAAGCTAAGGTTAACTTATCATTGAAGAAAAAATATTTTTTATAAACTTAGTGTAGCCTAAGTGTACAGCGTTTATAAAGTCTATAGTAGTGCATAGTAGTGTCCTAGGCCTTCACATTCACTTACCACTCACTCACTGACTCACCCAGAGCAACTTCCAGTCCTGCAAGCTTCATTCATGGTAAGTGCCCGGCACATGTGTGCCATTTTTTAATCTTTCATACAGTATTTTTACTTTACTATTTTTATGCTTGGATATGTTTAGATACACAAATGCTTACCATTGTGTTACAATTGCCACAGTATTCAGTACAGTCACATGCTGTACAGGTTTGTACCCTAAGAGCAATAGGCTATACCATAGAGCATTAAGTATCTAGAAGGCTATACCATCTAGGTTAATGTAAGTGCATCCACTCTGTGATGTTCACACAATGAAAAAATCAATCACCTAATGATGCATTTCTCAGAAAACATACCAGCTATAAGCAATTCATGACTAGATGTATGTATATATACATTTTTGTATATGTATCATATCATGCATACTTGGATGATTTATTCAAACATAATTATATGTGGAATTTTGAATACAAAGTTCTGAAGCCAGACAAAACACTTATGCATCACTCTTGCTTGGGGATTATTGGCATTTAGAGTTAGCCTTGCCATCATGTGTAGGTGTTTAAAGATGATATCACTAACAGGAATGCTACAGGCTCATCTGTAACATTTGCAAGGCAAAGGAGGCCTATAGACCATATGTTTAAATATTTAAATTGCAAATCAAGGTAGCAACCTACTAAATATGTCCTCTCCTTGACAAATATACATTACAATTCCTTAGAGTTGCACCATGGAATGTGGCTCTTTCCTGAGAGCCTCCGGCCTTGCATTCAGTCTAGGTACCTTCCTTTCCATGGCCAACAATGTGGCTTGCATTCTTTTTTTTTTTTTTAACAGGCAAGACACAATATATTTATTAGCTGTATTTCTTTTTTTGTTGTTTTTTTGTTTTGTTTTGTTTTTAAGACTGATTTATTAGCTTCAGAGCACTGAATAAAATCATACAAAAATAACTCCGTGGGGGAAGCAGAGTGATGTATTGGGTTCATACATCTCACAATATCAGGAGAAAAAGTCACTAAAATGTTGCCTTTTCCCATGGGGCTGATAGTCTCAGGTGTCTCCATGTGGCCTTCCCAGAAGAGTAATCTGACTTCTTTTTATTTTTTTTATTTTTTATTTTATTATTATTATACTTTAAATTTTAGGGTACATGTGCACAACGTGCAGGTTTGTTACATATGTATACATGTGCCATGTTGGTGTGCTTGTGGCTTGCATTCTTAATCTCTGTTTTTCCCTTTTCAAGAGGTCACTCCTTGACTTTCTCTCGGGTCTAGGGGTGGGCACACTGCGTGGTACCATTCACTCTCAGCAGAGCAGACCCCAGAAGAAATAGCAGAACCCAAAAAGTATGCCAGGACTGACCAATCAGGGATTATCACGGCCTTGGGAACATGGTGGAATGTGACCCAGAGGAAAGACAGGGCTCTGGGTAGGAAAACGCCTTGATCCTAGTGGTATTTTGGCCTGAAGAAAATAGTGGCACTGTGGTCAGAGTGGAGACATTTTAAAGTATGCATCCCAGGACTAAGGGTAATATTATAAACTTCTTTGCATGGTTAAAACCATCATCTGTATGTTTTGGTCTTAACAGCTTCTCACAAAATGGGTGATATTAAAAAAAGAGAGATGAGTTTAGATTTGTATATTTATCAAATTGTCCAGTTACCAAGTTGTTTCTCCATTGTTCTTCCTTTAAATAGACCTAACCAGTATAGTTGTAATTTATTCTTTTTTGTATAAGAAGATTAAGATCTGACTTTATTGGAAAGAATGGTATATCATGGAACAATAAGAAAAGAAGACATTTAGGTGTAGCTTACAGAACAAATAAAAGGAGCCCCAAAAACGTAGGTACCGTACTATTGGCGAAAGAAAAATATTAAATGGCTTTGGGAAAGCAAGACTGAATTTTAGCTCTTGTCAGGAAGATACTTCCAATCTGCTTCAATGTAGGGACCTTCATCTTTTACACACTGGTAGCATAGTTTTGTTTTGTTTTGTTTTGTTTTGTTTCTTTTTTTGATGAAATTTCTCTGCCTTCTCATTTAATGGGTCTAAAGGAAGTCCCACAAGTGATGTTGTTTTGCTAGTGGCTAATTTCTGTAAATTCAATAATGTAGAGTTTCATCTATTTTCCCCAAGTGTAATGGATACTATATAACCGTGTTCATTCAGTCATTGACATCAGGTTTCTTGATGTTCTGAAGGAAGATTGAGCCCTGTGTTGGTTCTGCATAGGCGTTATGTTCTCAGCATGTTCTATTGTCACATGGGATTGGTGAAGAAAACATTTGACAAACCTCTTCAAAGCTATATACATTCTGAACAGTTAGATACAGTGGGCCTGGAATCCTGGGTTAAATGGAGTGGTTCATGGCAGCATGATGGAGGTTTGGGTGTATCTGCTGGAACCACTGGGTCATCATGAGCCTTTAAAGGGAAGAACTGGACACAACAAGACTGAAGTGCAGGCAGGGGCCTGGAAGTTGTTTAGGGGCTTCCTGTCTAGGAACAAACTGGCTCTGGGTAGTTGAACATTAATTGTTGAAGCAGAAAAACATCAGAAACACTCTTGATGGACTATCTGCTCCGAATTGTATCTTAAGTGGGCCTGGCAATAGTAAATACCACTGCTATGGTCTCAATATCCTCCCAAATGCATGTATTGAAACTTAATCCCCATTGTGGTGGTATTAAGAGCTGGGACCCTCTGGGAAGTGATTAAATCATGAGAATAAGGCCCTTATGAATAGGTTAGTGCCTATAAAAGGGCTGAAAGAAACCACCTTAGCGCCTTTTTGGTCTTCCACTCTTTAGCCATGTGAAGACATTTATTCACTCTGGAGAATGCAACTACAAGGCGCCATCTTGGAAATGAATAAGGTTTCTCATCAGACACTAATCTTGCTGGCACCTTGATCTTGGACTTCTCAGCCTCCAGAACAATGAAAAGTAAGTTGCTATACTTTATAAATTACCCAGTCTGCGGTATTTTGTTATAGCAGCACAAATGTACTAAGACCTCCACTCTCCTTCCCACTGTTCTTCTGGTTCTGTGTATCTGAATGAGGTAGAAAGCTCAGGAAAGTCCTTGCCCAAAGTCCTTTACATTTTCGAAAAAAGAGACCTGTGGGTGTAGCAGATTTATAGGACCACATGTGATCTAGGCCTGCCTTCCTCATCCACATTATCCTATAGTGCTTCCCTCCTTGTTTTCTTATTTCTAGGCATCTGGGCCTTCTTTTCTATCCCCCTCAATCTGTGTCACCTCCCACCCCTTTTGTACACACAATTTTCTCTGGAATGATCTCTCTAGATACTACTGGTCTACCTCCCTCACTTCATCTTTGCCTCTACTCCCATCCATACATCAGGTCGAAATTTGGGAGCAACTCCCAATAAGACCCCTTTAGCTTATCTCCCTTGTTAAATTAGGTCCCCTGTAATCTGCTCTTTGCACAGAGCTCTTCCTGAACATCTATCCTGTAGCACTTTGTACACTTGTAATTAACTGAGTAATGCTTCTATTCACTTAACATCTGTGTAGCCTACCAGACTATAAGAGCAACATGGGGCCACGGCTCACACTGTATTGTCAGTGCCTGGCAAGTGAAGGTTAACTCAAGGGCTGACAGTCAAATAGAGGAATATCTCTGTCTTTGGAGAACAGGCAGCACCAAATGGTGGAAAGAACTTTAGTCTGAGAGTCAAGAATCCTAGGCCCTTGTCACAGCCCTGAAGTTAATTTCTTGGGTGATTTTGAAGTGGTTATAAAAAGAAAAGGTGCCTGAAAATTTCTAATATCATGGCAATGAAAGAAAAGAAAAGAGAGGAGTTATGTGGTTCAACCATATTAAACTGCTAATATTTAACCTTTTTTTAACCTACTGAAGGGGCAATTTCGTATGATTTAAACATATGGTTTAAGCTAATTGAATAGAAGTCCCTTTCAGCTTTGTTGTGGGGTCACTGAGTTTCTTCCACAAAGCTTGGAGTCCGATTTTAGATGAGTTTCCTTCTAAGGCGGTTGGGTCAGCTCACAGAGAGGAAAGTGCACTGTGTGTGTGGGACATGGAGAGCTGGTCCTAACTGGTCCCAGTGAGCAAAGAAGGTGGGCTCTGGTCATCACTGTCCCTAAATCACATTTTCTCACTCCCAGTCACAAGTCCCACATCTTCACTTTGAACATGGTTTGAAAAGATGATCTTTTTTTTATGTTCTTATGCCTGCCCCTCGGCCTTTGTGAAGCAATTTCTACAGAAACGATGGTCTGCCACCAAATAAGAGTTTACTAAGAATAAAAATTGAATTTCGTCTGCGTGTTGACAAGCTGATTGATCTGGGGGCTCTCGTGACCGAATCGTCTCCTAAGCACATTCTCATTTATCATGTGCGAGATTGTTTCAAAATCAATAGCAGCCCTGCGCAGATGAGTGTCTGCTGGGGACCTGTCAGGGCCCACAGCCTTCCCTGTAATGCTACTAATTTTTTTGGCAGAATTATTTCAACAGTTAAATTGTTCTGTGCCTGTTATCCCCATACTTTTACTAGAATAGTTTGTTGAGGTCCTAATTTTTAATATCCTCCTTGTAAAGTTGAGCTTTAAGGAGTTTGCCCTTTTTAATCATGAGGGTAGTTTCTCACCCCTGCTTTTCTTGCCTAAAAATCTGTGTTTGAGAATTAGATTATATTTTAGGATCTCACTTGAGAGTAGTAGGAAGCAACTCTATATTCAACTTGCATCAAAGCACGTGTCATAGAGAAGCAGGAGTGAGGCAACCTGACTTCACTGAAAAGAATAGCTGTGTGGCTTTCGAAATTTTCTTTCCCTGTCTGGGCCTCATTTTAAGAAATTGAGTCAACTGATATTGTAAGAACACTGTTTTTAACAGGCTATTTGTTCAGGTCAGGAGCTGCAAACTGAAGGTACATGGGTAGTATTCAGACTGCAGATAGATTTTATTTGATCTCCAAAGTATCTGTTTTGTTTCATTTAACTTAATTCACCCTTTTTCTACTTAATTTTAAAAATTAATTTGTTGATGTTTTTAATTTACATGAAGTACCATGAACTCACAGAACTCGTAGAACTTTGGCACATGCATAGATTCTTGTAACCAATGAAAGCGAGATACAGAAGAAATTCCACATTCCAAAAATTCCTTTGTGTTTCCCCTTGATATTCAAGTGCCCCCCTCCACCACAACTTCAAGCCTTTGACAATCACTGATGTGCTCTCTTTCTATAGTTTTGCCTTTTTCAAGATACCATATAAATAAAATGATATTATTAATTACATTTTGAGACTCAGTTCTTTTACTTAGCATAATGCATCTGAGATTCATCATGTTGTGTGTTACCAGCAATTTGCTCCTCTTTGTTGCTCAACAATATTCCATTGCATGGATGCACCATGGAAGTACCATAGTTTGTTTATTCACTCACCCGCTGAAGGGTATTTGAGCTGTTCCTGGTTTGTGATGACTGCTATTGTTTCATGTGTCCTTTCCAAAATTCAGGTGGTGCCAATGTAATAGTATAAGAAGGGAGAACTTTAAAAGGCAATTTGGACGTGAGGACTCCTACTCGTATGAAAGGGATTTATGGTCTTCTAAAGGAGACTTCAGGCAGCATCTTTTTTGCCCTTCCACCTTCCGTCACGCGATAGCAGAGCAACAGGGCACCATCTTGGAAGCCAAAAACAAAGCTTTACCGGGCACTGAATCTGCCAGAGCCTTGATCATGGACTTCCCAGACTTCAGAACTGAGAAAATAAATTGATGTCTTTTATAAATTACCCAGTCTCAGATATTCTATTATGGAAGCACAAAATGGACTAAAACAATAATTATGAATAATGCTGTTATAAAATTTGAGTACAGGTTTTGTATGAACATTAAGTTTTCATTTGTCCAATATAAATATCTAGAAGTAGGATAGCTGGATCATATAGTAAGTGTATGTTTAACGTTTAACATTTTCAGAAATTACAAGTGTATTTTTTTCAAAGTGATTATGCCATTTTGTACTCTCACCAGCAATGCACAAGAATTCCTGTCTCTGCATCCTTACTGACACTCGATATTGTCAGGATTTTTTATTTCAATCATTCTAATAGGTGTGCAGTAGCATTTCATTATGATTTCAGTTTGAATTTCCCTATGACAAATGATATTGAGCATATTTTCATGTGTTTATTTGGCGTCATATTTCTTTTCTTTTTTTTTTTTTGAAACAAGAGTCTTGCTCTGTCACCCAGGCTGTAGTGCAGTGGTGTGATCTCCACTCACTGCAAGCTCCGCCTCCCGGGTTCATGCCATTCTCCTGCCTCAGCCTCCCGGTAGCTGGGACTACAGGTGCCCGCCACCACGCCTGGCTAATTTTTTACATTTTTAGTAGAGACAGGGTTTCACCGTGTTAGCCAGGATGGTCTCGATCTCCTGACCTCATGATCCACCTGCCTCGGCCTCCCAAAGTGCTGGGATTACAGGCGTGAGCCACCACGCCCAGCCCATATATCTTTTCTAGTGAACGATTTGCTCAAATATTTTGCCTGTTTTTAAAATTGGGTTGTTATTTTCTTATTGTTGTCTGGGAGATTCTTTGTATATTCTTGGTACATGTCATTTGTCACATATTTGCTTTACAAATAATTTCTCCCAGTGTGTGGTTTATCCCTTTATTCTCTTGTTTTTGTCACAGCACAAAAGTGCTTAATTCTCATAAAGTTCATTATTTTTCCTTGTAACATTTTTTTGTGCTTTTGATGTCATATCTAAGAAATCTTTGCCTAACCGAATGTCATGAAGATTTAGTTCTGTTTCCTTCTAAGTGTTCTATAGTAATTTGTTTTATATTTGAGTCTGTGATCCATTTTGAGTTAATGTTTTTATCTAGTGTCGGGTGTGGATCAAGCTTCTGTTTTTCTTTTTTGTGTGTGTGTGTGTATGGATGTTGAAAGGCTTTTCTTGGCACTGCTTGTTGAAAAGACTGCCCTTTCTCCATTAAATTATTATCAAAAATTCAAAAATCACTTGATGATGTTTGTGTGCTTCCACTTCTGGGTTTTCTATTCCATCCCACTGGCGTATCTGTCTACCTTTTCATCAATGGCACACTGTCTTGACTACTGTAGCTTTATAGTACATCTTAGAATTTACTAGTGTGAGTTTCCAACTTTGTTCAATTTTTCAAAATTGTTTTGGCTATTTGAATTTCTTAATCTTTCCATACAAGTTTTAGAATCAGTTAGTGTGTATGTACAAGAAATCTTGCTGGGATTTTGATTGGGGTTGCATTAAATCTATGAATCAACTTGGGGGAAAATTGACATCTTTACAATATCTTAACTATATTGACTCTTTCGCTCCATGGTCACAGTGTCTTTCTGTTTCTTATAGGTCTTCTTTGATCTCATTTATCAGCATTATGCAATTTTTAGCACACGGATCCTAGACATATTTTGTTGTATTCATATGTACAATTTCCTTTTGAGAGCTATTGTAAATGGTACTGTTTTAATTATTTTATTTAGAATTGTTTGTTCATTGTTCATACATAAAAATAAAATTGATTTCTATGTATTGATCCTTTATTCTACAACCTTATTGAACTCACTTATTTGTTCTAGGATCTTTGTTGTAGGCTCCTTGTGGTTTTCTATGTAGAGAATTGTATTATTTATGAATAGGGATAGTTGCATTTTTCTTTCTATTCCAAATGCCTTTTATTTCTTTTTCTAGACTTATTGAATTTGCTAGGACATCTAGTACAAAATTGAATAGGAGTGGCAAGAGTTGACATCCTTGACTATTTCCTGATCTTATGGAGAAAACATTCAGTATAATGTGCTGGGTGTACTGTTTTTTGCAGATATCCTTTATTACATTTCCTTCTATTCCTAGTTTTCTGAAAGGTTTTGTTATGAATGAATGCTGAACTTTGTAAAATGCTCTTTTTCTGCATGTATTGATATGATCATATACTGTGATATATTACATGATTGATTATTGAGGATTAAGCCAGATTTTCAATTCTGTGATAAACCTCATTTGGTCACCAATATTTTTTAGTGTAACAGCTTTTAAATAAACACTTTGAATTTTCAGTTTCTCCTCATAAGTCAGAAGATCTGACATCAGTGACTCAGAAATCCTGCCTGTTTACAAACTACAGTTGAATAGAGGCTACTGTCTCACAGAGTGGGTAGGTGCCATCAGGAAACCATAGTAGAAGAGAGTCAAGAATGTTTATCTGTGGCATAGGTACTCGTGGCTTTTTCAAAGGAAAGAAATATTTATCTATGATAATGTCTCCAAAAAAGTGAAAAGTGAAAGACAGACAAAGAGTTCTGTCTGTTTCAGGGAAAATGGAAGAAAACAGGTACTTCGAGGAAAGTAGAGAAAGCATGTACTTTGGGGGAAGTGATCAGTATTTTCAGCTATTTTCCATCACAGTTGTCACCACCTTGGCCCCTGCAGGCATCTAGGTTAGAAACTCTGCTCTAAATGAATATTCCAGGTATCATTCCCTAAACCTTGCCCAATATACAACCATGCCAGACCTCTGGAGGGGCACAGAGTGACTGCAAGGAAACAACCAAGCATATAATTCTTCTTAGTATTTGCAACTTGGACAAAGGTGATGCAATGAAAGCCCCAGGCTGTTTCTTCTGTACCCAATCATCCACATGACTCCCACATCTTAGTATGATGATCTTTTTTTCCCCTACTTTATTCATTTTCAACCCAAGTCTTTATTTAGTGGCACAATATTTGATTCCAGGGCAACTATTCTTTGGAGAGAATAAAGGATGATACATTTGTCCCATTAGCGTTTCTCTTGGAATGCTCTCTTGAGTCTACAATGAAAACCTTCCTCAAACATGTATTTCTCTTTTGTGCCTCTGTCTCCCCAAGTAACTCCTTCTGACTAAGGTGTCCATTCTATTAATACATTTTTTTAATACCTGAAAATATTTACCAATGCCCCAGAACTCTGGGCAATGCTTTTGACTCTCAAAGGAAAAATTAATCAAGCTCTTCATGGGTCCTTACTGCCCTGTTCTTCCTTCTTTTGAAGTTCATTATACTGCTATCATCTGATAGCTTTAATCATGACTCTAAAACCAATTTTAATAGGTAAAATGTGGACATAGTAAACAAAAACATCAGAGCTTCTGAAAGTGTATGCAGTAAAACATAAGTATCTGCCCTCACTCTTAACCCTGTGTCCCTGGTACTTTCCCCTAGAGGAGACAACTTGTCTCAGTTTCTTGTGTCTCCTTCTGAAGGCCCTCTCTGAAGCATGTGTAACACTTTGCACACAAATGAAGACACTACACACACTTATTCACCTTGCTTTTTTGTTACTTGAAATATATCTTAAAAGATTGTATTTTGAAAATATGTCCGGAAGAGTATTCCACATCAATATATTTACTTATTCATATCAAAATATTTATCAAATGCCTACTACACACCAGCACAGTTCAACCTCTAGCGATGCAGCTTTGAACAGACACAATTGCAACCCTCACTGATTTATTTTCTGTGTTGTTTTGATTGACAAATTGACTATTTTGATTGGCAAGTTTTCATTGACAAATTAAAATAATATAAAACAAAATTATGTATATATTATGTATCATGTTAGATAATATAATATGTATTATGACAGCTGGTATTTAGTGCTATGCAGGAAAATAATGTAGCATCAGAAGACGGAAAATGTTGGGAGATGGAGTTGCAATTTTAAATCTACTGGTCAGGAAAGGCCTCATTGAGAAGACGGCCTTTGACTGGGGATGGAAGTCTGTACCTGGTATATACAGGTAACCTCATTTTTTTAAGTGAATTATAGTCTTCTAAGTACATGATATACCATAATATTAACGCATTTGCTAGTCCATGTTAAGGGACTATTGGTTGTTTCTACTCTACGTCCAATAAACTATGATACAAAGATTATCTTTGCAACCACTCTTTGCATATATGAGCATCTTTAAATATAGTGACAAAAAGAAACTCTCAAAAGAAGTGCTGTATCAGAAAAAACAATTACCTGTATACATATTCATGTCATTTATTAGCCTGAGTTTCTCAAGGGTAAGAACCGTATCTCAGACATCTTTGAATTTCCTGAACCTACAGGATGTTTTTGGTATGAACACGTAACATCTCAGGTCAAGAGTGTCGCTTTTCATTCTTCCAGTAAGCACGCCAACTTCCTCAGTCCCCTAAATTATATCCTACAGCTTAAGTTCACATCTACCCCCTTGGACCCCAGCTGACATGGCTGAACTTATTACAGGAACCTAAAAGGTTCAGAAATAGGACAGAAAAGTAAATAGGACAGAAAGTAAAAAGTCTTTTCCATTAGGCAATAAACAGTCATTTTTCTCTTCCGCATAGAAGGACACTGTGTCCTCAGGATGTGAAATCATGAAGGCTCACCCCAAAGGACAAAAAGAATAATTCACATCTCATCCTTCAGCTATTGTAAACACATATGCATTGCCTTCCCAAAGCCCTTTCTTTGAGGGTATCCAAAGGAGACTACATATCCTCAAGGTCAAGGTAACTGAGAAAATTGGCAGACTCCAAAGGCTCTTGAGCATTTCAGTTAAAGTTAAGATCAGTTTAGTTTAAGGAGAAAAAAAAAAAAAACCTCCCAGAGAAGACATGATGGATACGTAGCAACTTGGAGCTCTGATAATATTTTCAGAGGATGTCAGAGCATTCACAATTATTCAGTGCTCAGAACTCATTTGCTCTCTGGCATTATCTGTGTTGGTCACAATGGAAAGTATCCTTGAAACATGTAGGGAAAGGTCATCTCATGAAAATAATAAGCAAGCTCTTTGCTCTTAGTTCGCTTAGAGGAGGTAAGAGGAAAATATATAAATAAGAGAGTCAATAGCTGGATGGTATGCCTGAATTTGTAGGGCAGATGATTCCTGCTGACGCCAGAGGCTGGTGTTCCCAAGAAGAGCAACAAGAAGTGATTTCTATTAAACCCTCATATCTTATTAATTTTATAACATAAATTGCCGCTAGGCTTTCCTGTGGAATAGACAATGATGATAATTTACACATGCTGGACAGATAAATGGTTCAATTCTTAGTTACAAGAGACTGTTGACAGTGATTACTGATGCTCATTTCTTTCATGCACATTATGCGGGGCAGGAAACTCCAGGTTTAGAGGCCTTTCATGTTTTTTCAAAGTAAATCAGTCACTCACATAATAATTATTTATTATTCCACATTGGCAGACAGTTGGGTGCATTTATGACAGTTAAGAGCTTGAGACAAAATGCTGCAAAGTGGCGCAACCGATAAAATATTTTACAGCACAAGAGATAGCAACAATAATTAGAACGCCTCAGTACATAATGAAAGAAAAACTGTGAGGTTTTACCAGTGACTCCTGGATAGTTTTCACTCATACCTCTAACTCGTTTGGGTCTGAAGTGCTGGTGTTCATGTGAGATTTGGACCCAGACCACTAGAAATCTTTATAAAGGCCCTCCTTCCCTAAATATCATCCATCCGCCCATCTGTCCACATATTTCATTTTTCATTCATGCATCCAACTTTGATTAAGCATTTTGTATGTGCTGAGAATTCGATTAAGTTCTTTATTTCATATCTAACTGGAAAGACAGACCCTTAACTGAGAACCGGATGAATGATCATTTCAATTTAAATTGGTCTACCTCTTCCGATTCCCTACCTTGTTGTATTTCAGGTGTTCATCAGAGTTAGGTTTCCATAAAAAAGAAAGTGTTAAATCTGGGTTCTTTTGTCACAGTGTTTGGTTAGTGTTTTTTTTTTTTTTTTTCTGAAATCCGTTTTTTTAAAAAACACGTTACAAAAGAAAATACAGTGAAAACTTCATTTCTCTCATATTGCTAAGCTCTAATTGCCTCCCCAGGATACTGGTTTCCTATGTCCTCTATTGCATTATTTACGTACAGTCAGGCCTGCTAAGATTCAACAGATAACCCCTAAAGATCACTGCACTCTACAAAATCACACAGCAAAAACAGCAGGTCTGATGGGGAAAGGAGGGGCAGAGTTACAACACTCTAAAATATCAGCGGCATATTTGAAAAATAGTAAACACCATAGGAGTCTAGTAAAAACAGCAGAACAGTTTTACATGTGTTAAGGGGTTAAGAAATACATACATACTACAATGAGCATGACATTTTACCTTGAAAAAGAACTAGATTTTACTTATAGAAATGGATATGGAAGAATTGTAGCTTGCAAGTTTCTAGGAAGTAATAGAAGGAGGGCTACCTGATGGAAACTTCAAACACCAGATGTGATAGGTGTAGCTCATAACACAGCTGAGCTGAGGGAGCTGGTAGATGTTTGAGGTATGTGTGTGTGTGTGTTTTGGGTATTTGTCTGTGGCTCAGAGAAGTTGGGTACAGTTTTCTGTGTTCAACTAGTGTTTCTTGCAGAAGGCATTATGCATTAACAAACACAAAATCTGCATTATGTTCAAATTATTACCTAATAGATAAATCACACCAGAAAAAACTTTGTGTTCTCAAAACAAGTATTATAGCACAACTGACAGTATATATGAAAATATGTCTTTTACTTTCAACATAAACTTTAATGTAGAGCATCTTCTTTTCTAAACTTTGAAAATACATCAAAATAGAAAAGTTATGTCACCTATCATTCTAAAACAATCACACTTATTTTTGAATACTTTTAAGATACTTTATTTACATACATGGTTAACCTTGCCTTAGAGAGAGTGTCTACCAAAGGAAGTTGTTGAATTAAAGTAGAGTTGTTTCAGTGATAAGTGGTAACACTTTCTCAAGAATTACTTTCATTTTAGATGGAAAGAACCTAAATGGCCACCAAATGATGAATGGTTAAACAAAATGTAATCTTGTCATATAATTCAGCCACAAAAAAGAATGAAATGCGGATACACTCTGCAATATGGATAATCTTTACAATTCTGTTTTCCTTTTCAGCTCGCAGAATGGCAAGGCTTTATTGTCTCTCTCTCTCTCTTTTTTTTTTTTTTCTAGAGATGGAGTCTTGCTCTGTCGTCCAGGCTGGAGTGCAGTGGAGCGATCTCGGCTCACTGTAACATCTGCCTCCCGTGTTCAAGCAGTTCTCCTGCCTCAGCCTCCCGAGTAGCTGGGACTACAGGTGCCCACCACCATGCCCGGCTAATTTTTTTGTATTTTAGTAGAGATGGGGTTTCACCATGTTGCCCAGGCTGGTCTCAAACTCCTGAGCTCAGGCAATCTGCCCGCCTCAGCCTCCCAACCAGGATTACAGGCATGAGCCACTGCATCCGGCCTATTTCACAGACTTAATTTTCCCATGGGTTCAATCACAACAGAGCAGAGTTATTCAAAGTCAAGTCTCTAATATTTGGCAGTCTGTGTTTAAATCCTAGCTCTCCCAATTATTTTTTATGTGTCTTTGGGCTAGCTAACTATACCCTTCTAGTTTTTATCATTGTAAAACAGGAATATTTATACATATAATGGGAACGCTTTTAGTATTAAATGAGATGATACATAGAAAGCTCTTACCCCTGTGCCTGACATATAGTGAATGCAAAAAAAAAAAAAAGAAAGAAAAAAGAAAAAAAAAGATACAGCTGTTTTTAACTCAGAAGAAATCTATCTGAAGTCAGAGTATGAGAGCAAAGTGTCTGAATTTTCTCTAGGTTTCTTTCCATATGGGTGTTTGTTAAATTCTCTTCTGGGTTTAAAGCTGGTGCTATGTCATGGCTTTGTCTACCTGGGACTTTTTTCTGCCTTCACTACCTATGATGCGCTATGATGCTACTCAAAGCACTGTGATGTTTTGAGTATATGGGATTTGTGAACTGTTACTATCACAGATTGTCGTATCTTCTCTTCATTGTGGCTACTGCCTGGGTTCAATATATTAATTCCAGTCTTCCATCTCCTTTTATATCCAGGTATTCTCCAGAAGTTGTAATCTATGAATAGAGATCGAAGGAGAGTCATTCATAAGAGCTGATGAAGGAGTTCCACAACTCCAGCTATTGCAACTAGAAATACTAATGTAAGTAAAGAGAACAGTTTTCTGATTGGTGCAGTCCTTGGAATTCTGAACCAATGAAAGAGAGCAAAAATGGGATGAGAAATCTTCCTATCCTTGGTCCTTTAATCCTGTTACATGCCTTTATGCTCTGGGAGGTGCTTCTAGATTCTGCCTAATTCTTGGCGGACCTACTTCTTGGTGGTGGGGGAAATTCTTGCCTTCTGTGCCTCTGCTGTTTGAAGGTAGAAGACCTCTTCCTTATTTACAATATGCTTATGTTTTTGGTGTTTTTCTCAAATTCAGGACCAGCAGAAAAATGGTGGAAAGTGAATGCATGTGCTTTTTGTTTTCTGATGTCTGGTGAGGACTGGGAGTTCTTTCCAGGGGCAGATTGTCTGACTTTTGCAACATCTCACAGAGGGTACTTTCAAGGGGAGTTAGTAAAATCAGAAAATCTCAAGTTGAACAGAACTTTAAGAATTACCGAACCTAAGCTAATGCCTGGTGTTCAAATTATTTTAATAACATCCCCTTCATACAATTTGTGCAATTTCTTCTGCACTATCTTCTTGATACCAATCTCACTAGCCATCATTATAGTCCATTTCATTGTCAGACAACTTGCTGAACCAAATTAAAATGTGTCCTTTATGTATGACCTTAGAGGTAAAGGAGAAAATTATTATACGGTCAGGAATCTGCATAGGAAACAGAAAATACTCTAGGAATTATAATCAAAAAGGCCTTTAACAAAAGGAATTAAAGACTTTCAAAATTATTGAAAAAAAATGGATGGTTCAGAAGTTGAGGGATTGATATGGTTTTTTTTTTTTCTAGTTTAAACTTTTGTTGAACTATAATGTGCATACAGCAAATGCCATTAATATTTTGGCTTCAACATCACCCGATAGGAGACTGCGTCTACCGCCAGTTCCTGCAGCTGTCTCATACCCACAAATGTGGTCCCCAGACACTGGAATCTGCAGTCAGGCAACTACAGACACACATAGCCATTGCAGGTTGTTTGTCAGCCAGTCCTGCTGAAAAAAAAAAAAAAAAAAAAAAAAAAAAAATTCTGCCTACTTTCTACCTTCCAAATCTCCCAAATCTAATTTACAGAGCACAAGTCACATTGAGGGCTATGGTCGCAAGTTGGTCTCAGAAAAGTTGTTTTTATCTTACCAACCTCTGTGTTATAAGGGTGTATGTAGCAGGGCATGAGAATGCATGGCAAGGAACAATAGACCATATGAAAGAAGTTATCTAAGTTCTAGATGGACAGGCTTTTTTTTTTTAACCAAAAATATTTCTTCCAATGTCTTGGCCCATATAATGTATAATAGTCATGAGGTTCAAAAGAAAAAGGCACTCGATTAGTTATCATTATCTTCTGAATAGCAGAAATGTTTAGCCATTTTAAGACATTAACACTTGAGCTCAAAATACTTTTACAGATTTGCATTAATCAATTTTCAAGATCTGATGAGTACAGAATTATAGGGTCCTGAGATTCAATAAAGAAACTGGAGAAGGGCAGAGAAAGGAGAATTAAATGATAATGAATATAAATGAGATCTTTTCCTCAAGAAAGGATAGCTCCTAAAGATTACTTTAGGAATCCGTAGAAAAACAAAGGCAAAGAGCCCCAGTGATGGGGCTATCATGTAAAGTCTCAAAAGCATTCCCTGAAGTGATGTGTTCTTCAAATTTTTACCGGTAGACGTGGGAGAGACATGAGAGGCCATCAGGAGCAATTCACTATGACCACACTTGACCAGTGAAAAATAGAGTGCAATTTATGGGATGCCCAGGACCTTTGCCTGCTCCGTTCCCATCTCTCTGGAGAGCATCAGTGCAATCAGGAAGTTTATTCCCTTGTAAACACACCTTATTTTTAACATCTTAGTCATATTCAGCTGAGTTATCATTGCTTATGTTATTCAAATGACTCATTTCCTCTTGCAGCCTGCAAATATTAGACATGAACATATCCCATATCTGTCTTATTCCCTGTAACCCTGAGAACCATCATTTAGTTTATCCAAAAGAAGAGTTTTAGAGGAAAACCATACCAAAGGCCAACATAAAATGCAAGAAATGGAAAAGCGAATTGCACATGTATCTTTTTATTTGAAGCCTCCACACACGAGAAAGGTTCAGCTTGTGTTCTCTGTAAAATGTAGATGGATGGCAGCAATAACATCGGATATAGGAAAAAAAAAAAATCAAATCACTGAGTAGGTCACATTCTAGATATATTATATCAGGACAGGGGGGCTCTACCTTCAGGCATGTGTTGCCTTTCTCAAAAGGCTTCTGAAATGTGTCCATGCATCCTTCCCTTCACCCTGTTTGGGCCTGATTCGACACTGCAGTTCACATATTGTCCTATATTCGGACTGTTTTCTTATCATTCCATGAAAATCTTATGCTCATTTATACATTTTCATTTTTGCTGTTCATATGCTGGTGGTTTCCCTCCTAAATTCCCTTTACCTGGCCAGTGCATCTGGCCTTAGCTGCTGAACTTCTTGCCCATAGGTTACCCCTTCACTTGAAGGGAGGGCCCATGACCACTGACTGACTCTTGGAGAGTTCAAAAGACCCCTTGCTTTAAGAGGAGGATATTCTACATTGCAATTAATGCATTCGAATCTGTAGTTTATGCTTTCTTTGTAGGGAACCTGATCTGAGGCACTGCCAAATAGGTTTTTTTCTTGATCTGCTTGCAACTTTGAGTCCAGACACTTTCTGCTTCCCCAAGGTAGTAAAGGTCTGGGTTCATTTCCACTAACCTTCCAGTCTTCCCTGATAGTTTCAATTCTCTTCTCTGTTCAGAGATGCTCTGTCATTCCCAGGTGGTGATACTAAGTTGAGTGCTCTCATAGATGCTGTCTTGTGGGGTCAACTGCCAGTTTGTCATATATATAAACTGTAGTTCCCTCAGGAAGGATTGGTAGAGGTATACAATGTGCAGTCCATAAATGGTGTCCACCTAGCTTGACTTATAAGAGCAGTTGATTACTACCACCCAGTTGCTCGTCAATTCCAAATCAAACCAACCTGCACCCTTCGATAAGTCAGGAGCAACAACTCTGCTTACCTAAGGAGGATCCCTATCCCCGGTCACTGCAGGGGCTTCTGACAATGTGGAGCAAAGAAGGGGGGTGGACAGAATTACTGAGCTTCAAATAAACACAAGTTCATGTCTTACCAAGCACCTCATCTACACATGAAAGGAAGGCTGAGCCATCCCATGCTGCTTGTAGCCAACTGATTGTCAGGAGGAGTTGATTTTTCAAAGTGGACATCCACAAACTGAGGCATCTGGCCTAAGAAACTGAGTCTAGGATTAAAAGAAGAACAAGTACAAGAGACCTCACTTGGAGTGTGCAGATTGGTTCTTTTAGAAGAAACGTAGGAGGGCCCTTTGTCAGAATAGAAACAGTTTTGCCCAGAGTTTCCAAAGCTTTGCTTTTTGAAACATAATTTTCTCTAGGTAAACTGAGAACATAAGATTCTGTCTTCAAGTAAATTTTGAAATCTACACACTATAGCCAATGGAAATGTCCAAAGGGCATTAAAGGCTCTGAAAAGTCCTGTAAGTTAAAAAAAATCTGTCTAACTTTGTTTAATCTAGCATTTTTTATTTTTATATAAACACAGAAGAAAAGTTATTCTGCACAGCTATTTATTGTGGAAATCTTTATGGACATTCTGGGGGTGGCAATTATGGTGTTGGGGGATAGGGTGAGAGCTAGTGAGGTCCCGGTCATCTGAGCCCATGTGAAATTTGCATGAAGCCATTCTACATTGGTGAGGAATTGAGTACAGGGCCAGTAAACTGGTTTTTCTTTTTGACATTTACTGGGAAGATAATCATTTGGCTACAAGCAGCATGGGATAGCTCAGTCTTTCTTTCATTCTGTAGATTAGGCACTTGGTGAGAGTTGAACTTCTATCTATTTGGAGCTCAGTAACTCTGTTCTCCTTTTCTCTTTCCTCAGTTGTAGGAAGCCTTTGTGGTGACTGGGAATTGGAATCCTCCTTAGATAGACAGAGCTGTTGCTTTCTGCCTTCCTGAAGGATGCAGGTTGGTTTGGTTAGGGGATGACCAGCAATGGGGTGTAGTGAAAATGGAGTCTATTTTATTACAAGGACTATTTTATTCCCATTCTTCAACATGACATTCCAAGAATTACATAATTTATTCCTCACAAGCATCATTAGGATCTACAGAACAGGTGTTAGCATCTTTCTACTTTATAAGTGAAGAAAATGAGGCCCAGAGAGAAAACAACTGTCTTGATTCATTTGTACTTCATCCAGTTTCCCATCCACTTATTTACTCAGAAATATTTGTCAAGTACCAACCCGATGCTGGGTCCCATGCTCCTGCATTTATCTCACATTGGTTTTGTTCTATACAGAAAATGAACAACCATGTCATAGCAGGCAAGGTGCATGGTCTTGCCAGAGTAGCAAGATGGTGTCCAACTCAACTCAACAAACAGGAGGAATGTCGCCACTCTGGGCAGGCTCTGGGTCCAGGCCATTTCTTAGGAGACTTTTAAAGATCTGAAAAATCTAGAAACAGATTCCTGCTTCTGTTTTTGTGGGCTACTGTTCAAACCAGTTTACTGTATGTTTTCCTTGAATACAAACATTATTAAGTCTTAAAAGGTTTATACTGTTCTAAATTATCTAAACTATCTCAACCAGGTTTAAATTAGGTAACTTTAGCTCAAGAGTAGAAGATGGTGCAACACTGAATCTTCTCTCTTGTATTTCACATAGGGGAGCAAGTTCTTGAACTTCAGAACTTATGTCTGTGTTTAGGGAACACCATAATAACTGAAATAAATGCTTATTTAGAATAAAAATATCAAAGGCAGTTGCTTGCATATGGCAGGTCGTTAATCGTTGACTAACTTAATGACTATGTGTGATTATTATGCCCCAATGTGGGATTTTCTAACCTGGGCACTATTGACGTTTTGGGCTAAATAACTTTGTTGTGGGAGGCTGTTCTGTGCATTGTAGGATGTTTAGCAACATCCCTGACGTCTACCCTCTAGATGCCAGCAGACTGCCCAAAGTTGTGACAATCCAAAGTGTCTCCAGACATTGCCAAATATTCTGGAGTGGGCAATATTACTCCCAACTGAGAACCACTGCCCTAATGTGCACTGAGCGTACTGAGTGGTCATTCATTCTTGGACCCGTGCATCAGGAAGGTAGATAAGGAAGTTGAGCAAAGTGTGAGAAGCTTGCTGAAGGTCAAGTCTAGAGTTAGCTATATGGTGGGGGCTAGAACAGGAGTTATCTGCCTCCAACCTTATGCCAGGCTATTTGTTCCATAGTGACAATGACTTTCACATGAGTGGCTTCTGCCAAATTCGCAGCCCTTTGCAGCTTGATGTGAGAGCACCGTGAGGAAAGGCATCCTAATTCCCAAATGAAGAGGCCCATAGGAATCAGACCTTGGAGGGCTGTGTTGTCCGCTTTCTGGTTTCATCTAGAACTAGAACTCTCTGCGCATGAGCAGCCCAAACATGAATATTCCTCCAACAGTCCTACCCTAGTTAGCCATGGCATTTGGAGATAGTGGTTAATGACAAACAAACTGCACCTTTTCCAGACTCCAGATAACAGATGGTCAAATGGACTCTCTTAGGGGTGGCAGTTTGACTGTTTCTTCTCTCCGTTTCTCTGTATATCCACGTACATCATGACTTGAGTTACAAAACATTGGCTGGGCAAGGCTTGGGGTTGGTAGGGAGCCATGGGACCTAAGCCTCTGTTTATGACACATGTCATATTTCATGGACCACGTCTGGACCCCACCTGCCTCCTTAATCTCCCTGGAATGCTGCCGCTTCCTCTGCAAGCTGCATGCTGTTCTGATGACTTCGGTGGGTACTGCAGTTTCCAATTTCCTAACCTTTCTATTAAAATTAATATTTAGATTTTATAACTTTAAAACTGGAAGAATGATGGAGGCAGTATTTGATGTTTATGTCTCTCAGTCACGAAAATGCTCCCCATGTCACTTATGCCGGGCCACACACATGTAGTCACAATAAATAGCATTTAACATGTTTACAGTACGGAGAGGATGAGGAGGACTTCTGTTTTTATATTGATGGACTCAGCTGGGCTGGGGATACTATTGTTTACAATGAGCTACATTTTTTGTTGTTCTGATTTACCCTCAAATTAAATCTTTATTTCAGAAACCAACCCCAGGGAGTCTCTGTAATGAGAGAATGTAATAAACAGCATTAGGAGAGGGCCCGTAGCTGCTGCTCCCTGGTAATTAGTCCAAATGTCTCAATCAGAGTGGTTTTCAAAGTTTTATGGCTGCAGTTTGGTCACAGGTTTATTTGTAAAAAGCTGGTTTGGCATTTTGTTCAGCCTGGCCTTTGCCCTCTAGGGAGGGAAGCTGGGGGTCTGGCCACACGGAACGGGACGGGCAAATCAAGCTTTTAGGTTTGCTCGGGGGCCATGCCCGCGTTTCTCGTTGCCATCTGTTTCCAAATTGAAAATGATCTGAATGTAAAGGAATTGAGAAGGGGAAATAAATATCTGGTCTTCTTTTGGAGGACACGCAAAGGAAGGCAAGGGGCCGGGGCTGGGACCCTGTGTGTGGGAGTGTTCTCATGAAGGCGGGGCCACGGCCCTGTAAAGCTCTGCAGCAGGGGAGAGGTCATTAAAATGCCCCGGTGCCCAATGCACCCCCTGTCCCTCAGTTTGGTGGGAAGAAGGAAGCCTGGACCTTAGCGACACTCCTACCCCTAAGCCATACAGAACCTCCCTGGGGGCCTATAAGTTGCTGAGAGCTCTAGCCTGCCTAGGCAAGGCTGCCCTTCGAGGTGCCGGAAAAGACACAGCAGCAGGGCTAGCTCCAGGCAGCCTCCCATTCACTCTGAGTGGCTAAGCAAGGCAGCGAATGCAGACAGGCCGAGCCGGCTGCTCACTGTGCAGATTCTCCTGCTGCCCTCTCTCCATAGCATTTGTTTCGTCACTCAGTATTGGCTGAGAACCATAAGTGTTGAGATACTCAGCCATCTTATTTTCTGTGCCAAATGGCAAAATCCCCAGAGTCCCGGACAGGTAGGAGACTCCATAGGGCATAATGGATGGATAATTTAAATCAGAAAATCCAGAATGTCTGGTGTCTGTGTTGCAAGCCCCTCTGCTTGTCTCTAAGTCAGTTAGCCTGGGTGCAGAGGTCCCACTAGGTCCAGGGTAAAGGAGAGAAAGGGAGGAGGGACGGGAAAAGTGAGCGAGGGAAGGAGATCAGGTCACAGGGTCCTTCCTCATCCATGCTGCCATGTTCTTTATTCATTTTCAAATAACATTTGTTTAAGACCTATCTCCTAAGGAACCATCAATCATTGAGTCCAAGCATCTGCAAACATTTTCTGTAAAGGCCAGATAGCAAATATTTTATTTAAGCTTTGTGGGTCGTACAGTCTTTGTGATAACCACTCCATGCAAAAGCAGCCATGGGCCATATGCAAATGAATAGGCACCAATGTGTTGCAATAAGACTTTACATACAAAATCAAGTGGCTAGGCAGGGTTTGGTCGATAGTATGACCACCACTGATTTAACCATTAATTCCGTCTTCTGAGTTAATTTTGCTCTTTCTTTAGTTCTCCTCTTCCTTTCTTCATTCCTTTCCCCTTTTCTCTATGCGTTCCCCCCTTCTTCCCTCTCTCTCTTCCTTCCTTTCTTCTTTTTTTCCTTTCTTCTTCCTTTTAAATTAAGACACAGAGAACACAATGATAAGACGGGCATGGTCCTATTCCTCATGAAGCTAATTGTAGGGAATATTAATCAGTAAACAAATCACACACATGAAATATTATAGCAAACGATGCTAGTTATGCAGCATCCATCTCTGTTTCTTTCCTACAAGAATCCCAATTTCATTCTGGGTGACAAAGTCTCAGATTAAAAAAAAAAAATCAATTCTGCTTTTCTTTCAGTGACAGGTGGCCATGTGACAGATTCTGGCCAAGGAGACATAGGCAAAAATTCTTGAAGACCAGAAATCATTCCCAAGTGAAAAGAAAAGCCCCTTTTGCCTCTTTGCTTCTTGGCCCTTTTATTTTCTTTTCACCTGGAGTGCTGCTACAATTCCTGGAAGCACAGCAGCTAGAATGTAAATATGAGGATAAAAGCCACGTGCTAAAAATGGAAGCAAGAAGGTAGAAGGAGCCTGGGTCTCTGAAAATATTGTTGATTCTTCATATCAGCTCTGGACTGCCTTCCTCTGAACTTTTTGTTGCATAAGGAAATAAACTGCTTATGGTTTAAGCTGATATAATAGGCTTTTCTGTTACATGCAACCCAGCATGTAATAGAAATGCAGTAATGAGCTCAATTATAATTAGGAACAGAGTAACAGGGCTGTAGACTAAAAATTTGTGCTCATTAAATACTGGTATAGTCTAAAAGAGAAAATAAGTGCAACTACTAATAGATTTACTAAGTTATCACCTCAAAGTCTGTATATCTGAACATTTAGCAATGCTCTCCAAGATTACAGGAGGAAAACGTGGCACTTAGCTGGCAATGTTGCCCCAACATTGTTTTAAAAATGATTTATGACGGCTGAGTTGTTTACTGAGTCTAGAAAACCAATGCAGCAAATTTAGGTGGGAGGTAAGTGTGGCGGCAGGTCTTGACTTAGTTCTTTCTTTTTTTTTTTTGGAAATTTTAAGGTTTCTTTTTTTTTTTAATTTTATTTCTGAAGGTTTTGGGGAACAGGTGGTATTTGGTTACATGAGTAATTTCTTTAGTGATGATTTGTGAGACTTTGTAGAAACTTCTTATTGCAAGAGGTTTTGTTTCTTTCCGCATGCAGACAAGGGAACACAGAACCATTTAGTCATGAATTCAGTTACTCTGAATTTTTGACAGAACTACTGCCTTGATATCAGGCATTCTACATGTTAGGATACATTAATAAATAAAAAGTGATACACGGGGGTGTATTTGTGTGTATGTACCTTAGAGGATAAAGGTAATCATGACCACAACAGCAGAGTATCTTTCACCAGCTTAAGAAACACCAGGTAACAGCTCAAATAAAGACCTCAATCATCAGTGAAGCCTTTAATTGAGGCCTCTGTTAAGGGTTAGAAATAGGGGAAATCTACAAACAGCCTGATTGCTAGTGGACATTAGCTGGTTGATAAACTGTTCACATGATACTTAATTCTCAGAACTCAAGCACACAATTCAAATGTGTCTATCAAGGGGGCAGGGGGGTCTCAGTCTGTTCAGGCTGCTATAATGGAATACTATGGGCTAGGTGGCTTATAACAACAGGAATTTACTTCTCACAGTTCTAGAGACTGGGAAGTCCAAGATCTAGGCACCTGCTTATTTGGTGTCTGGTGAGGGTCTGCTTCCTCATTCACAGCCAGCCTTCCTCTTGAGGTGTCTTCACATGGCACAAGGGACAAGGAAATTCTCTGAAGTCTTTTTTTTTAAAATACAAGAGCACTAATCTCTCCATGAGGTTGAAGCTCTCATAAACTAATCACCCCTTAAAGGTCCCACCTCCTAATATGATCAACTTGGGGGTTAGGATTAGGATTTCAATACATGAGTTTTTGGGCAACAAAATCATTCCTACCATAGCAGGAGTGACTTGATATAGGAGCTGGTGAAATGGAAAACTAGGTAGAAACTTCCTTGAAGGAACTTTTAGTCCAAAGGATAATTTTTCAGGAAAGAAGGAAAGTGATATTCTACCTACTTTTGACTGAAGTGAAGGTACACTGATGACATTCTGGAAACATACTCACTTTGATTCCTTCTCAGACACTGAATTACATCAGCATTTAGAAATCAGAGCCTTGGCTTAAATTTCCAAGATTCCTGGACTCTTGTCATCCAGGCACCATGCCTTGGGGAGTCAATAACTCTCAGTTTCGTGGCTTTCTTCTGTCTGCTTGATCATCTTCTTCTTCCTGCTTTCATAGTTTATTGATGAATGAGATGCACCTTGGATACTGAACATCACTAGGATGCTCTTTTTTATTTTTCAAAGAATTGCTGCACAGTGGCACACCTAGACTGCATTCAGAAGCTTTCTAGGAAACTTCACTGCATTTTGCAGAAGGCTTGAGCTTTTGGGTCAGCATTTTGGAAAGGAAGACAATTGATTTTTTTTCAGCCTTGCTGATGCAATTCTTTTTGATGTGTATCAAGTGTATTTTGACACAATCCCTTGAGTCATTGTGGTTTTCAATATTCTTGGCCCTATAATGAAAGTCAAAGGAAGGGGGAATCTTTTCACTTAATGTTGATTTCTAATATTGATGGTGCATTATCCTATTTGTGTTTCAGAAGCTACAAGGGATAGAATTAACCCTTTGGGTCACAGATTAGGTACATCTCTTGTGGGACTATGGCTAACAAAAGCTGATACTGACACTGGAGACAAAAGAACTTCTTGAGAATACATGTCATTCTTATGCAGGTAACAATTTTTTTTATCATTACCTATTTTATGATAAATACAACAGCTGCAGCAGAATTTGTAGTTTTTTTTTTTTTTGGCTGTAAGGCATCTTAGAGAGTGTTTGCCAATTTTCTGTCTCAAAAAAGGTGTCTTCACATCTTGATTTAGCCCTGAATAATTCAACAGAATCTCTAATAACAGAGTTGCATGTTGCAAAGCCCCAAAACATGTTGTAAGCTTAAAGAGGCAGCAAGAAATTTAGCATCACAAACAGAAATCAAAGAAAGCAAGGAGATCTTTAAAGGGTAGGAGTCAGTGCTTCACACATGTGCAGGGTGCTTATTTTTGCCGACAGTTTTCTTGTTTGCCATACAGCAGAGGCTCCTAAAAGGGACAAAGAACATTCCTGGAGGTTGGCTATTGCTCTTAATTATTTTTTAATGAGAATTTCCTCCTTAAAGCCTGTCCGTTAACTTGCCTGCCTGCCTGCCTTCTTTCCTTCCTTCCTTCCTTCCTTCCCTCCCTCCCTGCCTCCCTCCCTCCCTCCCTTCCTTCCTTCCTTCCTTCCTTCCTTCCTTCCTTCCTTCCTTCCTTCCTTCCTTCCCTCCTTCCTTCTCTTCTCCTTCCAACACATAATTATTGAGTTCTTACAACTTTTCAGCCACTGTGTTAGGCCTTGAGGTTTGGATGATTCATAAAAACAAACCTTAATCCTCATCTAGATTAGAGTTTTTAATCTTGTCTTTCTCCCAAAGACCAGGTTGTTTTGGTGATCCCTTGGATTTTCTGAGATAAACCAGTGTTTTCCCAACAAATTTCCTCATCCTACTGGCCCATTTTAGTTAATATTCTTTAAATAGCTATTGTTATTTTGTAATTTTACATAAAAATCATGATGAGTATATTGGAAACCCTGACCTACAAGGGAATGTGGAAAGGAATGGGGGAAGCTTGGTTTGGAGATTGTAACTTTGGAAGATGTCTTCATATATTTGTAAATCTATATTTTTCCATGGGGTAGATCTAAGATTGAATGAAAACAGATTTGGGTTCAAGAGAATCATACATTTTCTCACAAATAGAATAAAAGGAAATGCGCCTGACACTGCACTAAGTATGTGGGTGTGTTTGTATATTTTTCTCTGCATGTGTAGAATAGGGTTTCTCAATCTCATTACTATTGACATATTGGGTCAGATAATCCCTTGGTTGTGGGGGGCTGCCTTGTGCATTGTAGGATGTTTAGCAGCAGCATCCCTGGCCTCTTCCCACTAGATGCCAATAGCAATGCCACCTGACCACCACTGTGACAACTAAAAATAGCCCCAGTCTTTGTCAGGTTTACCCTAGGGAGCAAAATTGCTTTCAGATGAGGATTATTGAATATTCACTTGCACACACACGAACAGAGGGACAGGTTTATCTGGGGTAGAGCTAGGATTCTGACTTAAAATCCACAGGTTCCCTGGAAAACCACATAGCTTTTTCGGGATGTAGGGACTTCTCAGTACCAGAGTTATTGATCTGAAGCAGACAACAAGTTGTCAGGAGGAACTGGAGGAAATCCTGTCTCAGGTAGGGGGGTGGACTCTATGATCCCTAAGTCCCCCATTTCCAACTAACAGATTTTATAATTCCATAAGACCAGATTCAGATTAGTAAAATTGGTATCAGTTTTTAAGGGAAATACCAAACTAAGGTTATGACAGTGGGCCCCACAGTGCTATATGAAATATGATGCAAGGTTATGGGGTGAGATGAGTGGGAGAGGTTGAGCTTGTTTGGGGTTTAATTGGCAATCAGAAATGTGCTTCCTAGATGCAGGCATGTCACTGTAAAAGCACACCCAGGATGTTACTTTCTTTGGCTGAAGTTATTAATGTGTTGATTGATGTCAAAATGGGAATTAAATCATAAATGTGCTTCAGTGCCTCGGGCTGGTGTCTTGGCAGCTTCTTTAGCCTTGTCACTTTGGAGAGACAGCTCAGATGGCCCTGCCTCATTTTTTTGATGATTTCTTAAAGATTTCACTTTATCATCATTTGTCTATGAGCAGGCTTTGCGCCCCATCCCATTAGTATTACAGTCAGAACAAAGTTGTTGCCTACAAAGGAGCCATGGATGGATTTCATACTTGAGTGAAACAATGGGGTGGTACATTCTATAAAGCAAACAAAACAAAATAAAATGTTCCTAATTAGTGCTATTTACAGACATGTAACACCATGGCTGCTGATTGGGGATCTATGTTTCTTTCCCATGGGAGCCCCAAAATTCCTAGCATCTGCTCACAGGCATAAAAAAGCATGGCCTTTCTCATTTCCAAGTTAATCCAATTTGAGTGTGGACTGAGAGGGACCAGAACTTCCCGAATGGCCTGGCAGAACCGGGCAGCTCCACATGGCATCATTACCAGACCACACACATTATGTTTAATAGTCAGACCCTGTGCACTGGATCGGAGTGCAGAAAAATCAATGAATTTAAAATTCCTCAGGAACAGCCACCTTCTTCCTCCATGCTGTGGAGGCTTTTATTCTAAGCTCATCATCTCTCACCTGAATTTCAAGTCTCTTAAAGGCTGGCACCGCGTATCGATGTGCCTTCTTCCTGTTTATTTCCTGCAACATTAGTGAAGCAATGTCTGTAAGCCCCAGTACACTCATATCATTCTCTTACTTAAAAACAATTTTGGTTCTTCTGCACTTAAGGGACAAAATCCAAAATTCAAGCAATTGGAATAAATTACTCTTAATATCATCACATCACTCCTTCCCTCCAGCCTCTGCTGTATTAACCATCTTATCCTCAGGTGAGAGTGTATTATGGGTGTATCTAGCCACATGCCACACTGTCTAATGATGATCCTATTTCTTTTGTAGCCCATCTCAAATGTCTCCTTCACCGCGAATCCTTCTTCATGTTTCTGGTTGGAACATGTTTTTTATTCTCCAGGGGTCCCTCAACACAATGTATTCAATTCATCATGTGATATTTTGTTTTTTTTCCACTTACAGATTTGTTTATTTGTTTACTTTACTAGCCCTTATGGTTAGAGGGATGCCTTCCTTGATGCCTGGAACATAATAATAGTCATTCATTCAAATGTTTTGGAATGAATGAATAAATACATAATTGGATGTAAGTGTGAATAAACAAAAAGGTTCTCTCCATTTCCAAATCATTCCTTAAAATAAATTGCCAAGACTCATGTGATTTTAGCAGAGTGGTGGTTGAGAGCTCAGACTATGCATTGAAACTTAGCTTCTCTACTTATCAGCTGTGTGACCTTGGCAAGTTACTTGTCCTTTCTCTGCCTCAACTACTTCTCTCTGTAAATGAGAATAATAATAGCACCTATTTATTTATTAGAGTTGTTTTGAGGATGGAATACATCAGTGTATTTAAAAGATCTTAGAAACTGGCCCATAATAAGTACCATGTTAGCATTAACTTATTTTTGGAGACCCAGCTCTTCCCAGAATCTGATGTATGGATTTTCCACCACACCACCACACAAAATGAATCACCAGGACTTATTAAAAAAAAAAAAAAAAAAAAAGATACAGTTGTTAGGGCCCCACCCTAGGCCAATTGAGTCAGAATCTTTGAGGGTGGATCCCAGGCATGAATTCCCTATCAGATATTTCAAATAAAGAAAGTTTTATAAAGTGCTTGTTTACAGAGGAGAGTATGCTTAAGGGACCAAACAAGAGATGATGAGGCACCCAGGAGCTAGAAACGATGAGAAGCACCAGCGCACAGAAGGAGGCCGGAGTGGGAATAGTGTCACTGGAGTCAGAGAAGGCTAGAGCCCCAGAGGTGGGCTGCCTCATCTCAAGGGACTCAGCCTCGAGGTGAGACATAGCACCAAGGCAGTGAGGTGTGGGAGAGAACCACCTGACCTCTTTCCCATTCCTGGCTTTCCATGTCTGACTGGACAAGCTCCCCATGGCAGAATCCAGCCATAATCCATCTGGAAAGAGAGCAGGGAGAGCCAGCCACCAGGGTTTAGCAGCCTTGGGTACAGACCGGAAAGAGAAAGGCAGAGAAGCCAGCACAATATTAGGAGAAAAACATCCCAGTTGCTTCTGTTGCAGAATGAGGAATAAGACCCACTGATCCGTATAGCCATCCTTATCAGACCTCTCTCCAGTTCCTCCAGCAGCCAAGAAAGAGAGCCATCCCGGCCAGAAAGCACGCGGGTGGCTTTCCTACACCATATTCCTCAGGAGGTGCTTCCCAGGAGAGCCATTTCAGTCTTTCTTCTAGGATACCAGGGACTAGGGGAAATGATTTCTAGGAAGTACCCTGATCACATAATCCAGTCAGTTTTATGCCTGAACTAACAGGTACCTTTCTTTCTGGGGTTGTGGGCTCTGGAAACTCAGGAGCCTCCCTCAATGAGAATTTGAATTTCAAATACAACGCCTTACATTTGGGAAGAAGCTCATGGCTCTTGCCTCTTTGTTTTTATCTAATAAGCAAATGTGCCAGAAAAGACCCCCCACACCCCACCCACCCAGACTTCCATCAAATGTCAGATCATATGACTCCCTCTAATTTGCATAAGCACATGGTGAATTTGGAGAGTAGAAGGTTGTACCGCACCCTCGGTGAAGTGCTTCAGTTTGCATTGAACCCACCAGCTTGTTTTCCCATCCACAGTGTCGGCACATTTAAGACTTCATTTCTGCCGCTTCCTTTCCGAAAGGGGGAAGATATAAATCACAGGCGCAGAAGTAACTAGCAGTTGTGACATTTTGTTACAGAGTTTAATTACATGAATCATAAAATATTGCTACAATTTTCCAAACTGTTAAACCTTAATTAATATGAACCCACAGGGACCACCTTGATCGTTCTAAATATTCTGAATCACTACTCCTACAGTAGTGCTTCCGTCCGCCTGAAGTGCTTTGTAATTTGCAAAAAGTGATTAATTATTAGAAATGAAACCAGACAAATTAATTTAATATAAATGAGGCTGTACATGGTTTGATTAATTCTTTTTAATTACCTATATGTTATTTTTTCAATAGTTGAACAAAGAACCCTATTCTTCTCCTGCATGTTCATATTCATTAATCTCATTAGCACAGAGTATTAATATAATTTTATCGCACATTCCAGAAGTACGGCACATTGACAAACCGTAATGAATCGTGGCATTAGTGTCCTATCACTACATTAATTTCAAGACATGCCTGGCTCATCTGTAATTTACTTTGAGACTTCGTTTAAAATGAGCTGAATAAGCGTGTAATTATGACATCTGCTTCTTTTCAGGTACCTCTTTGTAAATCAGTGACAAAGGAATAGCAGGTTTAAATATGTGTTAACACTTGGATAGCATGTATAATTGCAATATGGCGATGTGTAATAAGATTAAATTAGACCGTACTATACCTGACATATGCAGGAACATAATTGAACTATAGTCATTGTTACAGTAGAAGCAGCTGCAAAATACCAATATTTGAATTGAGGAAAGTAAAACTGAGTTAGAAAAGAAGACAATGAGGATAGCTGTCAATGAGTCACCTAGAACATAACCATATCCAAATAGGATGCAAACTCTTGGTTTTCAGCCTCTTCTCTCCTTGTGGCTGATAACAGTTGGTCATGAATTTCATGACATTTTCCAAAAGGGTCCATTTCGGATGTCACTGGGGCATGACCTCACGCTGCATATCTTGCATGCTCAGCGCTTCTGTTCTGGGTGGGCCTTGAGGTGGGCATCTTGCCTGCAGTTCCCATCCTGAGCCTCAGGCAGGGAATTAGAATTCTAGGATTGAAATATACAGCCTCCACATGGTTAACCCCAGATTTCCCTGAGCAAGATGCCTGGGATGACAAATCACTTGAGATAACCTGGGAAGTGAGGCAACTCTGATATTGGCTCTCGGGGAAAAGTTAGGAGGAAAGGATTTAGGGACTTTGAATCCTCTAAAGCCCATGCATTGTTGGTCTAGAGAAGAAAATCATGTCTTCTATTACAAAGCTTCTCCTATCTTTCCTGAAAATGAAGCCTTATGTCAGCCTTTAGGATTTATTCAATTTTTGGCAAGGATTTAGCATGTGCCAAATCTACCCTGTTATTCCTGGGCAAAATGGAGGGCTCACTTAGTCGTACATATGATTTCTTTCTTTTGGAAGCCCCTGAGTGTTTGAGTACAGAACTTAATAAGAGCCCAGGAAACATTGCTTTTGAGGAAAAAAAAAAAACAAAAAAAACCACCAAAGGAATTCAGGGATGTATCTTTAAACGATTTTAAGAAATTGTCTTAATGAAACCCCCACACCAGCCTTTTTAAGTTGGTGGTAAGCAAATACAAAGAGGCCCTAAAAAGGAGATGAAAGGAACCCTGCTTCATCTGAAGATGCCTGTGTGAAATGCTGACGCAGAGTTGACAAGAGGAAGGAGGATGCATTAATTATATGGGCTACAATGTTCCATTACTCAAAAGTAATCTCATATTAGCAGGGATTGACTCATTTATCCAACACCTAAAAATACCTTCTGGGAGAGAATGAGATATTTATGCGGTTAATTTGATGGAAATATTGACCATCAGACTTTCAACTTAAAGATTCTCCATTTTGATGATATTCAAGTGTGTTGTCAGAAATCAGCCATGGCCCTATATGAACTGGGAGGTCTGTTAAAAAATAGATTCCTTGACCCCACCCCGAGCTCGGGGATCAGAAACTCTGGGTGTGCCAATTTGTAATCTGCCTATTTAAAAAGGCCCTGGTGATTCTTAGTACACACTTTTTAAAGTATTCTAATCTCATTTTACAGAGGTGGAAACAAAGGGACTCTAGAAAGGAAAGATACAGCAACACAGCTGGGACTATAATCCTGATAGCCTGAGCCTGGACTTCAGCTGGTCTTTCCTCTTATGTTGTGGGTGTGCGTCGAAGTAGAAGGCTGGATTTCGGTTTCATCAATCAGTGGGCACCCACACTAGCATCCCTTGGTACACTGAGTTGGCGCTTCACTATACCTAGGAAACAGATGCTGTAATAGTAGCTATCTATGGAGGTGAGCGTGCCACAAACTCAGGAGCTCACTGTTTCTAGATCAATGTATGGAATGGTCATGGGAGATTTTTCTGCAAAGTTTTGGAAGAAGAAAGAAAAAAAACATGACTTTCAGCTTGCAGTGAGGGTATTTCAATGTCAACTTTTTTCCCACCCAGCCATTCATTTTACAACCTTATCAAGCTCCTCCTATATTCCAAGTATTACATTCAGCACTAAGATTACAACAGTGAGCAAAGTAGAAATAGAGTTTACCCCAAGAGGAATCACTTAATCCCTGACCTCTTCGGCTCTCAAAGGTGATTTAAAATAAAACAAGCCTATTACATGTGTGGTTTCATCTCTTTTCTTCTGTGCTCAAAACTGTGTTCCCCTAGACATCCTAGTATAAAGGATCATTTAGGGAAACTCATTCTTCCCTACCCTACTCTTCTCCCCTCCCACTTTCCCCCTTAATGGAAAGTTTACATGTCAGTGAGTGGAGAAGAAATCATCATTTAGGGCTATTCTGAATAACTGATCCTATCCTTCCTAAATGCTTTCCACTTCTGCTTGTTCAGTCTGCCATGAAATCCCTGTGTCAGCAGTTCACTGTGAACATCTTCAGATAAAATAGTGTTCCTTTCATCTCCTATTAGCTCTTCCTCACACTTCCTTCTTGTTATTGACATGGTTGACTATTTACCAAATATGTACTCTTTATAGTTTAAATATTAAATAATAAATGGCAAACTAAATACAATATTCAGAATGATACAGTTTTCATTCCACATTAGAACTTTTTGTTTTAATGAAACTCTATCTTGGAGTCTCTAGTTTCTTAGAGATCAAAACGAATCAGGCCAGGATTTATTTACACAAGGATGAATGAGAGAGAGTGTGTATCAACCTGATAGACTAGGCTATGCTGCTATGACAAATCATACAAAAACCTCAGGGACGGAAAACAACTAAAGCTCCGTCCCACATGGTCAGAGAAGTCTCCATGATGAAAGCAGCTGTTGTCATCCGCAATGAGTTCTGAAGGGTCTGGGATAGAAAATGAAAGCTCCAGTCCAGATGTGGCCCATGCCATTTCTACTCCAACTCATAGGCCAGAATTAATGCCACAGCTCCATCCACACAAGGCACTAGGAAGCACAGGGGTACCGTAGGCCCAGGAGAGAGAAGAAGGGAAAGATTTGGCAAACAGCACGGATGGCTAGCACAGAGTAACCAGAGGTTATCATCTTTATTGAGGTTTCAAGTCTTCTTACTAGAATGAGGCTCCAAGTGAGTAAAACATATAGCTCCAACATGAATTTCTTTGCTGAAAAGTGAGCATCTCACCTACCCAAATAAACTTACACTGAGTATCTGTTCTCCCTCCTTGAGTGAAAGTGGAGTTTCTTGGAAAACTACAAGGAAAAGCCAGGCCTATCATGTTGCTAATTACAAATTACAGTGAAGTGTGAAGAGGTAAGCTCCCAACTGACTTGAAATAATCTCTTCTTGTGTATGGAAAGCAGAAAAAGGAAGAGACCGGTCTTTGGTATGGTACACTTCTTGCAAATCAAGTTGAAGATTTAGGTGACAAGTCAGCAGCCCAAATAATATTGTTGTGGTTCTGCGGAGCAGATGAATGGGTTTTTTTTTGCTCTTTGGAACATTCAAAGTTGTTTTGAGACCACAGGGTTCTTTAAACATGGCATCCCCTGATGGAGGGAGCAATTTCTGCCCAGAAGAGGGAAGGTTAACGTTTTTCATAATAATGGGGGTTTCACCCTCCTGACATGGATGCACCTTCTGCAATTGTTTTCCATCTCCTCTGGGCTTGCCTAGCTATCTAAAGGTCTCAGTGGTGGGAGGGAGCCAGCGGGAAATCACCACTACACTCTAAGCCAGAGCTGCTGCTCTGGGCCTTTGTGTTCTTAGAGTGAAAAGTCTATGATACACTAGCTAGTCTTAATATCTAAAGCCCCTGAGATGCCTACATTATTAGGATGCAAAGAAGACGCAGGAATCTCACATGCTGCTGGCCAAAACTGTAACTTGGAAAACCATAACTATATCCACTACAGCCAAACATAAGCTTTACTTGTGACTCAGCAATTCCACTTCTACATATGTATGCAATAGTATTGACTGTATGTGCTCACCGAGGACTTATATTAAAAAAAGGACTTCATAGCAATAGTTGGCATAGAAGCCCCAAAGTAAAAATAATGCATATCAAATCAACAGTTGAATGGATAAAATGTGGTATATTCATATAATGGAATGCTACACAATAATGACAATACTGAACTACTACAGAGTGAATCTCCATATATAATGTAGAAAAAAAAATAAGCCAAACAAACACACAGGATATGTTCCATTCACGGAAAATGCAAGCAGAAGGCAAAACTCGTGTGGATGTAGAGATCGAAAATAGCCATCACCTTTTGGGAGAAGGGGCATGCAGGCTGGAGCCTTCTGGGATGCCAAGATATTCTCTGACTACATCTGAGTGGTGACGATGTGGCTTTAAAACGCACCAGTATATATAAATTTACTTCATTTTTTCTTTTGAGACAGTCTCGCTCTGTCACCCAGGCTGGAGTGCAGTTTTGCGATCTTGGCTCACTGCATCTCTGCCTCCCGGCTTCAAGCGATTCTCCTGCCTCAGCCTCCGGAGTAGCTGGGACTACAGGTGTTACACGTGTGCGCCACCAGTCCCAGTTAATTTTTGTAGTTTTAGTAGAGACAGGTTTTCGCTATGTTGGTCAAGCTAGTCTCAAAACTCCTGACCTCAAGCAATCCGCCCACCTCGGCCTCCCAAAGTGCTGGGATTATAGACGTGAGCCACTGCACCCAGACTACTTCAATTTAAAAATAAAACTAAACTAAGTTATGTTGGTTCGCTTAATCTATCAGTTTAATATGTGCAAAGCAGGCAGACACAGATGGTGTGTGTGTGTGTGTGTGTGTGTGTGCATATGCAAGCCTTAATTAACTATATGACCTGGTGGTTTAGTAACTTAACAGATAAGTTACTTGCTCAATTTTCTTAACTGTAAAATAACAACAGCAATAATACTTGCTCATAGGATTGTTGAGGTGGTTGGATTAGGAGATATGTATGACAGGTGTGAAAGAATAAGATGTGTGTTTGTATTTATGGGCTTGTACATATCCCCATAAATGCATAGATATGAAAGAAAGAAACAAACACTTCCTGGTTACACATTTATTCTGTTCACTCAATTATTCAGTTAAACATACATCAGCAGTCCACTCTGTGAGGTACTATTTTATGGGCAGGCTGCAGAGTGGTGACCAAGACAGACGGGTCTCCTGTTCTCAAAGCGTTTACATTCTAATTGAGGAAGACATGTGATAAAAGCAAGTGGACAAACAAATAAAAATGTAATTTCAGTTTAGGCAGAACAGGTGATGGGAGACAGAATAACTGCAGGTGAGAAGGGGTGAAGCTAACTTGATTGATGAAATCAGAGACCATCTCTCTAGAGACGTGGCATGGGGCTGAGACTTGAAGGATTAGAAGGAATCCACCCTGGGGAAAGCCTGGAAAAGAATGCTCTAGGCAGAGAACAGCAGATGCAGAATCCTGAGATGGAGAGAGCCCATGATGTGTGAGGATTCGAAATGGGACCAGTGAAGGTCTCATGAGGAAGAAGAAAAAAAAAAGGGAGGGGGGAGGGAAATGGGGCCAGAGGGGAAGAGAATGGAATCCAATGAGGTTGAAGACATAGGCAGGAGAGGCACATATACAACGCTGTGTGCCGAAGGAAGAAGTATAATTTTATTCCAGGTTCTTCTGGACACTACTGAAGGTTTATTAAGACCTGAAGATTTAGTATTTTAAATATATCACTCTGCCTCAACGAGTTGCTTTAAATATAGTATCTCTAAAACAGGTTAGACTTACATGCCCTTACGTTGTTGGAACTGTAGTTCTTTTGTGGGAGAGAATTGAATTTATTTGTTAAAAAGCAATCTGGCTAGGTGCAGCGGCTCATGTTTATAATCCCAACACTTTGGGAGGCTGAGGCAGGAGGACTACTTGAGGCCAGGAGTTCGAGAGCAGCCTGGTAACATAGTGTCTCTACAAAGAATAAATTAGTCGGGCATATTGGTATGTGCCTGTAGTCCCAGCTACTCAAGAGGTTAAGGTGGGAGGACTGCTTGAGCCCAGGAGGTTGAGGCTGCAGTAAGCCACGATTGTGCCACTGCACTCCAGCCTGGGTGATAGAGACCTTGTATAAACAACAACAACAACAATGAAAACCTTAGTAACTAGAATAAAGTAGAAAAAGTAAATATATGTGTTTCCAGGGCAGCTGGTTTGTACTTAAGAAGAGGGTTCTGCTTAGGCTTCTGAGAAGGTAGCACAGAGACTTGGGAGCTGGCGGATGTTGTGAAGTCATCAGTGAAAAATATGGGATATGAGCCAGTTAGAAATTTCAAGAATGAAAATGTCTAATATTCAATACAAAGTATGGTTTGTTGTGATAGAAATACCTTCTCACCTACCTGCCAAAATTCCATTAAGTCTACTATTCTCATGACCTGGAAGTTTGTGGAATTTATGAAGAGGCTGGAATTCGTCCTGAGATAACATGGTCTAGACTAGAGGAAGATACAAGGAAGAACAGCTGGCAGGCACATATAGCCATGAAGCTCCCAGAAAGTCTCAGCAATTGTGATTAAGGGTTCTGCCTGGATGAGAGTGTGGATAGAAGACATAACAATCTTCACTTCAAGGATCGAGAAACACATGTAACATCTGTATGCATTTCATGTCAGTTGAACTAATGAAAAATAATTTTCTGTTAACCTTTCTCCACAATCTCTTGGTATACAGTGGAGGATATCTTATCCTAGGCACCAAAAGGATCAGATGCCATTTTTAGAGTTCTCTGCCCAGTATCAGAATTCCTGGGAAGCATGGTGAACAATTAATCTGGGCACAATGAGGAATATGTTATCCAAGCCATGCCGAGGCCTCTGTGATGGAGAAGTGAGAGCAGAGTCTGAATGTCTGTGATGCTCTGAATCAGCATCCTGCCTAGTGAGAGCCAGGGACACACACAAAGCTTCTGGCTTTCTGGGCATCCTTGTCTGTTTTCAAGGTGGCTATCTCCTTCTGTTTATCCACGTTTTTCTCAAAGCAGGCTACAGTGCACTCAAAAGTCTACAAAAGTATATGCATATTACACACTTAACAAAATGTACATGAAGGTATCATCATGTTATACTTTATAAAACGTATAATCATATTTTCCTGCCCAGAGATTATGTCTAGTTTATGTTCATCAGAGTCCTTGTGGACTGATACTTTCTATCTGCACTAAGAGGCAGTAGATGGTGGGGCTAGAGGTGCATATTCTGGAGCCAGACTGCCTCTCACCAGCTAAATGAGTTGACAGGTTACAGGGCTTCACTCTATGTCTCAGTTTTCTCATCTGAGCCACAGGAATAATTATGATAGCTACCTCATAGGGCTTTCATAAAGATTAAATCAAAATATACATTTTTATATATAAATATCTTCTAAGTGATTTTACAGATAATGTATGTGTATATATATTATAATACGTATATAATAGTGTACTATATATATGTGAAATTAAAATAGCTACCTTGTAAAGTTGTTATAAAGAGTAAATGAATAAATATATGCATAATCATTTACATATCCATCTCCTAAGTGATTACATATGATGTATGTTACATACATATATATCACTATATTGTATTAGCGATTATATATTATAACTACTATAGGTTACATCATATCTAATCACTGAATATATATATATGCATATATCTCATACACATAGATACATACATGTACACACACATAGCACTTAAAAGGATGCTTGCATAAACACTTTGTAAGTTTATATAATCAATTATTTTTCTTTACAGACCATAATTGGTGACTCTAGCAGAGGGCTAATGATATCCATTTTTTGTGGCTAGAATTTTTTTCATTTTCATTTTTTTGGAGTGGGGCTAGAAGGTGTGTGAAAGAGCTGAACCTCGATCTTGCCTCTCATGAACCCAAAAAAGATGCATTTCAGAGCAAGAAAAGGACATCCAAGGAAGGCTGTCTCTTGCCTATGGCCTAGTGTGAAATATAAAACACTTCAAGTCACTGAATAGGTAAAAGAAAATAAAAAGGAAATCCAACCAACTCACCAACATTCTGAAACTAGAATAAAGAGGGAAAGAAGTTAGGAAAGCAAGTGGGGCTGTGAGTAGGAATAGAAGGCTTGTGTGACAGCGAGTGGCAAACACTGCACCTTATTGAGCAAGTTTAATAGGCTCTGGGGGCCCCCCAAGTCAGGGTTAGAACACATTTTTAAAAGGGAGAGAAAATGAAACTCTGATAGACTGTGCAGAGGGGATTATCCTTCGCTTCAAGTTTTATTTGAAAGAACTGAAAGACAGGGTCCAGAAACCGTAGGGTTTGGCTGGTGAAAAAATAATCAAACAAAACATTTATTTTCACTGATTTCAAGGGACTTGCATGACTCTGAGGTTGAGAAATAAGTGAGCAATGGAGGCAGGAGAAGGCCTCACCTGGGCAGGCTGAGAGTCTAGGTGTGGAGGAAGAGAGAGGAGGCTGATGGAGACGCACGTCCCCTGTCCCTTCCCTGTGTACCTCTGGAAGGGATGTCAGCTGCTCCACCCACATGGAGGGAAAGATGATTATTTGGTCACTGCCTGTTGGGTAAGGCCACATACCATAAGCGAGTAAGACTTCTCCAAAAAGAAATGGGCATTCCCACTGTGTATCCCTCAGGTAAGAGGAAGGCATGATGCTGAGAATCAAAACCCAGCAGCCTTGGTGTCACATGTCCAAAGAATGTCTCTTGGTTTATGTGTCTGCATTGAGGAGTCTACAGTGTCTTGGAGATGGCTAAAAGACAAGCCTTTGCCACAAAAGCTATGTTGAAGTTACCTGTAAGGGACCCCAAGCTGAAGAGGAGGTGCATTTTGTAAGCCAGTTAGCCGGTTTGTGGTTTCTCTCTTATTTCTTTTTTACAACACCCAAGTGGACGCTGCAAGATACCACTCAGGTCCACAATCAGCACCAGCTTAATGAGTGATGCACAGGGCCCCGTGCTTAGAAGGTTCCATGCTTGGTTTACTGCATTGCTGTCATCATCTTGAAATTCTCCATACTTTTTAACAGAATGCCCTGCAATTTGTGTGCCCTGCAATTCTGCATTGCTGTCATCATCTTGAAATTCTCCATACTTTTTAACAGAGTGCCCTGCAATTTGTGTAGTGAGTACTGCCTCCTACTTAGGAACTGAGACACTCATTTCCCTCACTATAGGGAGTGTTGACTAATGACAGCTTACAGCTATGACATTACCCTGTGGAAGAGATTTTCCTTCCCAAGCTTAAACCCTCTCCTCAGGGACAATGCTATACCCAGCATAGATTTGAGGGTATGAAGACACAGCTCCCTTGCCTCCAACTGGGACAACTGGAAAGGACCATCCTTGCTCTGGAGCTCCTAATAGGTTAGTCTGAGACCTCTGTTGCAACTGCATCACAGTCCAACTTCTTTGGCCCACCTGGGCTTTCCTCATTCTCTTACAGGTGTTTTTCACTAGAGGACTCCCCAAGAAACCTTCTGCATGCAAATATCCCTCGAATTTTTATCTCCAGAAACCCAAAGACACCTAGCCTATTCTCAGGCATGCTACAGAGAATCAGGGACAGAATCTTGGACCCACATGTGGACCAGGAAGCTAGCATGGTGGTAGTAGCAATCATCAGTGAAAAGTCCCCCAGTGTAACCTAGAGAAAACGGGGTCAGAGAGGTTAATGAATTGCCCCTCAAGGCCACACAGATGGTAAGAGTTTGAGCCAGGATCCAAACTTAGGTTTCCTGGCCCCTAATTAGATTCCTTTACAATAAGCTATGAGAAGTTGTCACACTTCTTAACCCCACAGGGAGCCTGGCAGTATCTAGTTAGCACTACATGCAATGGAATTACTTGCATTCTCTTCTCCTTCTGAATTCCAAAGTACTTTGTTGGAGACTTGCTGGTGGCTCTTTGTATGTCACCTCTTGTATAACATAGAAATTATCCTTTCCTTGGAGACAAAATCAAGTAATTTCCTCATCCACATTTAGTAGGACACTTGGCATTTCTCCAAATGTCTCCAGTGTTCTATTAGTCTGTTCTCACACTGCTAATAAAGACATACCTGAGACTGGGCAATTTATAAAGGAAAGATGTTTTTAACGGACTCACAGTTCTGCATGGCTGGGGAGGCCTCCTGGTGGAAGGCAAAGAAGAAGCAATGTCATGTCTTACATGGTGGCAGGCAAGAGAGCTTGTGCAGGGGAACTCCCATTTATAAAACCATCAGATCTCATAAGACTTACTCACTATCATGAGAACAGCACGGGAAAGGCCCACCCCCATGATTCAGTTACCTCCCACTGGGTCCCTCCCATGACATGTGGGAATTGTGGAAGCTACAATTCAAGATGAGATTTGGGTGGGGTCACAGCCAAACCATATCAAGTGTTCTTCCGGGTTGAACCAGCAACATCCACCTCTCCTGAGGACCTGTCAGAAAGGTAAATTCTCTGACCCCATCCCGGACCCAGTAATGGTGTTCCAGCAAGCCTTCCAAGCATTCTGGTGTGCTAAAGTTCCACTGCTCCAGGGATTTGGTCTTGGGACCTTGCTCGGTCAGGCCTGACTCTGAGTTCCCGCACCTGCTTGGTGTCAGTCTCTCTTATGTCTTCCTCTTGCAGCTAGTTCTTAAGTCTTTGCTTTTTGCAATCCCAAACAAGCAACTCAGCTCCACTTTCTCAATGTCCCCCAAATGCCATTCACACAATGCAATTGAATGTAGCACATTTTACCAAAGGGAGAGAAAAAAAGAAGATGTTGGGAGAGAAGATAGTCTTCCAGAAAAATCGAATAAAAACCTAAAGCTGACTGTGGACATTCCAGATCTTCAGACTTCCTCAACCACAGGAAATTGTCTCTGGTTGCCTCTTTTGTTTACCTTCCAGCCAAGTTTCTCTCTCCTCCACACCCTTGGGCCTCCTCACCTTTTCTAAGAAAAGGAAGGGCCTCCTCACCTTTTCTAAGAAAAGGAAGGGCCTCCTCTTCCTTTTCTAATCTCCCCATCCCTCACTCAATACCTCTTCACTTCTCTCTTTCAGGTATATCTTCATTTCACCCAAGGGTTATCTGGCTAGGTATAGTGGTGCACACCTGTAATCCCAGCACTTTGGGAGGCTGAGGCAGGAGGATCATTTGAGGCCAGGTGTTTGAGACCAGCCTGGGTAACTTAGCAAGACCCAATCTCTATTTTGTAAGGTAGTTATCTGTTCAAAACTAAAATGGCCCAGCAAGAGGAGCTTGATGCCAGTACTTCGAGCAGCTGTTATTCCTGGGGCACTGGTGACTCAATTTCTCCTTGTCTAGCACCACCCAGTACACCACCTAGCAGTGTCCTGATGCCACTTGTTATCTAGAACAGGTGCTGCCACTTAGGTGATCAGTAAATCCCCATCAGCTTGGGCAAGACCCAGTGCTCCTGAGGATAGCTTTGGCTTTGGTATTCTCTGAGGCCTAGGCTTAACCAAACACCACTTTGAGCTCTCAGGCAGAGTTCTGCTGAACTGTAGAATTTGAGTATATCCAAATTAAGGAGGTCCAGGCAATCTCCTCTGAACAAAAAGAGTAGAGAACAAACCTTTTGAATCAGCAGAACCAGCCCTAAATACATCGTGGTGGAGACATACTGAGGCTTTTTGAGTCCTTTGTTTCCTTTTTTCTCTACCTCCTCACCCTGTAATTCCACTCCAAGCACCTATGTCTTGGTTCTCTGTGCTTTCACCCATTCTCCAGAATCCCAGGTATCACCTCTCTATGGCCTCTTTCTCTCAAGAGCAAAACAACAAAATCCCTCACCTTCATTCATCCTAACTCTCCTTTGCAAGGTAAGGAGCTGATGTGATGAAACTAATTCATGCTATGTAGCTAAGGTTTATTTAGAGTTTAAGTAGGACCCCTCCAGGAAACTTCTCTGTTTTTATCCAGGCCTTCAGTCTTCCATTTAAGACCTTAGCTGGCAATGTGATCCCTTTAAGTGTCACATTGATCCAGTGCTCATTTTTGAAATGTTATAATTGAGAGGCAGCAGCATAGCAGAGAGATTAAGCACTGTCACTGCCAGGATCTGAACCCTAGATCCACCTCCTGCTAGCTGTGCAAATTTGGATAAAGCCCTCAGTCTCTGTGTGTCTCAGATTTTTTTAAATCTATGAAATGGACATGATAATGGTATTTGATTAAAACAGTAATTCATATAAGAAATTTGGAGCTCAGTGAAGACAGGCCTTCATTACTGTAATGAGCATGTGGGGCCCTGCTGATCAGGGATAATACTGCAGTGACTCCAGGAAATCAGCCATTGCTTTGGAATCTAGCCCCATCCCAGACTATGCAAGTACCCAAAGCAACTTCATGCTGTTCTGGAAAGCAAAGAACAAATTTTAGTTTTGTGTATTAGGTGCTTGGCTTTACTAGGGCCAGCATCGTTCCAGCGCCTCCATGTCCAGCCCCTCAGCCCAGCTTGGATGTCCTCTTCATTCCCCTAGGGCAGCGTGTCTTTCTGCCTGTTACTTCTCTGCAGGCGTCTTTCCCACAGCTCTGCAGGGATGCGCAGAGTGACACAGGGCTTCAATTGAAAAATGAGTGGTTAGGTGTGATGACAACTCAAACCACAATGCTGTCAAGAAGCCCTCGCTGGAGGAGCCCATGGGAGCAAGAGGAAATCCCACAACCTCCCTATAATTTGTATCACACCGGGGAAGTGCAGAGTGGCTCCTACACAACTAAGATCCCTTCTGTTCACACACGCACAGCCCATTGACAGAATTCACTTGGGATACCAACTCCGGAAATGTTTCCAAGGCAAATGATTAATAGTAACAGGTCAAAATGCTTAAGAACCTAGCTGTACACCTTGCAGATCAAAATCCAGTGCCTGAAGTAGCAAATGAATTATATTCCGCAGCAGAACCACCTTCTTCTGCTCAAGATAACTGAGGCCAAAAAGTTATGTTTAACTTATTTAGCCCAAGTTATGTGCCATGCACTGTGCTAAAGCCTGCATGGCCAACTTCTCCTGGAACCACAATACTTGTCTTACGCAGTGTGTGATGTTGTTATCTCTTTTTACAGTCAAGGAAATCCCCCTATAGAAGTTAAGTAGCTTTCTCAACAAAGTCACACACTTCCTGGTGGAGTGGAATGGAACTGGAGCCTGCCACCAAAATCATGTTCTGAACCACCACATTATCTTGCCTTTTAATAGCCAGCACTGTGCAACCCAGTTATTCTAGGGCTCCCCTTGTCTTGAAGTCAAACCTACTGTCTCAAAGAGGATCAGATACTTCTTCCTTCACACTCCATAATATCATTTTTATCACCATTCTTAAAACACTATGTTATAATTACTCAAGAATATCCTTGGCTTCTGATCGCAGCTTCAGCTGTCTGAGAGCAGGAGCCAGATTGCTTTAACAATTGTATGTTCCCAAGCTCAACACAGGGGGTTGCACACAATAGACATGAATGAATGAGTGGATGAATGAGTGAATACAAGACCTCCCAGCTCCTTTTCCAGTGCTTTGTCTACCATTTTTTACAGGCCAACCTCTTTTTGTTGACCTTAAGTATTTTTTTCCTTGGGATCTTGAACATCTTCTCATGATATTTAGAATGAATAAAAATCATTTCCCCTGAGATTTCACAAGACACTGACCAAGTTTACAAAATAAACAAAAGCATCCCATTTTCTTTCTTACCTCTCAAGATATGTGCAACTCTCTCTTGCAGTGAAATTGGCAAGAGAAAAAAAAAAAACAAACCAGAAAACTGATGCTGCTGCTCTCGGGCTATTTGAAAGTATTGGCCAAAGTGCTGTACTGTAAATGATTTTAAGTTAGATGTATAATTCTAGGACTGACATCCCCCCAGCGATTGATACAATTAGGAGTGGTTCCCCAGAGTGACTGCTCAATATTCCTGTAATAACCTGAGTTTATGTGGTTTTGGGACCTGCTTCTAAGTATCACTGTAAGATGCTTTAGTGTATTGGGTGTGCCTCTTTATATCTTGTCTTTTTCTGATCATTTTCACATCATTGTAGTCATATAATTTAATTTTACATACTGTGCTTTTCTATTAATATTGTAACGTAAGCATTTTTTGGGGTTTTGTAATGTGTCAATGCTTCCATTTCATGGCTCCTAATATTTCCAAGTGAACGTATCATAACTTATTTAGCTCTTCTTCTATTGTAGGACATTTATGTTGTATCCAATATTACAGTCTTACAAAATAGCAATGTGATGCATGACCCCAAGGAGGGAGCTTTCTCTGAGTTCTCGTCTTGGATTGTTTCCTTAGGGTCAATTCCCAGCAGCCTGCCATTTATTCTTGATAACTGGATTTGTGAGCAAGAGATGAGCTCACCAGGGGACACAGAGCAAGAGAAGAAAGTTAACTCACTAGTCACTGCAGACACTAAAGATTATTATCCAGCTGGAATATGTGCCCTATTCTAGAGGAAATTTTCACACTTTATTTTCGTCTTTAGTTTTTAATCTACTTTATTCAAAAGCAAGTCTCTTATTGCAAAGAATGAATCGATGTAAGTAAGTATAAAGGAAAAGTTAATGACTACCTTCCACCACAACCCTCCTATTCCCACCCCACTATGATGACAGATTTTAACAGCCTGGTGTGTATCCTTTCATGTATTTCTCCAACCTTATATAAATAAAGGCTTATAAACATATTTGCTTTTATACAAATAGGCTTATATAGAGCACACTGTATTCTCCATAACTTTTTCTCTTGCATTTAACAAATACACCATGAAAATCCTTTTGGGTCAGTAAGTAAAGTGCTAGATTATTCTTTATAAGAGCTGTATAATATTCCATAGCAGAGTTGTACCACAGTTTATTCAGCCATTTTTGAATTAATGGAAATTCAGGTTGTTTCCAGACAAATGAAACTTCTACTAAAGCTACTACAAAAAAAATTTTTTTTGGTTTAAATTGTCTTTAAATATCACCTCATATCCTTATTTCTTTTTGGTAATTTGCAGTTACTTTTATGGAGTGTATGTGACTTTTTTTTTTCTTTTTTTTTTGAGACGGAGTCTCACTCTGTCACCCAGGCTGAAGTGCAGTGGTGCGATCTCGGCTCACCCCAACCTCTGCCTCCCAGGTTCAAGTGATTCTCCAGTCTCGGCCCCCTGAGTAGCTGGGATTACAGGCGCCTGCCACACCCTAATTGGGCATGGAGATGTCCATGTCTGAGGACTGTCATCGAATGTAGAGTTTCACACACCCCTCCTGGAGTTCCCCAGATTTTTCTTTTACCATTTATATTAAGAGATAGCCCTATTTTAGTTGCAAGAAACACATATTGAGTGTCCACTGTGGCCCTACAGCAGATCTACATATATAGCATAGAGAATTATAAAGAAACACAGAAAAGAGAAGCTGGAATAATAAGAAAACCAGTCTCTCTTGATTAAAGAGGTTAAATGTGAAGTATTTAATTTTACTAAACAAAGGCTGATGAATACTAACTAGGTAGGAAACACTGTACTGGATCGTGATGTCCTCAAAGGAGTCTAAGTCTATTAGGGGAAAATGAAGCTTTGCACAAACGACACAGGGGAGGGAAAGAAAATGGGACAGGCAAGCAAAGTGTAAGGATTGAATATGAAAGAGGCTATGCTCAAGCTTCTTCCAAGAATGTAAACTGCAATGTTTAGAGTTATTTTAAATCTGAAGAGAGAGAATCCCGTACATTTTTAAATTAATGATAATCCAGGTTGAGGCAAAAGGAAAGGTTAGAGTTAGAAAGCGATCTTTCAAGCCATTAGTGGTTCCTGTTTGTGTGCCAAGCATCACTGTCTAGCTTAACAGTAACCACTGTTATGCAGCAAAAATAATATAGGCCTTGGAGGCAGCAAAACCTGAGTTCAACTCCATGATTCATGGGTTCACGTATTCTTTCATTCAGTAAGCACTCACCTTAAGCAAGGCACTGTGCAGGCATTGTGGATACAGCAGAGAACAAGACAGTTGCTACCCCAAGGGGAGGTATAATCTGGTGGAGGAAAACCAACAAGAAGCCAGACATCTCAGATGGTGATGAGAGGTACAGAGACCATAAAAAGGATGATGTGAGGGAAAGAGCCAGAGGGATATCCTGATCAGACGGTAAGGAAGGGGCAGCCTGTGGGATGTTTCAGGTGATACCTGAAGGGGAAGTAGAAGGTGAAGGTCAGGCACACACCTGTGAGGAGAACAACTGAAGCAGAAGGAACAGACTGTTGTGCACAGGCACAGAGGGAGAGCCCAGAGGGCGGCTGGAATGCGGGAAAGGAAGAGAAGAGTTGTACTGAGTGGTCCAGAGGAGGTCACAGGTCAGCTTGGAGAGAAGCGTCTTCACTCTATTTAATAAACTGCAGCGAAAATCTATGGGAAGGTTCTAGGCAGGGAGACGTCATTCAACTTAAAGGCTTCAACGTCACATTCTGATTGCTATGTGGGAAATGGATTGAGGAGGCTTGTGTGGAAGCGGAGCAAGCAGTTGGGAAGCTAATGCTGGTCAGAGACGTTGGTAGCCCCAGCCCTGGGAGTGGCAGAGGGGCAGCCATCCTGGAACCTTCCACTGAGAAGCAGTGAGGCTCCTGCAGGCCAGTGGCTTCACCTCTCAAAGCCCAAGTGTCATCATCTGTTGAAATGGAGATAGTGATACTTACTTTCAGAGGCTGCTGGAAGGGACCATCTTCGACCTATATGCTGACACATGTCTCTCCAAAGGCCGACCATCTCCTCGTATGCTTTACTTCTCTTAGACCCAATTGGAAATGACAAGCAATTCAAGGTCATTGCTATAGGCTGCTAGAGACTGAATACTCCAATGGATTAAAATGAGATCAACACACAGGAGGAAACAAAAAGGAAAAAAAAGTATGTAATGAAATTCATAAATTCATATTGACATGTTGAAGAAGCTTCAGTGAGACCAACAAAAAATGAAGGTCTTGAAGGTTTTGATTCCTGTCTATCCGATCATAACATGTCCCAAGATGCTGTGCACACAATCACCAACCTTGTGAAATCCTATTACAAGAGGCAGAGAGATAGCTGACAAAAATAGGGCTTTGTGGTTTTTATCCCCAAATGGCCTGTGAGTGGGAGAGACCCTTTATGTCTCTGGTAAACTTGAGCCCTACTGCAGGTGTTTGAGTTTATCACAGAGAGGAAATGACTTTTTTGACACCTAATTTAATCTGAAGCTATTCACAGTTTAAAATGTTTAGTAACGGTGACCTTTTTAATGACTAACACATTGCAGGTGGTCCTGTTGTGGCCAGCAGTTAATGTTTGCCATCAGGAAGAGAGAGAGAAAGAATTAAATGACCACTCCGTGGCAATTGTCTTTGTATTGCAGGGTTCAAAGGACAGCTGGGTCTGAATGGAACCATAGTTAAGTATCTGTGAAAAAAGGGTGAGGGCCTTTCTCCTCAATAGGAGAGCTACTATCCTTTTCTTGGTCATTGTTGGAACTAAGTTGTGGGCAGAACATCTCAAAAAAGAATTATAAACCAGACATCACTTGCTGCTGGCCCAGGCTCTGTGTGTATTTTCTTTTTGGAAGGACAGATGGGTCTCTGATATTTCAATGGCCCGAAATGGAGAGAGGATTGTTTTAGTAGCTGACCACTGGCTGGATTTCTGGGGTTTTTACAGACTTGTAGGGCTACAGAATGTCCAGATAAAAATCTGCGTTACTGGATGAGTTGAAGGAAGCCTAAGAGAGAGAAAATAGTTGACCTCATGGGTTATACCAGATCTCATGCCACATACCAGGGCTCTTGACAGTGCCTTGTCCGCTATATCCAATGCACCAACAAGGAGGTTTCTTTTACTTTTGTCTTTTTTTTTTTTTTTTTTTTTGGAAATGAAGTCTTCCTCTCTCACTCAGGCTAGGGTGCAGTGGCATGATCTCGGCTCACTGCAACCTCTGCCTCCTGGGTTCAAGTGATTATCCTGTCTCAGGCAGGCACACGTCACCAAGCCCAGCTAATTTTTGTATTTTTAGTAGAGACGGAGGTTTCACCATGTTGGCCAGGCTGGTATCGAACTCCTGACCTCAGGTGATCCACCCACCTTGGCCTCCCAAAGTGCTGGGATTACAGGCGTGAGCCACTGTACCCAGCCGAGGTTTCATTTTCATTCTATCCCAAGCCAGGTGATGTGTGGGCTGCTTGATGATTCAGGTGACTTGGATCAGACCCATATCTGGTCTCAGACCACCTTTCAGGGCTTTCCCATCAGCACCACACTCTAAAGGTCTCCGTATTTACGGAGACTACAGCGGCTCATACATCAGGCGTAAAAATACCCCGAGTGTGTCCCCAGCTTCCAGGGCAGTGTGACAGCGCACTGTGTTAGCAAACACCATTCTAAGTCTACATTCTGTGAGCAGATACATAATTCAGTGTCTTGACTCTCCCAGCACGTCCTGTCCTGGGGCAAGCAGAGTGAACGTGCCTTCATGCACAGAGCTTTCTTATAGCTCAAGGCAGCGCATTTTATTGTTTCAGCCTTTCCCCTCCCCCTCTGCATCCCCCCACCACCCTCGTTCATCCTGGAGGCCGCACACCCCCCACCCCACTTTGGTGAGAAGCAGCAGCAGGATTCAGGAAAGGAGAAGGTGTGAAGAAGCTGCTGCTTCTTCAAGGACAACCGCTCCTCTGCTCAGCAGACTGGTACTCTGCTCCTCCTGACGAATGGGATGGGGTTTTTTCCAAGTCCTGGTTGATTCCCATGGCACTTGTTTGTGTTCAGACTGGCCAGCCCTGCTAATTTCATTCTGAAGTAATTTACATCCCCTCAGTTATTTGTGTTGAGAGTCAGACTTCTGAGATCTGTGCTCACCAGTCTTGTTCTGGCTTAAGTTTCTTCCTAGGTTGTTGGTATTATATACAAAGCCTTCTTATTATAATACTTAGACCCATCACACTTGTAATCCCAGCTAATCCCAGCACTTTGGGAGGCTGAGGTGGGCGGGCCACCTGAGGTCAGGAGTTCGAGACTAGCCTGGCAGACATGGTGAAACCCCGTCTCCACTAAAAATAAAAAAATTATCCGGGTGTGCTGGCATGTGCCTGTAGTCCAAGCTATTCAGGAGGTGCAGGAGAATCGCCTGAACCTGGGAGGCGGAGGTTGCAGTGAGCTGAGACTGTGCCACTACACTCCAGCCTGGGCAACAGAGTGAGACTATGTCTCAAAATAATAGTAATAATACTTACACCAAAGGAAAAGCATAGAGACCACACGAAGGCAGACAGGGGTTTGTTACTACAGGGATGTTTTCAGGGCAGGTAATGAGATGCCAGTGGTCTCTAAGGAATCTGCAGGGTCTTCAGGTCTTCCATAAAAGTGTCAAGGACTAAGCCACTCAGTGTCACAAATTAGGCCTGGTCGCCAAGCTCACTGTATTGTAGAAGTTTTCTTGTATTTTCTCCTATCGCCACCTCTTAGGCATGATTATTATTATTTAAAATCATTGCATTCTAAAACTGGATTAGGATGATGATTGCACAACTTAGAAAATCCACTAAAAATCACTGAGTTGTATACTTCAAATGGGTAAGAAACGTTAACTGAAAAAATTCATCAGCTGGGTGCAGTGGCTCACACTTGTAATCCTAGCATTTTGGGAGACTGAGGCAGAAGGATGGCTTGAGACCAGTAGTTCAAGGCCAGCTAGGGCAACATAGGGAGACCACGTCTCAAAAAAAAAAAAAAAAAAAAAAAAAATTAGCCAGGCATGGCAGCTTGGGCCTATGGTTCCAGCTACTTGGGAGGCTGAGGTAGGAAGATCACTTGAGCCCAGGATGTTGAGGCTGTAGTGAGCTGTGATTGTACCACTACACTTCAGCCTGGATGACAGAGTGAGATCCTATCTCAAAACAAAACAAACAAAAAAATACAAAAAAAATTCATCAAGTTATACATAATTATAATTTGTAAACTTTTTTCTCTATGTTTGTTATGCTTCAGTAAAAGAGTTTATTAAAGAAAAACTTTAACCTAAAAAACAAAAGCATTGGAAAAGTCAAATTTGCATTTTGTCGCTTATTGAAATCACACCTTAGTAACATAATGGCAGAGAAAGAAATGGTTGTTGATTTATGGAACATCTTGCCTATCGCCTATGGTTATTCCAGAACCTTTAAGCTATTAGGAGAATCCAGTCACTTAATATATCCTACCAATAAATTTAAAATAATATAAAATAAAACTACATTTCAAAATATAAGGAATGAACTGTATTCATCTAGTGGCATGTGTTGGTGTAAATTCTATATTTAGGTCCCACGTGCATGATGTCATTTATTCATATTTAAAATGGTACATGAAAAAAATCTAAAAATATTTGAATTCCCTCTCCTTCCTAGCTCATTCTCACCCTGAGACTTTTTACTGAGCTTAGGAACAGTTGAAGTTGCTACCTATATTAATGTGAGTACTTTATTGTCCTGAAATTACGGCTTTTGAAGTTTCCTCCTTTCTGAAACAAAAAAGAAAAGAGATGGTTGACATCAAAGAGGAGACATTTTCCTCACTAGCAATTATGGTCGCTTAATGTTACTCAATATCCACCCAGTTGCAAACTGCCTTTGCTTTTTGTAACATGTACTTATTTTGATCAACCCCTTTAGAAAAAGTACCCCAAAGTACCCAACTACCTATAAAATTCTCGCTGGATTCTTCCTAGCGGTGGTGGTTGTGAATCAAAATACTCCTTTAATAATGCATTCTGCCATATATGATTGTGGGTGTTTTTTTCTTTTAAAGAAAACATTTAATTACTATTGGAGAGTTGTAACTGTTAGCTGTGAGTTACCAGATGTGAAACCAGACACAAGGGTGAGATTTTACAATTTCAGCACAGCTGCTTACGACCAAATCTGCTTTAGGACACCGTCGATGGATTTAAAAACATTACATTTATATTAAAAATAGCAGCCCAGCCTCATATGCAGCCCAGCTGAAGGTCTTCTTGGCAAACTTGTTAAAATCAGAACGAATCCCCTCCATCAAAGTCCAAAAACAGCCAGTACTCAACCGGCCAATGACATGTGCTGTCACTCCCGGCCCACCCCACCCCCCGCGCAAACATTCTCATAGAGACACATGTGTCTGGGCCTTTTGTCCGAATTCTAAATTAAACTTCCAATTCTTTTCATTTGTATATTATGTGCGCTGAACGCCAGGATGTAAAGGCTTAAAATGCACCAACAGTTTGTGCAGGCTTGAAAACCTTAACTTACTGCACTGATGATTTGAGACAAAGGTGTTGTTTTGTCTCTCTGCCCACCCCCAACCCCCTGGCATTTGAGTTTTTACAGTGCAGAAAAAAAAAAAAAATCGCTCTCTAAAGCTTACTTTTTCTTCTTCCCCTCACCCCACCCCCACGAGTTCTTGAATCTGCAGCTATTATTCCAGGCCAAATTGTCGCCATGCTTAGTGGAGCGTGCGGAACCAGGCAGGACAGCTGAAATAACTGCGAGATGGCGGGTACTTTGGCCCCCACACCCGGCACATGGGAGAGCCTGGAGTCTGCCTCGCCTCCATTTCTGCTACTAGTTTAACTAGTTTTGAGAGTTGCCAAAAATGTTCCAGTGAGTGGCTTTTCGTTCTTAAACCGGAGGAGTGGGAAGAAGTGGAAGACTTCTAAGTCTATATAAGTCTAAGGCACATTGGAAGCACTACTGGTGTTGAAAATCTGGCCTCTTTGCTAAGTAATACATGGACATGTTTAAAATGTATTCAGACTGTACAATGAGGTATCCAGAGACGGGGGCTCTATCCTTCTCTTCCCAGACCCTTTATCTACAACTACGACGCCACCTCCCAGTAGCATAGCATAGCATAGCATAGCATAACATAGCACAGCATAGCATAGCATAGCATAGCATAGCATATCAATTCTTTTAGATCCTTCTAATTTTTTCCTATACACAGTTGAGCAAATGCATATGCTTCTCTCTCTCTGTGTGTGTATATATATACGTATATACGTATATATATATGATATATATATGTACACGTGTATATATATATGATATATATATATACACACACATGCAAACTGTACTATACTACACCTTGTATTGTATGTCAACTCATGATAGATCTTGGAGATCTTTTCACATCTGATCAAACAGCTCCCTCATTCTTTATAAGGTGATAAAATATTTAACCAAATAGAAATTTAGGCCACATTCAGTTTTTTTACTTATTGCATACAAAGCTAAAAATGAACATCCTCTTTCACATATCTATGTGTAAATACAGCTGAAGGACACATTCCTAGAAGTAGCATTGCTGGCTTAGGTGGTTTATGTATCTTTTTTAAAATGCATAAATCAATGCATGTGTATGTCTATTTTCTTATAAACTTTTGGTTGGTTTGGGTTTAAAAAGCCTTCTTAGCAAACTTGTTAAAATCGGAAAGATCCCGCTCAATCAAAGTCCAAAAACAGCCGATGACATGTGCTGTCACTCCCTGCCCACCCCAACTACAAGCAAAATGTGCTCCCCTCCCGTGTGAAGTTTTGTGGTGCCCATCAGAGTGAATATGTCTTGCACACACACACACACACACTCATTCATTTGTTTGCTGTTTCACCCACGCTTGTTAATATCTTGGGAATTCTTAATATAGTATATGTAAAATGTCTACCTTATGGTGTCAGTCAAGGATGTAGTAACTGCATTTGTACTATGGTAGTGTCACCCACAGGTTACACATATTTCCTATTCTGGGACACTCTTGAGGTCCCTACCACTTCTCATTGGCTCTTGTATTCTTACACAGGCTCTTCATGCCCCTACCTCCTCCTGCAATCCTCAATGCAGCAGAGTAATGGACTAGAAAAAGCACCACCCAGGGTCTCCAGAATTGTACCATGGGCTGAAAAAAACAAGCATGGAGTTCATCTTTGCTAGAAGTTAGGTTCAACATGCAATGTGAGATGATAATATCACATCTTTAGCAGGGAATGAGGAATGGGTAGACTTTTAAAGTATCCCTGCTTTTCTGTGGCCTTTACTCTATCTGCTTTCCTAGTAACATTCTGAGTAAATTTATTTACAATTGTGAAGCTTAGGGGTGTGGGAGGCAGGAGAGAGAGGAGGAAAAGCCTGCTTGAGAGTGAGAGGGTCAAATGTCATTTGGGTCCAAAGACAAGCCCTAGATCAATGTCTAGGTCAATATAATTGGGCTTTCTAGGGATCTATAGTTAAATAAGTGATGGTGTGAACTTGAGTAAGCCACTTTTCCTCTATTTGTTTCTGTTTCTCCCCCTGTAAAATCAGTGGATTTGATCAGATTAGCAGTTCTCCAAGTTCCTTCCACAGTGCACTGGTCTAAGACAGTCTTTCTAAGAATAAAATCTAAAAGTCAAATATTTTAAAGAAAACGGTCAGCTTCATGACCTCTTAGAGATTTCGAAACCTTAGCAGGTTCAAGACTCTGAGAAGTCTTTTGACCAACAGCTGTTAATTTTTCTAAGTCTAATGGTTCCCAATTGCATTTGACAAAAAATGTTTTGTGGATTCCTTAATAATGTTCTGTGGAGCTCACTTTGGGAAATGCTGGAAGTTCTCCATGGTAACTTCCAGTTCAAATAATGTTTTTTTCTTTTTTTTTTTTTGGCGACGGAGTCTCACCCTGTTACCCAGGCTGGAGTGCAGTGGCGCAATCTTGGCTCACGGCAACCTCCGCCTCCTGGCTTCAAGCAATTCTCCTGCCTCAGCCTCCCAAGTAGCTGAGACTGCAGGCGCACGCTGCCATGCCCAGCTAATTTTTTGTATTTTAGTAGAGACAGGGTTTCACCATATTGCTCAGGCTGGTCTCGAACTCTTGAGCTCAGGCAATCCACCTGCCTCGGCTTCCCAAAGTGCTGGGATTACAGGCGTGAGCCACCGCACCTGCCCTCAAATATTTCTGATTAACTGATTAGCCGTTCACTAGTTGTTATAGAACAGTCTTTCTTCCTCTTCACCTTCTGCAATTCTGTCATCACATCTACTTACATCCAATGTTAGTCGGCTCACCTAGCACCTAAGGGTGAAAACCCTGCCCACAGCACTGGGGCCTGCATACAATAGGTGCTCCACAAATGCTTGCGTGTTGAGGTGCTGGGGTCTGGAGCAGGAATCACTCCTCAAATCTGTTAGGTTGACTCCCTGTAAGCTTTTAGGTTTTGCTGAAAGACTTTTAGTCTTTTATTGCTTCATTTTTATCAGTAATTTCTTTATTATCAGTTATTATATAGTGTCAATATATAGACATATATGTAAACATATATATCATTATATGATATGTTCTCATTATATGTTCTCTAATCATATACAAGTATCTAGAAAACAGGCTGTATATAATCCACTTATTACTGCATCAACTTTTACATTTAAAGACTCAATTTGATGAACAAATGCATAAGTGATTAAAGAGGAAATTTGAAACAAAGAGGCAAAATGAGGCAATTTGCATGTATGGAATACATGTAAATTTAGGGGAGGCAGTATAAAGAGTGGAGGGGAAGGAAGGAGAGATAAAGGAGAGATGAGGAGGAGAAAGACAAAAGAAAACCAAGGTGGAAAAGAAGAAGAATGTTAAAAGGAAAAAACATAAACAGGTTATACTTGGAGGGTAGAGCATGGAGGATTTGGAAAGTGGGTGTAACTACAACTGGACTTCTGCGGGACTGCCAGGTTCTACAGGAAGATGCGCTGGCTCTGCTGTCTCACACTATTATAGTAGTAGTAACACCACCTGGCCCATAGTGGGTGCGTATTAATATTTGATATGTGAATAAACAAAGACCATAATAATAATAGCTAGCTAAATTTTTATATGCATGATCTTATTTAATCTGTGCAAAATCTCTAAAAGTTGGGTAATAACTCATTTGTGAGATGTGGATTCCGAAGCTCAAAGAAGCTAAGTAACACATCCAAAGCATAAGAACCCAAGTCAGCCTGACTCTAAATCCCATGACTTCAACCATACAGTGCACCTTCTCTCTGAAACAAAGCCTCATCTGAGGGGCACACCATCTGACCACGCTGCTTCCCTGAGCTTCAGGGAGAAGCTGTACTTGAGGAAGTAACAGCTGGGAAACCTGACATTTCCCGTGCCTTACCACCCCTGTTTGTCTAATACATACAAGACAAATGCCTGGGTGGGAGGGGAAGGGTGGAAGACAGTGGCTTTTTAGTGGCAGATGTTCACTCATCTCACTTCTGAAAGGCCCTCCATTGACCACTGGTGGGAGGCAGCCAGTACAGGCCTTGTTGTAAGCAGATCCTTGGGGTCCTTCCATATCCCATCTGGGGACATGGTGGCAACACTGAGCTACTGAGAAGGCCATATCCCAAACAAGTCTTCAGCACGTTTTAGAGGATTGAGGGTCTGCACTCTCCCATCTGCTGCAATTACACTTTCCCCATCCCCACTGCCCGACACCCCACCAGCCACCTTACCTCCTTCTGCTGGGACCCATGGCTTGGAAGGTCAGGGCTCCAGGCGGAGAAACCTCCCAGAGAAGGATGTTTATTTAGCAAAGCCTCCAAATTGCAGATTATTATTATAAGATATGAGCATCTAAAATGGAAATGCTCAAAGCATTGACACCCTTGCAATGCTTATGATTGTTCTACCGGCCCCTCACATTGTAGCATGGAGAGAGAATTAAAGCCCCAACTGGACCCTCTGAGCCATCCTATCACTCAGCATATCCCCTGACCTCCTGACTTCCCCGTTCTCCAGCCTTCAGGAGGTGTCGAGGTCAACCTGTTAGGTTCTAGTACTTTTGTGTGTGCATCTGGGCCTGGACAAAAAGGGCAGAGAATAATTTAAAGGATCTCAGAGAGGCAAATTGATCTACATAGTCGAAACTGGAGCCAAAGAGAGGTGGGAAGAGATAAGCAAGAGGCACAGAGAGAGTTAGACTCACTAGGAAGAAACAGAAAAGAGACCAGAGGTTCTGACAGGCTAAGTGGGATTTGGTGAGATGGAGAGAAAAGAGGGATTTTATGGTGATTTGCTGGGTGGATGTCACACAATGCAGTTCCCTCTAGCTTTTCAAGAAATTTTTGTGATCATTTAAATTGCTTTTTGCATTTTTAAAAATGTTAGACTGCTTTTTAAAATGTTGTCATTACAGACGGCCACAAGGCAGCTCCCTTTATTGCAGACGCAATGTCATCTGACTTGCTTGGAAACTTTTTACCAACTCCAACTTAGCCAGGATTATCCTGACACTGTCTCCATTTCCCCACTCCACTGCACTTTGCCCAGTGATCCCTGGATCGGGAAGATATTAGGGGTCCTAAGAATAGGCACTGAGAGAAGGATACACAGGTTGGGTATCCCTTATCTAGAACAATTGGGACCAGGAATGTTTCAGATTTTAATTTTTTTCAGATTTTGAAATATTTGCAGAATACATACAGGTTAAGCATCACTAATCAGAAAATCCAAAATCTGATTTGAGCATCTAGGCATTCAAAAAGTTTCAGATTTTGGAGCATTTCTGATTTTGGACTTTTGGATTAGTGATGCTCTGCCTATATTAGATTCTTTTGCCTTTCTCTTCCTCTCTTACCACAGCATTCTCTGTTTCTTTCTCCAAACCCTCGGCTGTTCTACAACTCTCTCTCTCCTCTTTCTAGTATCTTTTATATTCTTTTCTTTTTGGTCTCGTCCCTTCCTTTTTCTTTTTTTCTCCCTCTTTCTCTGACTCTTTTCTGTCATTTTCCATCTCTCCACACCTTTCTCCACCTCTTGGTCCCCTCTTTCTCTTCCTTTATTTCCACCTTCCTTTCCTCCTCCCCTTTTTAGCTCTTCTTTTCCATGTTTTCCCTTTAGCCCAGTGTCCTTTGTGGGCAATGGCTTTACTCACTGGTGGCATCAAGGTCAAAGTGGTTGCAAGACAAAACACAAGTGAGTCATCCAGTAAGCATTTGCCATGGCAAAATCCCCCAATGAACTCTAGAGGTGCAGAGACTTAATCACCTCTGGGTTTGACCAAATCACATTCTTCCCATGACTTTCTGCCAGAGTAAAATGATTGATGGGCGAGGAAGTCAATCTGAAGTAGAGTAGAGTCTCCATCTTATAAAACAAACATTTTGAAACACTCAACCCCCTCAGGATATGCAAAATCCCACTTGAATCTTGCCGGAGTATTTGGGCAGGAGCTTCTGAAAAAAGCCATAATTCTGGAAAACCAGCAGAAGGAGAGGGAGTGTGTCAGGAATTCAAGAGTAATTAAAAAGATAAAGATCTGAAATGTAGACAGCCTGACTGCATGGCTGGACAGTGGGATTTCTTAGCCATGGAGAGTGGGTGGGCCTTAGATGAGAGCTGGAGACTCCCCTGTGAATCCTGCACTTGCTTGTGTCTGTCTCCCTTCTGGGCCTTAAATCTTTAACTAAGGGAGGATTTGGGATAAGATTATATGTGGAATTTCTTTCAATGTTCTGTGATTATATGATGATCAATTTTTATACTCAGTCCCTACCTAAAATAATGAACAGGAAAGTATGGATCTGATCTGCTCTTTGCACAGCCCTGTCCTAGGCCCTGTTCAGCACACTATCATATTGCCCTTAGAAATCTTATCTATGTAGGGGGAGAAAAAAAGCAGGTTAAGATGAAAAAGAAATGAGTTTTAACTCAGCATCAAAACCAAAATTTAAAAAAATAAAAAGAAAAGAAAGAAGAAATTGAGAAGAGAACAAAGGGTAGCAGTAAGTAATTTTCACTGAATGGACTAAAGCACAGGTAATTACCTCCCAGTGAAGGTGGGACCCAAGACAGAATGAGAGCATCTCTTCGGCTGGTTGGGGAGGAGGTTGGGATCTTTCTGACATAAGGGGGTCATCAGGAACAAAAAGTAAAAGCAAAAACAAACTATGACAGTAAAAATAATATAAAATAAACAGACTCAAAGGCCACAGGGATGATTAAGAACTTTAGGAACTTGGGAGGATTTTGCTAAACTCTCCCAGCAGTTATAGGAGTGAGGTAGAGGCACCCAGAAACCTCCCTTGCAGGTCTTGAGAAAGGCGCCTGGAAACATGGCTCTAAGCACCAGTTACAGCTGTACCGTCTCTTTGAGGTGAGAGTTCCTCCATTAAAGTGTCCCGTTAAGATAGGTGGCCAACAATAACTACAGAAATTCCACTACAGCTGCTGTAGGTCTCTTATAAAACACACACACACACACAAGGAAAGATGGATGCCGTCAAGAGCTCCAGCAAAAGTAAATTATTTTCATGGTAAGTAAAAATAGTATGGAGAAAACATCTTGATTTGGCTTATTTAAATTTTTTAATTATTCACTGAATTTGTTTTAACTACTCAATTTTGTGAGGGATTAGATAATGAAAAAGAGAGGGCAGCTTTCTCCAGCAATATGGAATAAAAATGGCAGGCTATGGGATTGAGTCCAGGCTCTGACTTCAGCTGTGGGACCTCGGACAAGTTACTTAATCTCTCTAAGCTTTCATTTTTCTATTGGTCTTACTCTAGAGAGCTTTAGTGAGGATCGCGTGAGTTAAAATGTGTTAAGCATTGACAACAGTGCCTGTCTCATGGTGTTTTAGTTCTCTTCTGCTTCTGTAACAAATGACCACAAACTTAGTGGCTTAAAGAAGCTCAAGTTTATCATCTCACAGTTCTATAGGTTAAAAGTCTGCTACTTGGCTAAAATAAGTGTTGGCAGGACTGTGTTCCTTTCTGTCAGCTGGAAGGGAGACTATTTCCTTGACTTTTCTAGCTCCTAGTGGCTGCTCATCTTCCTTGGTTCATGCACCCTTCCTCTGTCTTCAAAGCAGCAACATTACATTGCTCTGACTATTCCCCCATAGTTCCATCTTCCTCTGGCCACACCTGGGAAAGGATATCTGATTTTAAAGAGCATATATAAGATTAGATTGGGCCCACTGGGATAATTTAGTTTATTCCATTTCAAGGTCCTTAACTTGATCACATCTGCAAAGTTCCTTTTGGTGTTAAGGTAACATATTCACAGGGTTTAGGAAGTAGATAGTTTTGGTATTTCTGCCTACCACAGACAGTGTGTGCTCAGTTTATTTATTATTATTAAGAAGCAAATTTCCAAATATCAAGACAGATGAAGTCCTTTCTAGAGCTGTAAAATAAATTGAAGAGATCATTTTTTCTGAAGGGAGGGAGAATACGTATGTATTTTATAACATCTAAATTAAGAAAAGATAGAATACCAATTTTAATTACAAAACTCCTTTGCTTATCAATATATTTTCTGAGTTTAATTGAATGATAGCTAATAGTTATAGTGTCTCTACATGCTCTAGACACCATTTTAGGAGATGTTTTTCTTTCATATATACTATCTTATTTAATCCTTACAGCAACCTGCAGGGCATGTAAAATTATTGACTTAGACACAATGACAGAATAAGCTCAAATAAGTGAAGTAATGTTCTCTAGGTCCCACAGACAAGAGGTGGAATGGCTAGAATACTTCTTAGCATTGAGGCTCACTTCAAGTTCTAGTCCAATCCTATTGTGGAAGGAATGCCTTTTTGAGTTAACTAGCCAAACTTTCGAGGTGTGACTTGAGCCTCTTGAATCATGTTGTTCACTCCAAAGGCCAACATGGAGACCTGATTATGGACAGCCTCACTCTAGTACACTCTAGTCATTGTTGGGAGTTCAGAGAGGAAATATGGACCCAATTTCCAGACTGGGTCCTATCATAAGGGCTGGCTCTGGGGTATAGCCCTGTCCCCCAGAAGCATGACCACCCAAGTCAGCATTCAGTTTACATGCCACCTTTCCTCTATGAGCAGAAAGCTGAATTGAATGTAACTACCTGGTTTTCTATAGAAGCATATAAAATTTCACACTTATGATAAATGCCCAGGACTAGGGTTTCATAAAACCATTTAGTGTATTAGAGTCTATTAACCAGACTGAAATCATGACCCTCGTTTAGCAGTTATAGACTGTGGCAGCACTTAATCCATATGGGTAGATTTTTATAACATTTATGATCTGAACCAGATCCCTTAATGCCTAAACTCATAACTATTGGCTTGAAATATGAGCATCTGGAAAGCACAACTGGCAGAGCCCCGTGCGATGTTGTAGGAGAGAGCTCATGCTAACAAATTTCCTAAAGAAAAGATCAATTTGGATGTAAAGGTATGCAGGAAATGGGAAGCTCAGTCCTGACAGTTCTGTAAGAGACTCTTGGTTACCTGTCCAATATCTGTTACTCCTGCTCCTTTCTACCAGGCTCTGGATTTTATTAAAATACCCACCCCCAGTCTCTGCACACCCTATCTGATTCAGGAGAGGCTGGATTCACCTCCTTTGTCAGTGATTGGTTTAGGAACCCAGGTTTAAACAATGAGCACTTGTATTTTTCCCAGCAACTATTTTGTTCTAGGAATAAGCTCATGTCCTATATTGACTCAATCAAAACAAAAGCTAGAGCTAATATTCTATAACTAAGGAGAGATTTTTTTTTCTCTTCTGCAGACCTTAAACAAGAAAGCCTGTTTCCCTGTGCTAATGGAAGCCATAGTATGTCCATGCCAAAACCCACCTGAAAGAAAAGTGGTTACACATGTTCCAGGAAGGTCGGAGATTTTTTTATCCCATCTGCAAGCTAAATACTTAGTCTGCCACAATTTATGGATGCTGCCAGAGACACAAGACTCCTGGGTCAGAGACAATGGAATTTGTTACTCATGCCACTGCAAAGTACATGAGCATTAGCATTAGCATATTTGCCTCTGGTCCCTGAGCCCAATTCCCATAGGGTGATGTGAAGCAGAACAGGTGATACCTGCATATATACCAAGAATTCTGAACTTATATCTAGGGAACCCACATCTTTTAATACTGGGCAGTTAGCATGCCTGCCCTACAGTCCAGAGGGAGACAGATGTTCTTAAAAACATAGTCCGGAACAAAGACAGTCAGTGTTATGACTGTAGCTCACTTACCTCTTGACTTTCTGTTACACAAGATAAGAAATATTCTTTTTGTTTAAGGTGGTTCGAGAAAAGATCTTTTCTTGACTCACAGCCAAACTATCATAACCAATAAAACAACCAATGGTCTGAATTCTATAGGGAACTTCAAGATTCTTAGCTATTTAAAGAGAACTGATCTCAGCCACTAAGTAGGCCATTTCACCAAGTTGTGTTTATCTTTGAGAGGGAAAATTATCTCTGGTCTCTACTTGGATTATTTGATACCTCAATCAGCAATAGGAAATTGAAATCCAAAGGGTGATTTTCTCAGAAGGTGAAGGGTGGGGGCATCACTGTGATTTACCAATTTACAACTGTACAACCAAATCACATAAAATGCTGTATGAAGGCTTTAAATATTGGAATCTTTCTGAAAACAACACAACATTAGACAATGGGTCTTCTGCTGCATCATGGCTATCACTCTATCAAGGAGTGTTTAAGGCATTCCTATCAGACTGCTGCTTGAGAAAATATATTTCTCTCTACCTAACCATGAAGCTGCATGTTAGAAATATTAAACCACAAGAATTTTCCTGAAACAGTATCTGTGAAGTTTAGCAGAGCAAGAAGTCTCTCCTGGTGCCATGGAAGGGAGGCCTTCTGGGAACTGGCTTATCACAGTAGGGACAAGAGCACCGCTTGCTCCACCCATGGTTCACATTCAAGAAGATCCTCAAATGTATACCCACAGGCACAGAGATATCAAATGCTAACACACTGGAAGGAAAAAGCCAGTCATCTTATGACAGTACATTTGTGCCTCATGACTGTGCCATACTATCTGTAAAGGCTTATAAATGGTTATTTTTGATAATCTGTCATTATTTTCTTAATACATAATAAAAAATGATTGCATTTGTGGTGTGTGTGCATATAGGCCTGTTAAAAGCTCTCATTTGTTAAATGTAAACAGTAAAAATATATTGTAATTATAAAATCTGTTTTAGAATTTATACATTTTTCCATACAATTAGAGCCTCAAAAATCAGAAAGGAAACTTGGCCCCCTTTCTGTTGGACAGGCTCTGCCTTATAACGGCAATATAAAATGTTCCATAAGTTATAGAAACTCTTGCATGTGTTACCTACTATTTAGCTTATCTGTCACTGAGGCTGCCTGAGGGGCATGAACACTCCTGGGCCTGGAGTGGCCCTTGAGAGCTGGGCGATCTCATTGTACTAGAAACCCTCACTTGGGTTTACCTGGGGCTCTGCATTTCAGAGGACTTTTTCTGGATATCTCACTTCTTTCCCATCCCCCAGGAACCTGTTTAAATAAAGAATCAGGGTCTAAATTCTTCTCTGGGGGAGGCTGGGCATTGCTCAGAAGTGGCATTTATTCTTCACAAAATGCCAAGATGAACCAGGGCGCCTCATTCTCTTCCCTTTGCTTTTCATGCTCCTAATATGCAACATTCTTCTAATGATATTAATAATGCGTAGAAGCTGAGCTGCAAATTCAGGAAGTAAATGAGATGCACTGACATAAAAGCTCCGTTAAAAAGCATTCTTTCTACATGATGTTCATCCAGTAATTTTTAAAATCAGTTTTTAAGATTTGAAAGTAGCCAAGTCAGACCGCTCTGACTTCATGTGGGACAAACGATGTCGCTCCTATTAGAACTGATATGCTTCTCAAAGACTCTGTCTCTGCTTTTCTCGTCTAACCTAAAACCCCATTCTCTCTGCTAAGTTTTCCCAGAGATTATGGTTTACTCTGGCATTATATAAACTTCTAAAATAGCAAGAGAACGTGAAATGCCGATAGGATTTAACTCTACGGTGGAGTTGCTTAGGGGAGGCGTCATCACAGTAGTGGAATTACTTCATTTGGAAAATATGCCTTATTTTGTGAAGCTTCTTTGTCGTCTAAGAAAGGAGGCAGAAGAAGAACGGCTGGGGTTCATCACAAATTAAGCAGCAGCCAGGGTTTAGCAATATATTTTCAGTTAGATTTGGAAAAGGAAAGAAGTATCTAAAATGCTTGTTACGTAGAGCTTCTTATCGATAAGAACACTGAGGACATGGTTATGGGGAAGGTTCAACCTGGGAGGGCTGTGATACTAAACTGAAATTAACAGGACAGGCAATTGGCATAATTAAGAAGTGTGTAATGGTAGAGTGGAAAGAAAGATGGCTTAATAACCTCATCATGCCCTGGTTCTGCTCTACCTAGCTATGTGAACTTAAGCCAGCCACTTGACCTCTCTAACCCCTATTTTCTCACGTGGATCCTAATATCTCTCTTTGGGGATTATTAGAAGAGAATAAAATGAAATAAATGTACATTACCTTTTAAAGAGATATGTACCATGCAAATGTCAGCTCTCATTTGTTCTTTATAATGCATGGGAGAATTATAATATAGAGAGGGGTCTTTTCCCATGGAGGCCCTCCAATAGGCTTCTTGCCACTTGCCTGCCTGAGAGAGCTGGAGGACATTGTGTCTGTTGTCTGCAAATAGGCCGTCACCCATGAACATGCTGCTATTTGCTGTAGATACCAAAGGTTCACATTAGTAAGCCTTTACCTCCTTCCACGGAGGGAAATGTATGACACTGGGTACTTACCCACTGAAATCTATAAATTCTATCCAATTTGTAGATACAAATATGAGCTTGGGGTAAATTTATGCCTTTAATACCCCAGGGCTTTTTTTTTTTTTAAATCCCTGATGAAAGACATCATTGTGCCTCCTTAAAACAAATGAAGTATCAAGGAAATAACTATGACTCTGAAGAAGTGGGAGCTCTAAACAGTGTCTCCCAAAAGTGCTTTGTCCTGGAAATGGCAAAGAAGTAACCTTAGAGTGCCTGCCTGCCACCTCTGCTCCAACCCTTAGAGCATGAAGTCTTGCCTCCCTTCCTGACTGGCTTGAGGATGTTATGCAACGTGATAGGAAGCTGTGAAGAGAGACTCGGTCTGCATATAGCGAAGCCAAAAAACCATCAAACCGTTAAGATCAGCACTTCCCCTCCTATTGGACTTCAAATCAGAGCTCAGGAGCAGGTATCTGAACAAAATTATATTTTAAGAGATTGACATTTACATTAAAGTAGGTATAAGGCTGTTATTGGAATATGGTTCCAATATGTACCAGTTATGGTACATATGGATCAAAGACAGAAATGTAAGAATGCATTCATAAGAAAAGTAGAACACTCTATAACATTATTATTAATAATAAAATATTCATATGGCATTTTATAGGTTACAATATTGCTTCACATTTCATCTCATATAATTCATGGCGTATCCCTGCAAATTGAAGAATGATTATTGCTTGTGAAAGAGGAAATTGAGGCTCAGAGATTACATGGTATAGCTAGGTCACACAGCAAATGATGAAACGGGAATTCAAATATAGATCTTTAAATGCCAGATTTTAACACGTTTTCACTATATCATAGATAAAAATTTAATAGGAGAACAAGATCTAGAATGTTCTGGTGCTCAATGGAAAAATTTTCAGGTATTTTAATTTTAGAATCATTTATGTGGTGTCAGTGAGTTTTAAAAATTTATCAATAAAGGCAAAAATGCTAAAAGGTTTCTCGGAGCCAGTATTACGAGGAAACCGAAACCTGTTAGGAAATTGGTTATAATATGGAATGTGCATATTAAAATGCCATAAACTTTATTGAAAACTCTAAATATGTAACTAGAGTTTTTACTAAGTTCATAAAACATAATATTGGATACAGCATCTTTTGTAAATCCTTGTGGTTCATGTGTCAATTACCTGGTTACTTAGTAACCAAGTAATCCAGTAACCAAGAAGTCAAGCCATAGATTAAATAGTCCCCAACCAGGCAATAAAAAGGTCCCTGAGTACAAATTTGCAGAATTATGGTTTATTGTGTTAATAATCTCCCCATGTCTGTGGCTAGCCTTCCACGGATGGGCTGGCGAGTGTGTGCTACTCTGGAGCCCAGCCGTAGTGCTTGCTATTTTGTTATAGTACCTGCTTTTCAAAGAGGAAATTAAACCACAAAGCATGCTCTGGCTTAAAGTCACTGAAGGAAATGAGGGGCTGAGCACACACCCAACTGAGTTTGGGGATTCGGGGGAAGTCCAGACTCTGGTTAGGAGAGCTGCTGGTTTGAGGTGCAGTTTTACCACTTTCTTGCTAAGCTCTCAGGACAGGTTTCACCAGTTGATTCTTGCTGGGATCCTTTGCATAGTGACGGCCCTCTACAATGATTCAAAGATTCCTTCAACAGATATTTGTGGGGCACCACAGTGTACCAGGCACTGTGATAGGCACAGGCAATGCAATTTTTAAAAAGACATGCTCAGATCATTCACCCAAGAAGTTCACTGTGTAGGAAGCAAAGAGATGTTAATCATATAATGACATAGGTAAATATATGACTGTGATCAGTGTTCTTCAGTGAGTAGATAGTGCTATGAGAGTGTCCTGCACCAAGACGGGATCTAATGCAGAATAGGAGAGGGAGAGTTAGGGCAAGATTTCCCAACAAACTGTGTGACATTGAAGGAGAGCTGGCAATCTGATGGATGGGGAGAAATTGAGTAGGGAAAAAAAAAATTCAGACAGAGAAAAAGCTAAGAACAGGCCAGGCATGGTGGCTTACACTTGTAATCCCAGCACTTTGGAAGGCCAAGGCAGGCAGATCACTTGAGGTAAGGAGTTCAAGACAGGCCAGCCTGACCAACATGGTGAAACTCCATCTCTACTAAAAATACAAAATTAGCCAGGCACGGTGGCAGGCACCTGTAATCCCAGCTACTGGGGAGGCTGAGGCTGACGAATCGCTTGAACCCAGGAGGTGGAGGTTGCAGTGAGCCAAGATCGAACCACTGCACTCCACCCTGGGTGACAAAGTGAGACCCCGTCTCAAAATAAATAAATAAATAAATAAATAAATAAATAAATAAGCTAAGAACATTCCAGGAAGAAGAGGAAGCAGATGCAAAGGCCCTGGAGCAGGAGAAAATGTGGTATTTTCGAGCAATCCAATAAAAGCCAGTGTGGCTGAGTGCCATCAAGGCTAAACTGGAAAACCCAGGAATTACTGCTTCAACGCAATGTGTGAATTTTGTGAGAAACTGGGAGGACTGGGAAAATAGGGTGTTCTTTACTGTGAGAAGCCTGACTTCCCACATAGAAACAACTCAACTCATCTTTTTTGTTTGATTTTTACTGTCCAAAGCACATGGATCTTGGTTATCACCTGTCTTTACAATTCCACCATGCCCACTGCTTCAGTGTTCCAAAAATCTCTTTGCTGAATTAAGAGTAAATGGGAACAAGCATGGTAGCTCATGCCTGTAATCACAGGACTCTGGGAGGCTGAGACGAGGTAGGAGGTTCACTTGAGGCCAGGAGTTCGAGACCAGCCTGGGCAACATAGTGAGATCCCGTCTCTACAAAACATAAGAAAAAATAAGCCAGGCATGGAGGTGCATGTCTGTTGTCTCAGGTACTCAGGAGGCTGAGGCTGAAGAATCACTTGAAGCTTGAGCCCAGGATTTTGAGGCTACAGTGACCTAAGATCATGCCCCTACACTCCAGCCTGAGCAGCAGAGGGAGGCTATCTCTTTGAAGAATGAGAAGAAGGAGAAGGGTTTGTGGATGGAGTGACCAAAGGAGGAGGAAGAGGAGGAAGAGGAGGAGAAGGAAGAAGAAGAAGAAGAGGAGGAGGAAGAGGAAGAGGGGAGGGGGAGGATGGAGAGGAGGAAGGGGAGGATGGGGAGGGGGAGGAGGAGGTTTTTGTGGATGGAGTGACCAAAGTGTCAAAATTTCCATAGAAACCAGCATTAAACAAATACCAGATATTTTGTTGGTTAAAAAGGGAAGAAACTCTCTTAACAAAACCAGATTTCCCTTCCGTGAATTTTGTACCTACCCTGAGTGTCTTCATCCTGGCTTGGAATCTTGGACTATTCCATTTAGTTGGTCAGTGACTATCTGAGCAACCAGGTGGTCAGGACCACCTACAATTGGGTTAATCAGCTTCCAGTTGCTAGAGTATGGGTTTGGCAGCATGACTCTGGAACAGACTTGATGGTTGATGCAAAAAAAGCTAGGCCACAGTCTTTGTACTCAAAATGCTGACTTCCCTATTTCAGTGACACACTGTCATCCAAAAATAATAGAGAGCAGGAAGAAGACGCTGACCAAATGCTAAGCTTGCCCCAGGAGCACCTTGGCGGAAGTCAGAAGCTAACTTATTATGGTTTGGTTATCCTTTTCAATAGGTTATTTTAGTGACTACATCATGCCTGGACTATGATTCCAGTGATTAGAATGAAATACCTTGCAGAAAACATTGTTTTGTCTTCCCATAAATGGTCATAAATTATTTTTCAAAATCTATTTGCAGAGCTGGGGAGCTATAGCAACCCCCTGTGTCATCAGGTAGGCAGCTGTGTTCAGTTCATAGCTGAGCTCCTACTGTGTGCACAACTCTGGAAAACTGGAGGTGAACCCCAAGAGTCCCAGTCTTTCAAGTGATCACAGTTCTCGGAGACATGTGGATATCCAACCCAAATATAAGGCAGATGTGTGAGAACAGAACTTTAAACCAAGAGTAGAGAGAACCCAGGAGAGGAAATGAGTTCTCATTGGAGCATGGAGGACAGACTTTGTGGTGTAGTGCACTTGCACCAGAGCTTGGAAGAGATCCTACAAGATGGAAGAGGAAGACATCCCTGAAGGTGTAAATAGAATGAGCAAGCACAGAGATAAATGCAATGACCATGGACAACATAGTGAGAGAGGAGCAGGGGGACTTGGATATGCTTTGGTGAAGTGCACAGGTCCCTGTAAAACATCGGCTTTGCTGCCTCTTCTCCATCACTCATCATTGCTGCTCCTTTCCTTAGTTCAAGAAGCAGTAACACACATACACGCACACATTTTCATCTTTGTGCAGACTCTCTGGTCACCAAGTAAGATGCCACAATATAGGACTAAAAGACTTGGTTCCAGTTTCATCTTTGCTATTGAGGGCTTGGGGAGCTTCGGAAAGTCATTTTCCTTTCTGAAACAAGGAATTAGACACATGGATCTCTTCTACCTTAAACTGTTTTGATTCTTGAAGAGAGCTGAAGATAATACTAGAACAATATTTTTCCAAGAAACGGGGATAAGAAAAGGTAATTCTCTTGAATATGGCCTGAAAAACAAGAGAAACAAGAAGGATGGGAAAATTGTTTCATCTATCTATCTATCTATCTATCTATCTATCTATCTATGGGCACTGCAATATATATATATGGCACTGTATATATATATATATATGGCACTATATATATATATATATATATATATATATATATATACATACATAGGGCACTGCAATATAGTTGAAGAGGCTTTTGGACATACCTGGTTTCCAGTTTTATCTCTGACATTTAGTAGCTCAATATTTCTCAGGTAATTTAACTTCACTGGGCCTTGATTTCTTCATCTGTAAATGAGGAAGGTCATTATACCCACGACTTTTAATTAAAATACATTAAGCATCTACCAAGTAACGCGGGTTGGGGATGAGCTATTTATTTTATAAATAATTATTTAGTAATCCAGATACAGTCTCTGATCTCAAAGAACCGCCAGTCTAGTGGGAATTAGCATGCAACTATTGTAAAGTGAATTGAGTATGGGGGTAGGAAGGTATTGTGGTAAGAAACTCAGGAGCAGCTTTGGTAAACTAGAGTGGAGCCATCTACCATCTTCCTAGGATGAGGTCAAGGAAGGCTTCCTGAGGAGAGGAAGACCTGAAAAATGGGACAGGGGAAGATACAGGTAGGAGGCAAATTGTTCCAGGTAAAGAAAATAGGCTCGTTTTTTAAGAAAAAAAAAATATATATATAATATATATATATATATATATATATATATATATATATATATATATATATATATATATAGCTTCTGTGTGTGAAGTGCCTTACAGGGTGCCTAATATGTAAAAAGACTCAATAAATAGCTGCCAGAGATGTTATTACTTTCATGGTTTGGGGGCAATTAATTTCACCTTGATGATACTTTATACAACCATTTTTTGTGCCTGTGGTCCACATCAGTCTCCTTTGCTTGCCCGTGGTGGTGAGTGAGAAGGAAGCCTGGGTGTATTTCTGCCGGCGGCACAGAACCAAGCAGAAGTGGGTCCAAATTGGACAGAAATGAATGCATGAGGGTCTGTTCCCTACTTTGCCATAACGTGGGAGATCCTGGCTGTCGTTGCCACAGAGCTCACAAGGTTCAGATGCTCTCTGTTTAACTGGAATACATAAAAATTCAAATCCTGGCCTCATAAATGTGAGTAAACAGTTTAATGACTCGCGTTAACTAGAAAATAATCAAATATAAATGCAGGTATGCTCCTCATTTGCATTTTTTCCATGCAGGTGAATAAAAATAAAAGTTCTCTAGGTGTCATATTGGAGAAATGAACATTTTATAACAAAAATCCCAATAAAGCCATGATGATTTTCCACCCTGTGCTCACTGGCACCCGTTTTTAGGAGAGGAAATGCTGCATAGGATTTGCTATCACGGAACTTGCCTAGGAGTCTGCCAGTAACTAGAACCTCATGGCAGTGGTTGAACCTCTCTGAGTGATACCGACCTAATGGGTTAAAAGGGATGCTGGTGGCTACCTAATACCAACTGTATAAAGTTGTTGATACCTATGTAATCCCAACTTAAACACAGAGTCATTCAGAATCAAGGGACTATCTAGCAAAACCATGGACTAACTGGGCACTGTGCCCAGCTAATCTTTGTATTTTTTTGTAGAGATGGGGTTTCAGCATCGTAGATGCTAAATACACAGTCAGTGTTAGATCCTTTCCCTCACTAGGGCTTACCTCCCCATTTTCATTTTCTTCTAGAAGCATGAATTGGTTCAACTTATCTTGATTATGATTTGAAATAATACACTCATATGTATCTTAAGAATATGGATATTACTATGTATATTAACAAATGTTACTACATACACATATTCCTCTAAGGATATGCATAATAATATGATACATCTTCATCTAAGACTGTATATTTATATGTGTTTATTGTCAGATGCAAAGACTATACATATTCATATTAGTACATGTAAATATTCATCTAAGAATATAGTACAGGTGGCCAGGTGCTGTGGCTCACACCTGTAATCCCAGAACTTTGGGAAGCTGAGGTGGGAGGATTGCTTGAGCCCAAAAATTTGAGATCAGTCTGGGCAATAAAGCAAGACCCTATGTCTACAAAAAACAAAAAAGTAGCTGAGTCTGATGATGTGCCCTGTAGTCCCAGTTACTTGGGAGGCTCAGGCAGGAGGATTGCTTGTACCTGAAAGTTTGAAGTTGCATTGAGTGAAGATCATGCCACTGCACTCAAGCTTGGGCAGCAGTCCAAGACTCTGTCTCAAAAAAAAAAAAAATACAAAAAGAATACAGGACTAGAGTATCTCCTTTTATTGTACTTTGCCTTATTGCACTTTCCAGATTTTGCATTTTTTTACAAATTGAAGGTTTATGGCAACCCCGCTTCTAGCAAACCTATTGGTGCCATCTCTCTAACAGCATGTGCTCCCTTTGCATCTCTGTGTCAGCATTTTGTAGCACTAAAGTATATATATTTTTTGAAACAGTACCTAGTTCTGTCTCCTAGACTGTAGTGCAGTGGTGCAATCATGGCTACCTCCAGCCTCTACTTCCTGGGCTCAAGTGATCCTCCCACCTCAGCCTCCTGAGTAGGTGGGACTACAGGCCCCCGTCACAATGCCTAGCTAATCTTTGTATTTTTTTGTAGAGATGGGGTTTCAGCATGTTGCCCAGGCTTGTCTCGAACTCCTGAGGCTCAAGTGATCTGCCAGCCTCAGTCTCTGAAAGTGCTAGTATTACAGGCATCTGGCCAGTATTTTTTAATTAAGATATATACATAGTATTTTTTTAAAGACATCATGCTATTGCACATTTAATAGACTACAGTGTAGTGTAAACATAACTTTTGTATGCACTGGGAAACAAAAAAAATTGTGTGATGCATTTTACTGAACTAATCCCAGAACATCTACAAGGTGTGGCTGTAGTATACCTTATCTACAGTTTTAAGTCCTCCAGTTTCAGTTACCTGCAGTGAACTGTAGTCTGAAAATATTAAATGGAAAATTACAAAAATAAACAACTCAGAACTTCTACATTGTAAGTCTTTTTGAGTAGCATAAAGAAATCTCTTGTGCTGCCCTGCTCCATCCCTTCTGAGACATGAATCATCCCTTTGATTCATGCAAATCCACACTGTATATACACAGCATTTTAGTCACTTGGGAGCCATCTCATTATTCGATTGAAAAAATATAGTATTGATAGGGTTTGGTACTATCCTTAGTTTTAGGCAACCACTGCTGGTAGTCCTGGAATGTATCCTCTGCAGATAAAGGGGAACTACTGAATATATTAATATGCATATTAGTACATATATACACTTATCTAAGAATACATATTTTAATATCTATATTAGTACATATACATAGTGCTAGATACAAAATTGGATTTTTTACTTAAATCAGGGCTTCCATTTCCCAAAAATAAATTGGAGATGGTAGTTTCCAAGGCTTCTGATAGTTCTGAAATCCTGGGTTGAAATATACAGATGCTTAGCACAAGTTGTGTCATCAATAATCGTTAAGGGAGAGAGGACTACACTTTGCTTAGAAGGCTTCTTGAAGGAAGAGGCATTTCAGATGTCATTTGTTTGGACTACAGCAATCCATTTCTGTAAAAGTTAAATTTGGAAGTCAACTACATTCAATATTCTGAACTTTGTCTTTCATCTAGGGGTCCCCCAGTTCTGCACACTGCCAGCTGTATGCCCTCCTGGTGGTTCCAAGATAACATTCCTGTGTGCCACCATCTTCCTAAAACAGTCTTCATAAAGGTGTTTGCTGTAACTGGATTTTCACCTAATTTATTTCTTCAGCCAGACTTCTCACTTGAAATATTGCTATATCCTCTTCACAGTTTTTGCTGTTACCTTTCTCTAATTCATTATATTGCCCACTGATAAGAGGGCCTGTATCATCTGCTGCTCAAAAATTGTCCAAGACACAACATATTTATAAATAAATGTAATGAAAGCATCCATGATTTCTATTATAAAAACTCTAAAATATTGCCGACAAAAAGTGGAGAAGGCCTAACAAAATAGAGATATATACTATGTTCATAGATTGGAAGACTAAATATCACTAAGATGGCAATTCTGTCTAAATTGATCTATACATTGATCACAGTTTATAGATCAGCATTCCAGTAGACTTCTTAAAGATATAAATTGGTAAGCCAATTCTAAAATTGATACGAAAATGCAAGAACCTAAATAAAGAACAACTAAAGACAATTTGGATGGCCTATACCTTTTGATTTAAAGACTTATTATAAAACTATCATAATCAAGATAGTTTTATATTACCAAATATATAGACATAGAAATCAATGGAACAGAATAAAGATTTCAGAAATAAATACACACATATATGACCAATTGATTTTCAAGGTTTCAAGGCAATTTGATGAAAAAATGAAAGTCTTTTTAACAAGTACTGCTGGATCAATTAGATATGTATGGTGTAAAGAACATCAACCCTTACTTTACACCATACATAAAAACTAACTCAAAGTGTACCATAAACGTAAAACCTAAAACTGTCAAGTTTCTAGGAGAAAATATTTGAAGCCTTGTGGTAGACACACGTTTCTTAGAACACAAGAAGCAGAAGACATGAAAGAAAAAGTTGATAAACTAGATTTAATAACAAAACACTTTTATCTTCAAAAGATATTAAGGGAATAAAAAGACAAGCCATTGACTGGGAGAAATATTTGCAACACATATTTTAGATAAAGGACTTGATCTAGAATATATAAAGAATTCATCCAATTCAATGATAAGAACACAGCTCAATTTTTAATATATAGGCAAAAAGTTCAGATGCTTAGTAAAAGAAGAGACAAAAGTGATCGACCATATGAAAATATGCTTGTCATCATGAATTTTCAGAGAATGTCAAATTAAAACTACAATGAGAAACCACTACACATCTTTTACAGTGGTTACAATTTAAAAGACTGAGCATTTCATGTGTTGGAGAGGATTTGAGCAACTGAAACACTCCTCACGCTGATGGGAATGGAAAATGGCACAACGGCAACTTTTAAAACATTTGGCAATTTCTTAAAAACTTAAACATAAACATTACATAATCTAGCCATTCTAATTCTACGTATTTATCCAGGAGAAATTAAAGCAGATGTTCAACCCAAAACTTATACCATCTGATTTAAAGACTTACTATAAAACTATCATAATCAAGATCGTTTTATATTACCAAATATATAGATATAGAAATCAATGGAACAGAATAAAGATTTCAGAAGGAGACACACACATAAATGAACAATTGATTTTCATCAAAGGTTTCAAATGAAAGTCTTTTCAACAAGTTATGTTGGATCAGTTAGATACCTATTGGGGAAAAAAGTAAAAAACCTCAAACCTTACTTCACACCACACATAAAAACTAATTCAAAGTGTACCATACATGTAAAACCTCAAGTTTCTAGGAAGAAATCTTAGAACACATGAATGTTCACAGCAATTTATTTGTAATAGAAACTGAAATCAACCTATGAACAGGTGAATAGGCAAACAATACTGTTCAACAATTAAAATAACCAAACTATTGATTCATGAAATGCTATGTATAAATCTCAGAAATTCTAGAAAATGCAAACTAATCTGTTGTAGCAGAAAGAAGATCAGTGATTGCCTGGAAGCAGGAGTGGAGGGAGGGATAGATTAGAAAGTTGAGGGGTAATAGAAATGCTTACTACCCTGATTGTGGCAATGGTTTCTTGAGGGTATACATATGTCAACACTCAGAAAGCTGTACATCTTATAGAGTGTGTTGTATATCAACTTTAACTCCATAAAGTTGTAAAAACAAAAACAAAAACAAACCATTGTCAATGTTCTCTCACTGCCTACAGAATTAAAATCAAACTTTCAAGAAGGTACTTAGGCCAGGCTGTCTGTAATTTTACTCCAGTAGGCCTTCCCAGTCTTAATTGCCACCCAGTTGTTCCAGACACTCTAGATTTCTAGATCTTGTCCACACACATCTGCTTTTCTGCCATGTGTAGCTCTTTCTGCCTAAAATACACTTCCTTCTCTGTCTGCTTGTCCTAATTCTCTTTCACCTTTGTGGCCTGTGGCAGATTGCTCACTGCCTATCCAATATCCTTTCTCTCTTCTTTCTTATCAACAGAACTTCAGTTGTGTTCAGTATATCCAGCTAAAAATGTGGAGCAACTAAAACGCTCCTACATAGCTGGTGGGTATTTAAAATACTCCACCAACTTTCAGTTTGGGAATTTCTTCCCTCTGTGCTTTTGAGCACGGCCATTTGACACACTTTTGGCCGGTGAGATATGCATCAGCGGAGATCTGGCTTTCCTGAGACAGCTGCTGCCTCTTCTCAGTTCTTGCTTCATCCTTTGTTGTGTCTGAAATGTAACTGATGCCCAGAGGTGCCACAGCCATTCCACCACCATGAGCATAAGAGCTACATGTCACGGAAAGTGGATGAGGGAGGTCAAAGAAGCCTGGGGTGCTGCTGGTGCTGCTGAGCTGCAGGGGTCTCCCCAGCTACAAGGCACTATCTACCCATCTGCTCTAAGAATCTTTCACTTCCCCCAATTTGGACACGCCACTCTTTGTGACTTGAGTAGCACTTTACCTGCCCTGCTTCTTGTTACCTGGCACAATCCATCCTATGATGTGCCTACTTAGGCACATGCTGTATTTACTTTCCCAATGAGACCGTGGGTCTCTGAGACGTGTGCCCAATGCCCAACCCAGCCTCCACAGGCTGAGCTCCAAAAGGGTCTCAAAAGCTGCCCAGTGTGGTGGAAAGTATTTGGGTGTATGCCTGCCTGCCCCAACCTCTTGCCAGCTTTGTAACCCACAGCAGCCACATAACTCAGGGACTAAGTTTCATCATCTGATACATGGATATGATATTAGTCCTTACCTCTGAGGATTGTTTTGTTGTTAATTAGGATAATCCGTGAAACATATCAATCTCATAGTAACTGCTCAGTAACTGTTGATGATGATAATAACCAAATGATCGCCTCCCCTCCTTCCCCTTCTCCATTCCACTCACATCTGCACAGTCCACATTCAGAAAAGTTTCAGTAAAAGTAGTTCAGATGCCTCTTAATCTTTTCCCCTGACATACAACAAGGCCAATAAGGTGGGAAGGGTGGATGATGACCATAAAATGCATCTAGGAGGGGCCTTCTCTCCTCTTCATGGTGTCTATGCCTTAAATGGCTTCTGCCTCAGCTGGGAAGCCTAATTCAAAAATTCCTTGGCAGACTACTGTTTTACATTTCCAAAGTACACGTGAATTTCCTAATCATTTCAGAGGTATGGACCAATGGCCGGGTGATAATTTTAGAGACTCATCTTTGTACACAAGGCAGGTTAATCCCTAAGCATTTGGTGCTCATGGTCTTCCCAGTTAGGATTTTTTCCCCCAAAATTGTTAATTCACTAGCCAGCTCTCTAAAGTTCAGAGCTAACACTGTATTTTTACCATCTAGTTGCCTAATTTAAATAAGCAATCTTATGTCATTGTGCCTCAGTAAAATGGGAATAAAGACAGTACTCCCCATGCTGTCTCTCTGGCTTCAAGTTTCAGCTAAAACTTGACTTCACCTTCGTTGACTCCCCTTTATAGGGCAGTGTTATTGAGGAATGGAGTTTCATGCTGTTTAGGATGTGAGCTCCCTGATGGCATCTGGACCATGTATTGTGTTCCCTCTAGAGCCAAGAACACTGCCTGGCGCAGAGGGGATGCTTGGTAAATATTCATTGTATCACTAAATGAACAATCTGTTGAAAAATCTGATTTGAAAGGACAGAGAAAAACTGGAAATGAATTCATTTCTGGTTCAGTTTGCATTCAATTACTGATTCAGTCAATCAATATTTACTGGGTATCTACTATAATCCAGGCACTGTTTAACTTCTTGGTTTGTATTAGAAATATAATTTCTAATCTACTAAGGTCTTAACCCTGCATATGCCTTAGAAAAGTAAAATGTTTGACTTTTCTAGAATTGGGCAGGTAAAAGCAATGGTTCAGTCTTACAGCATCTTGAAGAAGCCTTTTCAGCCAGGTTCGACCCAAGTTTGCTTACACATGTTACCCACTCAACCAAACGTGTAAAGCATGTTGTTCTCTGAGCTCTTCTATGTGATCCAACCCTATATATTATATTACACTTATAAAATACCACGAAGCCCTTATGAATTAAAAGATAATTAGTGGTTCAACACACACAAGACATTAGGCTCGAAGTGTCAAAAATGTCATGAAAGACCATAAATCATGGTCTGCTTGCATTGATCCCTTATAGAGTTAGTTTTTAAATCATCTCTTTAACACCTTGTAAATGTACAAACAACGATGGACCCAAGGGAAACTTTAATATGTTTTTCATACATATTTTAATTTCATCTCAAAGTGCTAGCTGCATAAAAATTAAGTCAGACTCACAAAAACTCATTGATTTCCTCAGGATAAAACCCATCTGTCCAAACTAATTTAGAGCCTTTTTGAAGCTGTAAAGTTAGTCCTGCAACACTGAGGTCATTATGGGCATCCTGAGCTGGAGGAACTCTTGTGTAATTTTAAGAAGGCAATTTTGTTATATTTACTGTATTTAAATACAGTGCTACTTTTCACGAACAAAAGCCTCACTGTGTAACTGTATTGAAAGTAAACCAGAAGCTGTGAAAAGCGAGATCTGTTCTTTTCCTTGTGATTAATGCACCTTTCTGCCAAAATTGAGACTTCTTAACTGAGCTCATTTAATACAAAGTAAACGAATTCTGCTCTTTGGATTTGATCCTCTGGTTAAACCCTATAGATAAGGCTTTAACAGTGAATAGCTTTTCATTCTAAACAAAGGATGTTTTGATAGAAAGGTCAATGCAAAGGTCTTTTATATTGTGATAACAGGAAAGGGAAATAACATATTAATGGAAACCCATGCCATGGTGGTCCAGGCTGGAAGGACACACAGAAGTAAAGACCATTCGGAAGCTAGAGAGGAGTTAGAGACCCATGGCCTCAAGAAGCCCTGGCCTTCTTCTTTTTTAAATCCACTTCCAAAGGGCATTGTCTTTTATTACACACCAAGCAAAGTAGACTGAAGAAGATCACAGTGCAATTTCAGGAAAACTGGAGAGTTACAGTTGCATTTTTCTCCACCCTGCCCTTAAGGACCAAGCCATGCAGAACATCACCCTTGAAACCATAGTGGTGCATAGCGGAATTTTAGGATGATGGAGATTTAGGCATTTGAATAGGACAAATTAGCTGAAATTTCTGCTGCATCAGGATGCACAAGATCAGGAGTTCCAAGCTGTGACAGCATCACCCTTACAAGCTAGGAGGCCTTTTCTTTGTCCAAGTGAGGCTTCTTAGTCAGCTCTGCCCAATTTCTTAACCTTGCCCAGCAGGCCAGGCATATTCCTTTCTTCTTACTTGCCACTTTAATTTTCTTTCTCCATTTCCCAAGGAAGGTTTCATCATTATATATATATATATATATATATATACATATATTTTTTTTTTTTTTTTTGAGACAGAGTCTTGCTCTGTCGCCCAGGCTGGAGTGCAATGGCACGATCTCGGCTCACTGCAACCTCTGCCTCCCGGGTTTAAGCAATTCTCCTACCTCAGCCTCCAGAGTAGCTAGGATTATAGGTGCACAATGCCACAATCACTGTTTGTTTGTTTGTTTGTTTTTTGTATTTTTAGTAGAGGCAGGGTTTCACCATATTGGCCAGGCTGGTCTCGAACTCCTGACCTCAAGTGATCCTCCTGCCTCAGCGTCCCAAATTGCTGAGATTACAGGCGTGAGCCACCGCACCAGGCCAGGTTTCATAATAATCTAACCTAGGAGCTGGAACCTTTTTGTGCTTACCTCAGAGGGAAACAGGTTGTATTTGTTTTTTGTTTTTAGTGAGAACATCCCTATTTCCTTAAGAAGTTTCTGCTGATTATGGGAAACAGCAGAATTGAAAGGAGTAAAGTGAATTAATGGACAAATTGGTGGTTAGCTTAACTCATTTCTCTCATTCATTTATTCAACAAATATTTATTGAGCAACAACTAGGTCCCAAGGATCCAGCTAGATGTTAGAGATACACATATGGATTAGTCAGTCCTTGCTCCCAGAGCCAGAGAAAGACAGACCTATAAAAGGAGAAATCAGGGCACAGTTGAATGGAAGGCAAAGCTTTAAACACCGCTGGCCTGGCTGATGGCTTCCAGCCACTGCACTGGCCTGCCAGGACACTAACCAACTGACCAGTACTGACAAGGGTAGGGTTGTTTTGAATTTTTCATCCCCAAATTCGTACAGAATGCTTTGAAAGTTTTCTTTATCGTGTCTTATAGAAGAAGGAGGAGAAGAGAAAGGAAAAAATACAGTAGTAGGTCAAGTATTTGCAATAAACAGAGTTCGATGTTTCCTAGAGAGACTGTCTGGTTCCACAGTGCCCCCTTCTGGTAGGTTGCCATGGAGCAACAACCAGTGAAAAGTCTATGGAAGCAGGAGCTTCTGTTTACCGGTACATCACATGCATCACTGAATCCTCTCATCAAGTCTTCGGGGAAAGATTGGTATCATCTTCATTTTACAGATGAGGTTCATTCAGGTGCAGTGACCTAAATAAGGCCATACATCTTACATGCACCTGGAGTCAGGAGACAGACCCAGCCTAACTGGGTCTAATGTGTGCTTAAACACTCCATCTTTCTCCTTTTATAATTTATTGGTCAATCAATCAGCAGGTGCCTACTCCCCATCAACACCATGCTAGGCACTGGGAATTAGGGCTTTCCCTTCTCCCGCTTCTTGGGTATTTTCAAAGACCATAGGATGCTGGCAGAAAAAGGAAAAATCACAAGCTAGAGGGATCTGGTTCAGCCAAAAATTCATGAAGGCAGAGCATGATACAAACTAATACAATCCTAATAGCTGGGTTTGGTACAGATGGATAATAAGAAATATTTTATTTTCCCCAAAATATTCTTCCTGACAGAGTCTCTCATGTTACTGCGCATCCTTCAACCTCACTTACGTGAAACAGCATTTATGTGCACTGACTTCCAAACATGGCGCTAATCATTTGCTGTTTTCCTATTGAAAAAATCAAGTATTATATAGAGTTAAAAAGCAGACTTACTTATTATTTCCTATTGTATAGGGCAAGATAATAACACATCTGTCTTTATCTGTATTGGCGTAATCTCATTAGACAAAGTTAATAAAAGACATCGAAGAAAAGAAAGAACTCAAAGCAGAATTACCATTCAGCCCAGCAATCCCACTACTGGGTATATACACAATAAAATATAAATCATGCTACCATAAAGATACATATATGTGTATGTTCATTGCCGCACTTTTCACAATAACAAAGACATGGAATCCACCTAAATACCCATCAATGGTATGCTGGATAAAGAAAATGTGGTACATATACACCATGGAATACTATGCAGCCATTAAAAAAGAATGAGATCATGTCCTCTGCAGGAACATGGATGAAGCTGGAGGTCATTCTCCTAAGTGAACAAACACAGGAAAAGAAAACCAAGTACTGTATGTTCTCATTTATAATTGGGAGCAAAACAGTGAGTCCATATGGACACAAAGAAGGGAACAACAGACTCTGGGGCCTACTCGAGGATGGAGGGAAGGAGGATGGCAAGGATCAAAAAACCACCCATTGGATACTATGCTTATTACCTGGGTAGTGAAATAATCTGTCCATATGTGGCCCTGAACCTAAAATAAAAGTTTTTTAAAAGGCAGTCTGCTTGAATGTTGAGCAAGATGTTTCCTAATTCTCTTCCAAGGAGAGAAGAGGCTGTGATAAGTACTCTTGTGGCTGCCATGCTCCTCCTTACTGATTAACTCTGCCCTAAGTCTGTCAGCTTCCAGGGCCAGCCAAGGCCTCTGTCCCTACATGACTAATCTTCACTGTTGTTATAAACAATGTCCTACATACCACACAAAAAGTCCTCAAGGACCATCTTTTCCTGCTGATTGTCCTCAGCAAGATTTCAGGGCTCAATGGGACCTTATCTCTTTTTAAAATGAGCCTTAGGATGAGGGTCTGCATAGTGTAGAAATTAAGTTCACAGACAGATCTGAGATTGAACCAGGTCAGGCTACATATGTATTGTGTGTTTGAAAAGTTATTCTTTCCCTTCTAATACTTTTAGTTTCCTCTTCTGTAAAATAGACGCAATAATACCTATCTCAGGAGGACTGAATGAGATAATGTGTGGAAAGTGCCTCTTAAATGACAGGCAGTATGTGATCTCAAAGTAACGATTTAATACTTATCTATCTCAGAGATTATGACATCTTCCTGGAAATACCCTGCAAAAGCTTCTAAAGGATAAACAATATAGGCACCTTACCCTAAGCATCATTTAAAATCAAGTTTGCATTAGAGAAATGCAAACCAAAACCACAATAAGACACCAGCTCACACCAGTCAGAATGCCTATTATTAAAAATGTCAAAAAAGAACAGGTGCTGGTGAGGTTGCTGAGAAAAAGGAATGCTTATACAGTATTGATGGGACTGTAAATTAGTTCAACCATTGTGGAAAACAGTGTTGTGATTCCTCAAAAACCTAAAAATAGAACTACCATTTGACCTAGCAATCCCATTACTGGATATATACCCAAAGGAATATAAAACCTTCTATCATAAAGACACATGCATGCGTTTGTTTACTGCAGCACTATTAACAATAGCAAAGACATTGGAACCAACCTAAATGCCCGCCAATGATAGACTGGATAAAGAATATGTTATCACATATTTAACACATACCATATAATATATATTATATATATAAAGTATAATGTTAACTTTATGAATATCACATGTGTTAATTTATTTTGTGGTCAAAAACAAATAATTCAGATATTTATGTTATTTTATTTTGCAGAGACATATGAATAGCCAGCAATTTTCATAATGCACATAATATCATACCACATATTATCATTATATTGCATATTATTCTTCAGTAATGTTAATTTTCTCTGAGAAGTGATATCTCTCTCTTTAGCTCCTCAAACTCTCAGATTTTAGTATTATCCCAGGATACAATTTTAAAAGATTTTCTATTTTTAGTAATATCTTCTCTTCTTTTTCAAAAAGAATTTTATGTTTTGAGAAGAAAGATAAGCCCTATAGAGTAAGATGAAATATAAACAGTCAGATCAGATAAGCTTCATGGACATCACAGGTCTTTATCTTGGTTTATGAGCACTTTCTGTAAAAGCCTCTGAAATATGACCTGGTTATGAATTGAGGTTAGAAGCAGGCAACTGCGAGACCTCTGTTTAGCTTTGGGTGATATCATGGCCACGGCCAGGATGCCGTAATGCCTAGTTAATATATTGCATCTAACAATTCTAATTTTTATGTATATATTTCATTTTGTAACTGCAGTAAAACACTCCAAGCATAGCATTTCTGGGTAATGACTGTATTTTTGAGCCCCTTGGGATCAGAGGGGTACTATGTGTAAATTAGAAAAGCCCTTGTAGTCATAAGATTTGCTCCTGCCAGTAAATCTCGGTTCAGATCTGTGATTAGGGTGAACAAGATTTAAATTGAATCTGAAATCATTCATGGTTCTCACAGAACCACACTAGAGGAAGGGAAAGGGGAGGATTTTGAGGATCCTTCAAAACTTCCTCCCAGCCTAAGCAGTTCGGAGAAAGAAGTGAATACAGAATTTAAAAGCATGGGCCAGGTGCAGTGGCTCACACCTGTAGTCCCAGCACTTTGGGAGGCCGAGGCAGGTGGATCACTTAAGGCCAGGAGTTCAAGACCAGCCTGGCCAACGTGGTGAAACCCCATCTCTAATAAAATACAAAAATTAGCAGGATATAGTGGCACATGCCTGTAATCCCAGCTACCTGGGAGACTGAGACAGGAGAACCGCCTCAACCCGGGAGGCAGAAGTTGCAATGAGCCGATATTGCACCACTGCACTCCAGCCTGGGTGACAGAGTGAAACCCTGTCCAAAAAAAAAAAAAGCATGAAGCTGCTTCAAGTGCCCATTTCATCCCTGTGTGGACAGATCTCAAACAATTGATTGTGAGCTTGAGATGAGGTGAATCGCATCTTCTGTGGACTGGAGAAGTTCGCTTTCTCCCAGCCAATTCAAAACGTCTGGATTCTGAGATAAAGTGAGTGGAAATTCCTTTGGCACTCTCTAAGCTGCCTCCAACTCAATCCAGTGAAAGTCAAACTCAGCATTACTATTTTTTTCCCCTCTGTGCTGTAAAGTCTGAATTCTCCAAGACAATTTCCTAAACTGTTTAGGTCTCAACCCTCACAATGGCTGCTCCCCATTTCTTCCAAAACTCTTACTCACTTGTTTGACGCATCTATGTGTTAAGTTGTTCAGGAAGAAGCATTTAACATCTAAAGCCCATTTCATTTCTTTCTTTTTCTTCAAAAAAATCTTGAAACATCATTTGTTTTTTCTTCATTAGAAAGAGGAAGTGGTGTTTTATCAAAGGTAAATAGTCTTGAACACTGATGGGTTGAAGTTCTGTTCACCACTCAAAGCCCATAAGTTTGATTAGGTACTAAACTTGGCACAGAGAGTCCTTCATTCACCCTGTCAGCCAAGTCACGCCACTGGTCTCAACTTTTGGAAAATTAATTACCTACATGTTGCTTGTGAAGCCTGTGGGTAGCTGACTTATTTGATCACAGCTTAAGCAAATAGGAATCTGCTCTTCATTCAAATTCAGCTAAAAGTAACTCAGATATAAAACCTACTGACTCTATTTTAAAACCAGATTTGAAAAAGATTTTGTTCAATATCTGTGGAGATGAAATCTTATGGCTAGAAAAGAATATAGGACATGTTTTATATTAGACATATGTATTTGTATCAATTAAATCATTGATCTTTGGTCGTTTTAGGAACTAAACTTGAGAGAAGAATTCAAATAAAATTCTGACCCACCCATCTGAAGCTTTACCAACTAATAATATTTCAATGTATAGGCCACCATAACAGAGATGCTATAGACAAGACATAGTCTCCAAGTTATGAGCACTTGATTTACAAAGGCACAAATGTGTTAATTTCTGGCCACACTCTACATCCATGGATCACTGGAAAATGGCTCGCGCTTTTCTTCATACCTCCCCACCCTCCCAAAAGCAGACTAGCAACTACGCTGTCCTGGGCCCATCCTGCCACCTGGTGACTGAGACAAAGCACTGCTTTGTGCATTGCTTTTCATTCTAGTTCCTTTTTATTTCCCTACCCCAGTCCCCAACACTTCCAACCAGGGATATCATGTTCATGTTCTCATGTTACTTTTCTTTTGCCTTCATTTCTCAGTTAATGCCAACCTCACAGTATATTTTTTTTATAACACATACACACTTTAGTTTTGTTTTACTCCATGTCTTCATTCCTGCTTCCTTTCAGTGTTTATCCATGATCAAATCACACTCTTCCTTTTTCTACCACTCTTCTCATTTTTGAGTCAAACAGTGATTCTCTTCAGGGCTTATAATGGCAAGAATGATTGCACAACTTATGTAACTGATGTTTAGAACAGCAAGGGAGAAGAGAGTCCTTTTTCTTCATGGAGCTTATGTTCTGGTGGGAGAAACAAACAACTTATATAAATATAATTAATATAATTTTAGTGAGTGACAAATGCTGTGAAAAAAATAAGACAGGCTCAGGGGATGTAAAGTGATGAGAAGCCCCAATGAGATACCATTCACCCTTCGGGTTGCAGAAAATGTCTGATAATGGTATGATATGTTACACTATGTGTTGACAAGAATATGGAGCAGAACTTCTTACCCACTGCCAACAGGAGTGTGAACTGGTACAAGCACTTCAGTAAACAGCTTGACATTATGGACCAAAATGGAACATGCACATGGCCTATGATGCTGCTATTCTAATCCTAGAGAAAAACTTGCCATGCCAATAACATGTCCAGAATACTCATAGGATCATTATTCATAACAAAGATCTGGAAAAATCCAAATGCTTACCTATAGCAGAATGGATAAAGTGTGATATTGTCCTATCACAGAACAATACATGCAGTGAAAATGAATAAACCGCAGCTCCACCCATCAATATGGATGGTTCTCAAACATGTTACATTAAATTAATAAGCAAATATAGTATGATTCCATTTATGTGAAGTTCAATATAAGCAGAACTAAACAATGAAATGTCGAAGGATGCATACACCTGTGGTGAAGAAGAGCAAGGTCACTACTAACATGAAACTCAGCAGTGTGGTTAATCTGAGAGGGAAAGAGGGAGAAGGTTGGTTACAGGCCCTTCGGAAATTCCAAGGTACAGCAATGTTCTGCCCATCAGCTGGATTTGGGATGCACTTAATTCATCCATTTTAATGTATTATTATTTAAAATGCATATATTAATTATGGATATATTCTTTTATATGAGTATGATGTACTTAGCAGAAAAAAGATTTTGTAGAAAGTTACCAGAGTACAGTTTAGCTAGGGATGTCAGAAAAGGTCTCCTGTGGAAGTTTCACTGAGCAGAGGCTTGAATGATACGGAGAGACATGTGTAAGGAAGGTCTGAGCAGAGGGTTTCCCAAGGAACGGGATATAGCAAATGTGAAGAACCTGAGGGGGCAAATGAGTTTGGTGGTTTCTAAAGCAGGGAGAAGGTCTGTAAGGCCTGAGAAAAAATTAGAGAGAGGGAGAAAAGAGTTAGGCAAAAGAAAAGGGACAAATTACATAGATTCTTCTAGGCCAGAGTTGAAGCGACTATCTGCCTAAAGAAGAGGAAAGTTATATGGCAAGAGATGTTAAGAATATGAAGAAAGCTCTGTATAATAGTCACAAAAGATTCTATGTGCTATACCTTAGCCTTCAAATAATATATATATATATGTACGTAATATGCATGTATGTATATATACACATGGAATAATGGTAGTGCCACCACCAACAGACAATAGAAAAAATCTTACAAGACACACAGAAAAAATCCAGTTCCGTGACGCTCCCTCATTTGTACTTCTCAAAGACAGCAATTTTAATATTTTTGTTTTTAGTTCACTTTTTACCCCTACAGCTCTGAAGACTGTGTTGTAATCAGTCTTTCTTGGTGAGTCAATGCTGGATATTATCCATTGGCTGATTTTTTTTTTTGGTACGGTCAATAAAAGTTCTATTCATTGACCACAGCAAAGTTGAAAGTTCTATTACTACTCTTAGTTCCCATGCAATATCAAACCGTATACTTAAATTTCTATTTCTTGTTCCAGCAGCTTTAGACAAAATCTTTCAAATATCTGAATGATAATATTATGTTATCATATATATATATGATATTTTGTTAATCATAGTTAAGTTTTCCAAGATTTGGCTATGATTTGATTTTAAAGCCAGAAACATGATATTCAGTGATATTAAAATAACTGTATTTGCTTCCTACAGAACAAGAATTATATATATTTTTGAGGGTTTAGTGTTATGACTCTTTTTGCCACTTAAAAGTGAATAGTCTTAGCCATCAAAGGCAAGTGGATTTTTGTTGTTGTTTTTGATTTTATTAATTGCACAATATCATTCCACATTTGAAGTTCCATATATCTGCTTTCTGGTATGGTTTTGTTGTTATTGTTTGTTTCTTTGTTACTTGAATTTTGAGTTACATTTATTTTAGGTGTTAGATTTTAAAGGCATTTTCCCCACAGTTAATCATTAGAAATTGTGTTTTTCATTTATTTATTTATTTTGAGGCAGGGTCGTGCTCTGTCACCCAGCCTGGAGTGGTGCAGTGGTACAATCATGACTCACTGCAGCCTTGAACTCCTGGACTCAAGCAGTCCTTCCACTGCAGCTTCCTGACTAGCTGAGACTACAGGCCCACACCACCACATTCAGCTAATTTTTATTTTTTTTTATTTTTTGTAGAGATAAGGTCTTGCTTTGTTGCCTAGGCTGGTCTCAAACTCCTGGACTCAAGCAGTCCTCCCACCTTGGCCTCCCAAAGTGCTGGGATTACAGGTGTGAGCCACAGCACCTGGCTGGGAATAGCGTTTTTTTCTTTTTTTTAGATAGAAAAACTGAGGCTTAGGTGAAAATGATGCTTTGAGGGTGACACATTATTTAATGTTTTGTTTGATTTCAAATATTTTTATTTTTAAAGTATCATTTTCCACTATGGCTCAGACAAATACCCTTTTCTCCTTGGGAAACAATTTGGTGCAAAAGATCTCTGAGGGCTAATATGTGAACTTACACACTATTTCTAACACTGACTTGTGGGCCAAATGCTTTCTCACATCATTCCTTAATTAATTTATGCATGAATCTTTGAAATATAACTTGTTTTTCTTTAAACTGAGATTATTTGTAGAGGAGAAGACAAGTTAAAAGCAGGTAATGTAATTTTAAAATAGTACATTTTTTTGAGATAGAAATATAAAATTCAGTTCTATTCAAAAGCACATTTTATATAATGTCAACTTTATGGTTTAAGGTTTTCGTCTTTTTGATACCGGAATGCATCCCTTATCTTCAATGTGTTCTTTGGTGGATTATGACAGCCTGCCTGCTGAAATGGGTTTTTCTTGGTATCCAGCTTCTTTTCTGTTTAACACATACAACACACACACACACACACACACACACACACACACACACACACACACAATTAAGGGAAGTATCCCAGAGTGCCAATCAATAAATGCAGATAAAATATCACTGAAAATGTCAGTAGATGGAGAAAACTGTGTTTATCCAGCTCTCATGGAGAAAATTGTAAACGGTCAAAAGAAGAGCATTGGAAAGCTCCTTGCAAGGAACAGAGTAGGATCTGGACCCCCCACAGGGTGGAGCAACTAGTGCCTTCCAAAGAGGCAAGATCTTGTTAAATTGAAGAGGTTTTGTGTTCTCGGGCAAGTATTCTGATGACCTCTTATTCACATCATTGGCAAAAGAGGGTTTGCTCACCCTAATGACATCCGGCACTGGACAGGTAAGCTTAAAAACATATTAGTAGTCATATATACTCACAGCTTGGGAAAGAGGTCACCACATGTGATGCAAAGCCATATGGCGGTTGCACCCTGGAAGAGTGAAGTGAAGCATCAGGAGCTGTGGGAGACAAGTTTTGTAGTAACAAAAGGGTGGAGTGCCTTGTGGTTCCTCCAGCAGAATGTGATTGACTTGTTTGAATAATTCTATAGGTTATCCGGGAAGCTAAACCCATTAGGGAGACCCAGTAGAGTAAAGCAAGTCCCACTGATGGAGAACTAGCTGGGTAGGGATGCTTTCTCATTGGATGGGAAGTATATCTAGCAAAAGTTGGGGGAAACTCATGATTATATCTTTGAGGCCTTATGTGTCTCAAAGACGTCAAGGCAGATGTTAAAATATTAGGTCTCACAATATAACAGGATATACAAGTTAATGCCAAAGCTTAGAACAACTGGAGGAACTGATCATAACAACAAAGTTCTTGTTGTCACAACCTCTTCAGTGAGTCCTGAGCTTCTCCTCAAAATAAATATTGAACATATTGTTATGGACTAAATTGTTTCCCTCCAAAATTCATTTGGTGAGGCCTTAACCCCTAATGTCATCGTATTCAGAGACAGAGCCTTGAAGTAGGTAATTAAACTTGAATGAGGTCATAAAGGTGGGCCCTAATTTGATAGGACTGGTATTCTTATAGGAAGAGGAAGAGACACCAGATATCTATCTATCTATCTATCTATCTATCTATCTATCTATCTATCTATCTATCTATCTATGCATCCATCCATCCATCCATCCATCTAGCTAGCTAGCTATCAATCATCTATTTATCTGTGTATATCTATTATCTATCTACGTAGCTATCTGTCTAGTTATCATCATCTATTATCTATCTATCATCTCTCTATATATCATCTATCATCTATTATCTATCATCTATCTGTCTATTTACATACCTACCTATCTCTCTATTCATCTATTGTTTATCTATCTAACTATCATCTCTCTACCTACATATCTATCTATCTATATAGATAGAGTATAGAAGTATCTCTATAGAAGTGCCTATCTATCTATCTATCTATCTATCTATCTATCTATCTATCTATCTACTATCTCTCCCTCCCTCCCTCTTCATGTGCACAGAGGAAAGCCCACGTGAGAATACAACAGGAAGATGTCATCTTTCTGAGAAGCAACAAAGAGAGGTCCCACCAGAAACAAACCTAGACAGTGCCTTGACCTTGGACTTGTAGATTACAGAACTGTGAGAAAAATTAATTTCTGTTGTTTAAGACACCCAGTCTGTGGTATTTTGCTGTGGCTGCCTGAAGGCACTAAAACGGATGTTGGTACTGATAAGTGGGGTGCTACTATAGCCAATACACAAAAATATGGAAATGGCTTTGGAATGGAGTCATGGGTAGAGGCTGCAAGAGTTTTGAGGTGCCTACTAGAAAAAAACTAGATTGTTCTGAGGAGACTTGATAGAAATATGAACAGTAAAGGTAGTTCTGGTGAAGTTGCAGATAGAAATGAGGAACATGGCTGGGTGTGGTGGCTCACGCCTGTAATCCCAGCACTTTGGGAGGCCAAGGTCAGCAGATCACGAGGTCAGGAGATTGAGACCATCCTGGCTAACACGGTGAAACCCCACCTCTACTAAAAATACAAAAAATTAGCCAGGAGTGGTGACGGGCACCTGTAGTCCCAGCTACTTGGGAGGCTGAGAATGGTGTGAACCCAGGAGGCGGAACTTGCAGTGAGCTGAGATCGCGCCACTGCACTCCAGCCTGGGTGACAGAGCGAGACTCCATCTCAAAAAAAAGAAAAAAGAAATGAGGAACATGTTATTGGAAACTGGAGAAAAGGCAATCATTATAAAGTGACAAATAACTTGACTGAGTTGTGTTCTAAAGTTTTGTGGAAAGCAGAACTTGTGAGCAATGAAATTGGATATTCAGCTGAGGAAATTTCTAAGCTAAGTGTTGAAGGTGCAACATGGCTTCACCTTACTATTTATAGCAAAATGTGAGAGGAGAGATATCAAGTTAAGGAATCATTAAGCAAAAGGAACCCAAACTTGAAGATGTGGAAATTTCTCAGACTATCCCTATTGCAAAAAAAAAAAAAAAAAAGAGAGAAAGCATTTTCTGGAGAACACCAAAGACGTAGCTGGACAACTACTCCATAAAGAGATTACTCATGTGTTTAATCAGCCATCTCAGCAGAAGCCAGAAATAGAAAAGGGATTATACCAGCAGAGACACTGCCAGTTTAAATGAATGAAGGCAGAGGAAGTGGGATGGAACAAAGTATGGCAGTGGACTGGGATTTTACAGGATGGGGCAATAGAGCTATCTGGCTTCAAACATGTGTTATCCTTCAAGAAAAAGAAAGAAAACCTCAAAGGTGATTCAGAGATCATCAAGGGTGCCACTCTCACAACAGTCCCAATGGGCAAGGCTGTTTTCTCTTCAGTTTCAGAGGAAGGGGCCACCTCCTCTGTTTCAGGGGGACAAACTGCCCCCACTGAGGGCTTCAGGAAAAAGACGGCAAAGCCAAGGGGGTGGAGTGGTGGCCTAGGGCCATAGAGGTGACGCTGCCTTCCAGTAAGAATGGAAGACAGAGTATTGAGCCAAAAAGGATTGTTCTTGAGGTTTAAGATCTGATGGCATTTGCCTTGCTGGAGACTCATCACCTCTTTTCTTTTCTCCGAATTCTCTCCTTTGGAATGGGAATGTCTATGCTATGCCTGTCTCATCATTGTATTTTGGAAGCATATAACTTCTCTGAGTTCACAGGTTCATAGCTGGAGATAAATTTTGCCTCAGGGTGAATCATACCTTGAGTTTCAGCCATACCTGATTTAGGTATTTAAATGAGACTTGGAACTTAGAGTTGATACTGGAATGGGTTAAAAATTGGAGGGGGCTGTTGGAAAGGAGTAGCAATATTTTGCATGCAAGAAGGGCATACATTTTGAGGAGCAAGTAGGTGAACTATATTGTGTCCCTCAAAATTCATATGTTGAAGCCCTAACTTCAATATTATATTTAGAAATACGGTCTTTTGAAAGTTAATTAAGGTTAAATGAGGTCATAAGGGTGGGACTCTTATCTGTTAGAATTAGTGCTGTTATAAAAAGAGGAAAAATGCAGCAGCTCTCTGTCTCCCTGTCCCTCTCTTCTTTCTCTCCCTCACACCCCCTGCCCTGCCCCACATCTTGTAAAATGGCACAGAGAAAAGGCCATATGAGGATATAGTGAGAAGATGGTCATTTATAAGCCAGGAAGAGAGGTCTCACCAGAAACCAATCCTGACAACACCTTGATCTTGGCTTCTAGCCCCTAGAAATGTGAAAAAAAATTAATTTTAGTTGTTCAAGCCACCCAGTCTGCTGTGGTATTTTGTTATGGCAGCCCCAGCAGACTAAGACCATATTAAATAAAAATCGGTTCACGTACAAAATTCTTAGCTGCTGACAGGGCAATCATGTCTCAGTCTGCCATATGTACATACTTTTAGAATTTAACCTTTGCACCACAATTCTCCCTCCCAATTTCAAGAGTGAAGAGCAGGTTAAAGTTAAACTTGAGAGCACTTTTTTAAAAACTACAAAATAACAATAATCAAATTGCACCCCTTTCCAGTGTACTAAAACAGAGACTCCCCCTTACTAATAGTGTAACTCTGGATGATTCAGAGTCCCTCACTCAGCCTCAGTTTCCCCAATTGTAAAGTAAGAGAGTAGGATTAATAGATATTCCATAAATTCTTTTTCAGCTATAACATTCCATGGGTTTAAGACAATAATTGTTTTGCTCCATAGATCTTACATAATTCCATCTGCTAATAGCCTAATTTATAATTTTGAATAATACAGCAATAGCAATTAGCACAAATTTAAGTTCACGGTGGCAGCTTCTCTATGAAATGCCCCTCTAGCTATAATTTCCATATGCACATTTGCCACAATTGCCTCTCTCTGTAATACTGATTTTAACAACCTTATTTAGCAGATCGTGCTTTTGAAATGCCAGGAGAGAACTAAATAAAGTCAAGGGTCAAAAGCATGACATGCTTCTGTATAAAATTAAAAGTTAATTACTAGCTGCATCCAGGGGCCAGGACTATTTTAATTTTGGAGTCATTTGCGTGACTATTTAGAATCTATGTTTTAACTATAGCATTAGGGAGTCCACTGACTTCCATTTGCTACAGAGAGAGCATCAGTCCTCCCTCTCCCAGCAGAAACTCTGTATGCCATGGCTTAGCTGACCTTTTTCCTTAACTGCTTGCTGCTCATATTAAAATCATGATCACTGACTTGTTTGTTAAAGTCGTCATAAAATTTAATGTGTTTTTTAAATGCCCTTTATCAAAACGCATTTAGGAGGAAGTATATAGAAACAAGGCTTCCTTAGTCACATTAAAGGGCCTGACATTGGTAACATGTATTTACTTTCGACAGTAATTTAGGATAACATTAGAAAACCCAGTTGTTCAGGTGGCACAAGGGGCAGCAGTGAGGAACCCCAGGAAACGCCTGGAAATAAGGAAATGGGGTTGCTCTCTAGGAGGCCAAGTTAAATAAAATAATAATAAACATTTGAATATGATGAGAAAGGATGAAAATCACCTTAAAGAGATGGCATGCCGCCTGGGGCAAGATTTGACTATAGTTCCTGATTAAATGTTTCCCGAAGTGATTTCTGTAGATCACTAATTCTGTGACAAGAGTCTTTGTTTAGCTAGGAAAAAAAAATTGCAACCAAATAGATTGGAGATAGCATATTAAAAACAATTTTAAGTAATTATAAGAAGGTTTCTTCCAAATAGGACTTCATAGAACTTATGATACATTAATTTAAGATTTCCAAAAGGGAGCAACAGTATGCCACATTTCCCACATTTAGTTTGTGTGTTGGTCATTTTTGTTGTGAATTTCATGTAGAAGTAATATTTTTAAAAGACAATCAACAACTGAACAAAGCAAAACTTTGGGCAACATGAACATAACTAAAGAAAGATTTTGTCAATTAAAACTAATAAAACAGCAAAAGAAATGTGAAAATCTTTTTATCAGCTATGCCCTTCCAACTATGGGGCATTGGACTGGTGGCCTGTCTCAAGTGCCTGAGTGACCAGCCACACAGCTGATCCCTCCTGCAGTGAGATGAAGATGATATATCCTGCCTTACCTGAGTGGGAAATGAATTACCATGACTCCAAGTCCCCATCTGCGCTGTTTATCAGAAAGTCCAATCTTATCTTGGTTTCCCCTCCGTAAATATTGCCAAGAATCACAGCAGAGTTCATTCTTCAGTTGCACCCCACCCTCACCGATTGTTTTCAGGAACCATGGGCAGTGCCTTGGCATTGGTTTGGAGGGGTATTCTGCTCGGTGGTCACACATGAGCTTGGTGGAATTCCATAAATCACGGAACCCCTTAAACAAACTTCTTTGCACAAGAGAATGTCATTGCACTTGTAATTGGGATAGAAGGATCTTCTTTGAAGCAGAATGTCACCTAAGGAAGCCCCAGTATACCTTAAATTGATTATTGTTTTAGGGGTAGGACTCATATTAACCAAACTCCCAGAGACTGATGAATAGATGCCTGACTGATGTTTATTAATTTGCAGTGAGAAAAGTAACTATTGAGCAAGCTAAACACCCATAAAGGTGCTTCTCAGCATGTCCCCTCTCTGCAGAAAAATATTCATTAAAAGCAAAATCAGGCTGGGCACAATGGTTTACGCCTGTAATCTCAACACTTTGAGAGGCCGAGGCCGGCGGATCACCTGAGGTCAGGAGTTTGAGACCAGCCTGGCCAATGTGGAGAAACCCCATCTCTAATAAAAATATAAAACTTAGCCAGGCATGGTGTCACATGCCTCTAATCCCAGCTACTCGGGAGACTCAGGCAGGAGAATCTCTTGAATCCAGGAGGTGGAGGTTGCAGTGAGCCAAGATTGTGCCATTGCACTCCAGCCTAGGTGACAAGAGATAAACTCCATCTCAAAAAAAAAAAAAGCAAAATTAGATGTGCCTTCATTGAATGTCCTTTAAGGCACAAGTCATACGAGTTAGATGAATCTGTTTGCAAAAAGTTTCGTGAATAAGATTGAATAACCCTAATGTGTTGCCCTGGGTTAAGCAGTGAGGAACTTCCAGGCATTGACAGGTAAGTATTTTTCTAGAAAGAGAAAAAAAGGCATTGTAAGAAAAGAGAACCACAGACGCAAAGTCAAGGAAGCATAAAAATAGTAAATGGGACAAGAGAGAAGTTCTCTGTTTCAGGGAGGTCTCCTACCTTTTTGTTTTGACATTTTCGGCTTTGGCCTCAGATACCCAGTGAGACCTTATTCAGAGGAATATATTCAGCCTTCTCTGGGTATTGCTATGTCATTCTTTGAAGATTGTAGAGTTTGCCAAGGTTTGATGACAGGTCTCAAAATCTCTTAGTCCCAGGCTATTTGCCAAAGAGAAACTTCTGGCTCTTAGACCTATACTTTGTCCACTATACCATTGATTCTAAGAAAACAAATAGAAATGCATCATGGAAAACAAATAGAAATGCATCACGGAAAATGTTGAAAATAACAAAGAGTCCTAAACAGACAGTTATGACGTGCTATGGAAGATCATACTACTGTAGCTCAGGAGATAGCCCAACTCCTGCTTAGATATGAGTTAATGAAGCATATATGGTGCTTTTTTCTACTGAAGGATAAAGTATTTCACTCACAGTGAAAATACTCATTGCTTTTATTCTGAAACTTTTCCCTAGCAGGTTTTATCACATCAATTAAGTTCTTACCTACAATTTTTTCACAACCAAATCTAGAGTTCCACAGTCATGGAGATGAGCTTCAAGAATTCATCTGAGTACCCCCTCTCACAGGAGAGTCAGACCGGGAGAAGCACTGATTCATGGACTACTATAAATACCACTGTTTGAATGAGTTAAGGAATGAATGCATGAACAGAGAGACATGAAAACATCTCCTCCAGACATGATTCTCGAAAGAACATGAGTGAAACAATTATGAAAATGTCAAAAATCTAACCAGTGTATTCTAAGCACGGGCTGCACATTCAGCCAATTTCAACCCAAACCTTAAGAAGTTAATTTTCCAGGCTGGACATGGTGGGTGGCTCATGCCTGTAATCCCGGCTGAGGCAGGTGGATCACAAGGTCAGGAGTTCAAGGCCAGCTTGGCCAAGATGGTGAAACCCCATCTCTACTAAAAATACAAAAAAATTCGCCATCTCTACTAAAAATGCAAAAAAATTAGTGGTGGCAGGTGCCTGTAATCCCAGTTACTTGGGAGGCTGAGGCAGAGAATTGCTTGAACCTGGGAGGTAGAGGTTGTGGTGAGCTGAGATCATGCCACTGCACTCCAGCCTGGGTGGCAGAGCGAGACTCTGTTTCAAAAAAAAAAAAAAGAAGAAGAAGTTAATTTTCCAAAAACATGCCCCAAATTGTATCATACTCATTGTGGACACAATTTTAAAGCCTAGCTAACTCTGCTCACTAACGAAGTGGGTGTTGTAATTGTCCCCTTGTTTAGGCTCCTAGATAAGGCAGCTCTCTTACAGCACCATGGAGTTAACTGGAGGTTATGAAATATTTCATCCTTTACCCCCAACAACTCCACTTTCCCAGCCCCAGCAATGGGAGTTCCCTATGGGTACTATGGTTTGAATATGGTCCCCAAAAGTTCATGTGTTGGAACTCAATCCCCAGTGCAACAGTGTTGGGAGGTGGGGCTTAACAAAAAGTGGTTAGGTCATGAGGACTCTTCTCTCATGAATGGATTAATGTCATTTTTATAGGAGGGGGTTAGTTATTACCAGACTGAGCTTGTCATCAAAGCCAGTTTGGGCCCCATTTGCTCTCTCACTCTCACCCTCTCTTGGCCTTCTGCCTTTCACCATGAGACAATGCAGCATGAAGGCCCCTGCCAGATGCTGGTGCCATGCTCTTGGACTTCTCAGGCTCCAGAACTATGAGCCAAATAAATTTCTGTTTATTTTTAATTACCCAATCTGTGGTATTCTGTTACAGCAGTATGAAATAGACTAAGGCATGGGATATGCTGAGGAGCTGTATAATCAAAAATCAATGATCCAAACTGAGGTCTGTTGTTCTACAGCTGAGCTGGTGTAATATTACAATGCCAATCCTAATGGAGTTACATAGAATCCATCAAAATATCAGGATGCAGGGGTCAATGAGAACTGCAATGCCTCACTTCCCAGCAATTACAACTTATTACTGAGGCAGTGCTTTTCCTTCTGCTATTCAGCTTACTTCAATAAATAATATTAGGCAACCCTGCAGGGCCAGTCAATAGAGCATTGTTTTATTGTTGCAGCTTAATAGTCAGATCAATACCTTGTTCTTCTGAGATGTAGGTGAGAACCCCTGAATATGGCACTAATGAAATGATGTATTTTGTGATTTTGAAATTATATATTTTATTCCCTTTTTATCTTTAGTGTCAGCAAGACTGCTAATGGGGCTTCTGTCCTCTAACCTTTTGTGACAGTTCCACTCACCAGGAGCATGAATCTGTTCCCCAAAAGGGAAAACAAAACGTTTCATGAAACTTAATTTCTCATGATTCTTTCTTAGTTGTTCCCATCTACTTTACTTATTTCCCTGGGTTGATGATACAGGTATTTCCCTCTTTGGTTTTAAAAGAAAATATAAGTAAATAACTGAGATTTCACAATTTTGTGAGCTGGCAGTAAAAGAATGTGAAGTGGAAGGGTACTCTGCTACTTCTAATCTGAATTTTATCATTATTTCTCTCCTTCAATGGGCCTTTACTTCTAACAATTACAGTGAAAATTGGATTCAAATAGCAGTTATAAACTGGTGGCTTATGAACCCCAAAACCCACAGGTATATTGTATGTGCCAGAGCTATTATTATTATTATCATTATTATTTTAGTAATTTTTGACAGAACATGCACTTTACATTTTACCAGTCACCAACAATCCCTGTTGCACCACATGGACTTGCTTTAATCACTATGTTTTATACCCAGCTCTTGTGGTTTATCTGTGTATTCAACCTCTAGAAAAGATGGTTATGCTAAATAATTTGTAATAATAATAATACCGTAGTTGCTATTTAATGAATTCTCACTCTGCATCAGGCATAATATTAACAATGTTGCACACATCACCTTCACCTTGCAGTTGAAGGTAATTTCTTACTTGCCACAACCTTAACGAGTGATATTACTATTTATCTTAATTTACCGAAGAGGAATCAAATACTCAGAGAGCCACTATGACTTGCTGAATGTTGACTCCTTGGTATAACTAGAAGATGAAGTCAGAGTTCAAACCTTCTGCTAAGCCCAGCAAACTCCAGGATCCAGGATCCCAGCAAACTCCAGGATCCATACTCCTGACCATGGGTCATGCTTCCGTTCAGTTTGAGTTTATTTGTTTCTAAGTTGGATCCCATAAGCTTAGGCCCAGTGGCCCAGTTATTATTTGATGCATTAAATGAAGAGATATTCACCTAACTGAGGAGCAAAAGTGCTGTAGTAGAAAGCTCAATTAATTTGGGGGCAGAAGTCTTGCATTCTGACTCCTCTCTGGCTCTGCCTGTGTGTGGGAGCAATTCTTGTAACCTACCCTTGTCCCCATTTCTTCATCTGCAAAATGAGAGCCCACCAGTGCTGTTGAATGGATTAAGTAGAAAAGCACATGTTCAGTCTACAATCAATGCTGTGGGTAAAGCTGCAGGTCTACTTCAAATTATACTGAATTTTGATCCTGTTCAACTATTGGTCATTACAGATTACTTGGATTTTTGATCTTGTTCAACTTTTACATATTGCTGGTGTTCTTGTTATATCATTTTTTTAGATTTGCCCTGGAATCATCCTCAGGATGATTCAGTCTTCATATCTGCATAACTGGCATCAGATAATAAATTTTACCAAAAATTCATCCTTAGATGGACACCCAGAGTAGAAACCCAAATACCTAAATTCCAATGATTTATTGGGAGACGCTTTGTGAGACTCAAGGAATGGGTGAAGGGTTAACTCCCTCTGCAGCCTCTGGCTGAGCTTCTTTTGGGCATGAGAAACAATTTATTGGGGTTGCATCATTTTCTTTCTTTTTTCTTTATTGAGGCACTTAATGCTTGTGACTGTAAAAACCCAGCGTATGTAGACACCTATTCATATACATAAATATGGAGCCTTCGTTGCACTCTTTTTTGTTCTAGACAAAGTTATTTTATTACTAGGAAGGCAATATATGACAGTCAGCAGCAAAATGGACTTTTCTGCCGATAAAACTGATTTGGAGCCAACACTTAGCAGCCGTATGATTTGGGGCTCTCACAGCAATCCCTGTGTCTCAGGTTCTTCATCTGTAAAATGGAGCAATAAATGTGACTGTGGTGAGGACTCAGTGTAAAGCACTCACCACAATTTCTGACTCAATACATATCGGTGCTTCCTATATATTAGCTGCTGTGTTATTAATATTATATTTATTGACGAGATGAACAACATGCACACACAAAAAATTTTTTTTAAACTTTTTTTTTTTTTTCGTTGGCCAAGTCCTGAGAAAATACTAATCTTCCTCTCCAATTCTACACTCAGGCCACTGCACTCTGTTGTCTGCTCCCTGTGCCCTCTGAAAATGGTCACTTAGAGCTCCCCAGAATTTTTCCAAACATGATACCAGGGGCCACCTCTCAGTCTCATCAGCCCTGATAAAATCACCCCAGCCTCCCTGTGATATTTCTTCTGCTCCTATGTCCTATAGCCTGTGTATTGCACTCCCTTCTGAAGTTATGATTGCCAGTACCTTTTGGCTTACACCAGCTCCACTAAAATCCAAGAATCTGAAAGATGAAAGCAGGCTGGGCAAAATGGCTCATGCCTATAATCCCAGCCCTTTGGGAGGCTGAGGTGTAAGGATTGCTTGAAGCCAGACATTTGACACCAGACTGGGCTACAAAGCAAAACCCCATCTTGACAAAAAATTAAAAACAAACAAACAAACAAACAAAAACTTAGATGAGTGTGGTGACGTGCCTAAAGTTCTGGCTACTTGGGATGCTGAGGCAGGAGGATTTCTTAAGCCCAGGAGGGTGAGGCTGCAGTGAGTTATAATCGTGTCACTACACTCTAGCCTGGGCCACAGAGCAAGACTGTATCTCAAAATAAAATAAAATAAATTATCGGATCATTATTTATTATTTTGCATCTTTTTCTAATGCTGTGTTTCTCAACCTCAGCACTATCTATATTTTAGATCAGCTCTTTCTCTGTGTGGCAGTGACTGTCCTGTGTATCACAAGATGTTTAATAACATCTCTGACCTCTAACCACGAGATGCTGGTAGCATCCCCCCTTTGTGACAATCAACTCCTGACATTTTCAAATGTCCTCCATATGCTGAAATCATCTGCTGTTGAGAGCCATTGCTCTAGCCAAACTCCTTCCTTCCAGCAAAGCTCTTTCCTCAGACAGAATAAAAACTTTTCAGTGAGCTAACGGCACTTTAGGGAATTTTCTTTCCAGTTTCTTTATGTAGAATTTGGTCTTCTGGTGTTTTCTAAAATTTTGTTTTATTTTGTAATAAACGAATTGGGTGTCAAGGGTTTGAGGCCTCATTTTAAATTTGGAATGCAGAGGATTTTGGTAATGAAATGGTAACTAGGCTCCATACCATGTATTGAAGGTGGTTCTGGAGGGAATCTTACACATGGCTGGAAACAATAGAAGTATGTGTGTCTTGTAAACCCCATGACTGTTAAAAAAAGGCTGTTTTGGGAGACTTGGTAGTGGGAGCCTTAGAGCTTATGTCCTTCCATTCCAATGTCTTCTCACCCTGAATGAGAATGCGCTGAGAAGAGAAAGGAGGGTGACACATGAAGAAGTAAGTGCAGGCTCCTCATCCTAATCCATGCACTTCCCACATCAGACAGGCTCTTCTCCAGCAAAATGAATTTTCTTCATAGGCAGAAGTGCCCAGAGAGAGGGTATATGTGAAATCATTCTGCTTTCTTCTGCGGTATGTCATCTCGTGACTGAGAGTGGTTTACAGATGTAAATACAAACCCGTTATCTAATTCTAGACTGAATAAGTGGCCAGATACAAAGATATAAATTACCCACTTTACCTTCCTGGTGGAGGGTGTTGAGAGGGAAACAGATTGCCCTTCTCTGTTCTCATTTTAAATGGGTCAGAGCATTGGTGGAACTAGATAATTCACTCCAATCCACTAGATGTAAGCACCTCATAAATTTCATAATCAGCACTAGCATTTTCCTTTTCATAAAGCAGTATGTCTTCAGCAGTGTTAATTACATGACTGGTAATGGTCTCCCATTTTGAATCCCCATTTTGGATGAAATATGGTTCGGCCTTAAGCAGGCCCCCATAGGCAGGGCCCTTGGCAGCCACACATCAAAGGGTTTCCTGAAGCCAAAATAAGGAGCAAATATAAGAAGAAACCCCAAATGGGGGAAGGGCTATGTATGCAACCCTATTTTGGCTTTTAAAATTAAGTCAGGAAAGAAAACGTACATATTGAGGGCCTTTAGAGCTGTTTTATTGGATTAGATTCAGCACAATCCCTTAGGTCTTATCTTAAATATCACTTCCCCTAGTCAGCTTTTCCTACCTATTCTCCCGTGCCCTTTCCCCCATATACACCTTCTTCACTCTTCTATATGCTCCTGAAGTATCTCATTGCTTTCCATTGTAAATGAGCATGCTGTGCCACTATTATTTAGGATTTGTCTTCCCCATATCTGCCTTGCTTTCATGTATGTGGTACATTTTGTTGACTGTTGACTGCGTGGCCAGCTAAGGCAAACTTGTAAGGTAAGTGGACTTTGACATGCTGACCCATCTATTTCCCCAGCAATGACGAAGTAGACACATTGGCTTTTGTTGTCCAAAAAGACCTACATACGAATCCTGACCCTGAGAACCTGGGCAATTCATTTTAGTTTCTCTGCTTCGATTTCCCCACTTGTAAAAGAGGGCAGATGTTACTGTTGTGTCTCAGAAACCCTGATACCCCAAAGTATGGCACTGAGGAAGCCCCAAGAGCTCAATGACCCCACACCCCTACTGTCCATCTATTACAAAAAAGACCAAGAGTATAATGGCAACTGAACAGAGCCTTTCACAAGATAATGTCTGTCCCTCAGGCTCATTAAAATTCCAAAGAGAACTTTCTACAGTTAATCTCTTCCTGATCCATTCATTCTCCCTAGTAATTATTTACTCTGCCCCTCAACAGAACTCCTCTTCTCCTTCTCACCCCCATAACCGGTTTGCCAGGATCCATGCCCCCATTCTTTCTGTAACCTCAAAATGGTGTGTAAGCTTCTGCACCCTGTTGGGAAGTGAGTAATCACCGTGTGGTTCTTCCTCCATGTACACGTTAATACATTTGTATGCCTTTTCTCCAATTAATCCGCCTGTTGTGAGTTGATTTTTTTAGTGAACCTTTAGAGGGTGAAGGAAAAGGTTTTCCCTCGGCCCCTGTGTTATCTAACCCATGACATTGTCATGAGGGGCATAAAAGGAATGGGAAGACCAAGACGACTGGGAAATCGAGGCCCAAAGACTCTTTAGAAGCACATCCTTGTACAGGGCTGGAAAGGATGGAGGAGAGGGGCTCTGGAACCAACTTTACCACCTCCTAGAGAAGTGACTTAGGAGGCTAGCTTGATCTCTCTGTGTCTATAAAATGGTGATGTGATTACCTCCTTCACAGGGTTAATACAAAATGTGGGTGTAAAAGTGTTACAGAAAAGGGGTTCTGATCGAGACCCCAAGAGAAGGTTCTTGGATCTCATGCAAGAGAGAACTTAGGGCGAGTCTACAGAGTAAAGTGAAAGCAAGTTTAATAGAGAAATAAGAAAGAAAGGATGGCTACTCCATAGACAGAGCAGCAACGTGGGCTGCTTGACTGAGTATACTTATGGTTGTGTCTTGATTATATGCTAAACAAGGAGTGGGTTACTCACGAGTTTTCTGGGTAAGGGGGCAGGAAGTTCCCAGAACTGAGGGTTTCTCTTCCTTTTAGACCATATAGGGTAACTTCCAGACATTGCCATGGCATTTGTAACTGTCATGGCATTGGTGGGAGTGTCTTTTAACATGCTATTGCATTATAATTAGCATATAATGAGCAGTGAGGATAACCAGAAGTCACTTTTGTTGCCATCTTGATTTAAGTGGCTTTGTGCAGCTTCTTTACTGCATCTTTTTTTTTTTATCAGCAGGGTCTTTGTGACCTGTATCTTGGGAAATCAGCCCTGCCAACCTCCTATCTCATCCTATAACCAAGAATGCCTAACCTCCTGGGAATGCAGCTCAGGAGGCCTCAACCTTATTTTACCCAGTCCCTATTCAAGATGGAGTTGCTCTGGTTCAAACACCTGACAAAAGGGTTTGGGGGGAATATACAAGTGGATATTTGTTTGTATAAAGTTCATTATAGTTGAGATAAAAGCTCTGAAAGACTAACTGATTTACTCATAATCAGTGTCTGAGCCAGGAAGAGTCTAGACAGAGACAGGAAGAAGATAGCTAGAAGTGGAACCTGAGCTATCTGCTGGGAGAGAGAAATCAACATTGACTTATTTTTCAGGGAGCATAACTGGAAAATGATCCAGGAATCTGGGGTGAGGGTGCAGAGGGAGGCATATGGAATGAGGCTTTTCTCATTTGATTAAACCCAAGGGACGTGGAAACCAGTTTTCCCTTCCTTTTTCCCACTGGCGAGCAGTGGGTTTGTTCTAACACCTTGCATGATAGCTGACACATGTTGATCAAACACAATTTTTTAAAAGTAAAAAATGGGATTTATTGGCTCCCAGAATGCCAAGACCAGGAGTTAAGGTCAGGTTCAGCACAACACAATCCTGATACTTAACAGGGTCCTTGGTGGTACATCTCTCAGCAATGTTCTCCTTCATTCTCAGGTGGTCTCCTGACACAAGCTACAGCTTCAGGCCTCCTTCCCAGAACTGTAACTACATCAGGTCAATCTGGTTCAATCTTACAGCTTCAGGCCTCCTTCCCAGAACTGTAACTACATCAGGTCAATCTGGTTCAATCTTTATGCCACAAAGTGGTGAGTTTTTCAGGTGCTGTGGACCTCCAGGTTGAAGATCACATAACCAGAGCACGCCCAGAGGAATCAAGCATGCAACCACAGGCAGAACCTAAGTGCATAGATTGAGGAGAGGGAACTAAATTTAGAAGTGGACTCCACATAGCAGGATCCAAGAACCAATCAGATTGAGCCTTGTCAACACCCCACAGCAGGGTCCAATCAGATCACACCTCTGACTGTAAAACCTGTTTCAACCCCCAACTCCAGGAGACAGATTTGAGTTCAATTCCTGTCTCCTTGTTTTGGTCACCTGACAATAGACCTTTCTCCCTGCAAAGACCTGGTTCTTTGGTGTCTGGCTTTCTGTTGCCTGCAGGCAAATGAACAAATTTTGGTTCAATTACAGAACCACAACCACAGTCTTTGAGTGCTTTTCCTGAACCAGCGTGGATTGCAAGTCTTTCCTGAACTGTTAGCCGGTGTGCTCAGGTCCCAGCACAGCCTCAGATCAGGGGTTAGGGGTGGCACTGGCCTGGCCTTAGCACATGGGCTTTGATAAGAGGTACAAGGTGAGGGGTGTTTCCTAAAGAAATTCTAGGCAAGAATCATACGTCTACCATTCAGAGACTTTGGAAGTTTATAACACAGATTATTTTGCATTCTTATGATAACTTAGGACTCTCATCGCTAGCTTAATGATACTTCCTAAATCTCCATTTTGCTAGGGAGGGCTTTTCTCATTGGTGGTTTTTCATGACAAGAAACCACACTCTCTGGACCATATTCTTCCCCAGTGCTCATCTTGGCAGCTCCTTTTGGGGCTTTGAGCTCTTCTAGGGACCAAGGGCACAAGAACTCCTATTGACAGAGCCCCAGAAGCCGCATGATAAAGTCTGATTCAGAGGCTCATAGCTTCTCTGGTTCTGGAATTAATTCACATGCTGCTTGTTTTATGCAGCCTTACCTATTGCGCCCAGTGTCACGAACTGTACTGAAAACTCTTAACACCTTTTAAAACTCGATTCACTTTTGATGCCATAAGAAAGATTGGGCCAATAAATAAGAACTAGAATCCAGTTGTGGTCCATTTTGCTAAAGTATATTAAATATCACCTGCAATTTGAACTTGCCTTATAAAATGTTTACATGCCATTAAATAGTCCTAACATCCTTTGTGTAAATGAAGCAGGCTGTGATGTTCCTTATTCCAAGGAGTAGCAGTACTTAAAGCTGTAAACTACTTTCATGCAATAAATCCAATACTTTGCTCCTAAAAGCAGGATTATAAATATAAAAGGCAACAATACTGACCTCAGTGTCTGCACTTGAATTGCTTTGGGAAAACTGGTATAGAAAGAAATATTCTAATTTGGACTCTCGGTCCATTTGTTGATTGTGTTTTGGGCATGTGGGTTCCTGGAAAATATTGTTGTCTACAGATCAGCTTTGTAAAACATACAACTATTCTTTATTAAAAGGACAGGTTCACAAAAATCTATTCAGTCTGCAACTAGCATCTTAAGCAGCAACTTTGAGTGCACCTAAGTAGGTCTCCTCGGTTGGAAGAATTCCATAAAGAGCTTCCTGGTTGGGAAGCACTCAGAAGTCCTGCCTGCACCCCGTGTGCCTTCCACACTGTTGCTTTTTATAAAGCCTCTTCCTTCTCCCTCAGCTGGGCCATCAATGGGCTGTTTTCTTGCAAGTGCTCGAAATTTAATGGAGCTTAAGTGAGACACAGACCATTAATGCAGTATCAATATTTATTTTTGGTTCCCATGGAAACAGATACCAGCCCATGGGTAACTTCTCTTCCAATCTGAACAACAGGATCTTTTGCATGAACTAATATTCTATTTAGTTTCTTGAGGGGAAGGCAGTGGCTTTGAGGTTAATAAACCATAATTTATTTAATAAACAAAACCACATAGAAGAGGAACTGCTTAACAGGGCCAGACCTAGTGTGTGTGTGTGTGTGTGTGTGTGTGTGTGTGCTAGGAAGGGCAGTTCAGTTTGTGCACCTTGCAAGCCTCGCTCTGCCCTCCCCATCCAGTCATCCTTTAACCTTGTTGCCAGGCACAAGCTTCCCAATATCATCTTGCTCCACAGGCCCTATTTTCTAACCTGTTAATCAGGTTTGAGGCTCCCTGGAAGATCATGCCCTGCATGCTAATTGCATTTGGCTTTGTGACAAAGTGAAGGACTTTGTAGATGGCTAGGGAGCAAAAGTCATCATATCTTGGCTTGGCTTAATCTCGCAAAGCTACGGTATCAACAGTCCAGTTGTTTTGTGCAGGCCTCTGCCCTCTTCCCAGTGACAATGTAAGCTATTCCTCTTCCTTAGGGAACTGGCCCTAGTGCCAAAGGAGTTTGGCAAAATAAAAGGAGCCATCAGGAGATGTGAACTGCGGTCTTGACTCAGAAATTAATTTGCCTATAACCATGATCAATCCACATATTCTTCCTTCATCTCTAAATATGTATCTTACAAAATAATTGAAGGATTAAATTATATTGTCTCAACAATGCCTTCAAATAATAAAATGTGCAAACATGCTTCTAAGTAATAATCTTGCCATGTAACCCCCTGTCACTTAGCAGCATGAACCTCTTCTGTGGCTTTCCATCATCCTCCATGGAATTGTCTATCCATCTTCCCTTTCATTTTTAATGTCTTCCGTGGTCTGTACTAATTATCTATTAGTCAGGTTTCTTCTTTCTTTCAATGAACTTTTTCTTCTTCACTGAGCTGAATCTTCCTCCAAAGCCTCTCTCCTCTCTCTCCTACATCAACTATTTTGTTCATTCCAAATGATTAGATCCCACGTAACTCCAGATACTCAAATTCCATATTCCAGCTGCCATATTCTCTTTCAAGTTATATTAGTTTCCTATTGCTGCATATAAATGGCTACAAATTTAACAGCTTGAAACAATACTCATTTATTAGTTCACAGTTCTGGAGGTCAGAAGTCTGGCATGGCATGGCTGAGTTCTCTGCTCAAAGTAAGGGAAGACTAAAATCAAGATATTGGCCAAGTTAAGTCCTCATCCACTGGCTCCAGAGAGAAATCCAGTTACAAACTTATTGACGTTGTTGCAAAAATTCATATCTTTTGGTTGTAGAACTGAGGTCCCACTTTTCTGGCTTCTAGAGTCTGCCTACAATCTTTCTCATGTGGTCCCTCCATCTTCAAAGTCAACATTGATACACTGAGTCTTTTTTAGGCTTCAGATCTTTCCCCTAGTCCTTCTTCCACCAACTGGAGAAAAATTTCTGCCTTTAAAGGGCTCACCTGACTGGACACAGCCCACCTGGATAACTTTCCCCACCTCAAGGTCAGCTGACTTGGAACTTTAATGACATGTGCAAGATTCCTTCACAGAAGTTTCTAGATTGGTGTCAGATTAAATAGTCATGAAATTGGGATTTGGGTGGAGGGAGTATCTTTAGAATTTTGCTCACCACACAAGTTATAGGTAAGACAGAAGCTGTGGCCAGGTGCGTTGGCTTACACCTGCAATCTCAGCACTTTGGAAGGCTGAGGTGGGAGAATTGCTTGAGAACAGTAGTTCAAGACCAACCTGGGCAACATAGCGAGAACCTGTCTCTGCAAAAAAAATTAAAAACTAGTCTTGTGTGGTGCCATGTGCCTGTGGTTCCAACTACTGGGGAGGGTAAGGCAAGAAGATTGCTTGACTCCAGGAGTTTGAGGCTGCGGTGAGCCATGATCATACCACTGCACTCCAGCCTAGGCAGCAGAGTGAGACCCCATCTCTAAAAAACAAAAATAAGAAGCTGAAAATGGAATAGTCCTGCATCACTCCGAGCGCCACTGGTTCTATGACTACAGAGGACTCTTCAAAACAGAAGCAGCCGGGCCCAGTGGCTCATGCCTGTAATCCCAGCATTTTGGGAGGCCGAGGTGGGCAGATCATTTGAGGTCAGGAGTTGGAGTCTGGTCTGGCCAACATGGCAAAATCCCGTCTCTAATAGAAACACAAAAAAATTAACTGGGGGTGATGGTGCACACCTGTAGTCCCAGCTACTCAGGAGGCTGAGGTGAGAGAATCGCTTGATCCCAGGAGGCAGAAGTTTTCAGTGACCTGAGATCACTGCACTCCAGCCTAGGTGACAGAGTGAGACCCCCATCTCAAAAACAAAAACAAACAAGCCAAAAAAAAAACAAAACAACAACAACAAAAAAAACACCACACACACAGAAAGACCAGAAAGGCCTAGAGGGCTGCAAATCTGTGCCTCCATCTCCAGGATAGGTTCATACCAGTGACAGTCTTTCTGTCAAGACTTCCAAAAGAGGAGGTTGATAAACATTCTCTTAAATGTTGCACAAACACACAGATGTCCATCGACATATTCGTGTATATTTTACTGCAGTGGTCCTCACACTCTAGCAGGCGTTGGAATCACCTTGGAAGGCTTGTTAGAACCCAGACTGCTGGTTCTCCCACCCGAGAGGGTCTGATTCAGTAGATCTGGGGTGGGCCCTAAGAATGTCCCAGGTGATGCTGATGCTGCTGGTCCAGAGACCGCACGTTGAGAACCACCCCCTTAATACACAAATTCTCCCCATCTGGATCATCACTCCATGAATGCTCTAGTCAGAGATTTGATGCACACACACTGTATTTGAATATTAAGGAATACTTTTTCACATTTTGCCATATTGTATGTAATTATAAGATAATTACAAGAAATACTTGCAGTGATTTTTCTTCCAGACAATGTGTATTCCACTATTGCTAAACTCCATTCTAATTTTGAATACTGTTTCTTTAGTAAAACCCAACTGTAGTTATCTGCCCACCTCTTACACATTTGTAAACTTCAGCATTTCTGCTCTCCCAAAGGTCCCGTAATGCCATAAGCATGGCTCTGTTCTTTCTCGTTTCACTTTCCTTTTAATGAGACCCTTAAACATTATTTGTAGTTACGGCCTGCCATCCCTTTCCTTCCCACCCTCCCTGACAACGGGCTTCAAAAAGACCTTGGAAATTCCATATTCAGAGACACTGGAATGGCCCAAATTGTGTTTTTAATGATTGCTGTGCTGATTGTCAATTTTCTAGCCTGAAAAAGGAGTTATTAGTCTCTCTCTGCTAGCTTCAATAGCCAGATCTTTTTGCCAGTAACAGAAACTCAACTCAACCTGGCTCTATCTGAAACCTCCAGACCGAGCCCTGCCTTAGGCAGATCCAAATAGGAGGGGTTAGAAACACAACCTGAGGACCCAGGCTTCTTGCTCTCCAGCTTTTGGCTCCGTCCTCAGGGTCAGTTTTATTATCAGACCACCTATCCCCAAGCCAAGGCCTGAGGAGCTTCAGGCTTCATCCTCTAAGCTTAGGGATCTCACTGGGAAAAGGTTTATTTTTCCTCATAGGCTCAATTAGAGACCCAGGATTGGGTTTTGCTGGACAGACTTGGATCATGTTTTTGTCCTTCAGCAGGAACTGAGGTCGGGGGATATCATCTACTGATGAGTCAGGGCCTCAGGAGTATACTCAAACTTGGATCCGGGATACGGTCAACACCCTTAAAAGATATAGACCACCGTTAAGAGAAAGGCAGTTTTTTACAGTAAATTGAGAGTAAGGGTGAGTAAACCTGAGCAGAGAAAGTGGATGTCATAGCAGTCCACTGTGCCTTCCGTGTGGGTTATCACAGTGATCAAATGTGTGTGTGTATGTGAAAGTGCTCTCAGACCTGCAAGTCCAATATCAATGAAAGGTTTGATGGCGATGATGATGATGAAGGTGATGAAGACCCATTCGTATACAATCAAGAAAATCATACCAGCTTTGCCTGGCTATATAGAATCCTTATCGCTTGACTCTTAAAATTAAAGGAAATTTTCAGTCATTCTTCCATGGTGCCTCCCAGCTCTTAGCTTCATTTCCTCCCCCAGAAATCTTCCCTTCACTATATCTCTCCCTACATCCACTTAGTAAGCTCAATTACCCTCTTCTAGACAATGATACTCATGAAGAAAAAAACTGAAGACCTCTTTCTTGCCTTTCAGATGGACCTTTTCAAATATAGATAAGATGGAGAAATAAGGCATGTATTTTCAAGAAAATGTGTAAGGTAAAGGAATGTAAATCCCCAATATAGCAGAGTCTCTATTGTTTTCTTAATAATAGGAGAGAGGTCAAGAAATGCCACTTCCCTGTTGATGTTCCCAAGGACAAGCCAGCCACCAGTGTTTCCTCTGTATAAGTCACCACCAACTTAGCCTCTTCATATAATTCTCTGTAGATGCTGCCTGGGTCTCATACAAGTTGTAAAATTATTAATTGCTTGTAATTTTAAACCCACTGAAAATACTAAGACACTAATTTTCTAAAGTCCACAACATCAAGACAGGAGATAATCTAAATAGAGCTTGATCCATTCCCATTTTTCTAATTCTAGCAACAGGAAATAACTAGAATGACACATGAATTTTTTAAGAAAAAAAACCCTCAAAGTAATTTAAATAAGAATGTGAGGGTTTGTTCTACTTAGTGAAGCTCAAGATATCAAATTAAGTGCTTTATGACTTACAGTTCATCTTTTATAAAATATTTAATAATTTTTAGGTGCTTTGGTATTCATTATCTTATACAGCACTTAGTAAATAGGACAGATTTCACTTTCTTTGTTTAACAGAAGAGGAAACTGGGGCTTGGAAAACTTATTTGTCTTCAGTTTAGAGCTTGGGTGTCCACATGGTAGCACCAAGACACGGGGGCCACTGAGCACTTGAAATATGGGTGGTGTAACTCCAAACTGAATTTGTAATTGTATTTAATTATAACTAACTTAAATTTAAATTTTAAAAGGACCCTGTGACTAGTGACTGCCATATTGGACAGCACTGGTCAATATGTACAAGGCAACAGTGATGGATTTGAACCAAGGTCTGTTGACTTCAAATTCAGTGCTTTGGGGGTATTCCTAGATTGCTCAAGATAAACTGAATCTAGGTGCTTCAAATTTTTTAATTGCCAATGTTTTCTCATAGATGAAGAACTCAGCTGTGCAGTTTTTTAGTAGTGCATGAATTACTCTTGATAAAAATCTAACGTCCATAACTCCATCAGTGAAGCAGAGCAAAAGCGCTAAAGCTGCAACCCAAACCATTCACCATAAAAGTCCTCATTGCCCGTGAATCCCCTCAGCCTCTCAAATTTCCTCTGCCAGAGTTGATTCTAATTCCTTTCTCAATAATCCGTGTCCTGACAATCATAACAGAGAACTCTCTGGGGCTTATTTCTTACTAACTTGGCACAGAAAAAGCTGTCCTGGGAGACATTCTTGATGAGAGAATGAAAATGCCATTGCCTTAACTTCCCTTAGTCCAAGATGTAAAGGCCTCTGCCTGGATACATTTATTATTGGCAATTATTTCAGGACCAGCCTCAAGTGATTGTTGCAAAGAAGAGAAATCACACATGAATCCTGATAACAGCTGACTTTCAACAGCCAAGAGGATGGTTGGAGAGGATGATCATGTTGTCAGGTGTAAGTAGGCATAAACAGACCAGATCCTCCGTTTCACCTGAAGAAACGTGAGTAAGGAAAGAGAGAGGAGACAAATCATCTCAGGGTAGTGACCTCTCTCAGCACCTTCCTGGTGAAGCATGGGGTCTCATTACACATAGTGTCTGAGAAAAAGCAGTGAAGCCAATTAACGACCATGGTTTACTGAGATCCATGTAGTGAGAGGGGTTTAGGATAATGCCAGCTTCTGGTTGACTGCAACCTGGTCTGAAATCTTTTCTTGACTTCCACCAACATGCTAAAAAAAAGGTCCCCCAAAATGAATTATGATGAGACAGTATGTTTGATGTGGACTAGAGTCTAAAGACGGCAGTTAGGTATGACCAAAATTACACTTGCAGATCTCCTAAATGACCCCTAGGGAACAGTTTTATAATGTTGAATTTGTAACCCTGTACAATATTGTATGTGTACAAATAATTACCATATATATTCATATAAAAAAGATTGCCCATGCAAAATCTATGTTTACAATATTTTAAATTACTGTGTTTCTGTGTTCTTCTCTTTCTGTTTTTGCATTTTTGGTCAAGGACCTCAAGTTGATTTCATAAAAGTTAAACATATTTGCAATGAAATGCTAATCTGTTTTCTGGACTCTGAGTGGTATTTGATTTTTATAACGGGATGTTAATGATTCTGGACAGTGACCACCAATGCTATCCTTCTGAAAATATGTCCTCTGCCAGGCACGGTGGCTCACGCCTGTAATCCCAGCACTTTGGGAGGCCGAGGCGGACAGATTACAAGGTCAGGAGATCGAGACCATCCTGGCTAACATGGTGAAACCCCGTCTCTACTAAAAATACAAAAAAAAGAAAAAAAAATTAGCTGGGTGTGGTGGCAGGCGCCTGTAGTCCCAGCTGCTCAGAAGGCTGAGGCAGGAGAATGGTGTGAACCCGGGAGGCAGAGATTGCGGTGAGCGGAGATTGCACCTGGGGGACAAAGCGAGACTCCGTCTCAAAAAAAAAAGAAAAGAAAATACGCCCTCAGCTTCCAGGACAGTAGACAAATGTTGTCCCCAAGAACCTCCTCTGGAAGCTGTGTGTCAACAAGTTTCTAGTGGACATGATAGCTATTAGACTAAATAACAAAAAGCTGGAGGGAAGGGTGTGCAGCTGACAGTATTGAGTGCTTGCTATGCATCAGGCACATTCTTTGTAGCTTATATACATTATCTCATTTAATGATGACCAGGGTAGTTGGCCAGTAGTTGGCCTTGTGGCTTGTGGTTGACATTCATTGGAATCAAGGCATAATGAGGCCAGATAAAGAAGAAAGTCAGCTAAGTAGGTGCATATTGGAATTGTGAGCAATGATGAGAGGATGGAGAGGCAGAAAAAACTTTGCAGCAGGTTCTAAAAACATCACTGTTGGTATGGGTTTTGGAGATTGTCACACAATCCATTTGGGGACTGTGGAAATTTGGGAATGGGGAAAGGTGGAGTGTGTAAAGTTAAAATGGGAAATATTATATGTAAGTGGCAAAGAGTGTTATATAAGTGGCCACACAGCACATGGGCAAGTGAAGGGAGACACAGACTCTTTTGGAGAAGGTATTAGAGAAAATGGCATTGTATGAGGAGTTTCAGACTTCAGTCAATGCAAAGAGGGATTTGGAAGGCGTTGATAATAAATTATAGTTACTGTAGACTCTTCTTATCTTGCTAATAGGCAATTATCTCTAATAAAGCTGGAGCCATACTTGATCCATATGAACATTTCCTGCCTTAGTAGGTGTAATAAGTATTTGGGGAGTAAATAGTAAGCCCATTAAATGAGTGTGAGTTACTCAAGAGATTTTAGATGGTTAGAGGAAGGATGGATATAAATGGAAGCCAAACCATGAGGCAATGTAGCATCACAGGCAGGGATTAGTGATGAGGATGGATAGATGTGTGGATGGGAGAAGTTATGTGGGAAGATCCTTAACCAACCTTCTTCCACATGAGAATCCTCTTTGCAAGTGGACTGTTGATGCAGCTAGTTGCAACACCTCAGATTTACTGGTGGGAAGGGACTTTAGAGATTATCTATTTAACTCTTGTAAAATAACAAGAGAAAAGCAAGTAGACCCATGGAGTCAAATGAGCATTATTACTCCTCCGCCTGCTACTAGCTACTTTATTGAACATTTACTATGACCCAAACATGGCGCAATCTTCATTTTATTCTCCGTGAAGTACAGAATTTTATTACCATCCTGTTTTACAAATTAGGAAAGTGAGGTTCCAAGTGTTAAGGCAACTACACCTCTAGGGAATGTGAGAATCATGATTATCTTAGACCTATCTTTCAGCATGGCTCCAAGTTGTACATCTAGAGCTGAAATTCTATCTGCCATCTTAGTCTTCTTTCCTTTCTACAGCCACGGCTTGCTAAAGTGCAAGGCTGACGCTGGAACTCTTCAGTTTGCCAGAGGATGACACATTCTACTATAAACTTTATATTTAGGGCTACAAAAGAGAATGGCCTAAGTCTTTAGAAGGAAACAAATAGAGGTAAACTCTGAGTGGGTGAGGGGAGTCCGTTCAATGCAGTTGTGGGAACATACATTTCTATAACTTATGCAAACACCTGACTGGACAAGAACTGTCTAAGAATTTCAAGACCTATCATAGAATAATGAGATTTCTTCTATGGGAGGTAGAAAACCTGTATGCATACACACCTGCCAAGGTGGTGAGATGCCTCTACCCCCATGACCATATCTTGGACTACTTGCAGGGTCACAGACCTAGGGAGAACCACTCTGCAAAAGCTATGGTAACCCCTCTTAACCACTGGGTTCATGCTAACTGATTTTCTTCTGCTGAATGATCTGGTAAATTGTATTAGGGTAGACTTCGCCCAAGGAAGCCATTACCATGAGGCACTGGCATAACCCCTAGAAGGCTGATCTGTGACACCATCTTTGAAATCATGAATGGCAAGTTTTTATTTAACAGAGGAAGGGGAAGAAGTGGAGAAGGGAAGTCATGGAAATGATGTTATCAAAGTCAGAGTGAAGCAGGATGGTTTGGCTGTGATATTAGTATTTTTCCTATAGCTCCAGAAAGTGGGAAGATCATGTTCTTATTATTTGATGGAGTTAGTGGGTGCCCCTTGAAGCGGCGGTGACATCCATTTTTTAATTCCATAACCTTATCTGTAACTGACATGTGATTATAACACCGCAATTCTCTTTAATGCAGTCTGTAAAAACACATTGATTTTATAGCTCCCCAAACCGATTACATTAATATCTGTTCATAATTAGTTTACACATTACTAAATTACTGACAGATTAAAAGTGAAATAGTGCAGTTCATACTCAGCCGCATAACTGCCAGAAAGGAAATTAATATGGATTCAAATGGTCCTTGGAGACCTACATTGAAATAGCAGAAATCTATAAAGACTGCTTGCATTAGGAAATTTCTATCAGCAACATGTTTGTGGTTGATGCTTTCCTAAGTCTGCTAATATGAGCTGAGTGGTGCAGGAAATGATATGTGAATGATGCTTTGGCTTTTACCAACTCATGACTGTGTTTATTAAAAAGCAAGTTTTTAATTGCGGCATTTGATGTTCAGGAAAGGCTAGCTTTTAAGTTGTAAATGAAAACTTTCTGCCTTTTCTTGCTTTTCCTAATGACCTAAGTTCCAGGATTGGAACTGAGTTCCCTGACAATGCCGTCTCAGAGCAATGGCACCTGTTTTGTGACCTTTTCTCCAGCCCCAATTAGACACACACATAGGATTTGTCTCCAGAGCAATGTTTTCATTCTCCATGTCCACAGTGGCCAGGAATGTGTGTGTATTTGTGAGGTGGGGAATTGGGAATAGGAAGGGTGAGGCAGTTTCGTATCGATCCATAGAGTAAACTTGTTTTCTGATGAACTGGTAGGTAGACTGAACCTTTTTTTCTGTTTTTTAATTCCTCATATGCATTAAAGAAGTTTGCTGCCCTTTGAACACTATAAATTATTTGTCCAACTAAGAGTTCAAAAACGAATAATTTTTTTCTATCTGATAAGACACCACATTTGAACTCTTTCTATAGGAAAGACACTTGCACTCTGTTGAATTCTGAAAAATGTTAACGCTGAGGACGGTGTTGGTTATAAATGAGGTTAAAAATGGTGGAATACTTAGTACACTTTTGGTGGGAGTGCAGATCAGTTCAGCCCCTATGGAAAGCAGTTTAGAGATTTCTCAAAGAACTAAAAATAGAATTATTTGACCCAGCAATCCAATTACTAGGTGTATACTCAAAGGAAAAGAAATCATTCTACCAAAGAAACACCTGTTCTCATGTGTTTATCACAGCGCTATTGACAGTATCATGGAATCAACCTAGGTGCCCATCAATAATGGATTTGATAAAGAAAATGTGGTACGTATACACCATGGAATACTATGCAGCCATAAAGAAGAATGAAATTATGTCCTTTGCAGCAACATGGATGCAGCTGGAGGCCATTATCCTAAATGAATTAAGTCAGAAACAGAAAATCAAGTACCACATGTTTTTACTTATAAGCAGGAGCTAAGCATCGGTAGACATGGACATGAAGAGGGAAACAACAGACACTGGGGATTCCAGAGTTGAAAAACTAGTAAACTATTGGGTACTATGTTCACTATTTGAGTGATGGGCTCAATAGAAGCCCATACTTCAGGATCATGCAATATACCCATGCAACACACCTGCACATGTACTCCCTGAATCTAAAGCTTTTTTTAAAAAAAGAAAAAATGTAAAGCAGTCACTAGTAGTTATTAGGGACAAGATCCAACATTAATTGAATACCAGCTGTGTTCCAGATACTCTGTGGGGTATTTTATTCATGTACAGGTTCTCACCACCATCACCCTCACAGTAGTCTCATCATCTCCATTTTATTAATGATGAAAGTTGCTCAGAGCGACTTGACCAGAATATAGTAACTTAACCAACTTCACATGGTTAGTAAAATAAGAGATTCAGGTTTTCAATTATTTTCTATTTGCCTCCAAAACTCAAGTAGGAAGTGGGGAGACAGGCAAAAAGGGAAGAGGAAGATTCTGGAGGTGCCAGTGATTTTCCATGAGCCCAAGGAAGTGGCTCCTCTATCTGAAGCTTGGGTTTAAAAAAAAAAATCTCTTCCTGAGTACTCAAAGCATGCTATCATATCTTGTCATCTTTATCATTTTATTAGTTATCAATTGCTAATTGCTGTGTAACAAATAGCTCCAAAATTTAGTAGCTTAAAACAATATTTACTATCTCAATTTCCATAGGTCAGGGGTCTAGATGCAGCTTAGCTGGGTCCTCTGGCTCAAGGATTCTCACAAGGCTGCAATCAAGGTGTCAGCCAGGGCTGCTGTTGTTTCCAGGCCAGACTGGAGAAGGACCACTACCAAATTCACTTTGTGATTGTTGACAAGATTCAGTTCCTTGGGGGCTGTTGGACTGAGGGTTGCCCTTCGTTCCTTATCAAATGAGCTTCTTTATAGGCAGCTCATAACATGACAGCTCACTTCATCAGAATAAGCAAGCAAGAAAGAGAGAGAGCAAGATGCAAGAGATTCAAGGGGAAAGTCACAGTCCTTCATAACCTAATCTCAGAAGTGACATCCCATCACTTTTGCTATATTCTATTCTTCAGAGAAAGTCATTAGGTTCAGCCCAACTCAAGAATATAAAAACTAAAAGGCAGAGATCACTGGCAGCCAGATTAGAAGCTGCCCATCACAACCATGAATTCATTTCTTCATTATCTAGGTTTATTTATTATATCAACAACTAATTATTGATTCCTTACTATGTGTCACATTTTATATTTGGAACTAGAGATATACTGGCAAGAAAACAATAATACTATTACAAAAACTTCCATTAATAATAGAAATAACAGACACATACAGTGCCTAGTATGTGCCAGGGAACATTATAAGTGGTTTGTATGTATCAGACCAATCCTCGTATGAGTCCTATTAAGTAAATACTATTATTATCCCAATTTACAGATGAAGATAACTAACGTGCAGAAATGTTAGGTAATTCTGCAAGGTCATGAAGCTGGCAAGTGGCAGAGCAGAAATGCAATCCCAGGTTGTACATATTCAGATCCTGTTCTTTTCTTAACCCATAAGCTATATTCCTTCCATCATTTTAATATTATTCATGAAGGATTTACAGGAAAGTAGATAGGAGCTGATTGGCTATTGCAGCAGAGAAATTAGCTACAGGTTATTGCAGAAGCTCAGGTAGAGAATATGGGAGACTGGAATGAGGTGGTGGCACAGGATAGGGAGAGATGTGACTTTGTTGAAATAAATGTGAAATGAGAAACAACAGGATTCTTTAAAGACTTGGAAGTTGGGTTGTGGGAGAAAATAGAATGAAGTATGGCACATGGGCATCTGGTGTGAATAAAAGCACACAGGAAGAGAACGGCCTTTGAGAGTAGGGTGGCCATTTCCACCGCAGCAACAGGAGAGCAGAAGGAGAAGGGATGCTATCTTCTGCTCCCACTGTTAAACAGATGGGGAAACTGATGCCCAGGTGTGCTAAGTCACTTTCTAAAAATCACAAAATCAATAGGATCAAAGAGATCGCTTTGACTTCTTGGTTCACATTTCCTAACCAGTGGAACACATCAGTGGAACAAAAGGCGTCACTCATGTCTACCCATGATTGGTAGTCATTAGGCTGTTCACCAAATATTTCTGTATTTCCTTCTTCTAAGCACTGGGCAAGACTGCACCTTCTTGCCTCCTTTGAAGTTAGGATAGCCATGAGATTTGCTCTGACCAATGAAATGCAAGTGAAAGTAGGAGGCATCACTTCTGGATGGAAGCTTTAGGAGCCACTGTGTGATTTACCATGACCCTCTCCCCCTGCTACTGTGATCATGGGAGAACAGGTTGAGGTGAAGCTTCCTTTAGCTCTGACCCCTGAGTGATTAATTGATTAATATGACTGGAATATAGATATAGATATAGATATAGATATAGATAGAGAGAAACAGATTTATTTTGAGGACTTGACCCATGCAAATATGGGAGTTGACAAGTCTGAAATTGTAGGACAGGCCAGCAGGCTAGAAATTCCAGCAGAAGTCAATGCTTCAGTCTTAAGTCTGAAGGCAATCTAGATGCAAAACTCTTTCCTTATCATGAGACGTCTGTCTTTTCTCTTAAGGCCTTCAATTGTTTGGCTGAAGCCCATCCACATATGGACCTTGAGTTTGACCAGAACCATAGTCTACCCATAAAATTAACCGTCAGAGGGACTGTTTGCTACCATGGCACTAGCCTGTCACTTTTGACTAATACTTGCTCCTTTGCCTCCTCCCCTCCAAAGGGAATGGAGTTTAGCCTCAGTCGAACTGTCATTATGAGGATTCTGCTTTTTAAAGTATTAATTTAGTTCTTCCTTAAAAGTATGAGTTTTCATTTGTCCTCACCCAAGGAACTCTGGAAGGATGCTGGAGAATCACAGGACACACTCTCAGCAGGAGACAGATATATAGATGTCAGTTGATTCTGGTCACAAAATCCAAGTGCCCTCTAAAAACAGTAAACCGACATCCCAAATGATAAATAATCAGCCCGAGAGCCTTCTGCAAAAGAACACTTGGTCCATAAATGGGTTAACGATGATTCAGGTTCTCAGGAGAGTGCTAATTAAATAGTCATGGAAAGGATGTTCAAAATGATCTCACTGGGCTGTGGTTGCCATGGAAACCCATTTCACTTATTTGTGTTTCTCTTACCCCTCCCCAAATTACTAATAGTAATAATTTGGTCAGTTATTTAAAAAGACAAGGTATGGGCCATGTGAACCCAGGCAAGAAATGAAAAGTGAAAGTGAGAGAAAGGAGTGTTAAATAGAAAAATGGATGCATCACTGAAACAGTTTCAATTAGGTAGTAGGTTAATTCCTTCTCTTGGATGGGAATGTTTGGTTGTTTGATGTTGCAGAGAAAGTGCAGGAAATGCTCACAATTCAAGAAGGGAGGTCTTATTTTTTTTAAGGCTAAGGTCTCAGCTGGGTGTGCTGGCTCATGCCTGTAATCCCAGCACCTTGGGAGGCTGAGGGCAGATTGCTTGAGCCCAGGAGTTCGAGAACAGCCTGGGCAACATGGCAAAACCCCATCTCTACAGAAATTAGCTGGACATGGTGGTGTGCACCTGCAGTCCCAGCTACTCGAGAAGTTGAGACAGGAGGTTCACTTGGGCCCAGGAGATCGAGGCTGGAGTGAGCCATGATTTCACCACAGCACTCCAGCCTGGGCAACAGAGCGAGACCTTGTCTCAAGAGGAAAAAAAAAAAAAGACGACTAACCCTTCAAAATAAACCTTCCTTATGAAAGATTCATACATCTATTTGAATGCATAAAACTCACTTATGCCCACAAATCATACACACAACCTTATCCATGACCATGCCCTCCTGAATTTCATATCAACACACCACTATCTAATTGTGTCTTTCTTGATGTCAGCATGTATGATTTGGATAGTAAGCTTCTAGCCTAATGGGTCTTAGATATTTGAGGCAAACAGACTCCCTTGAGAATTTCAGAAAATCAGCCATCTCCTCAAAAAATGCACATGGGCACATGCATATAGAAGTCTATCTCATGGGGTTCATGGGCCTCCTGAAATCGATTCAGTGACTCCAAGTTGAAAATCAGTGTCTTAAAGGAAGTAAATTGTGTAGATATACAGATGTTAGACTGATGTGGGATTGGAGATAATTGTATTTTCTGGTGAATGGCTTTCACCTTGTTCTGAAACAACTTTCCTACCTTAATAAACACATGAGTTATTTTTCTTGGGTGATGGTGGTGGTAATGAGTTCAGACTCTAAATGCACTTAGTAGGAACATTAGTGGGAGTATTTTTACTAAGGTTCCAAATGACAGTAGATGATGTAGGTGTATACGGTTGGGCTGTAGATGATCTCAGCCTGGTAGAGATGACCTCCAGGAGCTGTAACCAAAAAATTCCCTAATCTTTCTCTCCTCTACTCCCCACAATGTATCTTTTTCTCCTTAGGGTACATTACAGAGACAAACTTTGCTTAATTGAGTTGCGTATTTTCATAGATCTCTTACGACAATGTTAGAGTGACATAAACAATGTGTAATAACGTTTCCTCAGGGGAAGAGAAATGACTAGTATTTATTAAGCCTCCACTTTGCAGGAGGCACCTATCTCATCCTCAACCTCAGAATTACGTTGCATTTTTCCCATTTTATAGATTAAGAAACTGGACTTCTGAAAAGTGAAGTAACTCATTCTAACTCACTTGACTGATTAGAGCGAGGAGTGGTATTTGAACGGAGGTGTTCCTGGGTGCCATTCTGAGGTGCCATCACACCACACTCCCTTCGGAAAATGAGGTGTAATATCAGCATGGAAGGTGCTTTCATAGGGGAAGGCAGGCTTCTTTAGACCCCTTCTGGAAAAAGTTGCAGACATGAAGATAAAGAATGAGTGGAAAGGCATTGGGTAGAACATAAGATTTGTAGTCCAACAAAAAGAAGTTCTTACTACCATATACATTACTTACCATCTATAAGCCTCAGTTTCTGTAACTATAAAGTAGCAATTATAATAGTACCTAGGTATAGGATTTTTATAAGGTTTACGGAAAATAATGTATTACAGAAAATAAGGTGCCCAGCACCATGCTTGGCTCATGATAAGGATTCAAATATTGATTCATGTTTTTGTTTCATATAGAAGCTTCCTCTGCCAAAGCCATCTCATTAGGATACACTAAAGTCTTGAGGTGAGACAGATATAGAGAAGGGTGATCTTTGTCTTGCTGAGTTCTGCCATGGGCAGCAATTGAGGTCCCCTGGCCATGTGGATTAAACTCTAAAGTTCTCCCCAGATGGGGCGTGGTGGCTTACACCTGTAATCTCAGCACTTTAGGAGGCCAAGGCGGAGGATTACTTGAAGCCAGGAGTTCAAGACCAGCCTGGGCAACATAGCAAAACCCGTCTCTAAAAAAAAAAAAAAATTAGCCAGGCATGGTGGCATGTGCCTGTAGTCCTAGCTATTCCGGAGGTTGGGGTGGGAGGAACGCTTGAGCCCAGGAGTTTGAGCTATGATTGCGCCACTGCAAGTTAGCCTGGGCAACAGAGCAAGACCTTCTCTCAAAACAAAACAAAACATAAAAGGAATTTCCAGCTAATTGGTAGTAACATTATCCACAACCGCTCAGAATACGTTTGGAGATTTTCTATATTTTAAAGAGCTATAACTTAATTTATTTAACACATATTTTAAACATAATTTCCCCTTATCATAAAAGTTATATTTGTTCAATTTTTAAATTAGCTGTCAACATATAAAATTGAGTATTTTATAGAACATAGTCAAATTTCAGGTTTCTGTCTAAAACTTAGAATTCTAGAACTAACCCAGACTTCATTCCCTCAACAAATACATGACCCAGAGCTAGTGCCATCACTCCCTACTACCTCTTAGATGTAGTCCACATCTCTCATTCATATTGTCTGCTGGAAATTACAAGAATTTGAATCCTTACAGTTTGAGGGTCACAATTCTTGATTATCAGCCTGATCTTTTTAAAAAATAAATATTCAAGTTACTTGATCAGTAAAAAGAGACATTTGGAAATTTCAGCTATATGCAGGAAAAGAAAAAAACAGTTATTTTATACTTATCCATCCCTGATTTTCTCTCTTGTTTAGCCCAGAAGAAAGTAAAGAAGGCTGCTCCTAGTATTCATAAAGTTAAATGTCAGCAATTATATTTTGCCTTACAAAATATACCTAATACATTGTAATGGATTGAATCATTAAAATATGTATAAAGTCATAGAAAAAAGACCAGAAAATAGACACACATCCCACTTTTGCTTTAAGTTAGGTCATTCCTAAAAGATGCTGCAGGGCTGAGGACAAGTTTCTGCTTTAGGCAACTCTGTATCACCTGAGTTGGGAGGATCACTTGAAGCCAAGAGTTCAAGACCAGCCTAGGTAACATAGCAAGATCCTGTCTCCAAAAAAATTAAAATAAATCAACTTAAAAAATTAAAAATTAGCCATGCATGGTGTTTTTTGGGAGGCTGAGGTGGGAGGATCACTTGAGCCCAGGAGTTCATGGCTGCAGTGAGCCATGATCAAAGAACTTTAGCAATTTCTTAAAATATTAATGAAAAAAAGTTAAAAGAGGGCAAAAGAGAAGTATCTAGACACTGTGTCATCTCTGAAATCAACCAAGAACAACAACAAAGAAAAACAAAAGAAGAATCTGCTTCTGTGAAATTATAACTCAGATGACGGTCACCAGGTACTTGGAAGAGAAGGAGGAGGTGGGAGGAGGGATACCACTAGAAAAATCAATCCTCTACAAATCTTGAACGGAATAAAGAGAATCCAGGCCTTGCCAGGGTAGGGGACACACACACACACACACACACACACATGAATTTTTTTTAATATAGAAAATGTTGGATAGAGAGAAGCAAAAAGAATAGAATAAATTACAATTATTATCTTTAGTAAGATTTTTATTTTGCTTTCTTTTTTTTCATTTGGCAAAATATTATGACAATACTTATTAAATATTATTTACTACAGAAACATTTTAAATAATTGCTTAATCTTCTTGTATACATACAGGATTATTTTTTAATGTTTTGAATATTGCAAACAACAGTTTGCAGACATCTTTATAGCTAAATCTTATTTATATCCAGGGTTATTTCCTTAGCAAAAACTTCTAGAAGTGGCATTGCTGGACTAATAATCATGCCCGTATCTAAGCTATTATCTGTAAAAAGTTGTACCTATTTACATTGTAATCAGCAGTGTGTGAGAATTCCCATTCTTCCACATCCTAACTATTACTGAGTATTAAACATTTTTAAATGCTGTTTGGTTAGTATGATGGTTAATACTGAATGTCAACTTGATTGGATTGAAGGATACAAAGTATTGATCTTGGGTGTGTCTGTGAGGGTGTTGCAAAAGAGATTAACATTTGAGCCAGTGGGCTAGGGAAGGCAGATCCACCCTTAATCTGGTGGGCACAATTTAATCAGCTGCCAGCGAATATAAAGCAGGCAGAAAAGGAGAGACAGGCCTAGCTTCCCAGCCTACATTTTTCTCCCATGCTGGGTGCTTCCTGCCCTCAAACATCGGACTCCAAGTTCTTTAGTTTTGTAACTTGGATTGCCTCTCCTTGCTCCTCAGCTTGCAGACAGCCTATTTTGGGACCTTGTAATCACGTAAGTTAATACTTAATAAGCTCCCCTTTACATACATATCTCCTATTTTTTCCCTCGAAGAGAACCCTAATGCAGGTAGGTAAATTATTTGTCATTGCATTATTTTTCTTTTGTAAATTATCCGTGTTAATCTTTTTCTTACAAAGTTGTTAAAACTTTTTATATGTTGAGCATATTGTATATATGTGTGTATATATATATGTGTGTGTGTGTGTATATATATATATGTATGTATATGTATATTTAAATATGTTACCCAATTTGTCCTTTCTTCTTAGTCATAATTTTTGGTATGTTTTGATGGGCAGACAATTTTAGTATTTTCGTAGTAAACTTAATTCATTTATTTTATGATTATTGCCTCAGGACTGATGCTTTCCCAATTCAATATTGTATAAATATTCACCAGCATATTCTTAGAAAATAATCATTTCCTTTTTTATATGTATAAATATATTACATCTAAAATTTATTCTTGGTTTTTCATACTTATAAATATATTACACCTATATAATTGTTTCCTTTTAATACTTATTATTAAACCTCAAATTTATACTTTCACTTGTATGACTCAGAGACTACCTTTTGTCTCCTCCCCTAAACGAATAGGCAGTTGCCACAATACCAAAATATTGAATAATATATACTACATCTTCCTTTTATTTTAAATGCCACTTTTATCATACACAAACTTCTTATATTTACTTGGGAATATTTCTAGGACTTCTATTCCGTTTCATTAATCCTATGCCACCATTACCATAAGATAGTCTTGCTCTGTTGCCCAGGCTAGAGTGCAATGGTGCGATCTCACTACAACCTCTGCCTCCTAGGTTCAAACAATTCTCCTGCCTCAGCCTCCAGAGTAGCTGGGATTGCAGGCATGCACCACCATGTCTAGCTCATTTTTATATTTTTAGTACAGATGGGTTTTCGCCATGTTGAGCAGGCTGACCTTGAACTCCTGGCCTCAGGCGATCCGCCGGCCTCAGCCTCCAGAAGTGCTGGGATTACAGGCGTGAGCCACCATGCCTAGCCGACTTTGTAAGATATTCTAATGGCGGTAGTGAAACTGTAAAGTTTCCTTTGTCCCCCCTGCAGGGCATGCGCTGGGGGTGTGGCTAGCTTTTTCAGCCACCCGCTCCTCAAACCTCCTAGGGGAACATAGACATCAGACTGTGGGCCTCCGACCCAATGGCAGTGCCTAGGGATGAATGTTTACAGCCGAAACCCAAGTGGGCGTGTGTTACAGGGTGCTCTTTTGGTTTGCTGTCTATAGGCAGCTTGTGTTAACCAGTTCAATTAGACCCCCTTCTTTATCACAAGGACAGAGGGCTTTCTGTATCCCGGGAATGGATCACACATGGGCTTGGAGAATGAGTGCAAGGTTTTATTGAGTAGAAGTAGCTCTCAGCAGACGGGGGAGCAAGAAGGGAGATGGTTTTCCGCTGGAGTCGGGTCCTTTGGCGGCCTGCTCCAGCAAAACTCTGCGTCATTCCGCCGTGTGCTCTCCACTACCAGCTGCTTGTGTCTTCTGCCCATGTGTTCTTCATGACGTCCAGCCGCTTTTGTGTCTGCCTGCTAGGGTCTTGGGTTTTTATAGGCCCAGAATGGGGGTGTGGCAGACCAGGGTGGTCTTGGAAAATGCAACATTTGGGCTTGAAGGCAGAAGTGCCTGTCCTCACCTAGGTCCCTGGGGGTGGAGCCCTAGACAGAGACCCCGCCTTTCTCTACCCAGCACTTCCCTGCCCCACTTCCCTATCATTTAAAGGGACCACGCTCTTCCCTTCCCAGCACTGCCGGATCAGTAGGAGAAATTTCCCTTTTTCTTCCTCTTTTCCAAGCATTCTTGATTATTCTTAAGCATCTTTTCTTCCTCCTAAACTTTAAGATTATTTTGTAAAGTGAAAAAATCATGAGAAATCAAGATTCATTTGTAGTCTAATTTGGGGAGGGTGTAATGATTAGTGTAATTAAATTATCTTTCTATGGCTCTGGACAAAGGGGAGTGCTCTTCTTCAAAATCATCCATGTTGGACAGATGTTTCTTTAAATTTTTTAAAAAATATTCTTCTCCTGAGTACTTTTTAACGTCAGAGAAACTGTGAATATAGAATTGTTCCAGTTTTAGATTTCTTCCTTTTTACGAGCTTTCTTATAGCAAGGCATGAGGAAGCGGCAGACACCCACTGGAAAGATTAGCGAGGGAAAATTAAGTTTTATTTAGGAAAGAAAAACTTTAACAAAAAGACCTGGAAAGAGATCCCATTTGGGGTGACAGCTACCTGGACAATACTCTGTTCTTAGGATGTGGCCGTCTGGTCCTCTCCCTTTCTTCTTGCTATGCTCCAAAGAGCAAATGTTTGGCATTTAGGAGTCTTTTTTTTTCTTTTTCTTGAAAAGACGTACATCAATGATTTTACCATCGCTTTGAAAACTAATCTTCTAAGGCCAGAGAAGAAATACTTCTGAAAAAAAACAAACAAATTAAATTGTACTTTTTTTTAGATTTTATTATTTAGGCTGTTATTTAAGAATGGTGAGAAAGTTTTACAGCCTCGTGGAAAAGAGATGTAGCATTTCTTCCACAAACTATCAAAAGTAGTGAATCTATTTAAATCATAACATGATACTTTCATAATTGCGTGGATGTGTGTGGAAAGGAGAGTGGGTAAGGCCGTTTTGAATTTGTAAAAGGAGTGGAAACCTTCTAAGGCATAGATAAAGATGTATCACATGTGATAACGTTATATCCTGTGGTAAAAATCTATTATGAAAAAAATTACAAATAGTGCTTCTGGGAATAAAATGATTGAGAATACAACCTTTAGGTTTAAAATCAATTTTCCACTGTTATTTTAGAATAGATCCAATTAAAATGCAAAATTCTTCAGCCAAGAGAGATGGTTTAGCATTAAACCAAATGCTAAAAGCTCTTACAATGCATTTTATTTATCCAGTTTAAGAAAACTCAGAAATGTCCAGAAGGTTGCATTCTTGATCCTATCATCATAATGGAAGTCTGATGCATTCTTTTTCAAATCATTTTTTACATATCAACAGGAAGACAGATGCCTTCTTGGTCCTCCCCTGGAATTTCTAGCCCTACTATGGATGTTTCTGTTTGCTCTGTTTCTCTGAGTGAGGGTGAGTGTCTGATGGTGAAATGTACCTAAACAAAATGCCAGGCATGTCCATCAAGTGATCCTTTTTTCAGTCCAGTAATGATGTCTGATACAGTGTTCACAGGATCATCTTTTGTTTTCTTAAATTAAAATGGCCTATGTAAGAGCAAGAGAGAGATTGTGTTTAAAACATTTTGGCAACCATAGTGATGGGTTTGCAATACAAGTAACACTGTACCGATTAGGTTTCTCCACTAAGAGCTGGTTGTGTTAGCATATCGGATTTCCTGGAGTGGGACTGGCCACATTAGAAAGAAACAGTCTCTACAAGGTTTTGACATCAGATTTTCTTTGATAAATATATGGGAGAAAAGGACGCTTCTGTAATTTTTCTCTGATGTTTACAGGTATCGCTGGTTTTGAAAGTAGAATAGATATGCAAATAGGAAACACCATCACTGAATTTGTTTCAGATGTCACCTGTTTATGGAAATACAGCATTCATTTGTTGTACCTGGTGGCTATTAACTGCTCTAATTGTGCTGTAGGCTCATTAACAAGTTTGTTGAAGTTGCACATTATAATTTTAAAGGAGTTAATTGAATACTAATCCAATGCGCAGCACAAAAATTATTTGAACCATTCCAAGGAAAGCCGAAAATCCCACCAGCTGCCTTGGTCCTAGTAAATCCCTACCCCTGTGAAACTGAGAAAATGAATATTCAATATTTTTTCCATTTGAGTCTCTTGACATTCTATTGATTCACTTTATTTTCCCAACAATGTTCTGACAGGTTTCCCAATGTGCATTGTGCACATTCTTTGATATTCATCTTGTGATTGCCTTTGAAAATGAGCACCGTGGCCAACTTTGGTCTAGGGCTTAGAACACAGGAGCTCCAAGCCCCTTGCATCCCAGAAGCCAGCATATTCATAGAATTTTACTGTATTACCATGCAATCCTCACATCTGAGACACAGTCAAACATCAGAAGAGGAAGGAAGTTCGAGAGTGCATAAAACCTAAAATATGTTTGTGAACCAGGTTACTGCTCTGGGGGACTTAGAGGAGGGGACCAAGAGAAGTGGGAAATGTCTGAACCTAAAGATTGTGCTAGTGGACTGGGCAAGGTGGCTCAAACCTGTCATCCCAGCACTTTGGGAGGCCAAGGTAGGAGGATTGTTTGAACCCAGGAGTTCAAGACAAGCCTGGGCAACATAATGAGACCCCATTTCTACAAAAAATATACAAAAATTAGCCCGGCATGTTGGCAGGCACCTGTGATCCCAGCTACTTGGGAAGCTGAAGTGAGAGGATCACCTGAGCCTAGGAAGGTCAAGGCTTCAGTGAGCCATAATCACGCCACTGCACTCCAACCTAGGTGACAGAGCAAGACCTTCTCTCAAAAAAAAAGAGAGAAAAGAAAAGATTGTGCTAGGAAAGGAAAGTGAAAGAAAAGCAAATCACTTAGAGATGAAAAAGCAGGAAGTAAAAGTAAATAGATGTGGCAGGAAGGTAGCACCCATTTCAACAATTTTTGTGAAAGGAATAGTCCATTGGTTGTCAGAGAAGCGGCCTGACTCATATAGAAGAAAGAGAGCACAGGAACAGGTGAATCTCCTGTTGTTGCAGGATCTAAAAGCCAGTTGGTCGATATCATCAGTCTGGGGGTGCCATTACCACACAACTAGGTGATGCAGGCTCTTTCTTTGCATTAAAATGGTGTCCTTTGTTAGAAGAGGGACCTTGCTTCTGTAAAAACTAAATGTTGACCAAGGTTCTTCAGAGTAATGAATGGGGTGTGCGGATTTTTCCCAGAGCCTCCTGATCAGCAATATGGTCTTCTCCATATGCTCTGTCTAAGCATTTTGTAGCAGGAGCTTAAGTTCATTCATGTTTGTATTTCTTATCCCCTAGCTATAAGCAATGCATGTAGTATACTCTCAATAATATTTGTAAAATGAGTGAATGAATGAATGAAAAGTACATGGTCTATAATGTAGAAAATGTCAGTTTGGCTTATCTCTCAAACAGGATTCATTTCTTTTCAGATGACAAGTAGCTAAGTTAAGCAACTGCCTCTCTATCTGTGTATAATTGATCTTATTGACTTTAAAGATGAAGTTGCAGATAGATAGATAGATAAATAGATAGATAGATAGATAGTAGATAGATAGATGATAGATAGATAGATAGATAGATAGATAGATAGATAGATAGATAGAGTGCTAGATAGATACACATTCTTTGACATATCTGATAAACCCAAGATGTGTTTAAATGATATCTTTGGAATTGCATCTTAAAGGTAGGATATTCTATCCATTTATTTCCTAACCATTTTAGCAGCTAAGATCTCAGACTTCTCCACAATTTAGGTCCCTGGTTAAATTAAGGAGACTGTTCAATCAAAAAATATCAAGCTGACTGTTTTGACTGCTTGAGTATTGACTTCGGCAAACGGGCTGTGAGCTGAAACAAAACCTATCCTATGGCTTTCCTTTCTGCTGAATGTACTTAAAGCAATGCATGCCATGTTTAGAGTGTGATGCGATGATGTTCATGCACATTTCATTTTTATTATTTTTCTTGAAAAAAATCTGTAAAGGTAACGTAATTTTAATGCAGTGCAACTGAATTAAAATTAAGATTTTAATGAAAAATCTTCCTGATTTGTTTTCATGGGGTGGCAGTTGCATTTTATAAAATGAAAATTAAACATTTCGAAGGTATGTATTGCTTTAGTCTTTTTATAAGAGCTTTTAATCTGTGTGTCACCTTCTTTGATACAGTAGACTCTCATTTAATATTTGTGAATTAATACCTCCCCTCCCCTAATACTCACTATAAGTTACAGGAGGGCAGGCTGGGTGCGGTGGCTCACAGCTGTAATCCCAGCACTTTGGGAGGCTGAGGCGGGTGGATCACAAGGTCAGGAGATCAAGACCATCCTGGCTAACATGGTGAAACCCCGTCTCCACTAAAAATACGAAAAGTTAGCCGGGAGTGGCGGCAGACGCCTGTAGTACCAGCTACTTGGGAGGCTGAGGAAGGAGAATTGCGTGAACCTGGGAGGCAGAATTTTCAGTGAGTTGAGACCGCACCACTGCACTCCAGCCTGGGCAACAGAGCAAGACTCCATCTCAAAAAAAAAAAAAAAAGTTACAAAAGGGCTGAGATTACATCTTCTTAATTTACTCACAATTCTTTGTATACAATAGCTGGTCAGTCTGCTAATGTTACATGTTTTAACTGCTACTGACATTTATTCATTATTTAAATTAAGAAGGTTCTGCAAACTATGACCCAAGGGCCAAATCAGGCCCTCTACCTGTTCTTGTAAATAAAGTTTTATTGGAACACAGCCACATTTGTTCCTTTACATGTGGTCTACGGCTGCTTCTAGCATGCAGTGGCAGAGTTAACTCTAACTAGTTGTGACACAGACCATATGGTCCACAAAGCCTAAATTATTTTCTATCTAGCATTTTCCAAAAATGTTCGCAGACCCCTAATTTGCAATGTGCTAGGCATTGTTCAGGCTTGTCATGGATCATCCCTTTCAACTTTCACAACAGTATGTACTACTACATGGTATGTACTGTTGTTATCCCCATTTTATGGATGAGGAAACTGGGCCACAAGGAGGATTTGCAAGGGATTAGGAGAGCAGGAAGCAGAACCCAGTTAGGCATGACTCCAGAGTCCAGGAATTCTTGAGTCTGACTGGAGATGGGTGGTGGGGTGCACCTCTGCTTCTCAAACTCATCACAAGCAGCATCTCCAGTCCTCTGGCCGGGGAGGGGTAGCTGGGAATGAGGGCCAGAAGGTACTATCTCTGGAAGGACAGGGAGAGGCAAGGGGCCTGTCTGCCTCCCAGGGCTGCATGCTGACACCTGCCATGCCAAGACAGAAAGCAGAGCTGCAGGCTACAGCTATCAACCTCCCTCCCACACGCGCGCGCGTCCACGGAGCTTAGTTTGGCACCAAGGTGTGAGCTCTTAGGCAACGTGGGAGCCCAGCAAGTCACACTCATGGTCATCCTGGCTCTATAAACACAAGAAAAGGATGCTTGCTTGGTGGCCTCTTGTGCTAGGACCCTCTGCGTTGGGCTTGGGCGGCAGTCTCCCTTAGAGAAACCATTTGCTCCTCCAAATCTGGGATGGAAAACTTTTACCTCCTACCAAGATTGGTGCCCCTTAGTCTGCAGAGGCTCTGATGGAATGGGGGAGAATTTTCAACTTAAGTCCTTAAAAAAAGGGAACAAAGAGGCTAGCAAACAAATAGCTGTAATATGAGCAGACTTCTTTCATTTGAATTTTTTAAAAAATATCCCTCTGCTAACGACTTGGTGATTTTCACAGTACTAAATGTGCTGACTTAAAAAATCTGTGGGAGGTCAATAATTTTCCCTTTGCCTGTCACTGTGCTGATTGTGGTCCCGATGCACCTTAATTACAACACCTACAGGTGGAGTATTATACAGTGTTTACATTAATCAGAATAGATTTACTAACGGAAATAAACCTGCTGGCTTCCTTAGAGTTGCACTCTCATCAGGCAGCTACTGGGCTGGCCAGCCTGTGGGTTAGTGCCTGGGCTAGGAGCCCAGACCCCAGCCTCACAGCAATAGATAGTCTCAGAGCATCTCTATCCTAAACTGGTGTGCTGGTGCTTAGCTAATGAATCAACAGAAAGTTCTATTAATAGAAACTTCATTTCAGAATTTTGAGATCTAAGGAGGAAAGTGTGTGTGTGTGTGTGTATGTATGTGTGTGTATGTGTGTAGAGAGAGACAGAGGACAGAGGGAGAGAAGATAAGAGATAGAGAGATTGTGCATTTGTTAGAGAACTGACTTCATTCTCTGTGGCCACGAAGAACAAGAGAATCACACATACCTTAGAGGCATACATTGCCTCCCACCCCAAGTCTTACATTTATATGAAGAAGAAGAGTAGAAGAGAAACTCTGTTGGGAAATTAAAGAAAGACTAAAGAAGATACACACAGCTGTCCAGTTGGGATGTGGGCAGAGGAGGGGTAGGTTTTGCTGTGTGTTTGTTGTTTTTCGAATTCATTTTTCTTTTGCATTTTGAATGAGGCTTTATTGTTCTTTGGATTTGAAGAGAGGCCAACAGCCTCCACTGACCCAGATGGCCAATATGGGTGAGTAGCTAAAGTCACCAGCTCTTTCCTTAATCTCTGTCCTTCACTTTCCTCATACATAAAATGGGCTTAATAGTAGTACTTGTCTCACAAGGTTGTCATGAAGTTTTATTGCAATAAAATGCATAAAGTGCTCACAATTGTGCCTGGCTCATAGTAGGTAGTCAATTACAGTTACCTATGATTATTATTACTATTACTTTTTAGAGATGAGGTCTTGTTTCATCACCAGGCTGCAGTGCAGGGATGCAATCATAGCTCACCACAGCCTTGAAAATTTACCTATTACTGTCAAAAGTCATTGAGAAGATGGACTGTTGGAGTCAATGAGACTTAGTTTCTAGTTCTGCCTCTACTAGTTAATAGCAATGTGATGTTACTCAAGTTTCTAAACCTTTCTAAGCCTCAGTTTACTCATCCATAAAATGGCAATAAGAGTACCTATAAATGAGAATTGGATGCAAATTACTTTGCACATTGTAAGCCTTCATAAGTACTAGTTATTATTAGCGGCAAATGTGGGAACTTTCTAATCTGTAAGAAAGGGACAAAGCCCTAAGCATTTGCCTGATCAGGATGTGAGGTCACTACCTTCTTCTCAGGATAGTACTTAATTCTTCAGTCACTGAATAGTCAACACCCTCCCCAGCACGCTGTCCCTGGGTTTTTGATCATGTCTAGATTTGGCCAATAGAGTCCTCAGAGCACATCTCCATTCTAGAAAAGGAGCTTGCAAAACTGTAGCATGTACTTGAGAGGGAAAGCCCCTGGGATGCTCCAAAGATGAAGTGGAGCAGCAAGAAAATATTTCAATGAAAACAATTTGAATAGCATTTTTCAGAGCAAGGTCCTTGAATTGGTTCCATTCATGAAACAGACAGAGTACATGAGGATTTTATATTTTCAAAAAAATTCATCCATTTGTCTTTGGGAGGCATAGTCCTGTCATTACTGTGAACAGGAGCCTGGTCTCCTTGGTAGGCACCACACCCAGCAGACACAAAAGCTTCTCCTGGCCTGAAGCCACCAGCAAAGGCAGCCTCGGCTTCTCCAGCACCTTGGCTCTGGGTTGAGTCTCACCCGTGTTGAATGGTTTCTCTGCAGGAGCAATTTTAAGGCTAAAAATAAAGTCAAAAGAGAAAGGAAAAAAAGAAGAAAGGAAAATAGGGAAACATCACTCTTCTATCTCCACCTGGCCTCATTTACTGCTCTTTTACATTCATTAGAAAAACACAAAGTCCAAGTGGGAAAGAGGGAGTTCCCAGGCAAAACAAGATTTTGCTATCATTTGCAAGAACAGTCCTTCTTTCTGTTGCCCCTGACTGCAACCTTCCCTCGCCAGTAATAATGAGCCTGTGAAATGCTCATGGAGATCTGTTGTTAGGCTGGGGCACTTGGATCTAATTCTAGAAGGTTCAGATCTTCAGCCTGTTGCTTCTTATTTCACTGGTCCAGAAAGAGCCGCTCAGATGATAAGACTGGCAGAAAAGCAGGGCATGGTGTAAACACAGTCCCTGTCTCACCTGGAGCCCTTTTTGCCACTTGCAATTATATGGTTTCATTGCAGTGCTTGCAGCTGAAGCTGACCTTTCTTTGCATTACAGCTAGTTTCATTAACACCTTTTTCTTTTCTTTCTCGGTGTGAGGTTTTATAATTTGGTTTTGATGGCCAGATTGCTTTGGGGAGCACAGGCAGCTTGTGGCTCCATCCTGGGCACAGTGGATACTTACAAAAGACTTAGATACAATTTTTGCTGCTGAATTCCAGTTGGAACTTTAAAAATAGATGAGGTTAACAGAGTGCATGTCTGATTTTTAGAAACCTAGTGTTTTAGAACCAAAATGGATTCGAGGACTTAATAAGGAACTAACCCCTCCTTTTACAAATAATGTAAGTGAGGCTCAGATGTCATAAGAGACATGAACAAGGACACTTGGTCACAGCATAGCCAAAATATAAGGTGACATTTTTGCCCTGAGGTTGGCCACAATATGGAATAACGGTTTTGCCACCAATCTTGAAGTCTCAAGATAGGTAACTAATGTAAGTCTTTGAAATAATACATATTAGAGTATTTTAAGATTAATCTTTTTATCCAGATAAGATGAAATGGCTTTAGAACTTTTGCTTTAATAGGAAGAGGAGGCTAATTGGCACACTCTTTGCTTGTATCTAACTGTGTGCTTAAGAGTGTGAAATCACTTGGTAGAACAAAGTCCTTAAAACAATCATGAACAATGGTGATAGAAAAAGAAGCTGTGGGACTCTTCAGCCAGAAAAGGGTCTCTAGGTAAAGATTCACTTTGCCAGGAAACCTCACAAATTATAAACTAGTGGCATTTCCAGATGAATGGTATTTTACTTTATGGTTCTTTGAAGCATGCGTGAATCATTCTGAAATGATTATATGAAGAACTGGTTTTATGACGTGAGCTTATGTGGTACGTTAGCTCCCAGTTGGCTATCCTGGGGGAAGTAAAGACAGTGTGGTTAATCAAGAGAACCAAAACTAAATTTCTAGACCTGATTTCTGACCCTAGTTGTGCCTTGAACCAGCTGTGTAACTGGGCAAATTACTTTGCCTCTGCCAATTTTGGTTTCCTGGCTAAAGATTTTTACTAGAGGGTCTCTAATAGGTTGCCAGGTTGAGAAGGAAAAAAAAAAGTAAGGAAGAAAGGAAAGAAGGAAGGGAGAAGGAAGGGAGGAAACAAAAAATAAAACAAAAACAACACACAGGCATCCAGTTAAACCTGAATGTCAGATAAACAAAGAATATCTTTTAGTGTAAGTATGCCCCACGTAATATCTGGGACATACTTACACTAAAATCAAACCACTATTCATTCTTTTTCTGAAATTCAAATGTAACTGGGTATTCTGTAATTTATCTGGCAACCCTAGGCCTCCAATTCTATAATTAATGATTCTGACTGTATTTGTTTCTAAAAGTGTATGAAAGAGAGAGAGAGAGAAGCAATCCCCTGAAAGCACTCACCAGCCGGTTGCTAGTCTGCAAAAGGACAGCTCATGGCATTAGAGTAAAAGTCTCTTTAGGCTGAGAGGCAGCCCTGGAGAAAACAACGCCCTTTCCTGATGACATAGGCCCCTCCCATGGCTGTCCTGAGAGCCAGACCTCTTTGTGGGCCTACAGAGCTCTGTGCTCTGAACCGTCTCAGTGGCAGGCAGTGCTGTGCTGAGCGCCCTAAGAAAAAGCCTAGTCCCTTCCATACACAAAGACAATTGCAATTAATCCCTGTTGTGAGCCATCAGGCACCAAGGATCAGAGAATCCTCACAACAGGGGCCTGAACAACTCATCCTTAGGTGGAAACCAGGAATGGATCCAGCCTCCCCTTTCTCCCTAAGTAATGTGGACATAGAGGGCATCCACCCCAACCTGTTTGTTATGGGACTGGGTAGGAGTGGGAAGATAGAGCAAGATAGAGAGAGGAGAGGATGTGAGATGCTGGAAGTCAGTGTTGCAGTCAGTTAGCAAAAGGCCGGGTAGTTAGAATTGGGATACCGAGATTTCCCCCACAACCTTAAAAAATAATTGCAGGTAACACTTTATTCTGTGTTACAGTGAGGTCCCTCCCTTAAGCATAATGACTGCTTCTTTGGTCCATTTAGTTTGGGTCTTTTGCAATTTATCAGAGACGAGTTCCCTGGAGTCTGGGATCCCATTCAAAGCAGTGTGGGCGCACGCATAAGTGTGTTGATTGCATTTCCACAATCCTCAGATTCTGCCCTTGAGAGGGGCTGTCCCTCCACTGATTCCTGGAATGGATGGGCAAACAGAGGCCCAGTGTCTCCAAAAGCACTTCTGAATCCCCCTCACCACCACCGCCACGCCGCCAGGAAATGAATTAACCTGGACACCCAGACAGCTGCCATTAACTCGACCTCCCCTCCATAAAGAAGCACGCAGAGCCGGAGTGTAAAGAGGATATGGTTAGGATACGATGTTTAACAGAGAGAAAGAAAGGAGGAGAAACAACTGTTTGCTTTAGATGCAAATAAACTCAACTTCACCTTTAAAGCTGAAAACCTGTGCCCTTGGCAAGACGTTTGGGGACTGTTCCAGAGATATTAATCTTCCTCCGTTTACATGTTAAATAGATCTTTGGAAACGGTTTCTCCAGCACTGTTTTTTCTCTCCGGCACAATCTCCTTCTCTCTTTCTTTTTTTAGTGCAGTCAGGACTCCCCAGCAGCGAGAAGCCCCGGGGGACGAAGGTGGAGCACCAACCCGTGTGGATTTCAGAGCCATCCGCGGCTGCCGGCTGTTGGGGCGGCCAGGAGCGGTCTGCCAGCAGATGGCGCTGTGCCGCACGTTATGGACCCTCGTGTGCCCGACCGGCTCAGGGAAGGAGACAGACGGCTCAAAGTTTCTAGTGCCATTCCTGGACTGAAACAAATGTTTGTGGAATTAAGTAGTGATTTCCTTTAGTCTGCGCCACTCTTACTGGCTGTGTTTTCAGGCCTAGATGTTAACATATGCCACATATTACTTTTTTTTTTTTTTTCCTGGTGAAATCAGGGGTTTCCAAGCACTCAGCCTCATCCTAAGTGTTCATGTCAACTAGCAAAGGTCTGCATTTTCTGATAAAATAACTTATAAAACTTCCATATTAAGAGCTAAAATGGTTTGGAAGACAAAGAAGTGCTGAGAAATGTAAGTAAACAGAGCACCTAACATTTTGTCTTTCTAAATAAACAAAAGGGGAGGGAGGTGTTCCTTTATTAGGCTCAAAAATTACGCATGAGAGCGGCCAGGAGGAGATTCAAGGCATTCGGGAAAAAGTGTCTCTGGCTACTGGGGGGAAGGGTGTTGCATTATGTGATTGCTGGAAACACTGAGGTGCAATGATCATAAACGTAGAATCGTGGAGAAAATTTAGGATATGCGCGGAACACCCAAGGCACAGCCAGAAGTCCCTGGGTTTTCAGAACGCAGTTAAACAACAATGGGTTAAGGGTGATAGGAATTGCCAGTGCAATTGCTTCACCATGCCAAGTGGCTCCATTAGTTAGGGTTCAGTATGTATTTAATGTTGCCATAAAATCTGTCTTCTCAAAGTAAACAAGGCAAGTCTGTGTGCATCTCCGACAAGATGTATGAAGCTTTGTTTGGGATAATGGATTTGACATGAGTAAAAACACTGGGGATTAAATGGACCCAGCACGGATAAATATGACTAATTGTCATCTCCTCGTATCAGCGTAAACATCTCTAGCACCGCAGACTAGGGAGAGATGGTGGAGCAAGGGGGTTTGGGGGCGATTAGTCACTGCAGAATTGATTCGCAACTGATTGATAAAGCAGGGATGGAGGGGAACATTGAGGCCTTTCCTTCCACATGGAGGTGAATGTCGCGTTTTAGAATTTCCAAGCATTTCTTGCTCAGATTGAACTGTGAGTCACAGCCCTAAAGAGTGAGTACACAGCTGTTCTGTTGTGTGTGTACACGGTAACTTTGGGCTTCTTTTTCTTAAATGTTCATTAATCTTTTAAAACTGGCAGAATGGCCCGAGCATCTCTTACACAAAAGAGCAAGATCTGAAGTCTTGTCTTGGACTTTTTAGAAGTTTTCAGCAAGCGACTCAATTCCTGTTTCTCTTAATGTACATAGAGACAATATTTAACTTTCCTCACCTATGTTACCGCTTTATTTTGTAAATATCGCTATGTGGATTTCTTTTTCTTAGATGATGAATACATATATCTAATACTAAAATACATTTTTTCAAAGTAAGCAATATTCTCAGGCTTTGAAACTTTCTCATTTGGAGCAGTAATTATATTTAAGGTCATTAAATACTCTGAAAGAGAATATTCATTTACTAACATATGGTTTTTAACATTTGATTCTGTTTTTTCTTTTTACCTGTTTTCATTTTTTAAGCTAAAGTTCAAAGACATTTTCTAACCAAATGTCATTTATCATATCAACATATGCTGTTTATACCGTGAATATAGTTAACGTAGTGAAATGAAACTTTAGTTCTGTGAAAAATAGCAACTTTTAAGGCTCACCAAATATTACAAACACTGCAAATTCTTTCTGTAATATCCAGAAGTTGATTTTGGATCAAAATTTAGAGCTGTCTTTCAAACAGAGCCACATTAAATTTAAAATTAGTCAAGGATTACAGTTTGCTATGAGAAATGTCTCCACCTCCAATATGAGCAAATGTCATCAAAGTGAAAGGGGAAAAAAAGAAAAGAAAAGAAAAGATGCGATTGTTTTGACACAAGTGAGAGAAGCTTAGTGTCGCTTCATTTTTAACCTCATTTCAAATTATCTTTTAACCACCCTGATATTTCTGCATGGAGATAATCACATCTCATCAGCCTTCTCAAAACCCGGCAGCTACATACCCGGAGCTAATGCTTCTTGTTAAATCATATTGCTAAACAAATTGTTACAGCTCCCGCAGCTGACTGATGGAAATCAGCTTTGCTGGACAGCCTCTTTTTCTTTTCTTTCCATCATTCAATTTTATTTTCTTTCCGTGGGTAATTTTAATCTTCCAGAAGATGTTTGATTGTTTCTCCTAGAGAGGTAGGACATGAGTTTTAAAAATGTAAAAGCAAATCTGCCCTATAGGTGATGAAGATGGAGACCTGTTGCAATGCTCCTGGGAAAATAAACACATGGATTCACATCTATGTTTAATAGAAGAAAATCTTTCTCAGGAAAAGCAATAAAATGTGGGGACTTCAGGAGAAGAAAAGTTACCCTGGTTATAAACATCCACAATCAATTATTCCGAACATCATTTAAGAATTCACATATTGTTGAGGTTTAACAAACACAGCAAGGAAACTGGGCTTATTTATTTTAGCAGTTTTGCATCTGCAGATGTAAAATCAAAAGCTCCCTGCTTAACATTTGAAAAACTCCTGTGTAAATGACTGACCGCCTTATCTTGACACAATTTGCCTCAACTTCACTTCCTCTCACTTCGTCATTTAATTTGTATGGTTTCCAAATCAGAGCCGACTATCATCTATTAGTCCCCCTGGTGACAGAGGGCAGGGTGCTGTTGTATTGGAGTTAATAAAGCAGAAACACAAGCCTAATTACTGGGGAGATAAGCCATGCTGGCAGGGATTCTGTCCTCCAGGTCTGGACCTATCTGCACCCAGACATTTTGGAGTGGGTCTGTGAGCACAAGGGCAGACACAGACAGCAGCAGATTGGGCTGCATTTGTTTTCATGTTAGAGGTGCTGATACATTTCAGGAATCACTTTCCCTGGAAGATGGGGTGGTAAACTGCATCTACAGGAGGAAACAAGTGTATATTCATGAGTCAAATGAGATAATGGGGGCAAAGGTGTGTCATAACTGCAAGGGGCCAAATAGAAAGTGGCATTTTTGTTACAAGAGCATGGATGTGTATTTAAATATAGTCTACAGACACAAGCATTAAATAGCTCCATGTTGAATGTGTGTGAGTGTGTGTGTGTGTGTGTGTGTGAGAGAGAGAGAGAGAGGAAGAGAGAGATTGCCTTTCTGATGCCAGCAGTCACATATAACATGGAATGTATCACCGGAAAAATTAAAATATACATAAATATGTACTTACAGAAATACACACATAGGTATATATACATCGTATAACGTATAGTATCATACTATACATAGCCTAATGACTCAAAAACCTGATTGAAAATTTGATTTATTGATTATTCACAAGTCCATGTTGTGTTTTTATAGGTTTATATTATGTGCATATGACTGTATAGGACATATGCAAATTGCATACACATATTGAGAAGTTTCACTATCATATATATGTTTTCATATGTATTTATGCAAGACTCAAAGCCTGTCATTAGAGCTGCTGCTCTCCCCAGTTTCCCTCCTTCCCAAGTAAACAAACAAAAAAACCTACCTGTGTGCTTAAAATCACTAACATTTAAGAGATATTCATAAAAAGGGGAAAAAATGATACAGTTTCTGCCTCCTGATTTGGAGGGTTACAATTATTGATGGATACTGTAACAAAAACAGAAAACTGTGTTTGGAGAGGTGAATCTATTAACACAGCTTTGTCCAACAAATATTAAAATTGCAAAGTAATTTGCCCATTTGACAATAGCTAATGAACTTAAGTATGCAGAATGAACTTTAATAATTAAGGAAATTGTGCAATTAAACTGAAAGCAGCTGAAAATTACAAATAAAATTAACTCTCTGGCTTGGCAAGAATATTACTGCTTCCAATATCCAACCAGGTTGAATGTCTGGAAAGTTTCAAGTGACTGTCCGTTTTATTGTGATGACTTACCATAAAGATATTGACCTCATTTTTTTTTCTAACAAAAAAGACCACTAATAATGCTTTCCATGATATGTTTCTGAATTACCATGTGGTTGGAATGATAGGAAAAGTCTCATTGGCAGGGTGCATTTTAATTTTGATTTGAGGTTTATGATCCTATCTGTGTCTATTTTAAATTTAAGTGGATTACATTCAGCAAAGATCCTTTTACTATCCTGGCTTGGCTGTCTCATACTATTAGGCTCTATATGTTCAGCTTCTACAAATCTGTTAATACATAAAACCATAAGAAGCCTCTTATGTTCAAACCAGGTTAGACCGAAGACATCAGATTAATATTTGTTAATGTAGAAGGGCTCTTAATCAGATTTGCTTATTTCATGACAGAATGTTTCTGCAATTATCATAATTGTTGTGCTAAATATGTTTGTCTTTGTATCTGGCTTTAGGCATAATCTTCTCTCTTGAAAGCCACTCAATGTGGGACTTGAGATTCCTGCACAAAACCCAATTAATATTAAGATGACAAGCCCCGATGAGCTCCCAAAGAGGCAACAGCTGAACAGACTCTAACATTCTTAAGTACAGATACTTGAGTGATCAAGTACATCTGAGGCAGACACACAATTCAATAATCCCTTTCTCAAGAAAGTCAAGAGCCCTGTGAGATGCGCGGGAAATCAAAGGAACACATCAGAAAGAAAATGACGGGTCTGGTCCTGTAGCGTCTCTATTAAAATGCAAAAGTTATGGATTTTTTTCGGGGTGATGGGAACCTTTTCTGTTTTCATTGATTTCTTTTTATAGCTTGATGATTTCTCTAAGATTATCTTAAAAGCTTAAAGAAAAAAGGGGCCTCATCAAAAGGTATCTTACATGACAGGAGCATAGATAGTTTTGGTTAACATGATGTGGCCAAAGCGCGGCGTAGTCCGGGGAGAAAGAGATCTCACTCAGGCCTCAACCTGGGGAAAGTCTGCTGCCTCTACGGCAAAATGAAATTTTGCGGCCACATTGGAGGCACTTGGAAAACCCATCCTGCTGGGCCCTGGGCCTGTTAGGAGGGACTGAGTGGCAGGCTGGAGCTACCTGGGCCTTCCCCAGAGACCGAGTTCTGAAGAGCTGTATTCGCAAATGTATTTCCATTTTCATTGTATAAAGCAATTGCCTTTCTGTGTTGACCCCCAATTTCCTAGGCTCATGAGTGACTCCTTGGATTTACAGCTAAATTCACTGTCCGGAGGTGACACCCTAACCCATTGATTTGTAATCAGAAATTAGTTTCCTGTCACTTTAAAAGTGAGGCACTAAGGGGCAGTAAAAACAAGGCTGTCGGAGCTAAATGGAGCTAGAGTCCAGGCTCTGGGCCATGACACACTACCTTTCGAATATATTTATTACATTAAAAACCTCAGTAGCGCACTTTAAATGGCTGGTGACACCCTCTTAGGTGACTTATTGCTCTGTGAAATCAGTTTTGCAGAAACTCTTTCACATATGCGAAAAATAAAAACCACACACACAAAAAATACACACACACACACAAAACAGCAGGCCTGTGTGTGTGTATTACAATGTACCGGTACCAGTCCATGGAGTATCTGCTCACTTCTGTGCCCAGCATATCAGCTGCAGGAAGCCCCCACATGGGGCAAGGAGCCTGCCTAGAGCTGACGTGACTTAAAGTGAAACCAACCAACGTGGCCCTTGCTAGTGGCCTGATAACTCTGGAGGAAGCATCAAGGCCACCTGCCCAATTTTGAGGTCTGTCCCTGGCGAAGAAGGACTAGTATATATGATCACGTGTCCCCCATAGGCAAACACACATCCACACTCCACATACCTCCCACGTGTACCACCTGGACAAGTCTTTTTAGATCTCCCCTTTATAGCAAACAACAGAGAATAGGGATAACGATCTTTGAAACTACCTAGTCTGGGGTAGATTTAGATTTCCCCAAACTAGCCTGACATTTTCTAAGATGTAAGTGCTAGAGAATTACTGAGAAACTGTTTTTATAGATTCCTCTTGGAAACAAGAAACACATCCTATACAAATCCAGCTCCTGGCTGGCCCCAGAGTCCCCATTTCTTTACCCTGCTTGTCACAAGGCAGGATTCCACCCTCACCCTGGGAGTGATCTAGGAGCAGTGCACCGTTGCTTCAAAATAGACTCTTTGCCACACAGGCCTGGACAATCCCACTTACAGAGTGAATTGCCCCAAATTGTGAGATATTTGAAACAAAATGTGTCCCTGTTGCCTTCTGGGGTTCCTGCTAATTAATATTCAAAAGACTCAAAGAGGAAAAATGGATACCTAAATCATACATATGTATATGCCTTTTAAGCTTTATTATAAAGGCAAAATAACCCCTTACTTGGTTAAAATCCAACTTGAGTCAACATACAAAGGTGACTGCACTGTAATCCTAGACATATCTGCATTATGTAGGCATGTTACTGCGCCACCAGAATCTCTCAATAGTAATTATTATGCCAAGCACCCTGTTGGCACAATTACACTAAAGCTCTAATTAGTAGCGGTAAGATTAGAACCCCTACATGTTAAATCTGTAGAAGCAACGCTGAGTGAAGGATTTAAAACAGTTTCAAAACATTGTATTGTCTTTATTACAGTCTTTATACTTCAGTAAAGAAGGGTTTTCTATAAAATGCACTTAAAATAATCTGGTCCTGTCACTAAAAATAGGAAAGATAAGGTAATTGCAGTCAAACCTAGTGAGTCGGCTTGCTACCTAGGTGCATTAAACCGAAAACGACAAATCCAGTGAACTCCAGTGGGAGATACATGCTTCCTCCCTGCTGGACGCATTGGTATTTTTCCTACCGTCAGCCCGAGGAATGCGCAGGGACCATACTTGTCACCAGCCTGCCTTCCCAGCTTGGCTTTTTCATTACCTTGGAGAAAGAAGCCGGGAGGCAGGCCAGTTGCCTCAGGAGCTGGTCTTCCTCACCAATCTGATTTCAGCACTGGGAGATTTACCTGTCTCCTTAGTGACTGCGACACCCACATCAAACACAACACAGAACACTTCCCTCCTGAGATACGAGGCGCAGCAGGCAGCCTAGCTACCTGCTGGGTATGAAGCTGAAAGTCTGGATCCTGGAGCCGAGGCCCCCAGGAGAAGGGGACCCCTGGGGCTGAGGAGCTCACCTCTCACTGCAGAGGTCTCAGACAAGCTAAGAGTAGGCTCGGGGAGCGGGGCTGCAGCATCCACCTGAGCATTTGTGAAAAGCAAAACGGCCATAGGGAGTTACGGTCACTCTCAAGGAGAGGAGAAAAGCAGACGTGGCTCACCAAATGCCAGGTGTATATGTTTAGATTGGGGAATCTTTTGATTGGATTTTCCCTTGAAACTGAATAGTCACAACTTCATAAAATGTTTTAAGGGAGAAAACCTAGAAGCTCAAGTGGGGAGAAAGAAACAAAGTCATTTCATCTGCCTGGTAGTTTCCCACTCACCCCTTCTAATCCCCCAGCACCTTCCAGAAACAAATGTGTCTTGATCCTCAGCAAAGATTGGCAGTTGAGGAGTTCCAGACCAGGGCAGGAAGCGTCTTCTCTGTGTCCTGCTTCCTGTCCACTCGTTCGTGTGCCCACCCTACCCCAGTTACCTACAATATACCTGCCCTGGTCAAGTCATCACGTTTCTAAGTGAAAAAACAGAAAATCCTGGGCACTTGAAAGTATCACGATGGCTATCAGGATCTGGTGGCAAATGAAGTCTGAGTTGAAATGTACACTTCAGCTACCCTGTGGGCAGAACTTGGCCTTCCTAGTTTGAGTATTGCTAGTTTGAGTATGTGGCATTAAAAACTGGAGTAATATGTCCATAAACATCTAGAGAATAGATAAGCGTTTGGAAAATTTGCCTGGGTTTTTTTCCATTGAAGCAAATGCATTATTTATTTTGCTTTTGAAATGCTAAACCAAACAACTTTGGCCATCTTTAAGATGAAAATAGGAGACAAAACTCCCAAAATGTTAACTGTAGTTCTATATTAGCATCACTAAACAGTATTTCTTCCCCATCCACCAGCAGATTTCCCATAATTACAGTGCTACTCAGTGAGGCTATATTTGTATACCATACATATACAGACTTTAGAAATGGGTAGCCTAAAAGCTATAAAACTGTCTCCAAGAATGTACAGTGATAAGAGGGCAGAAGTCACAGGACAGACTCTGAATCTTAATAATTGTGTGTATTCAGCCATTTATTATATCTAGAGTGCTATTTACTGTAAAAATGAAGAACGGGAGAGTATGATACTTGCTGGCTTCTATATTTTCTGTTGGCTTCTCTTTCATAGCCCCACACTGGAGGAAGGAAGTGAAAACATCCCTCTGCCTCATAGGTTATCTAATTGCTGTCATAATTCCTTTATTTATACGCATGTATGTTTTATCTACAAAAGATATCCACATGAGAGCTGATCTTTCTGCAACTGTTACAGAACTATTAAATGTATATTAGTATGGTCATTTTTATTTAATGGAAACAAATAACAGTTAATCTTATTGGAAGGGTTAAGTGGGTTTATTTGGTAAAGGGCAAATCCCTTTGGATGCTTTCTTTTTTAAAGAATGGCTGCAGTTGCTGACAGATGGTCTTTGTCTGAATGTAGCTGAGGACAGATACAGTTTCTTTTTACACATTTATGAAAGTTGTAGATATAGATGCTTGGTAATACGCTGTGGCCTAGGACAAAGAGCAAAGCTTGGTGGACAGAGAGGATTAGATTTCAGATCAGTGACAGATGGCTGGCTTAGCAGAGTCAGATAAAATTAAAAGAGGGGGGTAGTGGGTGAAAAGAAACCACTTTCCATGTAAAAGTTGCATCTTCTAAGACAACAGCAGCATGCAACATCTAGCTTTCTTCCCGACCTGGTACTCAGTCCCTGGATTTAAATTTCTCCTTCAAATACGCATTTTAGTTTTGCCTTTGCAGAAGAAATGGATTCTTTGTTGATCGAGCTTATCTAAGGGAAACTAAGAAACAACACAATTAACAATTTGTTTTTCAACTTGGCCAGCAAAGAATACTTCCATTTGCAAAACTACACAGGTTAGTTGCATGTGGGTCCTTACCTACATTACTCCTCCCCAGCTTGAGCAGATTTTTATAAGCCCAGTGGTAAAATCTATATTTTTGCTTACTCCATATGCACCATTTAAACTTATCACATCACTGTAACCTTCGTCAAATAACCATACAACATATTTAATGTTAATTTGTCACACTGAAATTATTCATAGGTGCCTTGAGTAAGTCCAATAATATTTACGGGTTATGCCATTCCATGTTTTCTGGCAATGCAGTTTGCTAGATTTCATAGATTTACTGTGTCTGCTTTTTTATGACTGACATAGCAATAACCAGATTGCAAAGATATTTATGTTGTTTGTGGCTTAGCAAGATAATTAAAGGATATAAATTAATCAAGTGCAATTAATTAGAAACTTTATGTTCGCAGCAGTCCTTCTTTGCATGTATAATTTATATTTATTGATTTCCTGGCTTTCATTAGCCTATGAGATAACAGCAAAAAATGCATTAGAGAAGAAAATGTACAATTAGCGTGAGAGTGAACCTTGGCATAATGGATAGATCAGCACATGTTTGGGGCAAATATAAAGCTTTGTTAACTGTCATAAGCAGTTACAATTGATGAGTGGTATTTCACTACATATCTTTCAGCTGATTAACGGCATTTTTAAAGAGTCCCCTTAATGGGAAGCTGATAGGTTGGCTAAATTTACATTTTAATCAGAGTATTTGTGATGGAGGCAGCCCTAGAAATTCATTGGCAGAGGGCAGGAGATGTTCCCTGAGGGACTAGGGTAGGAAGGAGGCTGTGGAGGGTGTCAGCTCACCTATTCCTTCTCTCGTTATTTGTCCAAAAGTGTCGGGGTGGGGAGGGGCAAGAACCCTAATGGCCTCCTCATAACTGGCCCCATTCTGATTAATCTTCAGGAGAAAGGGCCAGATGTGTGAGATGCCAGAAGAAGGGAGCCCTGATCACACTCCGTGTACAGCGGATCTCAAGCATTTCCACCAAGGACTCCGCCTAGGAGGGAGAGATATTTTGTCTTGAGGAAGGACAATGCCCTATGTGAATCTACTTCTGTTTCCTAACTGGATTGGGAGCCAAACCAACAAGCTCCAAAAAGATCACACAAGAGGCCCCAGTGCCGGGGCCAGAGGGCCACCTATTCATGCCTATGGATCCAGAGCTGCCATTTTAAACCTAGAGGCAGGGCCCCCTCCTGAACTGTAAGCCATTAAAATAGTCAGATTCATTCAAGCAAGAACAGAAGTTAGGTTGTGGAACAGAGAAAACTTTTCAAAAGAAGTGAAAAGTAGATCCTCATGTAATCATCCCTTCTTTCTTCAAAATAGGCTGAGGCAGTTCTCTGGAATTCCCAGAGAAGACTGAAATGGAATCTTCTATTACCCTTCTGAGCAATTACATGTCCAGGAGTCTTTGAGAAGGAACACAAGCTATTTCCTAAATATATATCTATTTCTATATCATGAGGCCTGCTGGGGCAGATTGGGTGTCTTTGTTGGTTAAAAGAGACTACCTAAGATGTTATCATGGCAGCACATAACAAAAACGCATCAAGTTTGGACAATTAGTGAGGCTGTAGAGTGGGATTCATGTCTGGCTGGTGAAGTGGCCCTTACTGGGCCTCTCTGTAGGAGAGGACCTATTTCTTCTTGTCCTCACATGGAGATGAGACAATAGGGCTAGGCAGCCATGTTCTATGCTTAGTGGCAATTCTCAACATGGTCCTTATACTAAAGAATGCCAGGAGGCCCTCTTTCTGGAAAGAAAAACAAAAGAAGTTGCTCATTCCTGATTCAGAGACAAACCAGGGAGAACTTCAGTTAGTTCAGAAAATGCCTGGAACAGAGTGAGACTAGGGGCTTGGCCTTTTCTCCAGCAAGGACAAAAACCATTGTCTTCAGTCTCACCAAACACCTTTCCCTCTCCCTTTCATTTTGGTTCCCGTGTAGTCTGAGCATTCAAAACCTCCTCTCCTATTTCCTGGTGGAATCCCATAAGTGTGGATTGAATATTGACAGAATCTTCCATGTTTCTTCCTGCCTTAGGGCAATTAGAGTTGAATTATGTACACCAAAGTCAGGCTATAAATAAGAAACTATTTTTCATTTATCTCAATGAGAAGAAATCCTTATTAGACCCTAAACAGAAGAAATAAGCAAATATGAGATTAATATAAGTGAAGGAGGCTATAGTTTCTGCTTCGTGTGGTGATAAACCCTTTTTTTCCTTTTCATACTAATTATTGTTATCATTATTAGTATTATTTTACCCCTCAATTGCCTTCGGATGTTATCCAAGAGGAAGAGCTTTATCGGCTGGTGAAAGCTCCACAGTATTATTTATTTCATGTAATAAAATGTATGTAATGATCATGATTAATGTTTGTTTGTTGTTGTATCATTATGTTTCCCTTCCAGTCTCAGTGTGATACTGGTTTAATTAAACTTGGGAGAGGGTGGGTGTGGGGTTGGGTGACGAGCTTCACAACTTTATACAATAATGGAGTGTGCATTTTGTTGTATTCACATGTCGACTGAGATGAAGATGTCCCCATAAATGACTGATTCTGTTTGTTCTTTTAAAGGAAAGTCCATTTCCCATCCTTTATTGTGTAATTTACAGATAAATTTGTTGTGCTTCAGACCAAATGCTTTTATGTACAGAAATTGCAATGACAGTAGAAATTATGGTAATTGAAGAGTGCTCTATTTTAGGTTTTTCTCTGATCGCATGAAGTGATCATCAGCGTCTTTCGTGGCCATAATCATGCCCCAGATTCCAAATTATTTTTTATTAGTTTGTTATTCCGATTAAGCATTTGTTCAGGGGAGGGAAGGACTGAGAGAGAAAAGCAAAATGTTGTCTTTGCTGATTGATCCTCTCCTCTGAGGAAAAATTAGATAGGTCTAGTTGGAGCTATTTTTTTGCATTTCAATGCACCCAAAAGCAGTTTGCAAAGACTCCTATTACATAATTTCTTCATCTTCTTGGGAAAATCAAATATGGATCCTAAATGAAAGCCATAGAGCTTTTAAATAAATGAATATATTTTTAAAGTTTTTAAAGTGTAGTTTAGATTTGCCTTATCTTAATAACATTTATAGCACTTCACAGTTTACAAAGCACATAACTACCTACTATCTCATTTTAACATTACAATCTTTGAAGGAGCCAGGGCATGACAGTTTTTTACATAGCATACATATCATACCATGATATACATTTGATGCTATGTCTATTTTCTGTAACTTGCTTTTTTCCCTTCAATAACATGTTGTGGATATCCTTTGTGTCAGTATGTGAAAGTTTGGTCTAACTAGAGACATTTAGGGTGCCTTCAGATTTTTCTTATTATAATAATGCTGAATTAATATTCTTGTGAATGTATGTGTATACATGCAAACATTTATACCTACATATACACATATACATAACATATGTGTGCATATGTGTGCCTGTGTGTGGATGAGAAAGAGTCATGGTTAGAGAGAAAGAGAAAGTTTATATATGCATTTAGGCAAGATAGAGTGTTTTGGATCAGAATATATATAATTCAAGTTTTTGGCAGAGTCTGCTAAATCCTACAAGGAGATTGTACCAATTTACAACCTGCAACAATATATACAGGGCTCATTTTCCCCTTCTTCTAGCTCTGGATAATATCAATCTTTAATTTTTGCCAACTTTAAGGAAAAAATGGTATTATTTCATTTGTGTTTTTTCAATTAGTAATGAATAATAGATCACCTTTGTATAAGTTTATTAGCCACTCATATTTCACTTTCATAGCATTTCCTATTCACATTATTTGCAAATGTCGATTTTCGAATCATTTCTCATTTTCTTTTTAATTTGTAGAACTTTCATTAATACTAACTCCTTAGTGGTTAAATACATTACATCTTGGTCTTTCATTTGAGTTTTAATTTTGTTTACAAGGTCCTACACAAGTTTTTTTTTTATCTTTTAAATTTTAATGTTGTCAAATCAGAATATGGATTTTATGATGAAGAAAGGAAATTTGGAAGGAAAAGTGACTTGCTCAGATTTATTCTGCCTTTAATTGGGAAAAGATTTGAACCGAGTTGTGTTTTTTTAACCCTATACCATTTCTCTGTGGATGTTATCATGGCCTTAGTTATACATATGCGCCTGAAAAGTGAGTGTGGTTATAGATTTCCGTTTTAATTACTGGGCTTCTTGGCCTCCCTTCAGTTATCTCCAACTCCTCTTCCCACTCCCCTTAAAGGAAGTTTTCTGCCCATCTTTCAAAACTCGGCTTGTATCACACATGTATAAAGCTTTCCCAGATATTCTCAAGTCAGCCTTTTCCTGTTCCGCTATTATATGGTAGTGGTATGAGCCTTTGGGCAGCATCTATCAAAGTCTCTTTTGTGAGGCAGGTTTTTATGTCATGGCTCCCTCCTGCCCTAGAGAGTGAACTTGCATGAGTTAAGAGCCTCTGGTAGATTAATTGCAGTCATCAGCAGAACTCCTACTGTAACCATGTCCTGGTAATATATTCTTCACATCAAGAAGTGGGTACTCTTTCTCCAGCCCTTGAATCTGGAATGGCTTTGTCACTTGCTTTGGCAGAAGAAAGGACCTTGCCTTCACATTCTGCTCTCAGTACTCTCTTGGTCCCTACCATGGACACCATGGAAGAAGCCCATATTTGCCTGTTGAAGAATGAGAGACCATGTGGAGGAGAATTGTCCCAGGGGAGGCCATCCTAGACAAGGCAATTCCCAACTGATCTATCAAGTAACAGCAGATGCATGAGCAATGGCAGCTAAAATCTGCTGAGCCTATCCCAGACCAAAAGAAACTCTCAATCATCCTATGCATTTATGAGCTAAATAAATGTTTATTGTTTCAGCCACAATTGGGTGCTTTGTTACACAGCAATAGGTGACTGGTAATAAGCCTTTCTGCGGCAAATTAAGCATGGTCTCATTGAGCACAAGTAAGAACTAGTTCCAATGTCTTATTCATTTTTCAATCCTTGAAACATAGCCTAGCACATTACATTGGACATAGTAGCTGTACATAATTGTTAAATTCAGTCTCTTTCTTTAACCGCAATGGATAATCTGAATACTTGCCGGGATACTTTTGGTAGGAACATCCTATTTTCTCAAAGCCAGTCAGACTCTGGCCACATTCATAATAAGGAAATTTGGAATAAGCAAAAAACATCATTGAGTGTCTCCAATAGGAAATTATTCACTGTTTAGAAGACACCTATCTGGGTAATCTGATCCTGGCCTTGCATTGACTTTGAGCTGTGTTACAGCTCCGTAAGTTGTGGAGAACTGATGGCAATGCAATTGATTTTTGTCTACGAGCATGCAAACGAATTCTATCCAGTGGAGAAACAACATTCCTTCACCCACACTCCCCACCCACCATCACACTAGCATCATCACTACCATGGAAAAGCCAGTTTTGCATCTGTTTGCAAATTCATTTCAATATTCCTGATCCATAACTGTGACTGTTTGAATTCTCCTTTCACCCTGTTATAACATCTACCTGGTTCCTTCATCTAATAGCATGTTATATAAAATCGTTGACATATGTTCATTTTTTATGTGTATGAGTGTTGTAATTATACCTTTGTTTAAAAATTATATTTTGACAGTTTGCAAGATACTTCCAGATGTCCAGTGGATTCACCTGTCAGAGCTGATTAACGTTCACTGTCAAAGGGTGAACTTCATGACAGCTTAAGCCCACGCATGTCATTGCTTAGCTCTCAGTCTGAATCAGATGAATCTGAATTGGCACAAATACTTTGCTGATTCTCCTCTTTTCTGATTTTAATTTTCTTCTTTGCTTTATTCTTTGTTTTTGCTTTTAGTGTGTCTATGGCCAATAAGTTATTTTCCATGGGTGGTAATAATGACTTGGGAACTTAGTTTTGTGGTCAGAGCATTTGGTGATCTCTGGATGTAGATTAATGGTCGATTGAGACCCAGTCTCCATTAGGTGAGAGATGACAGAATCTGGCTTGCTAGTCATTATCCTTTGTCTGTTTGTTTATTTTTAGTTCAAATCAAATAAGACTTTTTGCCTACCAGGAAGGGGAACAGCTCCTTGATAGTCAGACTGGTGAGCTTTTGTGTTCTGGATTTTCTCTTGATCTTTGGCTGAAATTATAGAATAGAAGCTTCAAGTTTTCTACATGTCTCCCTGTCTACATGTCATGTCTGCAATTCAGACAAGACTTTACTCTAAGTGCATATGTAATGTTTCCATATTTCCCAAGAATATTAATAGATTATATTGTAAGGTGTCTTAAATGAAAGGAATTCTGTTCTAATTGGTTTATAAAGCTAAATATGTATATGTGCCGATTAAATGTTCCTAAAATTCCCAAATATAAGAAAATTAAATTTCTAATACTTTAAATTTCTGATACTATTGTATACTTACACGAAAAATATTCTTACGGAAATAACTCAGAAATACTTTAGTAACTGAATTTCATATAATTAAGGCAAATCTTTGGCAAACAAGACTAGTTTAATAATTTTTGTTTATTAAAAACCACTGTATCTTCTCTTTTCTTCCATGTCAATTATAATACAAGCAAATATTTTTATTATGCTTGGGTGTATTTTCCTAAACTTATACATTCTATTATGTTTAAATTATGAAAAATGTAAATATAACTTTATGTTTAACTAAATTGAATCATTTTATTCTCACAAACTACTTATTTCAACAGTAATTATATTCAGTAGTGTGTCAGCTTGAAGATAAATTCCCACATCTTTAGGTAACTAAAAATCTGAGAATGATGTTAAATGGAGTTAATTAATGGATAACCATTCTATAGTAGGTTATTTCTAACTAAGGTACACTACACTAAAAAGCATTGACTACTAAACATATTTTCAAGGTTGTCTGTTTTTGCTTTCCTTTTTGTTTTTATACACTACAGAGATGCTATGTATTTGGACCAGGTTAATGAAGAAGTTTATATTTGTCACTTAGGGAAGCTGTATAAAGAATATGAGTGGCTGTTGAATGTCAGTGTGTGACAGACGTTTTTCAATTATTCATTCTTCAGTTTTCTTCCTGAAAGGGAAGTTAGTTACCTTGATTACAGTATTAATTAGTATAAATATTTGAGACTATATTAAGAGAAAGAGTAAAAGAGAAATATAACTGTACATGCTTCTGCTTTTCAAGAATTTTCAAAGATTCTGTTTTGTCCTAATATCGTGAATCTCCCTTCTGTTTATTTCCATCTCCAGACCACTTTTCTCACTTAAAACTTATTTAGGCCTCAAAGAACTTTGATTTTTATAGATTATAACTACTGATACTTACTATATTAGAAATTGAAACTGATAACATTTTAAAATTTTGCTGATTGATATGAAAACAGCAATGATTTTATTTCATGTTAATGATATCTTTAAAAAATTGTTTGCAGGTACATAGTATGTGTATATATTTATGGATTACATGAGATACTTTGATACAGGCATGCAATGCATAGTAATGACATCAGGGTAAATAGGGTATCCAACACCTCAGGCATTTATCTTTCGTATTTCAAACAATCCAATTATACTTTTTTTGTTATTTTAAAATGCACAATTAAAATTGTTTTTTCACTATAGTCACCCTGTTGTGCCAGCAAATACTAGGACTTCTTTATTCTTTCTATGTTTTTGTACCTACTAACCATGCCTTCTACATCCCACTGCCCTGACTACCCTTCCCAGCCTCTGGTAACCATCCATCTACCCTCTATCTCCATGAGTTCAATTGTATAATTTCTAGCTCCCATAGATAAGTGAATATATAGGACATTTGTCTTTTTGTGCCTAACTTATTTCACTTAACATGATGACCTCAAGTTCCATTCATATTGTTGCAAATGACAGGATCTCATTCCTTTATTCTGGCTGAATAGTACTCCACTGCATCTACGTACCACATTTCCTTTATTCATTTGTCTGTCGACGGACACTTAGGTTGCTTCTAAGTTGGCTATTGTGAATAGTGCTGCAATAAACATGGAGTTAAGATATCTCTTCGATATACTGATTTCCTTGCTTTTGGGGATATACCTAAGAGTGGGATTACTGGATAGTATGGTAGCTTTATTTTTAGTTTTTTGAGAAACCTCCAAACTGTACTCCATAGTGGTTGTACTAATTTACATTCCCACCAACAGTGTATGAGGGTTTTTTTCCCCACATTCTCATTAGCCTTTGTTATTGCCTGTCTTTTGAATAAAAGTCATTTTGACTGGGTGACAAGATGTTGCATTGTAGTTTTGATTTGCATTTCTCTGATAATCAGTGATATTGAGCACCTTTTCATATATCTGTTTGCCATTTGTATGTCTTCTTTTGAGAAACGTTCATTCAGAATCTTTTGTCTACTTTTAATTGAATTATTATATTTTTCTATAGAGATTTTTGAGCTCCTCATATATTCTGGTTATTAATCCCTTGTTAGATGGGTAGTTTGCAAATGTTTTTCCTCATTCTGTGGGTGTCTCTTCACTTTGTTGATTGCTTCCTTTGCTATATGGAAGCTTTTTAACTTAACGTGATCTAATTTTTCCATTTTTGGTTGCCTGTGCCTGTGAGGTATTGCTCAAGAATTCTTTGCCCACTCCAATGTCCTAGAGAGTTACTCCAATGTTTTATTTTAGTAGTTTCATAGTTTGAGGTCTTAGATTTAAGTATTTAACCCATTTTATTTGATTTTTGTGCATGGTGAGAGAGAGAGGCCTAGTTTTATTCTTCTGCATTTGGATATCCAGTTTTCCCAGCACCGTTCATTAAAGGGACTGTCCTTTCCCTAATGTATGTTCTTAGACTCTCTGTCAGAAATTAGTTCACCATAGATGTATGTATTTATTTCTGGGTTCTCTATTTTGTTCTATTGTTCCATGTGTCCATTTTTATGCCAGTACCATGCCATTTTGGTTACTATAGCTCTGTAGTATAATTTGAAGTCAGGCAATGTAATTCCTTAGTTTTGTTCTTTTTGCTTAGGATAGCTTTGGCTATTCTGGGTTCTTTGTAGTTCCATATAAATTTTTTTAAAATATTTCTGTAAAGAATGTCATTGGTATTTTTATAGGAATTGTATTAAATCTGTAGATTGCACTGGGTAGTATGGACATTTTAACAATATTGATTCTTCCAATCCATGAACATGGAATATCTTTCCATTTTTTTGTGTCTTCTTCAATTTCATGCATTTAATGTTTTATAGTTTTTATTATAGAGATCTTTAACTTCTTTGGTTAATTCATAGATCTTTAATTTCATTTGTAGCTATTATAAATGGGATTACTTTACTAATTTCTTTTTCAGCTTGTTCTCTGTTGACATATAAAAATACTACTGATATTTGTGCATTGATTTTGTATCCTGCGATTTTACTGAATTTGTTTATCAATTCTAATAGTGTTTTTGTGGAGTTCTTAGGTTTTTCCAAACATAAGATCATATCATCTGGAAACAAGGATAATTTGACTTCTTCCTTTCCAATATGAATGCCCTTTATTTCTTTCTCTTGTGTGATTCCTCTGCTAGGACTTCCAGTACTATGTTGAATAGCAGTTGTGACAATGGGCATCCTTGTCATGTTCCAGGTCTTAGAGGGAAGGCTTTCAGTTTTTCTCCATTCAGTATGATATTAGCAGTGGGTCTGTCATATATGGCTTTAATTATGTTGATGTATGTTCCTGCTATCCCCAGTTTTTTGAGGGTTTTCATGATGAAAGTATTTTCAATTTTATTAAATGCTGTTTCAACATCAATTGAAATGATCACATGGTTTTTATCTTTCATTTTGTTGATATGATGTATCACATTGATTGACTTGCATATGTTGAACCATCCTTGCACCCCTGGAATAAATCTCACTTGGTCATGATGAATGATCTTTTTAATGTGTTGTTGAATTCAGTTTGCTAGTATTTTTCTGAGGATTTTTGCATCAATATTCTTCAGTGACACTGGCCTGTAGTTTTCTTTTTTTTTATGTGTCTTTGCTTTTGTTATCATGGTAGTACTGGCCTTACAGAATAAGTTTGGAAGTATTCCCCCTCCTCTGTTTTTTAGAATAGCTTGAATAGGAATGGTATTAGTTCTTTAAATGTTTGGTGAAATTCATCAGTGAAGCCTTTGGGTCCCAGACTTTTCTTTGCTGGAAGTTTTATTATGGCTTTGATCTCATTGCTTGTTATTGGTCTGTTTGAATTTTGAATTTCTTAATAGTTCAACTTTGATAAGTTGTATGTGTCTAGGAATTTGTCAATTTCTTCTAGGTTTTCCAATTTATTGGCATATAGTTGCTCATAGTAGCCACTAATGATCTTCTGAATTTCTGAAGTATCAGTTGCAATATCTTTTTCTTCATCTCTGATTTTATTTATGTGGGTCTTCTCTAATGTTTTCCTAGTTGGTGTAGCTAATGGTTTGTCAATTTTGTTTAACTTTTCAAAAAACAATCCCTTATGTTTCATTTATCTTTTGTATTGTTTTCTTTATTTCAATTTCATTTATTTCTGCTTTGGTCTTTATTATTTCTTTTCTTCTACTAATTTTGGGTTTGATTTGCTGTTGCTTTTCTAGTTCTTTAAGATGTGTCATTAGGTTGTTTATTTGAAGTTTTTTTGTTTTATTTTTTGATGTGGGCACTTATAGCTGTAAACTTCCTATTAGTACTGGTTTTGTTCTCTCTTTCCCTTATGTTTTGGTATGTTGTGTTTTCTGTATCATGTGTTTCAAGACATTTTTCATTTTTTTCTTAATTTCTTCATTGATCCACTCGTCATTCAGGAACATATTGTTTAATTTCTATATAACTCTTAGAAATATACATATGTATTTGGGGGGGAGGAGCCAAGATGGCCGAATAGGAACAGCTCCGGTCTACAGCTCCCAGCGTGAGCGACGCAGAAGACGGGTGATTTCTGCATTTCCATCTGAGGTACCGGGTTCATCTCACTAGGGAGTGCCAGACAGTGGGCACAGGCCAGTGGGTGCGCCCACCGTGCGCGAGCCAAAGCAGGGCGAGGCATTGCCTCACCTGGGAAGCGCAAGGGGTCAGGGAGTTCCCTTTCCAAGTCAAAGAAAGGGGTGACAGATGCACCTGGAAAATCGGGTCACTCCCACCCGAATATTGCGCTTTTCAGACCGGCTTAAAAAAAGGCGCACCATGAGACTATATCCCACACCTGGCTCGGAGGGTCCTACGCCCACGGAATCTCGCTGATTGCTAGCACAGCAGTCTGAGATCAAACTGCAAGGCGGCAGCGAGGCTGGGGGAGGGGCGCCCGCCATTGCCCAGGCTTGCTTAGGTAAACAAAGCAGCCGGGAAGCTCGAACTGGGTGGAGCCCACCACAGCTCCAGGAGGCCTGCCTGACACTGTAGGCTCCACCTCTGGGGGCAGGGCACAGACAAACAAAAAGACAGCAGTAACCTCTGCAGACTTAAATGTCCCTGCCTGACAGCTTTGAAGAGAGCAGTGGTTCTCCCAGCACGCAGCTGGAGATCTGAGAACCGGCAGACTGCCTCCTCAAGTGGGTCCCTGACCCCTGACGCCCGAGCAGCCTAACTGGGAGGCACCCCCCCGCAAGGGCACACTGACACCTCAAACGGCAGGGTATTCCAACAGACCTGCAGCTGAGGGTCCTGTCTGTTAGAAGGAAAACTAACAAACAGAAAAGACATCCACACCAAAAACCCATCTGTACATCACCATCATCAAAGACCAAAAGCAGATAAAACCACAAAGATGGGGAAAAAACAGAACAGAAAAACTGGAAACTCTAAAACGCAGAGCGTCTCTCCTCCTCCAAAGGAATGCAGTTCCTCACCAGCAACGGAACAAAGCTGGATGGAGAATGACTTTGATGAGCTGACAGAAGAAGGCTTCAGACGATCAAATTATTCTGAGCTACGGGAGGACATTCAAACCAAAGGCAAAGAAGTTGAAAACTTTGAAAAAAATTTAGAAGAATGTATAACTAGAATAACCAATACAGAGAAGTGCTAAAAGGAGCTGATGGAGCTGAAAACCAAGGCTCGAGAACTATGTGAAGAATGCAGAAGCCTCAGGAGCCGATGCGATCAACTGGAAGAAAGGGTATCAGCAATGGAAGATGAAATGAATGAAATGAAGCGAGAAGGGAAGTTTAGAGAAAAAAGAATAAAAAGAAATGAGCAAAGCCTCCAAGAAATATGGGACTATGTGAAAAGACCAAATCTACTTCTGATTGGTGTACCTGAAAGTGACGGGGAGAATGGAACCAAGTTGGAAAACACTCTGCAGGATATTATCCAGGAGAACTTCCCCAATCTAGCAAGGCAGGCCAACGTTCAGATTCAGGAAATACAGAGAACGCCACAAAGATACTCCTTGAGAAGAGCAACTCCAAGACACATAATTGTCAGATTCACCAAAGTTGAAATGAAAGAAAAAATGTTAAGGGCAGCCAGAGAGAAAGGTCAGGTTACCCTCAAAGGGAAGCCCATCAGACTAACAGCGGATCTCTCAGCAGAAACCCTACAAGCCAGAATAGAGTGGGGGCCAGTATTCAACATTCTTAAAGAAAAGAATTTTCAACCCAGAATTTCATATCCAGCCAAACTAAGCTTCACAAGTGAAGGAGAAATAAAATCCTTTACAGACAAGCAAATGCTGAGAGATTTTGTCACCACCAGGCCTGCCCTAAAAGAGCTCCTGAAGGAAGCGCTAAACATGGAAAGGAACAACCGGTACCAGCCGCTGCAAAATCATGCCAAAATGTAAAGACCGTCGAGACTAGGAATAAACTGCATCAACTAACGAGCAAAATCACCAGCTAACATCATAATGACAGGATCAAATTCACACATAACAATATTAACTTTAAATGTAAATGGACTAAATTCTCCAATTAAAAGACACAGACTGGCAAGTTGGATAAAGAGTCGAGACCCATCAGCGTGCTGTATTCAGGAAACCCATCTCAGGTGCAGAGACACACATAGGCTCAAAATAAAAGGATGGAGGAAGATCTACCAAGCAAATGGAAAACAAAAAAAGGCAGGGGTTGCAATCCTAGTCTCTGATAAAACAGACTTTAAACCAACAAAGATCAAAAGAGACAAGGCCATTACATAATGGTAAAGGGATCAATTCAACAAGAAGAGCTAACTATCCTAAACATATATGCACCCAATACAGGAGCACCCAGATTCATAAAGCAAGTCCTGAGTGACCTACAAAGAGACTTAGACTCCCACACATTAATAATGGGAGACTTTAACACCCCACTGTCAACATTAGACAGATCAACGAGACAGAAAGTCAACAAGGATACCCAGGAATTGAACTCAGCTCTGCACCAAGCAGACCTAATAGACATCTGCAGAACTCTCCACCCCAAATCAACAGAATATACATTTTTTTCGGCACCACACCACACCTATTCCAAAATTGACCACATAGTTGGAAGTAAAGCTCTCCTCAGCAAATGTAAAAGAACAGAAATTATAACAAACTATCTCTCAGACCACAGTGCAATCAAACTAGAACTCAGGATTAAGAATCTCACTCAAAGCCGCTCAACTACACGGAAACGGAACAACCTGCTCCTGAATGACTACTGGGTACATAACGAAATGAAGGCAGAAATAAAGATGTTCTTTGAAACCAACGAGAACAAAGACACAACATACCAGAATCTCTGGGATGCATTCAAAGCAGTGTGTAGAGGGAAATTTATAGCACTAAATGCCCACAAGAGAAAGCAGGAAAGATCCAAAATTGACACCCTAACATCACAATTAAAAGAACTAGAAAAGCAAGAGCAAACACATTCAAAAGCTAGCAGAAGGCAAGAAATAACTAAAATCAGAGCAGAACTGAAGGAAATAGAGACACAAAAAACCCTTCAAAAAATGAATGAATCCAGGAGCTGGTTTTTTGAAAGGATCAACAAAATGGATAGACCGCTAGCAAGACTAATAAAGAAAAAAAGAGAGAAGAATCAAATAGACACAATAAAAAACGATAAAGGGGATATCACCACCGATCCCACAGACATACAAACTACCATCAGAGAATACTACAAACACCTCTACGCAAATAAACTAGAAAAGCTAGAAGAAATGGATAAATTCCTCGACACATACACTCTCCCAAGACTAAACCAGGAAGAAGTTGAATCTCTGAATAGACCAATAACAGGAGCTGAAATTGTGGCAATAATCAATAGTTTACCAACCAAAAAGAGTCCAGGACCAGATGGATTCACAGCTGAATTCTACCAGAGGTACAAGGAGGAACTGGTACCATTCCTTCTGAAACTATTCCAATCAATAGAAAAAGAGGAAATCCTCCCTAACTCATTTTATGAGGCCAGCATCATTCTGATACCAAAGCCGGGCAGAGACACAACCAAAAAAGAGAATTTTAGACCAATATCCTTGATGAACATTGATGCAAAAATCCTCAATAAAATACTGGCAAACCGAATCCAGCAGCACATCAAAAAGCTTATCCACCATGATAAAGTGGGCTTCATCCCTGGGATGCAAGGCTGGTTCAATATACGCAAATCAATAAATGTAATCCAGCTTATAAACAGAGCCAAAGACAAAAAGCACATGATTATCTCAATAGATGCAGAAAAGGCCTTTGACAAAATTCAACAACTCTTCATGATAAAAACTCTCAATAAATTAGGTATTGATGGGACTTATTTCAAAATAATAAGAGCTATCTATGAAAAACCCACAGCCAATATCATACTGAATGGGCAAAAACTGGAAGCATTCCCTTTGAAAACTGGCACAAGACAGGGATGCCCTCTCTCACCACTCCTATTCAACATAGTATTGGAAGTTCTGGCCAGGGCAATTAGGCAGGAGAAGGAAATAAAGGGTATTCAATTAGGAAAAGAGGAAGTCAAATTGTCCCTGTTCGCAGATGACATGATTATATATCTAGAAAACCCCATTGTCTCAGCCCAAAATCTCCTTAAGCTGATAAGCAACTTCAGCAAAGTCTCAGGATACAAAATCAATGTACAAAAATCACAAGCATTCTTATACACCAATAACAGACAAACAGAGAGCCAAATCATGAGTGAACTCCCATTCACAATTGCTTCAAAGAGAATAAAATACCTAGGAATCCAACTTACAAGGGATGTGAAGGACCTCTTCAAGGAGAACTACAAACCACTGCTCAAGGAAATAAAAGAGGATACAAACAAATGGAAGAACATTCCATGCTCAGGGGCAGGAAGAATCAATATCGTGAAAATGGCCATACTGCCCAAGGTAATTTACAGATTCAATGCCATCCCCATCAAGCTACCAATGACTTTCTTCACAGAATTGGAAAAAACTACTTTAAAGTTTATATGGAACCAAAAAAGAGCCCACATCGCCAAGTCAATCCTAAGCCAAAAGAACAAAGCTGGAGGCATCACACTACCTGACTTCAAACTATACTACAAGGCTACAGTAACCAAAACAGTATGGTACTGATACCAAAACAGAGATATAGATCAATGGAACAGAACAGAGCCCTCAGAAATAACGCCGCATATCTACAACTATCTGATCTTTGACAAACCTGAGAAAAACAAGCAATGGGGAAAGATTCCCTATTTAATAAATGGTTCTGGGAAAACTGGCTAGCCATATGTAGAAAGCTGAAACTGGATCCCTTCCTTACACCTTATACAAAAATCAATTCAAGATGGATTAAAGATTTAAACGTTAGACCTAAAACCATAAAAACCCTAGAAGAAAACCTAGGCATTACCATTCAGGACATAGGCATGGGCAAGGACTTCATGTCCAAAACACCAAAAGCAATGGCAACAAAAGCCAAAATTGACAAATGGGATCTAATTAAATTAAAGAGCTTCTGCACAGCAAAAGAAACTACCATCAGAGTGAACACGCAACCTACAAATTGGGAGAAAATTTTCGCAACCTACTCATCTGACAAAGGGCTAATATCCAGAATCTACAATGAACTCAAACAAATTTACAAGAAAAAAACAAACAACCCCATCAAAAAGTGGGCGAAGGACATGAGCAGACACTACTCAAAAGAAGACATTTATGCAGCCAAAAAACACATGAAAAAATGCTCATCATCACTGGCCATCAGAGAAATGCAAATCAAAACCACTATGAGATACCATCTCACACCAGTTAGAATGGCAATCATTAAAAAGTCAGGAAACAACAGGTGCTGGAGAGGATGTGGAGAAATAGGAACACTTTTACACTGTTGGTGGGACTGTAAACTAGTTCAACCATTGTGGAAGTCAGTGTGGCGATTCCTCAGGGATCTAGAACTAGAAATACCATTTGACCCAGCCATCCCATTACTGGGTATATACCCAAATGACTATAAATCATGCTGCTATAAAGACACGTGCACACGTATGTTTATTGTGGCATTATTCACAGTAGCAAAGACTTGAAACCAACCCAAATGTCCAACAATGATAGACTGGATTAAGAAAATGTGGCACATATACACCATGGAATACTATGCAGCCATAAAAAATGATGAGTTCATGTTCTTTGTAGGGACATGGATGAAATTGGAAATCATCATTCTCAGTAAACTATCGCAAGAACAAAAAACCAAACACCGCATATTCTCACTCATAGGTGGGAATTGAACAATGAGATCACATGGTCACAGGAAGGGGAATATCACACTCTGGGGACTGTGGTGGGGTGGGGGGAGGGGGGAGGGATAGCATTGGGAGATATACCTAATGCTAGATGACGAGTTAGTGGGTGCAGCGCACCAGCATGGCACATGTATACATATGTAACTAACCTGCACAATGTGCACATGTACCCCAAAACTTAAAGTATAATAAAAACAAAACAAAACAAAACAAAACAAAACCCTGGAAACAAGCTAAATTCTATCAACAGTAAATGAACAGTCATGTAAAAAAAAAAAAAAAATTTGCAGTAGTGGAATTTGTATATCCAATTTTTTAAAAGAAACTGTATCCTCCTTTGGGTCAAATTATTCTTTTCTTATTTCTGTTCAGTTAGCTGTAATGTTTGAAAGTATGAATAAACTGGCTGTGAAAGTAAAAAAAAAAAAAAGAAATATACAAATTGGTTGCGGACAGCAACCAATCAGATGCTGGAGTAAAGTTACAACTATGCAAAGGTCTGATTGGTTTCAAAAAAACAACCAGTCAGAGGTATTTTCAATTTCCCATCTGCCATGCAGAAAACATGGGGGTTCGCAAAGAGAGTAGCTTCTGGTCCTTTTGCTACTTAGGTGTGGAAAGTTAGAGTTTTCCTTTCAATTAGTTCTAGGAAGTGAGGGTGGGGCCTTAGGTTTCCTGCCTCCAAATCCTGTTCTCCTGTCTCAAATGAATACTCTTGTTCCACGTATGTAACTAATCAGGCCAGTGTTAATGAAATCAACCTTATTTGGTAATCAGAATAATCTCTCCTTGAGAGGAAGAGTAAAAGAAATTTGAAATAAAAAAGATCACCGGGTATCTCTCGTGGAAAATTTTGTACTATTTTGGCACACTCCTCCAGGTTTTCTGGTTCTAGCCGTTAATTGTAAGGACTAGAGAACTCATGGCAATGCAAAGGGTTCTTTCTACAGACATGCAACTACATTCTGTCTTGTGAAGGAACAGCACTCCCTCACTATGGAAAGACTGTTTTGCATTCATCTGCAAGTTCATTTCAATATTCCCAAGCTAATACCATGGATGTTCTTCAGATTCTCCTTTGAACTACTTGTGACATCTGCATTGTTTCCTCATTTTGCTTAATGACCTAAATGCAAATTTTGACATGTGTTCCTTGTATATCTGTATGAGAGTCATGAGTTCACCTTTTTTTTGAAAATTATTTAAACAATAGATAGTAAGCTATAATCATATTGTTTGATGTCTACACCTTGGCAAACATTTCTGCCATGAAGGTTACTCAGGAACAAATTTGTTTTCTCCTGGTCTTGTCTGCCCCGGGTCCATTTTTCGTCTTCTGATAAAAGCAAAGCTACTTCTTCCCAAGTTTTAGTTCCATGTTTCCAGTGGGTTTCAGCCCCAGTAAAAGCTCATACTTCTAGGGGTGTGCTTGATACTAAGACCTGGCTAATCTGAGTGTCACATTCAGCCTGTCCACTGCATTTTTGTAAGGGTTGATCAGTTGACCACAGGCAAGCCAGAGTCAGTGAGACTCAATTCTGGATTTTTGGTAGAGAAAGAAATTTCTTTCTGCTGGACTTAATGAAGGAACAAGCTATAAGCCGATAATACTGGTGACCCTCTAGCCACAGGATGGGAAAACCCAGCCTGAAGTGAGGCCACATAGAGGAAAATGGATCAAGAAAATGAGACAAGCAACCAAGTCGTGACAATTCTGTTTGAGCCAATAAACTGGTTTCTGTCATTTGCAAGAGTGCTGATTAATCCATTTCCATAAAGTTAATCCATAGGATCAAAAGTATGCCAACTTAGAGCCAAAGGGGCTATCATTTTGAATCGATATTGTAGCAAGAAAGCTATTATTATTATTACTCTTTCAGTAAGTAGAGCAGAAAGAAAATTTTTCTTTCAAATCAAAATTCCACAACTGAATCTTACTGGCTCTGACTTGCCTGGCTTGCAACAACTGGATACCATTTGTAGCTGCAGTAGAGTGTTGAGTAGGGCATACCTATAGGATGGTGCTTTTGAAACTTACTCAGAAGTGCTTTCTGGGCCGGCTCACTCACATTCTACCTTACTTAGTCCATCAAAGTCCCAACAATGGATGGCTCCGGTGTCAAATCATAAGATCCCACTGCGGTTTTTTTTTTTTTTTTTTTTTTTTTTTTGCTGCAGGCATGCAGGAGGAACACAGACTTGGTACATTGTCAGCTCCTAGGAGGATGGACGAAGCCCCTGCAGAGCTGATTAACAGAAGCAATTTGGCCCTGGGTTTTACTCCAAAGCTAAATTCTAAATCAGAATCACAGAGGAATAAATATTTGATGTTAATGCAGGCCTTCCTTAATTGCACTGTAAAATTGTTTGGAAATTGTAAACAGGCGGGGAACAAGGGGAACACAAAGTGGAAGGTGGATTTGGAGATCTGGATTGCCCATTAATACATTATGACCAATAAACAGGACTGTGGAGTGTAGAAAGGCACTTCACACTTAGATGCTTTTGCTGAAAGGTGAGAGATAGAAAAATAAGATTTGACAGTGTCCCCCATAATTTTGCATGGATGGCTTATATAAGACATAGTAATTTGGATGCAATTATTTTTGTATTGCTGATATTTTAAAGAATTACTGTTCAGCTTAGGGTTAACTGTATTCATTGAATTGTTTAACAAACAAGTTTTGAGCATCTTTGCTTAGGAACAAAGTAATCCTGTGTGTGTGTGTGTGTGTGTGTGTGTGTGTGTGTGTGTATGTTGTGGGAGAGAATATTTTAAAAGTTCTATTGTCAGTTTATTATATTGAAATTTTACCTACAAGTAGTTATGTTTCAAGCAGCACAATTTAACTTGTGGTATTGAGAAATCCAAGTAATAATGAATTCAGTAAAAAAATTTATTACACTTAAGAATTATATCCAGAAAATTATAATCACTTATAAAAGGGGGAGACATAAAGTCCATTTTATGTATATGCATGTTTTCCAAACTTGTCAGAGCCAAAATAATCTCCTAGGGTACTTGATAAAACGTGATGCATTTGGGGATTTTTTTTTAACAAGTTCTTACAATCAGAAAATTTTAGGAAATATTGCAAATGTGCCCACCTATACAATATTACATATGTAAATATATGTGTTGATATTCATATATGCACATACATGTATGCATTATTGCCTTTACGTAACAGTAATGCTCCCCTGTATTACAGGATAACTGTTACCTTCCTTGACCAACTTTTTTGAAGAGCACGTAACATAATGCAAGAAGAATTAAGGACTCCTTTCTTTTTGCACGTATTTCTAACCGTAAATATATATTGATAACTTACACATCTGTCTTCCCTGTACAATTATGAAATCTCTGATGATGGAAGCTTGTCTTATCCATCTCTATAACTCTAGGGCTTAACAAAGAGCTGGCACAAAGTCTAAACACAAATATTGGTTGATTATAATTATATTAAAATGTTAAATAGGAATGCACAGAGAGAAGTGGAAAGTCATCCTATAGAGTTGGGTAAGAGTTCGAAGTCAGAGAAGGCTGGGTTGGAATCCCCACTACCACCTAGTATTTGGTGACATGGGCAAGTTCCCTAACCTCTGGAGCTCCAATCTCCTTACCTGTTTGATGTGTGGGATTACAGTGCCCACCTCATGAGTTTGCTGTGAAGATTAAATATGTAAACCTACATAGCACCACATTATTCTTAGCAAATATTAGCTTTCTTTACAACCGTCATCAACTTTATTAGCTATTTTCATTCACTCTCTTTTTAAAAACAGAACTTAACAGTTATTCATATGTTGACACATTGCCTTGAATTCCAAGTCAACAAATATGTCAGACATTTTTGTTGCAGGCAAGGAACTGAACGCCACCTCATAAAGGCTTCAGCAAAATTTAAGACATAGTCCCTCCCTCAGGGGGCTTTCAGAGGGAGCTTTTGGTTGAGTGGACTCAGTATGGTACATCTAGGGAGGAGGATCATCTTAAATAACAGAAGACTGATTGGGGGTGCGAATGATTGAGGGACCCCAATCTGCACTGCTGGGATGGGGGCTGGGGACTACCCAGGTCTCAGAAAATGATTTGTCATTTATTAGGGCATTCTTAATGCCAAACATCTGAGTAGAAGAGGGAGACTGGGATGTTTACGTCACTCCTTCTTCACTTGCATCTTTGTTGTCATATAGGCTCAATTCAGCTGGGGCCAGCAGCAGATAAGGACTGAACCCTGTCTACTCTGAGGCTCTCTGTCCATGGGCACTGCCAACACCAGCCTCTAGTGTGCCTCCCTTTTGTGAAGCCTCTGGACCACTCACTGGGTCATAGAACCAGAGCATCAGTTGGCAAGATCCTCAGTGGACAGGGAGAGAAACTGAGGCCTAGAGGGAGAAAGGAACTTTCACATCAATATTCAGATAGATTCACAAAATTCAGATTCACATCAAAATTCAGATTCACAGCCCAGGACTCCTTTACAGTAAAGGGATAACTGAAATCTCAAGGTTTTTTTTTTGTTGTTTTTTTGTTTTTTGTTTTTTGTTTTACCAAAAATGGCACCAACTAACATTTGCAAATAATAGTAGCAGGAATGCCAAGAGTTTGGAGTCCTCAGCCTTGAATGCACATTAGAATCATATAAAAACTTTAAAAAGATATGGTCCTATTCCAGAACAATTAAATGTGAATGTTAAGGGGACAGTGGGTATCTGGCTATTTCCAGATGTTCCCCTAGGCGATTCTGGTGCACAGTGAGGGTTGAGACCCAAGACTTTTAAGACATAGCTGTCATAGAATCCATGACATTTGATTTAATACCAGAAGTCATACTTACTTTTAGAACACACCAGATTTAAAGGTACATAAAAAACAATGAGAAGTGTGTGAATATGCACCCTTCCTCATTGTCTGAGGCCAAGCGTCTCGCTTTGAGGCCAGGCAGGATCTCTCCTTTGATAGAATTGAAACGTCACCAAAATTGTATTATTTCTCCAGAAAACTCATCCCAAATTAGGTTCTGATTTTCCAGCTCAGTGTTTCCCACACCTTAGTCCACATCAGAATCTATCGGAAAGCTTGTTAGAACACAGATCGCTGGGCCCTAACCTCAGAGTTTCTGATTCTGTGGGTGCCCAGGGGAAGCTGATGCTGCTATGTTCCAGGGGCCATAGTTTGAGAACCACTAGTCTAGCTCATGCTCACTGCTAATAGCAATAAATGGAGGCCAGGCATGGTGGCCCACACCTGTGATCCCAGCACTTTGGGAGGAAAAGGTGGGAGGATTGTTTGAGCTCAAGAGTTCAAGACCAGCCTGGGCAACATGTAGAGATCCAGTCTCTACTATATATCTCTATCTCTATCTCTATCTATCTATCTATCTATCTATCTATCTATCTATCTATCTTTCTATCTATCTATCTATCTATCTATCTAGATAACATATCTATCTATCTATCTAGATAATATAATATATATATGATATATATATTATATATATATCTGGGTGTAGTGGCACATGCCTATAGTCCCAGCTACTCTGGAGGCTGAGGCAAGAGGATTGCTTGAGCCTGGGAGGTTGAGGCTGAGGTGAGCTGTGATCATGCCACTCTACTCTAGCCTAGGTGACAGAGTGAGATACTATCTCAAAAAAGGAAAAGGAAGGAAGAAAGGAAGGAAAGAAGGAAGGAAGGAAGGAAGGAAGATGTCCATTATTTCAAAATAAAAGAAGTCAGAAAAAAACACTGAGAGATTTCAGTTGGTCTTAAAGACGAATGTTCGATACCTTAAGTAATCAGCAGTGACACTGTAAAAACCCCTCCTTTGAAGATTTTGAAAATGGGACCACTTGTAAGAGATGACTCCAATCTCTCCCAGTAGTAACCATGTCATCATCCAGCCACCTGCATCTGCCCTGCTTGGGTCTCCTTGAAAATACCCATAGAGCTCTGTCTGCCACTGGCTCCCACTTCTGTATCTGCCATCAGGAGAGGTGCTGTGCTTTTGGCCAAATTTATAGAGAAAATAATGAATATAATGCAAAAAGATTGTATGATTTTCTATGGTTGGTTTCTCCCGCCTACTTCCAAGTGAACTAGGTTCATATGTAAAATTGTCAGTAGGTATCTGACTTCAAAGAAAAGATAATTAAGTCTGTCTACAGATGTAAGCATGATCATAGACAGGGTCTGCAGGATTTCTGTCTACAGGGCTGTTCTAAAACACAGTGAAATAAAATATTGCTGTTTGTCTAACTTATGGACAAAAATATTTTAAATAAATAAATATTTCCTTGAGTCTCAGCTTACAACACAAGTGCATTTGATGTCGGGGCTGCTGTGTGCTGAGGCTCATTGAATGCATAATGCTGGACTCTTGTTTGATATGATATTGTGGGAAATTTTAAAATCTCCCCTTCAGAATAAAAAAGTCAGTGTTTTGGAAGTGACAGGGGGATTTTGTGCCAAAGTATGTAACCATCTCCTGTGGAAGTATTTTAGGGACCGGATAGTTTTTCAACTAGATATGTATCGGTTTTAATTATAATGTTAAGTAGTTCTCCTATTTTGACTAGACATACTTATTATAAATAAGCCCGATTCATCTTATGAAATCTCACTCTGAATGGTATTTCATAATCCAAGATAAGGATTGTAATTTGGTTTGAATTATCATAATGTGCTGGTCATCCTAAACGTTCCTCAAGTGGACTCTTTTCTAAGAGTACCATATGGACATTATGGCATGGTGATTTGCCCCTGTGACCCAGGAAGATGTTCTTGAAAAGTTGAAGGGCTAAGCCAGTCAAGATTGCAGACAGGCTGCCGTTTTGGGGGTCCAATATGTCTGGTGTGAATGTGACTCCCATTGGCCAAACAATCTTGGGCAAGTCGTTTTGCCTCTGTTGGCCTCATTCCCTCATTTGTTCACTGGGAATAATAACACTCTCCCAGTATGTGCTTCAGGTAGGCTTTGTGGACATGTGGACCTATGCAATCACAGTTTAGTGCTCTTCTGGCACCATCTTAAAATTCTCATGTTTTTTGCACTGACTCCCACAAATTATGTAGCTGGTCCTGACATGGTATTGATGGAGTCAAATGTGGTGTCAAATATAAGACTCATGGCACACCATAAATAATACTGCTTCTCTCCTTGGGCTGTGGAATGACCTCATAAGCTGCCCCATCATGTGTCATCAGCAATCTGAATACCCTGGCATGGATTTTGTATCTAGCCCCATGCTCTCAGCCTGGATTTCAAGATACAGGTGCTTGTTCTTGGGATGGAAGACAATGCCTGGAGGATATGCATGGGAAGTCACCTACTTTTAACTGCGTACCATTCTGTTCTGTTTATGTTTTGTTCTATGCAAATGGTTAGGTACCTCTTTTAAAATATCATAAAGAAAAATGAAAAGATAACAGGGCTATGAATTCAAATCAGAATGTTCAGATAGATAAACAATTATTTTGTAGAATATTGATTCCCCAGTGCCAAAAAAGACCTTCAGTTTTCTCAAAGAGTTGCTGCATTTTTAAGTTAATTTTAGCCCCTCTTGCCTTCAATTTATACCACTGCTTATATTTTTAAAAATACAGTGACAGCAGTAATTTCTAGGTTGGAGAATGTGTCTTTCCCTTTCTTCTCCTACTTCTTTAACCACATCTTTCACACAGAATAGGTCACTCCTTCTACTCATCCCAAATGAGCAGAATGCCAAAGGAAATCAGAAGGAAGTAATCAAAGCTGAGTGCAGTCATTTTGCAGCGCTATTTTACTGGATTAAATTCTCATGCTCATGAAAGATGGCATTTTCATCTAAACAGAGGTTCTGGTAGAGATCCTGTATATGGTGAGGGGTTAGGGAGTTGGATCATTTGCCCCAGAAGTCTACTCAAAGGTCATGGAAATCCAGGCAGAGCAAAAGGCACGGTTTTAACCTGCGTTATCTGCCAGAGCTTCAATGCATAACCTATTCACATTGAACCCAATCATTTGCAAGTGAGCAAAACTGCACCCTCCACTTTCTGCATCTTTCATGACTGAGAACTTGCAAGGCCAAAGAGTGTGCTACAGCTGGCGTTGTTCTTCCATGGTTATTAACTGTGTCATTTGCACTTTTCACTTGCAAATTCACTTGCCATCATGCTCTTAGATTTTTTCAGTGTTTAAATAGATCTTAGAATCTGCAAGGTATCCGAGGATCAAATGAAACCCTACATTTAGATCCAATTCTCTTGTTTCCTATATCTCTTTCCTAATTTGAAGAGAGGGCTTCATAGTTGCTGTTTAAATCAAGTCATGCAGAGATTTTCCATCCATGGCCATAGATGTCTGAGGCTGCACCTGCTGAGGAGCCATTATCTAATCTTTCTGGGAAGTTTACACTCTCTCTAGTAAACCACTTCATGTTTACCCAGAACAGTGTTTTATGGTGTAAGAGATACTTTGCCTCTGAGTGTTAAAGCCACTTTGCACCTGGCATAAAGAAGAGAGTTTTGGAAGGAAGAGCCTTATGAGTTCGCTGAATGCCTTTCATGTGAAATTTCCTACAATTAAACATCAGATTTCTCCCACTCCCACTAAGCTTGAACAATCATTTCTTAAAACATCACATAGTTCAGGTTCTGAACATGAAGCCTCTGCAGCACTGATTTAATTGCCGGCTGACAAAGACCGAGACTACCTACAAAGGTGCCTCCAGACACCACAGAACCCAGGCACCGAACCGCAGCAGGAGAGGAATCTTATGTTGGTGCCAAATCCCATCAAAATATTTGAGGAGCTGGGTTTTGATACAGACTTCAGGGAATCAGAGAAGAGCACACATTTTGTTAAAAGAGCTGATTTGGTTCTACGGACACAGTTGCAATTTGCATCTCGGCATGGACTCCACTTTCATAAATAACCCTATGGGCAGCTTTTCCAGGCTGGGGGCAGGAAGGTGAGGAAAAGGGAGGTTATTTGATGGCTATTAAAATTCCCAGTCTCAGAAGTTTGCAGAAGAAATGTGCATAGAAGTTTTCCCATATTTGGAGCTACATTAATTCTGTTAATGGAGCAGGAAAGAAATCTGCAATCAAAAAAGATAAAGACTCTAAGGTAGTATTTCTTGAATTTGGTTGCAATGTAGAATCTACCAGGAACTTTAAAAAATCCTGATGCTTAGAAATACCAGATTATCTCAAAGTCTGGAAGTGAGGACTGGACAATGATATTTTTTAGAAGTCCCCAGATAAGTCTAGCGGGCCACCATGACTGAGAACCAGTGGTCAGTGGGTTTTTGATGGGAGCTTCCCCAACTTACTGCCCTATGTGTGCCCAGGTATGATGTACAGCTCTGATAAAAGCTGGCCTCCCTCAAATTGGCCCAAGATAGAGGTAACAATCTCAATGGTTTATGGTGACAGTTAGTGCTCTGTGACCTGGTGACCATAGAAACTGTGACCCAAGTAGAAGAATGTAAAGAAAGCATGAGGTCCCAGAGGAGAGGAATCATGGGGGAATATCTACAAAATTAAGACTTATAAGTCACTAGGATTTAGACGGAGGAGATAAGTAATTTAGATGTCACAAAGCATCTATTGTAAAATGTTTGCCTCTCCCCAAAATGAAAAAAACAAAAAACATCAGAGAATAAAAGTAAAAGTAACTGCAGTGGCATTTTTTGTTTTGTTTTGTTTTGTTTTGTTTTGTTTTAGATGGAGTCTTGCTCTGTCACCAGGCTGGAGAGGAATGGCACGATATCTGCTCACTGCAACCACTGCCTCCCAGGTTCAAGCAATTCTCCTGCCTCAGCCTCCCAAGTAGCTGGGACTACGGGCACATGCTGCCACGCCCGGCTAATTTTTTTTTTTTTTTTTTTTTGTATTTTAGTAGAGTCAGAGTTTCATCATGTTGCCCAGCCTGGTTTCAAACTCTTCAGCTCAGGCAATCCACCCGCCTCAGCCTCCCAAAGTGCTAGGATTACAGGCGTGAGCCACCGCACCCAGCCTGCAATGGCATTTATTAATATCTCTCTGTCACTCTGACTGTGTGCCTAAAATTTTACAGGGATTCACTTTCTGCCTAGAATTCTACATTTATGAAAAAGAAGGGAGAATGTGGGAGAAAAAAAATTATTTTATGCTGTCCACACCCTATTGGTTGAGTGCTTCAATGAGAGACCAAATCAAAGTAAATTTTAAAAAAATTATTTAATGAATAAATAAATTCTTCTCAAAATAATGGATCTTCTTTCTTTTGCTGAGCCATAATAATAAGGAAAGACAGGTGTTTAATTTTAAACACAGCTGTTGTTATAAAATTTGCAGGAAGGGTGACTTGGTCCTATTTAATTTGCAAACTACAATTTGGAAAATCATTTGGGATTTTCATTTCACCTCAAGACTCTCCAAGCTACAGAGATAGGGTGACCTCTCTAAATGGTGGAATTTGAAAAACGATTTAGGGATGGGATTGGAATTGCTCATCCTTTCATGCCCCCACATAATGGCCACTTCAGTCATATAATTGGAATCGTGTGTCTGTCTCCTTATCTTCTCTTAAATCTCCAATCCTTTTGCCTTCCTTCTAGAATATCTTCAACTCTCTGTTCTCTGTGCAAAACACAAAGGAAAAATGTGTTCCTGAAACTGGCATTTGGTTCAAGATCTTAAAAACAAAATGAATGCCTAAAAGAAAATTAAAGGCTTCAGAAGCAATGTGTTTTCATTTTCTACTCACTCCTTTGCTGCCAGTTGGACCTGGAATTTCTAAAGTACTCCATAGTGCTTGGTTTTTCAAGAGTCCTAGCATCTCTAGGGATGATGCTACATATTTCCTTAGGCAAAGACTGTTGAATTTTGAATGACCTAGGAGGCCACACGGACCACTGTCTCACACTCAACGATCTGAAGGATTCCTTGCCCTGGAAAATCCCATTCCCTGTCCGCTCCAGAAATTCAGATAGAGATTAATTTCTCTAATATGGCATTGCATTGTCTTTTGGACATATACTCTGAGGAAAATTCCTTCTGCCTCTCCTTAATTCAGAGAGAAGGGAAAAAATTAAAATCCACAGTATCTTCTTCTAACATTAAGTAATCTTAAAATCTTTTTTTAATTTAAAAGGTAGTAATAAATCTACATCCCCAAACTGAATTATTTGCACAAGCCCTGGAATTCTAAACCTCTGCGGGCCTGGAATCTGGGGCAATTACACCTAAGGGCCAGACCTGCAGTAATGCCCCAAATTACTTTCTGGAGGGGGTGGCCAGGGGGTTCCCATTATTTTAAAGTTAAGACTTCAAACCAAATGTTTCTCTCTTTATTGATCTTCTTTCATCTCTCTTCATTGCATTTCCTGTTTGGCTTTTACCTCTTCTTCTCTTTTTTTCCACCCCGGTGGTGAACACCCTCAAATTGGTGATTGAAGACCTTGAAGGTGCTGTTTACAAAGGCTGTTAATGCCCCTGTCCTCATTTCCTGTGTTCCTGCCAACAAGCCTGACACAAAGCCCTCCTCGGTAGACACACTAAAATATCGGAGAGGCCCCACTGAGTTTCTCAGTTTGCAGATAGCTTACGGTTGAGGACCAAAGGCGCCTGTTCTTTCCTCTGGCATGGAAGGCTCCCTTTTGTAGCTATTAGAAGAGATATTTTAGAATCACCGAATTATTAAGCTGGAAGGGATTTCACAGATCTATGGGATCCAGAAGAATCCACTCTTCCTGGTAAGACTTGAAGATGGAGCTCAAGGGATTAGAGAACCCCTGGCATCGTGTGCAAATTATGCATGGATGTGTACACATGCACTTCCTTCCAGGGAGAAATACTGTGGCCTGAACAGCTTGAGAATCACTGATAGTCCCATGCCCTCTTCTCTTTAACAGATAAGCCATTAGGAATCAGCTGAAATGCTTTCTCCCAGTTTCCTATGATCTCTTTTTCCCGCCATGCTTATCATTAATTGCCTATTTTGGGGTCTTAAATTGAACTACGTGGCAAAATTACCCCCATCTTAGGGTGCATTCATCTCTAAAATAATGATGTTTTATTTGAATGGAGCTTTTCAACTCCTGAGAAAGGAAGAATAGGACGAGGGTCAGACAAATGGGCTCTAGAACCAGCCAGATCTGAGTTCAAACCCAACTCAGTCACTCCTGCGCAAAGAAAACTTTGGTAGATTTCTTGACATTTTAAGGCCGGCATTTCTTCACCGATATAAAAAAGAGAATAATAGTACCTGAGAAAAGAACTTTTATCTAAGGAATGTGAGTCCTTTTAAATAATCAGGCCCAGAGAGACATTAAAATGAGACAGCAGTCATGTCCTGCTTCCCCCTTGAGCCGTGTATTCGTCTCTTGAAACGGCACAGGAAGCTATAAATTAACCTAATAATATGGTACTGGATGCTGTACCCACACCCTATAGCCTCACAATGTATAGCCAATCACTAATCAATGTTATTTCTGTAAACCAATGAGAATTCCTGACAATTTTTTATAAACCCACTCACAGTCCCCCTTTTTTGCCTTTAAAAATCCACTTGTGACTGCTCCTAATATAATCAGAGTGTATATTCAGGGCAACTTGAATCTAAGCTCCCAGGTTGCAATCCTCAAGCTTGACCCAAATCAAATTTCTACGTATATTGATTTTGCTTCAACTTCTTCCTTTTAGGTCGACATACCTATCTCATTAGACGATCATAAAAATTAAATGAGATCATATGTTTCACTGCCTAACATGATATTCAATAAGTGTTAATCCCTTTCTGGATGACTACTGTTATGTCAAAGTGAAAAAAATCGATAATATATACTCATGCAAAGCATTTTCATGGATGCACCCAGAATCTGAAAGAATTCCAAAAAAAAAATTTTAGGAAAACACATCTAATTATGCATCTAAGCACCTCAATTGTTCAAGTTTTACCAGTTATAGTAGGTCATTCCAAGGAAGGCATAGCAAAATTGGCCCTGGGTTAGGCATGATTCCTGCTGTGGCTGTCTTCATGCCCTGTTCAAAGCAGATGATAAAGCCAGTTTGTGAACATGATGTTACAATAGAAAGAAGTTTGATTCTGCTCTAATTGATAATTTTTGAAGGTAAACCATTCATCAGCTTTGGTATATTATTACTAGAAATAAACTTCTTAGTAGCATGTCATAGAGAAAGCCACTATTATTGTCATCATCATCATCGTCATCATTTTAACTGACTGTTAATGCTCCGTCTGAGAATCACTGTAGATTATCTTTGACATCCTTTTTTCTTTCAGTTTTTGTCTTCCTAAAGACACTTATGTTTGTATTAAATAATACAAAATAATTCTATTGCATTTTAAGAATAAGGAAAATAATAAAGTGTATATTTGTATATTCATCAACCTATTAAGAAATAGATTAGCAATGTGTTTGGTACTCCCATATTCTAAATGGTGTGTGATCATTCTCTTGTTGTCCCTTGTGTCTCTAATCTGTTCAGTCTTGTATGTTTTTGAGCAAAAGTATTTTTATATTAGGTAATCAGCTATGACTTTATTCCTGCAGCATTATATCTTGAACATCATCAATGTTAATGTTTAGCCATCCACAAAAAATGATTAAAGCCATAAAAATATAATTTGTCTCCAGAGTTTTCTGTAGATTGGTTGTAGTTTCACTCAAAATCCCAATGGAAGTTGAAAGTCAACTTACTTTCCAAATATATATGGAAAAGTAAAAGGTCTAGATTTAATCCTATGTATTTTACTTTAAACTGCTGTTGTAAATAATATTTTTGTTGCATTTTCTAACTGTTGATGGTGTTTATAAAAGCTACCGACCTCTATATATTGGCTATTTTGAACGTGGCAACCTTGCTAAACTCTTTAACTTTCATAATTTTGGTAGATAATTTCAGCTTTCTTATATAGACAAACTACATCATCTACATAGCATGGCATTTTTATTTGCTTAATAATCCTTCCATATATGTTTTTTCCTGTCTTACTTCGCTTTCTAGACTCTGCAATGGGATGTTGGCTAGAAATTGTACTAGGAGCTGGCCTTACCTTCTTTGTGATCTTAAATAGAAGTCATTTGTCACTTCAGCATTCAGTAAAATGCTTGTCTTAATTTTTTTTAAATACATCCTTTGTCATATTAAGAAGTTCCTCTTTTTTCCTGAGCACTTTTTAACTAAATGGACAGTAACACATATTGAACACTTATTTCCTGCATCTAATAAGATGATCATGTAGTTTCTCTCCTTTAATTTATTAACATGGTGAATAATTCCTTGATTTCCAGATGTTAATTCAAGCTTGAATTCCAGGGATAAATCCGACTTGTCATGATGAATTATCTATTTTATGCATAACTAGATTCTGTTTGGTAATATTTTGTTTAGGATATTTGTTTTTCGTTAGTGAGATAGGCTTGTGTTTTTCTCTTATCATATTTTCTTTGACTGGTTTTGGAATCACAACTTACTAGTCTCGTAAAATATGCTGGAGAGGGTTTTTTTCTTTTATTCTTCTCTGGAAATTTTTGTGTTTGTTTAGAATTGTTCTTTAAAAGTGAGTAGAACTAACCAGAAACCTGTTCGGAACTGGAGTCTTTTTAAGGAACAGTGTCTAACTATGGATTCAATTTATTTAGTGATTATGACTGTTCTAATTTTCCATTTCTTGGAGTGAAAGTGATAGGAACAACATGTTTAGCCATTTGAAATTGTTTTTTCTGACTTTTCCTCACTCTTATTAACACCTATTATTAACTTTCCTTTGATTATGGTTGTGACATAGTATCTCATTGTAACTTTGATTTGTATTTCCCTGACGGCTAGAGATGTTAAGAACATTTCCATGTGCTTATCGGCAATTAGTACAACTTTTGGAAAAATGTCTATTCATATGTTTTGTCCACTTATCTGTTGGGTTATTTGTCTTTCATTATTGAGTTGCAAGCTTTCTTTATACTCTAGATAGAAGTTCCTTATAAGATATAAGATACATGATTTGCAAAGTATATATTCCATTCTGTGGGTTGTCTTTTCACTTCCTTTTTAAATTGTATATATTTATGAGTTACAATTAAGTGTTAATGCATGTTAACTATTATTGTTGATCAGTTGTTGATTATGTGATTCACATGACAGTATGATGTAAGCTTTTAAAAACTGTTAGTACTAGCAAAAAAAAAAAACAATGCATGGCCAGTTTTCAAAAATTTTTAGTGAGTGCCATTTAGTGTACTGTTTTAAATTTGAGGAGTCATTCATCTATTTAGGTCCCTTAGATCAAGCTTATTGAATATGCTGTCCAAATATTCTACAATTAAAAAAATATTTTGGCTGCTTCATTTATCACTTATTAAGAGGATGTTAAAATTCTTCACAATGATGCTGGATTTTATTAATTTCTCCTGAGAGTCTAGCTTTTTTATTTATGTATTTTGAAGCTAGGTAATAAGCACTTATAATTTTAGAAATTTTGTGTAAGATTCTTACTAATTTGACCCTATTATTCATATGGCAGTTATTATCTTTATCTCTGGTAAGTTTTTTGCCTTAAATTCTAATTTGTCTGAAAGAAAGCCTCATAACTTTCTTTTTGACTTGCTTTTGTTGGGAATATCTTTTTTTATCCTTTCACTTTCAAACTTTATTTGTCCTTATATTACAGATATGTCTCATAAAAACAGCATGCATCTGCATTTTGCTTATATTGTTTTAATCTGGTTTGTCAAGCTTTTTAAGTAGGGAATAAATTTAGTACATTTACATTTATTGTGATTACTGATATACTTGTATTTATTTTTACCATCTTGTACATGCTTTTTATTTGTTCCATTTTTTCCTGTTTTCTCCTCTGTGTCTTCCATATTTTTGTTTCCCCCATTAATTCCATTATTTCATTCATTGCTTTGTAAATTATGCATACTTCCTCTTTTTTAAAACTGTAGTGGCAACTCTAAGGTTTTTGCATGCATACTTACAAAACCTAGAGTTAACTAATATCTGTATTTTTCTCCTAAAATTTTAGAATGCTACAAATCCAGTCAACACCTTCCAACTGTAATTTTTCTAGTATCTTGTATCTATATATTTTAATTTCTCAAAATAGCATTATCATTTTTAATATGGCTAATGCTTACCTAAATTTAAATTTAAATACAAATTCCTTTTGCTTCATAGCAAAACATATTTTTTCTTAATTGATAATCTTTTAGTGTTAAACTCAATTTCCGTTTAACTGAGTATGTCTTTATTTTGCCTTCATTCTAGATAGCTGGACGTTACATGCAATTTTAAATTGACTGTTTTTTTGTTTTTGTTTTTGTTTTTTGCATACTGAAGATTTTATCTCATTGTCTTCTATGTCACTCTTGAGAAGTCAGTTGTCAGTTCAATTGTTTTTCCTTATGGATAATTTGTTCTCTGCTTGAATTTAAGATCATTTATAGTTTTAGTTTTTGTTATAAGGTGACTGCATATAGTTTGGGGTGGATCCTTGTGTTTCGTAAAATCTGAAGTCTTGTATCTTTCATAAATTTTGGAAAAGTCTCAGCCTTTAAATATTGCCTCTCCCTCAGTTTCTCATTTTGTTTTTTGGGGGAACTTGGTTAATCATATGTTGGACCTTTTCTTTCTTTCCTCGTAACCTCTTCTTGTATTTCCTATTTCCTTGTCACCCCGTACTGCATTCTGCATTATTCCTTCTGATTGAGAATCCAGTTCACAATATCTTTGGCTATTTAGAATTTACAGTTAAAAACATCCATTAAGTTTTTAACTTCAAGTATTATATTTACTTTTTCAGTCTTAGAAGTTCTATTTGGTACTTTTTCAAATCTACTGTATCTTTTGTATCACCTCTTACATCTAATTCATATTTTAATCTCCTCTTATATTTTCTAATTATAATAAACATATTTTGTTTATATTTTGCATTTTGTTATTTCATTACCAAAGGCTTCGGTGTTGTGATTATAGCTTTTATTTCTATAAGATCTCCTTCCATTTGTTGCTCGTGATTTTTAGCTGTGAGCACATACTTGGAATTCTGTTTCTGCAGAGAATATTTGATTTTCTTCTGCTAGTTGTCTGGGAGCTCCATAAACCTGCCACCACTTTAAAATAATTTTTCAGCTTGAGGAATTTTCGAACAACAGTGAGAGCAGTTTCATGATTAAAAATTATTTCTATCCAGTTTCAAGGTGGAGACAGTGGAGTCCAGTTTCCGTGATGCTTCCTGGTGTGACATGCGTGTATGTGGAATGCTTCTCTTTCATCCTTACAGGAAGAATGAGGTGCAATGGTATCTGTTCGTCTTCCATGTCTTGTGCCCTCTGTAGCCATTTAGCAATCAAAAGCCAATTTGAATACTACTTTCCTTCTCTAGATTTGTCTTTTCCTTCTCCAGATTTGTCTTTTCCTTTTGTTTTATTCTTCCTGAGGATTCTTTACTTAAACAAAAATGCAGAGCTCAGTAATGCTTTAGAAAATAGAAGAAATTTTTTCCCATTTTTTTAGCAGTCTTTTTTTTAATTGTGTGAACATCTGTGTGGGGTGTGTGTGTGTGTGTGTGCAGTGGGTAATCTACTCTGTCATATTTATAGAACCAGAAAGCCAGAAAGACTATTGTTCTCTATATTCCTTTATCTTTTTTGAAAGTATGCCTTCCACTGCAATGTTTGACATTGTTTTCTTACACCTCATAGAAACATGCTCATGTATTCTCATTTGTCCAGTGAGTTAGGAGAAAAATTAAACTCTCATGCATTCTCAACATTATTCATTTTTTAAACAATTTTAGTTTATTAAGCTGTTTTTGCATTCTAAGTCCATGGGAAGACCAAAAAAAGTACTGATTAGAAACAAAACTGAAATGCCCTATTATGGCATCAAAGAAACAAAAGAGGAGATGATACAGGGTAATATAAACTGCATACCAATATCATGAGCCCTCACACCAGGTTTCTGTTTAGGATGGATAATTTGCTTCAATGAAACAAATTAATGGAGAATTATAAACAATAGCTTTACAATGAACTTTTAGCCGTTAGTAATTTAGAGTTTGGGACAATATTTATGTGCCCTTCTTGGAGACATTATACAATACTGGCCCAGATCATGGACTCTGGAATCAGATGGGCCTGGGTGTGAATCCTTTATTCTGTGGTTTGGCCTCTGTAAGCCTCAGTTTCCCATTCTGAAAAAGGCAGAGATTAACACCTACTTCATAGGGCTATTTTGACAATAGGCAAACTGTATTTGGCAATAATTGACAAGTACTTACCACAGTTTATGACACATTGTGAAAACTAAAAAAAAAAAAAAAAAAAAAAATCATAAGTTCTATCATTGTGATTCAGTACTTTTGTCCAGAATGAAGTGATACAGCCAGTCAGCACCTTCCAATATGAGCCAGCCATTCAGAAGCCAGGATCAATTTCCTCTAAACCCACACAAGTGGATAAGGGTGCCCCAAAGGATGCTGGGAAATCCCCCAAACACTCCTGGAATAAAAGTGTTTTCAATTCATAATACGAAACAGCCATATTATGTAACATTGTGCTTGGAAGGAAAAAAATAATTGAAGGGAATTACAAAAACAAACATCTAGATCACATCCCAATTTCCAAATATTAGGAACCACTCCTACACAGACAGGAACAAGTTGATGTCCCAGTATTTAAGAGAGCCTATGTTAAGCAAAGGGGCAGATTTCTACTGTTGAATGACAAGGCTAGTTTGAAGAGCATAGCAAAATGTATGTTAAGAAATAGAGAGGCCTAAAGTGTGTTTAATTGTTGAGATGCTAAATGCATGGCAATATATGTGTGCCAATAGTGCAACTTGATCCAAACTACATTTGGACTGAGCCTGTAATAAATTGTCAGAGCTGACCTTTGCATTCACTTAAGCTAATACTGAGTGTCTCCTTTCTACAAAGTAAATCACAGTGGCTTTGTTACTTTATTTTCCATCTTGTGTATAAGTAAACTGCAGGATCAATTGGGAGGTAGAATCAATCTGCTATTTATTACCTTGATATGTGACACCCTATTTTAAGTGCCCTATTCCCTTATGGCTTCACTTGAGAACAGTATTATGTCCAAACAATATAGAAACCAGCTTTACTGCTCCTGGGTTTCTTTTTTTTTTTACTTCAGCCCAGATGGATGTATATTGTATACAACTTTCAGAACCTAAATAACTTACTTAGTGGATTTTGAAACAAGCATGTAAAGGAGGAAGAGTCCTTTGCTTTTTTTTTTACTTTTTTATCTTAAATCTTAGCAGAATGCATTCATGACCAAAGCATTTTTTTAACTTTTTTTTTTTTTTAAAAAAAAAAGTAGTACTCCCATTGACCCACTGATCGTAGCTTAACGTTCCAAAGAAAATAAATAAAAATCTCGTGTCTAGGGAAAAGAATTAGGCTTCATGGGGATTCTGTCATCTTGTCATTATACTTTGCAAAGAAACCTTGGACTCTAATTTATGGGTTTCAGAAAGAATGCCTCCTCACACTGCTAGAAGGTTGAAAGGGCAAGAGATCTGATGTATATCAGGAAGGTTAAACCTAATCTCTGTGACCTGCCACCCGCCTTTCCTGATTAAAACATGAGGGACTGGGGCCCAGCAAAGACCCCCGTCTCTAAAGCACTATCCATATCTTAGTCCCTGATCTGAATCCTCCGTATTGGCTTATTTCAAAACACTCATTATTTGGCTTGCTGGCGACTACACCAAACGTCTGTACTAAGTGTGATAAAACATTTTTAAATGCCCCAAACTGAGTTAGATGAAATTGAAGGGAAACTGGCAGTAATGAAAGGCTGGTGACAAGCTTGATCCCCATAAATTTGGATTTTATTAGGGCTTAAACTTAAGGTTAACCAGGAAGCAAAGGAAATAAAGAGCCTAAAACTTTAAAGGTGGTCAGAGAAAGATGGTGGCAGCATCTCATTATCTCCCTAGCTGAGATGACAGTGCAAAGGTCTTCTTTTCTTTCTTTCCTTCTTTCTTTTTTTCTTTCCTTCCTTTCTCTCTTTTTCTTTCTTTTCTTTTCTTTCTTTCTTTCTTTCCTTTCTTTTCTTCAGATCCTTCCGTTTTCTTTCTCTTTCTTTTTCTTTTTTCTCTTTCTTTCTCTTCTTCTTTCTTTTCTTCCTTTCTTCTTTCTTTCCTTCTTTTCTTTCTTCCTTCCTCCCTCCCTCCTTTCCTCCCTCCCTCCTTTCTTTCTTTCTTTCTCTCTTTCTTTCTTTCTTTCTTTCTTTTTCTTTCCTTTCTTTCCTCTTTCTTTCCTCTTTGCCTTTCTTTCCTCTTTCTTTCCTCTTTGCCTTTCTTTCCTTTCTTTCCTCTTTGCCTTTCTTTCCTCTTTCCTCCCTTTCTTCCTTCTTTCCTTATCTCCTTTTCTTTCTGTTTATAAATGTGTACAATTCATATGTGTACTTTCTTAAACCTTTCAAGCTCAGTAGTGTCTGATATGGTATCCATCCAGGGCTTCTTAGAAAATAAACTTCAAAAGAAAAGATGATTTCTTCCTTTGCAAAAGTAAATTAATTAATATTAATTACACTGATAGTTCAGGATACAACTAATCTCAACTTCCCTTTATCCCTCATTAAGCCTGAACTGTATATTCTAAGCTTTTGGCATCAACTCCTGTGAATCAAAGCCTGTAGGACAAAGCATAAATAAAAATATCATTAATATATATGCTGTGATGAAAATTTAAGGCTGAGCACAATTGTGTGTGGGTATGAAAAAGTTCCTCCTCTCCTCTTCGTTCCTTCAGGCCCTCAAAAACTTGTCTACAACAGTTAATATGTTCCAGGATTTATAGGAAAATTTATTATCTTAAAGATAAAATAAAATTTTACATTGTATACAGCCTAGGACAGACTTTGAGAATAAATGTAATTCTCTTAAATTATAAGGAACCATAACTTCTGGGTAGGTTCTTGTATCATCGCCATGTAACCTTCAGTCAACCTGAAAATCACAAGGGATTTTAGATTCTAAACAACAAAGTTAGAGAGAGACTTATATCCAGAGGGACTAAATTCGTAGGTTTACTTAAAGACAAATGGAGAGTGGGGGTTGGGAGATGGACAGAAAAATAGACAGGAAAACTATTCATTTCTTATCACAGTCAGCCAATGTTAATTAAAACATCATTGCAAATGTATATCAGCAAGGAAATTTCTGCTAACTCAGGAGGCAAGTGCCTATATAATCATAAAGATATCTTGGTTATTTATCTGCTGTTTGGATCTTATCCTTTACCTCAGCAAGCAAGTCCTACTTCACCCCCCTTCCCTGCCCTCATTTTATTACAGACCCTCTGTATATTCTACCATAAAGAGGAGGGAAACATATGGGCTGTTGTTTGAACTTCTGTAATGAATCCTTCCAATATACTATTTCCTTCAAAAGTTATTTTTAATTTTATTGCAGTCTGTTTCGGTATTCCCCCAACAATCACTCAGACAATATTCGTATTGGGAAAAAATGGCTTTGGAGGGCTCTTGCCTCTGTGAATACTTCTGATTTATATGGAATGCCTAGAATGAAGGGTGCTGTTGTGTGGCTGGGCCTCCCTGCCATGCTGGTGGCTTCCTTCAACAGAAGAGAGAGTCCGGTGGCTTCCTTCCCAGGGCCCTGGACTCCTCCCTGTTGTTGTTTTGATTTGTTTTCTTCTCAAAAAAAATTTGCCACTAATGATTCTCACTCTCTGTCTGCCCAAATCCCCTTAACTCTTGTCCAGTAAACACACCAGAGATCTCAAGCTGAAGGCCCACATGCCAGGTTTGGCCCACAGTTGGGTTTTGGTGGGCATGCACAGTTGGAAAACATTCTTTAAAGAATCGGTTAATGTTTAAAAATTGGAAATTTTCATATACAAATCTAAGTTTGTAGAATAGTTGATGGATTTTTCCCTGAAAACAGAAACCACTGTGTGAAGATATTTTTCTTGGAAACTTAGGAGAACTGGCAAACTGTGTCCACCTTCCCATATGGCAGCCAAGTCCATTCTCCCCATCGGAAGGGATTCTAATGCAGATCTGTTGTTCAGGCTGGTTGATTGTCATCACTGAGGCACGTGCCTGGCCCCCTCCTAGTTTCTGAATTTGACACCCTGAAGTAACCAGTTTTACAGACATGTTATCAGAAAGCTTGTTTTTGAATTGGCAGGAGGCTGAGCAATGGGTGTCTGAGTTTCAGTTTGTTTCATGCTTCCTTAGAAGGCACTGAAGACTTCTGACTCTCCTAGAAAAATGTTTCAGCTCATAATAATTAGTAATAACTTACTCATCTTTGCCCTCCCCAACCCCAGCTATGGTGTCTACTTTTATACCTTACATCTATTTTATGATTTGTTGAATGGATTAATGAGTGAATGAGACTCTTGTCTGAGGCTGACAAAGTTTACCCCTCATGGGTGCATGGAAATGTATTACTTGAGGCTCCATTTTAGAATTGCATTCCACATATTGGTCTAATGATGGTGATCAGAACTCCTTTCCCTCTAGGACCCACTTCCCTGAAACCCCAGTGACAACCATAGAGATGGACCATAGGAGGCATGACATTCATATATGTTAAATAGATTCATTGATTCATGTAATTTCAAGAATAGTAGCTTTTATGCTTGAGCACTTATGCACCGGGCACTGACTTAAGTACTTCACATAAATTAACTCAAAACTTTATTCACATTTTACAGGTGAGAAAACCAAGACTACTATTGCAGGTAGTAAAATTTGGAGCTGCTGTATGAACCCAGGCAATCTGACTAAATAGTTTACAATTTTTGTTGCTTTGTTTTGTGTTTGATTTTTAACTGAAGTGTCCTCTTCTTGGACTCAATAGTATACTGGCTATTCATGTTCCTAGGAGAGGCTATGCTTCCGAAAGTTTCATTTCACTTTCTGAAGCCAATTTAATATTATGAGTAGGAAATCTATATCTACACAATGTGCTTCAAATTTTAATTTCAAGAGGATTTTTGAGAGTTAGTGGACAGTATGGGCGGGGATCACAGGAACCCAGAGCATCTGGCCCTTACAGAGTTGCTGTCTTTTGGTACAGGTGAGCTTCACTTGGTAACAAATAGACCCAGTCATAAGAAATTGCTGAAATTTAATGGAAGTGTATTTTTTTCTCAAATAGAGTTATGTGAGAATTCCTGGTGGAGGTGGGCAGCTCTCTTCCCTGCAGATATTCAAGGATTCAGGCAGATGGAATCTCCTTCATCTTCAACATGTTGCCTGCAAGGATCTTATGGTTTCTCCATCTCATCCAGCCAGAAGCAAATAAAAGCATACGCAAGCCCACAGAGGAGGATTTTGTGGGCCAAACCTGGGAGTGACTCATCACATCCCTCCCCATAATCCATTGACTAGAATGTAATTATTTGGCCATACCTAACTTCAAGAGCAGCTGGGAAATGTGAGCTTGCTGCGTGCCCAGGAAGAATAAGGAAAAAGGACTTTGGTGGGCAACTATCAATTTCTCACTTCTCTTGGTGCTAAAGAGCTTTGTATTAGGAAGATTTGCCCAGACTATTTGTTGCACAGCCAATCCTCAGACCATCTTGAAGCATGTAGAAAAGGACTAAGGATTGGAAATTGAGTTAAAAGGTATTATTGGGAGACATTTTTAGTATCAGCAGCATCTGCTGGAAAGTTTGTACTCTGAACTCTAGAAAACAGTTTTGTTTAGAGGATATTAGCAAATTTTTAAAGAGAATATGTAAAGAAAGCTGAGAATAATATTTTCAAACTCTTTCCTTATATACCAAGTTAACAGACAGCACTAGGGTCAATACTAACAAGATCAAGGGGTTAGTTTCTGTTTCCTTTTTTTTTTTTTTTTTTTTTTTTTTTGAGACGGAGTCTCACTCTTTCACCCAGGCCGGAGTGCAGTGGCCCTATCTCGGTTCACTGGAAGCTCCGCCTCCCAGGTTCATGCCATTCTCCTGCCTCAGCCTCCCGAGTAGCTGGGACTACAGGCGCCTGCCACCACGCCCGGCTAATTTTTGTATTTTTGGTAGAGACGGGGTTTCACTGTGTTAGCCAGGATGGTCTCGATCTCCTAACCTCGTGATCTGCCTGCCTCGGCCTCCCAAAGTGCTGGGATTACAGGCGTGAGCCACTGTGCCCGGCCTTCTGTTTCCTTTTTAGGAGGTGGAGATTGCAGAATAAAATTTAACAAATTTGGCTTTTGAAATTAATAGTGTTTTCTTTGGGAAATTTTTAATTTTTGTTTATTTGCTTTGTTTTCTTTTTCATGGAAGCCTTAATGGTGAAGCAAGGAATGAAAGAGGAAAAATCGTAGCAACTTGGTGAACTTGAAAATGTACCTAGGTCACACCCCTTCTTTACTTCAAGCAGAAACTAAACCCAAATGGAAAATATTTTGACTGAGCTGCAGCTTGGCATTTTTATGCCACTATTTACCTCTAGAAGAAGCATGGAAAACTTCTCTAGCTTTTACAGTACACTTTCTAAATACCATTTCCCACTGGAGAAATGGCTGATTCTGGGTCAGGAGAAAATGTACAAGGCGAATGAGAATATCTTGTCATTCCAGATAACAAAAAAGATGCAAAAGACTGCAATGCCAAAAGGACTCAGGAGCCAAAAGAACTGAGAAGATGCCCATGGGTCAAAAATGGAACAAGTGCACCATTAAATTGAAAACAAGTGCAATAGATTAAAATACATCACGTGTTCAAATCTTTGAGTTCAAAATGATACAAAAGCAGCATACAAACAAACATATAAACAGCAATAACAACAACAGCCTCAATGTTCATCTTTGGACATTGATAGGAAGCAAATTATTTGGAAAATAGTAAAAAAAAATTAGAGGATCTGTCTTGTATTTCATCTATAAAATATTCATTGAGGTAACCAAATAGTTAATAGTAAAGGAAAATTTGTCTATTTGTCTTCATGGAAGTATTTTAATTTCTAGAATAAATGAAGAAGGAATGATAAAATTAGAATATTACCATTTGGTGGTCCCTAATGAGACAATGGGTCCAGGCAAAAAATCTTCAATGGCTGTTGAGATCACAAAAAGAAAGACCCCAGATTTTAAGTGCCAGCTATTAGAAAAATACGATTTTTCCTGAGAAGTAAGTTTGACAAAAAAAAATTTTTATATTGAATTCGAATCAAGCCTCTAGAAATAACAACCAATCTACTAGAAATACAGAGAGCAGAGAAACCTGTTCAAAGACACCGTGGGCATATAAACTACAAAATCCAAATTGTAGAAAACATCATAGGACAGACAATATGATTTCTTCCACAAATACACCGCATGATAAAAAAAGAAAGGAGTTTTAAGAGACTTAAAGAGCAATCAAATGCAATATTTGGATGTTTCATGGATCCTCATTTGGACAAATGGTTATTTATTTTTATGCTGTGTTTATGAGATAATTGGGGAAATGTGACCACTGACTGGATATTGGATGATATTAAAAATTATTGTTAACTTTGAATGCAATAATGGGATGTATGTGTGTGTTCAATGAGTCCTTATATTTTACAGTTACATGCTGAATTATTTATGGATGGAATTACATGTGCTTGGGATTTGCTTCAAAATAATTGGGGGGTAGAAAAGAATAAGAGTACTATATAGATAAAAGATTGGGCATGAATTTAAAATGAAAGAAAAATAAAAGAAAGGAAAAGAAATAACAGAGAGGTTAAGAGGGTAGGCTCAGAGCCAAACGGCCTGGGATCAAATCTTCTTTCTGTCATGACTAGCTGTGTGATCCCAGAACAAGGAGTCCAGAAAATTATCTAAGCTTGTGGTGACTTGGTTTCCTGATCTGTAAAATGGGCTCAATAGAGCAACCACCTCATTAGGTTGTGCAGACAAAGTGAGCTAATAGATGGAAAGTGATTGGTGTATTTCTGACATGGAACAGTTAGCTCTCAATAAGCACTTGCTATTATTGTAATTTTTATTCAATGGGCCTTTTAATTGCCCTGAAGCTGATTGTGCCACTGGGTGCATATCTGTGGTATCAGTGCAGGCATCTGTGATCTGACTTGGATGGAGACCCCTTGGGCCAAGTATGTACCGAAATCTCCTTCCTAGCCCAAGATGGCACACAGAGTCTAGGCCTTATTTCCAAGATAGTCTGCCTTCTGGCTTCACAATATTTCAGCTTGTCAATGCAATCTACTTCCAGAAAAACAACTTTTCTTACCCATTCCTGTCTTTGTGGTTTTGCTTTGATTAGCTTCTTTGGCCTAAAAGCCCCTTTCTTCCTTCTTTCCAAACCTTGTTCTTCCAGGATGCCTGCTCACATTCTTCCTGTTCAAGAAGCCCTTTCCTGAATTGAGATAGGATACTCTGTCCTCCTTCCCCTCTGAATGACAAGACATTTACCACGCATACCACACACGCTAGATTTTGAGTGTCTAGATATTCAGTGGTCTGCTGTGGCTCCAGCACTGGCTCTTTCATATTGGCCAGCAAGTGTGTGTCTATTGTGCAATCTCTTTCCAACTCCCAAGCTCACTGATGCTACTTTGGTAGCTTGAAATGGGCCATGTTGGGAGTATTTACACCACAACAAATATAACAAAACAGGGATTTTTTTTCCCCTGTGAACCCATTGTTAAATCTTACCACCACATCACTAATTTTATCTACCCATAGCTATGAATCCATCTACCCATTTCTACATCTGTCCTGTGCCTAGCATTGAGTATGGCACATAGTAGGTCTTCAACAATTGAATGAATGATTGTGGAATGCTATCATATATTTTTAATCTTTTCCCTCGAGTTTAAAACACCTTGAAAGCAGGAAATCTGTTACATTCTCCACAATGCCTAACCACACTGGGCACATAATAGGTGGTGGATTAATTATGGAAGGGAGTTAAATAATATCCTCCATTTTGAAGCAGAAAATCCACTTTTCTATTTCCTTATGGTCGACAGTACCCAGAGACTCAAAATCAAGATGTGAGGGACAGTTTTACTACTCTTTAAAGTAAACAAAAAGCCTCTTTCAGCAGCATGTTTAAAAATCTTTGAACATCTCAGTGAGGTTTCCTCTACTCCAAGCTGTGATCAACTTGGGGGACTTATGGTGAGATCCCCTTCTCGTAATTGCAAAGCTGGACGTGACGCACTGTCCCCCTGCAAAAGCCTTATATGTTTTGGAGGGTTTATTAATCTTAGAAAATGGCAATGAAGCCAGAAGCAAGGGCTGCAGCTAAGGGCCAGGGGCCTCCTCCCTGTCCCCTTAGACTGGAGAACAGGCTGGCCAGCTTCAGCAAGGTGGGGGAAGGGCAGTTCTTTCACATAAGGCCTGTGTCCGGTCTAAACCCCAGACCTGGCCACACAGGGAAGCAGTGGGTGGCTGTCCCTTGAAGAGGCCATTTGCCTTTAATATTTCACATGAGAGATCTTTCTTTAATGTTTTCCTATGATGTATGGAATGTGCAGAGTTTATGAAAGAAACAATTAAGTGGGCGGAACCTGTAAATCAGGCTCATATTTAAAAGTATGCTCATTTACTGCTATGCCATTATAATTATTCTCCTCACCCTCTCCTCACCCTACCCCCTTCTAATCCCTGGGGCTCCTCAGGGGAACAGGGTTCCTGGTGCCAATGCCTCCTCCCAGGGAGCACAAGAGGGCAGCCCCTCCTACTTCATGTGCCTGAGCTTTAGAAAGAGCCAGAGCCAGGATGCTTCTGCAAAGGGTGAAGTTGTCTTGCCTGGTCCTGTCATCGTCATTGTCATAATTAGCTTCTGTACATTTCCTTAAATGTTTATAAATCTGTTCAACTCCATGAGTTCATCAGATCTTCAAAATCTCCTCAAGCTCTTGCACTGTAGACAGAGTTTTCAAAAGATTCTGGATGCCTTATAAAGATTAGGGGCCTTTAGGGGGAGGGGTCTTTCAACGTCCTTTATCTTCCACAAGTGGGACACTAGTGAAGTTATCTAACTTTGAGCCACAGTTTTGTCATTAGTTAAATAGCAAAATGGTGGAGAAAGGGCAGAATTACACCTTTCTAAGAGGGCTGTTAATGCATTTAAATGAAATCATGTGTTTACTCTTATAATTGGGATGAGTAATGGTCACTGCTATAATCAGGTTCCAAATCACAGTGGCTTAGCCAAATGGAAGTGGATTTCTCGTTTGAATGGACTCTAATGGAGACTTTGGTGGGCAGTTTCCATGTGGTGACTCAGGGATCCAGGCTGCTTTCATCTAGTTATTCCCACATACCCTAAGGCCTTGAAGTCCTCCATGGAACCCTTTGCAGATGAAGGGACAGAGGATGTGGAGGAGCATGGTGGTTAGGATCAAGCCTCTACTCTCTTCCTTCCACCTTAAAAGTGCACATTTCCAGTGCCCCATTTCCTCAAAACTCCTTTATAAAGTGCCCAAAGGTTTATAAGTCTGAATATAGCATCCTTGCCTGGTTCTAGACTAGCACTGTAAATGGACCTTCTCATTCTTCACCTGAAAGAGTAATTAAAGCTGGACAATATCATGGACTGAGGCAGGCCAGCAAGGGAACCATAACCCATAACTGGGATTCACCCAAGATATTCACTTTCCCGCCTCCACACCTTTGCCTGTGCTGTGCTTTCTGGCTAGAATGCTTTTCATATTATTGTTATCATCATCATCATCATCGTCATCATCATCATTATCATCATTTTACACTTCTCCACCTACCAATATCTGAATTGTTCTTCAAAGTCCAATTCAAATACCAACTCCTCCTTCAGGAATTCTCCTTCAAGCCCATGAGAAAATCAATTAGTATTTCCTCTGGTGGGAAGAACCTGTTTGGCCCTCATCATACTGTATGTATTAGTCCATTCTCATACTGCTATAAAGAACTGCCCAAAACTGGGTAATTTATAAAGGAAGGAGGTTTGACTCACAGTTCTGCATGGCCAAGGAGGCCTCAGGAAACTTACAATCGTGGCAGGAGGCAAAGGGGAAGCAAGGCACCTTCTTTACAAGGTGACAGGAAGGAGAAGTGTGAATAAGCAAAGTGGCAAGAGCCCCTTATAAAACCATCAGATCAAACTTCTCAGATTTCTTTGAGAACTCACTCACTATCATGTGAACAGTATGGGGGAAACAGCTCCCATGATTCAATCACTTCCACCAGGTCCCTCCCTTGACATGTGGGGATTATGGGGATTATAATTCAAGGTGAGATTTTGGGTGGGGCACAGCCAAACTATATCACTGCGCCTAATATTATTACAGTTGACTATATTTATCTTTTTTCTCCTAGACTGCAGGGTCCTTGGGGGCAAGAATCACTTTGTCTTTGCTTTTCTTGCTTCTCCACCCTAATTCACAGCCCATTCTCTCTCTCACTCTCTCTCTCTCTCTCTCTCACACACACACACACACACACACACAAACACACACACAGAGGTCACTTGGGAAGTGTCATCAAAGGTTTATGTAAGAGATAGATAGCTGGGTGGATGAGGGTGGGTGACTGGGGGAGTTGCTCCTTAGTGTCCTGCAATTTATATCCATCAGGACTCTGGGTCTGAGGGAGGCCACCTTCCAACAGCAATCTGCTGGTGTGGAAAGCCTTTGCCTTTTGATGGAGGATAACAGGAAGCCCAGCAGTGGCAGCCCCTTTAATAAGATAGCCTCATGCAATGGAGAGAAAACAAACTTAGAATCAGGTAGACTGGAGCTCTGCTGTTTACTAACTCTATGACCTCTGACTCTTCACCTCTTAGGGGTTCAGCATCCCCATCTGAACAATGGGAATAATATCTCTAGTTCATGGTAGCCATGGGGGCCAAATGAGACCAAAGGTATGTTTATTTATAGCACAAGGCTTTGTGCTCAGTCAAGAGTCACTGCCATTATTAACAGAACATATTAATATTAGTTGATAATATAAATACTCTTAATCTCACAGACATGAACAATGGACAAAGGAGCAGGTGTCTGCTTGAAGGGTCCACAGCTGGACAAAGACAAGCCTGGCAGCTCTGCCGAGTCCCTCTTCACTCTTAGGCTTTCTTCTAAGGGTGGTGTCAAGATTTTCTTCTTGGTAATAGGATTCAGTTTAAAAACTTTTCCCACATGTATTCAATCAATATGTATTAAGAACCTATTGTGTATTGCACATTGTGCTAGACAGTGGGGACAACATCAACGGAAGGAAACAGAATTCCTTCCTACACAGAGCTTAACCCAGTGGTCCTAGTCATTGAACAGATAATCGTACAAACACTAATGTGGGGTGTGCAGTGCTCCTTGTCCTGAGCCAATCCTAGATGAGGGGTGGAAACACCTGGGTTCTAAGCCAGCCAGAGCTCCAACCTGTGGCATGACCCCCGCTGGTGCTTTCATCTCTACGTCTGTGCCTCCTTGTGTGTACAGTGGGCTTGGCTTCCTTTGTTCTGAGTGGTTGTCAGGATCACATCAGAGCTTCTATTCATGGGAAGAGCTTTAGAAGGGAAAAGACCCCTAGGAAGGCAGGGGATTCAGAAGACCCAGGTGGTGTCTTTGAATATATCCCTCTCCTTCAGGATTTTTTTAAGTGGAGTTTTCAGCCAGGTGTCTCCCCAGAGGGCAAGCAGGTTTGGGTGTACATGCAGACCATGTTGGGAAGAAGCAGGTGTGCCTTCTCATTGGTGGCTTTGCCCACCTGAAGGCTGACAGTCCTGGAGCAGTAGAACTGCTGTAGAATTGCCGCTCCAAGTTAGCTTTCCTGGGTTTTGTGGGCAGAGTCTCTACCTGCTGGCATTGTCATCTCATCCCTTCCCATGAAGGCCATTTTCCACCTGGCACTTACCTGCCAGGAAGCTGAAAATGGTGTGTGTGTGTGTGTGTGTGTGTGTGCATGATGCTCGCATGTGTGCATGTGCACATGCACAAAGGTGGGACTTGCTCTTATACAGTAATTCTGTTGAGAATCTACAGAGCTTCAGTTAGGGATTGTGTATACTCAAGGAAGATCTGAAGGCAGAGGATTTGTGCACATGGTCTGCAAATAATAATAGCAATAACAGCAGTGTCAGCAAAAATCACTGCTGGGAAAAGCTGTTAAACCTTCACTCCTTGGGCAGCAAGAGGAGCACTTCACAAATTTCGGTTCTGTATCTCATTCACTGTTTGCAACTCCATGATGTAAGTAGTGCTGTTGTTCCTTTAGGTACATACATCACTTAACCCCTAACACACCACTATGAGATAATAATAATGGTTATCATTTGGTCTTGACTAAGTGGCATTTTCAGTGCTCTATGTCTTAACTCACATAACATCCTATAATATTGCCACTTCGCAGATGACAAATCCCAGAGAGAAGTCTGACTCAGAGCCCATACTTGTAAGCTCCACATGGGGTATCTCTCTATATGACTACATCTGCCTTGGATGTTTGCTTTTTGGAAGGTGGGAGACTGCCCTGGGTCTCCTTTTGCAGCAACTTGTTTATGTGTGCCATAGGAATATCTTTGGCATTTTTTTTAAAAACATTTAACATATCTACCTTTCGAAGGCACTTTCTGATGGATGCATCTCATTTTCCTTCCTTAACATTCTCTCCGGAGAGTTGGGCAGGTCAGGGATGACATTCTCCATTTTACAGGTTCTGAAAGTCTTAGTAACGCCACTTAGTCTTAGTGGTGAATGTGGCTGGAGCCAGGCTCTAGAGGCTGGGTGCAGTACATTCGTGCCCTTCAGGCCTCAGATAAGCCAGAGTTTTCATGCTAGCGTGTGATCATGAATTACCTGGGCATCTTATTAAACTGCAATTCTGCTCCAGCAGGTCCGGGGAGGGGCCCGAAATGTTTCTAACCAGCTCTCAGGTGAGGATGTAGCTGCTGCTTCAGGACCACACATTGAGGAGTCATGATTTCAGTTCATTCGCCCTCACCCCTGCTGCCTTCCTGTGCTGCCTCAGACCGGGGCTCAGGGGCTTAAATCCAGTTCATGGCTCTGGCCAATCAGGTCCTGCCAGTGGGTGCTGGAATTGCGGTCTCATCACCTTGTGAGTCAGAAAATCCACTGTGCCTCTCCTGAGAGAGTAAGGACAGAAAGAACCAGAATGCTCCTCCGTGCCCGTGCCTCTAGTCTTACCACACCTCCAGCCCTCGTCTTTTGGGCGAGCCCTTACTACTTTGGGTTTTCGATATAAAGCACAAGTGGTCACCTCCAGGTCATTTCCTAATTGGCCTAAATGAGGTAAGAGCTGGACAATTATACAGCCACAGGGGCCAGCCCTCCCCATGCCTCAAGCCTCAGACAGAGAGCTTATTTTATTTCTGGTTTTACGGGGTTCATTTATTGTTGGCCTTTGGGTTGCTGGTGTCTCCTGTGCCCAGTGTGGTGATTTTATGTGGATACTAGGTCTGATTGCCCTTCAGAAAGGTTCTGCTTTTAATTAAGCTTTTTTTTTCCTTCAGTGGAGTGTGGGGCTTTTGCATTTTAGTGCTTGAAAAATAAACATTTCTTATCAGTTTTTTTATGATATTTATTATTCTATCCATAATTGTCTCTGTGACTAAGACTTTCTGTACACCCAAAAGCCTCTGCTCTTTCATACCAGGATAAGTCTGTGTTTCCCCATTGAAGAAAGAAAATCCCCGTTTTCTAGATGGCAGAAACAAAAATACAGATGGCCTTGCATGCAGAGGCCTGGAGCCCTCCTCATAGGCTCTCCTTCATGATGGTTGCCAAGGAGAAAGACAGGGATCTTGCCTCTCTCTGCTGCTCCTCCAGGCCAGGTCCAAACAGACACGTCCTCCACAGGGCTTCTTGGATCCCCCTAAATCACCACATTCCCACATCTCCAGATCTGTCTGACCACCCAACCATTTTGCAATTTCTTGTGGAATTATTGTTGGGTTGCAGTTTTGTTGTTTTACATGTGTTACTCTCCCTAGCAAGATTCATTCACCATCCACTCATGCATGTATCCAACCCACATTTATTGAGTACTGACTATATGTTTGATTTCATTCAGGATACTGAGAATATAGGGGCAATCCTGGCAGATATGCTACCTGCCTTCTTGGAGCTTATAGTCTCAACTAATTAGTTGTTTAATTACAATAATTGGAACTGTCATGACAGGAAAGTACACATGGGATTCTGACCCATCAGGAATTATACATGTCTCAAGGCCAGATACCAAGTTTGTCTTTTCAAGTTGTGGGATGACCTTGGTCTTACTATAGAACAAGGAACCATGATACAATTGGCAAACCACAGACGGTCTGCTAGTATCCTCTTCTCCAGCATAACCAGAAGCCATGGACTCACCCCGACTCCTCCTCCTCCCTCACTTCTTGTGCCAAATATGTGTTGTGGGCTCCCAGCCAGCACTCACCCTTCTGTATTCTCTGTCTCTCTGGGGCTGAAATCCTGTGAATTCCATCACCCAGATTTCCATGCCAGCTGGGTTCCAGATAGGTTCAGCCAGGAGGCAGCATTCTCAACAAGTTAGAAGATAGAGGGACACTAGAAACCCATCTACTTCTAGTGACACCTCTGCAAATAGTGACATCTGGGTTTCCAGCAGTATCTTTGCAGCAGCTCCACTAATATTAGTGCCATCACCACAGGTCACTGGTTAGCACCATAAACTTGTGCTTCCAGTAACAAGAGCAGTGAATGTTGACTCATGGGTTCCATCCCAGAGGCAGTACATGTTCTCAGACTCTGTGTAATCTTCATTTCCTATTTTGCTGTTTCAGCTCCTCCAAAAATGCTGTAACCAATATCTTGAATTAAATCTCACTTAAAAAATCTAGAATGGTTTCTGTTTTCCTGCTGGGACATAGACTGATAAATCCACCACCACCACAAACAACTATCTGGCCATGAAGTCACCAATTCCTATTGTGTACACTTCTTAAGCATCTTTAAAGTCCATCTTTTCTCCAGCTCCACTATCATTTCCATGCACTTGGCCTGAAATGTATTTTCTGGACTATTGCTAGTGCAACTCAAATAGTATTTTCTCACACTAGTCTTCTCTCTCTCTCTCTCCTTCCCCTTCCCTTCTTTTCTCCCTTCTGCCAAATTGATCCTCCACACTACACCAAAGAGAACTTCCAGGAAAGCAAATAGGTTATAAAATTCCTTTGTTTAACACACAATTGGACTTAGATTTCAACTTCCAGCTAAGACAGAGAAACACAAATTGGATATAATCTCCCTCTTGAAACAACTAGAAATCAAGATAAAATACATAAAACAACAGTTTTCAAACTGTTAGGCATCAGGCAACTGAGGAGGTCAATCCCTGGGAGATGGGAAATAAATTGGGTAAGTCTTACAATTGCCTCAGCCTACGGCCTTCAGAAAGTTTTCAGATTCTCATGCCGGGAAACTGAATCACAGGTGGAGCCCAGTGAACTCTCGGAGTTGGGAAGATGGAGTTGAGAGCTGGGGAAGACAAATGTGGCTGCAGTCAGAGTACCAGACAGGAAAGACCTACATAGAGGGAAAAGTCTAGAAGTCAGTAGAAACTCTCTTGAGTATGCAGCAGAGCATCGATCAGCGTGTTTGTTTAACAAAAGCCACTGGGCCAGGGGAAAAACCGCGGGAGTGACTAGAGGAAATCACACTGGGAACTCACAGTGCTAAGAATAGTGTTTGTTTCCACTAGCCAGAATGAAAAGCTTATAATTTATGGGATACTGGGCAGAGGACTCAATAAGGTGCTGCCTCAGTGGTGGAGAAAACTAGCCCCAGACTTCCTAAAGCAATACCCAAAAAGATTAAACTACTTTCAAGGAACGTAACTTCATCCCAAACAAAGGCAAAGAATATTTATAGAAATACATAAATGTCCAAACCCTAATAAGGTAAAATCCACAATATGAATATCTGATTTAAAAAAAAATCACCAGGCACGCAATAAAGAAGAAAAATAGTACCCATGGAGAAAATGATCAAACAGTCAAAACTGACCTAGATCTGAAACAGATGTTAGAATTACTACATAAAGCAATTAAAATGGTTATTATTACAGTATTCCAAATATTAAAAAAAGATACACATAGAAAAAAGACCCAAATCAAACATCTAGAGGTAAAAAAATCACTGGATGGGAGTAACAGAAATGTAGACAATATAGAAGAAGAGATTAGTCAACTCGAGGACACAGCAATAGGAAGTATAAAAAATAAAGCATACTAAAAAAAAATATTTTTTAAAAGCACATAATACCAAAGAGCTGTGGGACCATTTTAAATGGCTTAATGTATGTACAACGTGTGCTGCTGAAGGAGAGGAAAGAGAGAAGATAGCACAAAAAAATTAGAATAAATAATGGTTGAAAATATTCCAGATTTTTTTGTTTTTAATTTTAATTTTTATTTTATAATAAACATTACAAATATTGCAGAGTTCTTGTATACCCTTCACTCAGCTTCTCCTAATGTTATCATCTTATATAACCACACTACAAAGTTAACAGTGATTCAATACTATTATCTACATAGTAGATAAGGTAAAAATTCAGAGTATATCTAAATTTTGCAAATTGTTCCACTAATTTCCTTTTTAAAACTTTATTTTAGGTTTAAGGGTACATGTGCAGGTTTGTTGTATAGGTAAATTGCATATTACAGAGGTTTGGTGCACAAATTATAGATTCAATTGCTATAAAATCACAAATACAAGAATCTCTACTGCTTTGGATCCAGGGTTAAGAAAAAATCTCAATGAACCCCAACCACAAGAAACATGATAAAAGCAATACCAAGATATATCATAAACAAATTGCTCAAAAGCAATTATAAGGAGAAAATCTTAAGGCAGCCAGAAAAAAGAAATGACATGTTACAGAGAGAAAAGGAAAATAATTACAGTAGATTCCTCATCAGAAACTATACAGGCAAGAAGAGAGTATAGCAGTGTCTTTAAAATACTGAATTGGGCCAGGTGCAGTGGCTCATGGCTATAATCCCAACACTTTGGAAGGTCAAGATGGCTAGATGACCTGAGATCAGGAGTTCAAGACTAGGCTGGCTAATATGGCAAAACCCTATCTCTAGTAAAAATTCAAAAATTAGCTTGATGTGGTGGTAAGCACCTGTAATCTCAGCTACTCAGGAGGCTGAGGCATGAGAATCACCTGAACTCAGGAGGTAGAGGTTGCAGTGAGCCTAGATCATGCCACTACACTCCACCCAGGGCAAAAGAGCGAGACTCTATTTCAAAATAAATAAACAAATAAAATCCTGAATTAGAAAAATAACTATGAATCCAGAACTCTACATCCAGCAAAAATATTTTTTCAAAAATGAAGGTAAATGCTAGAATAAGGTGTCAATAATAGAGGAAACTGGATGCAGTATATATATGGGAACTCTCTGTACTATCTTCACAATTTTTCTGTCAATCTGAAACCATCCTAAAATATACAATTTAATTTAAAAAGTGAAATACATATTTTTCCAGACACATAAGAGCCGAGAAAGATCCATACTATAAGAAATGTTAGAGGAAGTCCTTTGGACAGAAGAAGAATGATACCAGTTGAAAATATTGATCTACACAGAAGAATATAGTGTACCAGAAGTTGTAACTAGATGGATAAATAAATATAGTGTTTCCTGTTATTCAAATATTTTCAAAGATAAATCTTTAAACAAAAGTCAATAACAATGTACTGTAAGGTACATAACTTATATAGAAACAAAATATATGACATTAATAGCACAATGACTGAGAAAGGAAAAATTAAAGTATAATTTTCAAAAGTTCTTATAGATATACAAGTTGGTATAACAACACTTGAAGATAATAAGCTAGAGATGTATACTATAAACCCCAAATCAACCCCTTAAATGATAAAACAGTTGTAGTTAATAAAAAACAAAACAGATAAAAAGGAACTATTAAAATATTTGATCCAAATAGGCATAAAAAATTAAAAATGAGTAAATGTAACAAATAGAAAGCAAATAGAAACATTACATATTTATCTCTAATTATATCAATATTCATATTAAATATAAATGGCCTAAATACCCAAATTGAAAGGAAGAGATTGTCAGGTTGGATATATAAGTAAAGAACTCACCTATATGTTGCCTACAATAAGCAAACTTTAAATATAAAGATATATTTCACTCAGAGGGGATGTGAAAGAATATTGAAAAGTAAGAGGATACAAAAACATGTCATGTTAACACCAAGCAAAACAATGGCTATATTAATATCAGACAATGTAGATTTCAGAACAAAGAATATAACCAAATACACACACATGCAAGGTAATTTTATCAAGAGGACCCCATAATTCTAAGTGTTTATACACTTAATAATAGAGCTTCAAAATACATGAAGCAAAAACTGATTCAACTTTAAAAATAAATAGACACATCCAGAGTGACATATGGAGATTTTAATAACCCCTTTAATAATTGATAGAACAAATAAAAAATTAGTAAGGTGTAGAGGTCAGTTATCATACTGCTATAAAGAACTACCTAAGACTGGGTAGTTTATGAAGAAAAGAGGTTTAATTGACTCACAGTTCTGCCGGCTTAACAGGAAGCATGATTCAGGGGCCTCAGGAAACTAACAATCATGGGGGAAGGCAAAGGGGAAGCAGGCACATCTTATCCTGGTGGAGCAGAAGAGACGGAGAGAGAGAGAGAGAGAGAGTGAAAGGGGAAGTGCCACACACTTTCAAATCATCAGATCTCGTGAGAATTTCCTTACTATCATAAGAACACCAAGGGGGAAATCCACCTCCATGATCCGATCACTTCCCACCAGGTCTCTCCTCTAACTTGACGAGAGATTTGGGTAAGGACACAAATCCAAACCATATCGAAGAATATAAATGATGTTAACAAAACAATCAACTGTCTTGACTGAAGTGACATTTATAGAACACTACTTGATAAAAACAGAATACTCATGATTTTTAAGCACACATGGAACATTTACCAAGACAATATCATACTCTTCCAAAACTGACTGACTTATAAATTGGCACACAAATTCTGAGTTTGTGTGCTTTTGTGTTCACATGATGTTCCCTTGGTATACGTGCCCTTCCTTTTCTACGGATCCCACCCAACCTGGCTAACTCCTGTTTATCTTTCAAAACCCAACTCAGCCACTACCTCCTTTATAAGACCTTCCTCAACTACATCAGAAAAATTCCTTTCTCCTCCACATGACTATAATACTTTGTAAATGTATTCATCCTTGCTTGTATCACAGTATGTTAAATTTTATGTATAGTTTTTCTGCTTCTCCCACTAGATAACAAAGATATAATTTAGGGTAAAAGTCACATTATTATAATTAATAGCATATGCTATATTTTATTTATTAATGATAACTATCATCTGTGATTACCTATTATATGCCAAACAGTAATTTTCATTGCATTTTTTAATGTAGAGGCAATTTTAAGAAACATTTATATATAACTGTTATGTGTCAAACTCTGGTACAGAATATAGAAAATCTCCCCAAAATATATTTGGAAATCTTAAGGGTAAGGTGATGTGGCCCTACTAAATGACCTTTATTTAACAGACTCATAAATCACGGTGATGTTCCAAATCAAACTAAATAACATCAGGATGGCATTTGTCCCTACACAATAAAGAAATTCCAAAATGTAGAGCTATTTACTGTCTTCCTTTAAGTTTTATTTCCAATAGCACTACGAGGCACGGATGTTGACTATGTGCTGGTGTAAACACTCTCTTGAGGGGCCCCAATCAGAACTGTCTCCCAGTGAGAGAGCTAATGAAGCCAGAACCATCCTCTGACCCCTTGTCCCATCAATGAGAATAAATTACCCCATTCAATGGGGAAGAATATTTTTCATTCATTGATTCTCACAGCCATCCAATAGTCTGGATTGCCTCTTGCACTCAATCTTTCACTTCAGAAGGAGAAATTGTCCTCACAAATGGACACCCACTGTGCATCTCACAAACTTTGCATTTGATTTATCTGTGGCAAGCCAAGGAGAAAAACCAGATTTTTCATCAAACATGCCCTTAAATTGTCTGAATTCTCATCAACAGCATCATTCACACAAGAAAAAAAAAAAGCAGTGATTTGATATAAGACTTCACCCTGGCTGCTTAGTAACATCGTCTTAATGTCCTTTTTGGCTTGACTAGGTGGATCAAAAAGTTTGATTCACTTTTCTTCTGCAAAAGTCCTAGATTATTGGGCTAGAAATGAAAACCATTTTTCTTTTTCAGTCAGGGAAAAAGAAAACATTTGCCACATCATTATATACAATATATTGTAGTGAAAAGCACTTAGAAAAATGCCCAAGGCAGGTAGTTACCGCACAACACCAAGAAGACAAAACTTAAGTTCAATGGCAAAGAAAATTTGCCATATTTTCCCCAGCTATGGACCCTGATCCCTTACAGATAACACCGTGAGGGCGTGGCACTTAGGCATCCAGAAAAATGGCATGTAGATTGGCATCATGGAATTCAAGGGCACATTAATACTTGCTAATGGGGCTGGGTTTCTACTTCAGTAGAGTCCTGCATGGCAGGAACTTATGAAAAGCCCTTTCCCTTGTAAATTCATGGCCCTTGAGGGAGCTAAACCTGATGATTCCAAGAACATGTTCAGGCACATAGAACACTAAATTTTCAAACCAGAAGACCCTGGTGGGGACAGCACAATGAAAACAATTCTGAATTATACAAATCAAGATCATAGATTACAAAGGTAAAGCTGCTAGTTACCTCTTTGGTTTTCTTTGCATGGTTGAATTATTTAGAAATTCCTTCAGCCAGTCAAACTATGTTGATTAGGTGATAACTAAATTGTTTTCTCGTTTATAATTCCAGCTAAGATTTCAGCTTGATGTTATTAGTTATCATGTTAATGATAACAGATAATGTCAGTTATCAAGGGCAAATGTGCTCTCCTTCCTTCCCTCCCTCCCTCCCTTGCTTCCTTCCTTCCTTCCTTTCTTCCTTTCCCTCCTTGCTTCCTTTCTTCCTTCTTCCTTCTCCCTCCCTCTACCTCCCTCCCTCCCTTCTTTCTTCTTTCCTCTCTTGCTTCCTCCCTCTTTCCCTTCCTTCCTCTTTCTCTTCTTCCTTCCTTTCTCTTTTCCTTCCTCCTATCTTCACAAAGACCTTTGTAGATTGTAGATACAAGGCCACTGTCTTCATGCAACAAAACATAATGTAGAAGCCCCAGGTTTTGATACTCGCTGGGCAATTCACTTCCACTTATGTTTATTTCAAATAAGACTAATAATTTTGCACGAGACTGAGATCTCCGAGGGCAGGGACATCAGCATTTTTACTTTTCAGCACCTAACAGAACACCTGGCACCCAATATATGCTTAATAAATATCTCTTAAATGACTCTGTGTTTGCCTCCTACGAGGAGGTTTTGTGAGACATAGAAAAATGTAAAGTACATAAAATCACTCTGGAAATTTAAAAACACTGGAAGCCAATATTGTCATAATTTCTGTAACTAAAGACCTAAGTCTTCATGGCAAAGGAGGAAAGAGTTAAATGCCTTCATAGATTAGAAAAATAGAATAATTCATTTTAAGAAACTGCTTATTTTCTAGCCCCTGATTATACATATAGACGAGTGACCCACAGCCTGAGGAGGCTTACTGCCATTGTTTTACTAGTAATATCTAATATTTCTTGAGCACTTTCTATGTTCTGGGTGCTATTCTAGGCACTTTATATATGCTGTGTCATTTAAACCTCATGGCAACCACATCAGGTGGACACTATTATCATCCCCATTTTCCAGAAAAGGCACAGGGAGGGTAATATGTGTAACCAAAGTTACCTAACTAGTTAGTTGAGTCAGAATGCATGTCCAATCAGGAGGAAATGGAAGTATGCACCAACTGTGAGTCACATTTATATACATTTTTGCCACATCTAATTATTTACTAGAGCTAAATTTTCTGTATGGACATAACTAGGGTCCATCAGTAAAGGAACTGTCAGAATTTGAAATCTCTAATTCTAACTTCTAGTTAGAAGTTAGACCCATGAGCAAGATTCCATCCACATCAAACATTAAAATCAGTTCCATTGTCTTTCTAGAAAGATTAGTTTCACAAATACCACTTTTATGATCCACAGTTTTTGACTCTAGCTTTTAAAATCAGTTACATCATTCCACCATGAGGTGATTTCAATGCCATTTAAGTATAAGTCTCTCCCCTCCAGCTTCATGGTCAGATTCAAATTGAAATTTCTGGGCAATTCATCCAATTATTTGAAACTTAGTTTTCTCATCTATACAATGGAAATATATAAACTTAGCTCATCATGTTGTTGTGAAGATTCAGTGAGGTAACGTAAAAACCTGTGACTGTTATAAGTAACTCAAAGGATGCTTCAAAATTCCACATATAAAACAGTTGGAGTTACTTGAATAAGAGCTAGGCTTAGCAAATCCCTCTCTAGAAAGAAAACAAATTATTTCAAGAAAATACTCTTTCAAACACTTCAAAACTTGAAGGATTGTAAAATTAGAAGTTATTATATATTTTTACCTTTTAATGGTAACAGTATTCAACAGCCACTATCTGGATATTCTCTGTGTGGTTTCAGGTATACCTTAAGTGACTCAGTTCCAAGTGCGTTTATTTTAAACAATACTAAAATGCAGATTTTCACTAGTTCAGACTGTACTCCCCCACTATCAATTCAGATCAGTGAGGTTTTAAAACAAATCAAATCATCCTGAAAAGCACATCACCACCCACCCAGCAGGCACTGAACAACTGCCACATTCTTGACACGAGCCTGTAATGTACACACCGAGACCGAGCCATCAAAATGTGCCATCTTGGCTTTCATGGACCCTATGAGCTAAGACAAACACACTGACATGTCATGGAAAGTAGTTTGAGAACAAATCAGAGCATAGACGCAGCTAGAGTATGTGGGAGACAGTTCCAATTCTCATTTTTAAAGTAATTGTTTTCCTGAATTACAACATAATACAAAGAATGATTTTCCAAAGTCAAATAAAACAGAAAGAGCTAAGCATAATTTAAAAGTCTCCTATTAATCTACCTTTCTAAGACCACTAACTATAGGACTATAATGTTTTCTCTGTGTGTTTGTGCATGCATGTATGTGTGTATATGTGCATATAATGAATATGTATTTATGTGGTTAATATATATACACACATAAAACACAGCATGTATTTGTTTTAAAATAAACCGCTGAATCATGCTGTGTAAACTGTAGTTAGAATTTGTCTCTTAGTAATCTATCTTTAGAGTAAAAACACATCTTGCTTTATTATTTTTTACGGTCTTTGGACAGAAGAGAGGAATCGGTTGGTGCATAAGTTAGGTTTTCATTTCTGAGTTGGTTGATTGGATAAGGTTTAGGTGAGGGGAGAAGAGCTTGAGATGGACAAAATAGGCAAAGAATATAAATAAGAAATGGTTTTCAAAAAGGAAATGGATATTTTAAAACAGAATCCAGGTGAGAGAGGGGTGAGGGGATTGAATAACAGACTCAAAGCAGTAAGTCAATGCTTTGCCCCCACCCAGAATCTGAATCTGAGCTAACTAGTTTCAAACAATACAGGGGACTTAGTATATGAGCTTTGATCTCACCAAGGAAACAACCAGTTGGGAAAGGGTGGGTGTCATCCTTCTAACACTTCCAGGCTGGGACCACCACTCCAGTGGAAAATAAATCAGAGTGGAGAAGAGTGGGGTAAGGAGGGAGAAAAACTTGGCATTTCTTGACAGTGTACACAGTGAAAATGGGTTAAGTTAGCTCAGAAAAGACTCAAGTCCCTTCTGCACTAATTGTATTTCAGTGTTGAGAAGGAGATGGGATTTTGTGGCTTTCTTGGCTTCCACTATTAGCTGAAAAAGAGGCAGAGAATTTTTTTTAATAGAGGTTCTTCTGTAAAGAAAGCGGGGAAACAATAGCTAGCTGTCACAGCCAGCTGATATCTACCTTTGATCAGCCAAATGAATGTTGCAGGCATTTCTTATAGAAAGGAGATTGCTTATCGATCTATATCAAAATATGCATGCTAATCCCAGGCAGCAGAGAGTATTTTCAAGTGGAGTTAATAATCTGATTGCTGCCCTGTCTGGAGCAATTCTCTGAACTCTGAGCTCTAATCAGTCCAGGGTCTTGCAGTCAAATGTACTTTGCTGTTTAAATTTGGATTTGTGACATTGATTGAGGAGCCCTTGTAAAGGTGTTGACAAATCAAATTGTTTGTTCCAGTAGTGTTTTGCCAGAGATCAAGTCCAAAGTAATACGCAGTGAATTTGTTCATTACTAGTAGGGTGAAAGGAATGATAAAATTCACCTGCATCATTATCACAGACACAAGCCTAATAAAAGATATGTTCTGTCTGAAGAAAATGTAGTTTTGTGGGTGCTTTTGTGAGTTATACAGCGGGGTGGCCCTTCTAGACCTGGAGGATATTAGATATGTTTTAAGAAAGCTAGGCAAATAAATCTATTCCATGTTTAAGATCAGAGCACTTTGCTTATTTGGTTGAAAAACAAACTGAAAAGATGGGCAGATAGATGTCATGTGCTATTTGAAGAAGTCCATAGGCACACAGACCCATGTGAGATAGAAGACTCATCTACAAGTAGAGGATGTAGACAAAGAAGAACAGCTCCCAGGTGCTCAATAGGTGGTCCCCATTCATCTGAGGATTGGTAGACCATCTTTATCTGTTTCCATCTGACTTGGGAACTTGCATGAGTGGAAATGACATTGATAAGTCTATAGGTCTTGATGAAGTAGGAGGTGGGACTCTACTCTGGACCAGATTGAAGAACTGGCTGACACAGGGAAGAGTCACCAAAAGCACCTCCCTATAAAACATGCCCACCAGTGCCATGAGAGTTTACCACTGCCATGGGAACACCAGGAAGCTACCCTCCTCCCTCCCTTCACTTGGCAACAACCCAGAAGTTACCACACTTCGTCTAGAAATTTCTAAATAACCCATGACTTAATTTGCATGTAATTAACAGCAGGTAGAAGTATGACTGCAGGACTTCCCTGAGTTGCTACTCTTTACACACTGCCTGTAGGGTAGCCCTGCTCTGCAGGAGCAGTCACAGAGCTATAACACTGCTGCCTCAATAAAGCTGTTTTCTTCTACCACCAGCTTGCTCCTGAATTATTTCGTGAGCAAAGCCAAGAACCTTCCCAGGCTAAGCCCCAATGTGGAGACTCGCCTGCCCTGTACCATTAATACCCCTGTGTCTGATGTGAGGCTGACTTGGTAGGTAGCGTAAGGCTGGAGAGCACACACAGAACTGTCCTAGGTTGGGTTCTCCCAGAAGCTGATGCTGAGATTGGAATGTGAATTTATTTTGGAGGTGATCCCAGGAAGCACTGGTGAATAGGAAGGGGAATAGGAAGTGAGCCAGGGAAGGGAAGGAATACATCACATGTTAATGAGCAGGTTACTGCTGTGGGCACATGGGGGATGGTCCTGCTCGGGACTCTGAAATAGCAGAAAGATGAGAAAGAGAAAGAATCTGACCTTGCTAGAGGCAGAAAGGAGCCAAGAGAGACAGAAGCTCCTGCTTGAGTTCAAGTATTTGGGCTCAATAAGCACATTGCCCTGGACATTTGAATTACTGGAATGCTACCGTTTGGGGCAGCAGATGCAATTCAGGGTTAGGACAGGATGAGCCCATTGACTAGGTTTCTGGAAAGAGTGGGAGAAAAGTTGATGCTGTTTTGTATTCCAACTTTTCACATCACCTTGACACAGTTAATAATATTATCGATAATAATAATATTAACAGCTAACATTTATTTTATATATTTCATGTTCCAAGCACTTTTTTACATGTTTAAGTGTACTACCTTAGTGTTTTTTAATCTGGAGATTGTAAGCCTTTAGTAGGTCTAAATTAATTTACTGGGTTGCCTGTGAAATAGAAGAGAACACAACAGAATAGACTAGAATAAATTTTGTTGCAGTGGAAAATATCAAAGTGCCTAATCCCTCAGAAGGACTAGTTTGGTTTGATGAAACCTCTGTTTTAATTACATGTGTGGGGGTGTGTGTATGTGCACATGTGTGCACACTAGGTCACAGTGTAAAATATATTTGCCACTGTGTATCAAGTATAAGTAGAGAAAGACTGAGTTTTCTCATTTTAGTCTCATAACAATGCTCTAAAGTTGGCATTGTTATCCCCATTTTACAGGAAAGAAAACTGAGATTCTAAAATGTTGAATAACCTACACAAGCTCACACAGCAAGAAAGCGACAGGACCAGGGCTCAACTTCCTCCACAGCAGTGTTTGCTCTCCTCTATAGCAACCATAACACAGCCAACTCTTTGCAGCAGAGAAAATGTAAACCCTGGAACTTTCACAGAGAGCCTGTGCCGGGAAGCCTCCGGGACCATCTGCTCCTCCAGAAGGCTTGCAACTGTTCTTTTCATGTTTGTCAGAAGAGTTTGGTAACAAAACCCATTTAATATCAAACTGGAAGACAGCAGAGTGCTCCTTAGTGTTACAGCACTGTTGATGTCGCCTTAATTTATAACATGGCAAATGGTTAGGCAGATGGCATTTAATATATTCCCAGACATAAACATGAGGCTTAAGTTGTATATGGTATGAGATCCTGGGCTTTCATAAACTCTGTAGGAGGTAAACCTGCCCCTTCCCCCTCCTGCATATGAGCGGTGTTAACCATTCGGAGACACAGGCAGGACACACAGAACCGGCCCAGCTTCGAGAGACTTAGGTGGCAGGCTCTCCAACTCATCCCCAGGTAGTACTGGCCACAACTGAAATATTTCATGTTAATCACTACTTGCAAAAGGCAAGGCAAATTTTACGTAATAGAAGGAGCCTGGTCTTAGAGTCTAGACACCTAGGGCCTGGGTCTCATCTCTGGACCTCACAAATCATGTGACTTTGTTTTTCAATTGGTAGATTTTACCTTTTTTTTTTCTTCTTTTTGAAACAGGGTTGCTCTATCACCAGGCTGGAGTGTAATGGTGCAATCACAGCTCACTGCAGCCTCAACCTCCTGGCCTCAAGCGACCGTTCCACTTCAGCCTCTCCAGTAACTGGGACTACAGGTGCACACCACCATGCCCAGCTAATTTTTGTGTTTTTTTGTACAGACAGGGTTTTGCCAAGTTACCAGGTTGGTCTTGAACTCCTGGGCTCAAGGCATGCATCTGCCTTGGCCTCCCAAAGTGCTGGGATTACAGGCAGGAGCCACTGCATCCTGCAAGATTTTACCCTTTAAAACAGTTTCAGATTTATAGAAAAATTGAGAAGATAGTCCAGAGTGTTTTTCTATTACCATGCACACACAGACACGCACACAGACACGCACACACACACGCACACACACACATGCACACACACACATACACACACAGTTCTTTTATTACCATTTTATATTAGTGTGATATATTTGTTACAATTAATGAACAAATATTAATACATTATCAACTAACATCCATAGTTTATTCTGATTTCTTTAGTTTTTACTTAATCTCCTTTTTCTGTTCCAGGATCCTACCCAAGACGCCATGTTACATTTAGTCATCATGTCTCCTTAGATTCCTCTTGGCTGTGACAGTTTCTCAGACTTTCCTTGTTTTTGATGACCTCAACAGCTTTAAGATACACTGGTCAGATATATCGTACAATGTCTCTCTATTGGAATTTGTCTGATGTTTTTCTCATGATTGGATGAGGCTATGGCTTTTTAGAAAGAGGATTACAGAGGAAATGTACCATTTTAATCAGATCATATCAAGGATACATCATACATCAAGGTGTTTTATCACTGTTGATGTTGACCTTGGTCACCTGGCATAGGCAGAGTTAGTCACATTTCTCCACTGTTAAGTTACTTTCTCCTTTCCATACTCTGAAGAACGATGTCACTGTGTGTAGCACACACTTAAGGCATGGGCAGTTATGTACTCCGTCCTTGAGGGTGGAGTATTTAAGTAATTTGTTTGGAATTCTGTCACATGGGAGACTTGCCTCTTCTTCCACTTTTATTAGTTTATACAATTACTTATTTATATCAGTATGCACTCATGAATATTTATTTCATATTTTGGGTTATAACCTAATATTACCTTGTTTATTTTGTTGCTCAAATTGTTTCAGCTTTGACTACTGGGCCGTCTCTTTTGGCTCCTATATGCCTTTGACATACCCTCATTGATATGGCATTATTGTTCTTAAAGACTTCCTGGTTTTCTAGCACTATAAGATGTTCCTAGATCATCTTGTTTATTTCTCACCCCAGTCCTGCAATCAGACATTGTTTCAAGAAACTCTGGTTATTTTTATTGGAGAATAATATTAGGAACCAAGATCTGGCCAATAAGTATGTTTGTTGCTATTGAGCCATCTTTGAATCTAGACCCTCTTAGCTAATAGAGCAAAGAAATACTGTATATGTGTGTATAATACCCGTGTATATATGTATGCATATCTATAAGTATTTCTATATGTTATCATCTCTATTTTGAGATAAATATCAGTTCTTACTGAGGTCTTTGACTTGGATTTTTAAACATATAGATCATTCTGGTCTCCTGCCCATACTTATATAAATCCCTATTACAACATTCTAGTTTACACATATAGCATTATCAAAATTATTAATCTAGTCCCCCATGGGAAACAACTTTATCAATGGGAGTACAGTGCATATGTGCAGTTCCTCCTGCCTTTAATTTTACAGATCCTATTCATTTCCAAAGTTACAATCAGTACCTTTCCCCTTGTCCCCTCTAGTGATGTTATTTCAGACATTTGTACTACAGTTAGAGTCTCTTATCACAGATTGCATTTTTTCCTGGGATCCCCTGACCTCCTAAATTTTTTTTCAAATATGTATACATGAAGGTTCACCCTTTGCTCTGTAAAGTTCTATGGGTTTTGACAAAGGCATAATGTCAGGTATCCTCCCTCACAGTATCACACAGAATAGTTTCACCACTCTGATTGTGCTTCACCTATTTATCCCTCTGTCTTCCCTCTCAAACTCCTGGCAATCATTGACCTTTTTACTTTCTCTATAATTTTTCCTTTTTCAAAATGTACTATAATTGGAATCAAATGGTATATAATCTCTTCAAAGTGGCTTCTTTCACTAAACAATATGCATTTACATTCCTCCATGTCTGTGTGTGTCTTGATAGCTCATTTCTTTTTATAACTGAATAATATTCCATAACACGGATGTTCCACAGTTGATTTATTTGCCCATTGAAGTACATCTTAGTTTCTTGCAGTTTTTGATGGTCTTGAGTAAAGCATCTATAAATATTTATGTGCATATTTTTGTGTGGACAAAACTTTCTAATTCAATTGGATAAATATTAGGAGCACAATTGCTGGATCATATGGCAAGACTGTGCTTAGCTTTGTGAGAAAACTGCCAAACTGTCTTCCAAAGTAGCTGTTCTTTCTGCATTCTCATAGAAATGAAGGAGAAGCGTTTCTGTTGCTCCACATCCTTCCCAGAATTTGGTGTATTCAGTGTTTTGAATTTTAACATCCTAATTCTAATAAGTGTTTCATAGTAATATCACTGTTCATTTAAATTGCATCTCCCTAAAGATAAATGATGCTGAACAAGTTTTCATATGCTTATTTGCCATAAGTATATCTTCTTTGGAGAGGTGTCTGTTCAGATCTTTTACCCATTTTTAGATTGTGCTGTTTATTTCTTTTCTTGTTTAAAAGTTTAAAAGTTGTCTGTATATTTTGGATTAGGTACATGTTTCGCAAAGCTTTTCTCTTAATCTGTGGTTTGTCTTTTTTATTTTGATAACACTATCTTTTGCAAAGCAGAGGTTCTTAACTTTAATAAAGTCCAGCTTATCAATTTGTCTTCTTATTGATTGTGCATTTAGTGCTATATCAAAAAATGAATTGCCAAAACTAAAGTCACCTAGATTTTCTCTTGTGTTACCTTCTTGAAGTGTTGCAATGATTTTTTCCACAAGAAAATTCAGAAATGATAGAAGTTTTATAGTTATGACATTTTCATTTAAGTCTATGATCCATTTTGAGTTAGTTTTTGTAAAGGGTGTAAGTTCTGTGCTTAAATTATTTCTTCTTTCCTTCTTCCCTTTGTTCCTTCCTTTCTTTCTCTTCCTTTTGTCTTTTTTTTTTTTTGTATGGTTCCAAGTACCATTTGTTAAAAAGACTATCTTCTATCTTTTTTCCGTTGAATTACTTTCGCTCTTTTGTCAAAGATCAGTTGACTATATCAGTGTGGGTTTATTTCTGGGATTTCTATTCTGTTCCATTCATTTATATGTCTATTCTTTTTCCAATACTATACTGTCTGGATTACCGTAGGTTTATTGTAAGTCCTGAAGTTGGGTAATGTCATTCTTCCAACTTTGTTTTTTTTTTTTTTTTTAATTTTCAGCATTGTCTTGGCTATTTTGAGGCTTTTGCTTTTTTAATATAAACTTTAAAATCAATTTGTTCATATCTACAGAAGAGCATGCTGGAATTTCTATTGAGATTGTGTCGAATCTATAGATCAAGTTGGAGAGAATTGACAGATTTATAATATTGAGTTTTTTCATATGTAACTTTTTAGATCAGTTTTACTAAGGCATAATTGACATATAATAAACTGCACATATATAAATTGTGCAGCTTATGCATTTATGAATTTATTATATCATAATATGATAAATGCTGATTCATGTATGCATTCCCAAAGCCACTACCGCAATCAATATAATGAACAAATTAGTCACCACCAAAAGTTTCTCCATGACTCTTTGTAGTCTCTCCCTTGTCACCCTCCTCCCCAGACATCCACTGATTTAATTTCTGTTACTATATATTAGTTTTTATTTCCTATAATTTGATGTAAATGGAGCCATATCACACGTAATCTTTTTGGTGTGATATATTTTCATTCTATAATTATTATGAGATTCACAACTGTTGTAACATGCACCCACAGTTTATTCCTTTCTGTTGAGGAATAATACTAATTCATGTAGATATACTACAATTTGTTTATTGATTCAACAGTTGATTGACATTGGATTGTTTCTAGCTTTCGACTATTACAAATAAAGCTCATATGAATATTTGTGGACAAATCTTATTATGGGCATATACTTTCATTTCTTTTTGGGTAAATTCCTGGAAGTAAAATGACTGGGTCATATGGTAGGCACAAGTTCATCTTTTTAAGAAACTGCCAAATTGTTTTTCAAAGTGGTTACATTTCTATAAGCAGGACATGAGAGTTCCAGTTCCTCCACATCATCACCAACACTTAGCTTTTTAGCTAAGTGTTAAAACTTTTTCATTTTAGCCATTCTAGTAGGTATGTAGAAATATCACAGTTTTTAATTTGCATGCCTGGTAATCTCTGAATGCTGGATATTTTTGTATTCCTATTAATATTCGACTTTTGTTCTGAGATACAGTTGAGTTACTTAGAAAGAGTTTGTTCCTTTTGAAGCCAGCTTTTATTTCTATACCATTTGTTAGGTGGGTCAGGAGCAGTACTTAGTTTAAGGCTAATTATTCCCAATTCCTGAGTCAATACCTTTCCTGATTCCTGAGTATTCTACCCAATGTTTCAAGAATTATGAGTTTTTCCTCTCTGGGCTGTGGCAACAGGCATGGTGCCCAGCCCTGTGCAAGCACTCACCATTCTTCCCTCTAATCCTCTAATTGAATGGTTCTTTCCCCAGCCTTGCATAGTTTCCTCACTTGCATGCACAAATCACTACTATGCTGAATATTCAGAGGGGCTCTCAGAAGAGCTCCAGGCTTTGCTGTGTTCAGTTCTCTCTTCTCTGTTATTAGTCCTGTGAACTCCAGCCTTCTTGAGTCCCGAGACCCTCAACTCCCTTTCTTAAACTCAAGGAGTCTGCTGGGCTCTCCCTGAGTTTTGTTTCTCCATGCCATGGCCTGGAAACCTCTCAAGGCAGTAAGCTGGGGCAATTGTAGGTCCGTTTGGTTTGGTGTTTTCTTTCTCAGGGATCACTGTCTTTCTTTTTACTTTTCTTTTCTTTTTCTTTTCTGAGACAGAGTCTCACCCTGTCGCCCAGGCTGGAGTGCAGTGGTGTGATCTCGGCTCACTGCAACCTTCACCTCCTGGATTCACGTAATTTTCATGCCTCAGCCTCCTGAGTATCTGGGACTGCAGGTGTGAGCCACCACGCCTGGCTAATTTTTGTATTTTTAGTAGAGACAGGGTTTCACCTTGTTGGCCAGGCTGGTCTGGAGCTCTTGGCCTCAAATGATCCGTCTACCTCGGCCTCCCAAAGTGCTGGGATTACAGGCATGAGCTACGGTGCCCAGCCAACTGTCTTTTATTTTATTATGTCCAATGTCTTGAAAACCATTGTTTCGTATATTTTGTCTGTTTATTTTGATTGTTCAAGCACGAGGGTAAATCTGTTACTTTATCTATCTTGGCCAGAAGTGTAAACTTCCTGTTTACCATGTGACTTTAAGCAATATTAATGACACAATGGTTACTATTGAAAGGTCATTTACCCTGCTAACCTGTATTGTGCTGCTTTTCTGGTCTTCTGCTTCTTTTTCTGAAAACGGATGTCAGAATTCCTGCTCAGTCCCTCATGGATATGGTAAGGATTGGTTGGTAATAGGTAAGAAGCCATTTTTTTGAACATCGTGGTGATGGTGGCAGTGGTGAATGTCAAAGTTCCCTTTATCAATACAATATATTTCTTATATTCAAAACCCTAAGTTCTCAAAAGTGTAGTAGGTGAAATCACTTGGGAATTGTGTTGGAAATATGGCTTACTGAGCCTTGACACATGAGACATAGAGTTCAGTTTTTCAGTCCTTCCTTTTATTCAAGAATCCCAGACATTTCTAATGCCCAAGGGTTAAGGGTTACACTTTGAGAAAGTCTACTCTAGGACACTCCTTTTGAAGCAGAATACTTTCCCACACTAACCAGTTCATTTTTGAGTCCTGGAGACAAGGGAAGATATGTTTCCATGGCCAGTGAGGAGCATGAAAGAGTGAAAGTTTCTGTTGCTTCACAGCTCCAGGAAGTTAAACCCAACTCCAGGTAAACAAGATATGCATCTGAAGGAGACAAAAAACAAAAGGAGGAGACAGGAGGCTTCCCTTGCCTCTCACCTGACCAACAGAAGTAACACATGCTGAAGTTGCTAATCCATGGCAACTCCTTCCTTCCTCCACAGTGAGTGCTGTGATTTGGGTGAGACTGATCTTCTCTAAGATCTTGAAGTGGACCCTGGATGGTCTACACCAGCCAGAGGCACATCACCCTCTTGCACTGTGATTGGTTCATGAATGGACCTGTCCTCTAAAACGGTGAGGTCAGAATGAAGCTCAGAGCTTTGTTAGATGCTTGTGGGAAGTAAAGGTGTCTCACTCTATGGTGGAGCATCTAGCTCCAGCTCCTGCTGATAGACACTTGCAACCACAAGGGAAATAGATGTTGTAGTTAACACACAAGGAAGGGCAAAGGTGAGACAGGTGTGGAGAAATGGAGGGAGATCCCTGATAAAACTATGGCTGAAATGTAATACTGTGGTGCTTTTTCTCCAAGTGAACAATACATTTATCTTATTATGTTTGATTTGGGTTTTCAGTGATAGGTGCATTAAAGCCTCCTGATGCTTAAAAAGCCAACAACTAAGGTATCAATGACTGGGGCAGTGCAACTCACCCTATGTTCATTAACGAATTTATTTGTTCCAACCCATTTACAAGAAGCATTGTGGGATGTTAAGAAGGAGTGTCTTTGGGAGACTGAGGTGGGCAGATCACTTGATATCAGGAGTTCGAGACTAGCCTGGCCAATGTGGTAAAACCCCGTCTCTACCAAAAATACGTAAACTAGCTGGGCATGGTGGCAGATACGTGTAATCCCAGCTACTCAGGAGGCTGAGGCAGGAGAATTGCTTGAACCCTGGAAGTGAAGGTTGCAGTGAGCCTAGATCTCGCCACTGCACTCCAGCCTGGGTGACAGAGTGAATGTTTCAGAAAAACAAGAATAATAAAAAAAAAAAAAGAGTGTCTTCAAGCTGTTCATTGACACATGAAGGATGTGATATGACACCAACTGGAAAGGCTGGCCTCTGAGGTTGAGAAAGCCAAATGCTTCTTCCACTGGTGTCTTTTCTACTCTTAGATATAGGTTATTATTGTGTTATGGGATAGAAAGACTTTCTCTGTCTCATGTAGTTCAGTCGGATCCCTTCATGCCAATGGATTGATAATTCTGCCATAGGTTCTAAGTCTCTGGGGTTTTCAAATTTATTCTATTCTATTTTTAATGACAAGACACCCAAAATTTTGCTGCAAATGTGACTCTTATGGGAAAGCCTTCAAATCTTATTCTCTATTCTTGAAGATGTTGGAATTTCTGTCTGTATTCTTTTTAAGGGAAAAAATGTGTGTAACCTTTTTGCTTATGTCTCCTTCTATTGATTCTGGGTCCCTTGGTACTCTTTCAAGACCTGTTTCTCTTCCATCTCTCTCTCCTCTGTTTCTTGAACTATAGGTTTGTGTTGAGCACTGCTCCATTTCCTCTTACATCACTACCACAGTAGTTTCCTGAGAATGGGACACACTTTGAAGACAGCGATGCTTCTTCTTTCTTGTTTGGGTTAAATGATGTTTATTTCTCAACCTAGGGAATATTTCACCTTCTTTCTTATTAGAGATTCTGATAATTTGAAAGACAGTAAAATCTGGAAACAGCATCTGCAAGTGCCAGCATTGGTGTATATTAAGCAGCACAGGTAAAGATGGGCTTGGACCCTAGAGATCTGCCCTTTGGCCTTCCATGCCTTCCCCTCTTCCTCTTTCTCTCTCTTCAAAAAATAAAACAACCACGTAGCCCACTCTTTTTGATCCCCTTTTTTGTGCTGGGCAGGGGTTTGGGGAACTCTAGAGCCGGGATTGGCAAACTTTTTTTAAACAGCCAGATAATAAATATTTTAGGCTGTGCTATTTGTGGGGCAAAATTAAAGCTATTGTGCAGGTACTTGTATAAACACTTAAAATGTAACCATTTCAAAACGTAAAACTCATTCTTAGCTCTTAGGTCATAAACCAATAGGCAGCTGGCCAGGTTTGGCTCTTGGAGTTTGCTGACCCTTACTCTTGAGAACTGGATAAGATTTTGATTCTCAAGGAATAGGAGGAGTTCTCAGTATAAGGAGAGCAGCAAAGAACAGTTTGAAAAATCTGCATCCAAGTCTGAAGATTTTATATCAAATCCACCTTTATCAAATGCTACCTGTAAAAATCTATCTACAATAATTTTCTTTGTAACCGAAGAAGCTATTACTCAGCTTTCCACTGAGGTGAGGCTGACATGTACAGTGGAAGGGTGGAGTCTGGCTAAATGGTTCTGGGCTTTTCTCCTAGTTCAGAAAACTCTCGAGCCTCATCTTTTTCTTGTGTGATTCCTCCACTCCAGCTAACCACTGTGATTTGCGTGCAGCCTCTCACTTACCTTCTTTGTCACACATCCATGTCTTTTCCAGTTTCTGTGGCCGTACTGCACTCTTTCCCTCCTCAACCTCCCCAAATCCCTTTCATCCTGTTGCAACTTGTGCCAAGTTCAACTTACTGCATCCATAATTTGAGGGATTGCCAAAGTGCACCAGACACAGACCCTGAAGAGTAAGCAAGTGGATTTCAGACGGAATATTATGGTAGACTGACTTCAAACATGGCCTCCAGTGATTCCTACCTCCTGGTATTTACACACTTGGATAATCCCCTCTTTTTAAGTTTGAGTTGGGGCAATGTGACGTGTTTCCAATGTGCTGGGATGTCACTTCCAAGATGTGGTTGGTTAGGGGACTAAGACATCGTCTAGTAAGTGTACCCTCTCTCACTCTCTCACTTGCTCAATTTCATGAAGCCAGCTGCCATGTTCTGAGCTGCTCTATGGAGAGGTCCATGTGGCAAGGAATGGAGGTGGCCTCTGGTCATTGGCCAGTGAAGAACTGAATCTTGCCAACAATCACTGAGTGAGCTTGGTATCAGGTCCTCACCCAGTCCAGCCTTGAGTCAAGAGCTGCCCTGACTAGCACCACAATTGCAACCTTGAGAGACCTTGACCCAGAAGACTCAGGTAAGCCATGTCTGAATTCCTGACCCACAGAGATGGTGAGATAATACATGTTGTTGCTCTCAGTCATTAAGGTTCGGGGCAACTCATTACACAGAAAATAGATAACTAATACTTATATAAAGAAAGATTTTCATTCCAATAATCTCATATTTATCATTATTGGAAATAATGTATTGGAAAAAAATACAGCTTTACTAAATATTTTGGGTTTGTCAATTTATTTAAGTTCCAAAAAAAATGAGTTGTTGTGAAGATAAGAGAATAATAGTACAGTTGATGCAGACATGGCACGGTATTTCAAATACCATAAAAATTACTAAAGTTTGGGAACTTCTGCTTTAGGCAATGGCTTTGAATTTACCACGTCCAACAATTTATCACCATTTAAGACCCTCACACTCTGCTTTCTTCTTCATCTCCATTAACCACTTTATTACTTGGCAGTTTTGTGTAGCTATCTTGAGTGAGTGCTGCTGGCAAGGCAGAATGAACCTATTCTGAATTTTTGTTGAGATTTAGGACTGTTAGGACTGTTTTACGTATTAAACAGGAAACAAATTGAAGACTTTTAATGTGTGGTTTTATGAGTTTAACATGTTAAGTAGGACATCAGGACTTGCTTTCATAAAATAATTAATTTGTATAATGTGCTATGTATACAGAAATATAAAGGTTATAAAATGGAGCTAGGGCTTGGATGAATGTTCAAGATTCTGGGATGACCTGGGCCAGAAAGAAGAGTTAAAAGGATTAGAAAAGTCTAGAGAGATTTTGAAGGGGAGTGAATTTAACACTCAATTAGTGCACATTCTAAATAAGGCATTGCACCTACAGGTGGGAGTAAAAGGACCTACCATCCTGGTGTGCCTGGAAATGAAACACTTCCAGGGACATGGGAATTTTAGGGCAAATACCAGTAAGGTCCCAGGCAAAGCAGGGCAGTCAGTAACTCTAGGTGGTGACCTGTTCTTGTGGAGATTTGAATCTATAGAAAGCCACAATTAAGCAAAAATTGTGGGAGATGTTATGGTAGGCTGATTAATCACTTGTCGTATATATCTTCACATCCTAATCCTCTGAACCTGTGAATGTTACCTTATGTGGCAAACATGACTTTTCAGAAGTGATTTAGTTAAAGGTCTTTAGATGGGTAGATTATCCTGGATTATCTGGGTGGGCTCAATGTAATCAGAAGGATCATCAGGAGATGCAAAGTCAGAGGAGGAGAAGAACAGGTGATGATTAGAGTGATCCACTTTGAAAATGAAGAAGGGGACCATAGCCAATGAGCAAAGGTGGCCCCTACAGGCTAAAATGGTTCCTTCCTCCAGAAGAATTCACACTCTGACACCTTGACTTTAGCTCAGTGAGACTGATTTTGGACTTCTGACCTCCAGAACTGCAAAAGAATAAATATGTATTGTTTTAAGCCACTACGTTTATGGTAATTTGTTATAGCAAAAATAGGAAACTAATATAGTGTACATCAATAAAAATGAGGGACAGGGTTCTGTGAACTCTTACAATAAATGTTCCTTCCCCTAGCCTAGAAGAAGTAAGAATGAAAGGCATAGTAGTTAAGCACTTCTTTACAATGTGGAGAAATTATCACACCCTCAAAAATGCAAAATAACCAATTTTGGTACGTGAAGAAAATAATATTTCTATTTTTTTCTTTATTTCATTTTTATTACTCTATTTCTGGGCATGCTATATAAAGTAGATAATATAGTTGTGCATGCATATACTTTTAAAATAAATAAGTAGGCATAGATGGAAATGTATGTTCACACATTTTCTTCACAGTAAAGCAGACAATAAAAAAGGTTTTTGTTTTGTTGTTTTTTGTTTGTTTGTTTGTTTGTTCATTCTGGAAGGTCTCCAGCCCAGGCTGGAGTGCAGTGACACAATCATGAGCTCAAGGAACCTTTCCACATCAGCCTCCCAAGTAGCTGGGAGGGACCACAGGCACGTGCCCCACCACACTGGGGTAATTTCAAAAGTTTGATGCTGACTGATCCCTGCAGTTAGACTTGGGTTGTGCCAGAGCCAACCCAATTATTGCCCATTGGACTTTGGTGACATTTTGGAACCTTTCCCATCCTCCACATTTCCATCTGTAAAACAGGATTTTAATAATAATATTTTAGATGACAAAGATGGGTGAGGATAAAAATTGATCCTGAATGTCAGAGCCAAGACTAGCATTTGTGAGCTAAGGGAGGTGCTCCCTCACAGGGCCAAGCAAGTGCAGGGGCAGCCCCCAAGCGTGGGTGCCCGTGACATTCTGGGTGTCCCAAGAGCCTTCCTTGACTCATCCTGCTGTGTGTGGAACCACTGACATACACCTGGCAGACAGACATTTTATTACCAAACCAACCTAGGGTCACTCGTCTGGCACAGTAAAGCCAAATATTCACACTGAGGTTTGCAGCAGGAGAAAGGAGGGCATTTACTTGCAGGGCACCAAGCGAGGAGAATCAGGCAGCTCATGCTTAAGACCCAGGTCCCTCTCATCCCTTTGCAATGACTTGCAGGCAAAGGTTTCTAAAGGCAGGCAGGCAGAGGTTACAGGCAGTCTTAAGTCAATACATGAAGGGTCTACATTGATTTGGCCTAAAAAGGGGGAACACCTTAAACAGACGCCCACAGGTCATGGGTGCATTCAGAGATTTTCTGAGTTGTAATTGGTTGAGGAGGCAAAGAGTTGTCTAAACATTTGGAATCAGCAGAAAAAGCATGTTAGCTCCAGGTCGTGGGCATGACCTCCTCCAGACACCCAGGAAGAAATTTAGAACAAAAATCATAGGTTAGAGCTCTGCCCTCAGTTCCCTCTTATCTGAAGTCTATGTGCCAGCAGATCCATTTAGTGAGTGTCTGGGTTTCTGACAAACAACTCAGGGACATATGCTAAGATGTAATCTTTAGTTTTTATAGGTGAACTAAACATCCAGTGACTTCAGCTTCCTTGGCTATTGTTTCCAGGCACTACCACCTTTTTGCTTACTAAATTGCTCATTGAGTTCTCAGGGCTAGGTAGGTGCCTGGAATTTACCTTGAAGGAACTCAAGGTTTTCCTTTGTTTTTATGCTTGGGTGGGGAGAACCGACTGGGTCCAAAAGGATTTCCTTCTCCATCTCAATTTCTTAGTCCCTGGTGACTTGTCAGCTTTGACACTCACTCTCCTGGACTAGACTCAGACTATAAAGTCTCAACCATGATGCCACCCCAGGAAGCCTCAGATGCTGAGCTTCCCACATTCCTGCTCCCAGCTCCCTGATCTTCCCGGAAGAGATTGGGGTTGGCCTTTCTGGAGTAAAGTCTCAAATGCCGCCAAGCCTCACACTTGAGGCCAGCTCTCCACACATCAGGCACCCTCTTAAACATCTGTCTGTGGTGTGATTTATTCTGTTTTAAAATGTGGTTTTCAAACAACTCACTATCTTAATTTTAGCAGTTCAGCTCCTTTGTATGCTAACAATACCAAACATGCAAATGAGCTACCACTTTGCTTTCTAGCAAAAATGTTTCTGTGCAAACACTTGATTTTATAACGCACTTTGCAGCTTTCTCCTATAATTAGTTGTTAAATCTATATTTGACTTTGTCTAAATGGTTGCATTGCAAGGCTGTTTTTCTTGCCTCTCACTTTTGCTAGTTCATTGTACCCCTACCCATGTGTCTGCTTGAAGAGGGAGGGGTATGATTTCCTGACTACATTTTAGACACAAGACAAAAACCAGGAAACGGGGCTGAAGTCGGCCTCCAGTTATGCTCAGAGGCCCAAAGGCTGCAGGTTGGGTTCAGGTTTACTCCACTCATCTCCTTTAATCAGCAGACTAGCTGAAGAACAGTCAGTGTATTCCTCCCACCATGAGGCCGAAGCAAGTCACATGGCCATGCTCAGTATCAGCAGAATGGGAAAGTATATTGCTCCTAGGGCAGTGAGAATAGGGAAAATAGTGAATATTTTTGAATAACAATGGGATCTGTCATAGGAAACAAAAGACTCATGGAGGATAATCTTAGAATGAGAAGGGATCATTCATTTATGCAGTAAATGTTTACTGAGGGCTTACTTTACGCTGATCACTGAAGGTGTATTAGTAATATAAGAGTTTAAGCAAAAGAAGAAATAAACCCATATTTTCTTGTGCTTATAGTCTAGAGTGAAGTAGTCCTTAAAGTAAACGGGCATCCTGCAGTGATGCACACCTGTAGTCCCAGCTACTAGGGAAGCTGAGGTGGGAGAATCACTTGAGCCCAGGAGTTTGAGTCCAGCCTGGGCAATATGGTGAGGATTCATCTTCATCTAAAAAAAAAAAAAATTCACTGAGACCAACTCCAACTCCAGGCCTGCTAATCTCTTATAGATTGTGGGGCCTGCAGAATATTTCCATTTTGGAGCCCTTATCAAGTAAAAGAATGCACAGGCATGACCACATCTTAGGCATAAAAATAATGTTTATTTAGAATAAGAAAAGAAATTATGGCAATACTAATATTAAAAAGCTGACAATATTAATAAACTGCAATATCCAGAAAAATAAAATAATTTTTTAATTCATTAACTGCTTGATATATCTCTACAGTGATTTTTTTCTACGATTTTGGCTGTCACACTCTTTGCTTCTTCCTGTCATGATGGCTTTGTAATATTTCCTAAAGAAAGAAGAGGAAGATAATTTAGCTTTCCTCTAGTAGAGTTGATCAAAAGTCATAAAAATATGATACTTGGGATGCATAAAACATGCAATTTCACAGATAGATGTACTCACCGAAGGATACAGATTTGCATCCTTCACACACAGTATTTCTGATAAATTATATTTCATGGATTCTCACAAAAATTATGGTGGGTTTATAATTATAGAGTCAAAAAATGCTACTTTACTGAGTATATTCTGACAGGAAAGAACTTCTATTTTGACTAAGAGTCAATGGGAACAGAAATTTCTGCTTATAATTGCAGATATCTGATTAACATAGAATTTTTCATAGCTTCGCTTCTGTCCTTCTATCTCTCAAACTTCTTTTTTCTCTTCTGCCCCTCAAATTCTGAAGCCAAGTACCCCAGGACACATTCCTGTTCATACACAGTCTCTGTACTCACTCCTTCATATCATTATTCAGATGATTTGGCCATGTGGGTAGGAGGAGTGTTCTTGAAGCCACACTTACACAGAGGCAACTAGCAACAACTTACTGTCCGTAGACATTATGAGACAGGTAACTATGTTACCTGTGGAGTTACCCGTGGAAGGTCTTGACTGCAAGTTGTTCAGGTTCTTGGAGTTTTGAACAAAGAATTGGACAAAATGCACAAAGCAAGGGAAGAACAAAACAACAAAAGCAGAGATTTATCAAAAACTAAAGTATGCTCCACAAGGTGGGAGCAGGCTTGAACAAACGCTCAAGAGCCCTGGTTACAGAATTTTCTGGGGTTTAAAGGTTTCCCATTGGTTACTTGGTGTACACCTTATGTAAATGAAGTGGTGGCCCCTGATCAGCCTGATTGGTTGCAGAAAGAGATCAATCAGAGGCTGAAGTGAAGTTACAAAGTTAGACCCTATGTGAATGTCTGATTAGTTGTGGAAAGAGACCAATCAGAGGTTGAAGTGAAGTTACAAGGCTATAATCTTATGCATATAAAGATCTGGCTGGAGATAAGTCTGATTGGTTACTTAGACTTTAGATTAGAGGTACTTTCCATTTTTCATCTGTGACACAGAAAAAGTGGAGAAGGTTGCAAACGGAGTAGCCTCTGGTCCTTTTGCTACTTTCGCATGCAAAGTTGGGGTTTTCCTCTTTACTCAGTTGTAGGAAGTCAGCGTGAATTGGCCTTAGGTTCTCTGCCTCCAGACCCTACTCTACTGCCTCAACTATATCTTACTAAATATAAGTTACTAAATACAAGTCAACTGTATCTTACTAAATATGAGTTAAATGTACCCCCAACTCAGTGTTCCTTTGATCAGTTTCTAAAAAATGTCCATGGCCACTCAATACATGCAGAGTATATTGGAGACGAAGCCAGGGTGGAAAAAGACAAGGCTTAACCTACTGAAGTTCAAATATCTAATTTTGCAAGTTTTTTACAGAAACATGAGACTATGTGAATTCACTGCTAGGGCTCATCTCTGGGCCTGATGAGGGGCCTAACAAGAAAATAAGAGGCCCTGAGAACCAAGCTCCATTAACTTCATGAAGCATCTGAATCTGTTTGGGCTACCCTGACTCAGACTTTCATCTTAAAGCTTCATGCCCAAGCTGGTATGGCTCTTTGAGGAACTTGCAAGAGTTCTGTGGTTCCCAGTATACTCGTAGGGTGCGTACTGGGAACCACAAAAAGGGAGTGTCCAGAGCCTTCTTTGCCTTTATGGATTATTTCATGAGCTGCTTGATATGTCCTAAATCTCATCCTCTCCCTCTCTTTCTCTGTCTCCATTTCTAATCTACTGATTTTAAAATTTATTCTTCTTTTCTGGCTTCAATTTATCCTCTAGATTGACTCCATAGACCATAAGATCCCTGAATAAAGCCTGTCCTCGCTTTCCCCAGCCCCAGGACCCACTTCTTAGAGAGCTTTCCAGACACTTTAGGAAGCTCTTCCTAGATGAAACATGAAAGATGTTTATACATATGAAAAAATGCTCAAGCTAACTCACTGGCAATCAGGAAAATGCAGACTGGAAGTCACAGTGAGTTATTATCTTGGTCTCATAATATTGGCAAAATTTAAAAAATCAATAGTTTTATGAGCTGACACCATTGCTGGCAAATAGTTATCATTATACAATAAGAGGGGACGCCTTACTTGGACTGTCTGTCAAAATTTGTAGTGCACATACCCACTGATACATGTACCTTTCAGAACAGGTTTTACAGAAATATACTCAAGTTTACTCAAAGATATATTATGAGAATTTTTATTGTAGAATTAGAATAATGAAAAAGTTGAGACAACATGAATTTCTATCAATAGAAAACAAGTTGAACAAATTATGTTTCATCCATTCTACAGAAGAACTTGCAACTATTTAAAATACTGAGTGAGGTATGTTCTAGCTTAGAAATATTCCCAAGACCTATTCATATGTGAGAAAATCAAGTCAAAACACAATGTGTGTGGTGTGGTCTTATTTTTCATGAATGAAGAGACTTTGAGCAAACCAAATGACCTCTTGGGATCTCAGTCTCCTCATTTGTGGAGAATTCCTCCAACTTTCCAGATGATGGAGAATTAAAGGTGATAATGGAGTCAAAAGAATTCTATACACTGTAAAGTTCTATCTAATTCCACCATTTAAAATGTATCAAATGAGAGGGAAAAATCTTGAAAGCCAAAATTATTGGCTTTGTATAGGATACCCCTTAAACATTGGAAGTTTCCTACTGTCTCTTAAAGATTTCTTAGGAAATAAATTGCTTTGCTTTCTGTTGGAGCTAGCTGTCACATAGCATGGGTAAGTTAAAGCATATCTAGCAAATGTCTGGTGCAAAGTAAGCACTCACATAGTACTTCTGGAATGAAGGACTAAATCACTGAATAGAATGAAAGTCAAGCAGACTGTGTTAGTAGAAGACATGGTGCTAGTCTTGGAGGCTTTGTTAATGCCAGAATTCCACTAACGACTCCAAACTGAGGTTCACCTTGATGAAATATTGCAGTGCTATTTACATGATCATCAGGATGAAATATGAAGTGAAAAAGAACAAACAACTAAAATAGAATGTACACTATGACTACGATTATGCATAAATAAAATGCTTTTAAGAGATGAGCCCTGGAAGGCAAACACAATATTGAGAAGAGTTGGTTTATTTAGCCTGGTGATATTGTGGATAACTTTTTTTTATTCTAGGGCTGTTATAACATTTCAGGCCATAGACCTTTTGCTTACTTAAATCTCTCTTAAAGTTGAGTATCTTTCCATTGTAAGAGACATAGGATCTCACAACAGAAAATTAGGAAACTAGAGAAGAACTGAAAGGATAAATTAATGCACTCCTAGAGCTATCACCAGTCAACAATTGCTATTAATAGGCTGTGTCTTTTGTTGGAGTCTTCCTACATGTTTTATTTTACATTTTAGGGGGAGGTATTTTACATCTTTGAGTTTTATACCTATCATTTAGATCTTCTTTTTCTCCACTCAGGAGTAAAACGTCATAAAGAAGAGCTTGTGTTTGGAGTCATGGGGTTTGAGTTCAGTTGCTTGCCAGTTCCCACAGCCTGGGCCAAGAACTTTCTCTCTCTGAGTCTCAGGTTTCTCATTTGTTAAATGACCATATTCTTAGTACCTGTGTCATAAATGAGTTATTGCATGTAAACTGCAAACTCAATTCCAGACATACAGTAGGCACTCTAGAAGTGTGATTTTGGAATGAAGAATAAATGAATCAAGTAGCAGAAATTGACCTGGTCGAGATCAGGGAAGGCTTCTTGGAAGAAGTGCCATTTGATCTGGGATTTAAAGGTTACGGAGGGGTTTGCCAAGCTGAGAAGGGGACCAGGTACTGGGGAAGGTTGGGAGAGAAGAAGGATCATTCAGATCAAGGGAATAGCATCTGCCATAACTCAAATGGATAATCAGAGGCAGAAGGGAAGCAAAAGAAGGTCAGTGAGAAAAGAGGCGAGGAACAAGGGGGAGTGTGGTGCAGAGAGTCCAGGGAAGTCAGCGAAGACAAGATGGTGCAGGGCTCTAAGTCCATCACAAGGAGGCTGGGCTTCATCCTAGAGAACAATGGGGAAGCCATCAGAAGGTTTTAAGGAGGGAAATGCCTGGTCAGACTTCTATATTTAGGAGAGTGCTCTGCCTGCAGTATGGGGCACGGATTGGGGAGTGAGGGCAAACTAGAATTTGGGAGACCTCATAAAAGGCTGTCTCCCTGTTCCTGGCAAGGAATGGTCAGAGCTTGACCTAGTTGGACCTTTAGCCATAAGTTTTCCCACACAAGTAAGCAAACACCAAGACCGGCTTTGTGACTGGTTGTTGCCTGGATTTTAGTTACCAATGCATCTAAAAATGTACCTTGCTTGGCCAACTTTGCAGCCTACTGTTTAGAATCTGCAGGTGTCCAATGAGCTGGAATGAAAGAGTAAAGATGCATAATTTGGCCTGGCCTGAAAAAGGTACAGAAAGTGCTACCATTGATAGAGGAGAAAGCTGCCCTCCAGGCCTGCAGCAATCACCCTAGGTTTATATTCCAGACCACCAGCCACTGTAATTATACATTCGCAGGCCTCAGCAAGGCATGGTATAGATGCTCGCAGCCAGGGTCCCTGTTATAAAGGCTCTGGTCTTGGTTGGTTATTAACTATACTGTACGAAGCCTCATAAACACCTTTTTACATGTACAGTGCAACCTTTCAATACAACAATCAAATGCTTTTCAACAAATTACAGTCTCCTAGAAAAGAGACCCCTTGATTACTTCCCAGAAAGAGGTGGAGGGAAACTTTAGGCAGAACTTGTTCGAAGCCTGATATTTAGAACTGTGTTTGTTTTGGGCTGGAAATGCTAGCCTAGAGTTCAGACCTTGAACAGCTCTAGGGAAATCAATGCCAATTAATCCAAATCTTACCAGAGGAAAAATCAAGCCACAGATATAATTTAACCAACCAGTTCTACTTTACAGATGAGCAAAATGAGCTTAGAGAGGGGCAGCCCCTTCTAAGGTCACCTGGGAATCCGAGGTGGAATGTGGGGACTAGCTGCCTAAATCCTCCTTATGCAGACAGTGGTGTTCAGATCCTGCCTTGGGTCCACTTTATTTGTTCAGAGTTTGTCATCTTGTAATAAAAATGTTGACTCCTCATCCACAATACCATTTCCTTTTTATCATACTTTCTCTGATGTTCCCAATCAAGCAAACTCTTTCTCCTCTTCTAGAAAGAGCTCTTTAGATTTCATAGACTAGTAAAATTTGCAGACCTAGGGTTGTGAACTTTTTATTTTGCCAAGTAAAGACATTGAAAAAACAACAAGCAAAAGAGACAACTACCCAATAATGTGCGCAATTTGTGATCACCAGCTTTCACACAGAGAAAACACATTATCATCTAAGGAGAAGAAAATAAAAGAGGAAGAGAAGGAGAGAGAAAAGGAAAGATAGAAATTATATGGGCCATAATGGTGGTGGTTACATGAGCGTATACATTTGTCAAAAAATCATTGCTGTTCATTAGAAGGTGTGCATTTTGACAAAACAAAAAACAAGGCAAGATACGAAGAATGAAAAGTCCCATATCCTAATCAGGCATATCTTTCTTGAACCCAAGAGCTGCGTCTGCATTTGGAACTATGCAGAAGGACACAGAAGGATGGATGCATAGACAATCCCCTAATGTCACTTTCCTTTAGCTCCTTCCCTATCCACGTCCACCCAGGAAAATGCTGACCAGAGCATGTGTCTACTCAGTATCTCTGATGGAAATCCACCAGGACACAGCCAGGAAATCCCTCTGCCTTTGAAATTGCCAGGAGCCCTTAGGGAAAGAGCACAATTGTTCCAGGCTTTAGTGTCTTCTTTTGCTCATTGAGAAGGTCATCACCCTCCAGGGATGAATGTGGGAATCTCAACAGCATGTCTTGAGAGTTCGGGCCCTTACAAAGTCAAGGGGAGCTAAATAAATCCATCCAGACTTATTTTCTTAGTTCCAGCCTTTACTCTTTTGCTTATAAAACATGACACTTAGAGGAAACTGAGAGAATGCTGACTTAGGGATCAGAAAGATCTGGGTATGAATTCCGGTTTGGATAGTTAACTAGCTGTGTGACATGGGGCAAGTAACTTCACCCTGATGAGCCTCTACTTCCTCTGCTGTAAAAAAAGGGGTCACAATATCGACCTTACAGAGGTGTCGTGAGGATGGAACAAGATAACATATGGAGGGTTGCCAGCTCAATGTCTTCCAAATAGTAGGTTTTGAATAAACGTATAGATATTTTGATCACTTCTCCCAGACAGTTCCTTGTGTTTCCTAGAAGCTAGCAGAAATTGGAGAGCTTTTACAAGTAGGATGCTTGCAGATTCAGTCTTCTTGACTTTAAAGCAGTGAGAATAAAATGAGGTGACTTATTTTATGTGGAATGCTTATCTCCATGCTTGGCATACAGTAGGAACTTACTAAATGAGAGCCACAACTGCACTAACAGGAAGCTCAGCTCCCTTTTGCCCAAATGTGGCTGGCCATAGGGTAGTCACTAATTGTACCATTTTTTAAATCAGGCAATGCATATTTTCCTGAAATTTTTAAAAGGCTTAAATGGAAATGACTGGACCCCTAAATGCCAAAACAGGTTATGAAATTGGAATTCTGTTTTTTTCCGTTTTCTACTATTAGGGGGCAGGAACTTTAGTCTTCTTAGTTGCAGCTGCTCTCTCCATGCCAGGAATACTGTGGAGCACATAACAGGTGCTCCATAAATATTAGTTGAATGAATGAATGAGTTTGCTAATAAAAGAATGAATGACAGCAAGGTGTCTGAGGCCTTTCAAGTTCTTTACTCAACCAAATATGACTACTTACAAACATGATGCTAAGGCAGGAAGGCTGATATAAACATTTTAAAGAGATTCTCAAGTGAATGGCTGCAGTTGGAAATCCAAGCTCAGGAGTGCTTTTCCTGGAGCTCAAGTCCTTCTGACTTGGGTTTGGGTTGGATCAGGCAGACTGAGAGAAAGGACGCTATGTCTCTGTAATCCCCCAGAGTCCTTCACACATTAGATATTCCAGCATCAATGTCTCCCAAATTACTCAGAAAAGGTTACCACCTGGTTAACTGCCCCTCTCCCTCAAACTAGAATGTGAAATTAAAACTCACGATGATTTGCAAAAAAAAAAAAAAAAAAAAAAAAAAAAAGGCTTGTGACATTGCATGAAACCAAACCCAAGCCAACAGTCAACAAAAATCAAAATCAAAACTAGCAAACATTTCTGGCTTTCCAGGACTCTTTCTTATTCATGCTTGGGTTTTAAAACCCCACAAGACAACAGGAGTACTCTAATTGGAGCCTGGGAGGAGGCACAGAATGGCCAGTTGCTAGTAAAACTGAAAGCATTTATTTATTATTTAATTTGTTTGCCCAGGAGACTTTGCTCCTGATGGAACATCTGGCTTTCATTGTAGACCAACTTTTACCTAATTGTACAGCTGGGGAGATTAAGGCACAAAGGGTCACAGGCCGAGCCCAGCCAGGACCCAGCCCCCCTACGAGGGCTTTGCTCCTCGCTTCAGGGTAGAGACCACACTCCTCGCCTCTGGTCCTCCAGTGGAGACCTATAAATAAGAAAGGAATTACTCTTTCAAGTCCTCACTCACTCTCCTTCTGATTCTCATTAATGGCAGGGTTGGGGGCTGAGGACGAGGAGGGAGCTGGAAGAGGAAGGAGGAAGGGAGGCAACCACAGTGGTTCCAGACCATAGGCGGGTAGAGGGGGTGCGGTACAGCACAGACCGAAGCTGGTCTTCCAAGGGTCCTTTGTCAAAGCCCGGCTCTTCTGCCTCAAAGTGGCTGGCACAGAACAGACAGAGTCCGTTTTCCAGCTGCTAGGGGAACAAAGGAAGATTTCAACTGCAGCATCAGGATGCTGGAATGGAAAATGAATAACTTCCTACCTGGAGTGGCAGCTGCCACCAATGAAATGTTCTTCATTGAACTTGAATCTCATTTTTACTAGTTCCAGTGTGAGCTTGGGCAAGTTGTTTAACCTCTCTGAGGCTCACTCAATTCCCTGATATCGTGGAATTGTTGGGAGATAATTTATGTAAAGTACCTAGTATAAATAGCTGATGTTTAGTAAGCACTTTAAAAAAAAAAAGCTAGCAATAACCAGTCTTTAAAAATTGCTCATGAAATCATCCGCTATTGTACATTCATTTATACAAATGCTTTCCCCTTCAGGGTTATCTGGAGAACATCATGCAATGAACAAGGATTGAATGGGAACTAGAGTGCTTGTTTGGGCCTCAAACCCTGCTAACTGCCAGGGAACTGAGGAAGTGGTGGCACAGGACCTTGAAGATATGTGATAACAATCAAGAAACTTAAAATCTATCTTGTGGGACAAGTGCACCTGAGCAAAGTTCAAGTGTTAGTTCAGGACTCTATCACCTGATATAGCCAAAGGGGAGACCACCCAAGTCAGACTCAGAATCAACGAGGTCTAGAATTGTCAGGGAACACTTCAGAGAAGTGGGACTAGATCTGGGTTTTGAAGGATGGGTAGGAGTAAGAAAGACAGAGTGGACCCGGTAGAGTGTTCCAGGAGACAACGTAAATGGTGGCACAGTTTGGGTGAGCTTGGGCCAGAGATGAAGGTGAGTAGTGAGAATACCAATCGGGATAGAGAAATGACAGGCAGATAGGGGTGCAGAGGGCAGCATGTTGTATTCTGGGAGGCCTTGAGGGTCAGGCATAGGTACAGTGTGCCTCCTGGGCTATGGACAATCTAGGCTATTGTGCTAGGGAAGACCATGATATGCGGGTACTGGAGGAAGCTCACATGCATAGACAACATGGACGGGACTAAAAAAGACTAAAAACTGATACTGTCTTAGAATTTTCTGGACTTCCTGTCTCACCAAGGCTCAGTCTAGCCTTCCCAACCCATAAATGTATAACATTTCTCTCTTCGGTGGGCCCAAAATCATGTTTTATTTCCCTGAATTTCGTGTACACCCTACTGTCCTTGGTAGGGAACATGCACCACAGTGTATCTGTCCTGGTATCTTAGCATTTCAGCCAGGAGTAACCCAGCTTCGATGCAGCTCAAGCCTGCTATGAAAGTTCAAGTTGTTGGTTAGCCAAGACTTTCAGAAAAATAAGGAGGTAAAGTAAGAAAAATTAGATTGGAAACCACATGCCCCATTTAGCCATTGTTTAGATTGCAGACCTGAACAAAGCAAAATGAGACTAGGCCTGATATAGAAACATTCATGCTGAGTCTTAGGAGAGAATAGGGATGCAGAGGAGACCGTAGCGTTAGGTGGCTCTCATTCTTATGGTATTGCAACGACTTTATACTTCTTGCCCTGGTGGTTCCTGGGGTGGTGGCATGAAAAACACACTTTAGAGAGAGCAGACGTCAACAAGAATCCTTATTCTACCACTTCTAGTTGTGTGATCCCTGGGCAGATCACTGAACTTTTTGTCCCTCTTCTTCCTTGTCTATAAGAGGACAACTTTATGTTTCAAGGATCAAATAAGGTCGTGAGTGCTAAAGCACCTTGAAAAGGGATTTCTAAATATATGGCGAGCACCTACTATAGGTTGAGCATTGTGCAAGGTGGTAGGAATGAGTGGGGTTGAATTCAAATAATTATAATGTAGCTCACAGCACATTTCTCAAAGTGCACTCTATAGAGAATGAAGAGATGTTGCCTGAATACACATGTCCCATTGTCATGTAATGTATGATTTGCTGGAAAACTAGAATTCTTCACTGCAAGACTTCTCAAAACATGTAATATGCTAATGTGCATTGGGCTATGAGCAATGGGATGCTTGAGTTAGAGCTATTGATCTTTCAACAGCAAGAGCAGTCCTCTTCTCTTTGCTAGTAAGCCTCAATTTATTTCACCTCAGTAACACTTATGTCAAGAAACATCCAAATATTTCAAATAAAAATAAATTTTAATCCAATTTAATTTAGTAAAGAGAAAGACGTATGCTTCTTCTTAACAAATCATGGTTTTGAGTATTTATTTGATAAGCAATGAGTATGCTGAAAATGGCACTCTAGGACTTGATGATATAGGGGAAATCTTCTGTGTGGGTCTTTCCTGGTTTTTATTTCCCATTTGTGTCTTAACCCTGCCTTCAACTTGTGTAAACTGACCACTCTCAGAAGAAACAGTCAACAGAGTTGCCAGCAACATTATTGGACCATCTTGACAAGGGCAAGTCAGCCATCAAAGGGATCCCACAATGTGGTTCTTCTTTTCAATAAGTTAGGCTACATAAAAGAGGGGTTTGCTGCCAAGTTCAGTTCCTGTGTCCCAGTAGCTTGATATAATTTGTCATAAATCTGCCTGGTTCCTACTTGTTCCTACTTAAATGTCTTTTTTTTTTTTTTTTTAAGAAACAGGGTCTTGCTCTGTTGCCCAGGCTGGAGTGCAGTGGCACAATAACAATTCACTGAAGGCTTGAACTCCTGGACTCAAATGATCCTCCTGTCTCAGCCTCCCAAGTAGCTGGGACTACAGTCATGTGCCACAACACTGGGCTATTTTTAAAATATTTTTGTAGAGATGGAGTCTCACTATATTTTCCAGGCTGGTCTTGAACTCCTGGACTCAAGTGATTCTCCCACCTAGGCCTTCTAAAGTGTTGGGATTACAGACGTGAGCCACCACACCTGGCCTCTCTACTTAAATGAGAAATATCAGCATATCAAAGTGGCCAAGGTTGGAAGTCAGGGCGGTCTGGCTGTGACATTTGTCACCCCATTGATCACTAGGCTTTATTTGGATGATCTGGCTGGCTAGGCATGTGTCCCTTCCCTCTCTTACCACTCCATGTGCATCCCTCCAGAAGCTGTGGGCTTGGTCAAAGAGGATGACCATCCCAGGTGGAGGAGAACCAGTCTTTGGTTAAGCATATATGAGTAGCTGCACTCCCCTGCTAGAACCTGCAAATAAACTCTCAAAGTGGCCCAGGTTGAGATTGGTATTTCTCTTCCCTCCCAATCTTAAACAATGACCAAGGATAAACGCAAGAATTAGCCTTAAATATTTGATCATGCTCATCTCTAAGAAGGGAAAGGTAGAGCTGTTTTGAGCCTTGCTCCCAGAAGGACAATGAGTGTTATTAAAAACATCCATTACTGTGTACATATGATCTGTGTTTCATGATCCTGGAAGAGAAGGTCTGAATCCTAGCCTGTGAGACTTCTAGAATAACTTTCTCTGGAAATCTTCCTGAGATGCTAAGTTCTGTCCTTTCTATTTCCATACCTTTCAGTCCAACTTGAAGGTAGTTTAGAGAATTAAGATAAATGCAGAAAAAAGAATTTATCTCCACTGCCCTTTACAAATGGAGTACCTTGAAGCAGGACCTCACAAAGTCACTAGCCCAGCACACCTTCAGGAGTCAGCATGGAAAAGAAAAAAAAAAAATCATTGTGTGAGTGGACCCTCTTCACAATTAAAATAGGGAAGAACTGACAAGGAGCTTACCATCTTATCTTTCAGGTCTTATCTTCACTTAGCTCACACTCAATTCCACTAGGAATGCCCTGTCTTCTAAGCCTTGCATTCCAGCCTCCTAAATACAACTTTCCCCATTCTACTTTCCTTCACAACTGGCTCTCACCTCACCCTACGCTCAAGCAGCCCTGTCATCATTATCTGCACACACCTTTTCTTCTCATTGTCATGCATGTATTAGATTTTCATCCCTAAGCTTGGGTGTAATTTTCCTGAAGTTGCGACTTAATTTCTTTAACCACCTGACTCAGTCATGGACATATAGTAAGTAGTCTCCTACCAAGTGTTAGTTAATTTTTGGAGGGGGGAGGGCGGGGAATTACCAGCCAAGCATTTAAAAATGGAAGGATTGCTGGTTTAATAGTGTCACTATTTATTTGTCTCTAGCAATAGAACTTAGGTTAGAAGGAAGAAACTAGAGGGCTATCTTTCTCACCCCTTGCCATCTTCTTCATTACATACTCCACTATATTAATAGATTACACCCCTTCACCTATCAACGTATCAACATTGTTTAAAACATTTTCCAGTAACATATGTACTACACACACACACTCACACACTCATCATCCTTTTGTTTGTTTGTTTGCTCCGGCAGACAATGCCTAAGAAGTTGGTTCTCTGTCGCTCACTCTCCTCCTAGGCTTTAAAAAGCATGAGAAAAGAAAATGTTGTAGATACTAGCATCTGATTATAGGGGGTGCAAGAAATCTGTATTCTTGCTGTTGACAATTCACCCTGCACGGGAAAGAGTGTCATGCATTTGTAGAAAGAGAAAATGCTAAATCTGCCCTTCAGATAATACATCTCTGCTTAGGAAAGTAGAAATTGGGGGGCAAACACATTGAATCACTCCTTCTTTCATTATTTTTGACATTGATTTGTCATTAAGAAAATTTATTAGGCTCCAGATTAAATTGATTTGAAGAATCATTAATTCATGGGATGAAGCGAGAGCCATTTGGCCTCCCCATGCTGAAATGAGGCAGTATTGATAAAACAAAGGGGAAAATATCAGAGCTGTTTAAAATGCACTTTTTCCCACTTGGAGAAATATTTTGGACATAATTCGGGGAAGATATTCTAATAGTCCATCTTAGTCCACTTTTAGCCTGAAGAGGATTTTCCCAGTGTCTAAATCAGAGAGATGGATATGAATTTCAGAGTGAATGATTTCAGAAGAAAGAAAGGTGTCAATTGACCAATTTGCTTAAATAGAGATTAAAACACAGCTTCCCTCCTTCCCCAATAAGAGAAAATCAGAATCCCACTTGTCTGCACCCCAGTGCTGCCCCTTCCCAAAGAACTTTCCCCTTCCCCACTGTGATGACTTTCAATAGAGCCAGGGTAACTACCTCATTTAAGGCAGCTTAATCTAATTTAAGGCAGGACTATTGTTTGCCTGATTACCTCCCCAATTCTTTAAAAATTACTGCGGAATATAAACTGCTGTGGAACATGCCATAAAAACAGTTTATCTTTTCTCTGAGTCATCTTCTGCTATATTTCCAAAAGAAAATCAAGCATAAAGCCCACCTCCATTATTGTACTAATCAAGACTGTTGTTTGCAAATGAAAGAACAGCCTTAAGGAAGAAAGGAAATGTATTGGTTCATACACCAGAAAAGGCCAGGGGTGTCATGGCTTGGGTTGAGCTGAAGCAGGTGGTTAGACAATGTCATCAGGACCCACTTCATCCTCCTCCTCCTCCTCTTTCTCTTTCTTCTTCTTCTCTCTCTCCCTCTCTCTCTCTTTTTCTCCTTCCTTCCTTCCCTCCATTTCTTGGCTCAAGCAGACTTTCCCATGGATAGCCCCCATTCACTCTGGGATTACGTCTTCTTTACAACTATTAGTTTGGTTCAAAAGTAATTGCAGTTTTTGCCATTAAAAGCAGTGGCAAAAAATTTTACCATGCCTTCTCTAATAGTAATTTCTATGGAAAATGGCTTCTCTTTTCCAAGGATACCAACAACTGTCCGTGAATTAGACTTTTGAATTGAATCTTTGCTTGAAAGGGAAATTCAATCTCTCATTTATTCACTCATCCATTCCATTGCCTTCTTGTCCAACTGTCTGTCTGTAGCCTATTCTTTATTCATGTGCTAAGTTTTGGGGACCAGAGGCAACCCTTTCACTGACTCTCTGAGAACAGACTGCAAGTGTAGCTGTTGCAAGCACCAATCCTTGTGGCATAACAGATATGGTTAAGAGTGACGGGGTAATCTTTTGCTTCTCTAGAAATGTCTCAAAATGGCTGAGTTTTCCAGGCAAATTCAAGGAGGCCTGGAAGGCAGACATTGGCCTGAGAAAAGGTGACGAGTTAAGTTTACAATCAGGGGTACACCTCATGACATTTGGGACCTGCTAGAATGCAGAGAAGCCATTGAGAAGAGGTGGCCCTGAAAGGCTGCATTTGGCACTGGAGCTGTGTCCTGGCACCACTATGTGTGACATGAAATGACAGTTTCTGGTGACCAAATTTTTAAAACTAGAATTTACACACACAACACACTTTGGAATTTAGATGCCCTGCATACACCCCAGGCTTCACTTCAGCTCTGTCTGTATTTGAGTGTGTGTGTGTGTATGAGTGTGTTTGTATTCATCTGAAAGTTGGGAGACTCCAGGAGAAGGAGCCAAGAGCCCCAGCCAGAGGCCATCCTGATAGCAGGATGCTTATTTTACAAATTCTGTGTTATCTACAAAGCCTCACTGGCTCCTCCCAGCCCCTTTGAAATCTTGACCTGCCAGGATACCATAGCATCTTGTTTGGCCTCTCTTCGATGTTATTTTACTCCATTTGGGAGATTTGTGTTGTTTTCATAAGAAAGGGAAGGTGTAACACAAAGAGCCTCGCTGAAACTTTTCACGGCTTATCTTAGAGACCTCAGGCTAACTAGAGAATCACAGAACTGAAGACACCATCACAAGCAGATAGAACTTCACAATTTTCACACCCTCTTTGCATCAATTATCAAATATTTGCAAACATTAATAATCCACGATGATCAAGCAGTGACTGTATGCTGGGGATTGTATTCAGTGAATTTTATATCTTATTTAATCTGTCTAATAATCGTGCAAGAAAAAATATTATCCTCCCTTGACAAATGAACAAACTAAATATCAGAGAGATTAAACAACTTGCCACAGGTCATATACTCATTAGTAACAAAGTCAAGATTCAGACCCAGATGACTGAGCTCTTTCCAAAAATATTAGCCCAATGCTTTTGACATACGGGCACTGAGCAAATACTCTCAGGATAAACAAAATGAATGAATGAATAAATGAACAATTTTACCAAGCCTGTGTCAGTTCAGTGGACCCTATTTTGCCCCTGACTCTGAGGCATAGGTAACATTCAGAGACTAACGATTAGGAAACTCATGACTCTAGCAAATCTGTCCCACTCCCATCCTGTCTCTTAGGAACCATTGACAAACTCAGTCCTAGTCTAAGATCCTTAGCTGAGCCTTACTGGGTCTCAGCCGGGTTCATTAATGCCATTGTGGTTCAAAGATGGTCAATACTCCAGCCACTGCCTCCGATCAGGCTACATGAAAAAAAGGAATGCAACTTCTTCCTGTGTTTTGCCAATGCACAGTATGTTGTGTGGGTAATTTCTGGTCTGGCCAGTAAAAACCTCCGGGAGCCTTCCTTTAGGTCTTTAATTATGAACTGTAGGGGACACCACAAAATAAATACTTAAAATGTCTAGACAACCAGTCATCAGAGTAGGATAATTAACTTCAAACATTCTAAATTGTTGGAGGAGTCGTTATTCACCTTCTGTAGTTCCTTTCCATATCCTTCCTGAGCCAATGTGTTTGTAGCAACAAGGCCAGGGAACTAGTTGAAACCTTCTCCTGATACAAAGCAGCCTCTTTCCCCTGCTCTTAAATGACAAGTCACAAAATGACCAGAGAACATACAATAAAGGAACGTAAGCTGAGACCATTAGTTTTTCCAAAGAAGGGGAGGATAAAAAACTCTTCAATTTTTAGTTACTTCAAAATGCAAAACAGCAAGCACAAAGACAGATTCGAGAAAAGTACTCTTTTATTTAGCCTATTTTAAGTATTTATAACTTTCTATTACTAAGAAAAAAATTTATTAAGCCATCCTGGTTTTTGACGAGAGCTTAGCAAGTTTGTCTCCTGACATCTAAATACGATTATTCTACTGTTGAACTTGGGATCTTTCTCCCCCTACACGTCCTCACTGCCCACAAAACTTCCTCTGAGGAAGTATTTTTTGCATTGAGCTCACATTAATTTCCTTTTTTCTTTTCCCCCAATCTAAAGGCAAAGCACTTCATGAAAGAGATATGGACTCCGCAATGAAAACTTGCTGCGAACGTATCTGACTCCTGCCTTCACTTACAAGGGAATCGTGTGGGGAGCCCAGAGGCCTTGCTGTTAATCAGATCCGAAACCTAAACTCAAACAGCCTTGCTTTAAGCAATGAGTAGATCTTAAAACCACGAGCCGAGCCGTGGGAGAGCAAAGCTGAGAGTGGCTCTGAGGCAGAGGAAAGCTGTTCAAAATGTCAAAAGCTTACTTCCCCATACCTTTTCACATCATCCTCCTGGCAGACAATCTTTTTATAAGACATCAAATAACTCATAAGAACTCTCATTGTTTGATCCCAATGTCATTTTCCTTTAAATCAAAGAAATGCCACATCAACTGTTATTTAATGAATATTTTATGATATTACATTTATAATGACCATATTTAATTGCTACAGCTCTAATTAAAGGTGATATCTGATTGCATGCATGTACTTTTGAAAAACCATAATTGTCTTGTGCAAGCCACTGAATAGATTTAGGAATCTTCAATAACAAAATTACATTAATAGCATATGCTATTAAATATGATTGATGGCAAAATTGGACCCCTCTTGGTTCTCTACCACACAAAAGCACACACTGCTTTTGAAGACGGCGCCTCTAGTGTCAACAAGAGAGCCAGGAAAAATAGACTGGTGCCACCAAGGCCTGCCTTCCCCAAAGAGAGGGCAATATCTTAGTGAGAATAAAAGATGCCTCTGGCATTTCAGCCCTGTGCTAAATGGGTTGATGAACATTTACTTGACAGGCTTTGTGTAGCAACCCCGCTCCAGTGAGGCCGGGGGAACATATGATAGAAGGCCACTTACAGCTGGACAGCAGTGTTTGGGAAGGTCCCCTACAGGTGGCCACCTCCAGTGAGAGCCACAATCTCTAGAAGTAATCAGCACACACCAGCAGCAAGACAGTACTTTGGTGTACAACTACGGATAGTGAGTAGACCATGTGCATGCCCTAGATCCTCCATGGCTTGTATCTTCAAGTGTCTTTATCAAATTAGCAACTCTGATCATAGAGCCCGTCATGAACAACAGGAGAAAAAATAAAGAGAAATATTAGATTCCAAAATAAATAATGTGAACCAGGGCCAAAATGATAAATTATAATTGAGAAGAGTGGATGAATGGAATCACATGTTTGCAGCTGCCTTTTCCCCAATTTAAACCGTATCACAGTCCTTGGAGGGTGAGATAAGGAAATTGAGGCTCAGGGACAGCAAGTAACCTTGGTCTTTCAGACTCCAAATCTCACACTCTTTCAACAATAGCAGACTCTGCTTCTTAGAAGGTAAAAGCATGAATGCACGTCAAGAGATCTATTGTACTAGTCTGTTCTCATGCTGCTAATAAAGACATACCCGAGACTGGGTAAATTATAAAGGAAAGAGGTCTAATGGACTCACAGTTCCACATGGCTCAGGAGGCAGCACAATCTTGGCAGAAGGCAAGGAGGAGCAACGTCACATCTTACATGGTGGCAGGCAAGAGAGCATGTACAGGGTAACTCCCCTTTATAAAACCATCAGATCTGTGAGACTTATTCACTATCACAAGAACAGCATGGGAAAGACCTTCCCCCATGATTCAATTATCTCACACCAGGTCCCTCCCATGACATGTGAGAATTATGGGAGCTACAATTTAATATGAGATTTGGGTGGGGACACAGCCAAATCACATCACCTATTGTGCTTCAGATTTAATACGCTGTGTGGGACACAGTTCAGGGGACACTGAACTGACATAATACACTGTGTGTGCTCCAGTTTGTGGGTCTAAAGAAAGGACTTCTTGTTGGGAAGGGCAATGGTTGCAAAACCATGTTGGGATAACACCTTCACAGAGATATGCTGATGGCCATCTAAGATCAAGGTTTGGTGCTCATGGAGCATTGCTTGGTGTCTAGTGGAAGAAAGTGTATAGACATGAAATCATTCCAAAGACAGCACTGAACTTTCCAATTCTGATGAGAGCTTGTCCAGTTACTCTTACTCATCTCCCTTCTTGGCTCTGGTTGGAAAGAAAGAGAGCAAATGAAATTCTTGAGCCCTAGATCCACCTACAGTGTGGTCATTCTTACTTTAAGTCTGATAGCAATCACTACCATTCATAGGATATAATAGTCTTCAACATGTGCCAAGGACTGTACTAGATGTTTTACATACCTAGTCTTACTGACTTCTTAAGGAAGTAAGAATTACAATTATTCTCTTCGATAGCTGAGAAACTGAAGTTCCAGAAGTTAAGCAAACTGTACCAGGTCTCTCCAGCTACTATCAGAAGCAGCATTTGAATCCAGGACCAGCTGATTTTGAAGACCTTGCCCTTAAGCACAAGGATGCACTGTCTCACAAGAAAGACGGCTGAAAATTCCAGAGGACTAACCCTTTTCTGTAGCTTGGCAGGTGGATGGACGTTGCCTGGGGGACCTAGTTTGTTAGCCTGAAACTAGCCTCATAAATGTTTATTGATACAAGCTCATTACTTTTCATCATATTGGTCCTGGGCTGACTAGAGAGAAACAGTTCTCACCGTGAGAACAAGGTGAAAGCCAGAGAATGCCTTAGAAGTGAGCCTTCAGTTTTCCAGATCCCCCTCTCCTTACATCTTGGGTGGAAAGGACTGAAATCATCTTCTTCCTGCCTCCACCTACATGGTATTAAAGGTCCTGGCTTAACGGTTGTCTCCCAGAGAGTCATGTGTCAACACTCTATCACACACAGATGCTGCCAGTATCAGCTAGGATGGAGGCTAGATTTCTTGGTCAATTAAGCCTCCAAACATTAGACAGTAAAACCACATCACTGATAGGTGGTAAAGAGGAGAATGAAAAAACCTAACTTGCGATATATTTTAAAGGAAGACAGTGTGATTCACTCTAGAAAGAATTCTAATGGACAATAAACATATAAATAATTTCATTGCACTAGTAGTCAATCAATGTACATTTTTAAAAGAATATCCTCTTTTTCTACCAATAGAAATAGCAAAGATTTAAAAGAAATACATCTTACACAGTAATAAAAAGGAACAAATTACTGACACACACAGCAACATAGATGAATCTCAAATGCATTATGCTAACTGAAAGAAGCCAGGCTCAAAACTGTGTGATTTTTATTTATGTGACATTCTGGAAGCAGCAGAACTACAGAGCTAGGGGTGGGGAGAGGAGGTGGCTACAGAGGAGACGGGGAATATGGGACTACTCTATATTTTGATTATGGTGGTGATTCCCCAACTATATATATTTGTGAAAACTTGGAGAACTTGACACCAAAAACAACAAACAAAAACAATCGTTTTTTTTTTCTGTAGGTAAATTATACTTCACTATTAAAATGGAAAAATTAGTACAATCTCAATTTCATAAAAAAGAAAACATTGTAGCAAGTCATATGCCATATTTTTAATAGTTCTTATATCTAGTGATGGGTTATGGATGCTATTGACTTTCTCTACCCACCTCCCTAAACTGTATAAAATTCTTTATAGTAATCATATATTGTTTTGTTTACAGATGCTGAAAAAAAAGTATTTTCATGTTTTTTGAAAAGGAAGAAAGAAGGATAATTCCCTGTGCTAATGAGTAGATAACAAGAAGCGCACCCTTATAGACCACTGGGAAAAGTTCGCCTTTATAATGTAGTGATATGCCTCAAAGGTACTGCAGTGTGTATGCTTTTTAGGTGTCCAAAGCAGGAAAAGTAAAAGTGTTTGCACATGGGTATTCATTAAGTTGCTTATGATAGAAAAAACTTTGAAGAATCCTAAATATCTAATAATAGAAGACTGGTTAAATGCATTAGGATATATCTATTCAGTAGTATACTTTGTTAACATTAATTATTAATATAGGTAGATGATTTGATATGGAAAGATGTTGAATGACAACAAAGCATATATATATTACATAAATATGCATACAAAAATTCCAGTTAGATATTTTCAAATGTTAACAGTTATCATATCCAGGTAATGACATTTTTTCAGGGCATTATTTTCTAAATTTTTCTGTCAATTTTATACAAGTGCATGACCATAATATCACATTATTGGTGATATTACGTATACACATATATGATATACGCATGTTTTCTTCTTTATCCTTATTAAAACTTTTTTGTCTCCAATTCTGTATTGTCTGATAAGACTACTGTTTCATCAGCTGTGTTTTAGTTAGTATTTGCCTGACGTTCATTCAGTTACTTTCAATCTTTGACATTTCTATGCTGTTTTATTTTAAGTTGTGTTTTTTAATCCAATTTGATGGTTGCTGCCTTTAAGTAGAAGACTTTAATCTATTATGATTAACGATACATTTGGCCAGACATGGTAGCTCACGCCTGTAATCCCTGCACTTGGGAGGCCGAGGAGGGAGGATCACCTGAGGTCAGGAGTTCGAGACCAGCCTAGTCGACATGGCAAAACCCTATCTCTACTATAAGTACAAAAATTAGCCGTGTGGTGGTGCGTACCTGTAGTACCAGCTACTCGGGGGCTGAGGCAGGAGAATCGCTTGAACCCAGGAGGCAGAGGCTGCAGTGAACCGAGACAGTGCCACTGCACTCCAGCCTGGGCTTTTTAAAATGTCCTCAGCTCCTTTGGGATTTAGCAATTGCTTCTTACTTTCTCGGTGGCTCCCCTTCTATGTTTAACATCCATATGTTGCTCTAACATCTTCTAACAAAACCAGAGGTTATTCTGTGGCTTTATTTTCCTTTCATTGAAACCAGGGAACTTCATTAACTATCAGTGTATTTCCCTCAAAAGCTTCCTCTTCAGTGTTGTCTAGAATTTTAATTGCAGTTTAAAAAGTTTAATTACAGGTTTAAAAGAATAGAATATTAGAGTACAGGTAATATTTAATGACACTGATCAACATTTCTTAACCAATTTTTGAGATTACTTGTTTTTCTTTTTTTCTGGTATTTTCATTCCTTCCTGCAGGAATGAATGAAGTGTGAATGAAGTGTGAATGAATGAATGAAGTGAATGAAGTGTGTCCTTTAGTAGTTCTTTCCATAAGGGCCTGTTAAAACTATATGCCTTGAAATATTTAATTTTGTTCTCACTCTTATTTTTTTTTTTTAATTTGTATATTTTTGAGACAGGGTCTCGCTCTGTTGCCCAGGCTGGAGTGCAGTGTTGCGATCACGGCTCACTGCATCCTCGACCTCCTGGGCTCAAGGGAACCTCCTGCCTCAGCTTCCTTGTAGCTCGGATTACAGGCCACTGCATTCGGCCTGTTCTCACTCTTTAAACATAATATAGCTAGACATAAGATCTGTGTACTCCATTATTTCTCTCAACATTTGAAGGTATCACTCTATGGTTTGCTCAGGACAAGTCTGGTTTTTACTAGTTCACTCAGCACTTAGTTCTGAAAACTAAGAACGTTCATCAAATTAAGAAATTTTTAGTCATCATCATTTCAAATATTACACCTTCACTATAGGCACCCTATTTTTTTCTTTTGAAACTCTTTCTCTAAGTCTTCCGAAGCTTCTCAATGTATCATGTTATTGAACTGATATTTTATATCTTTCATTTCTTTATTGCTTGTCATGTACTTGGTGGATTTCTTAATTCTCTGTCATGTTTCTAAATGACTGTTCCCAGGCAAAAAGTATCCTGTGAAATGTGATTTATTTTCAGAATTTCTAGCTGTTTCCTTCACGTATCTTCCTTTCCTATTTTATTTCTGCCTATTTTATTTCACAATTATATTTTATTCCCCTTATGTAGATAGCATACTTTTAAAAAATCTCATGAGTGACTCTAAGTATACTTATTTTAAAGTCATTTTCAGGCATGTCTGCTTTTGAAAATTTCACCTTGAATACATTCCTCTTCCAAATATTGATTTTGCTGGTTACTAATTTTCCCCTATGTGTTTGAGAGTTTAGCCTGCAGACTCATTTTGAGTGGCAATTTCTTATTTTAATTTTTTTCTTTACTTAAGTCTATGAGCCTCTCTCGCTGTCCAAATATTTTGTGTTTAGCTCTATCCAGGGCCCCAGCACCCTTAGGCCCTCAGCTCAGGTCTAACATTGGTAGCTTAGAGCAGTGCTTCTCCAATAATCTGTGTTAATACAGCAATTTTTTACCCTGTCCTTGAAGGACTGATGTTTCTGTAAAATTTGATAAAAATAAATTACCAAGAAAAATGACTATCTGTTTGTATACCTTGGCCATATATATTACTATGAAAGCTATAAATGGCAAATAGTCCACAGGTATGTCAGCTGGGACACCACACCACACTTTGAGTTGGGGCTCCTGGCCAAAGGATATTGAGGATTTTATGGATTCAGTCATGGGTTCAGCTGGTCTTGGCCTGGGAGACTGCAGGTGTTTCTGTCTACCTTTCCAGGTAACCAGCTTTTGGAAACTACAGCCCCAGGAGCAGACATTAATTTTCCTTCTCACCCTTCTTTTATGAGAATGAGCATCCTACCCTAGTCCCTAATTTCAAAAAAATGAAACTGGTTTGGTTCTCAACTTTACATGAGAAACCTCAGGGAAATCAAAATCACATGACACATACTAGCCAATGAGATGGGAGGAGAAATCTGGTCACGGTTTCCTCTCGCTTAAAAAGAAGCATAAGAAGAAGACTTAGTCTTATTCTCTACATAAGAATGGTGACGTAAGGAGATGTGAGGTGTAGCAGCAGCTATTTTGTGACCATGAGGGAGTCAACCCGAAGACAAAGCCAACATACCAAGGAGGGCAGTGCTGAAAAACAAAGAGAATTCAGGCCCTTGATGCTGATCAGTCACTGAATTAGCCAACCCAGAAGTCACCCTCCTTCATTACTTCTCTTATCAGGTATAAGGAATTTGCTTATTATTCTAACTGATGCATCTATTATTGCTACGTGTTTAGACTATAAGCATGTAGTGTGAACCTGTATTACCTTCTTAACTTCAAATCACTCTCATTACTGTCATAATTTTTAGGATAATTCATGGTAATATTTTCAAGCACAGGAAGTAACTCAGAATTAGCTTTAAAATATTTGCAGATACTTTTGGAAAATTGCTTTATGAGTTGATAAGAATATTTTCTGGTTAGTATATTTAGTTTGATTGGTAAATGGGAATTCCTGAGGTGTCCAACATTTTAGTCAACATTTACTCAGTGTCTGTTAAATCTCATACCTTGTAATGGAAGTCATGAAGGTCATTGCAGAAAGATAGGATCTTTCCCCTTAAGGAATCTAACTAGGAAACAAGCCTTACAACAATAGTATGCCATTTAGAGGAATCTGTCCAAATGAGGAAGATGTACAGTAAATTATGTAGGGGGTCAGAAAAAAACAACAGGTTTATGTAAACATTCTCAGTGGATGCTTATTTACATTGACAGTTCAGTTACTAACTTCTTTCTCTACTGATCAAGCATAAACCCAGCCCATGCCCATTCTTCAATAAATGTTGAACAAGGTAGAACAGCCTGTTGGAGATTTTCTAACTATAATTAGATGAACTGGAGAATTATTTCCAACTAGTTTCAAAATCTCTAGTTCTCATGTCTTTGAATGTCAGTGAAGCAGTTATCAAATTTGAAGAAATATTCCTTAGGGTAGTGTGTTCATTAAATGTGTAACTTTGTCAGAGTGCCACCGCATTAAAGATTTTTTAAAAGCCAAGTGGTGAGAAAAGTACCTTTAGAATAGTTGCTCACTAACAACATATAAAGTGAAAATTGCGCATGTTCTTAAGTCTTTACACGTTTCTCCGACTGATCATTGGCTCCGTCGAAGGCTGAAGATTTGTGTGTAGCATGCCTGCAGGCTACATATGTTAAAAGTTAACAGGAAAATGTGTACCAGAAATTGATGGAAGATTCTCTTAGATCAGTTCTTCAGTGTGCCTGCTTACTGAGCCAGATTGTTAGTGGCTTCTTTACAGCTGAAAATGCAGCAGCAACTGAGTGTTTGCATGAAGAGCTGACCCATGCGATGGTTAGTTGTCAAAATCAATACCTGTATTTCCATTTTATCCATGCTAATTGCAGTGTAGTTTGATTCTTTTTTAATTTTTTAGGAAATTTCTGTTTTATTCTTTTCAAGCTAGAATAGAATAGAAAAAGTAAATGCATGGGAAGCTACACGTAAGATAAATGTCCACTAATATAGAAGCAGATTGTATTTTAAGTCAAATATCTTTATAACAAAGATATTTCCAAGCCCCAGCAAATAGCTGCTTGATTTTGAGTAGTCTTTACTGCATCAGAAAACAGAAAACAAGCAAAGCATTCTCCCGAAGATCTGTGGGATGGAAGCCAAGCTGTCGGCTACTTGTCTGATCAATTACCTCTGTTTGCTCAGCAAAGCCAACGTGTACTTTCAGCTCTATCAACAGGGATGCCAAGACTGGAAGCAACTGGGCAAGAGAACAAATAAGGAAAATAAAGTCTGAACACCCACACAGGCCAAGATACAAAGAAAAGGATTTTTTAAAGAATTGGTGAACTGGCAGGAGTGGCAATTGGTACAACCATGTCAAAGGGTGATTAATTTGAACATATCTTCTAAAATGAAAATTGGGCTTACCCTATAGTCCAGGAATTCACTTCTCAATATCTATCCTAGAAAAATGCATGTGCACAAAAAGCACATGTAAGATGTTCATTGTAACATAGCTTGTATGAGATAAAAAATAAATAGCAAGTTAAGTGTCCATTGACAGGTTAAATAAGCCATGATACATAAGTAGTTGTTAAATATAATGAAGTGAATCTGAATTTGTCACCATGGGGTCTTCTTTAAGACACAAGGCTGGGTGGGGAAAAAACACATTTTTGAGTAATATATACAGCTGAACACTCTATATTAAATCAATTGATCATAAAACAATACTCCTTTTTTTCCAAAAGTACTTTATTTTCCAGAAGTTCTCTGTATGCAAATCATAGAAGAAGATTTGGATGTTTACATCTCAAATTGGTAACAGTGACTACCTCTGTGGAGGTGAGAGGAGACCAGGGTTGAAAAGAAGGGATTTTAAAGAGGCACTACGCATTTATTTGTAAGGTTTTCCTTTATACAGATAAAAGCTTAATTTTATACATATTTCACATATTAGTAATAAAATTAAAATAGATAAACAAATGCAAAGCAATGTAACTCTGTATGGTTTAAATTTAAACCTATGCTATACACAGGAAAGATTTGCTTAAAGTCCTCTGGAGTTCTGATTCCTTGAGGTGATGTCATGATTCTGGGCACTGAGGATTCTTAGAAAAAGGAAACAGTGATATGGGGAAAGCCTCTTCCCTCTCCCCTCTTCATTCCTGTATAAGCACAAAATCAAACTACAGTGGCCTTCTGAGCTCTGCTTCATCAGTACCACTTGGCTTGGAACCAACTCTGTGTCATATCTCACAATCCTTCGACACTCTCCTCATGTCTCCTAAGTCAGCAATGGATTCTTGAAACATCCTTCGATGTATTGAGATGGAACAGAGATGATACACAGGCCACACCAACAAAAAATATCAAGGAAAGTTGGATGGACCAAAAGCCCATGGGCTGCGCTCGAAACTCTCTAGTTTCCTCATAGGAAATCTTGCCAACTGGTTACAAATGTACTGGCAAGAGACGCAAGTGAAATATGGAATCATTAGGAGTTATTGGCCAGAAAGGAGCTCTCTTTCTCTTAGAGTTGGTGAAATTACTGGTGCCACGTTGCTTCTTCAAGGGAAAGGATGTCTGAAAATAGAGCCAAATACAGCAGAAAAAGGAGACAAGGTGAAGGGGAATCATTCTTGATAGAACTAATTTGCTTTTCTGGGTTCAACCATACCTTAGTATGGCCTTTTAAATTGTGTGCACCAGGCCCGGTGCAGTGGTGGCTCACACCTGTAATCCCAGCAGTTTGGGAGGCTGAGGCAGGTGAATCATGAGGTCAGGAGTTCGAGACTGGCCTGACCAACAAAGTGAAACCTTGCCTCTACTAAAAATAGAAAAATTAGCTGGGTTTGGTGGCATGCGCCTGTAATCCAAGCTACTCAGGAAGCTAAGGCAGGAGAATCGTTTGAATCCAGGAGTTGGAGGTTGCAGTGAGCGGAGATCGTGCCACTGCACTCCAGCCTGGGTGACAGAGACTCCATCTCAAAATGAATAAATAAATAAATAACAAATAAATAAATAAATAAATAAATAAAATAATGTGCCCCAATAAAAATCACTGTTATTCCTTTGTCCCCAGATATGTTCTGTCTAATACTTTCCTCCCACTGAGGCCAGATTATAGCTCTTTGAAGGCTGATGATATGGAGAGTGGAAAGTGAGGGCCACTCTCACTTGTTTCATCTTGATTTGGTGGTGAATGTAAACCAAGTTGTTGATCTCCAAGGACTGGAAGCAGAAGAAACTCATTTAGGGGAGGGGCAGTCGTCAAAGTCAGAGGGCTGCTCAGAGAAGAGCTCTCAACAGAGCTGTGGAATACCCTTCTCAGTGTAGCTGGAAAAGCTAAAAGTGTGTGAACATCCACACCCAGATAGATCCCCAGGAAGACAAAGTAGATCACGCTTTGTAGTAGATTTGCATTTAATCCAAGAGGACCTGTGCTCCTCCTCCACAACTTCAGTTCATCTCCCTTACTTAATAAAAGTCTTCTGTTAACTTGGGCAGGCACATTCTACTTCTGAAGACATTTTCACACACCGTATTTGCATGCGATCCTCAAAGCCAGTCTGTAAATATGCCTGGTAGGGAATGAAAATCTCCCCTTTATAAATAAAGAAGCTGCTGCCCAGTGGATTTCCTAAAGTCCCTGCTTAAAACTCTCCCATGACTGCATTAGAACGGCATCTACATGCTTGTTCCCAGCCTCCTGGGCTTTTCCTGATCTGGCCTCTGTCTGCCCTTCTTCCCTCTCACTAACCCTCTTGCTCCAGCCTCACTAGAGAAGCAGCCCTTCCACTCACCCCTGCACTGGCACCGGCTGATTCATTGTCTTGTACTTTTTCCTCGTGATCTTCACATGACTGGTTCTTCCTCATCTTCCAGGTCTCAAATCAAATATTATTTTCTCAGAGATGCTCCAGTGCAACCCTCCCCAAAGTAGTCTTCACGACTACCTTATATCACATCACCCTTTTAATTTCCTTTATAGCTCTCACATGCTCTGATCACACTTATTCTTGCTGTTGTTGCCATTGTTGACTGGTTTATTGGTTAGGGTTCTACTAGAGAAATAGAACCATGAAATATAGAATATATATGTAACGGTATGTGCATGTGTGTGTATATATATATATATATATACAGCATGTGTGTATATGTACTGTTATGAATATACATATAGAGATATATACATATATAGATTTATTTCCAGGAATTGACTTCTGTGATCATATATAAAGACATATATATACATATAGAGAGAGGTTTATTTCAAGGAATTGACTTCTGTGATTGTGGGGGCTGGCAAGTCCAAAGTCTGTAGGGCAGATCAGCCAGCTGGAAATCCTTGAGCAGGAGCTGACACTGCAGTCCACAGGCAGATTTTCTTCTTCCTCTGGGAAACCTCAGTTTTGCTATTGAGGTCTTTCAACCAATTAGATGAGGCCCCCCCTCCAACTGTTAAGAATAATCTCCTTTATATAAAGTCAGTTGATTGCAGATGTTTACCACATCTACCAAATATCTTCATAGCAACACCTAGATTAGTGTTTAATTGAATAACTGGATCCTGTAGCCAAGTTGATGCATAAAGCTGACCATCACAACTGGTTTCTTCCTCATCTTTCTTCCCCCATAAGAAAGGAGATTTCATGTGGAGAGATGTCTCTGTCCTGTTCACTGGTGTATCCCTAGGCCCTTGTATTACTGAGTGAGTGACCAGGCAGCCATTTTCCTTCAAGGGTTCAGATAAGCCAAGGTCACAGCTCAGGGGGGCCACAAGATGGCATCTTCTGGAGGGTGCCAGAGCAGCTGCCCACTTATCCCTAACTCAGTGGAAGCCGAGACTTGGTGCCAGAGGTCTCCAAGCAGTGGTCAGTAGCCCTGATCATTGCCACGTGGGTCTCTTCTACCTTCAGTGAGAGTGAGTAACCATGCCCCTCTGCCCTCCCAAATTTGCACCCCACAACCTCACTCAAGAAGTAATCCAAGACAAAGTCAGTGCTTCCCAGAAAGCCTGCCATGGTGGAGTCCTGAGAGCAGCCTTTGAAAACAACAAGCCATGGACTCAGGCTGATGCAGGGAGTTAACACATCTGAAGCTGCGCCTTAGATGGAGCGAGGCTGGCTGCCCTTTCAAACAAGGCATTAAGGAATAGTGTTCATCCAGTGCTCTTCTGCCATTCATAGTGGAAAGTGGCACCACTGAGCCCCTTCAGGGGACCCTCTCTGCAGTATGAGGGGAGTCAAGAGAGAAATATGCCCAGCTGAGGCAGGCATGGGCACCTTCATCATTTTAAATACATTTTATACTATTATTATGATACTTGTTTATGTATGTTCATTTCTTATACCTCTGCCCCATTAGAATGTGAACACCTTTAGAAGAGGAATCTCGTTGAACATCCTATCAGTTAGAACAGTGCTTGGTCTTAGAAAATGCTCAACTGATATTTGAGTAAGGAAGGAAGGAAGGGAGGGAGGAAGGAAGGAAGGAAGGAAGGAAGGAAGGAAGGAAGGAAGGAAAGGAAAGGAAGGAAGGGAGGGAAGGAGGCAAAGAAGGAAGGAAGGAGGGAGAGAGGGAAAGAAGGAAGGAAGGGAGGGAGGGAGGAAGGGAAGGAGGGAAGGAAGGAAGAGAGGAAGGGAGGAAGGAAGGAAAGGAAGGAAAGAAGGAAGGAAGGGAGGGAGGAAGGGAGGAAGGAAGGGAAAGAAAGGAAGGAAGGAAGAGAGAAAAGGAGGAAGGAAAGGAAAGAAAGAAAGAAGAAAGGAAGGAAGGAAAGAAAGAAGAAGGGAGGGAGGGAGGGAAGGAAGGGAGGGAGGAAAAAAAGCAAGGCTGGAGAAAAAATAAGGAGAGCAGAAAGTAATTCGTTATCATTCCCTGAACCAGCCTTAGAGGCTTAGTTAGAGGCTCCTGAAATCTGGGTTCTGGAGGTTGGAGGGGTTAAGTAGCAAGTTAGCTTTGGATCCCACATCTAGGGTTTTCTACCCTCTGTTACTGTGTCAAAATATTTTCATGGGGCCACAACGTGGCCAGAATCACTGAATGCTAACTGAGCACTAGCTCAGCACTAAATGTTTGTTTGTTTGTTTGTTTGTTTGTTTTGGAAACAGGGTCTTGCTCTGTCACCCAGGCTGTAGTGACAGTAGTGTGATCATTCATATCTCCTTGCAGCCTCAAACTCCTGGGCTCCAGTGATCCTCTCACCTCAGCCTCCTGAGTAGCTGGGACCACAGGCATAGGCCACTGCACCCAGCTAGTCAATGGATTTCACAGTGCATTGTGGATGTTGTTGTGGTCATTTTGCTTTTCATCCTGGAGGTCAGAGATAAATTGGTGACACTGATTCTGAATGGGAAATGAAGGAGGGTGCCCAGAAAAAGGGAAGTAAAAGAGTAGTTTTACCAGCCACAGTTCTGCACCAGTGATTTTTGGGCGAACTGTTTCCTCTCTGTGCCTGGAATCCTATCTTCAAAATTAAGGGGATGAAGACAATCAGTAGTACTTGGGCTTTATTTTTAAGCTGTGGAGTCATACAAGGAACCCCAATATGTTTTTTAAAAACTAGCACTTAGTTTTCTTGTATATTATAGTATTTTCAAACATATAGCATTTACTTACATTAATAAGAACAGTAATACCCCTGAGAGTAAACCAAACATTGAAATCTATGGTAATGGAAGAAATAGCCAACTTTATATTTGCTATCATCACATAATTTATTTTTGAATTTTGTTTTCATGCAAAACCGGGAGATTTTCACAGACAAGCAATTTCAGACAGTAAATGCTTATTTTTCAATCTCATAATCTTCAGTTTAACCAAAACGGCAACTTAAGCCTTATTCCGAGTCTTTAGAGATGGAAATTAACCTGGCAATACAATTTAACATGTTTGGGGACACCAATAGGCTAAAGTATATTTTATTAACTTATGAGCAGCCGATTTTTTTTAATTTCCACAATATGGTTAATAAATATTCAAAAGAATATTTTTGGGTCCCCTGACGCACCTCCAAATAAACAATCTGAACATCATTAAGCTAGAGGATTTATAAAAGTTCCTCTAGTTCTAAATGGCTCTAAATCATTATGTATGTATAAATGCAGTGGCTTGATCATAGCTCACTGCAACCTCAAACTCCTGGGCTCAAGTGATCCTCCCTCTTCAGCCTCTCCTAGGACTATAGGTGTGTGCCATTATGCCTGGCTAATCTTTTTTTTGAGGCAGGGGTCTTGCTATGTTGCCTAGGCTGGTCTCGAACTCCTGGCCTCAGGCAATCCTCCCACCTCAGCCTCCCAAAGAGCTGGGGTTACAGGCCTCAGCCATCACGCCTGGCCTGATTATGTATTTATTGAGGAGAGACTGTGTGCTAGTGCCCAGAGACAAAGGCGACTACGACACAAACAGCCCTTTTTATGTAGAGCTTAACTCTAAAGGTATTTTTCAGCACTTTCACTGTAAGGTAAGTGTTTTCACATATTATTTTCTTTCATCTCCCAAAATAAATATGTAATGTACATACTATCATTTCCTCATTTTATAAATGGGGAAACAGAGGCTTAGAGAAGTTAAGAATTTTTCCCAGGGCAACAGCTAGTAAATGGCAATGCTGGGCCTCAAATTCGCACGAGTCCACTGTGGATTTCTTGCTCTTAACCATTCGGCAGCATTTTCTGAGTCTGCCAAAACCCTGCTTCAGAGTAGAAATGGCTCTGGCCCCTTCTGGGAGGAAGGTGGAGTGGCGCACCAGCCCCAGGAGGGCGGTGACTGACTCCTGCAGGCCCCGCTCCTCTGGTTTGCGCTGATAATGCTGCTCTCCTTCCAGCTCAGCAGCCAACCCCACCCCCACCCTACCCGAGCTGCTGGCAAGGCTGCCAGGTTTCCCGGGCAGGGAAGAAGAAAGCCTCCCATTAGCAGGAGGCTGCGGTTCGGAGCGTCCCTGGGACGAGAAGCATCTGTTGCTGCTCCCCATTGTTCCAGCTGAGAGCACGCTAATTGTCCCCTCCAAAGTTGGGCTGCCGTCTCTTGCCAGAGGGAAATTATGGACCCTTTTTCAGCAGGCGCTGTCCTTTCCGCAGCTGTCAGCTGAATGGCCCCAGGAGGAACAGACTGATTCGGAGGGTGGGGGGAAGTCCATCTTGCATCCTGATCCACGCAGCGAAGGAAAGTCCGCACAGCCCTGAAAGGAAGCAGCACACCCAGCAGACGGACTCCACCTAGGAACACACAGACCGAGGGGCAATGACCTTTCTTGACCATCCATATGATTCCACGGCCTGTGGGATGGTTTGCGCTGCTGCTGTTGGATCATTCAGGAGCTTGAATGCGGCCCGCATTTTGGAGTAAAAATGTAGTAGAACATGCTTGGGAATCAGACTAGGCTGGGTTCAAATCCGAGCGCTGCCACTCATTAACCACGACCTTGAGCAAATCACTGTCACTTATCCACCTTGCAGGGCAACTGGGAGGAATCCAGATGCCAAAAAATAACTATGAAATCGCTAGCACAGGCTGGCATAGAGCAGGTGCTTGATACTATTACTATTATTATTATTATAGCTCTGCGTTGAAACACACGTGTAAAGACAGCCCACATACAAGAGGGTCTCCTAAGTAAAGAAGTAAGAACATCACTCATATATTGAAAAAATATTTTAAGTTACCTACTGGGTTGCGGGTACCGTGTAGGCAGCTAAATCACGAGAGAGACCTGGGTCTACTTGGAAGTCATGCAAGATGGATGTCCTGAAGGGGAGCTGGAGAAACAGCTGTTTTACAGTGAAAAGGGCCCTCAGTAGAAGGAAGAGCTTGGGCAAAAACCCAGAGATGACAGGAGCAAAGAATGCTTCATTTGAGGATCTGAAAGTAGCCCGGTGCTGTCAGAACTCAGAAACTAAGGGCTGGGGAGGATCAATAATAGAATAGATAATTAATAATGGAAGGACAGCACCCTTAGCCCTGGTCTTCTGGCAAATAGAGTCTATGGCAATGACTGAGATGCCTCACTTCACGTAGGATGTACAAGCGCAGAATGGCGAGGATGAGACACAAGGAAGGTTTGAGGCAATGCAGTACGCACCTTAGTGCATTGACTACACTTTGTAATGCACCACAAAGTGACATGGCAGACTGTCCCCGGGCTGCAAGGAGGGCTTGCACACTGGGGCAGTTCCTGGGAGACAAGAAGAAGGGAGATTTATCTGCCCAGCTCTTTTTCCCATTTCCCATTGGTAAAGATTCACTGCTTTCAGGTCGCTTCATCTGTCCCTGCGGTGGCCACTCAGAGAGTCATCTCTCTCCCCAGGATGCAGTATCGTGTGCCAGTCTGAAAGAGGAGGCAGAATCCAGCACACTAGCATGAAGACCAAGAGACAGCAAGCTGGAAGCAGGCGAGGGCGTCTGCAGGGATGTTCAAAGCCTGTGTGCTGGCTCAGGGGGAGCATGAATTCCAGAGAGGAAAGGGAGGAGCACCGTCTTTATTGATTGCTATAGCACAGGCTGCTGGTGTTCACTCATGTGCCATTCTCCTTTTTTCTATTCGGCTAAACTATATTTCCCATATCCCCACCTCTACCCATTGCATTTAAGTGGGAGCCTGTGACTGATTCTGGCCAATGAACCATAAGCAAAAATGATGTATGCAACATGCTCAGGGCTGGCTGGAATGCCTCCTGCAGTCTCTTCCATTGTCTTTTTTCTCTCTTGTCCTCCAAGGCTATAGAAGACAGCCTGGGGCCAGGCACAGTGGCTGACATCTGTAATCTCAACACTTCGGGAGGCTGAGGCAGGAGGATCACCTGAGGTCAGGAGTTCAAAGAACAGTCATGGTGAAACCCTGTCTCTACGAAAAATACAAAATTAGCCAGGCATGGTGGCGCAAGCCTGTAATCTCAGCTACTCAGGAGGCTGAGGCAGGAGAATCACTTGAACCTGGGAGGTTGCAGTGAGCCAAGATCGCACCACTGCACTCCAGCCTGGGCGACGAGAAAAATTCCATCTCAAAAAAAAGGAAGACAGCCTGGGAGAGTCACAGGGTAGAAGCCTGGCTCCTCAAGTCACCCCCTAGAAGGCAGTAATTCTGAGGAGCTGCCCCGCTAGAAACACCCTCACTAGACTGAGTAAGTGAGGAATAAACTTAGATGGTGTTGAGGCGCTGAGCTAAGGGGTTGCTTGTTACATGAAGTAGCATCACTGTGCCTTAATGGATACCTGAGCCCATGATGCTCCACAGGTACTGTGCTAGGTTAGCCCAAGTCAACCTCACGACAACCCCAAAAGAGGGAATTAGTATCCCCATTTTATAAGTGAGGAAATGAGATTCAGAGAGGTTGTCACTTGGCCAAGTTCACACAGCAAGTAAAGGAGGAGCTTGGATACAAACCCAATCCTGGTTTCCTCTTTCCACTGAGTCATTCTGCCTGCTCCCCTGGAGTGAGGAGTGATGTGGGAAGAGAGTGGAGGAAGACGCACATTCCTGGCTTTGAGTGGGCCAGCCCAACCCCACAGAGGAGTCCAGACACTGGTTTCATCCTCGTTCCTGCTCCAGAAAAACACTAGAGTCAACTGCCAGAGAGAGAAACCCTGGAGAAATCAGTAGGAATGACTCGGTCACTCAGAGTCCGCTCTTTTATGCTTCATGGGACAGAGTGATGGAGAAATTGGGAGGAGACTCATAATTAGCAATCACAGGGGTTAAATTAAAAAGAAAGAAAAAACACCACTTAACCAGTCAATGAAATTAGATAAAATTATCTGCTAGTATTTATACAAAGATCTAATGCTGCCCTCTACAATAAAGGCTCTATATGGCTTGCAAGATACAGTAAAATTAATTGTATATTGGGCTACCAGGCACTGTTAGAATGGTGTGTTTATTTAAACAGTCCCAGAGCTTCGAACATTGAGTTGTAAAGGCCCAGTCGCCGTGAGGGGCTTGAGGAAGAGAAGCTCAGGTCCTTGCATTCTCCCTGGGGCCAAGAAAGAGCTTTTATGGTTGTATATTCTGTTGGGTGTTTTTCCTTTAACAGCCCCTCCTGACAACACCTGGCAGAGCCCTGAACATGAATAGATGGGATCTGTCTCTGAGTTTTTGCTCCATAGCAAGTCAGAGGAGAATTAGAAATGACTGTCTTTACTTAAAAGCTGGATGAGGACAGTTTCTATATATACGGATTCAGACTGGATAAAGGATGTCAGGTTCAAGTTCATTGAAGAAAAGACAAAAATGAGCTCCAGCAAGCTTGACTGGGAGAAATCAGGACACTGTGAAGAGATGGCTCCCTGTTCCCCAAAGATAGTGTCAGGTTGTTGCTAGGAAGCTGCTTCCCAGACAGGACTATGTTCCCCTGTCTCCCTGGCACCTAGGTGGGGCTGTGGAATGTCACCAATGGGATATGAGCAGAAGTCCCAGGTGACTTTTTCAGGCCAAAGAACTTGAGAAGCAGAAGTGCCTGCAATCCCCCTCCTTTTTTCCTTCTGCTAGCTTCCTGTGGAAGAGCACAGTCACCTGGAAATTGCATGTTAAAGGTCACAGTGCCACAAAATAAAAGGAGCCTGAATCCCCGAATCACCACCTGGAGACGAGCTAATGGCCAGTTAGGTAGATCTGTTTCAGACTTAAAGTGAGTGCAAAGTAAACTTCTATTATGTTTATGCCATTATATTTTGGGGATTTTTTAAGAGCAGCTAGTATTAAACCAATACAGTAACATTAAGTCCTAAGATTGAGGAACATTACCTTCTTTTTACATGCATTAATGTATAGCAAATATATTGCTGCTTTCACCTACTATGCCCACTGGAAATGTTGTTAGGAGATTATAACATTTTTATCATTCTTTCTGTGGCCTCAGAATCCTTCTTACATTGCAATTATTACCAATTTATTATGAGTTTCATGAAGATGTAACTGAGAATAATACCTATTCCGACACATCTGTAAGTTTATTGAGACAGGTGTTTACAAATCTATCATGTAGCACATCATGAAAACAGGGCAGCAGCTAAAAAATGTTGCTGAATGAGTGAATTAATTAATTAATAGGTGTTCTGCAAAGATCTTATTCTGATATATTTGCAACCTTCCTTGGGTCAGAAAACTGCTAAAAACATGGGAACTGATAATTATCATAATAATTAAACTCAGATATTGAGACTCCTAATGGATTTGAGGGAGACTTCCTAGAATGGTAGGTCTGTAGTCATCGATGATCTCTCACACTTTAGTTTACCTTGCCTATACAGAAAAAGCAATCCAAATTGCTCAGGTCTGCTTTGAGATCCAGTGTCAGAAGACATGAGGGGGAAAACCCCTCTGTTGTTTGAGTGGTGTCTTGAATGTCATAGGTAGTTAAACTGTTTAACTGGAGTCCTCTGAGAATATATGTATACAGCGGTGCTGATGGTTATCCCTTTCCTTTGTAAAGCACCAACTGCAGTAGCTGGACTCTTGCATTCATAATCTCATTTGATTATTTTATCTATTTAAGTAAAGAAAACAAAAGGAAATACACCCATTTAACAGATGAAGAGAGAATCCCAGAGGGGATGTGACTTAATAACATCACAGAACATTAAAGATAAGCTCAGGTTCAGAACCCCGGACTTTTTCATTTATTCATTCAGCTAATATTCAATGTGCACTTATTGGTCAGGCATCTACTGGCCCCTGGGTCTCACTTAATGCATCAAAATGTCATGCTTCCACAGTGCAGATGGATATTTCATCACACACTCTCACGTTTGGCATTTTATGAAGTACAGTCCTTTCCCTTCCCTTTCTTCCTTTTCCTGGTGGAAGGAAAACAAGCAAATTTGATCTGAGCCTTGATATGCCCCTACTTTTTCTTAACCCAAAGAACATCATATGCTGAAAGGGTCTATCTAAGCACAATCCTGTTACTATTTCAGGAAGCATTAAATAATTAAATTTATTTATCAGACTATTACGAACAAAGTTGTAGGAAGGACGTCACATGGGAAGAAAGCATTGAAGCCCACTTCTAGAAATATGCACAGTTTTGAATGTGGCTGGAAATAATGAAGAAGTGATCTAAATTCAAGAATTGGACGGTCTTTGGTGGGCCTCCAAGAGTCTGGAAGTGTTCTCTCAGTGTCTTAGCCTAGGTTTCAGATTTACAGTTTGAAAAATGCAGCTGTCAGTTCAGAGCCTATATCCATACACACCACAATCCAGCTTTTCTGGCTACAAGCTGTTGTGGCATCTGAGATAAACATGGGACAATCTCATGTGGAACTGGCCACTTGGTCACTTCTCCTCACTTTAGGACACTCTGATCCAGATGCTGACTTCCAGCCTAGGCTATTCTCGTCAACACAAGAAGGTAGGGAGCTGAGGATGTCCACTAGGGGCCATTCCTTCAACCACTGTGAGATGCACAGAAGCACCAATTCCTTGTCTGACCCCCAGAGGAGTAGAAATTCTCCTGGAAGAAGCCGGATGGCATTGTGACTTGAAAGTTAACTGTCACCGAAAAATAAGAGTTTAGAGATCTTGGAGCATATAATACCTTTTTATTTAAAAAAAAAAAAAGATGCTTAGAGAATTTGCTTTTACGGCTCTCCAAGATTGCTTATCCAATCTCGTTTTCCCCCCTACCCTGAAGGTACTCTTTATTCCCCTCCTCATAAACCCCTAACCACACCATTTTTATTCCTGCTTCCCCAACTTTGCATAAACTATCTGAAAAGCATTTTTCCCTTCTATCTGTTGAAGCAAGTCCTACCCAGTCTCCTAAGGCAGTTTCAACTTTGGCATGGAATCACTTCTTTCCCCTAAACTTTCTACAACTTTGAGACAGGGGTCTACACTACCCCATTCATTATCTCCCTGTGTTTATCATTGTTTTATGAGAAAAAAATGCTCCTTCCCTAACAATGCTACAAGCTCCTTTGGGAAGCATGGTCTTTGAATTTGTAGCCCACCTGTGTGAGCCTCTTTCTTAGGACTTTGAAAAGTTACTGGGAGGGAGAGGAGAGGCTGAGTTTCTCTGCTTTCTCTTAGGCCACCCCATTTGCAAGGAAGTCACCATTTTTAGTTCCCTGACCTATGTGCAGGGATGCCTAGGAGAATTGTACTGTGTGTTATCTCATCAACTTTCTGAGATTATAAGCATTGTGCAAAACAGGCAATATATCTTATACCTTTTGAGTACATAAACTAAATACTCAATTTAAAAAAAAATTAAATGTTGCTGTTTTTGCTGTTGTCTTTTGGACAATGCATGTGGCCTGTGTCCTCATGGGCCTCTATTATTGGAGGCTATATTCTAAAGAGTTAATCCAAATTTTGGATTTAAGTGGGTTTGCCATCTGCTATGTATGGTTTTCAATACAAAACTTTTTGAGTATGGGACAATCTGTACAATTCTCCTAGGCATCCCTGCACACAGGTCACTAAAAATGGTGGCATCCTTGGAAACAGGGTGGCCTAAGAGAAAGCAAAGAAAATCAGCCTCCTCTTTGTTCAGTAACTTTTGGAAGTCCTAAGGAAGAGGCTACACACAGGTGGGTTCCAAATTCAAAGGCCGGGCTTTCCAAAGGAGCCTGCAGGGTTATTGAGGAAGGAGCATAAATTATGGCAGTAGGTGGCATTTGTGCCTGCTGTACCCACCAACTTATAAAGGACCTTAATCAATTGCCCCAGTCCTCTCACGCCTCAGGTTGGCTGAGGGCCAGGCAGACCTCCAACAGGAAACTCAGCAAATGTGATCTGGGCCTTGCTCTGCCCCCACCTTTTTCCTCCCTCAAAGAGGATTCTGGTGCCAGCACCATATGTTGAAAGGGCCCAAGCACAATCCTATTACCATTGCAGGAGGCATTAAATAATTACATTAATTTACCTAAATATGGAAAAAAATCTTTACAAATCAGGGACACTTGGCAGATTTTCCAGCTGCACATTTTTTGCTTGGCACAGCACATTGTCCTGTTGGGTTCCCATTGCTACTTGGAGTGTTTCCTTTAATTGTGGGGCACATGCCTTCTCTTGTTCTGTTTAATTTTCTCAGAGCTGGTTCCACATTCCAGCTACAAACATATTATAGGAAAAAAAAATACCCACAAAAGTATGGATTGTGCTTGAGTGTACCCTAAGGGAGCGTGCATAAAAATAGTAATTTCTTGTATATGAAACCTTCCATGGGGCGGTCTTTCACTAGATTGCTTTGCAAAAAATAAAAGGTTGAAGGGGTGGAAAGAGGGAAAAGGGCAAAGGAAGGAAAGAAATAAAACTGGGAGATTAGAAAGGGGTTATGTAATGGAGTGGGAGTGAACACACATTGGAATTCCATGTGTATGAAGATGGTGAACCAGACTTGTGTTTGGTGGACTTGTAATGGAAAGCTCCACTAAAGAAAAGTCTGCATTTTCAGGGTCAACACTTGCTGTTAACTATCTCTGGTCAGTGTTTTCACTGCCAATGCTTGTTGTGTCTAAATCACAGACCTCCTGCCATGGAATTCGAGGGCTGAAGTGCAGATAATATTCACAGCGACCCCACTTCTCTGACTCAGCATGTCCTCACAGGAAAGCCACAGAGAGTGACTGCCACCCACAGCCCAACTTCAGAGGCTGAGGAAAGGGAGGCCCTGGCCTCTTACAAGTTCCCCTGACCAGAGACTGCCTGAAATTCCCTTCCTTGGGATAAGGACTTCTAGAAGGTGCTTCTCAAATCCTCAGTGTCTTTTGTTTTTAGTCTACTGAAGACCAATATTATTATTATTGGTAGTAGTAGTATTTGGTGTCACAGCACGTGGATGACTCAGTAAGGTCAGGTTGCTGGATTACATTTCTAAGTACTTCCTCTGTATTTCTAGCCTTGCCTCATCATGGATAGGTAGCAAGCAGTGAATGAGCATCATTTTGTGGCCTACACCTTGAGTCACTCAGTTCTAGACACAGGGAGATGAGATTCAGCTAAACTGGCCCCTTCTAAGAGAGGGTGCCCAGGGACTTGCACTGACAGTGGGGGTAGATGACAATTGTCACATCACAGAGAAGGAGCAGCTGGAGCCCCGGAGATGAACCTTCCCAGCTCCCAGAGTTTCCAAATCATCCATTGAGCCTGCAAACAGCATTGGTAACTGGCCTTCTGCCATTGTCTCTGAGGTCTGTGGGCCAGGGTAGCTGGAAAGGGCTGAGCATTCTTTTCTAAGGTAATGTGTCTTGCCTTGTTAAAACGTAATAATAGACAGATAAGACTTTAGTGAAAATATATTAGAGAAGCAAAGAAGTGTGATTTTTTTAAGTTCTTACTTCCCTTCCCAGAAATGGTACAGGCCCCATTCGGCAAAACCCTGTGCTAGTCTGAAGTCACAATCCAGTGAGGCTTCTGGCTGTAGACATGATAAAAGCCTTCATTTTCTGACTTAACCACACTCCTGCTTATCTCCTCATCTCTAGCCCATGGTGGACACTGTGACTTCTCCCTTTTCCTGTTGCTCATTCTTGCTGTGGCTAGATGACACTTTCTGATCTATCCTGCAGCATCAGCATCGCTGTCTATAAGCTTGTGATATTGGTTTGGCTCTGTCTGCACCCAAATCTCATCTTGAATCCTACTCCCATAATTCCCACGTGTTGTGAGAGGGACCCGGTGGGAGATAATTTGAATCATGGGGGCGGTTTCCCCCATACTGTTCTTGTGGTAGCAAATAAGTCTCACAAGATCTGATGGTTTTATCAGGTGTTTCCGCTTTTGCATTCTCCTCATTTTCTCTTGCAGCCTCCATGTAAGAAGAGCTTTTTGCCTCCCGCCATGATTCTGAGGCCTCCCCAGCCATGCGGAACTGTAAGTCCAATTAAACCTCTTTTTCTTCCCAGTCTCGGGTATGTCTTTATCAACACCATGAAAACGGACTGATATAGCTTGTTAGAAATGCAGAACCTCAGGCCCTGCTCTTTTCCTGGAACTGTTTCCTCAGATTCCACAAGTTAACAATATCCTCAAGAGATTTTTATATACATTAGAGTTCCAGACAGGCTGCTCTAGGAAGCTCTCACAGTCCCCTATCACCTGCATTTGGCGCTCCCTTCTGCCATGCGGGAGAGGGTATATTCAAGCAGGACAACTGAAGAAAGTTGAATGATGGGAAATCAACAAATTGAAGTAATAAGGCTAGCAAATCAGGGAGGTGCCATCACCCCTAACTCTGAGAGGGCAAAGACAAGAAGTCACCAGAATCCTAGAAGCTGTGCGAGGGAGCCCTCTGACGGCAAGTGTGGCCCTCAGTGGAGGAAGAGGGGAATGTACACTTCCCCAGCCAAGGGGAAATAGATACCCCATCTCTCCCTCATTTCCCCGTCTATCTGCTGTGAATGTCTTTGTTATGCGTTGGAATGTGGCCCTTAAACTGAAGTTCTAAGCCCCAGGACCTCAGAATGTGCCCTCATGTGGAAATAGGGTTGCTGCAGATGTAATTAGTTAAGAAAAGTCATGCTGGAGTAAAGCAGGCCCTTCGTCCAATATGAATGTGTTTATGAAAAGAGGAGAGATGCAGAGACAGAAGCATAGGGAGAGGACAGCCATGTGACCACAGAGGCAGAGACTGAAGTGAGGCATCTACAAGCCAAGGATTGCTAGAAACACCAAAAGCTAGGAGAGGAGGGACTTCTCTGCAGGTTTCAAAGGGATCATGATCTTGCTGATACCTTGATCTTGGACATCTGGCCTCCAGAACTATGAGACAGTAAGTTTCTGTTGTTTTAAGCCACTTGGTTTGTGGTACTTTGTCAAGGTAGCACGAGCAAAAGAAGATAGCTTTCCATTGGCCAAGTCCAATCAAAAGCCAGAGGAGAAAGGATCCTGCCAAAGCCATTCATAAAAGGATGGGAAAGGTGGAGACTGAATCTTCAGGGGAAAATAGAAAGTATCCAGCGGGTGGGGACTATGAGACTAGATTGATGGAAAGGTATTAGGTTAAAAACTAAACAAAACTCTCTTTTTGTAAGAGTTACCAAACCTGGCTGTTGGTAACTCCCCTCCCTGGATGTATGAAAGAATCCTGGCTGCTCCCTCCAGTACGTGAGCAGGAGGCACATGAGCAAACCTGTTGATATCATTTAACCCCTTGATCCAGCAATACCTGAAGCTTTCATCCTTGGAATCCACCACTGTAGATACAATAAAGTCCCTCTTTGACTTGAGCTACTGTCTCCAAACACCTAAATGCCAGAGATGGTAACATATTTTACTTAATTTCATGGCTCTGAGAAACACAGGGATCCACACTAAGGTCTTTCTGGCCAATCTCAATATCCTCCCTGAGAGAAAGAAAGTGACACCTTTCAGACAGGAAATCTGTCTAGGATCCTGTCCCCATGAAAGGGAGTTTTTCATAAATGGAATATCCAGTTTCTTGCAGCTCCTTTTATGAAAAATCAAAAACAACCTAGGTGCCCGACAAAAAGAGATTAGTCAAATGGATTTTCTACATCCGTACAACGCAATTCTCTACAGGCAAAAATTATGACATGGAATGATTGTTTTCCAAATGTCCTCTACAAGATCCAAGGTTTCCTCAGAAACCTGCAGAGACAGAGTGGTGTAAGTATGTACACTGAGCTACCAATATCATAATCCTGATTTCATCAGAGCATTTTTATTTTGACCTATTTTTATCTATTTGGCTTCCAAATAATATTTCCCTTAAAAGAAGAGTTCCAGGCAATGCCTATAGGCATGTCCATTGGCTTGTAGGTGGCTATTATCTACCTTTCACCCCACATGGGTAGCACTGGAGGAGTAATAGGGTAGAAAATTTCTAGGTTTGATGAACAGCAGAAAAAGGTCTGAGAATGATTTGGCAGACTGGTGACTCAGAGGTCACGTAAAACTGATTCACATGGATTAAGAGGCCAAGTACAGTGAGGAAAAGTCCCTGGACCAGGAGAAGGGAGAACTGGGTTCCTAGCCCCACTGTCCCAGCAGCAGGTAGTATGCATGAGAAGGTCCCCTTCCTTTGTGCTTAAGGACAAAGCTGTCATCCGCATGACCTCTCAAACCTGCAAGGACACAACCATGTTCTTTAGTACTATGGAAACTCTTATGTGATGTCAGAAAGAAATTTCCAAGGATATCTACAATCATGCAGTCTGCATATCCATTCCTCACTTCAACTTCCCTTATATATTTCCAACTCCTTTTCTGAACATGAGCCAGACAGGCACATAGAAATGGACTGTGACTAATACAATTTTAGCTCATCATCTCAACAATCCTAGGAAATAGATTTCATCATAACTGTCATTTTATAGAGGAGGAAACTGAAGCTCAGAGGGGGTAAGCAATTTGTCTAAGGTCACACAGCTAGTAAATGTCAAAACCAGGCTTTGAAGACCTGATGAGCTTTTGGTCTTAATGAATATGTACTATAGACCAAAAGATAGACAGAGACATCTTTTCAGCCTTCGAATTTAACAAATTTGAGGATTTAAATAGCTATAGGTATAGATTATATTGAGGGAGGAGAGGGAATAGACAGCTTGTAACAATTTCCAGGGGGTGGTAGAGCTGAGAGAGGTAGTAGACTATGGAATCAAGCCTGCTCATTCCTCATAGATCCAAAGCTCAGAGAGAGGATGTGACTTAACCAAGGTCATGCAATTCTTTGGCATTCATTCCCCAACTAAAACCCAAGATTTTAAACTCAAGATTAACTGCCCTTAACTCTATAGTTGATAACTTTACCATATTCCCTGAGATGTACTTCTTGTACTTCTTGAGGTCTTGAAGAAGGTTTTTTTTTTATTTTTTTAAAAAATGCCTCTGGTGTTCTGCTCAGCCTAATGAACTCATCCAATTTACCAGACGTACAAAAGTGAAACGAATCTAACGCACAATCAGTTAATCCTTTATCTTCCTTGGCGGCAGCCTCGGAAACAGCGGGAGGACAGTCCCCCAGCCTGCAGTGGTGTTACGGATCACAACGGAAGCATATTGTCATCAGATTAATTTTCCAACCCTCCTACCCTAACCACAAAATCCTGAGAGAACGAGTGTCAAATACACTTAATAATTGCATAATTATGACATCTGTTACTCTCCAGCACCTCTTAGTGGAAAATTAACTGAAGAAATAGCAGGTTCAAAGATGTGTTAACACTCTGATAGCAGATTTAATTGAAATATGACGGGGGAGGATAATGGAGATTAAATTAAGCTCTCAGATAATCATCTGACACAAAGATAATTGAGCCAGCCTCTGCCACGTTGATGAACGCTTCAGAGATGCTGTGCAGGGTGGCATTTCGAGTATCCTATCCTTCAGGCAAAATGGAATTCTCCTCCCCCCCCCCTTCTTCTCCCTCTCTTGTCATTCAACATTTGTATCCTCCAAATCGATAATGTGAACAGCAGCATAATTGGAAATAAAAGATGATCTGAAATCCACAGGAAATTAGGTTGAGGCGCGTGGAGGAAATACAGTCGCATCCTGGACACAAGGTAGATTTTTATGAGATGTGCCCCTACTCTGCAGTTTCTCCAGGAGTGTTTTCCCAGTGTCTCTGTCCTCAATGGAAAGAAATGGCCATATGTGAGACCGGAAGGTGGTCCATAAACATGAGAATGGAGGAGTCAGTAGGAGGCTTCCTCTGCATTCCCTTACAACAATCACTTTGAGCTCTTTCTCCTCTCCGCGGGAGCATTATCTTGCTTTGTAGGGCAAGTCCAGGAAGCAGTGTGTGACAAAGAATGAGTACCCAGTGCTGGAGGCCATGGAGCAATCCATCGGCAGCTCTTGGTGGTGATGAGTGAGTGTCCTGCGGCAGTGTGTGGGGTGGCATAGCAAGAACAGTTGAAGGCAGGAAGTGGGAAAGCATTCTGGTTACTGTCATGCCAAGGGTCAGCGGCCAACAGTCCGGGAGAGTCTCCTTGCATCTGTCTTCCTCTAACAAGGTAATGCCTCCCTGTCAAAGGGTCGTGAGTGGCAAACCAGTGTAGAGAATAAGGTGGTGTCCCGAAAGGCAGTCTTCAGTCTGCTCCCACTCCACCAGCAATCCAACTACTCACAGTTTCAGGTTCAGGATTTTACATTAATGAGGTTGATCTGCTTCGTTTAGGTGGAGTCAAAGGAATGTGGTCGCATCTCCTTGAAGCAACTCCATCCCATTTCCCACTTACTCTTCTCTTCCCTGGCATCACCCCGCCCATGAACACCGTAAGAATTTCCTAGTCCTGGCTGGGCGCGGTGGCTCACGCCTGTAATCCCAGCACTTTGGGAGGCCGAGGCGGGCGGATCACGAGGTCAGGAGATCGAGACCATGCTGGCTAACACGGTGAAACGCCGTCTCTACTAAAAATACAAAAAATTAGCCGGGCAAGGTGGCGGGCGCCTGTAGTCCCAGCTACTACTCGGGAGGCTGAGGCAGGAGAATGGCGTGAACCCCAGGGGGCGGAGCCTGCAGTGAGCTGAGATCGCGCCACTGCACTCCAACCTGGGCGACAGCGAGACTCCGCCTTAAAAAAAAAAAAAAAAAAGAAGAATTTCCTAGTCCTGACCTCTCTCTATGCTATGACATAGTTAAAGGGAATCCCCCTGGGGATGGAGGAGGCAATGATGCGAGTGCCCCTCACTGGGGCCCTAGACATGACACGGGATGGAAAACATTTCCCCTCTCTGGTGCAGCCATGGCTGAAGCCCAGGGTGCCTGCTGGGCCTGAGATGAGGGGCTCTGGGCAAGCTGTGCATTCCAATGGCCACCACATCCTCCAGTTCAGATCCTGACCTTGGTGGTAAGTCCTTCAATGGACAGTGGAGCCCAACAATCAGGGCATTCCTTCCAAATTCTGCCAGAGAACCAACACTCAAAGTAGGTATCTTTGTTCCTACAAAGTCTCCAAGTACAATGCCCAGGATGGCAGGGTAGGGTCTGGCACCCAGAGCCTCATGTATGGCAAAGCTCTCCTTTCACCACCAGCCTTCGGTTTCAACCTCTTCAAAAGTTAATTTAGGACATTCCTACTTCCTCCCTATTTTTGGGTTTGGAGTAGAGCCCAATATTCTGAAAGATTACAATAATGTTTAATTTGGGTGGAGAACAATGAGGCTCTCCATTCCATCTCTTCCTTCCTGGAAGAATTCCATAAATTCTATAAGTATGTTTCCCCAACTGCTGGCTATCGGCAATAAATTCCATGTCATCAGACCCCTAGTTAACTTATGATGGCAAAGTTTGAAAGATGGTCTTGTCCCATCTCTCCTATTACTTTTGTCCCAAATTGTTAATTTATTGAAGCATAAAAAAGCAAGGCATCTCATGAGAAAGAGACTTAAGAGTTTGTTTTAATCATCCTCCTGTAGTCAAGTAATATGGCACCAGAAATTGTCTTCAAAGAGAAGATTCCCGACTCTCTTCTGACCTCCCTTTTTATCTACAGGATGGGTGTGTGTGGCCCATAAATCAACTGGACGCACTTCCCTTTGTTTGCACGCTGCCACCGACACAGGCTTGCTACGAAGAAGAAGAAATTTTGCTCAGAGGAAACTAGAAAACCTGAATGTGTACACAATGCTGACATATTTTGTTGCTTTCACCCCTCTTAAGAATTTCTACCATTCCTTTGAGAAGTTGATTATTTTTAAAACTGTGTATCATTTTGTCTTCTCGGGCAAATTGCACAGTCAATGATATGTTTCACTGAGTATGTAAATCCCTTTTACATATTTCAAAATAATATCTAATTAAAATGTCAAGGTTATAGCTCATGAGGCTAGAGTGGACAGGGCTCCACCCCCTCCCTCAGCCTCTCAAAGTAACATTTAAAGTATGTCCTATAATTAGGAGCAATTATAAATTCCAATTAAAAAGAAACCTGCATAACTCTGACGGTATTTTTCTTTGATGTTACTGGCTTTAATTTATGTGCTTGTTGCACTAAATTGTCTTCACTTCCTCAGATATGTTCTCAGACAGAAAAGGCTTCCAAAACTGCGAAGAGAAAAACAGGTCAAATCTGAGAAAAGTAGTGAAGTTCATTAAAAAGGGTTATTGCATCTATAACTTCTGGACTTGGTGCTCATTGATTAGAGATTAAACATCATCCGTTGTACTACTCAGATTGGGATTTTTAATTAGGATGTCATTATTACACAGATATACTGAATACCATATTGATTTTTGAGACCTTTTGAAATAATAGCACTGTTTATGCAAAATGAAAATCATAATAGATTATTGACTTCTTCAGGAGTTTTGATCCAAGGGTACCTCCGCAAAGTCAACATTTTCAATATTTTCAGTTTTATGCAAAGAGATGCTCATAATTAGGCTTATATTAAAAGTTTGTGCATATTGACTCTGTGTCATTAATGTCGATGGCATCACATTGATTACCCTTGAATTATAACAGCAGTGACATTGCTGGTTGCTGCATTGCTTACATACCATATAGCCTTTGTATTTGCTTTTGTTTAATTTAAAAAGTGTTCATATTCAACATGAGTAGCATGCTTGATTCACAAGATCTAGAGGTTCAACAACTTTCTCAATTCGTAGTGCCCTAAGTGGCTCAGTAATTTCTTCATAGTGCTCCTAGTTCAAAAGAATTACCCATCAGTTCCCTTTAGTAAGTAGTCAGGGCCAAACAACTCAACAAGTATAAACGTCCAAAAAACTTAATGGGCATTTTTTAAAATTACACATTTGTAAGAAAAAAATCTGTTTATTTTATTCTCCAATATTCAGAATTACTAATGAGATGTCTGCAATGTGCCAAGTCTTAACATCAGATTGGACACCACCACCATTTCCTGTTCCACACTGATCTTCACATGGTTCTTGCTTTTTAACATAACCTCTGAAAACCGAGCCTCACAAAGGTAGACTATCTTATTTTATTTATGTATGTATGTATTTATTTATTTATTTATTTATTTATTTATTTGAGATGGAGTCTCGCTCTGTCTCCCAGGCTGGAGTGCAGTGGCGTGATCTCAGCTCACAGCAACCTCTACCTCCCAGGTTCAAGCAATTCTCTGCCTCAGCCTTCTGAGTAGCTGAGATTACAGGCTACCACCACCATATCTGGCTAATTTTTGTATTTTTAGTAGAGACGGGGTTTCACCATGTTGGCCAGGCTAGTCTTGAACTCCTGACGTCGTGATCCACCCACCTCAGCCTCCCAAAGTGCTGGGATTACAGGCTTAAGCCACCGCACCTGGCCTAAAGATAGGCTATCATCCAGAACAATATACTGTGATCTAATGTTAAAAATAAGTTAAAACTACCTCAAGCTAGTAGTTTGCACAGTGTCTGACAAATGTTACTGTGTTTTCCTCAAAAATTTAAAACATCAGACTGTCCTCGTGTGAATTCACTGCAGCATACTGGGTGCCTTGGTGCACAGTTTGGAAATTGAGGCACAAGAATTAACGTTTCTTGATGTCATGAAATATACCATGTCCAGGCCAGGCGCAGTGGCTCACACCTGTAATCCCAGCACTCTGGGAGGCCAAGGCGGGTGGATCATGAGGTCAGGAGATCGAGACCATCCTGGCTAACACGGTGAAACGCTGTCTCCACTAAAAATACAAAAAATTAGCTGGGCATGGTGGTGGGCACCTGTAGTCCCAGCTCCGGAGGCTGAGGCAGGAGAATGGCGCGAACCTGGGAGGCGGAGCTTGCAGTGAGCCGAGATCATGCCACTGCACTCCAGCCTGGGTGACAGAGCAAGGCTCTGTCTCAAAAAAAAAAAAAAAAAAAAAAAAGAAATATACCATATCCATATCCATATTTTCTGTGCCTAGCATGGGGACTAATGTACTCAATAAACATTGTTTAAAGAACGTTGCTTTTGGTTAACACTTTTCTAGTTTAGATTACTTTAATCACAGTACCACAATTTGATAACATATATCCAATGTATATATAGTCACTACCAATGCAGAGGAATATATTTTCTTACATACACTCAAAGAGCTTAGGTGGAGGAAATTGATGGAGTCATCTCTATTTGAAATGTCTTATAGATATTTCTCTGTGAAGAAAGCTTTTATCTCTAGGATTCCTAGATTTTCTCTAAACTTAGGAAAATGCTTAAAAAGTTCCATTACCTGCTTGCTCCCTGATATGGTTTAGCTCTGTGCCCCCACTCAAATCTCATGTCAAGTTGTAATTCTTGCATGTCAGAGGAGGGGCTTGGTGGGAGGTGATTGGATCATGGGGGTGGATTTCTCCCTTGCTGTTCTCGTGATAGTGAGTGATTCTCACGAGATCCTATGGTTTAAAAGTGTGTCACTTCCCCCTTTGCTCTCTCTCTCTCTCTCTTGCTCTGCCATGGTAAGACGTGCCTTGCTTCCTTTTTGCCTTCTGCCATGATTGTAAATATCCTGAGGCCTCCCCAGCCATGCAGAACTGTGGGTCAATTAAACCTCTTTTCTTCATAAATTTCCCAGTCTCAGGTAGTTCTTTATAGCAGTGTGATAATGGACTAACACACTCCCTAAGACATTACAAACATACACAGAAATAAGTGTATGAGCCAAAAATTGCTTGGACCACTTGATTTTATCCAAAGGTGGATGAAGGTGCACATGTCCAGAACCAGAGGCCTTCTTCCTTGCCTTTAACTTCCCTCTAAGCACAAAGGCCTTGGCCTGTGGCTCCCACATGGATACCGTGTAGTTGAGTGAACCTGAAGAATCATATCCCACACAATGCAGCCTTGGCTAAAAATGAATACTCAGTGGTGTACATATACCCAATGATACAGAAACATAATGGAATAGTATTCAGTCTTAAAAAAGGATACAGTCCTCATCCAGCTACAACATGAATGAATCTTGAAAACATGATGCTAAGTGAAAGAAGCCAACACAAAAGGCGACATGCATGATCCTACTGGTCTGATGCATCTAGAACAGGCAAATTCATAGAGATGGAAAGCAGAATGGAAGTTATCAGAAGCAGAATGGAGGTTATCAGGGGGCGAGGGCAAGTGCATAGAGAGTTATTGTTTAATGGGTGCAGAATTTCTGTTAGGGATGATAATAAAGTTCTGGAAATGGATAATGGTGATGATTGCACAACTTTGTAAATGTACTTACTGCCACTGAATTTTATACTTAAAAATGCTTAAAATAGTAAACTTTATGTTACGTGTATTGTACCGTTTTACCATGCACAGACACAAAATTGCCCAGCCTGGCAAATGAGATTTGCTTAAAAAGATGTCACCAATAAATAAAGTTTAGAAAATAAGACTGCCACAGCTACCACATTGTCTAAGTCATGAAATGCCCAATAAGAACAGGGATTGGCAAACTTTCTGTCAAAGGATCAGATAGTGAATATTCTAGGCTTTACAGACTGCAGGGTCTGTCTAACATCCCTCGAAGTCTGTCATTGAGTCTGCAAAGTCACTGCAGGAAACATGTAAATGAATGAGCATGGCTGATTTCTCAGCCAATTTTTATTCATGGACACTGAATTTGAATTTCTTATAATTCTCACATATCGCAAAATATTGTTCTGTTTTTGACCTTTTTTCTAATCACTTCAAAATGTCAAAACTATTCTTAGCTCATGGACCTTATAAAGTCAGACAGATTTGGCCTCTAGGCCGTAGTTTGCTGATCCCTGAGCTAGACTCCCAAATCAAGGCTGAGACAATACCGTACTGGTAACATGTGGAATCTCTTCCAATATTAGAGATGGTTTTCCATGACGAGTGGGAAACGTCCTCCTTGGAAAACCCGTTCTCCAGTGGCTCAGGCAGCATGAGGCGTTCTACAATTGAGACAAACCTGAAGTTGGTGCTCATTTTCCCTCTTGAAACTTGGCCGCACTATCGGATCAGGCCTCTAGGGCTAGCAGGATGCTCCATTGATCCAACCAGGGAGAAAATCCATTTGATTCACTACAGGACGCTAAGAATGCTTTTTAACATCTCTTACAGGATTATTTTTTTTTTACTGCAACAGACACTTCAAATAAAGCAAAAAGCATATGCAAGAAAAAAAGAATGAAAGAAAAGAAGAACGATTGTGGTAAAATTTTTGGAAAGCACATTCTCAGGAAGGGAAATTTCCCTTGCTACTAAAATAAAATGCCAGGCATAATTTTTTAAAAATAGTAATGGCATACTTTCTGGAAGGAAATTTGCAAGGAAAGAGGATAGGGGCTTCCCAACACTACTAAAATAAAATGATTCAGGCATCTACCTCATTGTATACATGACCAGATTCATTGGATGAGTAGAATTTAATTCAGCAAATTTTACTGAGCATCTACTTTGAGTTAAACACTTGAGACACAAGGTTCCCTCATGTTCATACTCTGAATATCCAATTCATATTCTGAGTTTGTTTGTTGGTTTGGAGGGGTGGCTGCTGAGAGAGGTGGGTCACAAGGTATAAATTATTCCAGATTTTCTAATTATAAAAACTTAGTTTATATCATAGCTGTTCCTGCCTCCCACAGCCCTTAAACAAGAGGCATTTCTTCTCATATCAACTGCTGCTGTTTGAAAATAGAGCCTGTGGTCAGTGACTCTAATATCCCCTGCTGGGCAACGGACAGAGGGATGCAGTAGGGGGCCCTCTCTCTGTCCACGTGCCTGGAGTGCTCCTTCAAATGGCTCAGAGATCCCTTTGAGATTTAAGGGCTGCTGATGGGGGAGCGTCACAGGTCCTCGGCCGGGCTGCTTCCTTGAACTTGGCCTTCTTCTAATTTTTAACATCTCTCCCTCTTTAGTTCTCAGATTCCTCCTCTCATTTTTGTGTCTGAAGTCTCTGTATTAGCTTGTGGTGCCATTTCATCAACACATTAGATTACGATTGGCTCTAAGTAATTTAAATATTTGGTTACAACAAAGACAGCCACAGCCTGTATGTCCAGCTGAGCTCAGAAAGACCTTCCTTCATTAGTTCTAACTTTATTTCTCATAAAATAGGAGGCCATTTGAGTAAAATGATAGTGGAAAAATTTTTAAACAGAACCAGCAAATAAACATGGTCTTTATGAGTTGTAACTTAATCCCCAGCTGATGTCATGTTTCATGTTTCAACTGCCAGAAAATGCCTGACATCTATATATCAGGCAGATTTATGGAGACTTCAGGGTAAGAGTTAAGAGGATCCCTTAAATAAAGGATAGTGTGTTGGTCTGGGGGTAATTTGGAGCCGCTGTTATCCATAGATTGAAATGCGCACATTTGGGTAAATTATAGGAATATGCCTTTCCACTTAATCTCTTTTTTATGTTCCAAAAGTCTTTAGATCTGGGAGGCGGGTGCATGAGGTAAGGGAGGCAGGGGTGGGGAGAGACAGAGAGAGAATGAGAGAGCACTCAAAATATGATTCTCTTTTGCCCCTATTTGGTCATTGATGTTTCTTTGGCAATACTAGAGAGAAAAGCAAAGATCCTGCATTGCAAACCTCAGAATCATAAACCGCACACAGGCTCTCACTCCACACAAGCATCTCTTGGTGGCAATATGGTTGTGTTGGCTACAGGAGGTGACCAAGGACATGGCACCCTGGTAGTTTCCTATCAAGAAATCCTTGCTAAATCTGCCTATGACAGCAGTTACCCCACAAGGACAGAGTTTTCCCAACATAAACCTCTCTTTATATTGTACAAGTTGGGAGCCAATTATCCTAGAAAAATGGTTTTGAAATAGCCCCAGAAAAAAAATGATTCACTTAGTTTTAACATGCATTGACTGTAGATTTGCACTCAAGTTTCTCATAGGTCTACTCTGGTGAATTAGCAAGAATAAATTATACTAGCTGATGTAACAAACAGCCCCATATTTCAGTGGCTTAACACAGTAAGGGTCTATCTGTTGCTTATATCATAGACCTACTGGATGTTCAGAAGGTGCATTTCTACATGGTGATTCAAATACCCAGTGTTGGTACAACTGGTGACTTTGTAATCTGCAAAGACTTGGAGTACTCTACCACATACTCGGCATCCTCCTAGGAAATGAAAAAGAGAGAGACAAGCCAGGAGAGCTTCATGCGAGGTTTAATGGATAATTGGCCAGACTCGGTCACATGGCTCCATTTTACCTGCAGAAGGTGCTGGAAAATGTGGAGTAGCTCTGATCCCAGGAAGGACAACTGGCTTCCAGCTTCCATTTTGATACAGAAACCACTGTGCTGCACTGCTGAGTGGCTTCTGGGATTTCCTCAGAGACTAAAGTAATTGAAATAACAAAAACAAAATTTTTTTTTACATTATATCTCATTGACAATGGGTTTAATTTTCCTCAGCACTCACACCTATCCTATGAGGGAGGCAAGGCAAGTATTGTTGTCTCTACTTTTACATGGGGCTCTGAGTGGGAGCAGGGACTAGCCTGTGCCCCAGGACACAAAACAAATGGGACAGAACTTGAATCAGAACCCAGGTATCCCTGTATTGGATTTGCAGTTTTTACTACTGTACTAACAGAATAGGAGTAGATGAAGTGGGGAACGGGGTGAGGAAGGAAAAGTGAGCTCCTCAACTGAGTTGGGAACTAGATGGAGTTGGAAGATTAGTTCTGGTTTTATCCAGGTGTTGGTAAGGATTTATAGGATGCTTGAGGGGTGAGACATGAAATTATTTCAGTTCTCTGCTTTGAGGCTAAAAGCCAGCTTAATTCAGAGATCCACTCCCTGTATGTTTCCATACACCTTTGTTTTTAATTTCTCATCTTTCTTTCACTTCTTTTCTTTCATTTCTCTCTTTTGGAAATGAAAGCATCACTTTTTGTTGTGGTATGTGAATATAACAATACTAAATGGTTACAACAGCAGCCAAAGTACAAGAGGGAGAGCTCTTGTGACCTCCCATAAATGAAAGGTGGCTCTGAAAGAATGAAAAACAGTTGCAACACAACGGACATAATGGGAGGGTTAAGGTTAGAATCCTTGTGTGTGTTGATTTCCACAGCTGGCACAATCGTAATAGAATGTTTTCATCCTTCATGCCACAGAAAAAGCAGAGCTCAAGCCTCTTTGCTCTGGGTATGCAGCCTCAAAGAAGCGTTGTAAGCCTTCATAATCATGATTTCAAAGAGGTTTGTGGAAATATTTTATTAATTCTTATAAAGAAATCCTTTTTTCTTAATTTTTTTCATTAACTTTAGACATTTACTTGCAATTACATTTGTTCAGTGAATACAATGACAGAAATTAATAATTCATAGCTTTTGTCAGGGAAAATTTTAAAAAAAGGACCGTTGTTCAATCAAATACAACTTTAAATGCACAATCTTTATTTAAATAAGATTTAAAAAATAAATAATGGGGAATGTTATTGTACTTCCTAGAAACCTCTTCTTTTCCAAATTACATCTATGCTATACCCAGTGACATGAAATCTTGGGTTGTTCAGAGTACATCATGAAAATAACAGGTTCAGGTCTAATAATCTAAACTGGGGGAAACTTGACTCCAGCTCAGTATTTGTGGGACTGCCTGGATCTTCTGGGCCCTTGTGGTTGGTGGCAGAGAGTAAGAACATGATAAAGTTGGAAGAAATCAAAAAGATTATGCCTTCTTGACAACCCTTCCTGTAACTACTGGGGAAATTAAGGTCCACAGAGAGATAGTGTATTAGTCCATGGTCGCACTACTATAAGGAACTACCTGAGACTGGGTAATTCATGAAGAAAGGAGGTTTAATGGACTCACAGTTCTGCAAGCTGCACAGGAAGCATGGCTGGTGCAGCCTCAGGAAACTTACAATCATCATGGAGGAGAGGAGGAAGCAGGCACATCCTACATGGTGGAGCAGGAGACAGCAAGTGAAGGGGGAGGTGCTACACACTGTTAAACAACCAAATCTCGTGGCAACTCACTCACTATCACGAGAACAGCAAAGGGGAAGTCCACCCCCATGATCCAATCACCTCCCCCAAAGCGCTTCCTCCAACATTGAAGATTACAATTCAACAGGAGATTTGGGTAGGGACACAGAGCCAGACTGTATCAGACAGGGAGACTTTTGAGTTCACACAGGGAGTTAGTGGCAAAAATGGGCCTGGTGTGTAGGTGTCCTGACCTCTCAGCCCAAGCTTTGTCAATCTGTGATGCTATCTTTATCATTCCACCAGGACCTGCCTAACAAACAGTACCTGTGGACTGAGATTTTAGGTGTGTTAGGCAGACCAAACATTTCATCCCAACTGCCTAGCAACTTATCTGAAATTCTATCACGCTTCCCTTGTTGAAATGCAAATATCTATCACTAGAAATTAACTTAGGTGGAAAAGAAGGGTAGGAAATAAGGCCAAGGCCTGGCAGAAATAAGATGACATGTGGAGTGGTGACAAGCTCCGCAGTTAGGTCAAAAGACAGTGGATGAGATAAGGTCTCTAGGGCTCTGTTCCTCATCCTGCCTGTTCCAACTGATAAGGAGTAAGAATCCGGCTGAAAAATCAATTCTGCCCTTTACTTGTCCCAGTCAAAAGGATGACAATGGACTCTATCTGAAAAAGAAAGAAAGAAAGAAAAGTCAAATTCTTAAAAACTTCCAGGGAATTTCTAGCTCATCAGTAAGACTTGCAAGGGCAGTTTAACGTAATGGTTAAGAATGTCTCTAGGTTTTAATTAAAAAAAAAAAAAAAAAGAGGCTGGGCATGGTGGCTCACGCCTGTAACCCCAGCACTTTGGGAGGCCGAGGCAGGTGAATCATGAGGTCAGGAGATCGAGACTATCCTGGCTAACATGGTGAAACCCTGTCTCTACTAAAAAGAAAAAGAAAAAAAAAATTAGCCGGGCGTGGTGGCAGCTGTCTGTAGTCCCAGCTACTTGGGAGGCTGAGGCAGAAGAACTGCGTGAACCTGGGAGGCGGAGCTTGCAGTGAGCCAAGGTGGTGCCACTGCACTCCAGCCTGGGCGACAGAGCGAGACTCCGTCTCAAAAAAAAAAGAAAAGAAAAAAGAAGATGAGATTTTATTCTGTTGCCCAGGCTGGAGTGGCATGATTATACATCACTGCAGCCTTGAACTCCTGGGTTCAAGCAATTCTGCCACCTCAGCCTCCTGAGTAGCTAGAACCACAGGCATAAGACCCCATACCTAGGTAATTTTTAAATTTTTTTTGTAGAGATGGGGGTCTCACTATGTTGCCCAGGCTGGTCTTGAACTCCTGGCCTCAATTGATCTGTCTGCCTTGGCCTCCCAAAGTGCTGGGATTACAGGTACTCAGCTTAGGTTTGAATCTTGATTCAGTCAGCTAACAGTTCTGTGTTTTGGGAAAACCATTACTAAGATCTCCAAGTCTTTATTTGTAAAATGAGGATGTATCAGTTAGCTATTGTACTGTAACAAACCACCCCAAAACTCAGAGCCTTAAAACAGCAGTTATTTATTCTCATGCATCTGAGGGTTGGCTGTGGAGGCTTTGCTTCTCACTGCAGTCTGTGGGTTAGTAGTGGTGACTCTGCTATATGTGTCTCTCATCATCCTCCTGGAACCAGCAGACTAGCTGGTTCTTCTCAAGGTGAGAGCAGAGCTGCAAAAAGGCAGGAAGAAATGTAGCCTTTGAAGGCCATGGCTCAGAACTGGCACTGTGTACTTTTAATTATGTGTTGCTGGCCAAAAGCTAAAGTAAAGTCAAGAGATATGAAAGGAAGTTCTGCCCAAAATGAGGCTATGGCAAAAATGTGGATGAAGTGAGCAGTGAAGAATTGGGCCCTCAAATGTAATTTACCATCAAGAATAATAAAAGTACTTTCTCATTGCATTGCCCTCACAATTAGTGTTGAAAGTGTCTGTAAAGTGCTTATGAGGGCTGTGCCCTCTCAGAGAATAGTAGGATGCCTGGAGGTGGGCCCTTTACTGACCTCTCAGTAAGGTCAGTAATGAGGCTGCAATGAAAAATTTGGGGCTAAGGATTTTCCTCTGATTTGGGTAGCTGTTAGAGGGGGTGTCTTCCAAAGGTGAGGAAATGTGCAGTCTTCCTGGATCCATCAATTTCCTGCTTCCAAGTACAGTATTGGTCCTTACCCCACACACCAAAGAAAACAAATGGATTTGATTAGCAAATACTTTCATCTACATCCTAATTGAAGTCTCTGGGACTTCCTTGTTTTGGAAAATCCCATTTTAATGCACTGCACATCAGGTAGCCAAAAGAATTTCCTCTCCCATCAGCTACCCTGTCCCTCCCAAACCAGGGAGTTTATCCATCATTTTCTCACCAGTCCCCTCAGTCTGTTTCTAGGTAGATGTATCTAGGCTGATGGCTGGAAGATTCTCATGTAGGTTTTGACTCATCCCATGAATCACTCAATCCCAATGCATTTACAACAGAGGCAAAGGACAGCTTTCAGTGGTGCCCCGTCCAGATGTCCTCGCTCTGTGGAGCTATCTACTCCCTGCCAGGACCCCTGAGATGCAAAGCCCACTCTCCCTGGTAGAGGCTGCTGCAGCGAAACTAAATTGTAGCTGTGAAGGTGACCACTTGGCCATCTGAAAAGTCTGACCGGTTGGCACACTGGTGTCTCCAAATGAGCCAGCAGGAAACGGGGTTTCCTAAAACTTGGTTTTAAAGCACTTAGAACAGGAAACCATTTCCCATGCATGTTAGATCTCTCTAATGACCAGCTAACTAGAAACAGGCTAGAAACAGGCTATCTTAATACTCTGCCCCGAGCCATTACAAATGGCTTTCTTTCCAGACTTCATTAGAATATTTACTGCGATTTAGATAGAAGACTTTTGACACTGCAGTCATAAAATTTACAGGGAACCATCTTTTTGTTTTTTGTTTGTTTTCCTTTTTTTTTTTTTTTTCAGTCTAAGAAGAACTTGGAAGAAGTGAGGAAAGCCCTGGACTCCCCCAGCCACCAATTTCACTCATTAGTGGCCTTTGTGTCTCACGACCTCTAGTTAAGAAAATAAACATCCCTGTGGTAGTCCAATAAATTGCCTTCAGAAAAAAACAGCTCGATCTCTTTTTTGTCAACTCCTACCTCTTTCAGAATTACAGCAAGAAAGAAAAAATTTGCAATGTGTGCACCTTCCACATGTTAAGTTACTGAATCTTCAAAACCATCTTCTAAATGGGCACGATCATTATCCCCATTTCATCTCTGAGAAAATTGAGACCAGAAGTCACCAAAAGCCACAGAGCTAGTGAGTGACAGAGCTAAGATTGGCATCCAAGTGACACTGAAACACAGCTCTCTCTGACCGCCTTCACTGCTTGTACTTATCCTCACAGCAGATCCCATCTGCACAGGCAGTAGCTACTCTATGAAAAAGAACTTTGGACCCACTTTCACATTGTCTTAAATTTTATGCATCTAATACCTTCATAAAAATGATTGATCATAGCTCCAACAAAATTGACGTTAAGTCTCCAATCAGAGAAAGGTCACTGTGGAACATTGATGTTGCACTGTTTGCAATAGTGCAATATTCAGTTGATCTTGTAATTGCTGAGTGGTGACATCAGCCATTAAGAAAATATAGCAGGGTAAATGAATATTTATATAAATATTGATGGAGGACATTGGGAAAGTCACTAATTTGATTGCGTGGTCAGGGAGGGATACTGATGAGGGGGCATTGGAGTGGCATTCTGATGAGGGGTCATTCTGCGGTGGTGGGGAGTGTATGATGTGTTTGAAGAACAAGTGGCCCCAAGCTGGGTGTGGTGGCTCATGCCTGTAATCCCAGCTCTTTGGGAGACCAAGGAGGGTGGATCACTTGAGGTCAGGAGTTAGAGACCAGCCTGGCCAACATGGTGAAACCCCATCTCTACTGAAAATACAAAAATTAGCTGGGCATAGTGGCAGGCACCTGTAATCCCAGCTACTTGGGAGGCTGAGGCAGGAGAATTGCTTAAACCCAGGAGGCAGAGGTTGCAATGAGCTGAGATCACGCCACAGCACTCCAGCTTGGCTGACAGAATGAGGCTCTGTCTCAAAAAAAAACAAAACAAAACAAAAACAAGTGGCCCCAGGTATCTCTGACGGTGTTCATGTGGTCTAGTGTTGCACTCATAACTTTAGGTAGTCAAAGGTTAGTCCCTGTGGTCTAAGGTTGCATTGATAATCTTTGGTATTTAAAGTTCAAAGTTCTCTATCTGTAGTATTACTGACAAGAAATCTGCATTCCTTCATCACATAGTTTCTCTGGTGTCAAAAACATCTCCACTGAGTCTCATTTTGACGTTATACCTTTTGTTTTTATTACAGGATGTATGAAAAATGCTTCTCTACTCTCAGTGAGGCATTGTAGAATACACAGCCCTCTATGCCACTCTATGAAGAGAGCCAAGAAAAAGAAGATCACTCCTAAAAGCAGTGTGCTTTCCCTCAGTAAGTAATAAAGAGCACACAACCTATCATGTTTCTCCCTTTTTGCCTTGATTCCTAGGAAGCTCAAGGTTAAACTGAATATTCAATTAAAACAAAAAAATTAGCTTTAGCCTTCAAGGCTTTTGAGCATTTCTAATGCTTAACCATGAATCTGCTTTTCATTGCAAGGAGCCTCTAGTTCTCCTTGACTGGTGTATAAATAACACATGCACATAAAATCATGTGTGCCAAGAATATAAGAAGTGATGATCTGCCTAAAAATACACTTTTGTTTCTATCATTAGATGCTCTAGATAAGCCATTGTTTATTATTCCATTTACGTGGAGGCCAACTGTGTGACCAGATTGGATCAAAAAAAGAGAAAGAAACATTGCTATAGACCAATATGCTAATGTTTCCCTCCCCCAGTGAATTACATCCTTCCCTCCCCCAATGAATCACATCCTTCCCTCCCCCAGTGAATCACATCCCTCCCTCCCCAATGAATCACATCCCTCCCTCCCCCAATGAATCACATCCTTCCCTCTCCCAATGAATCACATCCCTCCCTCCCCAATGAATCACATCCCTCCCTCCCACAATGAATCACATCCCTCCCTCCCAAAATGAATCACATCTCCCATATTCTACCACCTTGTGTTATCTCCTCTCACAAGAACACTGGGCTTGGCCATGTGACGTGTCTTAGCCAATGAGACATCAACAAATATGCTGCAAGCAAAGGCTTGACAAGCAATCTCTATGGTATTGCCTTCTTGAAATGTGTCTGTCACCACCTAAGACAGCCAGGTCTATCCTCCTCGAGGATGAAAGATAGTATGGAGAGAGAGTCCCAACCATTATAGCTGATCCTCCAGCTCCATGCAGACTCAGGAGTGAGCCCAGCTGAAACAAGCAGAGGAACCCTCCAAGCAAGTGAAAAGAGTAATGGGAATCGAGAAATCGAGAAATCTTAGTTATTCCAAACCTCAGTTTTAGGGTGGCTTGTTGCATAGCACTAGATAATGAATACAGATATCCAAATATTACTTTTAGGGCCCAAATTCTAGAGAATTGTTACTAAATATTTGGGTTCAGTGAGTACTTGGTACATCCCTTAAAACATCAAGGTCCCCTGAAGGACTCATGTTTCCAAGAAGTAAAATACACCAAGAACACACATTTTCTGAGAATCTACCATATAGAAGGCATGTCTCTTGGCCCAGGTGAGTGCTTTGATAAAAATACATAACCACTATCTTCAACAAGCTTAAGTAGATGATAATGCCAAAATAATTTAGATAGTCTGGGATTGGCAGGAGAACAGAGAGAGATATGAAAAAGTAGAATAATCTAAAAACAGATTCTAATAAATACTAGCATGCAATATGTAGTAAAAGCAGCAACCATATCAAAAGCAAACCAAAAAAAAAAAAAAAAAGAAAAAGAAAGGAAAAAATGTTCCATACATAGCACTAGAATAATATTAGCTAATAGAAAAAATAAATGAAGTTAAGACCTCATCTCATATATACAGAGCACTCATGTATAGGGAATATAGAGAGTACTCACAGTCAGTAATATTATATTGATTTTCATAATTATTCAGAAATTTTAATACCTGTTTATGGAACTGAAACTGAAGAACAAGTGGCCCCAAGCTGGGCGTGGTGGTTCATGCCTGTAATCCCAGCTCTTTGGGAGACAGAGGTGGGTGGACGACTTGAGGTCAGGAGTTAGAGACCAGCCTGGCCAACATGGTGAAACCCTGTCTCTACTAAAAATACAACCAGAAATCAGTCATAAAATGAGTATTTATATACCACATTAATTGGTAAATGTTGGAAATCAGGGCTTTTTTGAGAATGTTTTTTGAGAATTATAGACACCATTGACAATGGAAAAGATTTATATATTTGGCCACACATGTATTGAAAGTTAGTTTATAGAAAATTTAGGAAATGCAGTTGACTAGATAGTATATCTCGTTTATGTGGGAAAATATAGGTATGTATAGAAAAATGTCAAAAGAAAATATTTCACTGTACTTTTTTCAGTCTGTGACTTCCAAATTTTCCACAATGAGACATATGTTGCTTCTGTCATCAGTCAAAAAATAAAAATAGAACAAAAAATTCTTTAAAAATCTCATTTTCCAAAAAGAAAATAAAAAGTCTTTCTCCTCTAAAACAGTAAAAACTGTAAATACTATTAATATCATGGCCGGCATTGGGTTTGAAATTGAAGTATATTTTAGCATTGAACCCTCACCACATTCTCGGTGGGCAGATGATAATATCAAGGCTTGAAAAAGTGGAGTGACTTGGCTGAGGTCATGGAGCCTGTAAATGGCAGCATATACGTTTGAGTTCTTTTCACCACATAACACTTTTTCAATAGTAAGTTGTGACAGATGCTAAAAATCATTTAAAATCGCTGATTCTCATAAAATCCCCATAGGTCTCTCAAGCCTGGACACAGAGGCTATTTATTCTCATTTTAGGTGGACGTCTGTGGAGCATGGTGAAATCAGCCAATCAGAACGTGCGGAGGCCCACTCTAGAGGCACACAGGGAACTAGAATGAGTGAACGCCTGAGAGTTCAAGACAGCAAGCTGCTTTGAGCCCACCAAGGAATGCTGTGACTGTTTTTGTCTTGGCCAGGTGCAGTGGCTCATGTCTGTATTCCCAGCACTTTGGGAGACTGAGACGGGTGGATCACAAGGCCAGGAGTTCGAGATCAGCCTATCCAACATGGTGAAACCCCGTCTCTAATAAAAATACAAAAATTAGCTGGGCGTGGTTGTGGGCACCTGTAATCCCAGCTACTTGGGAGGCTGAGGCAGGCGAATTGCTTGAACCTGGGAGGCGGAGGTGGCAGTGAGCCAAGATCACGCCACTGCATGCCAGCCTGGGAAACAGAGCAAGACCCTGTCTCGGAAAATAATAATAAAAATAAAAGACAGAAAATTTCAAAAATACAGAGCGCATCTTGTTCCCTGACGCATTCCCACTGCTTAGCTCTTTGCTGGTCATTGTGGCTCTTAATACATACATTTTGGATAAGTGAAGAATGGAAGCAGGGAGAAAAGGAAGGCAAATGGAAAAGGCAGGAGAACAATAGGAAGGTGAGAGATTGGGGCAAGGAAGAAAGGAAAACAGAAGAAAATTAACAAAAAGCAAACATAAGAAGTAAAACCATAGCAATACAGGGCCATTGAGTGTATAAGTCTTGGGCTGCCACCCCCAGTTGCCTGTGAGTGGCCATCAGTAATATTACAGCCAGGACAAGAGTGGACGACAAATCATCAGACAAAGTAAATACTCAGTATAATCTCTTTTAGAAGACATGAATAATATGAAGTACATTTTAGAAATATTTCTATCAGAAGTGGTTAGGTTTGGCATTTAGATGGACTGATAAGAACCATCTAGAAAATTCATTTTCCTAGAACAGGTCATTCCCAAACCACAGAGGAATCATTATTATTTATTATGGACACATTTTTATTCAGACAAATTCTGCAATGGTACTGATAAAAATGGACCATTTCAATGGTCTGTTTATATAACCATGTCACAGGTGGTATCAGCATTTCACTAGCATTTGGAAAAAAGTTAGACTTTCCTGGAGAGTTACGCTTTGTGGTTTTTTTGGTTGTTTGTGTGTGTGTGTGTGTCTGTGTGTGTTTTGTTTTATTTTACCACAAATTATGTTTATCTCTCTGTGTATCCTCTTGAATTTTAATCAATCTTCTTTGCTGCTTGACCTTAGAATGATTATTTTTTCAACCCTAAGCCAGAATCAAGAAGCTGGCAGATATTGCAATGATCACCAAATCCAGAGTTGGAGAAATCCAGGTTGTCCTTCTTCCCCGTGGTTATTTACTAAGACCTGGTCACTTCACTTTACCTCAGCATTTCAGCATTTTCATCTTTAGGATGAGTATAATAACAGCTGCTCCCTCAAAGTATTTCTGTGAGTAAGAAATGACATAATGCTCAAGTCCAGTTCATTCAACAGTACCTGGCACTCAGGAAATGGAAACTATAATTATAGACTTTAGCACAAAATATGACTTTCAAAGTTTTATTGGGATTGTATTTTTTTTTAATGTTGATTCTTGGGCTTTTTTTAAAGTTAGAAATAAAACACAGACTCCAAATCTCCTGATAAGTTGCCGGTTTCTAAACTCATCTTAAACTCTAGGTCATCTCTGGAGTGCTGATTAGCTAAAACTCAACAAGATTTTATAGTTATACATGAAGTTGGATAAGCGATATTTAAATTGCAATCTTTATTTTTGACTGGAAATAATTTGTTGGAGTTATTACACAGTTGTTAAGCCTCTGAATCGTACAGCAGAATGAACATTCTTCTCTCAGGTAGGGGATTCCAAATCATAATTGAATTTGTTATAGGTTATTTTGATCCAAAGTTTAGTGAGAGCATTGGTTTCACAATTCCAATTCTAGTTTGCCATTTCCTTCAGAAATATTTGATTCCTCTTATTCTTGTCCTCCGGATACCAGATTCGATATACACGCCAAGACCAAGTAAACAAACATAACTCCAAAATCCAATAAATCGCTCCCATTCAGATCCATGTTTAGAAAACCCACAATCTATGCCTTCTGACCCAATGATTGATGACACAGTCCTCCTGCTGCCCTTTTCAAAAGCAAGCCAAACAGGAACTCAAGAAAGGAGGAACCGTCGGGAAGCCCAAAGCTGGGATGTCCCTCCATCGCAGAACGGAAGCTCTCATCCTCAAACCCTGTATTTACAGATGGGCATTTAATTTGTAAAGGAAAGGTCCTCATAAAAAGTGTTGTACTCTTTCCCCCAGCTTTCAGGCTTGCTCCTTCAATCCAGCTAGCTCTGTGGTTTCTTTTTAACAGCCAGAAAGGTTCACAATATTCTACTTATTGACAGTCTTTTGTCTCCCGTTGGCCTTTCTTTTAGATGAATAACATGATGTCATGGACAGGGAAAGTGGGAAAGGTGCATTAGTTACAGAGACCCCAGTTCTTGTGCAACTCCCATCTGTGTCCATCAGTATGTCTTTAGCTGGGTCCCATTTATTTCAGTGGGCCCACTCGTTCTTATTTTGGCCTCCAGTTTGGGCATAAGGGGCAAATAAGACATCTTCTAGGGAATCCTACCCCACCATTGGGTTTCAATGAGCTTCTCTTTTCTATCCTTTCAGGACTTATTCTGTAGGAAACGCATAGGTCTCTGAATCATACATTTCCCTACCCTAAAATTTTACCAAGATTTGTAACACAAGGCAGATCTGCCAATGAGAGAAATGAACCAACTGCTTTTTTTCCATGAAGAAAAAGCTATAGTGCCTAATTTGTTCTCAAGCTTGTCTTTGAAAGAACACCTGCTCCCTTTGCTGACAAAAAGGAAATTGCAGGGGCTTCCAATTTTCAAGTTATTGAACTTACAAGAATCCTTATTTTTGTTTATCTCATGCTTTCCACCCAAAAACCATCCTTTGAGTCCCTCTTCCCCTAAAAACTTTGCCAGAATCATCTAGTCTGCACACCTCTCTCACTTCTCAGAGCATTTGACATCTATTTTATTCATTTTGGGAATTGATAACATACTGTTTTGTACTTATTTCTAATTACCTTTTCCATGAGAGTCACCTTAATCTTGTGTAGATGCCTCAAGAACAGAGACCATGTCTTAAACTCCTCCTGTTCTTCATATGATAACTCTTACTTCCTAAACAATCTAAATATATATTAGATGGCCAACGAATACCTGTTAAATTGGATTTCTATAATGAATGCTTTGACAAAGTCTGTATACTTTCATAGATGCATTAAAGGTAAAGAGAAGTAGAAAGTAAAACTAGGTTGGGCGCGGTGGCTCACACCTGTAATCCCAGCAATTTGGGAGGCCGAGGTGGGCAGATCACTTGAGGCCAGGAGTTCAAGACCAGCCTGGCCAATGTGGTGAAACCTCGTCTCAACTAAAAATACAAAAATTAGCCAGGTGTGGTGGCAGGCACCCGTAATCCCAGCTACTTGGGAAGCTGAGGTGGGAAAATTGCTTGAACTGGGAGGTTGACGGTGCAGTGAACCAAGATCGTGCCACTGCACTGTAGCCTGGGTGACAGAGTGAGACAAAAAAAAGGAAGGAAAGAAAGAAAGAAAGAAAGAAAGAAAGAAAGAAAGAAAGAAAGAAAGAAAGAAAGAAAGAAAGAAAGAAAGAAGGAAAGAAAGAGAAAGAAAGAAAGAGAAAGGAAGAAAGACTAGATCTTTTTCAGCAATTAATTCACAAAATAAAAACACATTAACTTTTTATTTAAAAACTCATTGAATTATTAGGATTGAAAACATCTTATCTGGTACAAATTTCCATCCAAGTTTGAATTCTTACTAACCTTTCTTAAGAAGTTATTGAAAGAAGCCTTTTTTAGGACGTTAGATATAGTCATCACAAAAATTTCAAATAAATCAAAAAAAAAAGCAGAAAAAGAAAACAGAAATAAACTACTCTTCATAAGCAATTGTAGTATATGTTACACATATGTATTTAAAACACACACATGGGCTCAGTAGGAACCTCATTTTCTGTCACTTGCTCCAAGTTATATTCCAGGTAATTGGTCAGAGGGATTAAAAGTGCTGGGAGACAGTGAGTGTTTAATCGCCTCACACCTGCCTTTCTGTAAAACTGCAGCCTATTCCTGTTCTGTAACCTCTAAAACTCTCCACCAGCAATTTACTGATGCAGCCAATTAGACAAAGGAGGCAAGATTTCGGAAGCACTTTCAGAGGGATCAGTCATTCTTGGGCCTACAACACAACGAGCCTGACCGCTGAGCTTCTCGGTGAAAACATTGGCAGCTGTCTTCTAGGATGGAGCTTAGTGGAATTCCTTTCACATTTTGAAATTACTAGCTCCAGGATACATTGTCATCCAGAAATATGTGGCCAGATCATCATGCAATCTTGCCTCTTTCCCCAAATTCTCATCTCTATCTGGTTACTTCTAAAGGACAGGTTTCATCCCATTGGGATTTCCACTGGCAAAACCCCCATCGTTAGAACAGATCCTTTGACAATGTCTAGAGTTCAAAAGTAGCATAGTAGTTAGTGTGATGGATGAAAATTGCATCTATTTAAATTGAGATCTATTTAGAATCGCAAATGATCATTAGTAAACATGCAGGATTAACAACTACTCAATAATGATGTTTCCTTACTTACATTTTCATTTTTAATAATATCTTGATCCTCCTGGTCTTCTTACTATGTTTTGGCCTGTTTATTAAAACGTTACCTATAAAATGCTTAAGTCCCAAAGAATTTCAGCAGGCAAGAAACATGAAGCAGTAGCTTATTATATCAAGACCCTTAATTAATATTTTTTTTTCCAGATCTGAACACTGAGGTTCGTAGGTGACAGATAATGCTCCTGGCCAACACAGGATCTCATTTGAAGCTGACAGAGGAACTATTCGTGGATAGGCCATTCCTTTCTGCTGTAAGAATCAGTGAGCAAAGGAAAGAGATTCATGTGCCATTTCATTGGCTTAAGGTATTTTTCTGATATAACAGAATTTTGGGGCCAAATGCCTGCTCAGCATTCATTTTCATGGCTGTGTTTCCTAACAAATATCTACTACCTTTTACTGATTCCAGTCAAATAAGGGACATAAATAATTTTTAAAAAATAAAAAGAAAGGAACAAAAATCTTGACATTTTGACCAGGATTCTGGTTGAGTCTTGTAAGAAAAATGGCCATGGATGATTTTTAAGTAAACGTATTTTCAAGGCTTTGTTTGCTTTTAAATCAAGTTTTGTAAGAACGCAATAGCAATGCGTGATTAAAAAGCTGCTAGTTAGTTTTCTCTTTGTCAGTCACTAGAAGACAAAAATTAAAGCTCACGAAATTTTGCATCTTATCAAATTTGCTCATTTAAATTAATAAGAAATACCTATGTAATATTTATACTAGAGGTTGCTTAAGCTTTCAAGACACCTTTAAAATGTGATAATTTGGAAGTTGTTTGATTAATGTGCTCATTTGACAGCTTCAGTTTTTTTTAAAGAAATTTAAGTAATTAGATTTGCTCTTATATTCAGATATATTAATACTTTCAAGCAGGGCTCTGGGGGGGTGCCTTATTTAAGCACACTCCCAAAAAATGCAACAAACTTAAAATGACACTACAGGTTAGTGCAAATTAGGAGGTATTATCAAACCCCATTCTCTATAATCTTCTTATGGTGTGTAAAAAGATCCACATCCCTTCAAAACTTAGATCTCCAAACTTCATATGACTAAAGCAAAACATCCAAAAATATGTTTATATAAAAAAGAGATCAACAGAAAGGAATTTACACTGGTAAATTATCTTTTTGGTGCTTGTTTTTGTTTGCTTGTGAAAAAATGAAAACTCAGTGTTGGTTGCAGTTAAGCTCACTTCAGGATTATATGTCCCAGAAGAATTTTGAAGATTAACTTTTTTTTTTTTTTAAAAAAAGATCTTTTACAGTCCTTTCAAAATTGCCTGGGAAAAGAAAATAAATGCAGGTGATGTGCCGATCCAATTTCCCCACTCCATTGAGAACTTTTGAAAATTATACTATTCGAAAACAGTTTTCCATAAAAAGAATTTTGAACAAATTTGAGCTTTCAATCACATATGAAAACAAGAGGCCACGCCACGTGGTGCTAGATTGGAATCCCTCTTCATTGGAATTTGTTTGAAGTACTTGGGGGAAAAATAAGGGAAAGAAACTACATTTGGTTTAGAACTGCCAGCACTAGCAGGCACTTCTCACTCCATGTGGGTGATTCTTCCACCCTCACAGTGCGCCCCCAGCAGAGTATCAAAACCATGAGGAGGAGCAGCTTTGAAGATGGAGGGCCTGGATTCCAAGATCAGCTGATGACTGACAAGCTGGTCTCCTTGGGCAGGATAATGAAGCTTCAGTTTTTCCACCTATAAAGTGGAGATGATGATCATGGTGATTACCCCCACAGAGTGGTTTTAAGGCTACATTCAGATAATTCATGGAGAACATTTAGCAGAATGTCTGGCGCATGGGAAGAACTCAATAAATGCTATTAACTATTACAGAGGGAACACTGCGAACAAATTGAATCATGTTACAGGCTGAGGAGAGAAGCCCGAGCTAGCAAAAATGATTGGCAGTGTATCTTGAGAAGCACAGGAACACTTTGCCTTCAGAGAGTTTTCAGCTGAAAAGTTATAGGTAGCTATTTCACACCAGGCAGGGGAAAAGGGAGCTGAACAAAAAAGTCAGGGTGTTAAGAGAAGAGGTGGTCTGCAGAAAATAGAAATAAGAGTAGAAGCTAAGAAGCAGCACAGAAGAGTAGAAATTCTTTGGAATTAGAAAGTTCGAGGCCCATTTACCACTTCTGTCCATTATTAGTTGCATGGCCCTGGTCATGTGATCTGTTGTTTCCTATGCTTAGTTCCTCATTCATACAACTTGTTATTAAAGGTTACTTGGAAGGCTTGCCCTGATGTCCTAATGAAAAGGCACATAATGTGTCTAAACGTAGCACCTGAAAGTACTCTACAGACAGTAGCTCTTACTGTGAGGTGTGATACTCAGGTACAAGAGTGTCCACAATGATGGAACAGGATGGAAAAAATGGTTCAATGGCTCAGGGAATGTATTGACAAAATAAATAAACGTGAACACATGACACAGCACCATTGCCAAATTAGGAAGTAGGAGAGATGGAAACTGTTTAAAACTTTGTGAGAATGGCCAGGTGTGGTGACTCATGTCTGCAACCCTAGCACTTTAGGAGGCTGAGGCAGGAGGATTGCTTGAGCCAAGGAGTTTGAGGCTGCAGTCAGCTATGATCATGCCACTGTACTCTGGCCCGTGGGACAGAGTGAGGCACAGAAAAAGCCAACTTTCTGAGAAAACACCTGGAATTCCCTGGTGAAAAGGAAAAGTAATTTACTACACTGAATGTCATGAATGTCTTAAAAATAATAGATTAATGGAACATAATAGATAGTAGAGATTGTGTCAGAGAGTGGCTGGCTGTTCAGCACATTCAATTCCTTGGTAAAGATGGTGGAGCCTCAAGCAGCCTGGGCCCCTGAATGACTACAAGGAGCAGCCTCCCCTACTCTTACTCCCACACCTAAGTGAAAAATAAACTTACATTATGTTAAGCCACTAAAATGGTGAGATTACAATAATTGGATAGGTCTCTAAGTGGCACCCAAACTTTTCCTCTAAGCCTTTCCTTTCTAATTTTTGGTAGAATTTAATATGTAATCCAGTTTCTTCCCCATAGAAATATTTTAAATTTTGACTCTATTTTTTTGTAAAATATAAATAAGGCAAATCGTTCTTGGCATTTAATTAATTCTATTTATGGAAGTAGCTTCATCCTCAAGGAAATTATAAGGAAATCAATAACAAAGCAACTGTATGGGGTGTCTATGGTTTTAGAATATTAAAGGGCCTTTGTCAGTGAGAAATGAGATAATATGATGAATCTATGTTCATTCAAACATCTCTGTCCCAACTGAAAACTCAACACAGGGGGTACTAAAGAAAACCAACAAACCAAAGTACGAATCAGTGTTCTATTTTACATAATATTTTCAAATATATTTTTAGTGTACTATTTCAAAACAAAAAAAACCTTATTTTTTCCCTCATCATAAAAGAAATGCGTCTTTTAAAAATACTCAGATAATACACAAAATTTTTTTAAGTCAAAATTATCCATAATCTCACCTCCCAGAGGGAACTCCATTGTTAATAGGAGATACTTATTTTCCTCAAACCTCATTGACCCCAGGCAATCTCAATCAGTTTATTCTGCCAAGGCGATAAGAGGAAAATACCACAACCTTGTTTGGTTTTTTTGTTTGTTTCTTTGATTATCTAGGAGTATGAGTTATGTGTGTTTCCTTTGGCTTATTGTATATACGTTTCTTTAGTACACTTTTTTTTCAATGTTTATCTCATATTGGTTTTTAAAAGTTCTAAATAGAATATGCATGTTAATCCTTTGAAATAAGTTAATCTTTTTATTATTTTTTTAGAGACAATAAATAATAAAAATTATTTTTTTAAGGTCTCTCTCTCTGTCTCCCAGGCTGGAGTGCAGTGGCAATTTCATAGCTCACTGTAGCCTCGACAGCCCAGCCTCAAGCAATCATCCCACTTCAGCCTCCTAAGTAGCTGAGACTACTACAAGCATAAGCCACCACACCCAGCTAATTTTTAAATTTTTTTTGTAGAGATAGGGCCTCCCTATGTTGCACAGGCTGGTCTCTAACTTCTTCTCAAGCAATACTCCTGCTTCAGCCTCCTAAAGCGCTGAGATGACAGGCATGAGCCACCACACCCAGCTGAAATAAATTCAGACAATCTTCCTTGATAGAGCATTTTTTACCTTGGGAAAATATTAATAAAATGTGCATAAGTATTAGAAATACCACACATGTAGGTATTCTCTCACAGCAGGTGCCTGGTAATTTTTTTTTTCTTTTTGAGACAGAGTCTTGCTGTGTTGTCCAGGCTGGAGTGCAGTGGAACGTGATATTGGCTCACCGCAACCGCTGCCTCCCCGGTTCAAGCAATCCTCCTGTCTCAGCCTCCCAACAAGCTAGGATTACAGGCACCTGCCACCACACCCAACTAATTCTTGTACTTTTAGTAAAGATGGCATTTTGCCATGTTGTCTAGGCTAGTCTTGAACTCCTGACCTCAAGTGATCCACCCGCCTCGGCCTCCCAAAGTGCTGGGATTACAGGCATGAGCCACCGCGCCCGGCCCAGTACTTAACAGAGAAACTCTCACTAAAATTTTGCCATGATGGATATGTTAACTAATTTGATTATCATAATCGTTAAACAATTATGTGTATGGAATCACGTTGTATACCTTGAATACATACAATCTCAATTTGTCAATTAAATGTTTCTAAATTTCTGAAAATTGTTCACAGTTGTCAAGGGAAGGACCATAGGTTCAAGCTTTTGCTAATTGACCTGTGCTGTGCATATGAGATGCATTTTTTTATTCTTAATACTTTTAAATAATGTTTAAAATTTTTGTAATCAATGGGGAGATAAAATCTTTCAGTCTGTCTCACTTGAAGACTTTGTGGTCTGAAACACAAGAAAGGATAAAAATCAAAATAATAATCACTTCTTTGCCGTTATTTCATAGATCTCAAATGACTTTGTCCTATTATTAAAGTTGGTTTAACATATGAATGTTATAATAATGGTAGTACATATATATATATATAGTTACTTTTTTAATAGATGGGAAAGATGAAATTTGAGATGTTACATGACTTTTCTGGAATCATGGTGAATAACAATAATTAATGATATTTAAGATTAATTATGCCCTTATGATGCAATAAATCTGGTCCATCGTGCTTTATCTCATTGAGTCATAACAACCACATTAAACAGATGAGAAAAGTGAAGCTCAGGGGTGGAATGACTTTTCCAAGGTCACACTGCGAGGGTGGAGTCATGACTTCAACCCTGGCAGATTCTAGAATCTGCTCATTTAAGCCGCACTGATTAACCCCACTGGAAGAGGGGCAAATCAGTATTACCTATAGAACCAGAACGAAAGCCTAGGAACAACGCCAAACATAAACTTGAAACTTTGTTCTTTGCCTGGTCTTATAACAGGGGCATCTTAAAAGAGCCTCTCCAAGCAGCTCTAAGGCTAAGGTGGGGTTTCTAAGCCTAGGGAGTGGAGGAAAGAATGGCATGGTTCACTGGTCAGCCTTTTCTCAATTACAAGCAATTTTAACTTTCCCTCAAATCTGTAATTATAGGATTATTGCAAACTCAATATATAGGTTGCTGACTTTGAAGCATGCATGTACACAATTCTGACAATAACTGACCAAAAATGTAAAAGGTATGCCTTAAAAATGTTTAAAAACACACTTCTTAATTTTTGTGCGAAGATGTCTTCAAACATGATTCTGAGCATAGAAAGTTTCAGGAAAAAGAGACTCTGCACATACGTGTGTAGGTGAAAGCTGTCTTTCCTTTTAAACTCTGTTGCCTAAAACATCCGTTTGTGTTGCAAAAATAAATGTAGACATGACAGAGAAACATTGGCAGAGAACTCTCCCATATTTAGTGAATCCTGAAAACACTGTCCCCACTCCAAACTAGTGATTGACTTCTTGTTTTCCCACCCCCAAGTTTAGATGCTGGAGGTGGTGTTGTTTTTTTCTTTTTCTTTTCCTTTATTCTGACTGGAAGAAAAACACATTGCCTGATTGCTCTTCATTGAGACTCTCCTCTGACTGAGATATATTCTGGATGATATAGGCTAGTCTTTCCCAGAGGCAATAGAATGCCCTAGATAGCCACTCATAGTCCCTTAATTTTATTTGAATTTTGAGCTTGAAGGCAACTTAGAAGGAATTGAAATCTAACACCCCTTACCCCCTTTTTATTCAAACAGATAAGGAAACTATGGTCCACAGAGATTTGAAAACTTGCCCAAAACACACATTTCATTGCAGTGAATCTGAGATTCCAACTGATATGGTTTGGCTCTGTGTCTCCACTCAAGTCTCATCTCGAATTGTAATCCTCAGAATCCTCATGTGTCCAGGGAGAGACATGGTGGGAGGTGATTGGATCATGGGGGCAGCTTTCTTCACACTGTCCTTGTGATGGCGAATGAGCTCCATGAGATCTGATGGTTTTATAAATGTTTGACACCTCCTCCTTCACACACTTTCTCTCTCCTGCTGCCATGTTAGACGTGCCTGCTTCCTCTTCCACCATGATTGCAAGTTTCCTGAGGCCTCCCCAGACAAGCAGAACTGTGAGTCAGTTAAACCTCTTTCCTTTATAAATTACCCAGTCTCAGGGAAGTTCTTTATAGCAGTGTGAAAACGAACTGATACACAAACTCAGCTCTTAACTTGCCTTTTTGTTCTTCCACAATAAAACTCAAGCTGCCCAGTGCCCAGGCAGTCTCCATAACGCTTACATCTAGAAAAGAAAGGATGAAGGTGGGTGAAAGCTCAAGTCTTCCGAGATTTAGCTAGACAGAGGGGCAGCACCTAGCTACCTGATGTTGTCTTATACATCCCCACACTGGTCTGCAGCTGCAGGTGTAAAGATTCTATTAATTTACCAGTTCAAGAACAAACAAGCCTTCGCTGGTGTAGAAAAGAGGCTGATGGTAATCCAAGCACATCTTCCAGAAAACAACAAAAGCCACCTCTGGTGGAGCACCATCCATACGGCACCCTGGTGCATCTGAGATCTTATGCCCAAAATGAATGTAAACTAGGGCTAAGGTTGGGGGTAACTTCTGGGCATCTTACCCAACAGAAAAATCAGGAGCAATTGAAAGCAGGGTGGAGGAAGGGTGTGGCTTTTGTTTTGTTTTGTTTTGTTTTGTTTTTTCTCTTTTCAAAGGGTCAAAAGCCAACAATCTGACACTTGTAAAAGTGTCAGCCCAAAGGGGGAAGGCTCCTTGGACGACATGATAGCTCACCCAGAAGCTCAGCATGTATCAGAAACCGAGATTCAACACCACGCTTTCTTTCTCTTCCTTCCAACAGCCTCTGTTGCTTGTGGCAGATTTAATGGTGTGATTTACAGCACTGAGAGACCTTTGTCAGGGCCAGTAAAATGACAAACAATAAATATATGGAGCAGTATGTTAACAGCCTCCACACAATACCTTGTCAGTTACAGCTTGATAGCGATACATTTTAATTTTGTCTTTCATAAAAATCTTGGCATGTATGCCTCATTTGAACACAGGCTTCCAAGTCAAGTGTGTCATCCAAGCATGCAGTTTATCACCCTCTATATTTTCTGTCCTTTTCATTTAATGTCATTCCTATGGCAACAGACATCGCCCTGGAAATCATTTTCAAAACAGCTTATTTGTTGAAAGGGATTGGGTGAAGCTAAAATATGTGTTTGGCTGGGAAGAATGTCAGAGTGTGAATATGGCTTAGTTACATTAATCATATTCTTTGAGGACTTTGTGTAATCAGATACTTGAAGGAGGCGTATTGTGGTGTGGAATTTGACATCCCCACCCCACCCCCAGCTTTTTATGGTTTTGCATTTCATAAGGATAAAAATAAGAGAGGCAAACTTGCAGTTCACTCCATGGGAAAAGATCTATGCTTGTTTCTAACATGGCATGGTATGTCCATTTAGAGAATAGGATAGAATGGTGGATTGTAGCCCTAATAATACTGAACTGCTGTTACTATGAAGCTGATTATGTGAACCTGAATTTATTCATTCAACATGTATTCAACACTTCTTTAATGAGCATCTACTATGAAATGAATATTGCCTGAGAAAGTAGTGGTGAAAAAAATATACAAAACCTCTGCTCCCATGGAGCTTTAACTCTAGTAAGGATGACAGATTTTATAATTTATCTATTTATTTATTTATTTATTCATTCATTATTATTATCATTTTTAGAGATGAAGTCTTATTCTGTCAGCCAGGTTGGAATGCCAGAGGGGAAGCATAGCTCACTGCAGCCTCAAACTCCTGAGCTCAGGGCAAGTCTCCCGCCTAAGCCTCCTGAGTAGCTGGAACTATAGGCGTGTGCCACCACCTAGTTAAGGAGGGCAGATTTTAAATAAGTAAACTAATACGTTGTTGAAGCTGGGTTCTCCAGTAACAGGATCTGAGATGGGTGTTCTTGTGAAGGTGATTTATTGAAGACCCAATAAACAAGTTGTACGAGGGGCTTATAAGTTGGTGTAGAGAGCAGAACCAGACAGAGGAAGAAGCCAAGCAAAGCTGAGTCTAGCCTCTGTCTGATCTCAGCAGGAGCTCTGGAGTGCAAATGGCCCCACCAAGCTGACCCACCTAGGGACATTGAACTAGTGAGTCACCGGTTGCACACTGCCTTGTGGAGAAGGTGTGTGCCATCACAGCCTCCTAGGCATCCCTCGGTGAGGCAGCTCCTATTGACCAAGAGTAATGCTTGGAAGAAAGGTGCAGATGTTGGCCATTGGCTATCAAAACTCACATCAGCTGAGAAGTGGGCATGCCAGCTGGACAAGGGAGTCAGGGCACATAGTTCCTACTACATGCATACATACATGTAGTATTTTAAGTCAGAAATAATGTTATGAATAAAATAAAAGACAGTGATCAACAGTAGGTGGACATGTCATGAAATGCTTTTCTAAAGAGATAGCGTCGGAACTGAAGCCAGCCACATGAAGATCTGGGGCAACTGTTAAAGCAGATAAAACAAAAGGCCAAATAACCTATGAGTGGGCTCTTTCAAAGGGTGGCAAGTTCAGGATATTTGAGGAACAGAAAGTAGGCTCAGGTGGCTAAAGTGCCATGAGCAATGGTTGGGGTGATAGAGGAGAAAGTCAAAGAAACAAGCTAGGATCAGATTACATAGCATATAGGAGGCCATGAGAAGGGCATTGTATTTTATTGTAAGGTCAATAGAGAGCTCACTATACTCTTAAGCCAGCAAGCATCACGTACTGGAATCTAGAAATTAAACCACCTGCCCACATTCAGCTCCTCCCACTCTGCTAGGTGCCCTGAGAAGCAAAAGTAGTGAGTGTGTGTTGCAGGCACAAGATGCTACCTGTTTCAGTGAGGAGATAGGTCTTGCTAGATGCAGTACTTCCATGAATATGAATATCAGCTACACATCTGACTGTCTGTGGCTTAAGACAATACCCGATTATTGGTTCACACAGCAGCCCACTAAAGCTTTCTTTCTTTTCTTTTTTGAGACAGAGTCTCGCTCTGTCTCCCAGGCTGGAGTGCAGTGGCGTGATCTTGGCTCACCGCAAACTCCGCCTCCCGGGTTCACGCCATTCTCCTGCCTCAGCCTCCCAAGTAGCTGGGACTACAGGCATCCACCACCACAACCGGCTAATATTTTGTATTTTTAGTAGAGATGGGGTTTCACTGTGTTATCCAGGATGGTCTCTAAAGCTTTCTTAATCTATATTATGTATGACTGGATGACATGCAGTTTCGATGGAAATCTGAAGCCTTTTCATCATGCATTATTCCTATATTTGGTATTTCAGGATCACATTTTCACCAAATTAGAACCTAATGCAGTCTTTCATAAAGGCTACATTCTGCATAATAGATAACCTTATAGAGCCTCACTATCCAAAGTGTGGTCTGCAGACCTTAACCATATGACCATGACATGGGAGGTTAGGGAAGCAGAACAACAGACTCTGCCCCAGACCTATCCAACTGGAATCTTCATTTTAACAAGGTCCCCCCAGGTGATTTGTATGCCCGTTAAAGTTTGATAAGCTCTGATGCAGAACATTGTTTCTACAGGAAAATGTGTCCTGAGGTACAATAACTCACTGATTAACAAAACAAACACTTGAGACATACAACCAGGGTGTAAACTGGCCTCTACCAAAAATTTTAAAAAGTTGAACATTATAATATAATTTAAAAAGAACAAAACATGTAAATACTTTTCACAGCGCTGTTAAATGCATGGACACCAGGAAGGTGCTTGGGAGTCCAAGATAATTCAGGAGAGACCCTCAATATAAAGATATTTGAAGGGCCAGATGCAGTGGCTCATGCCTGTAATCCCAGCACTTTGGGAGTCCAAGGCAGTTGAATCACATGAGGCCAGGAGTTCAAGACCAGCCTGACCAACATAGCAAAACCTCGTCTCTACTACTACTGCTAATAATAATAATAATAACAAAATTAGCCAGGCGTGGTGTTGCACACCTGTAATCTCAGCTACTTGGGAGTCTGAGGCAGGAGAATTGCTTGAACCCGGGGGGAGGCGGTTGCAGTGAGGTGAGATCACACCACTGCACTTCAGCCTGGGGAACAGAGAGAGACTTTGTCTCAAAAATAAATAAATAAAGAGATTTGAAGAAGAAAAGAGTAAGGAATACAGCTTTGATGCATGGTTTCACAGAAAAGGAGAAATCAACATTAGTCAAAGTGTGTCTTAAAATATTATTCCCAGAAAGGACAAGAACAGTCACTTCTCAAAAGAAGACATGTATGTGACCAACGTGCCTATGAAAAAAGCTCAATATCACTGATCATTAGAGAAATGCAAATCAAAACCACAATGAGATACCATCTCACACAAGTCAGAATGGCTTATTAAAAAGTTAAAAAAAAAATTAAAAAACAGATACTGACAAGGTTGCCAAGCAAAGGGAATGCTTATACACCATTGGTGGGAGTTCAACCTTTGTGGAAAGCAGTGTGGTGATTCCTTAAAAAGCTAAAAACATAATTACCAATGGACCCAGCAATCCCATTACTGGGTATATACCCAAAGAAATATAAATCATTCTACCTTAAAGACACATGCCTGCATATGTTCATTGTGGCACTGTTTACAATAGCAAAGACATAGAATCAACCTAAATGTCCCTCAGTGACAGATTGGATAAAGAAAATGTGGCACATATACATCATGGAATACCACACAGCCATAAAAAAGAATGAGATCACATCCTTTGCAGGAACATGGATGGAGTAGAACCTATTATCTTTAGTAAACTAACGCAGGAACAGAAAACCAAATACCTTGTGTTCTCACTTATAAGTGGGAGCTAAATGATGAGAACAAATGAGCAAAAGGAGGGAACAACAGACACTGGGGCCTACTTGAGGGTGGAGGGTGGGAGGAGGGATAGGATCAGAAAAAATAACTGTTGAGTGCTAGGCTCAGTACCTGGTGACAAAATAATCTGTACAACAAACACCTGTGACTTGAGTTTACCTATATAACAAACCTGTACATGTACCCCTGAACCTAAAGGAAAAGTTTTAAAAAATAATAATAAAAATATATATTATTGCTATGAGGCAAGACTTCCAGAATGGTGGTAATCCAAAAATCTCCTTTATAAAAGCAATGAGAATACTGTCAAAATTGTTAAAATCAGTAGTTTTAAGATCTCTGGAACTTAATCAAAGGCTTGCAACAATCCAAGGAGTATTTACCCAAGAAAAAAAACTAGTTCTACAAAATGCTAATAGATATTACCCCAAAGATGATACCATGGTGAAATTAGAAACACTGGATTGAACAAAGTTACAGGTTTCTCTTCTGTAGGATCTTTTGGAGCCTTTAGTACACTAAATATTCATTGTATAGTCTGCAATTTTTTCCAAACTTAATTGACCATAATAAAAGATCCCTTTTATTATGAGATGTTCTATGGATCTATGTCCTGAGACATAGACAATACACTTTGGTACATACTAGGTGCAACTTTGAGGTTAGATCTATGAAAAGATGAAGAGTTCTAGACACTGGAAGGAGTAAACATAATGAAAGGCACGTGTGAGAGTCCCCTGGAAGCCCAGATATTTTTCCGGAGTGTGGTTAGGAGAGAAGCTGGTTAAGAAGAAAAGTGGTCAAATGTTGGAGTCTTTGCAGGTTAAACGGAATGATTCAGAAGAACAATTTCTTAAAACAAGTTACAGTCAGCTAGGCATGGTGGCTCACATCTGTAATTCCAGCACTTTGGGAGGCCGAAGCAAGAGGATTGTTCTAGGCCAGGAGTTTGAAACCAGCCTGGACAACATAGTGAGACCTTATCTCTACAAGAAAATTTAAAAAAAAATTTAAAATTAGCCAACTGTGGTGGCATGTGCCTGTAGTCCCAGCTACTAGGGAGGTTGAGGCAGGGGTGGGGAGTGGGGGAGGGATCATTTGAGCCCAGAAATTCAAGGCTGCAGTGAGCCATGATTATGCCACTGCACTCCAGCCTGAGCAGCAGAGCGACACCCTGTCTCAAAAAAACAAAAACGAACAAACAAAAAAGTTACACAAAGTGCACACCATAAAATAAAAGACTGATTAATTTGATGTTGTTAAGATTTAAGTTTCCATAGAACAAAAAAATTCTTTTAAACCGAGTGAAAAGACAACCCATAGCCTATGAGAAGATATTTGCAATACACACAACCAGCAAGGAGACTATGCAGAATGTACAAAGAGCAAGGGGTATTAGCTGGTAATAAACAGAGAATGAAACTTAAATAATCAATAGATACGCAAACCAATGCTCAACTTCCAGAATTATCAGGAAGTACAAATCAAATTAAAAGCATAATAAATTTAACAAAAATTCTAATCTCTACCACTACCAACTGCTCATAAAGAAATTAAGCATGCAACTCTCATATGTTCTGAGAGGGCTTCACGAACTTTTTACTCACATTTCTGACACCAAAAATGTGAATGGATCTTCCTCACACCAACCAGTGTGCCAACTCTCTGGACATCAACTGGATATCCTACAATTCAGGTCAATTCTGACACTACCTGGAGCTAGCATCAGTTTCCCCCAATTTAAGGGCTCAGTTCCACAAGACCACCCTCACTTCAGATGCCAGTCTCAAGTATTGAGTACCCAGGGTGCCTACACTTCTGTTCAACCTTGCTACAAAGCTAGAGGTTGCCATAACCTCCTCCCTTCAGGTTTCGTAACTTGCAAGAGTGGCTCACAGAACTCAAGCAAGCACTTGACTTATCATTACCAGTTGGTTACAACTGTTACTGGTAACATAATTATTACCAGTGTGTTCCTGTTACAACACAGGAACAGCCAAATGACAGAGATGCACAGGGAATGTATGGGTGGGAAAGGGTGTGTGGAGCCTCCATGTCATCTCTGGAGTTACCACCCGCCAACACCTGAATGTGTTCACCACCCCTGAAGCTCTCTGAGCCCCTTTGTCTAGGGGTCTCTTATGGAGATTCCATTACAGAATCAAGATTTATTAAATCATTGGCCATTGGTGATTATCTGTATCTCTAGCCCCTGTCCCCTCCCTGGAGGTCAGGAGGTGAGGCTGAAAGTGCCAAGCCTCTAATCATGCTTAGGTCTTCTGGAGATCAACCCTCAACCTAAAGCTATCTAAGGTCCACCAGCCACCCCAGTCATTTAACTGGCACACAAAGACACTCATCACTCCAGAGATTTCCAAGCCTTTTTAGAACTGTGTGTCAGGAACAAGGTACTAAGACCAATTTTTTTTATTATATCACAGGATAAACTGATACAGGTTGAATATCCCTTATTTGAAATCACTGGGACCAGAACTGTTTGCGATTTTGGATTTTTATTTTTTTTTTTTGGATTTTGAAATGTTTGCATTATATTTTCCAGTTAAGCATCCAAAATGCAAAAGTCCAAAATGCTAAATGTATCAATGAGCATTTCTTTTGAGCATCAAAACTTTAAAGATGTTTTGAATTTTGGAGCACTTCTGATTTCAGATTTTTGGATTTGGAATGCTCAATCTGTATAAACATTTTGGAGGGCAATTTGAAAAAGTTTAGAAAATTTGGAGATGTGTGTACACCCTAGAGAAACTCCTGCTTATGTGCACAATGACATAAGTTAAAAAGTGTTCCAGCATTGTTTGTGGAAACAACCTAAATGGCAATTAATAGAACAGATGAATATATTATTGTTTATTCATATAATGAAATATTACATAGTACTTAAATAAATTGGGGCTATATGAATCAACATTGATAAATCTATAAAACACATAAAGTATGATACCATTTACAGTAAAATTTTCTAAAATGCAAAATTATATTGAATATCGCTTATGGGAGGCTTTACAGATGCTAACAGTATGAAAACATGCATGGAAATTATACATACAAATTCAACATGACTGTAACTTGTAGAGAGGAAGAGAAGGGAATGGGAATGAACAGGGATACACAGAAGCTTCAATTGTTTGCAAATAGAAGAAATATCTGAAGCAAGTATATTTTTAAATGTTTAAATTCAACCTAGATATATATGTATAAATAGATGTTTACAATATTATTATCTCTTTTTTCTGTATATAATATTTTCTTTTTTTTTTTTTGTGACAGGGTCTCACATTGTCACCCAGGCTGGAGTGCAGTGGCCAGTGGCACAATCTCAGCTCACTGCTACTTGGCTTCTCACGGGCTCAAGCGATCTCCTGCCTCAGACCCCTGATTAGCTGTTACTACAGGCACACCACCATGCCTGGCTAATTTTTTTTTTTTTTTCAGTAGAGACAGGGTTTCACCATGTTGCCCAGGCTGGTCTCAAACTCCTGAGCTCAATCAAGTGATCCACCCATATCAGTCTCTCAAAGTGCTAGGATTACAGGCATGAGCCACTGCGCCCAGCCTGTACATCATATTTTCTATTATAAGACAACTCTGAACAAAGATGCACTCTTTTTTATTTTGATTTTTTTGTAGAGACAGGGTCTCACTATGTTGCACAGGCTGATCTCAAACTCCTAGGCTTACATGATCCACCCACCTCAGCCTTCCAAAGTTCTGGGATTATAGGCATGAGCCACTGCACCCAGCCAAGATGTACTCTTGAATAAGGAATCATTTTTAGTTCTTGAACAGAGAAGAGAAATGTCTGGAAGACTGGGAGAAATGCTTCTTACATGTGTGGTGAGGAAAGACTCACCACTGTGAGATTAGATCCAACTTCGCTGAGAAGCTGAGACAGGGCACGTGCTGAGTCTGGCAGAGGTGATGCTGCAGGGAACAGGAGGAAGAACAGGGCCATAGAACAGGCCACGGATGCCGCACACCTGAACTGTTGACTTCAGAGCCTGCTTGGGGAAGGCAGAACAGAGGCGTGCTCAAGAGCCTGGGTCATGCAGTCAGCTAGCCCTGGGTTTGATTTCCCCATTCATCTCTAGACAGCCTTCTTGGGTTATACTTTTTCTCATTTTCTCCATCTGTTCAGTGCAAGCAAGCACGATGCTTCTGTTATAGGATGGATATGAGGATTAAATGAAATAATCCAGGTAAAATACTTATCTCAATGCCTGGCATGTAATAAGCATATTATAAATGGTATATATTATGTGATAGTATCACTCAGGGCCTGTCAAGGAAACTGAAACCAAGGCCAGGCATGGTGCCTCACACCTTTAATCCCAGCACTTTGGGAGGCCGAGGTAAGAAGATTGCTTGAGTACAGGAGGTGGAGACCACCCTGGCAACACAGTCAGACCCTGTCTCTAAAAAAACAAAAAAGGAAGAAAAGAAAAGAAAAGAGAAGAAAGGATTTAAAACAAAATAAGAAAACTGAAAGCACTCCAGTGATTTCAAACAGTAGCAACTGAATACAGGAGACTGGTTTTGTGGGTGGAAAAGAGCCTAATTGGCCTAGGTTGTGTCATGTGACTTCCCAGGGCCATGTGATGGGCTTTCCTTCTAGAATCACACAGTGAGACAGGTCAGACCCCAACAACATATGTCCACTGCCCCTGCTTAACACTCAGTTTGAATGTCAGTTTAAATCTCAGTTTAAAGGTCTAGGGGAAAGCACAGAAGATGAGTGAAGCAGCTTAGAGATCAGCCACTGGCAAGAAGCTCCAGGGGCAACGTAGAAAGGAGGCTGTGTTCATTTCCTTGGGATGCCTAAACAAAGGACCACCCACTGGGTGATTTAAAACAACAGAAATGTGTTCTTCCATGTTTCTGGAGGCTGGAAGTTCAAAATCAGGGAATCATCAGGGTTGGTTTCCTTTGAGGGCTTTGAGGGACAATTTGTCCCATGCTCCACTGTTGGTTTCTGGATATGGCTGGCAGTTTTTGGTGTTCCTTGGCACGTGGAGCAGGGAACCCAAAACCCTGGGACCAGTACCAGTCTGTGGCCTCTTAGGAACCAGGCCACACAACAGGAGGTGAGCAGTGGGCAAGTGGGCAGTACTACCTGAGCTCCGCCTCTCATCAGATCAGCAGCAGCATTGCATTCCCATAGGAGCTCAAACCCTACTGTGAACTGTGCATGCGAGGGATCTAGGCTGTGCTCTCCTTATGAGAATCTAATGCCTGATGATCTGAGGTGGAACAGTTTCACCTTGAAACCATTCCCCCACCCTAAACCTGACTGTGGAAAAATTGTCTTCCACGAAACCAGTCCCAGTGCCAAAAATGTTGGGGACCGCTGATGTAGAGGTATCACTCCAGACTCTGCCGCCATGTTCACACAGCCTTCTCCTGCATCTCTGTCTTCTCCTCTTAGAAGGCCACCAGTCACAATGGACTAGGGCCCACCCTACTCCAATATGACATCATCTTAGCTAATTACATCTACAAAGACTCTATGTCCAAATAAGGTGACATTCACAGGTACTGAGGGTTAGGACTTGAACATTTCTAGGACTTGAACTAGAACTTTCGGGGGGACAAAATTCAGCCGCAACAAATATAGTCTCAATGAGAAGCCAAGGTCATCCAGGATGGGCTAGAACGCTGGCTGATCCTGTGTTCTAGTAGAAGTCAGGACCAGGGAAAGAGGGACCCTAGGAGAAAGCTGCAGAGAAAGAGGGACCCTAGGGGAAAGCTTCCAGCCACTGCCATAGTTGCCACTAGAGGCAGACAGGGAAATACCCTTTCTCCCTTCCTGTTGTTCTTCAGTCTCTCACCAGTGTCTCATACGAGCCAGAATAGCCAGAAAGCAACTGACATGAGAGCCTGGGAAACTCCTTCTCAAAAGTTAGCTGTCCCTTTCCCCCCATGTTCAAAGCACAAACCACAAGGATAGAGAATATTCAGTTGCAGTTGCTCTAAGCCTGTCAAGGCCACGTGGAACTAGTTACCCTAACTGGAATAAGAGGCGGGACTGGGGGGATTTTGAAGTGGTAACCAAGAAATATCCAGTAAAAGATAACAAAAGAGACATGGTCTCTGCCCATGGAGATGTTAGACTAGTGGAGGAGTGTGTTAGTCTGTTCTCCTGTTCTCACACTGCTGTAAAGAAATACTTGTGGCTGGCTAATTTATAAAGAAAAGAGGTTTAATTGGATCATGGTTCTGCAGCCTGTACAAGAAGCATGGTGACATCTGCTTCTGGGAGGCCTCAGAGAGCTTATACTAATGGCAGAAGGCAAAGTGGGGGCAGGCTATCTTACGCAGCAGGAGCAAGAGAAAGGGGGGAGGTGCCACATACTTTTAAATGACCAGATCTCACAAGAACTTACTATCTTGAGGACAGTACCAAGGAGGATAGTGTTACAGCATTCATGAGAAACCAACTCCATCATCCAATCACCTCCCACCAGGCCCCAACTCCAACATTGTCCCCAGTGGGGAATTACAATTCAACATGAAATTTGGTGGGGACACAGATCCAAACAATATCAAAGAGTGAGAGATTAAATAAAAATAATTTTAATTTTGAAGTTAAATGTGCTGTGAATTTAAAAAGTAGAATGAGTAATCCCAGCACTTTGGGAGGCAGGCGGATCACGAGGTCAGGAGATCGAGACCATCCTGGCTAACACGGTGAAACCCCGTCTCTACTAAAAATACAAAAAAATTAGCCGGGCATGGTGGCGGGCACCTGTAGTCCCAGCTACTCGGGAGGCTGAGGCAGGAGAATGGCATGAACCTGGGAGGCGGAGCTTGCAGTGAGCCGAGATTGTGCCACTGCACTCCAGCCTGGGCCACAGAGTGAGACTCCGTCTCAAAAAAAAAAAAATTTGAATGAGTAAAGGAAAATAGCCATGGCTCCAGAGTTAAATATGGGGAGTCAAGAAAGCCTTCCTTGAATGGGTGAAATTTAAACTGAGGGTTAAGCAGGGGCAGTGGACATATGTTGTTGGGGTCTGACCTGCCTCACTGTGTGATCCTAGAAGGGATGCCCATCACATGACCCTGGGAAGTCACATGACACAACCTAGGCCAATCAGACTCTTTTTCCCTGGAAGTGAAGTTCAAATCAAACACATAGGAAAAGAAAGCAGGAGTTTCTGAGTTCTTGGATGGCGATGCAGTAGGCCTGTCCTAGGAACCAATTCAGAGGAGCTGTGGTAGTTTATACTTCCCAAAAACTGCTCCAACGATATCTTTCTTCTTACCTGCTCTCCTTACAATGTGACTTTTGACTTGCTGCCAATGAGATGTGCCTCCTGCACCTGAATCTGAGTGGCCTCATGATTATAGTACAAATGATGCTCTCTGACTTCTGAGGCTAGATCATGAAAGGTCGTACAATATCTGGCCAGGTGCGATGGCTCACATGTGTAATCCCGGCACTTTGGGAGTCTGTGGAAGGCGAATCACCAGAGGTTAGGAGTTAGAGACTAGCCTGGCCAACATAGTGAAACCCCACCTCTACTAAAAATACAAAAATTAGCTCGGCATGGTGGCATGAGCCTGTAGTTCCAACTACTCAGGAGGCTGAGGCAGGAGAATCGCTTAAACCTGGGAAGCAGAGGTTGCAGTGAGCCGAGATTGCACCATTGCACTCCAGCCCAGGTGACAGAGCAACACTCTGTCTCAAAAAAAAAAAAAAAAAGGCTGTACAATATCCATCCAATTGTCCAGGAATACTTATTCTCGGAGCCCAGCCACCATGGAATCCAGTGACTCTTGTTCCATGACCTTCCAGATTCCAGGCTCATAGCAATGAGGCCACGGTGTGAAGAAGCCTAAGAGCCAAGATCTCAGTTCCAGCTGCATTCAAGCTCCCAGCAAGCCAGCACCAAGTTACCAGCCATGTGAGGGAGCCGTATTGAAAGTGGATCCTCCAGCCCCAGCCAGGCTATGCCAGCCAACACTACATGGAATTGAGACTTTATTCCCTCTGATCCCTGCCCGCATTGAAGAGTCATAAATGAAATAAATGATTCTTGTTCTTTTACACCATCAAGTTTGGGGGCAGTTGGTTACCCAGCAATAGACACTAGAACAGCAGTCCTGATTCTCCTTTTTTCTATGACCCAGCTCTTCAGCTCTTTTCAATTTTGTAAACTGTCATCCTGTTGGTCAATTTATTCTTAATAAAATTAACTGAAGTTTGTTTCCTTTTCTTATGATCAAAGAACCTTGATATGTAGCCCTTGCAAAGGACAGGAAGAGAAACTTCAGACTGAGAAGAAACCATGGACCTGAAGACTCGTTCAGGAAACAGCCTAGAACCTTAAGAGGAATTGGGACAGTTAGTGAGGCTGAAGAGCATGAAATGAAGGGAACAGTGGCTCGAAGTGAGGTTGGAGAAGGAGTGACATTAGTATTAACTAATTAGTATGTCCCAAGCCAGCAAAAGTACTTAATACATACTGTCTCATTCATCTGCACCTCAGTAAGAAGAGACAAGTCCTATTTTTAAATGCAACCTCTGCTTCCATTTAAGGGAAAATAAAATTGAGGCTCAGGGATTACATTAGACTCAGCTGTTCCTCTGATGCCTGTATTTCTACCACATCTCCCGCATGGCCCAGTAGACAATTTATGATATAGAGAGAAGAGTATGAGGAAAGCAATAGTGAGAAATTCATGAATGGGTAAGTAGACCAGTTGGAAAAGCCCAATAATACTAGGAAGCCATAAACCTCAGCTTACCTCCCCACCAAAAAATTAGAGCCAAACATACAACATGACAGTCATTAAGGCAAAGGAGAAAGAACACTGGCTTTGAAATCATATGGATGTACCTCCCTGAGAATCCATTTTCTCATCTCTAAAATGCAGGTGATAATACCCAAATCCCTGTCACAAGATTTGAAGATGATACTTGTAAATCAGATAGCACTTAGTAGTTATCAAAATGTCACAAGTAATCCTAAGTATTAAAAATAATTATAGTAACATGTAAGGTTGCATAGACAGAAGCCAAAAAACATAGAGGACGAGAAAAAAAGGGGAAAAAAAGTAAGGACACATGGTAAGATAGGAGAAAAAGACAAAAGAAAGAAAAAATTATTGTTAGGGGAGAGCAGGAGAGGCAAGGACAAAGAAAATCAGGTCTCGGGCTGACTGATTTTAAAGTCTCCCTGCAGAAAGCTATGCTACAGCCTGAAGCAACTCCTGGTGCCACCACCCCTGCACAAGAGGCAGCAGCCCCATGCAGTCAAGCCCTGTGATCTTGCCAAGCATCAAATGTTCATGTTCAGAGGTTAGGAGCATCTGAAACTCCCATGAAACTGGCTCCCAAATCATCCCATGATCCCTTTGCAAAGACAAAAGGCAGCCAGACCACACCTAAGTGAATCTCCTTAATTCCATAATCTCATCAAGCTCACTGGATTCTTGGTCATTTGGGGGCTCCACGTCCTGGGGGCTCCACGTCCTGGGGGCTCCACGTCCTGGGGGCTCCACGCCCTAGGGCACCCACCCTTTGACATTCATTAGAAAGGGACCTGCAGAAGGAAACTGAGGGAGGGAATGGAAGGATGCTAGCCAAGGGCAGAGAGCAGAATGGCCTACACTAGGGACCGTCAACACCAAGTTTCCATGTCTGCCCAGCACCTGAGGAAAGAAACTTGCTTACAAACCATATCACCCTCGAGTGTGGCACATAACAGGTGAAAGGAATTACAGTGACTTTCCAAAGTCTTTCAAGGCGTGGCCAGCTTTGCTTGCACTCTTGGGTGTAAAGTCTCTAGACAAAGGAGGAAAGTGGATCAAAGGGAATTTCCTAAAAGGGAAGTAGATCTGTACTGAGAAGATGCAAAAGAGAGATAACCCTGGAGATATCTCTCTCTTTTTTACTTTTTTTTTTTCTTTTGGTTCCTTGCCGTCATCCTATCTTGGTGGCCTTATTGAAAATTCCTACCCTCCCGCCCTCCAGCTCACCACACCCACATCAGGGTGGGGCAGCTTTTTATGAAGAAAAATAGAGGTTGCAATCTTTGGCATATTAATTCAGAGCATATGGTGAAAAATATTGTTTGCTATGGCTTGTGGGCTTATGATATTTAATTTAAAATAGATTTTCCTAAATAAAAAGAGACTTTATACAGATGGCCATTAAAAGCAAACCGTTTTGCTGCTCGGCATTGTTAAAATATAATGTTTTGAAAGCATTTTATAGTACCTAGGCCCTTTGGCAAGGATGCAGGACTCTGTGAAGATGGAGGCTTGGCGTGGTGACAAGATGGTCCAGATGCAATTGTCACAAGCCCTGTCCTGAGGGCCATTTTTCTTTCCATAAGTTTGATTTTCTTTTGTATAGAAATCTTTCTTCTTGCATCCTAAATTTTATTCAAATTTGAGAAAGCACAACTCTTGAGATCCGCTGGCTGAAATGATGGCAGCAAATGCTTTATGATGTCATTTCTCGTTAAATATGAACAGATTGTTTCCACAGCAAACATCTAGCAAGCACAAGGCCAGGTGTTTTCCTATTCTCCATGTCTCTTTTTAGTGTTAGTGGAGTATAGTGGGATTTTTTTTCTTTTCTCTCTCTCACTCTCTCTTTCTCTCTCTCTTTGTATTCTTTTAACAATTAGGTGAGGTTACGGGCCACCGCACAAAGGGTTCCCCGATATTTGAAGGGCATTGAGATTCTTGTGCAGGTAAAGAGAGCGTGGTAGTCGTTTCCATGCTTTGGGAGGTAATGAAAGTTGCAAAATAAAAATAACTTCTGATTCATCTCACTGAGGACTTTATCATGAGTGATGTCAATCCATCATGTTTTCTTCAGCTGATTCATTTTAAGCTTCAGAGGATGGAAGCAGACCTAACAGGCAGGCTCCCTGATTCCTTTAACCGTGCAAACACAACAGCAAACAACAAGGAGAGGAAACTCCGGTGTTCACTTACTGGCCACTGCTCAGGGTGAGAACATCCTCAACAGCCCTGGCTTACCTCTTCTTCCTCCCCTTGCTATCGGCAACAGACAATATTCTCAGCTAAAAAATGATCAGAAGAGAGTAATGCACACCTCAGGGTCAAATCTGTTAAGTTTGTTTTTATGATGCAATGTCAGTCGCTGAAGACTTTTGTTGAAAAAGCTGATACTTGAGAAATTGTTTTACATTAGTTTGGGATAGAAAGGAAAGCTGATAGCAGTTTCTAGATTGTCAGTAATCCTCTCTTATGAGTGGCCAAAGAGAAACAGCATACTTCCTGACTGGGGCTCCGAGAAATGTCGAGGTACAAAAACAATTGTTCCCAATGAACTCCCGTCTGTAATTAGGAATGCACCAACCATGGCACGGTTTGTTTTTCTAGTTCAGTAACCTTTAACAACACTTGTAATCAGTTGGGTTTTAAAAGTGGGGGAGAAGGGGATGGGAAAGAGTCACATTACACTTAGTGCAGGCAGCACTCCTGGAGAAACGTTCAGCACCGGACACAACTTGCTGCTCCGGTGACTTTCTGCGCCTTTGTTTGCAGGGATATAAACAGAGCTTAGGTGAACCCACAGAAAGACTCTGCAATCCCGTGGGGTAACTTTATAGGGAAAGCTGTCTTCTTTGTTCCTGGAGTGAAGGATTGGGTTTGCAGGAGGCTAGAGGACTGCAACCTTGCATTTGGGGACAGTTATTTACCTGGTTTGCACCTGGATATCTGTAGCTCAAATGAGCATGAACCTGCCAGAACTTGAAAGAGTCAGAAGATGTACCTGGCAGAAATAACAAAACTAGAAGACGCTTTTATTGAAGCAGGCAAGACCCCTACTGAGACCTTTGCAATTCAACTTCAGAAAATTCTTCAGAGGGGTTATCAATTAGCACAGGCTGGGTTGAGCCAGGAAGGTAAATATTGATTTGTAAAGTTTCTAACTCAGTGGTTGTCTTTGAATGAACTCATGGAGAATGACCCCTCTTAACCAGAAATTAAAATTAAAGAAAAAAAGCTGTAAGGCTTTTTGTTATTAAAATGGACATTTGTTTTTCTGTTTATAAAAGCAGTACATGTGCATTACAGACAAATTAGGAAATATAACTAATAAAAAATAAAAATTAAAAGTATCCATTACGTAAGCATTCCACATTAGCTGTTGTTAACTGTGGCATATGACATTTCAAACTTGAAAAATAACTATTCAATTTTTAACAAAAGTCAGGGCCATGGTATGCATACTATTTTGTAATATACCCTTGTCGTTTTGGAGTCTTTATTGTGGCTGTTATTTGAAATTGATAACTTTGCATTGACATCTTTTTGCTTTTTGTAATTTTTTATTTTTTTCGAGACAGAGTCTCACTCTGTTACCCAGGCCGGAGTGCATTGGTGCAATCTCGGCTCACTGCAACCTCCACCTCCCAGGTTCAAGTGATTCTCCTGCCTCAGCCTCTCGAGTAGCTGGGATTACAGGTGTCCACCACCATGCCTGGCTAATTTTTGAATTTTTAGTAGAGATGGGGTTTCACCATGTTGGCCAGGCTGGTCTTGAACTCCTGACCTCAGGTGATCCGTCCGCCCTGGGCCTCCCAAAGTGCAGGGATTACAGGCGTGAGCCACCATTCCTGGCCTCACATCATTTTTAATGACAGCCTCGTGTTCTATCTCATGGTTGTATGAAGGCTTAATTAATCAATCCTTCATTCTTAGACATTCAGACTACTTCCAGCTTGTGTGTGTGCTGAAAACTGCTTCAGCAAACCACCTTGTGGGTGAATATTTGCATTGAAGTGTTATTATTGTTGCTGTTGTTTAAACAGACTAATTTAGGGATGCTTTAGAAATTTTTCTGAGAACTAAGATGAAGATAGGGAACTGGCATGAAAGAGTAAATTCTAACTATGTCTGAGTAGAAGGCTTGAATGGAGTTTTGTAACAGGTGTGACTGAACTAGGTAGCGAAGTAGAGTGTTAAAAGAAATTCTGTAAAAAATACCAGGCATTTAACTAAATTGTACAGGACTGCCAATGACCTGTTAGATATCTGCCATCTCTCATTTCTACGCCTGCTATTCTAGGATCGTCTGTTTTTGTAACACATAAATGCATGTGGCATCTTCCTGGGTTATTTGGACCAAGTACTGTAATTCCTTAAGATCAGCAGACTGTTTTGGGGATGATTAAAAAAAAAACAAACTGGTTCAAATGGTAATATAGAACCGGGGATGATGTCAAAATGATAGTGGTGGAAGGAAAAATGCTAGGACGGATCAGGTCCAAAGTTGTCCTTAGTGAACCAAAAATATATGATTTGATAAAAATAATCTTAAACTCTGCTTTCGACAAGGGTGTTTACAATAGGCGTGGACAACAGTTAAGAATCTCAGAAGACAGCCTCATGGATGGAAGGCCAATAACCCCCTCCCCCAGGTCTATGCAGGACAGACATGGTTACAGGATCAGAGCCCTCCCAAAGGCCACTTACAGCCTCAGAATTCTCCTCCATCCAGGGCTCCAGCCTATTGGCAATGGCTCATGAGGTGGTACTCAGTTTTTATCCCTGGCCTAGTGGCTTCATTATCTACAAACAAGGGATGTGTTGAAGGGAGGAGGAGGAAAGTGAAAAACCATGCTTGGATGGATCAAGATAAGAGGCAGAAGAGTGGTCTGCTGAAAAAGCTGGCAATCTATCCTGTTGGCACGATCCCAAGGAGATCTGTGGGGTTTTTTCTCTATGCAATTTAGAATTGTAATCCATAGATTTTCCTGATATATTTAATCATAACTTCCCCCCTAGAGTTAGGGGGTTCCTAGAAATGACCACGTTATGGCAAATTGCAAGCCCTCATTTTAAAGTATGGATCCCAAGTATTCAATCAACATGCATTGCGTGCCTTTTGTCCTAATGCGGCTTCCCCAGGATAGAGGAGCTTGAGACAGGGCTTATTTGTTATAGGACATGAGCTCAGGGAATCTCTGTGAGGGACTGGAAAGAGCTACACCTGGAAAGAAGGAAAGTTGAAATGAGGGTGTCTCATCAGGGTATTACTATTGTGAGCTTGGTTTCCTTAGGAGCCTCTGAGGAGCTTTTGGAATGTTCCCCAGCCTTGTCTGCTTAAAGGACTGAGGACTGAGCAGGCGAGTATTTACCTATGCTCCCCGATTCTTCATATTTTGGAGATCAAAAATTTCCCCAAAGAGTGTGAAATCTCTTGCACATGTGTGAGTGCCAAGCTAAATGGGTTCCTGCAGGCAGACCTGAAGCAGAAAGTTTAGAGATACACAGTGCAGCCCATACCCAGCGTGCTGGGGCAGAACAGAGTCAGATTATACTCCTAAGAAGCAAGCTGCTGCATTTTGGACCAAAATGCAGCCCAAGAGAATGTGACGGGTTGCCACAAGCGGTGTCCAATATGCCATCTCTATACCAACCCAAGGCTAGGCACAAGCACCTCAATGCATTAGCAAGAAGATCTTGTAAAGACGAAGCCACCAACTGACAGTCGACTCACTACAGACAGAAGGTGCTGTCACTGTCACCATCTGGCCCATCAGCAATGATGGCATGTTGCTAGGTTTGACCGGGTGCTCCAGCCTAGTGCCAGGCTAATTCCTCTTCAGAGAGCCTGAGATTTTAGGACTGAGTCACTCTGAGCCCAGCTTTGACAAATCCCTTGCAAGTTTCATCCAGAAACTGCAATAGTGTTACAAACCTCATCCATAGACCTGGGAGAGATAGAGACGACCATGACATGTTAAGAGACACACACTCACTACTTTGAGCCAGAAGCTAACTCAAAAGGCAGGAAAACTAGGTTTCTGCCATCCAAAGGCATCAGCCCCAAGCAGACAGAGCCTTGTTCTAAATGAAAAACTGAGTCCTCCTACTCTGGAGTTTGCAAAGTAGAGTTCTTCAGATGGAAGTCCACAGATATGGCTTATTGGATGGACCCAATCGTTTTTTTGTAAACTTTCAAAATCTGTTGCCAATTTTAAATTTTGGATGATCTCACACAAAAACCCAGATTGCTGTTTTCCCCTTCAACATAAAACAAAATTAAAAAACAGCATAGCATTGGCTAGAATCAGCTGGAGCTGAGTAGTAGCCACACTCTTTATTTTACCTTTGATTTAATTTTGTTGAAGACAGGTTCTTCCTATGTTGCTCAGGCTGGGCTCAAGCGATCCTCCTGCCTCAGCCTCCTAAATAGTCAAGATTACAGGTGCGTGCCATCACGCCTGGTACCACCCTCTTTTAGAAAGGGTCTGTACACTCTAGCTCACTGCAGTCTTCACCTCTCTCTAGTGGTCATTTATTCCCATTGTCCTAATTACCTAACTGATCCCTGGAGGTAGCAGAGTTTACAATTTCTGTTATAATTCCAATTTATCATTTGCTTTAATTATGTAAATATGATATTTCCCAAATGTTTAAATAAGCAGTAGAGATTAAAGTGATTTCCAATCATTAATTGCCTGGTTCTACACTCTAAGAAGCAGTCATATTCTCCAGAAATCACTAGAAGCAGATTTAGTGTTAATCCCTCTGACTCTATCAGGATATTAGGCCTTGAAGAACCACTTAACTTCTCTGGGCCTCAAAGAATCTCATGGTTCCTCTTAAGCTATGGCAGTCATTCCCTATGGCAGGGTATAACCGTACTTCCTGGTCCCTTTATGATTGTGAGGGACCACATGATAACTTATGGTCAACAAATTTTGAATAGAAATGCCATATGTCGCTTCTGGGCTAAAGGTTTAATGGTAGGTATGTGATGCCTAAAGCTCCCTCTCTGTCTCCATCAGAGCAACCAGCAACATTCAAGATGGCAGCTGCTCCATCAGCCCAGGTTCAGGATGGACATGGATGAGAATAGCCTCCAAGCCCACAGGGACATGAACATCAGGATTACAGGTGGCCCACACCTGTAATCTCAGCATTTAGGGAAGCTGAGGCAGAAAGATTGCTTGAGGACAGGAGTCTGAGACCAGCCTCGGCAACAAAGCGAGACCTCATCTCTACGAAAAACAAAAAAATTAGCCAGACACAGCAGTGCATACCTGTAGTCCCAACTACTTGGGAGGCTGAGGAGGTTGTTATTTTAACCCAAGGGTCAGCAAATTTTTACTGTAAAGGTGCAGATAGTAAATGTTTTAGGCTTTGTGAGGCATATCTCTATTACATATTCTTTTAAATAAAAAACTCTTAAAAATAAAAATAACTCTTGATTTGCAAGCCATACCAAAATAGGTTGCAGGCCAGATTTGCCCGTGAGCCACAGCTGGCTGGCTCATATTAAGTCACTGATATTTTGGGATGGTTTGTTACTGTATTCTATCCTTCCTTACACACATGGACTTCATACCCTTTCCTGGGAATTGGGTTTGATGGATGCAAGAACTTCCAAAACAGGACCTGTGAATGAATAGGATGCTTTCCAGTTATTGCCAAATTGTGTCCTTTTTTTTTTCTTTATTCTTCCCCAACTTCCTAAACCTCTACACAATCCAAGTACAACTTTTATAACAACAGCACAAAATAATCCATGCCTGCAAAACTAGTATTATCCTCTTTATGGGATGGTATCTAATCTTTTCCAGTGTGATGATAAAGACATAGAAATAGATAAAGATATAGATAGAAATATAGATAAAGAGCTACAGAGAAAAATATAGATACAGATTTAGATATAGATACAGATACAGATATAGATATAACTAAAGATATTTGCACCCTGTTCTTTTTCCACTGAAATTACTTTCTTAGCTTTTTCGCTTATGATAAACTAGTTTAAACATGATTTTTAAAATTGAATATTATCATACTGAAGAAATATTTATCTTTTTTGTGGGCATATAAATTGTTTCAAATTATACCTTTATGTAATTATTTATATAAATTGTCCACATGTAAGTTGTTTATATATCTAAATATATAAATGTCTAAATACATAAATTGTTTAATTATAGAAACAATTATCTAATTGTTTCTAATTATACCATTCATTTATGAACAAATATTAACTGAATGCCTAGTATGTACCACATTCTATTCGAGGGGCTGGGGACAAAGAGACAAGACAGACAGAAGCCTCTGCCTTCACGGAACTTACATTCTACCAAGGCAGACACAAAAATAACTTAGAAGGAAGTATCATGTATTATAATTTCAGATGGTACTATGTGCTAGGAAGAAAGTAAAGCAGGTAAGGGGAGAGGCAGTAGATAGGTAGCAATTTCAGATAGGGTTATTAGGGACAGGATCTCTGAGTAAGTGACACTGAATGATGGGAGGGAAGAGCTTTACAGTCTGATGGAACAGCAAGTGCCTAGGTGTTGAGTCAGGGACAAGCTTATCTGTGCTGGGATCAGAATGTCCAATATGACTAGAGCCAAGATAATAAGGAGAAAGGAGGTGAAAGATGACTGATGCCAGGTTACGTAGGACGTTATAGCCCATGAGGAGTTTGCATTGGATGAAAAGACGTTGGAGAATTTGCAAGCAGAGCTGTGAGTAACATCATCTGACTGAGCTTCAAAAACAAAAACAAGGTCAGACACGGTGGCCTACACCTGTAATACCAGCGTTTGGGAGGCTGAGACGGGAGGATTGGTCAAAGCCAGGAGTTCGAGACCAGCCTAGGCAACAAAGCAAGACCTTGTCTCTTCAAAAAATTAAAAACTTAGCTGGGTGCAGTGGCATGCACCTGTAGTCCTTTCTTCTTTGGGGGCCAAGGTGGGAGGATCACTTGAGCACAGGAGGTCGATGCTGCAGTGAGCTATGATCCTGCCACCGCACTCCAGCCTGGGTGACACAGCAAGACCCTGTCTCTAAATAAATAAATAATAAATGAATAAAACAAAAACCAAAACCGAAAGACCACTCTGGCTACTGACTGGAGAACTGACAATAGGAATGGGAAGATTAATGGTGGAAAGTGGAAATGTGGAAGTTTAGAAAGCAGCTAGGGGGTGATTGTGGAGAATTATACATGCAACAGACAAGGGTGTTCTCCCAAGGCAGGAGTTTCCAAGCATTTTTCTCTTGTTCACCCTAAAAGGATTTGAAAAAATTATGAGCTCCTTTCCACATTTTTAAGTTGACATCTAATCTTTGCCAATCTAAGTCTAAGTAGTTACAAAATGTAATTTCTTCTTATTATAAATGTTGACATTTTAAAATAAAATCCCTTTCAATATACTCAATTGAATCTACATACTGTAACATATTAAATACTATCTAATGCCTGAATTCATTTTAAAAGTACATTAACATGCTCCAGTCAATTTTTTTATTCTCTTTTATCTTTTCATTTGTATTTTCATTCTGCTTTCCATTATATTTTCCCCACAGATTTTTATCCAAATGTAATATATTTTAATATTTGAATGTCTTTTATTGATTATCTTGGCATAATTCTTTGCATCAAAAATATGTGTGAAAATGGAAATTTGTTTTTTTTTAATTTTTGTGGCCATAAAGTTCTAACTACTAATAGTTTCTGATCGAATTATAATTATAATTACTAACACACAATTTATCAAAATAACATAATCACATTACAAATGCTATTTAATAACGATTAGACATTAAAATGGGTTTTATTAGAAATATATCTCTTCAAGAGGTTTATGAGGCTTTATTCCCCTTGGATGATTTTTAGTTATTGCTACAGTGCTCAGTATCAATTTTTTTGTTTGTTTGTTTTTGTTTTGTTTTGTGTTTTGTTTTGAAACAGTCTCCTTCTGTCACTCAGGCTGGAGTGCGGTGGTGGAATCAAAGCTTCACTGCAGCATGGCACTCCTGGGCTCAAGTGATCCTCCCGCCTCAGCCTCCTGAGTAGCTGGGACTACAGGTGCATGCCACCATGCCCGGCTAGTTTCTTAATTTTTGGTATACATAAGGTCTTGCTTTGTTGCCCAGGCTGGTCTCAAACTCCTGGCCTCAAGTGATCCTGATGCCTCAGCCTCCCAAAGTGCTGCAATTACAGGCATGAGCCACTGCCCTGGCCCAGTTCTATTTCTATTTTTGTTCTTATTGATAATAAGCATTGCTGAGGACATGTATTCACAAAAATATGAGAAAACTTATTTACAAAAATATGTAAATAGAATGAAAGGACTGTTTTTTGGCAAAATCTGCCAATATTTTGAACTCCTGCGTTATATGCCAAAATGTGACAAGCGAATCTATCTTCAAAATATGCTCTAATGATGTATCCATTCATTTAGTTCTTCCTTCAGTTTGGTTGAGCACAAGGAGTTGGAAATGACCTGACTTGCTAAAGCATGTCTCTCTGTCCTTTGATGCCTTCCTTTTCATCCCTTCACCAAGGAACCGTAGGGGTTTTCCACTGCAGGGCAAGGTGCCCTAGTCCACTAGGGATAGCGGCGGTTTTTCTGTTGTGATGGGTAAGAAAGCTCACAGAGGCTGGGTGTGGTGGCTCACGCCTGTAATCCCAGCACTTTGGGAGGCCACGGTGGGCAGATCACAAGGTCAGGACTTCAAGACCAGTCTGGCCAACATGGTGAAACCCCGTGTCTACTAAAAATACAAAAATTAGCTGGGCATGATGGTGGGCACCTGTAGTCCCAGCTACTCAGGAGGCTGAGGCAGGACAATCGCTTGAACCTGGGAGGCGGAGGTTGCAGTGAGCCAAGATTGCACCACTGCACTCCAGCCTGGACAACAGAGCGAGGCTCCATCAAAAAAAAAAACAAAAAAACAAAAAGAAGAGTCACAGAAAGCAAAGGTCAGAGGAGGGGGAGGGCACCAAGGCTAGCCATGAGTTCAGCAGCCTTCTGAGGCAGAGTGTCTGGGGAAAGGGAAGACGGGAGCTGCAGATCTGGAAATGGATTGCCTTAAATTAATTGTTCAATTGTTCCTCATACCCCTGGGAAAATATTTATGTAACCCAACAGATGCAAAAATTCTGATTTCAAGTCCACTGATGTAGGGTTTTATCAATGACAGGGGTGAGAGGACTTGGAGCACAGGACTTGAGGGTGGAGTGGATATGGGGTGTAAATGAGATAAAAGGATTCCAAGATGTTACCTAAGTGTATTACAATAAGAGATTTGTATAAGGAAATTGGTGATGCAATAACAAATAAAATTTTAATCTCGGGCTGGACATGGTGGCTCATGCTGTAATCCCAGCACTGCGGGAGGCCAAGGCGGGCAGATCACCAGAGGTCAGGAGTTCAAGACCAGCCTGTCCCACATTAGGAAACCCCATCTCTACTAAAAATAAAAAAAAATAAAAAAAATTAGTCGGGCATGGTGGCGGGTGCCTATAATCCCAGCTACTCAGGAGGCTGAGCAGGAGAATTGCTTGAACCCAGGAGTCAGAGGTTGCAGTGAGATGAGATCGCGCCATTGTACTGCAGCTTGAATGAGAGGGTGAGTCTCCATTTCAAAAAATAAAAAACAAAATAAAATAAAATTACAATCTCCGTGGCTTATGAAATAAATGCTTATTGCTTATTTGGGCAAAGCCTCCTGTGGGCTTGGGCTGACTCTGGGAGGTCACTGCAAAAGGCGAAGAGAGAGGTGCTTCCAGCTGAGACTTTCTTGTCCGGAGGTGACCCAGGTCACTTTTGCTTACAGTGTATTGGTCAGAACTAGTCATCTAATCCGAAGCCAGCTACATAAGAGTCTGGGATGTGGAGGACCAAGTGAGCATCTGTGAACATTATCTGTCAGCCACGCTGGGTTTTGGTATATAAAACCAGATGAGGCTGGGCACAGTGGCTCACGCCTGTAATCCCAACAATTTGGGAGGCTAAAGGGGGCAGATCACCTGAGGTCAGGAGTTCGAGACCACCCTGGCCAACATGGTGAAACACTTTCTCCACTAAAAATACAAAATTAGCCGGGTGTGGTGGCACACGCCTGTAATCCCAGCTACTTGGGAGGCTGAGGCAGGAGAATCACTTGAACCTGGGAGGTGGAGATTGCAGTGAGCCGAGATCACACCATTACACTCCAGCCTGGGCAAAAAGAGCGAAACTCCATCTCAAAATAAAATAAAATAAAACCAGATGAATCATGTTTTTGGTTGGGAAGACAATATCGTATAGGTTTATTCAAACCAGAGTTTTGAAAAAATGATGATTTTCATCTAGGAAACAAATGGTCCAGACCAGTGGAGAAAAATACAAAAAAATAAGGCCAATGATAAAAGACTTGTCCTACCAAATATCAAAATGTATTAAAAATCTAAAATAGTTTAAATGGGCAGGTTGAAAGAAACAAATGAGAAAACCCTTAAATAGACCTTTAGTATGGATGAATTCTTAGTGTATGATGAGAAGCAGCCTTACAGGGCAACTGTACCACTGTTTACACCATTACTAAAATAAATTACAGGTGGATTAAATGGAAAACAAAATTGTTGGTTGAAAAATGATCCTGATTTAAATAATCACCTATAAGTCTTTCTTTTCTTAAAAGAAAATGTAGGTGATTATTTTAAAATGGGCAAGGAATTCCTTAGCATAAAAGCAATGGAAGAAATCATAAAAGAAAGATGAATAATATATCTGAGAAGTAATGTATCTGAGACTTTTCAAAAATGTTAGTTGGTAAGCAATAAAAATGAAATTAAAAGGCAAACAACCAACTCAAAAGGATGATTAAATAACTGCCAAAGAATTAATAACCTTAATTTAAATAACTCTTCCAAACTTGTGATGCCACTTACATGCCAATTTTCAAAGGCAAAAGATGATTCACCCTAAAAATACAAATAGCTAAGAAAGAAGATGGCATGCAATTAAAATGATACTTTTGTCCACCAAATTATCAGCTATGTTAAGGTGTTAGGGGTCAATACTGGTGAGTTTTTAATGAGAGCAATAATAATATAGCCTGCTGGAAGAAGTGTGCATTGGTACTACCTTCCTGGAAAGCAATTTGTAATATGTAATCAATACTGAGACTTTAACATGTCCACACCAATGTTCTGTAACTGGAAGATCCAAGTGCTGTAAGTTTTGCTGTATGTAAATTATGCCTCAATTTAAAAGAGGGAAAAAAAGTTTGTAACATTTACATTCCAACTAAAATCATTAAAATTTCATCCCTTTTAACCTAATCCCTCCACTGCTATGACTTATTCTAAAGAAATAATAAAATACATAGTTGAAATTGGTGCATAAAGATGTTCACTACAGTGTAACTTACAAGAGTGAAACTCAGAAACAGCACCAATATACTATAAAATGGAAAAATGAATTTTGAAATATGGTGATTTTTTAAAAGGTATTATAAGCATTCATTAACTATGAAGTTTTCTAAGAATATTTTAGTAATCTAAAATAAAATAATTATAATATATTTCATAATAATCAAGAATAGAAAAACTTAAGAGGATTTAGTTTGGCCCCATTTTAGATATACCCTTATAGAAATACATGTGTCTAGGGAAAAAAATTGATAAACATGTTAACATGTTAACAGTTTTTGAGTAATTTTTATCTGCCTTCTTTCTCAGCCCTGTCCAATTTTTAATAATTAGAATGTTACTAATACAAGGCCAGGCATGGTGGCTCACAGCTGTAATCCCAGCACTTTGAGAGGCCAAGGCAAACAGACCACCTGAGGTCAGGAGTTCAAGACCAGCCTGGCCAACATGGTGAAACGCTATCTCTACTAAAAATGCAAAAATCAGCTGGTGTGGTGGTGTGCACCTGTAATCCCAGCTACTTGGGAGACTGAGCCAGGAGAATCGCTTGAATCCTAGAGGCAGAGGTTGCAATAAGCTGAGATTGCGCCATTGCACTCCAGCCTGGGCAACAAGAGTGAAACTCTGTCTCAAAAAAAAATTATTAATATGAATAGAAAATAATTGTTTATATTTTAAGTGTAGTCACAGAAAGAGCTCCTACTCTGAAACCATGGTCCTTAGACCTTTGGAAGAATTTCAACTTTGGCCAAACTCACAAAATCATTAGGAGACCGGGTTTTATCTCCCAAACTCAAATAACCACACATCCAGTATTTGGGAAGTTAGGAACAAGACCACGAGAAAATTAAGGCCATCTCTAAAGTCTCATTATATCTAATTAAAGACATTTAGCTGCAAGTAACAAAAAACCTAGACATCAAAGGCTTAATATCTCAAGAATTTACACACAGGCCCTCCAGAGCTAATTCAGCAGCTGAACAATGTAACAGCACTGCGTAGAATTCTCTGGAAATCTCTTACTTTCTCTTATGCTCGCAAGATGGCTATAATGGCTCCAGACATCATGGTTCCTTCAAGTAGGGGAGTGGAGCATAGGTACAAGGCACTGTCCGCATAAGTTTCTGTCTTTTCGTTTTGGAAGAAAAACTTTCCCTGAAAAGTTGGATTTCTCCTTCTATTGGTTTATTTCCAGTGAAAAAAGAACTTTTGCCAAGAAAAAAAATCACATGGCCACAGGACTTGGAACAATCATGTTTCATTCTCTTGAGCTGGACCTCAAATAAAATCAAAGTGTGTTTCCAAGAAGAATGTGAAGATGGGGCTATTTGTAAGCAATATTTAGAGTGTGTCGTATTTGCCTTCTCAGTCTTCTCTTGCAGCCTCAGGTCAGTGGAAGCCTGAAGGGCATTGGAGGTCATTAAAGTAGAGTGGTTACAGACAGAGGTTGAAAAAGATATTCCTGCAGGTTAACTGCCCATGATGGAGTAATTTCTACCTGATCAAAATGACAAACTTTCTCCTGTAAGACAAACAAAACCCAGCCAGTTTTTCTGTTTTTTCCTTACCTATAGTGTTTCAGAAGGTGTGTTGAGTTTCAAGATCCCCCTGCTGTAAAACACGCTGGTGGTCAGTCATGGTGATAACCACCCCAGAAATTAACCTGTAACACACAAACCAACATTTTCTGTGTTCTTGCAAATGAGCAAGTTAGTTATGGGAACCATGACAACCAATGGTTACCAGCAAGAAAAGGCTTATTGTAGCTAAGTCTTCCAAATTCAGTGATGCTTGAGACCTCCATTATTCCTCGTCTTGGTATTTATCATTTTCAGTTAACTTTTCTGATGTCCAATGTCCTAATACTGTTCCCTGGATCTGCTCTTCTGGAAAAGCACCCTATTTAGAAACTTCCCCTCATGTTGCTTCAAATATTCCTGTTCTATTTCCTTAATTCCTTGGCTTATACTGTTCACAGCTAAGGGAAGTTGACAAACAAATCCATGAAAAATTTATTCTTACCTAAAATATATCCCAGCAGTATCTTATCATGAACTTCTTAGTGAGAGTCTACCTTAACCCCTAAGAGTCAATCTAATAGCAACATTTTAGGACAAATGCCTTAAAATTTAAAGTCTCTAACATTCATATAAAAAACTGCCCCTACTCTCAATTTGTAAGTTCCGCTTGAATTACACCTATAGAGTTATAGACAGATAGATACTACATATTCCAAAACTCATACATAATGTGAGCTCAAGTACATGTACAAAGGAACTTTTAAAACAATAACCATCTAAAGATTTTAGTGAAATATGCAATGTTATCACTCACCCCAGTCACCAGCTAGAGTAAGTTAGACTCAATGCTCGCATTAACTGATAACACAAAATGATACATTCCCAGATGAACATAGTTTCATGCTCAAAGATTGACAGGGAATGTAATGAAAGAATATTGCCCTGACTGTCAGGATTTAGGGCCTAGTCCTCTTTCTTCTGAGAATTCAACTGGATTTTGAGCAAGTCCTTTCCCCCTCTCTGGGCCTTAGTTTCTTGTGGTGTAAAATGATGAATTGGATCAGATTGTCTTAGAACCACTTCTTACTGTTAAAAAAAACTAAGACTTCTTTCAGATTCTCCTGCATAAAAATGTTTGCAAACAGAAAAAAAAAATTGCCCTCCTTTTGTTACAACTTGCTCGGCTTTTCACCCATCTACCTGAAAAATAATAATATTTGGGATAGCGATGTTTACTGAACACATACTATATGCTAGGCACTAAACAGCCTTTGTGTATTATATCCTTTAGTCCTTAAAGTCAGCATTTTTACTCCCATTTTGCAAATAAAGGAGTGAAAAGAGGAAACTTTGATTGCTAAACCCAGCCTCTTAACCATCAAACCATCTTGCATCCATGTGAATTTAGTAGCATTCAAGCAGTATTTAAAACAATGTATGAGTTTAATTTTAGGAAAGAATGAGATTCAAGGTTCTCTTTTTTTCTGTCTAAAATTATGCATGCATTTCAGGAAAGGGTTGTTTGTTGTATTTTTTTGGATGCAGGGTTCGGCTCTCATGGGAAAATGGCATCTTCTTAATAAAGGGACAGATAAGAGAATAATCTGTTAAATGTAATCATAGAAAGACATTTTATGATTGTGCCTGTTATGATTTGGCTTCCCGTGCATTGCTGTCATTCAATTCCATAAACATTCCTTTGTTCAGGAGATGACAGCACCTACTCTAAAGGTATTGTTAATATGCTGAGTAAAAACACACTTACCCTTTGCAAGCTATGGTTTTGCTTTGAAATCGCTGTAATTAACACATTCACATTTCAGGCACCGGCTATTATTGAGTTCAAAGAAACAAAGATGTATTTCATTTTTTTTCTACAGATGATTCATCAATTCCACTCCTTCCACCTACAGATGTCTAAACTTCAGTTTTCTGTGAAGCTACAAAGCATGAACTGGCATCTACACATTGAGTCAGAGGACGCCAAGTGTTAAACTGTAATACCGCCAACAGTTCGGTGTCAAGCCTCTTAACCTACTTTCCGGTGTAGGCGTCATTAACAATGCTCTTTGCCCTTGGGCACTAAAAGGAAAAGACTCTGGTAACCCTACACCAGCGGTTCCACTTAAGTAACTACCTGATGCATAGTTATCTTTCCAGGCTATCCGGTGAAGGGAGTGGAACATTTGCTCCTGGGTCCCTGCCTGGCAAGCTGGTTAACGCTTGTCAAAGAAACAGTTCACTGTTTCTGATGCTCAGTCTCTGACCCGTACTTGAATTTTCACACCCATGATAACCAGATAATACCCTGGTTTGTGTTTGCTGGGCCACAAGACAGCACAAACATCATTGTGTCCACTTAAAACACACACACATGAAATAATGCATTTAAGAGGAAACACTGACATGCCTTGGCTAACTTTCTAGATGCATCTGTACTAATTTGAAATATCACCCCTCGCACTCTCCAGGTGATGAGTTTAGAAACTCTGTTATTTATGTATTCTTTATTTGTTCAAGTAAATATATTAAGTATTCAAATAATCACTATGGATCTGCTTAAAGAGCTACTGTATACTTTTTTTTTTTCAATGTATTAAGACTGCCCCTGGCTATCAACTTGAGTCTTGACCAGTTGGGCTAGCTAATTAGGTTGAATATTCCAGATAAATGAAAGTCCCTGCAGAGAGAGATAATTCAAGCCATTCCCTATTTTATAACGAACATTGTAAAAAGTGATTTCTTCATTAGGAGAAGACGGGGCTGCTGCAAGGCAGTGGAAATCTGCAGGAAGCTCTCCTCCAATTTTGCAAACGGAATATTTTCAACAGGCATATCCTCAACATTTAAAAATGTCCCTTGGGGACTAAGTAGGCCAACTTCTGGAAGCCGGCAATTTTTCAACCCCAGATCAAAAGTGACATTTTACAAGAGGCACAAAAAGAGAAAAAAGGAAAAGAAAGTCTCGTCTGCTTGTGTATAAATGAGTTCTGTGTATAATCGCATGCTCGTATATAACTCTGACCTGAGCTCTCAGCCAGGAAATATCTGCGGCCACCATTAAACAGGATATGGCCCATCTTGCCCATGGCTCTGCTGGTTCTGAGCAGCACACAGTGCATTTTTGTCTGAGAGTGAAAACAGGAAAGTTCACCTTTATCTGCTGGCTTTGAGTTGACTTTGGACACCTGGTCACACTAGGCTGACAACCTTCTGATGTGTGATATTCTTAGAACTTTTCACAGAACCGGATGCAGTGAGCATCTCTGCTTCTGCCAGACCTCCATGTATTTTGCTGAAGACAACAATGCTGCACCCTAGCCTTATATACCCCTCTGGGGACATAGTGGGGTGTAGTGATCTACTCCAAGCAACCAGGTATATCCCAAGAGGCCCTTGTCCGCATTTCCAAAGCCTCAAGTTACTTCTCCACCTCGCTGGATAAAAGAACAGTTTCCAGTTCAATCCATAGGTCTACGGTAATCAATGTCTCATTCTGAGGGGCAGCATGACAATCTTTCTGTTATCCATTTTAAGTAAGCCTTTCTTTATGCCCACCCTACATTGCTTGCAGTTAATGTCTCATTAAGCATAGAGCCAGGGAAGCTGATTGCCCACTGACTATCTTCTGCCACAATAGGAAAGCATGCAGAATTGGAGCACAGATTGTCTTCAGCAAGTTACAGCCATCTTCAAGCCTTAGTGTCTACTGCATCAGTCCTGATTTCCTTGCCTAAATTTGAAGAATCTCTGTCATCTTGTCTCAAGATATTTAATCCATGCTATATAGCAAGTGATCACCTACATTAAAACCATGGTTGCTCTCCCGGCTTTTCTTTTCTTCTTCTACTCTTCTTTTTCTTCTTCTTTTTTTCTTTTCTTTTTTTTTTAGAGAAAGGCAAGGTTTCACGCTGTCACCCAAGCTAGAGTACAGTAGAGTGCAGTGGTGTAACCATAGTTCACTGCAACCTTGAACTCCTGGGCTCAAGCAATCTTCCAGCCTCAGCCTCCCAAGAATCTGCGACTATAATTGTGCACCACTAGCTAATTTTTTTTCTTTAGTACAGGTGGGAATCTCGCTATGTTGCCCAGGCTCGTCTTGAACTCCTGGGCTCAAGCAACTCTTTTGCCTTGGCTTCCCAAAGTGCTGGGATTACAGGTGTGAGCCACTATGTTGGACCTCTGCTTTTCTTAATATACTAAACTTGTCATAACTATTTCTACCTCCATTACTTTCCTCTTACACTGCTTCTGGTCCTTGCTGTCAAGTGACTTCACGCTCGTATCCACTGATAATTACATTTTATTGCATGCCGGATATGTGCTGAGTACGATTAGACCCTTTGCATATGGTATATTGCCTTACCCTTATAATGCCCAAGAAAGATAAGTATTTTTATCCCTCTTACACCAAACAAGAAACAGGCTCAGAAAATGCTGTGGATGCTGAGGTGCCACCCCAAGCACTACCCCATTTTCAGGACCAAGGCACTCATTCTCTCATTCTCCTTGCTGCTGCAGGTGTTGGCTGCAAACAGCTCACACTTTCATCCCTCCCCAGGAATGAGAAGGGAACGGCTTTTCCCTCCTCAGAGATAGCCCAAAGTTTATGACTCACTGGTGCAGGGCTATCAAGGTTCAGCCCCCTTGCCTAGTTCAAGACATTGGTGAAGGACCATGACAGCTCTAGAGCTCCCCGTGGATCAGGTAAGGACTCTAGCATCACCTCCTTGAGGTTCAGCTTCTCTTTCTGCCCAGTGATGCTTCATTTTCCCCTCATAGACATTGCTCCTGAGAGCACCTCTAATAAATTCCCCTGATACAGCTCCCACACACAGATCTCAGAACCTCAGAGTCTATTTCGTGGAGAAACCAACTTGAGAAGGAAGATTGCTGTATTTGCCCAAAATAAGGAACAAGTCTGTAGTGGAGCTGGGACTTGAGCACATCTGTAGCCAGTTCAAAGACTGTGGTCTTTTCTCTTTGCTGCTCTTCTTCCATCCAAAGCTCACCCATCTTTTCCATCTCAGACAGGTGTGTTTTTTTGTTTCATGTTGCTCTAAAAACAGATGGTCAGCATTTTAGAAATCAGCAGATTTCAGCTGGGTGTGGTGGCTCGTGCCTGTAATCCTAGGACTTTGGGAGGCTGAGGTGGGTGGATTGCTTGAGGCCAGGAGTTTGAGACCAGCCTGGGCAACATTGCAAGAACCTGTCTCTATAAAAAATACAAAAATTAGCCGGGCACGGTGGCATGCACCTGTAGTCCCAGCTACTCGGGAGGCTGAGGTGGAAGGATCGTTTGAGCCCAGGAGGTCAAAGACTGCAGTGAGCTGTGATGAAGCCACTACACTCCAGCAACCTGGGCAACAGGGTGATACCTTGTCTCTAAAGAAAATGAATAATAAAACTTCTAAAAAAACAAAAAAAGAAATGTTCAGATTTCACAAAAAAATACAGATACCTTACTTTTTTTTGAAAATCAAAATAGCCAGTCTCGCTGGTTCTCCTCTGTCATATGAGCACAGTGGCTGCAGTGGGATAGCGGTGGGCACTGTAGACACTTGGCAATTTGCTGCTGCATGCGCCATCCCTGGGCAATCCCTGCCATGTGGTCTAGGGACAATTGCCATTGATCATGTTGCTAGTCCGTTTTTCTTTCTTTTTTTTTTTTTTAATGAACACATATCTACCAAAAAATGGAAAAATTAAAGATGCCTAAAATAATAAATATTCCACGAAAAAAATGGGGAAAAGTTCTTGGGGATGGGGGAGAATAAAGCTTGATTTTCCTGTTAATGTATAACAGAGTGGGTGAATTACAAAAATACATCATACATTAGCCACTTCCCTATTTTATGCTGTCTTTTTGGCACCTGTGGAAATTAAAGTTTTGGATTCTTGATCTATGGGCAAAATCAAGGAATGATATTCCTCATCAGATGTTGTTTGCAGTCTAGCAGAAACAACCGCAGATGCCCAGAGTGAAGGGCAAAGAACGCAAAGGAGGGAGAGAAGGGTTTTGTACATTTCTGCCACGAAATGATCCTAAGGACAAGCCTTGAAACCGGCTAAAGTTCAGGTGTTTCTGTTAAACGAGTGCTACATTGGATAATCTCAAAGGTTCAGTCCAGGTATAAAATGCTATGATCATTTGCTATGATTCATTTGCTTGTTGCTTCATATGATTAAGTTTACCAGAGTCATAAACATATGTGGGCATAGTCAATATCAGATTTATTGATTAAATGATTGTTTTCCACAGCTCAAAGTTAGAATGTTGTTCGCAAAAAGGAAAACTAATACACACCACAGATGTCTATATAACAAGGAGGCAAAAAAAAAAAAAAAAAAAAAAACCAGAGCTATGCTAGAAATAGTGAGAGCTGCATACAGCCTGAAAGAAAAGTAACCACAGGTCACAAATGGAAACTGTCGTAACAATTCTGGGGAAAAAAAGTCAAAATGAGTTTCCTCCAGCTCTAGTTTCTCATGAGCAGAAGAGCCCCTCGGACATCGTCTGGAGGGAATTGAAACTCACTACTCTGGAAAATCAATTCATCAGGAGGAGAGAAAGTCACAGCTTTCGACTTGAGATCTCCCTCCCACCTTCTGCTCCCTACTCTGTTTCAGAAACTTTTTCCAGAAAGGGTTGGGGGATGTCTGAGATTGATATGAATCACCCAGAGTTGGATAAGCTTCCAGTCCATTTTCAATTCCTTGCAAATTTCCTGGCATCATTGTTTTAAAAGATTGTTCCTGAATTACTTTTTCAATTGCCTTCTCGGTTTAGATTTATGCCACACTGCACCCTTTGTGGTATGTTCCTCAAAAACTCCAATCACCTGACAGCCTCGGTCAGTAATTTCTCTGAAGCCTTGAAGAAGTGTGGAGAGGTGCCATATTGCACCACACAGCCTTTCGCCATCCTGCTGCCCTCCTATACCTTTTGGGTGTCGGCACATTCCAAAAGCCCACGTTCTTACCCATGTCCTTCTCTGGCATGCATCCGAGAAGAATAGTTTGGACCCATTGCTTTAATTGCTTCTCTTTGGAGAATGGACCATCCAAGTTGATCTGCCTGGAATTCCCAAGTGCCTTGAGTTCTACTGCATAAAAATGTGTCCATCCTGCTGCACTTACATATTGTTGTAGGTCTTCCAAAGTACCTAGCACCCCAAACATAGCACCTACATGTCTTTTCTGCCTGAAACTTGTATTTGATTCTTAGTCTAGAATAGTAAAGCTGAATGAAATAATTAATGATTACTTAGTTGAACTTGCTTATTTCATAGCTAGGGAAACTGAGGGCCAGCAAAAATTCAATTCCTCTCTCTCTAGTTCTTAAAGTTCAACTATGTCGATCAGTAATCGACTTTTTTAAAAGCTCCTTGTTCCACATGGAGAACTATTGGCTTTGCTTATATCACAAACCATATATACTCTGTGGTATGGGTGATAGAAAGAATTTCTCAAGATAGTTTTAACTATACTTCATTTTTGCCCTAAGCTTTCTGATATTAGAGCTTAATGCCCACATAATGTGGAACTCCACTATATATAATATGTGCTATGGGGAACACCTTGAAGGGGTAACCAATGTGCCTGGGGACCAGTAAGTACGAAGCAAGGAGGTTTAATACATTGCAGAAAATTCCTAGAGCTCTAGGGTCTTTAGCATGGATGCATCATGGGGCAGGGCGTTTGTGTGGTGTGGGAGGTGGACAGATGGGAGCTGGTGCTGCCTTGCATGGCGGGAAGGAATTTTAAATTTTTGTCCTATCGGTGATGGACAGTCACTGAGGAGGTCTAGGGAGAGGGCAACTTGGTAAATTTTTGCTTTTTACTTCCACAGGAAGTTGGAAGACAACTTGCAGAGGGAAATACTAGAAGTCAAGAAGACATTTATGACACCCTTACAATGATCCATGCGAGAGAGGATGTCAGAGCAGTGGCTGGAGAAGAAAGATGAGGGAATAGATGGGGACCTGCTTAGGGAATAGAACTGGCAGGATTTGAGGAGCAACTGTGCATGGCCAGTGATTAACAAAAACTAGGGTAGTTAAAATATCTGTGTCCTAAAAAGTCACTTAGTTGGTAATTATCATTCAAATTATACTAGCTTGAGTACCATTTTAATATTTAGACTCCAAATTCAAGTAATAGTTCCATGCTTTCTGCTTCAAATGCTACAATACACCTTGGCCAAATTTAAACACAAATTAGTAGATGGTGCTTCCATTAATTCTTTAGTCCTCAACTTAATCGCACATAAAATTTTCCAATGGTTTCAAAATCCAAGAGTCAGTAAGGTCTAAGCCTTTTAGAGAGTTAATTTTACTGCTGTTTCCTCTTGTTCATGAGGCTAATTTTAAACATAGCCTTTGGATATGCTGTAAGTTGGTAATAATGCCACAAAAATACATAGACCAATTGCTTGAGAATAAGAGTCAACAAATAACAATATGCTTGTTTCTGATTTGAGTGAATACCAGTCAATGTTTTTGACAAACTAAATAGGAGATTGAGGTTGCAAAATTCAAAGGCCTATGTAGTCCAGACCAATAACAAATAAAGTGGAGAAGTTTAAGTAAGTTCACATTGTTCACACATGTGGTGAGGATTACAGGAAAATACAGGACCTATGCCCTGTGTAAAAAAAAAGTTCCTACCATTCTCTAGCCTTTCATTACTATGCAGAAAGGCTGGTCCAAGGCTACCAGATATTCCAGAGGTTTTTTAAAGAATAGGTGACTACCTGGCTAATTAAAAAAAAAAAATCTGGTCCAAACAAACCGTGTTTGTGGACGTAGCCCATGAACCACCAGTTTGTAGACCCTTGCTATTCAAAGGTTCTATAAAAATAAATTCAGCAGAAAATGCTTTTCAAGTAAGAAAAAATGCTTCATTCCAACTCCAGGAGGGTTAAAAATGCTTCAGGCAAACCAGCTAAATGACAATAAAATGTATTTACTGCTATAGTCGCTGGCTTACCAGGGACTATATAATCTAGGGACCAGCAGCATCAGCATCACCTGGGAACTTGCTAGAAATGCAGAATCTGAAGCCTCATCCTAGACTTGCTTAATCAGAACCTACATTTTTAACGAGGTCCCTGGTGACTGATATCCATGCTAAAGTTTGAGCAATGCCGGCTTGAACGCGCTTGTGCACAGAGCCTAGATGGTATACTTTCTTCCTCCATACCCCAGAGCAGACATGCAGAATAATTTTCTGTTACGAAAGCAGAGCATGGGTTGTTTTTTGGAGATGAGGGAGGTAGTCTCCTGCTCCAACAGGGCCCTGTCTGAGTTGACTCAAAGGAGCCGCAAAATGTCTTCTGAAGTCCACAGGTCCATGGGTAGCATAATAAACGTGTCTTATGCAGGGACGGAACTAGGTTGAGGCCAGTAAGATACTTGCCCAAGGTGCAAATTTTACAGAGGTACCAAAATACCTAGTAATCAAGATCAATAATACTTTAATGCAATAATTTTTTAAATTAAAATTAATGCAAAGAAACTCAATATACAAAATATCATAATTTTCCAGCTCGCCTCATCCTAGTTCCAGCTCACATTCTGTTCATGCCAATTTAAATATTTCTGTAATCCATTGTCTCCTGCTATTCATACTTGTCCCTCAAAAGCCGCTGAACAAGAAGTATGTTTTCAAACCTATAAAAATAAACTTAACAAAAAATGCTTTTCGAGTTGGAAAAAATGCTTTGTGCCAACTCTAGGAGGGTTCAAGATGCTTCAGCCAAACAAGCTAAAAGACAATAAAATGTATTTACCGCTATAGTCTCTGATTTTGCAGGGAACCAGCCCGTCTCTATCTTTTGTTCCTATTGTCTGTTTAAGGGACAGATAGTAGGGACATTATCTAAACGCCAAACCAAGAGTCGGAGTTACCATTAAGGAATGCAACACGCCTTTACTGTGATTGATATTCCAGTGACTTTGGGGGAGGAGAGAGGTTTGAAACGGGGCTTTGGCAAGCCAGCTGAGATGAAAATAGCTGGGAAGCTGCCTCTGTGTGTCTCTTTCACACATAGACTTCCGTTTCAGGGCCAGAACCTGGAAGTGCCCTGGGGTACAGGAAAGAAGAAACTCAGTTGAGAATGAATGAATCACCATTAGGCGTGTTTCGGTTCCTGTCTGGGGAGTACCAGCTGCAGATACCAAGAAAATACTAACTTTTCTTGCCAACTCTGTGCAGGCTGGAACAGAGAAGGAAGAGCTGACAAAGTGTGCCCTGAACCACAGCTCTGGGGAGGCAATCCCTTGATATCCCCACGGTATTTATGTCTGCATCATTTATGCAGAACACTTCTAGGTTCTTCCGTTGTTAATTGGCTTCGTGAGGGAGCAAATGAAGTCGTCAGATGAAACAGATGAGCTTTGGAGCAAAATAGATGCAGTATCAGAGTCTATCTCAACCATTCACCTGAGTGTCTGCACTATCCCAGGCATCAATTTCTTCATCCTTGTGGGACTGGTATGAGATCATGCCTATGAAATGCTTTAATCTGTGACCTAGCAGGGAACTTGAAACCCAAGAGGCAAAAACCATCCTTCTCAACCAACCTATAAGATTTCCGACTGTCAGGAGCCCTCTATTTTATTCCCAGTACTTACCAGTAACTTACATTTGCATAGTGCGTTTAAAGTTTCAAAGCACTTTCCCTTAAAATCATTATACTGTGTCGTTCCAACATCCCAATAAGTTAGGCAGGGCAATAATTATTATTACTGTTTTTAAATATGAAAACATAGCAACTATTAGAAACAGGTCTCTGGCTGAGTCCAACTAATGCTTCAAATCTTTTGACCTCTATGTTTTGCAAATATTTAAACAACAAATATTTGTTGAATATAAGACTTCAGAGACCCAAATGAAAAGTTCAAAATACTGATGACCTCATTCTAGACCCCAAAACTGCATTTTGTTGCATTTTTTCTTCTGATGACTGGTTATTAAGGTGCTCAAGGTGACAGGACACGTCTTTATAGATCTTGAAATCTCACCGAGCATCAAGAAGTGTGCTAACATAGTAGGAACCAGGGTTTGTCTTCTGGCTGATTGTGTAAAAATGATAATTGATCTATGGCTATTAGATATTTGCATGCATTAGACGTTTGCTCATGTTTTCATGAATAAAATGAAATGGAGAATGGGTTTATTTTCATGTCAGTTGTAATCTTGTGTTAACACCCAACCCAGTACACACGGCTTTCTATAGCCATGACCACTGTAGTCCCTTTGGGATGCATCTGTCCTGAGTTGGCCAGGACCACCTCCCTTCTGCCTGGGCAGTTGGAGCTTTGGGAGTTCATCTTTCACAAACACTTTAGAAATTCTGAAGCCATTCTATGGGTCAGTGCTGAATTTAAGGAGCTACATATCAACTTGAATCAGACTGATTACAACTCCTCTGAACCTAATTGGCAAAACCTAACTGCATTCATGTTTTATTAAAAGCAACTTTCATTACACAGGCGGTGCTGTCAGAAAAATAAATTACATCTGCAAGTACTTAGGTATAAAATTTTGCAGATAACTTCCAGTTGTCGGTAATTTTATATTAGAAACTGTTTTTCCAATACATGCTAAAACTTTGTTCATCAGTATTAAACACACTTTACCTACCACTCTTAGAATATTTATGGGACTTGTAATATAACCTTTTTTTTTCTTCTTTAGAGATTTAGTGAACTGTTTGCTGCCAACTTTAATTTTGGCAGCCTCCCTAGGCCCTTTGGAAACTATAGATTGGTTTGCGTTTTACATTCCACTGCTTACCATTCCCCCTCCTACAATAGATTCTGATCCATTTAAAAAAAAAAATTAGTGCTAAGTGTTGACTGCAAAACAAGTGGGTCCCACTTGCAAATGCAACAAATGAGTCGTATAGACTTAGAGATGGGGAAAATTATAAAGAAGACCTAATTCACTCTCTACCACTGAATAAAATGTTTATATCTCCACTTTAGGAAGTTTTTGTTGACTGTCCCTATAGGAGCCCCCCAAAATTCTGTTTTCGTAGTTGTACCCCTAATTTACAACAATGCAGTCAGGTTGTATTTGTCACCACAACCAGATTCCAAAATAGACCTTTGTATTACTTCAGGATGCTTTTGCCAGCACCAAACATTGACTAGTAGTAGCTTAAGAAAGCAAAACTTTTGGCCAGGGGCAGTGGCTCACACCTGTAATCCCTGCACTTTTGGAGGTCGAGGTGGGAGGATCACTTAAGGCCAGGAGTTTGAGACAAGCTTGGGCAACATAGCAAGACCTTGTCTCTACAGAAAAAAAAAAAAGTAGCCAGGCATGGTGGCATGTGACTCTAGTCCTAGCTACTCAGAAGGCTGAGGCAAGAGGATTGCTTGAACCCAGGAGTTCAAGGATGAAGTGACATGATTAAGCCAGTGCACTTCAGCCTGGGTAACAGAGCAAGACCTTGTGTCTAAAACAGATAAGTTAATAATTTTTAAAAATAAATTGAAAACAAAACTTTTTATTTTGAAATGACTTAAGTTAACAGAGCACTACAAACATTGTACAGAGAGTCCCATACACCATTTATCTGGCATCTTCTAACATTAACATCCTACATAAACAAGGTACATGTGTCAAATATGAGAAATTAACATCAGTACAATACTATTAACTAATTTACAGGGTTGATTTGGATTTTTTTTTTTTGAAGATTTTCCTCTCATGTCATTTTCTGTTCCAGGATTCAGTTCAAGATCCTACGTTGCACTTAATTTTCCTCATTTTCTTCTCCAATCTGTTATGGCAACTTAGTATTTCCTTGTCTTTTATGACCTGGAAACTTTTGAAGAGTACTGGCCAATTACTTTGTATAATGGTCCCCAATTTGAGACTATATAGTCTTCTTCCATGACTAGACTAGGGTTGTCCTTTATGGGAAGAATGCCATCAAGGCAAAGTGCTCTATACCTGCAGGCATGTGATGATGTCTCATCACTGGTGATGTTAACCTGGATCACTTGGATTAGGTAGTGACGGCCAGGTTGCTCCACTGTAAAGTTGCTGTTTTCTCTTTGCAATTAATAAATATATGTGGGGAGAGATATTTAATGAGAAATATCCTACTTCTCATTAAACTTTTGCTCACTAATTTTAACATCCATCAGTGAATCTTACTTGCAGTAATTATCACTGAGGTATTCCAGTGGTGATTTTCTTTTTCTTGCTTCTTTCTGTCTATTAATTGGAATTTTTCTGTAATGAAGACATGTATTTTCTGCTGTTTTTATTTATTTGATTATTTGTTTATCAGTAGAGACACAAGGATATTTTATTCTTTAGGTTATAGCAATCATATCATTATTTATTTTGTTGCTGAAATTTTCCCCAATCGTGTAGATCATTGGGAACTTTTTCAGGTTGGCTCCTGTGCCCTCCTGCTGTTTTTGTTTTTGTTCTGAGACAGGGTCTCACTCTGTCATCCAGGCTGGAATGCAGTGGCACAGTCAATCATGGCTCACTGAAGCCTTAACCTCCCAGGCTCAAGCAATCCTCCCACTTCAGCGTCCCGAGTAGCTGAGACCACAGATGCATACCACTACACCTGGCTAATTTTTTAAAACAATTTTATATAGTTAGGGGTCTCACTATGTTACCCAGGCTGGTCTCAAACTCCTGAGTTCAAGTCATCCTCCTGTCTAGGCCTCTCAAAGTGCTGAGATTACAGGCACGAGCTACCATGCCTGGTCTCCTCTGTCCTTTTAACATGCATATTACTTTTTTTTTCTTTTAAAGTACTTCCTTTTGTAAAAATTTTAACTGACAAATAATAATTATATATATTTATGGGGTACAATGTGACATTTTGATATAAGTATACATTGTGGAATGACTGAATCAAGCTAATTAACATATCCTCTAGCTTGTCTTTTGTTGTGATGAAAACGTTTAAATCTACTCTTCTAGCAATTTTGAAATATACAGTGCAGTATTAATAACTATGGGTCACCATGCCATGCAATAGATCACTAGAACTTAGTCTTCCTGTCTAACTCATTGCTTTATGGCACCACAATATGCCCCAGGCTCATCTTGATTTTTTTTTTTTTTTTTTTTTTTTTTGCCCTAGCTCAGGAATCAACCACTTTTGCAAGGAGCCTTGGTTTCTTTTATTGGAGAATGATATTTAAGTGCTAGGAGTGCTGCTTGATACTGGGACATTACTGTTTTTATGTCTTCTAAGGAGATAGAGCTAGGAAATGTAAACCTATATATAAACACTAGTCCATGTGTACACACATATTTATGTTTACTTTGTTATTGAACTATCTGCATATATATACATATATATACACACATATGTATTTAAAATCATGAGTTTATACTAACAGCTCTGACTCTAAGTCTCCACCACAGGGTTTAGTCTAGCTTTCTTCACTTCCTCATTTGTATTATAATTTCTTTCTCCAACCATGGGAAACCTGTTTCTCATTATCTACAATATATTTACTATTTGTCCAGTGCTACTATACATATAGTTTCAGAATTGCTAACCCTTCCCCAGTGAAAAACACATTTGCCAACTGAGTACGGTGTTTGTGTGCGGTTCCTTTTGCCTTTAGCCTGATAGTATCCAGTGAGAACACTGTATTCCAAAGTGATTTAGATCAGTTCCTTCATCTCCACTGTCTTCAGTGTGGTTGTTATTCATTTGTAACAGTTTGATTCATTGTCACAGGTTGCAATCCATCTTGGGTTCTCCTCCATCCTGGCTGACTTTTTCAAAAATTTATATAAAGTAAGATTCATTTTTTCATAGTCTACAGTTCTATGAGTGTTGACAAATGCACAGAATTGTGCATTCATCACTTACAGATAATTTCCATCACCCTCGTGCTGTTGCCTATGTATTCAAACCCATCTCCCCATCCCACCACCCCTGGCTATCACTCATCTCTTTTCAGCTTCCATAGTTTTGCCTTTTTCAGAATGTCATTAAATTGAATCATACGATAAGTAGCCCTTGGGATGATCCAGCTTCTTTCTCTTAGCAAAATGCATTTAAGATGTATCTACGTTATGTTAATCAAGTTTGTTCCTTTTCATTGCTGAGTAATATTCTACTGAATGGATTAATCGCATGTTGTCTAATCATTTTCTAGCTGAAGGATGTTGGGTTGTTTCTCTTATGTGTCATGCATTCGATGTCATATCTCAACACTTTTTGCATAAGCCAAGATTACACCACTTTTCTCATATGTTGTCTTCTAGCAGTTGTATAATTTTATGTTTTACATTTAGGTCTATGATGATCAATTTTGAGTGAATTTTTGTATATATCTTGAGGTATAGGTCAATGCTGATTATTATTGTCATTATTATAACTAATATTATTTCATATTTGAATATTCAATTGTTCCAGACCCATTTGTTGAAGAAAAACATTCTTTCTCTATTGAATTGCCTTTGCCTTTTTGTCAAAACTCAGTCAAGTCTATTTGTGTGGATCTGTTTCCAGACTTTCCACTCTGTATCAATAATCTATTGAACAATCCTTTCTCACTTTCTTGGTTACTATAGTTTTATGAAAAGTCTTAAAATTGGGTAATGTGAGTCCCCCAAGTTTGTTCTCCTTTCTTAAAATTACTTTGAGTATTCCAGATCATTTGCGCCACTAAATTTTCTTATATAACAAGGTCTACAGTCGGTGAGGTTGCTGGTCCAGGTTTGATATAGTGGTTCTATAATGTCATCAATGGTCCAGGTTCTACTTGACCTTCCTCCTGTATGTTGTCCCTGCTTCCCTAAGTTTGGAGGTCAAAATATAGTTGATTATTATATTTTGTCACAGTTCTAAGCATCTCCTGTTTACATTCAAGGTAGGAAAAAAGGAGCCATGTGTTTAGAAGTTCTCCTTTTTTTACATTAGGTAAAATATTTTATTAAAGCTTTCATGACCAACTCTAAGGGCGAAAGGTAAACAAAATGAGGTTGTATCCGCTTAGATCAGTGCTTCTCAGCTAGGGGTGAGTTTGCCTCCCAGCGACATTTTTGATCGTCCACACTTAGGCTGCCGCTATGTATGTATAGTGGGTAGAAGCCAGGGATGCTTCTAAACATCTTACAATGCATAGGGTAGTCTCCTGCAACAAGGAATTACCTAGGCCAAATTAGTGCTAGGGTTGGAAAACCCCCACTCAGGTTGATTATGTCCCTCACAAGTCTTCCCTGGGGCTGGGGACATTGACTTTCAAACAAACCACAGAAGGTGACAGCAAGGAAGACAGAAGAATAGCAAACAACTAGTTGATCTACCTTGGACAGTTGTCCACCTTGAGCCAGAGTTGTAAAAAGAGTATGGGGTTGGGTATATAAGTTTCAAAAAATTAAACTTTTGTCATCTGTATCCCAGTGTGGTGGTGATCAGGACTACCAACAAACCTGATGAAAATGCTGAAGAGTATGATGAAACCCTATCCCAGTGGGAAAAAAAAGTCAGCTCTCAGTGGTGGAGAATGAGAGGTGAAAAAACCAACCCAGGAAGTCCAACTAGGTGATTTCCCAGAGGAGAAAAGACCCACGAAAAGCATGCAGTGGTTCAAACCTAGGGGTGGCAGAGGGGAAAAGAGTAAGTTCAGTCTTTAACAGCATCTTTTGTACCGAACAGCAGAACATTAAGATCATAAAACTATTCTAGAGTCAGCTTAGTCTAACAAGAGGCATTCAGAATCACACCAGCTTGGAAATGCTGGAAACCACAATGGCAGAACCACTTCCTTTGGGTTTATCTGTGACGGTTCATGCATGTGTGTGAGTGTGTGTGTGTGCACATGTGCGTGTGGGTGTGTAGAAGAGAGAGAGGGATAAAGACAGAAGACAGAAAGATGATTAAGACTGCTTGCTCTGCCTCAGACCTGGGTACCAGCCCTAGATCCACCACGTCTCAGCATGGTAAACCTGATCACCTCAACAGGACTCATGGAATCTCTACTTATTTACTTCCAAAATGAGAGTAATTTGTGAACTCACTACATAGTTAGCCATGAGGGTTAAATTTTTGCAAAGTGTGAAACACAGTCTTCTGAATATGACAACCGCTAACCAAATGTTAGCTGGTCTATTACATGATTATATCCAAAAAAAAAAATGTTCATGTGGGTTTTGTTGTAGTTCTCAGCAGTGAATGTGGAAAATAATTTACTGACTGTCTCAGCAGCAGAACTATTGCAATTACTGGAGAAGACTTATTCCATTTTTCTCCAAGAGCTTCCGAGGGGACCTGACTGCCAGCACATGGAAACCCCAGGACAGAGACCGAGGTCCCCTGTGGCCATGTCTACATTAGGACCAAATATCCTATGTTCTCAAATATCTGCATGCAGCCCCACATAGTAACTGTAGCACTTTGAGCAGAGAATGAGATCAAGAATACTGCTTGAGACAGAATTCCCAGGATACATGTGCAGTTTAGCATGGGGGTCAGAGGAAGGGGCAGGGTTTCAGAGGCAGCAGATCAGGGGAAGTCAAAACCCATCCCCCTCCTTCTTCCCATATCCAAGCCCTCCCTGAGCCCTCCAGATTTGACTTAAGTCCACTCCTTTCTTTCCATAGCCTCTGCAAACCCTCTGCATTCTCACTAATGCACCAAAATCTGTATTTGTTTCTTAGAGCTGCTGTAACAAAGTGCAACATACTGGGTGTCTTAGTAGAATAGAAATGTACTGTCTAAAGTTCTGGAGGCCAGAAGTCCATGATCAAGGTGTAGACCGGGCTATCTTCTCTTTAAAGGTAGTAGAGCTAGGGGAGAATGTGTCCCAGGCTTCTCTCCTACCTTCTGGTAGTTTTTTGGCTTCTAAGCAACAACAACAACAACAAAAAGCATGACTGCAGTCATCACATGGCATTCTTTCTGTGTGCCACCATACCAAAATCTGTGTCAGTCAGAGTTCTCCAGAAAAAAGAACCAATGAGTCCGGGCACAGTGGCTCACGCATGTAATCCCAACACTTTGGGAGGCCGAAGTGGGCGGATTGCCTGAGGTAAGGAATTCGTGACCAGTTGGGCCAACATCCATCTTTACTAAAAATACAAAAAAAATTAGCCAGGTATGGCGGTGTGCGCCTGTAATCCCAGCTACTAAAGAGGCTGAGGCAGGGGAATTCCTTGGAGGTGGAGGTTACAGTGAGCTAAGATTGCACCACTGAACTCCAGCCTGGGCGACAGAGCAAGACTCCATCTCAAAAAAAAAAAAAGAAAAGAAAAGAAAAGGAAAAAAAAGGACCAATGGGAGACATACACGTATTTTTTTCTCTCCCTCTCTCTTCCTCTCTCTCCATATATATATAATTATAAATACATATGTAACCATATATATAATTTATATATGTAATTATAATTAACTCATATATACTTATATATGAGTTATATATGAATTATAATTATATATCTGCATTTATTTCTCTATGTAATATATGAGGAATGAATATATATAATTATATATACATATGTATTATACACCTACATATTATGTACATATGTGTATTATATATACATATATAATTATATATTCACCTCATATATATTTACATATAAATATATATTTATATAGTTAGATATTTATATATAAATTAGTGAAAGCAGCCATTTCTACCCAAGTCTCTTCATGCAAGTGGCCTACCTGAAACACTGAGGTTTCAAGGAGTTCCATGCATCATCCCCGTCATAGGCTTGTGTGAGGGGCCCCTTCCTTCAGGTCTTCCTGTCTCTCCATTTTATTAGGGTTTGACATCAGTGACTCCATTTTGATACTGATAACTTTTGCAATATATACAAAACACACATACTATATATAATATGGATATGTACACATATGGGTGGGGGGGTGTGTTTGTGTGTGTGTGTATAATGTTTGGGCTGAGGACATACTACCCCAAATATGACTATAGGAGACCAGATATGCCACCCCAAAATATATTTATTTTGCATATTTGGAGCTGGTTATTCTGAAAAACTTCAGACGCAAGAGTAGCTCTGAAAAGTTGTTTTTTTTTGGTAGAAGAAATTTACATCTATAAGGAAAATATGCATTAGTATCTGTATCAGAAAGAGCAGCTCCATTACAGTTTTTATTACCTGAAAGACTTACCTGCATAACAAGACAAATTTTATTCACTATACTTTTCCTCCCCTTGCCCTTCCATATACTTGTCTCTACCACCCCTCGGAAGCCAAACCCCTATTCCTTTCTGTAGCTCAGGATATTAAATAAGCTTCAATCATCTGGCCTCTCTTGGAGTCTCATATATTTGTGGGACTCCTGTGCTCACATATGTAATAAATATGGTTTTGCTCCTGTTGATCTGTCTTGTGTCCATTTAAGTTGTAGCTCAGCCAAGGAACTAGAAAGGTAGAGGGAACCATTTTCCCTCCTCCACAATACATACATACATAGTAAATACATACCTACATACACTACTTACTCAAACGTACAGAGAGAGAGACAGAGAGAGAGAGATTTTAAGAAATTGGCTCATGTGACTGTAGGGGCTGGCAAGTCTGAAATCCACAGGGCAGGCTAGCAGGTTAGAAACTCAGGTAAGAGTTGATGGTACAATTTTGAGTCTAAAATTCTCAGAGCAGCAGGCTGGAAACTCAGGCATGCTTTCACTGTTGCAGTCTTAAATAGATTTAGTCCCCACTGGTCTGCCCTTATCTTTTCTCACCTCCTTCAATCCATTCCTCACATGGCAGCCACGATGAGTTTAAAATGCAAATAGGGTCATGTGACAATTCTTCTTAGAACACTTCAGTGAATCCCTTATTGATTGTAGAATAAATTACAAACTCCTAATGGCCTGAAAGGGAGGGCCTCAATTTGTGCAGAATAGTTCTGGTTTCAAAGTGTTATTTTGGTTTTCATAGCACCTTCTTCCCTCAGACGTGTCCCGGGAAGATGACAAACTATACGATCAGCCTCCCTAGGCCTGGAGTGGCCTGATGCATGCAGAATCTCCAGCCAATCTCATGCCAGTGTTCCCTTCTACTCCTCACTCAGGCCACACTGACCTGTCAGTCCCTCCCTCCACCAGCCTCCCTCCACTCTTGAAGACTTTGCCTTGGCCATTGCCTCTGCTGGAAACTGTCTTCCTTCCAAGCTTCCTTTATTTGTTAATTTCAAATACTTCTTGGATCTCAGCACCATTGTTACCATTACCCTGACCCTTTTCTAGAGAGATCTCCCTGAGTGTATTAGAATTCTCAGAAGAAACATAACCAAAAGAAATACTGTGTATATACAGTCATGTGTCACTTAGTAATGGGGATACATTCTGAAAAATGTATTGTTAGGTGATTTTGAGGCTGTGCAAACATCCTAGAGTGCACTTACCCACACTTAGATGGTGTCGCCCACGACACACCTAGGCTCTGTGGTATGGCCTATTACTCCCAGGCTACGAACCTGTCACAGCATGGGACTGTACTGAATACTGTAGGCAGTTATAACACAATGGTAAGTGTTTGTGTGTCTAAACATATCTAAACATGGAAAATGTACAGTAAAGATAGAATCGTATAATCTTATGAGACCACCATTGTATATGCAATCCATCATTAACCAAAACTTCATCAGGCAGCCCATGACTATCCACGGCTTACTCTATTATGGAGGCGAAGAAATCAGTTCCAAGATCTGTAGTCAGAAAACTGGAGACTCAAGAGAGCTGATATGTAGCTAAACTCTGAAAGCTGACAAGCTTGAGACTCAAGAAGGGCCAAAATTTCAGTCTGAGTCTGAAAGCTGGAAAAGACGCAAGTTCCAGCTCAAGCAGTCAGGCAGAAGGGGTACCCTCTTACTCAGCTTTTTTGTTCTATTCAGATTTTCAATTGTTTGGATGAGATGTGCCCACAATGGGGAGGGCAACCTGCTTTACTCAGTCTACCGATTCAAATGTCAGTCTCATCCAGAAACACTCTCACAGACACACACAATAATGTTTGGCCAAATGTCTGGGCACCCCATGGCTCAGTCAAATTGAAACATAAAAATTAACCATCATGCTCAGCTTTTCAATCATGTTTGCATAAGCCAATAGCAGAAAGAAGATGTGCATATAAAGTCAAGTTGCTGGCCTGAGATATCAGAAGGCATGCAATTGGAAAAACTCAGAAATAAGCCTATACAGCACAACATTGTGAGTAAAATGAAAATTGAAAGCTCTTGACTCAGACACATAGGCTGGTTTCTTTTCTTCCTTGTATTCATTGGATAGTCTCTGTTGAACTTTAGAGTATTGGGTGATGACCCAGGGAAATGAGGGATACATGGAGTTCATTTTTGACCATCTTCCTCCACACACTTCTATGCGTGGCTTGTTTCTGCATGATTGATTTACTGACTGGGAGGTGTCTGCAGGTGTGATGCTTCTGTCTCTTTCCTGCCAGCCTTCTCCCTTCCCCTCCCCTCCCTTCTCCTCCACTCTTACCCCTCTCTCTTCTGCCCTTCTCTCCATCTCTACTCTTTCTTTTCTCCCCTCTTTCTTTTTCTCTTTTCCATTTTGATTATTTAATGCATTTAGGCAAAGCTCCAGGAGACTAAAACCAGACGGTCAGATTTCTCTAAATCTTAAGCCAGAAAACTAGACACGGTCCTCTTGGGCACTCTGCTTTCCCCATGACCTGGCAATTTTCTTTTGAAGCCTCCTTCTCACTGCCTGATGTCCTTGCCCTTCCTTACTTGATTCCAACGACAGCTTACAAGTAGCACCCTGATTTCCAGCACCCTACCCTCATCCTCCCCCCTCCCCATCTCCTCTACTCCTCCAACAGAGGTGAGCACTCTCAGCGAACTGATCTCTCCCCTTTGATGCAATTGGCAAAACCTAGAAATAAGCCTATACAGTACAACATTGTGAGTCAAATGAAAATTGAAAGCTCTTGACTCTCTTTCTTTCTCAAGAGCCTACCACGACTCCCTCTTGCCCAACCCATCAGGTCTGAATGTTTCTGCTTTGATTTCAAAGTTTCCTATGTCCTGGTTAACACCTGCCTTTTCAGCGTCAGCCCCCACCAGAGCAGGGCATGAGGCATCTGATGTGGTCTAAGCTCCTCAAGCTATTCTTCTCCAGCCTCCATCCTATCTCCAGGCCTCTACTTAGCCTTCAGGAAACCTTTCTCTCTGCTCCTCCACTCAGCCACACCTTCTGTGGCCACAATGACACTTTGGCTAAAGAATGATCTGGAGATGCACATCTCTCATTGTCCTGGCCTCTGTGTCTATGTAGCAGTCTTGGGTGCTCTTATCTAATCAAATAATAGACTGCCACTCTTTGAAGGTAGCAGTTGTGACTTTGGGTTTAATTTATCACTGTGTCTGACACTCACAACATACTGCCAAATACAGACACATAATCATTGTACATATTTATGGGGTACATGTGATATTTTGAAATATGCATATAATGTGTAATGGGAGCCAAGGGTGGAGCAGCCCCAGCTCCCTTATTCATCCCCAGAGTGGAAATTGGCAGGTCTCGGTGCACACTCTTCCACAGGGCTCTCTCCTGCCACTTGGAGGGAAGCAGAGCTCACCCACTGAGGACTCCCCGTGTCTCTTTTCATCCTGAGAAACGTGCATTTTCTGAGTCGTGGAGCTGTGACGCAGCAGGATTACACATGTGCTGCTGTGAAAACTGAAATCAGAGCCATGCGGGACCTCCCCTGAGAAAGGCTGCCTATAAATCGTAAAACCCTTAAATGAATAGCTTAGGGGCACAGGGTTGCCTTGGGTTAGGGTTAATTGGGCCGAGTACAAAGAGTTTTATGTTCATAACTTACTGTCCATTTACTCTTCCTGATTTTCTGGAAGTTATTTTGCTCTGGGGCAAATTTGTATTTGCTTTTCTGACAATGATCGGTTTGAAGCTGAACCCTTTTCAGCTGTTGGGAACTTGTAAGTTGCTCAATATCTACCAGATTTTCTCTCTGATGCATCTGCTTTGGATAGGTCGAAGAGGAGAGGAAGGGTTTTGTTTCGTTAAGTTCTCCTCTACATAGAAAATTGCTTCAAACTAATCTTTGCTTTCCTCTTTTAATGCCCTAAAAACATTTTTTGTTTTTAACTATTTATTCCCTAGCATTTTCTAGGTTAACCCTCTAGCCTCTGTTTTTCAGTATTAAGCTGGAGGCTGAAGCCCAGACTATGTCCAGCTAGACTTGAGCCCACATACCTGGCCTGTCACTATTCACTACGTGACTTGATTCCAGCCATTTAACCTCACTGAGCTTCAGTTTCTTCACATGCAGGTTGGTTCTGACTACAAGTCATAGTTTTTGTGTAGACTTAATGAAATAATATTGTATGCACAAGGTACTACTGTATTCCAGGCAAATAGTTAATGTACTAATGCTATCACAGGATACTGACTAGAATAGTGGTTAAGAATGCAGGCTCTGAAGCTAGACTGCCCGGGTTCAAATCCCAGTTCTATTTTGGAAAAATTAGGTTAAACTCCCTGTACCTCAGGTTCCTGGATTGTAAATGGGAGGCCATAATTACACTGCTACATTGGATTTTTGTGCGGATTAAATGAGCTGACATGTGGAAAATGCTTAGTCTTTTCTGGCACATAGCGTACTATCAAAAAAAAGCGTTAAGATTACAGGAGGGTAGTCACAAGACTTCCCATCTGCAAAGCTGTTGCTTTCCAAATAACCTGCTCATCATCAAATTAACTTTTCTCCTGAAATGAAACACACTCAACCCATCATTCTAATCTTTCCAGTTTTCTCTCCTATGGCAAGGGCAGCTTGCATGAGCACCTGCAAAGGGTAGAAGGCAGCATAGAATAAAATCCTGTGAAATGTCAAAATGTGAAAGAAGCTACAAGAAACACCATTCACTGCTTTACGTGGAAGGTGACCCACATATAGTCAGTTTGGACTGGATTAAAAACAATGGGAACACCGTTGTCCCCTCCTGTACAGCCAGAATTTCTTATTTGCAATTGAGAAAACTGACTGAATCCACAAAAGGAGATTCATAGAGATTTCATAGAGAGAAACAAAATTGAGACACCACAACACCCTAGGAGAAACACTGAAGTACTTCTGTTCCTGACTTGCCGAGTCCTGATTCCCATTCATATCTCCTTCTGGGAGATATCCTTGCATCCTTTCAAAAACATCTCTGGTATGCTTGAGCTGTTCTGAGCAGATTTCTGTTCCTTGTAAGCAAAGAGCCTTGATGAAGCCAGTCTTGATGGACATGTTGGATGGGACTACGTTGCCATCTCTTAAATCCCTGCAATGTCTTATAGCTACTCAGAAACCACATGTTCAATGAATGGTGGACTCTAGCACCATCACTCATGTGCACACTCACGAAGATAATAAAGCCAAGCTTACATGTGGAAGAACATATTGATAATTTTCTCTACCAAGAATCATATGGCTATGGCTATCAGGGATTCTTTTTTCTCACTTTCTCAGGCTGATGCACCCCTAAATGTTCTCGTTAGCTCTAGCTCTGATATTGTCATGATGGAGGTGGCAAGCAAACCCCTTCTTCTGACCAAAAAAAATTTAAAAAGATCGAGAGAGGAAATCCAAGAGGGGTCAACTTAAGAAACAATACAAAGTGCACTAGTTTACAAACACTTAATTTTTTGGAACTCTTCCTTCATTCCTCAAAACCAGAAAGTGACATTTGTGAGAAAGAGCCCTGGGATGGCAGAGTGCCAAATCAGCTCCTCCCATGAGTCACACCCCAGACCTGACAAGGTAAGGGGGCATGACACAGGAGAAAGAGCACTGCTCTGGGTGTGGGACCACCTGGGTTCGGGGTGGGGGTTCCCGCTCTCTCACTGCGGACTCGGGAAAATCACTTCCCCTCTCGGACTTCAGTTTCTCTCTCGCTGAAATGGGGAGGTTGGGTTTTCACACCAGCCTGTGCCTCAGAGCCACCTCAAAGCTCTCACCATACCTCATGTCTCAGGAGCTCTGGAGTCTGTAGGAACTGGGGGCTCATGTAACTCATAAAGGCTTCTCTACTTTTTTGCCTTGTCCTAAAACAATTGGCTCACATGAGACTTTGTCCAGTCACCAGTGACTCGGAGATTCTCAATGTGAGTTGAAATGAGGTAAAATGTACAATCTAAGAGGCTAACAGCAGCTTTACTTTCTGCTGAGAGTCTAACCTTTCCCCTGCCTTATTCCTCAGAAGCACATGATTGAAATTGAATTTTGAGTTTTAGACTTCAAATGCATCATTTCTCAATATATAATTAATTGTTAATGATGGCATGAAATTTAGAAAATCACAGATTCTGATTCCAAATCCTAACTCCAGCCCTTTGAGTTATTTACTTGGGAAGTGATTCCGTGTCCCCAAACCCCAGTTTCCTTGTGGGTACAATTGGGAGAGTTTGGACACATGCTTCCGAGCGTTAAGGCAGATAATTCATACAAAGCATTTATTCCTCTGACTTGCACAACATTAAAGCTCAGGGCATGTCAGCCACTATTACATTCTTCTTCTGATACTGATAGAGTCCCACGCTGACCCCACCGTGGCCTTTTAATAAGACCGCCAGAGGCTATTTGGTGTGGGACCCTTCCTTTTACTGGAAAGTGAATACCTTTTCATGACCCAGAAACAAGCATCACACACTCCCAAGACCCGTGATTTGAGTCATGGGAAGAGACACTGAAACTACTGCATTGTTTATCTCCAAGGCCTTATGCAATGTTTTTCCCACTATTTTTAAGCTCCCCAGCCTTGCCTTTCCCCTACTTCAACTCCCTAAAGCTCAGCCCCTTGTTCAGTTCAGCTATTTCAGTTTTGGGTTGAATGGTCTAGACAGGAACCAAAAAATGCGCAGTCTGCATACAGGTCCCCCTGTGGGCCCCACAATTTTTCCGAAAAGAGTATACGGACATGGGGCTGATTGACAGAGGAACTTTAGTTTAATGAACCAATCCATCTAAAGTACACATCACGAACCTGGTACACCATAGTGCTCCATAAACTGTGAAAATACAATATTATGATTATCTGTAGACTTTAAATTCCTTGGCTTTTATTTGCTTGGTCTTCGTCTCTTCTTAAGAGAATATCCTAGAACCATGGCCAATAGCTCAGCTACCTTGGAGCAAAATAGGAAAGACAGTTCAGTCTCATCTGGGTGGACTTCTCTGGCCCTTGACACAATTTTGTTATAAACCTCCCCAGTAGTTAGCTGTAGCTGCACAATGCACAAACACAAAATCTCAGTGGCATAGAACAATAGGCACTTACTAAGTTCACATGCCCATGAGGCAGCTGATCTCATCCTCCTTGTGGTGTCAGTGAGCTAGTCTGGGCATGTCTTTCTCATAGTCATGGAGGACACACCAGAGCACACTTACACAACCAAGCACACAAACACATTTCAAGTCCCTGCCACATCCCGTCTGCTAAGATTCCATTGGCAGATACAAGTCAGGTGATCATACCCAAGATCAAAAATGAAGTATATTTCTCTCATGGAAGTATAAGAGAGAGAGAGCAACTATTTCTGAAAAGGAATTCTTTAATCCACCACACCACTCCAAATTCCATTAATTCCCACAGTACTCCAATATGCATTTCTGACATTCTCATATGTGATGCATGTTGGGTAGATGCAGAAATGGGGAAATGGTCCTTTTCTGTTCCTGGACCAGCTGGAAGGAAGTCCCTCTCTATACCTCCTCCACGCTGCCATTTTGTATTCATTCTGCAGGCAGCTGCTTCATAATCTCTGAACATTGCATATATAGATATTTTGCATCTCTTGCTAAGCTGAGAAAGTCAACCAAGGCTTCTACTTATTTTGGGTCTTAGAGAGCTCTGGAGTGGCTTTCAAGGTGTTGCTAACTTTATCTCTCCTTGGAAGATTCCCCAACAATGCCAGTCCCCCATTGCCAGAAGCCTGGGTCCTGTTCCTGTGGTCTTGTTGCATCCTCTGCACACTTCCATTAGGGAATTTCTGATACAGTCACTATCATGGTTGGCTCATCAGGTCGTGTGATCAGTGTTTCTAAAAGGATGGCCAATATTCTTCTGAATCAGAATTTTCTGGGGTACTTGATATAATTCCGGTTCCCAGCCCTCCCCATCAAAAGTCGTATATGAAACATTCAACAACTGGAGGGAATCATAATTTTCTGGGGTACTTGATATAATTCCGGTTCCCAGCCCTCCCCATCAAAAGTCGTATATGAAACATTCAACAACTGGAGGGAATCATACGAATCAGGCAGTATGTCACCTGCAGCAATAAGGGACTTCAGAACACTCAACTCAGCAAAACATTACTCTTTTATTCACTGGAGAATTGCAAGGAGTCCTGGGTTGGGGTCAGGACAGTTAGTGGGACTGGAGGGTAGACAAATGTCAGAGGGACTGTGACATTTGGTATTTACCAACAAATAAAGAAGTATTTTAATATTTCAATAATAAATTCATCTGTCCTGGTATGTTCCACTTGAACTATCTCTGTTTAGTCTTACTAGTCAAACTTTCTGGGGGTGAGGTTCAGGAATCTATTTTCAGCAGGTTTCAAATTTTGTTCAGCCCCAGGAGTAACTACTCATCTACTTATCTTGAGCAATGTTTTGTTTTTAAGTTTGATAGACACCAAAAAAATACAGACATCATAAAGATAAACCTCTTTGCATTAACTACTAGAAACCTCATAGCAAAAAGTATGACTTGCTTATCTTTAGCAAGTGGCCCACCTGGTAGTATTTTGCTGGGTTCATGAACCTGGTTCTGACCAAGGAGTTGTGAGTGGGTAGTATGCTACCTCTGAAAGAAAGCATTTAATTGCTGATTTGAGATCCTCCAGAGCTCTCTTCCCCTCTGAAAGCAACACGTGAGAAGGTGGTTGCCCCATCATCTTGAATTCTGGTACAAGGCTGTGAGAAGAAGAGCACCTAACCACCCCTCAGTGGACATAGGCATAGATGAGAAATAAACTTTTGTTGTGTTAAATCACTGAGATCCCAGGGTTCTTTGTTACTGCAGCAAAACTTAACCTAATTGAACTCATGATCTGCCCTCCTCGGCCTAATTGAAATTTAGGGTATGGATTCAGTGTTGGCTTTCTTCAGAGCCCTTAGCCACTGCCTAATATATCATAATAATCATTAATTACCATCCACTGCACAGATAAGGTCAAATATAAGAAGACACACAGAAGTGCTTTGTAATCTATAAACATTTTACAAACATTTTGGAAAAGCAAGTGATTCTATCAAACTTAATGATATTGATCTTGTCCCCTCAATAAGGCTGTAAGGTCTTTAGAAGAAGAGATTCTGTCCTTGAGGAATTTGAGAGCTTAGATATTTCTAGGATATACCTACCATGTTATAGGACTCCTGACAAGTTCTTAAAGAATTCTTCCCAGCCATGTGGAACTGTAAGTCCAATTAAACCTCTTTTTGTTTAAAAAAAAAAAAAAAAAAAGGATTCTTATAGAATTGCATTTAATGGGTGACACAGAAAATCAAGAAAATAGCTTTTGTGACACAGAATCCCTTTTTTTACTGATTCTCATAATAATGGGAATTCTCCTGTTAAATCTTTAGAAGCAAAATTGCTTCCCTTTATACGGGACAAAAAAATGGGAGCTTTCTAGCAGCCAATGTTTAGTTCCTGAGGAAGGTGTGAGAGGATGGATGGAGGTCAGAATGGACTGTCCCTGACCCCAGGGATGAGAGATGGAGTAAATCATGAATATGATCACTACTGAAGCTGAGAAAGAGCCTATTAATGTCATGTAATGAATTTCAAAAAAGATACAGTTGCACTTAGGGTATTTAAACCTTGGAGGTTTAAACTAAATCATACTTGTCACATGCACACAGTGTCACTAATGAGCTTATGTAAATATTTAATCTTCTCTATTTGCATTACTCAGCCCAGCCTACCTCAACAGCCCCTTCTCCCAGCCTTCTCTAACACCATCAGCCAGCCTCCTGGAACTTTGGTTTCTGTAATTTGCCATGCATTTTATGCCTCTGGCTGTAACATGTATATTTCCCTCTGTCTGAACTTCCGTCTTGCATATTTCCTTTTCTACCTACTAAACACCTGCACATCCTTCAAGGCTCAGTTCAAATACATCCTCCTCTTTGGGAAACTTTGCCTGAACCATTTACAACTCTCCTACCCTAGTAGAATTTTATTTTCCTCTTCTATGCTCCCATTACCTTGCTATCATTCCATAATCCTGGGTATCCCATCTATTTATTCAACAAATACTTATGAAATCTTGCTAGGTGCCAGTCCTGGGGCCAGGTGCTGAGTGTACAGAAGTGAATAAAAATTCTAATTATTTGTAACTATGAGTTCATGGACAGCAAGTGTCTTATCCATTTTTTTAACTTCCAAGGATAATGCGTTGGTAGTCCTAAATAAATAATAAATACAGAATGTGTTCTCTTTATATCTCTTTAATGGGTGGCACAGAGGTTCAGGAAAATAGCTTTGTGACACAGAATCCCTTTTCAGTCCACATTCTACTTCTGCCTATATCCATCAGGGCTGTTTCAGTTGGAAGTATCAGAAATGCTATTCACACCACTTTAGCTACAAAAGGGAAAATACTGGCTCGTGGATTCCAGGAAAGATTGACCATTCAAGCTGGGGGAATGTCAAGGAAGGTGACTAATTTTAGGAACAATAACAGTAACAAATAGTGGATGCTATTCAGAATCTCTCTGTGTTTTACCTTTCTATTTCTCTTTGCCTATTCTGTTAATTTTCACTGTCTGCAGCCTGGTTTTCTTGGCATGGCAGGAAACATGGTCTTCAAGAACGTCCAGGTTTTAGGTCTTACAGCTCTAACCGCTGATGACAGACTGCTGATTTCTCCTGCTTACAGTCTGTAAAGTTCAAGGGAAGAATTCCAATTGGTTCAGCGCCAACTATTTGCCAATCCTGGAGCTATCCAGTGTTACCAGGAGATTAGAGAATGATGATTGGATAGGTTGTCTCAGATGTCCAACCCCAAACCACCAACAAACAAAGGCTTTGGGGGTAATGTAGCGCCATCAGTTTCTCAAAAGCAAAGGAAGATGGCAAACAGATCGTCACAGTTTTCTGTCACTGATTCCGTCATTCATTTAACATTCTTTGCATACATATTATGTTTAATGCATCATGCTAAGATGGACTGAGAAAAACAAATAAATAATAGGCAATTACTTATCTGGTCATCTGGTAAGAGACACTAGACAGGGATTGTGGCATAGTGGTTAGAAACTTGGGGTCTAAAGCCAGAACACCAGGATGAAAATCCCAGCTGTACGATTTACATGGCTGTGACCTTGTGCCTCTCTGATCACAGTGTCCTCATCTGTAAAATGGGGATAAGGCTCACATCATCTCAGGTACCAGTTGTGAGGCTTAGTGAACCACACATGAAGCATGTAACATAGTGCCTGGCATGGAGTGAATACTCAGTAAGATGTTCACTATTCATTTGTGCATGCTTATACATCAGGACAGAAGGAATTATGTTTCAAAATGATGATACGTAGAGCTCAAGATTCAAAAGAACTCCGACAATTAACACTGACAGTGGGGCCCAGAGAGGAAGAAGAATTTAGTTTAACCTTAGCAGATGAGCAGCATTTTAATACAACAGCAGATAAATGGCGTTTAAGAATAATGGACAGGATGGGTGCGGTGGCTCACACCTATAATCCCAGCACTCTGGGAGGCCGAGGCGGGTGGATCACGAGGTCAGAAGATCGAGACCATCCTGGCTAACATGGTGAAACCCTGTCTGTACTAAAAATAAAAAAAAAGAAAAAAAATTATCCGGGAATTGTGGCAGGCACCTGTAGTCCCAACTACTTGGTAGACTGAGGCAGGAGAATGGTGTGAACCCGGGAGGGGGAGGTTGCAGTGAGCCGAGATCATGCCACTGTACTCCAGCCTGGGCAAACAGACCAAAATAAGAGGATGTGAAGTGAGCAGTAGATCCAGAAGTTCTGATTTGTGCAGGGTTTCTAGAGCCTACAATTCACAGATGCATAGGGTAGGAGATGTGGCTGTCAAGGAAGTTGACTGTGAAGGGACTGAATGCCACATAAAGGAGTTGGACTTTATCCCATAGACAGTGGGGAGCCATTGAAGGTTCTGGAGCTGAGAAGTAAGTGACGAGATCTAATGCACATTAATCCTTGAGTAAAGACTTATTAGAGCCATAGTGGCCAGAAAAATAAATTAGAATTCCCTTTTATCCCCCTTTTTTGCCCCATTTTTTGTTAGAGAAATAGTTCTCTTTCATTAGAAAACAGAATCATATGGACTATTATAAATGGCAACCAGTACCCAGTCCCAGTATTGGGCAGAATAGGAGATAAGGGGATTGTGGCAAATTAGAGGCCACGTACCCCTCAAAAGGGAAAACCACTCCTCAGCTTCATTCAATATTTACCAAGTAGGACTACAGGCCCAATGTTAATAAATATCATGATAATTCTAGAAAAGTGTAAAATGTGTTTTTATGTAAAATGTCTGTTTTTGTTTTGTTTTTCTTGTCTCAGTAACAACTTTTAAACTCTATAGACTAAGTAAAGCATGTCTGTGGACTTAATTTGTCATCAGGGCCATCAGTTTGAGACCTCTGGATTCCAGTTGATTCAGAACATGTATTAATCTGACCTAGACACCTTTACTCTATGATCATTCCACAATTTCTGTTGAAGAACTCAGAAATAAAAACAAAGAAAGAGAATGCCATGGACAAGAAGTATTCCCAGTTAATCAAAGAAGAGATTTTAAAAGCTGAAATTTTCTAATGTAAAATAAATAATAAAAATAAAAACTAAAACAAATAAACAAAAAAGGTACAGAGGGACTTCTATGAGAGCCATGGGTGGATTATTCACAGTTAGATTCATATGCTAGGGCTATTATTTTAAATTCTAGCTGACATTTTTCACCAAAACTACTTGATAAAGGCTAAGGTCCAATGTGATGGAAGTAACTTAGGCTTTGCAGTTGGAAAATGTGCAAATTTCTAATTTTGACAAGAAGATGTGTAAGCATATTTCTTAGAGCAGCTTGTATCATTTATCTATTGCTAAATAATGCATAACAAACAATTACAAGATATTAGCATTTTATAACAATAAGCATTTACTGCTTATGTATTTATAGGGTTCAGCAGATCTTGGTTGGCCTTGTTCATTTATTTTCAGGTTTACTTCTTTCCACAACTCTCACCCTCCTCCTTGCGCTGGCAGCCTAGCCTGCCCTTATTTTTCTCATGGTGATGGGAGAGCTGCAAGAGAGGAGGCAGAGACATATAAGCCCTCTTGAAGCCATCGCTCACACCTGTCAAACCATTGCCTTTTTTAAAAATTACCCAAAGCTTGGCAGAGGGCCTGGACGTATAGAGGTGTGAACAATTTTTGCAATCTACATCACAAGACATAACTGAAGATGGCTTAGAGTCAACCAACTTAGAATGGGGAAATAAATCAGGTTGCAGTCTCAAAGTGAAATACGTTATAGCAATAAAGAAAATGAATGCACCACAGTATCATTCAGCAACATGGATGAATCTTACAAACCTATGATTGCCAAAAGACAGGCAAATTCAAATAAATAAATACCATATGCATCTATTCCTGTAACATTCAAAAAGAAGCAAAACTAAACTATATTGTTTATGAAAACTCATATAAGCAGTAAAATCATAAAATAAAGGAAGAAAAATGGTTACCAGAAAAGTCAAAACAGTGCCTCTATCTATTCTGGGTGTCCTGATTAGAAAGGAGAACCCAGGGGAGATAGAGATATCTATATCTTGACCTGAATGATGGTTATTCAGGCAGTGACTTCACAATTATTTGTTAAACCATGCTTTTATATTTTAGGCATTTTTCTGTATGAGTGTTATACTTTGCCACAGTTGGATTTTTAAAGTTCAGATCTAAATCAAAATGCAAAAATAAAAGTTATGGGTAAAAACATCCAATTTTGCTATTTAACCCTGATGTGTTGGGAGGGGGCTACATCACCTCTGAATATCTGTTTTGTCTTTGGTGACAGTAGGATGATAATAGTCTCACTCGAGCTTGTCCCAAGGGGTAGATAAAAAGATGCGTAGAAGATAATTTTTTAAATATTAGTAAACTAGATGCAGAGGTGGAAAATATTGGTATTTGACATGTAGATGAAAGGAAGACTTTAGTTCTGAATCCTGTTTCCTAGCAATGCTCTTGGCATTTTCTCTTGTTTGTTTCAAGGAGAGAAAGAAGGCAGTGGAAGAACTCAAACCCAAGCCCGTGTGATTCCCAAGTAACTAATTCAAGAGGAAGGAGGGTCTGGATATGCATAAAACACCCAAGTCTCCAAATGTGAGCCACATTACTCTCTCTGCCTCAAGCCTGTGTGGGAGCTCCCTGGTATAACTGGGATTCACTTGAATACCCAGTACTTGAGTGATTTGCTGAGGTCACAGCCTCTACCACCCCTGTGTGAAGAAGATGGGGCTGGGAAGCTCCTAACTGCATAAGTCAGACCCATCATAGTGGTTATTTACACTGGGGACTCACAACGTGGCTCTGGGGTCCTTAAGCTGATGTGGGAGAGGAGCTTGGCGCAACCAGCCACATGATACTGGGCTCCTTTCCATTCTGCCTATCAGATGGACCTGGGTCCTGGTGGGAGGTCTATCCCCACAGCAAATGGTTATCTTTAAACCCATCCTTCACCGTCTTATCAGTGGAGGAATGTGGAAAGATTGCAGGCATTAGCTCTGTAGGCATTTGGGATTTTGTGTGGGTAAGTGTGTGGGAATGTGAGGCTCATAGGCCTTCAACACATTCGCAAATCAAGTGAGTGTAATCTGCCCCAGCAGAGGTCCCTGAAAGAAAGTGTAACCTTCTCAGACTGCACAGATACTGCGAACAAGAACTAACACTTTCGAGTCCTTGCTTTATGCAAACACTGTCTTAAGAGACTCATGTGAACAACCTCACTGAATCTTCACCCAACACTTTTTAGCCAGTAGTAACCAGGTACTGTCGTTACCCTTTTTTTTTTTTTTTGAGACGGAGTCTCGCTCTGTCGCCCAGGCTGGAGTGCAGTGGTGCAATCTCGGCTCACTGCAAGCTCCGCCTCCCAGGTTCACGCCATTCTCCTGCCTCAGCCTCCCGAGTAGCTGGGACTACAGGCGCCCGCCACTGCGCCCGGCTAATTTTTTGTATTTTTAGTAGAGATGGGGTTTCACCGTGGTCTCGATCTCCTGACCTCGTGATCCGCCCACCTCGGCCTCCCAAAGTGCTGGGATTACAGGCGTGAGCCACCGCGCCCGGCCTCGTTACCCTTTTTTAACAGAAAAATGAGCCAGGAGGAATTGACACAGAAGCCTGAGGTCACACAGGTAGATGGCAGATTATGGATCTGACAGGTGTATCCATGCTGTGGACAGCCTTGGTTTGAGCAGCAATAAGAGGGGGTACAAGGTGAAGTTGGAAATGGGTACAGAACGGTGACTCTCGCCAACTTTCCAGGACTTTAGTTAGTGGCTTTGCTATTGTATAGGCATCACACACATACACACAGACAGACACAAGACACAAACACATTTCCAAATTTAAGTAGAAAACCCATTCCAAAACCAACTCTACAGAAGTGATTCTTTGATTCTCCCACTGTTTCAGATCATTGGCTCCAGCATTTACTGTCTTTGGTGCATAAAATAGAGAAATTGAGATATAGCATTTGCTGTCAACCAAGGTTAAGGTATCATTCATTCTCCAGCCCACTTTGGGTCCATGAGTTATATGTCATCTGCTTTCAAAGTTTCCCTTTCTTGCTAGAAAGGGAGTTATTGGAATAATCATCTAGAGCAGGTACAACCCCACCCCACCCCCAAGCTCATACGGGATGGAAAGCCTTCTTTCCCACTGCTCACCCTCCCCCACCACAGCTGCGGGGGCCTGGTCCTCTCTGCTTTATAGAGAAAGGGAATTCCAAGGAGAACCTCTGCTGGTTTATTTTTAATTGTTGACCTCCAAGGCCTTCTGTTTGCATCTGTTTATTAAATTGCGAGCTCAGCTGTGAAATGCCCTTTATGGTGTTGTTTTATTGGTGGACCATTCAGGGACCCAGCGCCACACAAACAGGATAAATATTTTTCTTTGCAGCACACACCCCACGTTGGGGGCCACAGAACAAGGGAAGCGAGGATCTCGTTTGTTTACGAGCTCCGATTCATTCATTACTTGGCGAGGAGCTGTGAAATGTAAACCTCACATTCCGAAGGACAATCGCAGGGCCAGCTTGAGCTCATTTGGAGGTGTGATGTTCCACTCAAAAGGAGGCTGTTAATTTTATTGACCAAATTTGGAAAGTGGGAGCTCCAAAATTAAATAGAGCCTTTGGAAAAAAAATGAACATTTAGGTTTCTGAAAGACCTAGAGAGTGGTTACATGGTCTCGTTTTTTGGTTTCCTTTCCCTATAGGAAATTTCAGACGCCAGTGCTGTTTAGAAAGCATGAAGTGAAATTGCTGTCCGCCTCATCTTCTAGTTTTAAAAGATTTTATTTCTCTATGAGAGGTTTGTTCGTATTAATTATAGCAACCTTTGTAGAGCATTTAGCACTCGGCTTTAAATATATATCATATCTAGTAATTCACACAGTTATTATCCAAAGCTCACTTCATTATTGACCTCGTATTATGGGTTGGAAAATGAAGCTCAATGCTGAGAAACTTTTGCCTGGAGCCCCACAGCTAGTGTGGACAGAGAGAAGACTGAAAACTAGGTCTGCCCTGACACGAGAACCTGGGTTCCTTAACCGCCCCACTCTCCTGCCTCTCTCTCTGCCGTTTTTTGTGTAACGAAAAATTTGACTTTCCCAGTGGTTCAGAGAGAACTAAAGTTTCCAACAGTTACTAAGCAGCCCTGGGCTGCAGATACCCCCTGCTTTGTTGCGCACAGAACAAAAAAAGTCTGACTTGCTCAAAGATTTCAAAAGCCACGCAGTGTCTTCACTGCCACTCTGCCCCCAACCATATAGTCACGCACAGGGTCCTCAAAGAAAAAAGACATTTAACTCCAAAAGTCTCCTTTGGGGTTCCCAGACCTCCATTTTACTCTCTTTATGCCTGGCATGAAAGAGTAAAATCAAACCCAGCGCGGCAGATTCATGCACTCAGTCTGAGATGGCACAGCTCATTCGGGACTTAAGGGGGGTGTTTACCGAAAGCTAACCTTGAACTGGGCCACAGAATGAGTGGGCCCATGTCAATATTTGGACTTTAAGAAGGCCTGGTTTATAACTGTTCAGAATTGTCTCTGAATTGGGCTTTGAATCACACATTTGCCGTGTTCCTCCAAGGCCTTTTTCTTTTCTTAGGGGCAAAGGCTATTTGGCGAGATTTTCTTTAGAAGGGTTGCTGGGGGCAATGAAGAAAAAGCAGTGCAAATTCAGAATATCACAATGTGATATGGAAAAAAAATGTAAACCATGTTACAAAAGCTCTGTCATCAAGAAATGTTATTGTTGTTTGAATGGTAGGAACCATCTGGGTCTCTCTTAATGACCGGGGGCCCCTCTGTGCATGGGTACAGATGCTTCTTTTGTTATTGGTGCTATCTTGTAAATAGTTAAAATATTTACCAAGGCACCTCTGAGCTGGAGCTATCCCATTTTATTATTTATACCTTTTCAGAGGGACAAAAATGGAGGTGTCCACTAAACGTGATGGATTAGGCTTATAAACAGCCATTATGGCCGTCAAACCTCACATGTCAGCTCCCCCTTTGTGTCTGCGCATTTCTAAGCTAACCAGTGATCCATGCATAAGATAGAAGGTTAAGAATGCGCAGAGAAAAGGAGTGTTGACTCCAAGCAAGATGTATCTTCTGCTGATTAGAAATACAGCTGTAGAAAGTGAGGGGGATGCCGGGCAAGAGGCGAGAAAAAGGGACTTGTGTATGCATGAGTGTATGCATATGCATGTGTGTGTGTGTGCGCGCGCGTGTGTGTGTTTGCAGGCAGAAGGGAGAGAACTGGGGAGGTGCAGAAGTCACTGCAACCTGACACGCTGCATTTCAGTTTTCACAATTTCAGGCTGAAAACCTGCAAGGCCTCTACCTGCCAGCATCCCTCAGCTGTTTCCTTAACTGACTGCAGCTGGTTTTTGTTTTCCCAAGACAAAAATCAGGAAATGCAAAAATTAAATAGGATTTGAGAAGAAAAAGGATGGGCCCCGGGTAAGAAGAAAAAGAGTGAGCCAGCAGGTACCAAGACTTGTTGACAGAAGGATATTCCATCTTGTCGTAATTAAGTTTTAAAAAATCTTAAAATAGGGTGAGGCGAGTGGCAACCCATGTGGCAGGTGATCCTGCGCAATGCCTAGGAGCTAAACTGGAGTGACTTATTCACAAAAGTGAGATTTGAAAATCCTAGATAAAGTTAGATGGAAGGGAAAAGGAGGTATTTTTAAATCAAACTACTTTATAATTCATAAAGGATGCATTGTCAATCCAATTAATGAAAGGAACCAAAGTAACTTGTCTTGCAGGTAAAGAGGTGAATGTAAATTATGTTATTTTTGGCCATGATGGCTGCACATGTGTTGGAAAAAGTTTCTGTCAAAAACTGGCTTCCATTATATTTTTACCCTTAAGTCCCAGCTCCTTTAATCTCTGAGAGTTTGTCTCTGATTTCCTGCCATGCCACAAACTCCAGCCTACAAATTCATCCCTCACTCTCTCTCAAAGAGAAGCTGTGGAATTAATAGGCAAAGGAGCTCATGCTTTTGAAAAGATCAGGCACGGAGTGGCTGAAATATCATCTAGCCACTCTAAATGTAGATTGGAATTTTAATTTTGGTAAAGTATTTCCTAGCCATCTCCTCTAGAAATCTAAATAAGAAATGATGACCTCATTTATGTATGTATTTATTTATATAGTTATTTATTCACTGTGGGACTTGGATCAAAACTTACTGATGTAACAATAGAAAATTATATTTATCTGCCGTTTTGCAAAGAAAGGAGAAAAGAACATTTGGAAAACACAAAGACGGAAGCAAACTTCCTCTTTTGACTCAGGGGGCTGTTCCATCCTAAAAGTCCCTCTTTGGGTCTCTGGTCACCTTTAAGCATCTCCTAGAGAAAGCCCCTCCTCTAGCCCCTCTGCCTTCAGGCTGGTGTCTGCCACATTAGTATGCTGGTGCACCAACTAATTTGCCTCTATAAATGCTGGGATCTGAATCACACCACTGTTGTGGCCAGAGACTAAATTTCTCTCATCACTCTCTTTGGAGGAAAAGAAAGAAAGAAAAAGAAACACACACACACACACACACACACACACACACACACACGCACGTTTTCTAAACAACATTCTTACTCAAGCTACACTTATTGACATTATAAGCCCAGTGGATCACGATTTGGCTCATTAAGAAGCATGGTCTATGAAATGAACACTCAGTAAATCTCCCATAAGACAGTAATTTTACTTTTTGTTCACAATTATAAGTAATAATAATAATTCTTATCAGCCCCCCCTCACATAACAAACACAAAAGCCTAACTAGGCTCACTTAATGGTGCCCCTGGCAAACTCTAAAAAGCAACCACAGGAGTATGCCTTATAGCTGATTCCTCCTCCACTTAATCGCTCCCATTCATGAATGAATTAGAATTTTCTGTAACTCAGAATATGTTAATTAAGCAAGAAGAACTTGGAAAGTTAAACTGTTATACCAAGCAGTTTGGGTAAACATTGTATATGTTTATACAAAAATGAACGGCATATATGTTGCCTATCACATAGTTCATAGGACCCTCACACGTATAGAAGCCACTAATTGAATTGCTCCCATGGCCCCTGCTCTCCTAATAACACACACATACACACACACACACACACACACACAACTATATTGAAGCCTAAAAAAACCACAACACCTCCAGAAGGCATATTTTTCTGTCCTCTTAAACATAGGCAGCTACTTTAAGAATGGCTGTCACTATTTTCATAAGAAACAGGGAAGACGTGAGTTCCCATTGACACCCCTTTCTCTTTCCGTCTTCTCTAAGGCTTTCAAATATTCCTGAGAAGAGCCTTTCTGTTTGCTTGTTTGTTTGGTTTGAGACAGGGTCTCACTCTGTCACCCAGGCTGGAGTACAGTGGCAGGATCATGGCTCACTGCAACCTTGACCTCCAGGGCTCAAGCAACCTCCAACCTCAGCCTCCTAAGTAGCTGGAACTACAGGCATGAACCACTATGCCACCACACACAGCTTATTTATTTATTTATGTAGCTACAGGGTTTCACCACGTACCCCAGGCTGGTCTTGAACTTCTGGGCTCAAGCAATTCTCCCATCTCTGCCTCCCAAAGTGTTAGAGTTACAGATGTGAGCCTCCATGCTGGGTGAGAAGAGCCATCTCTAGAAGCCCATCTGGCCTCTGTCTACTTTAGGGATACTGGGCATCGGACCAAATCACCAGTTTAAAAAAAAATCCTCAGATAGGATTGTCAGATTTTGTAAATAAAAATATGGGATGCCCCAGTTAAACTTGAATTTCAGGTAACCAAATAATTTGTTAGTATAATTACATCCCCATATAATATTTGGTGTATACTTCTCTAACACCACTACCCTGAGAAAGCCCGAGCCTGGTGACTCCAGGAGAGTGACTCACCCTGGGCATCTTATTTCTTACTTTGTGATTTTAATTAACAAAGAAAGTGCTGAGTGAAACCACAGATGTCCAGGTTTCTCAATGAGACACAACAACTCTCTGAGGAAGGTGTCTCAATGTGGGGCAGGAAGGCAGAAGCAGACCATTAGAGGCTGCCCCCAGCAACAAACCAGAGCTCACACCTAGTCTCAAATATTGCTCACGGCCCAGTGAGGTCGGACTTTTATTATCTCCATTTTATAGACAAGAAAACTGAGGCACAGTTTCCAAAGCCAGGCAGCTATAACACAGAGATTTTGCCCGAGAGAGTCTGGCTTGAGACTCTACACTTAAAATAAAAATAATACCAAGCCAGAACATAAACAATTTAATTTTCCAAAGAACCTAAACTGCACATGTATGCTAAAATGGAAACGGTTGCAGCCTCATTGCCTGCACCCACCGCTGCCTCTCCCACTGAGCTATTAGTGCCTGGACCATGCTTGGCCAGCCCAGTGAGGAATCCAGTGCTGGAAACATGGTGGGGAGAAACATGCGCGAACCCCAGAGAGGAATGGGACAATGCGGGGGGCGGGAGGGTGCCCTGTTATGCCCCCACCAGAGTCCTGCCCCCGACCCACCTCATTTCTCCCAACCTACAGGGGCAGAGAGCAATGAAAAATATTGAGAATGCAGGCTTAAATGAGGAACTCTGGCAAAAAAAACTTTTTTCTAATTTAAAGACCACCCAGGTGTGTGCTGGTCTGTCCCCATTTTAGGGTCTTTGCCTCTTGCTTTTCAGCAAGAAAAGAAACAGATGTGATCCCCATTCATCCCTAATGGAGACAGAAGGGGAGGGAGGACCTGGGCAGTGTGGGGAGCTCGGGGCTGTCTCTGGCCTGGAAATTCTGTCTTGTAGGAGGGGGACAGTAACTTCCACAGCGTTTAAGCCTGCCTGTATTTGTCACCTGTCAGCTCAAAGTCCAGCACATAGTATGCAATCAATACACATATGTTCAATCTCTTTAAAATTAAATAATGCAATCAAAAGTCTTGGTGGTGCCCAGGGCATGGGCTGGTGACTGGCCTGGCCTTGGGACTTGGAGCCTGACCACAGGAGTCTCACTTGGTGGGAGTCACCAGTTGATGGGTTGGGGGTGGGGTGCTGGCTTCCCCTCACTCCCACCCTGGACGGGGTCAGCTCAGAGTGTCCTGGACAATTATCCCCAAAGGGGAAAAAAAGTCCTGTTCAACAAATCCTCAACTTTTGTCTCCTCCAGGGCTGCAGACCGTGGTACCTCTTATTCAGCCCTCCCTCTCCCCCATCCTGTGCCTGGGACGTTCTGTGGTTATGAGTCAATGATCAGACAGGAAAAGGGCACGCTTACTACAGGGGAGGAGGATTCAGCAGGGCTCTGGGCTTTGATGCCGGTTCTCTTACATCCTGAATGCATGAAAGGCTATGGGAGGGAGAGGAAGAAATATAAAAGCAGAAAGGAAGAAAATGTTATTAAAAAAAAAGTTGAAGGGGAAAAGAAGTGCCTGGTTTGAAATGTTGTTAAGTATCATCGACAAATATCTCCAGGAGACAAAAGCTAGTTAAAAACTGAGTTGAGATAAGCCATCTCCTTCAGTGACTCATCTTCCTAGGGAATAATGGCAAAGAGGCGGTGTTTAGGAGAGAACTGATGTGCAAATAGCAGTGTCCCTGAAGCTGGGGTTAATTACAGGAAGGACTTCCAGGGCAGTTGTTGATACATAGCACTGGCAGCAGAGCCTTGCATCACAGGCTAGGAAGGCAGCTCTCCGCCATTTGAATAGGGTCCCCAAACACTGTCCCAGAGGCAGGGGCCTGGGTGGCTCCCCAGATGGGTTCTTCAGAGAAGCCTCATGCCCGGGCCATGTTGCTTTGTGGGCTGACCCGGCATCCCTACCACCCTAGTCCAGGAACGCTCCCACTCAGTCCAGCGCCTGAAAATGTACCTGTAAATAAACCAGAAATAAAATGTTGTTTGCCATGCTGTTGGAAATTAAAAACTTCAGTCCAAGGATTGGCAAGCAGCACCTCCAAACCATCAGCTAAGTCAAGTCTGGCTGTGGAAAATGGAGATTATTGTCTCAGAGAAACCATTTGTGTACCAGGATGTACCTCAAGCAGCTTTGCCTTGCATCATGCCCCACCCCCTAACTTTTTTTTTTTTTTTAGATGGAGTCTTGCTCTGTTGCCAGGCTGGAGTGCGGTGGTGCAATCTCGGCTCACTGCAACCTCTGCCTCCTGTGTTCAAGTGATTCTCCTGCCTCAGCCTCCTGAGTAGCTGGAACTACAGGTGCACGCCACCACACCCAGCTAATTGTTTGTATTTTTAGTAGAAACAGGGTTTCACCATGTTGGCCAGGCTGGTCTCGATCTCTTGGCCTTTTGATCCACCCACCTCAACCTCCCAAAGGGCTGGGATTACAGGCGTGAGCCACCATGCCTGGCCACATCATGCCCCCTTTAAGAGATGAAATAATGCAGTATATCCATATAGACAAGGACAACTTGTGATAATTGAGCCCACAAACGTACCCCATTCTGGGCAGGTTTGCAATGGGGACAGGATACCTGAATTAGAAGGAGGAGTCTGGGAAGCACTGAGAACTGTCCATTGAAAGGAAGAAGAAGCCTACATAAAAAAGCACGCACCAGCCAGCTCCCTATGCAGTGGCTCTCTGATACGCACTGATAAAATTTCAGAGGATGCTGAAAGAGCTCAGCCTCCTCTGCTCCTCCTCAGAAGGATAAGGGTGGGGGCTTTTTCCAACTCTCCACAAGCATCTTTTGACAATTCTGCAAAGGCAGTTCTTCAGTGAGGGGCATAAAGCAGATTCTGAGATCAAAGGGCTGCAGCTGGTAAAAACAGAGAGAAGGTGCAGGGAAAATGGCCCAAGTGCTAAGATCAGCCACCAACCTCCTGATCCAGGCCTCAGTTTCCCCACCTATGAAATGATGGGATAATCAAGGTGATGTCTCAGCCCTCACATCTGATGTTCTGAAACTTGGGAACTCCTCAAACAGGTAATCTGACCCCGAAGGCAGGAAATCTATTTCACAGTCCCCTTTCTCTCTGCTACCACCTTGAATAATGCCTTTACCATTAGTAAGAACTTAATAAATAAATATTTTGAATGGATCCATGCATGTGTGATCTGCAGCTCTTTCTTTGTCTTTTAAAATAAAAGATTTTTGGGCCAGTATTTGGAGAGGTGGCACTTCTCTTTCTTTCATCTTATAGAGTTGCTTCCAAAGACGAAATAAGAATAAGTGACTGTAACAGCTAGTATTTTTTGTGCTCAAGCACATTGCATACTTATTCTAATTATAGCTCAAAATATTCCTGTGTGGAGTGGTTGCTATCATTCTCATGCCACAGGTGAGGAAATGAAGACTCAGAAAGACTAAGGAATGAGGCATTCCACAGTGTGTCAGCCCTAGCTCCTTTTGACAAAGAGTCCTTGTGTTTAAGCATCTTCCTTGACTGCAGGGAGTCTTGCTGTGACCCTACCACTGGCTTGCTGAGTGCCCTTGGGTAAGTCAGTGTCCCTACCCAGTTAAAAAGTGCCCCCTTGGCTGGGCGTGGTGGCTCACACCTGTAGTCCAGCACTTTGGGAGGCTGAGGTGGGCGGATCACGAGGTCAGGAGTTCAAGACCAGCCTGGCCAACATGGTGAAACCCCATCTCTACTAAAAATACAAAAATCAGCTGAGCATGGTGGCGGGCACTTGTAATTCCAGTTGCTCGGGAGGCTGAGGCAGGAGAATCATTTGAGCCCAGGAGGCAGAGGTTGCAGTGAGCTGAGATCATGCCATTGCACTCCAGCCTGGGTGACACAGCAAGACTCTGCCTCAAAAAAGAAAAGAAAAAAAAAGTGCCTCTCTTGAGCTAGTGGATATCCCTGCTTCCTTCCCAGACTGGCATTTCAGACTTCTTTGTTCACCACTCAGTTCTCAGCTCAAATGGGCCCTCCTTAGGAAACTCTTCAATTCTGCCATGCCCTATCCACTTCCCAGTAAGGCAAACCCTTATTGTGGACTGTCCTTTTCACTTAGCTGTCTGCATATTTATGTGAGTATTAAATTCATGGTCCTCTTTTCCACTACACTACAAGCCTCCCAAGCGCTCATGTCTGTCTTGTTCATCACTGTATTCCATCCCTGGAAATTTATCCCCAGGCAAGGGCCTGCCATGAAGCCAATGCTCAAAAAATATTTGCCAAACCTTTGCAGAGGCCTCCAATGACTGTGAAATGCACAGACCAGGGAGGGTCAGTTTCCATGCCATGAGGAGATACATAACCCTAACTCCTTAGAGCAGCAAACTAAGAATGCCTGGCGCCTTAGAAGAGGATGTTGACAGTTAAAAACAAGGCAAAACCAAATCACCTTGGAATCTCTTGCTTAGGAAGAGATGAACAATATTTGTCTAGTGCGGAGCGAGTTCTCCTGCAGATATTCCCCAAGCATGGTGATGGGAGAGCTGCTCAGCTTGTCTTTTTTTACACAGGCTCAGATGCAGGTGGAACTTGGAAGTGTCTGGTATCAAAATGCTGCTTGGGTAATTGAGCTACCCAAGCCTGTCTGGCAAGGAGGGGGATGCCATTCGGGATGCACACCATCCCCCAGGAACAGATCGTAGCAACCAAGCATGCCCGAGGAGGGGGGTGCCTTTCTGGTTGTACACAAGAGCCAATAATAAAACACAATGAAGAGGCCTCCCTCCCAGCTGGTTGTGCACGCCCCATTCAGTTGGCTGGGATGGCCGTCTCCCTTTTAAGCGGGCTCTCTCTTCCCCCTCGCTGCGTCCTCCTTGCTTGGTCCTTTAGTCACATACCAGACACGTCTCACAGAGCAGACCCGAAACTCCAGGTGGCAGAATCACAGTTTCATATAAATTAGGCGGGGTAATGCTGTTCAGACGCATTTTTTTGTCTAAATCATGCAAAAATAAAACTTTCTCAGGGGCATAAATCTGACCCACATCTAAACCTGAATGTGCAATTGACTGGTATAGTTTATAGTACAAACATGGAATTATCTGGAAGTCTTCTGCTTCCAAAGACCATAGCCCATTTTTTATCCAATCTGAAAGAAATGATTTATTTGCCATCTTTAAAAAATGCAAAAGTTGGTGCATGGCAAAGGGACCAGATGCAAGCCGTGATTCAACAGAAAAGTGTGTCCTGCCCCAAGCAGACATATACATCGCCCAGTGCGATGTAACATGAATCCCACAACTATATGCCAAGGGCACAGAAGTTTGGGCATTTAGCCTCTTTAAGGTAGATGCCTGCTCCATTTTTCAAAATGGGAAAGAAAGGCAAAGAGAGGAAAAAAGTTGAAGACATTGAATAAGAAAAAGAAACAAAAAATAGCTTCACAACACAGTCAACAAAGAACCCAACACCGTCTAAATAATTGCCCATTAGGTATTATATATTACATATTATTATATATATATTGTGTATTATAATAAGAGCATTGTTTTGCTGAAATCAGTGGAAGACAGTTTCTTCAACACTTTATTTTTTCACTTATCCCTATCCCTTTACTTTCAAAGTCATTGAGTCGATATGATGCCCTTAAAGTTTTAATTCTAGGGTGGAGAGAATTGTCTTAGTTCTCATGAATTTTAAGTCATGATTTGGGAGTGTGAGCACCCACATTGAAGGACAGTCACCACTAATCGATACCTTTTCCCACCACTCCGTGGGATGGCCTTGGGAAATTTAAAATGACAGAAAAAAGTGGTAATATCCTCTCTCACAAGTTGTTTAAATTATCCTGGCACTTTGCCATCAAACTAATTTCATGCAATTCACAGTGACTTCAAAGAGTGCAGAAGAACAACCTGAGGGCTGCGTTTCCGAAAAAAAAATATGTCAGCAGTAAGAAGGTGGCAGAAATGTTTCCTTAGGTAGAAAGAAAAGAAATGGCAATAGCCAAGCCCTAATGTTTGCCAGAAGGTTTGATATACTGATAAGTGATTTTTTAATGTAGCGTGTTCCTAATTCTTATTCAATGACAGTTGAAAATTGGGCATTTAGGTATAAAAAGAAAATACAAGGAGAAAATAATTAGAGAGAACTAAAAAAGGACCAGAGTAGGTGAGAGATGTCAGAGGATTTGGAAACAGTCTTTAGAGAGGATGAAGTTGAAAGATAGTCATCTTTACTCTAGTAAAACACAAGAGAGAACTAGTTTGGTAGAATATTGGAACTGGGTCTAACAGGGGATGAGATAGGATTAAGAATGTGAAGTATCTCCTTAAATTATTCCAACAACACCTTACAAGCTCTCCCAGCTCCCTTCTTGCCTCTTTCCAGTCAATTCCTATCAGGGTGCCATGTTTCTAATAAGCCAATTGAATCAACCATACAACCATTCCCATTGCTCCTTGCAGAGCCAATAATGCCCTACAGGATGTAGCCCCTGCCTGCCTTTCCAGGCTCATTGCTCCTCACTCCCCACCACCCAAGCACCTATAGTATAGAGTCTACACTCCAGTTCTCAGAAGCAACTCTCTGTCCTTCTTCCAGCAGATACCTACCCGTTTTCTGCATTTGGATTAAAAGCCACTTATTCATGGAATTCTTCCCTGACCCCAGGCTTCATCTAGGCAATCATCTTGTTTTGTCTTTGTTTTGAGTCCAAATTTTTAAAAATTGTATATTTTATATAAAAATCCAGATTACCAGCTCCTTTTGGAAATCAGAAGATACATTAATGCTAAACCCACATCTCACAGAAGTTTGGCTAGAGGAATCAGGGAGGGTGGTATTCTCACCAGCCATTCCAGAGGATATTCTCCAAAAGTAGCATCTTTTCAACTTTTTTTTTGAGACGGAGTTTCACTCTTGTTACCCAGGCTGGAGTGCAGTGGCATGATCTCGGCTCACCACAACCTCCACCTCCCAGGTTCAAGCGATTTTCCTACCTCAGCCTCCTGAGTAGCTGGGATTACAGGCATTCACCACCACATGCACCACCACGCCTGGCTAATTTTGTATTTTTAATAGAGATGGGATTTCTCCATCTTGGTCAGGCTGGTCTCAAACTCCCAACCTCAGATGATCCACCTGCCTCAGCCTCCCAAAGTGCTGGGATTACAGGCGTGAGCCACTGTGCCCTGCCTTTTCAACTTTTTTTAAAAGAAAATGTTAGCACGGCTATGATTTAAATTATTCTGGAATCAAGACCAAAGATTCTTGAGTATTTAGTTACGCGGCAATGTATGTTTGTTGTAAACAAAGGGATGACGACTTTCTCATGACAGCAGTGGCTTTGCCCACAAAGAGGCATGAACTGATCAGTTTGCCATAGCCCCCAATTCTTGAACTTATGTACCCCATCAAAATATGCATCTAGAAACTCCAGCTCAGACCTATCCTTATCACTGCTGATTCATTGTACAAATAAGAAGAGGAATTCTCTCCAGGCCAAAGGATCAGTTTGAAAATCACTTGTAATGCCTACTAGGACAGAGACCCTACTTGACCATTTACCTGCCCTGTGATCCTAGGCAAGTCACTGAACCCCTCCTTACTTTATAAATAGGTATAATGATGATAGTGATGGCAGTAATATTAATGACCCTTCTCTCATTCCCTGAGCGTTAAATGAGAATGTCGAAGTAAAAGTACTGTGACAACTCAAAATGGTAACACAAGCTTTAGTTACTGTTTTGATTATGGTAACTAGTGATTATTTACTACATTCCAGGTGCTATACCAGCCACTTTACAGACAATATCTCACTTAAGACTCATCATTACCTTATGAGTCAGGTACCGAGATTATGCCTATTTTATACATGAGGAAACTGAAACTCAGAGAGGTTATATAGTTCATCTAAAATCAGTAGCTGTTATAAGGCAGACTCAGGTCTGAACTGAGTTTGGTCTAATGTTTCCAACAGCATCACAATGCTTAAAAACATCACAAAATGATCATTGTAGTAGTGGTTGAAATAATTATTTGTACTAAGCTATTTCTTGTATTATAAGCAAATCTCTATCTTAAGCATGTCACATGTATTAACTCTTTTAACAACAATCTTGAGGTGGGAAGCTATTTTGTTTTCTGTTTTTCTTGGATGGTTATAACAAAGTATCACAGGTGACTCAAGAGAAGTGATGACAAGTTGAAAATAAATTTAAGTTGCTCTAAGTACATGACTACCTTATTGTTTTAATCTCCAATATATTTGCAATGTCTAATAGGGGCTTGATTAATACCAATTAATATCTGTAGGCATCAATACCTATAGGACAAGTGAATGAATGAGAGAATGAATGGAAATTGATTACTCTTCAGAAGTGCTGCAAACATGATTTGACAGAAAACACACTTCTACTATTGCATATTCTACACTCCTCAACCTTTGCTCTAGCCTGCTACGGAGACCTCTTTGTGGTTTCCAGATTATTCACTGGAATAAGATAAAAATGAGTAACTCCTCAGAATCAAATCCCTATTAACCCAGGGGTCTTGCTGCAACCAATATGGGTTTACTATGTACAAGATACATGCATTCTATTTAATCCCACTAAATATATTATTGTCATTTCCATTTTTCCACAAAACATATGATTATTACCATCCTGTCCACTTTTCTGACAAATATGTCAGAAACTGAGAGGGGTCAAATTTAACTAACTTGCCCGAAATTCCACATCTATAATAAAGAAGGAGCTAGGATATGAACTCAGGTTGGGTTTTTGGAGGTGCTTTTCTGTTGTTTTGGGAGTTTGGGGTTTTTTAAATTTTTTTTGTTGATACCGAGTCTCACTCTGTCACTCAGGCAGTGGTGCAATCACAGCTCACTGCAACTTCGAATGCCTGGGTTCAAAGCATCAGCCTACCTTGGTCTCCCAAGTAGCTAGGACTACAGGCATCCATCACTATACCCAGGTAATTTTTTTTTTTTTTCTGTAGAGATGAAGTCTTGCAATATTGCCCAGGGTGTTCTCGAACTCCCGGGCTCAAGCGGTCCTCCTACCTCAGCCTCCCAAAGTGTTGAGGTTGCAGGTGGGAGCCACCGCTACTGGCCTGAATCCAGGTTTTGCCTGACTTCAGAACTCAGTTGTTGACCAAAATGCCACATCTGTGGGTTGACGCTGCTCTAAAATTAGGTGCTAGAAAGTTGAAAGACTAACGTTGTGCCACATGAATGGACATCTGTCCACTTGAATCTGGAAAACTTTTTTAAAAGTTCAGCTAATTCCCAGCTTCTTTTCAAACTTTTGTGGGGGGAAAAACATAAGGCATTATTTTACACTCCTCTGTATTGGCAATATCCCTGGAATTACAAGCAATGACACCTTGTAATAACAGTTCTATTGTATCTAGCTCTATTCTGTTTGATATGACTTCGGGGTCTGACATAACTTCATATCAATCAGAATTTTCAAAAATGCTGGCTTGTGATAGTTTGTTCCAAGGCCTTTGTGAATAATTATATAGAGGGGGAAATCTTTCTAATTAATATGGTAACTTCCCAATTATTCAAAACCATTTAATTGAGAATTTGTAATATTTGATACAGAATCTGGTCAAAATTTATATTCTGGAAAAATTTTAAAAAGCTAGTAAGCATGTCACTAATGTAAATAAGTTTACAAGAGGATCATACAAGTCTCTTAAGAGAGCAAACTCTTTTCCAGCAATTTAGAGACACCCTGTCATTAGGTTGGTGTGCTAATTACAAATCATTCTAATTGATTCAATAGTCTCCCAAAAGACTTCCATAATGTACTAGACAAATACTTTATTAGCCAAGCTGAGTTACTGTAGGTTCTTAAAAGAAAAAAAAAAAGCTTTCTTGAAAACAATATCAAGTCAGAATTCTCACTATTATAAAAGGGCCCTTTCCTTGATTTGATTCTCAATCAGTGTTTGTTTCACTGTTTTGACTTCCTGCTTTTATTTAATGAATGCTAATGTGAGACAGAAAAGAGAAAATGGACTTGGTTTCTTTCCCTACATCCATCTTGTCTCCCTTTGTAAAAAAAAAAAAAAAAAAAAAAAAAAAAGAGCATCTGTTCATTCTTGACCAGGATCAATTTCCCCCTTTTTTCTCTCACAGTCCTGATTTTTTCCCCCTTTTGGGAGTCACCACATTTCCCCTGTCTGTCTATGCAGGTTAGATAGATTGACCCCACCTTCCTGGATCCAGGATGGCCACTTAGAAATGTTCTATACATATGTTGCTCACAATGATGGCTATGGGAATGGGCACAAATCCCAAGGCAGGCCAATGAGAAGACGTGCTGGTAGCACCTGAATTGCTGAGCTGTAGGAAATAGGTCAGGTGCCTGATGGCCACCACATGTGAGGACTTGCCAGAGGAATGAAGTTGATACAGAGTTGGAGACAGAGACAAGTAAAGCCATTCCTGACAATGTTATTTGAAGCTCTGGATTAGGTCGTACCTGTCATCATTTGTACCCCTGAGTTTTCAACTCATACCAACTAAGATATTACTTTTATTTATTTTCCTTTTTAAAAGCTTGTTTAGGTTGTGTTTTTATTCACTTGAATAGAATTTAGGCTGGACGTGGTGGCTCATGCCTGTAAGTAATCTCAGCACTTAGGGAGGCCATGGCTGGCAGATTGCTTGAGGTAAGAAGTTTGAGATCAGCCTGGCCAACATGGCGAAACCCCATTGCCACTAAAAACACAAAAAATTAGCCGGGCATGGTGGTGCACTCCTGTAATCCCAGCTACTCAGGAGGCTGAAGTGGGAGGATCCTTTGAATCCAAGAGGCGGAGGTTGCATTGAGCCAACATCACACCACTGAACTCCAGCCTAGGCGGCAGAGCCAGATACCATCTCAAAACAAAAACAACAAAAAAAAAGATTTCAAAGTGTATTTTATTTCCTTAAGGAATCCCTTAAAATAAAAAGAAATATTTTATTTCCTTGCATATAATTTTATCTTCTTGTACAACACTGACCTCCTTCTCTGAGATTACTCAAATTGAAAAGGCCAATAGTTTATTTATACCTGAACTAAAGGCTATCCATCTGAATTTTGATCTAAAGGCTTACTAAGAAAAATATTTCACATTTCTGTATTTTTAATCTTCTTAATTTTTATTCTGAGCCTCTATCTACTCCTTCCTAAGTCTCTGGGAACTGCTTTTTAGTTGAGAAGCAATCCCTTTATCCTCATGCCATGGGGTCCTCAACGAACATGAGATTTTTGGAAACTAAAGCCAGGAGGCTCTGCCACAAACCATCCCAAAGCCAAGGAAACACAGAAACTGCTTCCTGCCTGATGGGGGGAGGTGAATTATTCAATAATACAAACTGCAAGGAAAAAATATAATTCAATGAAAAGAAAAATCTCACTGTAACTACTTCAAAAAATTAATTTTAGCCCAACAATAAACAGCTTGGATGCAGCAAGTCAGCTTCAGATTCTGCAGAAAAAGGTGATGGTAATACCCTCAAGAATAAGACTAGACATTTGAATCTTATTCTAGTCTTGGGTCTAAGATCATAATGGTCATTTTCTATTTCTGGGTCTCTCTTTTGCCATCTGTAATGTGCAGATAAGCAGACTTACTTATTCAAATACGTAGCAAAGACATGAGAGATTCTTATCTACTCCCCTGCCTACAACAGTTTCATAAAAATGTAATCCACTATCCAAATTAAATCAGTCTTCTACAATAGTTCCTAAGGAAGCATATTTTGTAAAGCTTTCCAAGTGATTCTGAAGAACAGGCAAGTTTGAGAACCACTGCTTTAGATGAAGGAAGCTCTAGTGCTTTTATTAAAACAATGGCTCAAAACATGGTCTAGATTCACCAGCGAAGCTTTATATAAAAGGAAATATCCTGGACCATATCCTCAGGCCTGCCAGGATAAGGCCAGGGCATGTGTCTGTTCAACAAGTAACAGTGGTGACTCGGAACCTCTGTTGGAAACCTAAGCCATTCTGGTATTCCAGAATACCTTCTGTTCCTGTTTGCTGGCTTGGTCTTCATTGTCCTCAGAAGCCCAGGCCTCACTCCAGGCTGCCTCGGGAAGTCCATCCAGAGACCTAGGCTGGTCATGTTGACCATGACAGGGCCAAATTAGCCTGCTTGGTCTTTGTATTAGTCGATTTTCATGCTGCTGATAAAGACATACCCAAGACTGCGTAATTTATAAAGAAAAAGGACTTTAATGGATTCACAGTTCCATTTGGCTGGGGAGGCCTCACAATCATGACAGAAGGCAAAAGGCACATCTTACATGGCAGCAGACAAGAGAGAATGAGAGCCAAGTGAAAAGGAAAACCCCTTATAAAACCATTAGATCTCATGAGACTTATTCACTACCACGAGAACAGTATGAGGGAAACCACTCCCATGATTCAATTATCTCCCACTGGGTCCCTCCCACAACATGTGAGAATTATGGGAGTTAGAATTCAAGATGAGATTTGGGTGGGAACACAGCCAAACTATATCAGTCTTCAAGGATAGAGTAGGAGACTCTCTGGTTTCCACAAAGGTAAACTATCAGACTGCTTTTGGTTTTGGTTTTGTTGTTGTTGTTTTTAAAGTGTGAGGGCAATTGCTCGGTTGTCCTGGGCCTCAGGGGAGCTGTAGACATTTAGTGCCTGTCCGAAATGCCAGTGGTGCTCCCACCGAGAAGCATTGGCCAGGGAAGGGACTAGTGTTCTCTATCTAGAAATGGAAAGCTCAGAGGACAGTTAGAACATGCACAGTTGATGAGAATCTTTGTTCTCTGAAGATTCTGTGTAGTATTCAGTGAGATGCTACATAGATCCAGTAAAATACATCAAAAATTTGAAAGAGCTGAGGCAAACATACGGGAGATCTATCAGTGGGCTTGAGAAAGGGCACTGTTGTTTCTGCTGCCTTTGTGTCCCAGGGTTGTGTCCAGCATCAGCAGCAGTAGCAACGTGGTCATCACAAAAATATTCCACCTGGTTTTGCTTCCATCCACAGGTTGCAGACTATAGGTCACATCTTACCCACATGGTTTTCCAACGAAACACACACAGTATTCTAAAAACATTCATACAATAACTACCTCCAACATCTAGAATTCTTGGGATTTCACATTAACAGCCATATATTTCCTTTTGAAAAAATTCAGAGTTGGCAGCAGGGGCCTGTATGTCTGCGCAGCAGCATTGGTGGTGCCGGGTGACTTCCGCCCCTTGAGATAAGTCCCTCGTTCTCTAGTCCCCGTTGCCCTGGGCTTCTGCTTCAAGCTTGGCCTCTGTAGGCACTTGCATTTCTGAGCCTCGTATAGTCATTCTCCTCTTCTTCAGAATCCTTTTTCTGTAATTCTTCCATGTGTCCACCTCCGTAATCCAGCGAGGAGGGCAGGACCCGCAAGACAGGTCACATTTCACTAAAGGGGAGACCAAGACCCAGGAAGGGGGCAGGATTTGCCCTGAATCAAAGAGCAACTTTTTCCTACCATAGTGACTTCAATAAATCAGACCACGATCCCCCTCCCTCCAGACACGACCCCCCACAACCTATTTCTAAGGGAGCTTATTTCCCCCAGCTTAGTTCAGGTGTTCCTGGCTTTGTGTGGCTATAAAAGAATTGGATTTAGCTCTGTTTGGCTTCCCTGTTCTCTTCCTGACAGCGCTATTTAATGGACAAACAGTTTGTTTTATTTATCTGACAGGGTTTCTTCACATTGTTTCGGGTTATCAGCCCTCCCCTGCAGATCATATTACAGCTTGTGCCGGGTTCGACCCTCAGTAGGGTTCACTCTAAATCAGATCCTTATCCTCACTGCAGTGATAAATAGAGCGGCCTGGAAGCCCACAGCCAGGTTATTTATTTAGTACCTCCGTGGATCATGTTTTATACAGCCGGGACTTCGTGTCAGGCCTTTACGGATCCAGCTTAAGTTGCATTCAGGAACTAAAACCCAAAGCCCCTTAAATAATGCTAACTTAATAGCTGACATTTTTATGAAATAAGTCTGTGTGGAGGGGGCAGAAAGGGGGCAATGCGGACAGAGAGCTGGAGCTGAGTTTCAGTGTGTGTGTGGCAGCGGTATCTGAACGCAGGTGGAGATTGGAGAGGATAGGGAGGCTTTGATTCTCTGGTTTATTTCAAACTAACAGAGGATATTTTGCTTTTAAGTGAGGTCTCTCATGGAGGTCTATAGTTCTTGTTTTTTTGTTTGTTTGTTTTATTTTAATGAGATAAAAAAGGAAGAGTCGGAGTTGAGATAATGTTTCTTAGGGAGCCAGACAAATTAGGGATGGGGTCTTTCACTGGGAGGGGGAATTTATTTTATTTATTTTAAATTTTTAAGACAGGGTCTTGCTCTGTCACCCAGGCTGGGGTGCAGTGGCATGATCGCTGCTCATTGCAACGTCCTGCAGCAAGCGATTCTTGTGCTTCAGCCTCCCAAGTAGCTGGGACTACAGGTGCACGCCACTACGCCCAGCTAATTTTTGTATTTTTGGTAGAGACTGGGTTTTCCCGTGTTGGCTCGGCTGGTCTCGAAGTCCTGGCCTCAACTGATCCTTTCATCTCGACCTCCCAAAATGCTGGGATTACAGGCATGAGCCACCATGCCTGGCCAGGGGGCAATTTATGTAATGGTGGAGGGAGGAAGCATTCTCTCTGAGAAGCATCTTGTCAGAACCATCTGGCTGGGGGCGGTGCACAAGAACCATCTGCTGGGAGCCTCATTTCCATCCTGTTCCTTAAATGCAAACTTTTGACGTTATCCATAAATGAAGTCACACACACAATCACTGTAATGTGGGTACACGAAATGTGTTATTTTGACAAGAGTTAACATTTAACATACTCAAATTCATTTATTTTGCAATTGACTTATGGTATTTCTCCATTTTCAAATACACTAGAAGTCAAAAACAGAAAAAAAAAATGAGCCTCATGTTTTTCAACCTTCAACCTTCAAGGATCTAGAGGGGAGGAAATGAAAACATCTGCCTTCATAAAGGTGCTGCTCTTTCCTTCCAGGATTCCCCAGGGCATCCTTGGAGTGCCCCCAGTTTGAATTGGAGATAAAAGGTATGGTCTTGTTGAAATTGCCCCCAAATTGAGCTGCACCTTCCAATTGAGGCAGAAAGAATTGCCTTTTGATACGTTCCACAATTGGAATGCAAATTCTCTCCCATCTCCTAGACACCTGGGCCTGCCCCCATTTTTCTTGACTGTAATCTGTTTAGCTTGTGCATAAAATGGCAAAAACAAAGAGTCTTTCTGTAAAAGAAAAAGAAGAGGAAAGAAAGTAGATTCTGTGTCCTCTTCCTTAGTCCTTGCCAAATCTTTGCTCCCAGGCCTCGGCAGGTGGCAGTGTACATGAGTCATGCAGTCTATCTTTCTGTTTTGTTTGTTATTAACCACTGAAATGATGGCACCATTCCTGGAGTTAGGCCTTCAACCAAAGAGCTGGGCCATCCGTGGCAATGCCTCCCAGGCTTGGGAGCTGGGAAAAGGCCCCAGGAGCTAGGGCATCCTGATTGTTCTTTCAAAGAAATCCCTCTTGTTCTTAGTCAACATGCTGGATACCAGCTAAAAAATGCAAAATGATCTTCAGGCAGGGATGGCACAAGGACCCTTGCTGAGCTGTGAAGCCTGGCTGTGAGGATTCCTGCATGGAAATATCAACATGTTGCCAGGTTGGTATACGACTCAGCACCACACTGGTATGTAACCAGCTTAGAGGTCTGGAGGTTTTAGGGAAGCTGGGAAGTATTATTGCATGTTAGAGCTTGAGAACACAGGGCAGGCCAAAAGGTTAGGTTCTGATATGTGTGAAGGTTGAGTACCTGGCCCAGCACCTAGACGATGCTTCAGTTTGGCTTGCAACCAACAGGACACAACAGTGAAGGTACCCATTGCTGGGGGAAGAGGAGTAGGAGGCTGTGGTCATCACAGTTGGGGAAGGAAGCCATAGTTGAAACCACATGTAAATAATTAGGAAGAAAAAAGACCATGGTGTCATATAGATTTGTAAATCTCTAAAAATGAGGATGGTTAGGGGTACTGAAAAGAATTAAGTATTGTCATGAAATGCTTTCCTCCACTGTATATTAATTTTATTTAAAAACTCTTATATAAGCATTTACTTTGTATCAGGCACTGTTTTGAACGCTGTGCAAGTATGAGCTCTCCTACGCCTCATTACAAACCTATGAGCTAAGCACTTTTAGGTCATCACTGTTTCAGGATCTGGAAAATGTGGTCCTGGAAGGTTAAGTCACTTACCTGAAGTCACCTAACTTCCACGTGGGATTCACATGCAGGCAGCCCTGCTTGAGTTCATGGCCTCTCTCCAAGACTCAGGCAGAAGATCTTGGATTCAAAGTGCTTAGAATACATTGCTTTCCCAGGAGCCACATTCAAGATGGGCTCATGTAATTCTTTGCTGTCCTTTTCAGGATCTGTCCTTGCCTCCAAGGCCCCAAATCTTCAGTCTTCATGGTTGACATCTGTTTATTTGATCTGGGATGTCTGCTGTGCAATGACGCCCTGTCTTTCTAGTTCTTGTTTGTTGATCTGATTGAACCACAGGCCTCTCTTCCTGCGCTTCATTCCTCTCTGCTCAGCTGGTATCTCTGTTTTTGGAAGGCAGGTGTGAATCCTTACACTCAGCTCTCATGGTCATTCATTTCTTCCATCTTCCTGCTCCTGATCCAGCCTCCATGACCTGCCTGCAGATAGCATTGCTACCAATGTCTGTTGGGTAATGGATAGATATTCAAGGAATGTTTGTTGAATGAATGCATGAGTGAATAAATGACAAATAAACTAAGCCTCTGCCAAAAGCCAAGCCCCTACACCTGCTTTCCTGTGGCGAGCTCCCACTTGAGACAATTATCCAAACACATTAATTACTGAAAGAAAGAGCAGCCAGGAGTTCATTCCTTAGAGCAGAAAACACAAAAGGTTAAAAGTGGCTCTTTCTTTGAGTCCCCGACTGTGATTTCAGCACAGAGTGCAAACTCATTCCAGCTGGAAGGATTCCATTGTTGACATCTACAAAGCATTTGGAAAATCCTTATGGAGAAAAATGCTGGCAAAATCATGTAAGAAAAAAACGAATGAAATCTATAAATTTTATTATAATCACATGAAAGTGACATTTGTTTATGGCCAAAGACTAGAAAGGAGCATGAAATATCAAAATGGCTTATTATTTAGTATATTACAATTTGCATTTTTAAAAATACCTACTGATGATTGTTGTTGGCATGTGTGTGAATGCATGTTCGTGTGTGAGTGTGCATGTGTGGAGAATAACAGGCTATGAAAAGATCGTACCATCATCCAAGGGAACTTTGCACTAAGTTATCAATCCTGACCTGTTCTTCACAAGTAGGATGATTTCTGATTAAATTGTCCAGGTGATTGCCCAAGTCCTAACCTCACAATGGCAGTGGTAGTCAACACCAGGTTGACACAGTTTCTATAATTGGGTAAGCATTGCACTTTGGGCCCAAGGTAATCATCTTGTTGATAGCACATGGAAGGTATTTGGCAGCTAAAGGGCAGCTGAGCTAACATTGCAGCTGGCTGTTAAGAACATATTAGAATGATTAAGAGAAAATAAAGATAAATCTGTTTATTATTATTATAATTATTATTATATTTTAAGTTCTGGGATACACATGCAGAAAGTGCAGGTTTGTTACGTAGGTATACACGTGCCATGGTGGTTTGCTGCACATATCAACCCGTCATCTACATTAGGTATTTCTCCTAATGCTATCCCTCCCCTAGCCCCCCACCCCCTGACAGGCCCCAGTGTATTATGTTCCCCTCCCAGTGTCCATGTGTTCTCATTGTTCAACTCCCACTTATGAGTGAGAATATGGGGTGTGTGGTTTTCTATTCCTGTGTTAGTTTCCTGAGAATATGGTTTCCAGCTTCATCCATGTCCCTGCAAAGGACATGAACTCATCCTTTTTTGTGGCTGCATAGTATTCCATTGTGTATATGTGCCACATTTTCTTTATCCAGTCTATCATTCATGGGCATTTGTGTTGGTTCCAAGTCTTGCTATTGTGAACAGTGCTGCAATAAACACACATGTGCATGTGTCTTTATAGTAGAATGATTTATAATCCTTTGTGTATATACACAGTAATGGGATATTGCTGGGTCAAATGGTATGTCTGGATCTAGATCCTTGAGGAATCACCCCATTGCCTTCAACAATGGTTGAACTAATTTACACTCCCACCAACAGTGTAAAAGCATTCCTATTTCTCCACATCCTCTCCAGCATCTGTTGTTTCCCAACTTTTTAATGATCACCATTCTAACTGGCATGAGATGGTATCTCATCGTGGTTTTGCTTTGCATTTCTCTAATGACCAGTGATGATGAGCTTTTTTTCAAATGTTTGTGGGCCGCATACATGTCTTCTTTTGAGAAGTGTCTGTTCATATCCTTCACCCATTTTTTGATAGGATTGCTTTTTTTTTTCTTGTAAATTTGTTTGAGTTCTTTGTAGATTCTGGATATTAACCCTTTGTCAGATGGATAGATGGCAAAAATTTTCTCCCATTCTGTATGTTGCCTGTTCACTCTGATGATAGTTTATTTTGCTGTACAGAAGCTCCTTAGTTTAATTAGATTCCATTTGTCAATTTTGGCTTTTGTTGCAATTGCTTTTGTTGTTTCAGCCATGAAGTCTTTGCCCATGCCTATGTCCTGAATGGTATTGCCTAGGTTTTCATCTAGGGTTTTTATGGTTTTAGGTCTTACATTTAAGTCTTTAATCCATCTTGAGTTAATTTTTGTACAAGGTGTAAGGAAGAGGTCCAGTTTCAGTTTTCTGCATATGGCTAGCCAGTTTTCCCAACACCATTTATTAAATAGGGAATCCTTTCCCCATTGCTTGTTTTTGTCAGATTTGTCAAAGATCAGATGGTTGTAGATGTGTGGTGTTATATCTGAGGCCTCTGTTCTGTTCCATTGGTCTATATATATGTTTTGGCACCAAGTATCATGATGTTTTGGTTACTGTAGCCTTGTAGTATAGTTTGAAGTCAGGTAGCATGATGACTCCAGCTTTGTTCTTTTTGCTTAGGGTGCTCTTGGCTATACAGGGTCTTTTTTGGTTCCATATGAAATTTAAATTAGTTTTTTCTAATTCTGTGAAGAAAGTCAATGTAGCTTGATGGGGATAGCACTGATTTTATAAACTACTTTGGGCAGTGTGGCCATTTTCACAATATTGATTCTTCCTATCCATGAGCATGGAATATTTTTGCATTTGTCTGTGTCCTGTCTTATTTCTTCGAGAAGTGGTTTGTAGCTCCCCTTCAAGAAGTCCTTCACACCCTTTGTAAGTTGTATTCTTAGGTATTTTATTCTCTTTGTAGCAATTGTGAATAGGAGTTCACTAATGATTTGGCTCTCTGTTTGTCTATTATTGGTGTATAGGAATCCTTGTGATTTTTGCACATTGATTTTGTATTCTGAGACTTTGCTGAAGTTGCTTATCAGCTTAAGGAGATTTTGGGCTGAGATGATGGGGTTTTTTAAATATACAGTCATGTCATCTGCAAACAAAGACAACTTGACTTCCTCTCTTCCTATTTGAATACCTTTATTTCTTTCTCTTGCCTGATTGCCCTGTCAGAACTTCCAACACTATGTTGAAAAGGAGTGGTGAGAGAGGGCATCCTTCTCTTGTGCCGGTTTTCAAAGGGAATGCTTCTAGCTTTTGCCCACTCAGTATGATATTGGCTGTGGATTTGTCATAAATAGCTCTTATTATTTTAAGATAGATTCCATCAATACCTAGTTTATTGAGAGTTTTTAGCATAAAGTGGTATTGAATTTTATCAAAGGCCTTTTCTGCATCTATTGAGATAATCATGTGGTTTTTGTCATTGGTTCTGTTTATGTGATGGATTACATTTATTGATTTTCATATGTTGAACCAGACTTGCATCCCAGGGTTGAAGCCGACTTGATCGTGGTGGATAAGCTTTTTGATGTGCTGCTGGATTTGGTTTGCCAGTATTTTATTGAGGATTTTTGCATCAATATTCATCAGGGATATTGGCCTGAAATTTTCTTTTTTGTTGTTGTTGTGTCTCTGCCAGGTTTTGGTATCAGGATGGTGCTGGCCTCATAGAATGATTTAGAGAGGAATCTCTCTTTTTCTATTGTTTGGAATAGTTTCAGAAGGAATGGTACCAGCTCCTCTTTCTACGGCTGTGAATCCATCTGATCCTGGGCTGTTTTTGTTGGTAGGTTATTAATTACTGCCTCAATTTCAGAACTTGTTATTGGTCTATTCAGGGATTCGACTTCTTCCCCGTATAGTCTTGGGTGGGTGTATGTGTCCTGGAATTTATCCATTTCTTCTAGATTTTCTAGTTTATTTATGTAGAGGTATTTATAGTATTCTCTGATGGTAGTTTGTATTTCTGTGGGATCAGTGGTGATATCCCCTTTATCATTTTTTATTGTGTCTATTTGATTCTTTTCTCTTTTTTTATTTATTAGTCTGGCTAGCAATCTATTTTATTAATTTTTTCAAAAAACCACCTCCTGGATTCATTGATTTTTCGAAGATATTTTGTGTCTCTATATCCTTCAGTTCTGCTCTGATCTAAGTTATTTCTTGTCTTCTGCTAGCTTTTGAATTTGCTTGCTCTTGCTTCTCTAGTTCTTTTAATTGTGATGTTAGGATGTCGATTTTAGATATTTCCTGCTTTCTGCTGTGAGCATTTAGTACTGTAAATTTCCCTCTAAACACTGCTTTAGCTGTGTCCCAGAGATTCTGCTGCATTGTGTCTTTGTTCTCATTGGTTTCAAATAACTTATTTATTTCTCCCTTAATTTCGTTATTTACCCAATAGTCATTCAGGAGCAGGTTGGTCAGTTTTCATGTAGTTGTGCGGTTTTCAGTGAGTTTTTTAATCCTGGGTTCTAATTTGATTGCACTGTGGTCTAAGAGACTGTTATGATTTCCATTCTCTTGCATTTGCTGAAGAGTGTTTTACTTCCAATTATGTGGTCAAGTGTGATGTGGTGCTTATCACAATGTATAGTCTGTTGATTTGGGGTGGAGAGTTCCGTAGATGTCTATTAGGTCTGCTTGGTCCAGAGCTGAGTTCAAGTCCTAAATATCCTTGTTAATTTTCTGTATCATTGATCTGTCTAATACTGACAGTGGGGTGTTACAGTCTCCCACTATTATTGTGTGGGAGTCTAAGTCTCTTTGTAGGTCTCTAAGAACTTGCTTTATGAAACTGGGTGTTCCTGTATTGGGTGCATGTATATTTAAGATAGTTAGCTCTTCTTGTTGCATTGATCCCTTTACCATTATGTAATGCCCTTTTTTGTCTTTTTTGATCTTTGTTGGTTGAAAGTCTGTTTTATCAGAGACTCAGAGACTAGGATTGCAACCCCTGCTTTTTTTTTTCCATTTGCTTGGTAAATATTACTCCATTCCTTTATTTTGAGCTTATGTGTGTTTTTGCACATGAGATAGGTCTCCTGAATACAGCACACCGATGGGTCTTGACTCTTTATCCAATTTGCCAGTCTGTGTCTTTTAATTGGGGCAGTTAGGCTGTTTACATTTAAACTTAATATTGTTATGCGTGAATTTGATCTTGTCATTACAATGCTAGCTAGTTATTTTGCCCATTAGATGCAGTTTCTTTATAGTGTTGATAGTCTTTACAATTTGGTATGTTTTTGCAGTGGCTGATACTGGTTTTTTCTTTCCATATTTAGTGCTTCCTTCAGGAACTCTTGTAAGGCAGGCCTGGTGTTGACAAAATCTTTCAGCATTTGCTTGTCTGTAAAGGATTTTATTTCTCCTTCACTTATGAAGCTTAGTTTGGCTGGATATGAAATTCTGGGTTGAAAAATCTTTCTTTAAGAATGTTGAATATTGGCCCCCACTCTCTTCTGGCTTGTTGAGTTTCTGCAGAGAGATCTGCTCTTAGTCTGATGGGCTTCCCTTTGTGGGTAACCTGCCCTTTCTCTCTGGCTAACTTTAACACTTTTTCCTTCATTTCAACCTTGGTGAATCTGATGATTATGTGTCTTGGGGTTGCTTTTCTTGAGGAGTATCTTTTTGGTGTTCTTCATATTTCCTGAATTTGAACATTGGCCTGTCTTGCTAGGTTGGGGAAGTTCTCCTCGATAATATCCTGAAAAGTGTCTTCCAACTTGGTTCCATTCTCCCCATCACTTTCAGGTACACCAATCAAATGTAGGTTTGGTCTTTTCACATAGTCCCATGTTTCCTGGAGGACTTGTTCATTCCTTTTCATTCTTTTTGCTCTAATCTTGTTTTCATGATTTATCTCATTAAATTGATCTTCAATCTCTGATATCCTTTCTTCCACTTGATTGGTTTGGCTATTGATACTTGTGTATGCTTCACAAAGTTCTTGTGCTGTGTTTTTCAGCTCCATCAGGTCATTTATGTTCTTCTCTAAACTGGTTATTCTAGTTAGCAATTCCTCTAACCTTTTTTCAAGGTTCTTAGCTTCCTTGCATTGGGTTAGAACACGCTCCTTTAGCTCGGAGGAGTTTGTTATTACCCACCTTCTGAAGCCTACTTCTGTCAATTCATCTAACTCATTCTCCATCTGGTTTTCTTCCCTTGCTGGCAAGGAGTTGTGGCCCTTTGGAGGATAAGAGGCATTCTGGTTTTTGGAATTTTCAGCTTTTTTGCACTGGTTTTTCCTCATCTTTGTGGATTTACCTACCTTTGGTCTTTGATGTTGGTGACCTTCGGATGGGGTTTCTGTGTGGGCATCCTTTTTGTTGATGTTGATGTTATTCCTTTCTGTTTGTTAGTTTTCCCTCTAACAGTCAGGCCTCTCTTCTGCAGGTCTGCTGGAGTGTGCTGGAAGTCCACTCCAGACTCTGTTTGCCTGGGTATCACCAGCAGAGGCTGCAGAACAGCAAAGATTGCTGCCTGTTCCTTCCTCTGGAAGCTTCGTCCCAGAGGGGCACCTGCCAGATGCCAGCTGGAGCTCTCCTGTGTGAGGTGTCTGTCGGCCCCTGCTGGGAGGTGTCTCCCAGTCAGGAGGCATGGAGGTTAGGGACCCACTTGAGGAGGCAGTCTGTCCCTTAGCAGAGCTCGGGCACTGTGCTAGGAGATCCACTGCTCTTTTCAGAGCTGGCTGGCAGGAACGTTTAAGTCTGCTGAAGACGCACCCACAAGCCGCCCCTTCTCCCAGGTGTTCTGTCCCAGGGAGACAGGAGTTTTATCCATAAGCCCCTGACTGGGGCTACTGCCTTTTTTTCAGAGATGCCCTGCCCAGAGAGGAGGAATCTAGAGAGGTAGTCTGGCTACAGCAGCTTTGCCAAGCTGTGGTGGAGTCCGTCCAGTCCAAACTTCCCAGAGTCTTCATTTACACTGTGAGGGGAAACCTGCCTACTCAAGCCTCAGTAATGGCAGATGCCCCTCCCCTACAAAGCTTGAGCATCCCAGGTCAACTTCAGACTGCTGTGCTGGCAGCAAGAATTTCCAGCCAGTGCCTTGCTGGGCTCTGTAGGGGTGGGATCCGCTGAGCTAGACCACTCGGTTCCCTGGCTTCAGCCCCCTTTCCCAGGGAGTGAATGGTCCTGTCTCTCTGGCATTCCAGGCACCACTGGGGTATAAAAAAAAAACTGCGGCTAGCTTGGTGTCTGCCCAAACGGCCACCCAGTTTTATGCTTGAAATCCAGGGCCCTGGTGGTGTAGGTGAGGCAATGCCCCACCCTGCATCTGCTCTCCCTCCATGGGCTGCACCCACTGTCTATCCAGTGCCAGTGAGATGAGCCAGGTACCTCAGCTGGAAATGCAGATATCGCCCACCTTCTGCGTTGATCTCACTGGGAGCTGCAGACTAGAGCTGTTCCTATTCGGCCATCTTGCACGCAACTCCCAAATCTGTTTTTAAAAAGGGAAAAGAAGGTTGGGTGCAGTGGCTCACACTTGTAATCTCAGCACTTTGGGAGGCCAAGGTGGGTGGATCACCTGAGGTAAGGAGTTTGAGACAAGCCTGACCAACATGTAGAAACCCCATCTCTACTAAAAACCCAAAATTAGCTGGGCGTGGTGGCGCATGCCTGTAATCCCAGTTACTCAGGAGGCTGAGGCAGGAGAATTACTTGCACCCTGGGAGGCGGAGGTTGCAGTGAGCCGAGATCATGCCATTGCACTCCATCCTGGGCAACAAGACCAAAACTCCATCTCAGAAAAAAAAAAAAAAGGAAAAAGACAAGCCGAGTTTAGCAAGAATCCTACTCATATGGAAGTCGTATTCATTGAGCACTTCCTACATGCAGAGTTCAATGTTATTTATTGTTCCTTAAAATAATGCCCAATGTTTCTCAACCATAATTGTCAATGGCATTTGAGGGATGAATGATCTAATGAATATGCATTTGAAATATCTTTTTAACTTCCTATTTAATTATGTTTGTACATAATTAACTCGTGTTATTATCTAAATAATAGAAATATGAACTTCTACTTTAAAAAGGATACATATCCAGAAGATCTTGAAGATAAAGGTGTGAGTGTAGTATTTGATTTGAGAGGTGATCTCAGGAGACACCAGTAGAGGAGAGTGAATGAAAAGGCCAATCCTTGGGGCATAGATGAGGAGGTTTCCACTATAGACAAGCAGGAGTCAGTGTCCATATGGGAAAACATGTTTCAGAGTTGGCCTACCCAAGAAGTAGGGAAGCTGGGGTATGCACCAACTCCCGTTCTTCGGTGGCTGAGGGATGCTCCCATGGATGGTAACTGCCCAGCAATTCCAGTCTGCCCTGGACTCTGGCTCAGCTGCTCCCATTTCCAAAGGCATACTACCAGCAAGACATCTTTAGTAGGAATGGTAAGTGTCAAGGTCGCATGGATGAGGCATCTTCTGTACCTGCTACTGACAAGCATATCAAGTAATTTGCTACTACTTTTTCTGGTATTTACATCAGAAATGCCTCTGTACTGTTGCTTAATCTATAATCCCAGCATAGGACACTATCATCTCTCTCTCTGTCAATTCACAGGCATCATAGCTAGTGTAGCCTACCACAGAGTAAATAACCCATTAATATTTTTTAAATAAACAAATAACATATCACTCAAGGCCCAGTTCAAATCTCACTTCCTTCAAGAAGTGCTCTCTAGGCCAGCATGGTGGTTCACACCTGTAATCTCAGCACCTTGGGAGGCCGAGGTGGGTAGATTGCTTGATCCCAAGAGTTTGAGACCAGCCTGGGCAGCACGGCAAAACCCTGTCTCTGCAAAAAATACAAAAATTAGCTGGGTTTGGTAGCACATGCCTGTAGTCCCAGCTACTCGGGAGGCTGATGTGGGAGGATCACCTGAGCCCGGGGAAGTCAAGGCAGAAGGGAGTGGTGTTGGTGCCACTGCATGCTAGCCTGGGCTACAGAGTGAGAACCTGTCTCAAAAAGAAAAAGAAATACTCTCTAATTTCCTCTTAGAAATACTTTCTAAGTTTCCCAGAACACTTTGCACTTCACTAACAGCCCTTTGCTCTTCATCTTTTCTTGTTGAGAATAATTTGCCTGCTCCTGGCCCTGCAGCTTATCAGCAAAGATCTGGTCAACACAGGGATAGTGAGAGTCAGCAGTTTTTAGCTATCATCTGTGACTAGGTGGGTGAGCCTAATTTTCAGGTGCAGTACTAGGGAGCTTCTTGCTCCTGTATTCATGCTTCTAAGCCATGCTATTCCGGTTCAACTTTCACAGCAATGAAGCCAATCTTGATTTGTGTGACTTCTCTGCTTTTGTCAATTGGTTCTGAACTCAGGCAGGAAAGAGGGTTCTTATTTATTGTGTCCCTCTCAAATTCCTACCCATACAATGCAGAGACTTCAAGCTTCCAAAACAGTATTGGAAGGAACACTTCCACAATCCAAGGCATTTAGGATTCTCATGGATAATAACCCCTGCTGAAGGTGACCTCATGATGAAAATGCCTACAAACTGATGAAGAAACAAACCACCATAAGGGAGAGTCAGCATGTGCCACAATGAGAGAATGCACTGCCCTGATCCCAGAGAGAACACAAAAATCTGTATATGACACATGTGTTCCTTCAAATATAATCCCAGTCCACTCTCTGCAGGGTAGAAAGAGTGATATTTTCAAAAAACACAAATCAGATCCCTCCCACATCCCAACCCTACTTAATCTTCTGTGATGGCTTCCAATTGTGCTTAGAATAAACATAAGCTTCCTAGGTTATCTTGCAGGTGTGGGCCCTACCAACTTTACCAGGTGAATTCAAAAACACCTGCCCACTCCATATCCTCACAGCAAGTTTTTCAGATTCTAGAACACATCATTCCTTGCGCACATTTGTTCTTCAGCCCAGAACTCCTTCCTGGTTCTTCTTTAGGTATCTAGTTCCCTTATACTTGTATTCTCTAGAATTCACTTCAATCATTAATTTCTCACAGAAGACTCCTCTGACCATCCTGCTGAGGTCAAATCTTTGTATTTGTTTGTTTGTCAGATCTTATTACATGCATAGCACCAAGTTCCTTTTCTTCCCCATATTTATCAGAGTTGTGTTTCTACCATTGTGTGGGTAATTTCATCAAGGTTGTTCAGTGGAATGTTAGCTCTTTTAAGTCAAAGTCTGTTCTTTGGCCAGGCATGGTGGCTCACGCCTGTAATCCCACCACTTTGGGAGGCCGAGGCAGGCAGATCATTAGGTCAGTAGTTCGAGACCAGCTTGGTCAATATGGTGAAACCCTGTCTCTACCAAAAATCCAAAAAAAATTAGCCAGACGTGGTGTCATGTGCCTGTAGTCTCAGCTACTCAGAAGGCTGAGGCAGGAGAATCTCTTGAACCTGGGAGAGGGAGGTTGCAGTGAGCCGAGATTGCGCCACTGCCCTCCAGCCTGGGCGACAGAGCCAGACTCCGTCTCAAAAAAAAAAAAAAAAAAAAAAAAAAAAAGTCTGTTCTTTGCATCCTCTGTACCTAATATTGTGCACAGCATCATGAAGATGCTCTTAAATGTCTCTTGTATGAATGAGTAAGTAGATGTATCTTGAATGAATGAGTGTGGCGGACCCATTTATCAGCTGCTGTGAGTGTGGCCTGATCATGGTTCACAGCTGCACCCCTTCCTTGGAGAATTGCCTTTGGCTGATAAAGGTCACCTCAATGGAAGAATAAAATGCCCTAGAGCAGTCTGTAGCTAATGACTGTTGATATGAGTACAAAAAGCTGGTTTCCCACAATGAGACGCCACTTCCCACCCTCTAGGATGGCTACAATCAAAAAGATAGATAATGACAAGTGTTGTAGAGGATGTGGAGAAATTGGAACCCACATTCATTACTGGCGGGAAGGTAAAATGCGCAGCCACTGTGGAAAACAGTTTGGTAGTTTCTCAAAAAGTTAGGTGTAGAATTATCATATCATTCAGCAATTCCACTCCTAGGTACATACCCAAGGGAACTGAAAGAAGTATTTAAACAAAAACCTTGTACACAAATATTTATAGAAGAACTATTCAGGAGTGCCAAAATGTGGAAACCACCCAAATGTCCATCAACTAATGAATAGATAAACAAAATGTGCCCAGGCACTGTGGCTCACACCTATAATCCTCACACTTTGGGAGGCTGAGGAAGGCAGATCACTTGAGGTCAGGAGTTCAAGATCAGCCTGGTCAACATGGTGAAACCCTATCTCTACTAAAAATACAAAAATAGCCAGGTGTGGTGGTGCACACCAGCTACTCAGGAGGCTGAGGCATGAGAATCACTTGAACCCAGGAGGTGGAAGCTGCAGTGAGCTGAGATCACACCACTGCACTCCAGCCTGGGAGATAGAGTGAGACTCTGTCTCAAAAAAAAAAAAAGTGGTATATGCATGCAGTGAAATACTATTCAGTCTTAAAAAGAAATGAGTACATATGCAAATCCATAGGGACAGAAAGCAGATGAGTGGTTGCCAGGGGCTGAGGGGAGGAGAGAATGGGAGTGAAAATAATGGATACAGGGTTTCCTTTTAGGGTGAAGAAAAAGTACCGAAATTAGATAGTGGTGCTGGTTGCACAACATTGTGAATGCATCTAATACTAGTCAATTGCACACTTTAAAATTGGTAAAATGGTATTTTATCTTATGTATATTTTATCACAATTTGTATTGCTTTTTTAAAAGTTTTTGTTTTAGATTCAGGGAGCACCTGTGCAAGTTTGTTACATGGGTATGTTGTGTGTTGCTGAGGTTTGGGTTTCTAATGATCCTGTTGCCCAAGCAGCAAACCTAGTTCCAGATGGGTAGTTTTTAACCCTTTTTCCCCTCCTCCCCTTCCCCCTTTTCGAATCCCTAGTATCAGCCGGGCGCGGTGGCTCATGCCTGTAATCCCAGCCCTTTGGGAGGCTGAGGTGGTGGATCATGAGGTCAGGAGATCGAGACCATCCTGGCTAACATGGTGAAACCCTGTCTCTACTAAAAATACAAAAAATTAGCCAGGCGTGGTGGCACATGCCTGTAGTCCCAGCTACTTGGGAGGCTGAGGCAGGAGAATTGCTTGAACCCAGGAGGTGGAGGTTGCAGTGAGCCGAGATTGTGCCGCTGCCCTCCAGCCTGAGCAACAGAGCCAGACTCCATCTCAAAAAAAAAAAAAAAGAAAAAAGAAAAGAATCCCTTGTATCTGTTGTCCTAACTTGGGTCCATTTGTACCCAGTGTTTAGCCCCTACTTACAAGTGCAAACATGTGGTATTTGGTTTTCTGTTTCTGCATTAATTTGCTTAGGATAACAGCCTCTAGCTGCATCCATGTTGCTCCAAAGGATGTTATTTCATTCCTTTTTATGGCTGCATAGTATTCCATGGTGTATTTGTGTCACATTTTCTTTATCCAATCCACCATTGATGAGCACCTAGGTTGATTCCATTTGTTTGCTATTATGTGACAACTTTTAGAAAGGTCTGGCACTTTGCTGCCACAATGCAAGGATGCCTGTGTTGGGACACATGCTCCAGCATCCCACACTGATCAAGCCAAATTTAGACCTTACCTGGCACATCCTTGCTCAGCTCTTGCCTCTCCCCTGTCTGGCGTTCTTCTCTCCCTTTCAGGTTTCTCCTAAGAGCAGTCCCTCCCTCAATTAAAGAAGGACTTTTTAATTCTTCTCTCAGGCTCCACTTTTATGGAACGTGACCCAAAACCGTAAGTGAACCAGTGGATAAAATAAAGGTGCAAATAATTTTTTTATTTTTTATTTCTTTATTTTTCTTTATTTAGTTTAGAAATGGGGTCCCACTGTGTCACCCAGGTTGGTGTGCATTGGCATAATCATAGGTCACTGCAGCTTCCAACCTCTCACCTCAAGCAAACTTCTTGCATCAGCCTCCCAGTGGATAGGACTACAGGCATGCACCAACTCACCTGGATGATTTTTTTTTTTAAGTTTTATAGAGCTAGGGTCTTGCTATGTTGCCCAGGCTGATCTTGAACTTCTTGGTCTCAAGCAATCATCCCACTTCAGTTTCCAAAATGCTGGGATTACAGGCACCAGCCACTGCATCCAGCCTACATAATTTTTGTAAATGCTCAAGCCCTCTAAGCTTGGAGCTGGGATTCAAACCCAGATGAGGTTGACTCCAAAGTCCACTCTCCAACTACTAGGGTGCCTTCCCTAACGAGTTCACCGAGGAATATACGGCTTTGTGTGGACAAGACTGCGGAGCTGATGATGTTCCTTTAGGGTCCACACTTCTGCCCCTTTTCCTGCAGATATTCGAAGAATATCTGCACCTCAGACTAAATGGAAAGCCTATCTCAGTGGCTTTTTTCTCTGCAACCTCAAGCCCTGTATAATAATTATAACATACAAACACACACACACACACACACACACAAAATGAAAACAGCCCATCCCCCAGCCGTTCCATGTAACAGAGAAGTTACTGTATCTAGAAACCCAGCTGTCCAAACTGAGATCGCCAGTCTCCAATCATATAGAAAGATTGGATTAACTCATTTGTCCTTGTGAAGACATTAATATTGTTCCATCACTGAGCAGCTGAAACCCCTGATAAATCTCTATTTAAAGGCAAATTTGTAAATGCCTAAGTGTAGTCATAATAATAGTGTTGTAATTCTTATTGAACATGCTCAGAGCGGTGGATTATTTATAGCATCGTGTTCAACGTCAAATACTTCAGAACACAAATTATAAACTCTTAGAGTTTGGGGGAAGTTTATAGAAAAGGAGACAATAGAAGTAAAATCTAATTTGGGGGAATAATGGTAAGAAATTACTCAACCAAATTAGAAATCAGTTTTACTCACTTCGTGGATGGTGTCCAGACTGACAAAGGAGAAGGAAGATGGATGGTTTTCCAGTAAATGCCACTAGCAGACAGAAACAATCTAGTATGTTCCAATTCCTCATTCCTCTACATGGCTAGATGTGAGTGAGAAGGCATCTTTGTTGGCTATTACGATGTAACAAAGAGCCATAAAGTCTCAATGGCACTTAATAATAAGCTTTATTTCTCATTCATCCATCTGTAGTTTGATTGGAGTTGAGCTGATCTTGTCTGAACCTAGCTGGGCCTGGTCCGGGGCGGCAAATTAGATTCAGGTATGTTCTCCATTTCTCTACTCTCCCGAAGCTGGCAGGTACCTGAGACATGCTCTTCTCATGGTGGTGGCAGGAGTTAAGACCACAAGACAAACATACTGACACATGTCAAACTTCTATGCTTGTCATATCTGCCAATGTTCCATTGGCCAAAGTAAATCCCATGGCCAAACTCAAAGTAAGAAGCAGGTAAGGGTACTCTTTCCACTATAAGGACAAAATAAGGCTGTAGTTACACTAATCTACTATGGAATGTATCAGTCCCTTAAGTTGCCATAACAAAATAACATAAACTAGATGGTTTATAAATTACAGAAATTTATTTCTCACAGTTGTGGAGGCTGGGAAGTCCAAGAGCAAAGCAGATTTGGTGTCAGGTAAGGGCCCACTTTCTGGCTTAAAGACAGTGCCATCTGGTGACATCTTCACATAGTGGAAGTAACAGGAGATCCCTGTCAGGTCTCTTTTGTAAGAGCATAAATTCCATTTATGAAGGTGCCACCTTCATGACCTAATTACCTCCCAAAGGCAACACCTCTGAATATCATCACTTTGAGGGTAAGGATTTAACATATTAATAATGGGGGGACACAAACATTCAAATCATAGCATGGAGGAATGAGGACATACAGAAATAACTAAGTCTATTGTGAGAGCCAATACTACCCAAATAGTGCTATAGTGCTTTTTTTTTTCTTTAGACCCAGATAATAGAAAAAACATTATTAGCAAGAGTTTTTGTTTGCTTAATTCTGATAATAATAGCAATCTCTCTTTGGGGAACTACCCGTCCCCTTTCTATATATAATTCAGTTGGGGCTGATCTTCTCCGGCCTCTAGGAAACAACAAGAAATGGGAGACCGGCCAATCAGAGGAACTCATCCTCTTGGCCATATGGTTTCATTCAGGGATGAGCATGTGACTTATGATGAGGCAATAGAAGCCAAGCTTGGGACTTTGGATAAAACTGCCTGAAAAGCTCTTTCTGAATATGCACAGCATGTTAAAGTTGGAAAATAAAATTTAGTAACTGTCTTGGTTCATTTTGTGTTGTCAGAATACCCAAGGCTGAGTAATTTATAAAGAAAAAAGGTTTATTTTTGGATCATGATTTTGATCCAAAAAAGAAAGTTAAAGATTGGGAATCTGCTTCTGGCGAGGGCCTCAGGGCCTGTTTTTCAAGCCTTTCCAACCTCTTTCCCTACATGCACATCACTTTCTGAGAAAAGTTTCATATGGCAGTATCAGTCTGGGTTTTTCTCTAACTTCTCAGTCATGAAGTGACTTCATGCTTATTGTTTTACCTCTTGAACTCAGAAAATCATTTTAGAAACATCACTATTGTCATAGCAACATTAGTTAAATTAAAATGTTATAAAGTTTTAAAGCATTATCAGTTTAGATGGAAGCCAGAGATATTTCTTAAAAATGCTCTAAGAACCAAACAAAAAGGAGATTCCAGAAAGTAAATTAAATGCATAAGTGCTAACATTGTTTGTGCCCGAAAACCAAATGTTGGATGCCAGATAATAAGAAAAATGGGTAGTTATAATATAAAAGGTTGATAAAAAAGATTGGGTATTTCTCTAATCTACTTTCCTGACTCTCCAATTAGTAGTAAATTTATTATGGTTTTCTTCATGATGATTTGGAATACCAAGTTTTCAGTCTTAAAACCTCAGGGCAGATAAACATTTTAGGTGATTAAAAACAACACACACACACATTTAGAAAATGATGTTCTGAGAGGCCTGCAGAAAGAAATTCACACCATTCTTTACAATTTCATTACAGAAGATGAACAAATGTCTGTCAGATTAGCTTTGCTCAATCTCATAAATGGTGGGAATGCAAAAACAAATGCAAATAGCAAAGCACAATTTGTTTTCCTTCAGTCGAGTGATTGGAAAGATTCTGGTTTCTGCTATATATAATGCAAGGTCCCATCAGAAATCTCAGCTCTGGATCCAGCTAGCATAATATTCATTCCTAAGGCAACTATATGTGTGTAGGGAAGCGGTGGGAGGAGGAAAGAGAGAAGAGCTGCGATAAGGACTCTATGCTTGCCTCTGGAATTTCCTAATTCTGTGCCTTCATGAAGTGATCTTGAAAGCCCCATATCCAAAAATCACAATTCTAGAAGTGTTGGATCTGCATTCCAGAAACCAAGCTCATTACCTAGATACAGGTGGTTTAAGTTAATATAAGCATGATTACCATTGTTAATTGTCTTATTTATTATATCAGCAGTATTGCTATGTAATAACCCCATGCCTCAGTGGCTTAAAACAGCCACGAATGCCTGGGAGTCAGCTGATCTAGACTAATGGGTTGTAGGCGGCTCTGCACCACAAGTCTCTCATCCTCTCCTGAGAGCAAAGGCATGCCCTTCTCATGGCATTAGTAGAAGTGAAAGGGATCAAGCAGAAACAATGGGGCCTCTTGAGGTCTGGGCTTCAACCTGGCACATCATCATTTCTGTCTCATGCTACTGATCAAAGTAAGTCACGTGGCCAAGCCAAGAGCCAAGGGTTGCAAAATATACCTCTCCGTTTTTGTGGAGGAATCTCAAAGTCACACAGCAAAGGGCATGTAGAGAGGATAAAGTGAAGAATTGGAGCTATTAATTCAATCTATTACTTTATTTTTAAAATATTTATTCATATATTCATTTATTTATTCTTTTTTTATTCATTCTTTCAATAAATACTTACTGAGCAGAAAATGTAACACATGAGCCAGGTGTGGTGGCATGCACCTGTACTCCCAGCTACTCTGGAGGCTGAGGCAGAAGGATCACTTGAGCCCAAGAGTTCAAGTTCAGCCTGGGTAACATAGCAAGACTGAACCTCTAAACTTGCATTTTCATATAATAATAAATAGGTAAACAAACAACTAAAGCAATAGAATGCCATCATAAGTTCTCTGAAGGAAATAAAGAACATTGATTTAAAAAATGCAATAATGGAAGAGATGAGGTGGCTAATTCAGAAAGTATGGTAAGAGAAGCACACACTCCCTATTCCATTTATCTGCTACCTGATTCACGTACGTAGTGAAGTCATGAAAACCCAACCTTTAGTGCCTGCTGTACACCACTCTATTTGATGCCAGTCCTGAAATATGTTGATTAACCCAGGATAATTAAAAATATTAAAAGCCCTCATAGTTATCTGATGTCTTACATTTACAATATGTTTTTTCAACTATTGCATTGTTTGAGTTTCATGGTGTTTCTTGTCGATAGTCTGGGTAGGAATTAGATAGCAAAGCTTGGGTAATAGAGGATGCTGTGAGGCATAGGAAGAAGGATGGTCCCAAGAGGACTAAAGTTTACTCTCCAGGAGAAAAAGAAAATAATGAGAATCACGTAATGGATGAGAGGTAGAGAAGATTTTGTAGGTTGGCAAGAGATACGAAAGCTAATGATCAAACATGTGGTTGTTGACATCTAAATACCCCTCCCACACAAAGCATCATGGGGCAAAAGGCAGTGTGAAGAAAGGATGGAAGGAAGATTTGCTGGCTTCACATATTAGCCCTTAGTTATTTTCAAGTTTTATCTTTTCGCAGAATTACCATTCAATCCAGCAATCCCATTAGTAGATACACACCCAAAGGAAAAGAAATCATTCTACCAAAAAGACATATGCACTTGTATGTTCACCACAGCACTATTCACAATAGCAAAGACATGGAATAAACCTAGGTGCTCATCAACAGTGAACTGGATAAAGAAAATGTGTTACATATACACCATGAAATTCTACACAGCCATAAAAATGGAATAGAATCATGTCTTTTGCAGCATCACAGATGCAACTAGAGGCGATTATCCTAAGCAAATTAATGCAGAAGCAGAAAACCAAACACCACATATTCTCACTTACAAGTGGAAGCTAAACATTGAGTAGACATGGACATAAAGAGGAGCACAATAGACACCAGGGGCTACTGAAGAGGGAGAGTGGGAGGAGGGAAAGGGCTGAAAAATGGCCTAGCAAGTACTATGCTCACTACCTGGGTGACAGGATCATTGTGTACCAAACCTCAGCAACATGGAATGTACTCCCTTGAACCTAAAATAAAAGTTGAAAAAATAAATAAATAAATAAAAATAAATGAGGTCAAACATGAAGAATAATTTATGTTTTCCTTAAAACATAATACAGTCACATCATTTTACCTTTTCTTCGGTAAGAGTCAGTAAAATGCATACAAAAGAAAGGTGACTACCTGGTCTAAAAGAGATGAAATTCTTGAGTGAAAAGCACAATGAACAAAACAACATTGATAGGCATATATAGTTTGGGGTTTTTGCTTTTTGTTTTTTGTTTTTGAGACGGAGTCTCGCTGTGTTGTCCAGGTTGGAGCGCAGTGGCCTGATCTCGGCTCACTGCAAGCTCTGCCTCCCGGGTTCACGCCATTCTCCCACCTCAGGCTCCCAAATAGCTGAGACTACAGGCACCCACTACCACGCACAGCTAATTTTGTTTTTGTAACTGTGTTAGCCAGGATGGTCTCAATCTCCTGACCTCGTGATCCACCCGCCTTGGCCTCCCAAAGTGCTGAGATTACAGGCCTGAGCCACCACACCTGCTGGGTTTTTGTTTTTTTTTTTTTCTTTTTAAGATTAGGAAACAGTGACTGAGTGCAGTGAGAGGATGGGTGAAAAGTCTCTGGTGTCTGAGCATTATAGGCTCCATGCCTCTTCCCTGTGGTTGGCCTCTTATTCCACCAGAGATGTGAATTGTGGAATCGAGGCAATTTATGTTTGGGGTGGAATGTCTATTTGTTTTAAAATCTGAAGTAGCAGGAGTGTTGTGGGTTTCCCCCCACCCTGGGAATTTTGTGTGTGGCTTTATTATTTTATTGTTAACATGTTCAAATTACAGTTCCCCTTTCTTCTTTGCCCCCTAAGAAGTGTAGGCAGAATTAAACTGATATTGGCTTTTACTAAGACAAATTCTAGATTTACTGACCTGAGAAATAAATATTAACAGAGGTTAAATTGGGGTCAATTTTTTACTCCAAGAGATGATAAATCTTGATATATTTCTCATGGTTGGTTGGTCAATATGTTCTCTGTGCTGCCCATGAACTCACCATCATCAGATTCTCCGGAGAAAAAGGCTGGCTCGCAAGAGGATGCCAGAAGAGTGACATCTCCCTCATCAGCGCTTTGCCTCTTAAGGTACTTAGGACACGCAATTACATTTAATCCTAGCTTGTTATTTATTAGGCTTTGACCACAGCCCAGGTCAAATCATGTGTCTAAGAAAATAATGACACCACACACATAACACAAACACACACACAAATCTCTCTCTCTCTCTCTCTCTCACACACACACACATTTCATCCTCTCCAGGCCAACCATTGCAGTAAGAAAAAGGTATAGAGCCTGGTTAGTGCATCGTATGACTTTATTTAAGGAAGGAATTTCTGCTTGCTCATCCACTAAAACTCTGAGGACGAGATTCTCTCCCTTAGTCTATCCACCTATTTTTGATTTACTATTAAAAGAATGGTGATGGATAATTCATTTGACAAATACTGACTTCCGAGTAATTACTCCTACCTCACACTTATATAGGCCATGCATTTTAAAACCTTTTTATATATATAACTCATTCACTACTCACAAGCACCCTAGGCACAATTATTTTGCTTCCTCATCCCATGGATACGGGATGAGGAAACTGAGACACAAAGAAGTTAGGAAATTTGTCCCAGGTAACACAGCCAAGATCTATCTGAACTCTGGTAGTCGGGTTGCGAGTATATAATTGTCAGAACCTCTTCCCACAGCACATCCCACAATGCTTGGTACTGAGAGTACCTCAATGAGGGAGACATTCGTGTGCTTATATATGTGCTTGTATGCATCCAGAAATGATGGGAAGAATATAGATATCTCAAAGTTGACAGCTGTTACATCTAGCCGGTAGGAACTCAGGTTTTTGTTCCTTTTTCTTTGTCCTTGTTTCCTACACTTCCCTCAGTTTTCTTTGTAAGGTAATATGGATAGTCCAAGAAATCTGCAAATAAGTACAAATTAGTAAGGAGAGAAAATGCATTATAGTGCATTACAATTTTTTAAAGTGTACAATTTAATAAACTTTAACATATATTTGCACATGTGACACATGTGGACCATATCCATTGCCCCCAAACATTTCCTCGTGCCTTGTTGTAATCCTTCCCTCTTGCCTCTATAAGGGTTGGTTTGCATTTTTTAGAATTGTGTATACATGGGATCATACAGTGTGCATTTGTAATCTGGCTTCTTTCACTCCATTATGTTACTTTTGATCCATCGAAGTTACTGTGTGTATCAAAGTTCATTTCTTTCTATTGCCAAGTAGTACTCTACTGTATGGATTACAATATAAATTGCCATTCAGAGATTAAGTTTGAGAGTCAGAAATGAGCTAGGGGATGTTCAAGGGACTGCAAGAAAGGATGCTTCCTTTAGAAGAAATCTAAAGCCAATGAAGAAAGAATTAGAGGACACAGTTCCATTATCAATTAGTAACATCTCTGAATAGGTGAGGAATTGATCCAGCTGCCAATAATAGAAAACCTGACCCAACAGCAGCTTAAACAGAAGTTAGTCTATCTAGCTATCTGTCCATTGATTTATGTTTTTCCATACCAAGAGATCCAGGGAGAAGTGAGAGCTTGTGTTGGTTCAGAGCCTCAGAAATACGGCCAACATTGCTCTGAGGAACTAGCTCCTATCAGTCTGCAGCTCTGTCCTGGGCACATCAGGATTAGTCTCATGCTTTGTCATTGCACACATCACAGGTTGGCTGCGTCGGCTCCCATCATATGCCATCAACAATGTCAACACTTGGTATGTCAGGGTTATTTTTTAGTTTTAGCCATTCTGGTGGCCATGTGGTGATATCTTATTGTGGTTTTTGTTTTCTTGTTTTGTTTTGTTTTGTTTTTTTGAGATGGAGTCTCTCTCTGTCGCCCAGGCTGGAGTGCAGTGGTGCGATTTTGGCTCACTGCAAACTCTGCCTTCCAGGTTCAAGTGATTCTTATGCCTCAGCCTCCTGAGTAGCTGGGATATCAGGCCCCCACCACCATACACGGATAATTTTTGTATTGTTAGTAGAGACAGGGTTTCGCTATGTTGGCCAGACTCCTTTCGAACTCCTGACCTTGTGATCCACCTGCCTCAGCCTCCCAAAGTGCTGGGATGACAGTCATGAGCCACTGTGCCCAGCCTTTATCATGGTTTTAATTTGAATGTATCTGTTGTCCAATATGATTATTGGTTATTTTATATCTTCCTTTCTGAATGCTTGTCCCATCAAACATTCACAAATGAGAATTTAGGTCTTTTGCCCATTTTATGTTTTGTTTGGATATTTTTGCTTATTCACATGTGGGAATTATTTATTTATTCTGGATACAAATCCTCCATTGAATGTAACTTTACTCTCTTCCATGTACACTACACAAACAAAAAGTATACAAAAATTAATATGTATTTATAAATGTGTGATCGTGCACTTATTCAAGTATATTGCCTCATTTCATTTAGGATCTCGCAAACAATCTGCATATTGAATAAAATTCTGACTCTTTTTCAGTTACCATATGCATAAAATAATATAGGGACTACTTTTTATTGTCAATACTCATCATTTGTGATACATTTAAGAGAAGTTAAACTAAACTATAAAGTTTTTACTTGATTATAAAATAAAATTTGTGTCCTTTATCATGAAAAGATAAAAAGTAATGTGGGATTTGCCCTAGCCTTTATTTGGAATGATGCCTAAGTCCAAGGACAACTCACTCGTGGGAGGAAGATGATAGTTTAGTAACTGGAACTTCTATTATGTTAATGCCGATGTTCTGTGATTAAAATCAGGGACAATTCAAATAAGAGGTTGAGATTTCTTTTTCCATCTCCAACAATTTAAGGCTTTGAAGTTAAGTATAGTTAAACAAAAGATCTATGTGTAGCGGCTTTACCATTTAACCATACATGATAAATATTAGTGGAGATATGCCCATGCTAATAAGGATTGTATCTCTTTGTTAACTTCAAACCTACTTGTCTTCTGAAGAGGCACATTGGCACATTGCATGTATATACTCTGTGGTCAGTTCTCGTCACCAGTGTGTGGATTGTAAATGCAATGCATGAGAGATGCCTTATAAAATAAAAACAATACTACTTTATTTCTTGCCCTCTGAGTCACTAAAGGAAGCAGAGTGTGTTTTGAGGCAGTTTTAATATGTGCGTTTCTTTAATTAAAAGAGGATTATTTGTTTATAGTGTATATGTGGATTCTCAGTTAACTAAAATATTAATTGATGGCTATTTACTGAGCATCTACCATATGTTCAGAATTGTGCTGAACAGAATAAAAGACATAGAAAAGTATATTGAAGGAAAGAGATGGCATTAACATTTTTGGAACAATTGGAGAACAAATTGGTATGATTTGTGATAGACTCTAAGTATGATAGAAGTTCAACAAAGAGAAAATCCCAGTGTAGTGAAGCAACAGGGAAAGGTGGGACTTAACTTGGTCTTAAATCTGAGACAGAATTGGGATAAAAGACTGGAAAAAAAAAAAAAAAAACATGAGCAAAGACCTCCAAATTCAGTAGCTTAAAGGAGACCAAAGATTATGCTCTTGCATAAAAGTCCTCAGGAGAATGGATCTCTATATCATGGGTAGCTCTGCTCCATGTGGTCATTCAGGGGCCCAGGTTTCTTCCATTTCTTGCTCCACAATACCATAGGGCAAAGGTTCTTCAACTGTGGTCCTCGGGAACTTGTTAGAAATTAGCTAGAAACTGACTAGTAAGTCTGTGGGCTCTGGGGCTGAGATCCCAGAACTCACTCTCCTTAAGCTGAAGGGTGAAAAGAAGAAAACTGACATTTTCTAAGGGGCTATAAGATGCAGCAGAAAAGGAATGACTTTGAAAACATGTGTTTACATTTCAATTCTGCCATTATGCTGTCCATCAGACCCCATTGATTTAATTTTCTTATTTGTCAAATTACTATTCTCCCTGATATTTCAATTTATGTTTTATTTTAAGTAAAGTAAGTGGTACAAGGTTAAACACATAATAAGAGCCAAACAAAAGGTAGTTATTCTCATTGAACACCCCCTAAGGGCCAGGCACTTTGCTAGATGTCTTACATATGATTTCCTCACAAATATTAGCAATAATACGTGATTATGAGATTTTCACATCAACTTTACAAATAATAAAACCAAAGCTTAGTGAATAAGTATCTTGTCCAATATTGTAGTATAAGTAGCAGGACGAAAATCCAGATTGATCATGCCACAAATTGTGTGATTTTCCATTAGGTTTTCACTTTAGTCTTAACATTTTGGAGTTAATGCCTCTGAGTCATGCAAACTACTGGGCCTTTTGATGGTGACTCAGCAAAGCAACTAAACTCATACCTCCAGGATATTTTCAAGGGGCTTATGGGTCTAGATTCAACATCCCAATTCCTTTACTTCCAGCAGAAGTTTCTGGTGATGCCATCTCTCTCTGTTTTCCAAAGAGAGCTAACCATATAAGCCACAGAATTTCTCAGGAGGCTTTCACCTCCAAATCCCATGAACTTACCAAATTTCACTGGTCTTTGACCTCTTGAAAATAAATTCAAGTGAAACTCTCGAGTTCCCAAATATTTATTAAGTTCAGATCTATACCTATTGCTAAGCCAAAGGAAAGCAATTTACATTCCAGTAGCTTTACACTGAATTCTAAATAATCTTACAGTGAAGTGATGCCATTTTTACAATCATCAGCTTTACTCACAGGGAGACCAGAAAACACATACAAATACAAACTTACACATATTGTTGAGAAACTCATGAAAGTCTCCATATTAACATGTGCTATTTTTATTTTAATCCCAGTGTTCCTTGGTGTATTGGATAATATTCCATAGTCACAGCTTAATATGGGGTGTTGCTCCTCTTTTACAAGGTGTTAGCAGTGATTATACCATGAAAGCTCCCTTGATACAATCCCAGTCCATGTCTTCACCCATTTGTGGCAATCAGTAGTTTTTAGGAGAAAACTACTAATCATCTAAGCCTGAGAAAAGTTGGCTGAGACTGGGGAAGGATTCACTGGGTAACCTTTTGATTATTTTATGACATCTCTTGCATTAATTTTGTATTTAAAAAGCCCAAATAATCATACATATCAATGTCTAAGGGTTCCTAAAAGTGAGAAACTGATTCATGACCACTGACACACACACAGTTGAGTTACACACCAGAACACTAATTTGAATCGTAATAATGTCATACATTTGTTCATGTATTTAACATATATTTATTATCTGCCTACTGACAGCCAGACACTATCTTGATACTACAGACACAGCAGAAAATGGAAAATAAAACAGACATTGTCATTACCTTCATGGAGACAGCATACTAGTGGGGGGACAGATATTAAATAATCCCCCAAACAGAACTGTAACAATGACGCATGCTGCTACAGGAAGGTTCACGATGCCAAGAGAGCCTAGAGATAGAGCAATATGGCTCAGTCTCGAAGTCAGGGAAAACTTTGAGGAAATGGCCTTGGAGCTGACATCTGCAAAAGGAGTAAACTCAGGGAAAAGGGAGGGAAAGACATTCTACACAGAAAGGTTATAACTGCAAAGGCTATTTTTAAAAAATGCCCAAAACCTTGGAAGTAAGGCAAAAGGATAGATGCTTGTCTTTTCAAAGTCACAATGGAGTGCTGGTTAAAAGGCTCATCTGAGGATTATTTAATTCTCCAGCTCAGGGCCAGCAAATTTTTTATGTAAAGGCCCAGAGAGTAAATATTTCAAACTTTATTTTAAAACAGAGCCATATGTATTTCTGTGAAGTATTCTTATTTGTTTGGGGAGACTGTTTGTTTGTTTTGAGACAAGGTCTCACTATCACCCAGGCTAGAGTACAGCAGCGCAATCACGGCTCACCATAGCCTTGACCTCCCCAGCCTAAGCCATCCTCCCACCTCAGCTTCCCAAGTAGCTGGGACTACCATGAGAAGGCGCGCACCACCATGCCCAGCTAATTTATTTTCTGTTTTTTTAGAGACAAGGTCTCACTATGTTTCCCAAGCTGGTCTGGAACTCCCAGGTTCAAGTGATCCTTCTACTGAGGCTTCCCAAAGTGTTGGGTTAACAGGAGTAAGCTATGGCCTGTTTGTCAGGATTGTCTTCACAATCCTTTAAAAATGTAAAAAAGAACAACAACAAAAAAAAACATCCTTTGCTCTCAAGTTGTACAAAAGTGGTCCACAAGCTTCATTTGGCCTGTGGGCCATAGTTCACCAATCCCTGTTCTAGGAGAACCCACCTTTGCCATTTTCTTTACTATTGACTAAGGCCCAGACCCTGGGAAGTCATGATTAATTCAAAGATATTTTTGTCTGCAAGAGATGCAAATGATTTTTGCTGGTAAAAAAAAAAAGAAAATAAAGGTTATGATTTCATAGTGCTGTAGTCCTAATCCATTAACCACTTTTTTACCTAAACTAGCAATCTTATTCTAACTTTTTTCCTGTGCTGATAAACACACAGTTCTCAAACACACCTTGAGCCAGCTTATTGGTTTCCTCTTTAATGAGTTAAATAAATCTTTGTACCTGTTTACTTTGTATTTGCATAAGAGCCTTGTTCACCGCCTTTATAAAATGATACTTTGACAGGCCCTATAGCAATAGAGGGGATTGTTTGCACAAGGAATTGAAGACCGGGGTGGCTGAAGCAGAGACAGGAGTGTACATGTGACATGCTAGGAATAGGTGGATAGGTAGTGGCCTGCCCATATAGGGCAGTGTTGACATGTTAAGCAAGTTTGCCTTGAGCTTGAGAGCATTAGAAGACATTGAAGGATTAATCATGTATAGTGGCGTGGGAGCGGTGTGTGTGTGTGTGTGTGTGTGTGTGTGTGCATGTTGAGGGGGCAGGGGTGGCCATTCACATAATCGTGCCACCCACAGTACAGAGACCAGACTGAAGGCATCCAGGCTGGAGGTGAGTCCAACCATTAAGAGGCTACTGAAATAGCCCAGGCAAGACAGTAAGCTCCCTTGATAAAGGTTATAGACACGAGGACAACGATCATATCTGAGAAATATTTGGAGCTTTGTTTTTGGAGAGTTCATAAAAAGGAAGAGCTGCCAAAGATGCTTGGTCATTCTTTCCATCTAGTGGAGCTTAATGTGATCCAAATGTGTTTTGATTCATTGACCATGCAAAGTCACCATCACAGGGATTCAAAACACTTGAAGTCCTCTTTAGGGGTAGCTCATTTCTTCTTTGTTAACATATTTATGTCTCCACATGGAAGCCATATTATATTCAGAGGACTTCTTGGTGAAAAGAAGAGGAGGACTTATGATAGACAGTGGAGACTTGGAAGGATGAGAGGGTGGGAGGCAGTGGATGATGAGAAATTACTTAATGGGTACAATGTATGTTATTTGGGTGATGCATACCATAAAAGCCCTGACTTCACCACTATGCAATTTATCCATGCAACAAAGTTGCCCTTGTACCCCAAAAATGTATACACATGTTTTTTGACAAAGAAGAGGACTTCTGTGAAGTTAATATCTATTGGCATTGGATTGAGACTGCCAGAGATTTTAATTTGCAGTAATGATTGTCATCCCAGGAATCAAAAGTCAAAAAGATAAAGTCAAGTTTATCTCCCAAAGTGTGTGTATGTCTCTGCAGCATTGAATTACATTCTAGAGCCCTCCTCTTCAAAGCTTTCATTGCTGATCAGCCTTTTAGGGGTAAAACACTTTTTCTTTAGATGCACGAAAATCTCCACGTTAAGTCTCCTCTGGATTTTCTGGGAGATTTTTTTGTCTTTTTCAGTTGACTTTGCCTATCTCTGCTCTGTTTTCAGAGGGTACTCTTTCTTCATTTTCAGATCCTTGGGGCCATCTAACTGTAGTCCCCAAGTACTATAGCATTTGTTTTAAACACTGTTCAAACTGGCAGTGCCATCAGCCCACACTATGCACTCCATGCAAAATATCCTTAGCAAATTATGGAATGTGTCTAGTAGATAAAACATATTTTAATGAATGAAGAGGTTAGTATTTCATAAACCCAAGAAAAGTGTAAACTGACTTCCACTATCAACAGTTTAAAATCAATTTGGAGGCATTTGGAAAGCATTTTAAAGAGCAACTAGGCATCAATAAAATTTAATTAATTGGTTCTATGGATGCACATGTAAATTGGGTGTTAATTATGCTAGCAATGCTCTTCCATTAAAAATTAAGCTCACGATTAGTAACTGAGAAAAACAAGCCATCATTCTATAAACAAGTCTCATTCTGTTGTATTTGAACCCAACCTTTCGGAAATTAAATCATAACTCTACATTTACTCAGATGAATCTGAGCCCTGATGGATGGATGGTGAGTTAGCCAAGTGATCTTCCCTGGGCTGTTCCATAAAAACAATTGATAACCAAGGAGATAAGTTATGCGCAGTTGAGCTGCCCTTTAATACAGAACTATTGAATTATTGAAAATTTTTTCCTATCTAATTGACACCAAACAAAAGAATGGTCAACAATTGCAAGGGAAGATTAGTGATCTATAGTGAAGATTAGTGATCATTTCAGAGCTGATGACATTTGAAGATGGAAGGCCTAGAACAAAAGGTTACAAGCTGGAAACTCCAAGTTCTTTCTGCAATCCTTCTCCCCTCTCCCCGTCCTCCCTCCCCACACCAAATTTTTGTGTTTAGATAAAAATGCAGTGAGGGTTTTAAAGATATATTATAGCTAAGCTATCAACTTTTTGTACTTCCTCAATTTATTTTTCTAGACTCATTGGAAGTCAAAATATAACATAGATCCAGAGTGGGTATCAAATCCCAATGGGCTTCCTTAATTGACAGAGAATTAGAGCTATATTTCAGAATTGGAAAGAATAAAATACTGAAAACACTTTACCCACGCCACTTGGTTTTCTTTTTCCCAGTAGATTTTTCCAAGGGAAATTGAGTCCATATGCTCTGATCCATCTTCTCAAGAATCATCAAGATGCTGTTTTATTAGAGCTATTTGATGGAGCATTTTATCTATTTCAATGAGCCCTTTGATGTCCCATTTCTTAGTCTTGGAAAATTGGGTATGGAGAAAAGACAAAGATATACCCTCTCACTTTCCACACCCAACAAGAAAAAAAAAAAGGAAATGCTTCTAAGCCACAGAAAAGTTAGAGAAACTGCTCAGGGATTTTCCTAACTGACTAAATTACAATGCCTTGGCTTAAAAAAAAATGAAACATCAGAAGAGCTTTAGCAATAAGGATTCTGCTTTAGGTCGCTTTTTAAGAGGATGTCCTCATTTTCTTTTGAGACTAGCCTTTTTTATCTATTTCGCCTTTCTAAAATGCCATGGTGAGGGGGTGGCTGGTACCCGGTGGGAGAGAGATTCACATGCATAGGAAAACATTTAAGGAAGGAGGAAGCAGCCGTATTTGGATGATTTTGAATTTCTGTAACTCATTGTATTTTATTTCTATTGGTCTTTCATGAGACTAAGCCTTCCATCCTGGATTGTGTGTCATGCAGAGACCCTGGAGCTCAGGCAAATTTAAATCACTGTCTTGACCATCATTTAATTATATCACATGCGTAGAAACTGATGCATGCTTCTGTGTACAAACATACATGTGAGTATGTATATGTGCTTGTTCCCATGCAGACATGCTGCTCCCAAACAGTGCCTTTGAATCAAGACCCAGTCATCGTATTCGAAGAAAAAAGAAATATCCCTGACCATGTTGGGACTTACACTGCTTCACAGAGGTACTGCAGACATAGTTTCTTCATCTGTTCATAAAAGTTCTGTTGACCCATTGTCTATAGAACTGGGTAGGAGTAAGAGATTGAAATATTTACATAGTCCTTTGGTAATCTGGTGAAACAAAGACTATTCATTACCTTTTTCTTTTAGCCCAAGTCTATTCTGTGAGTGCCTCCTGTGTGACTGTTTCTGTGCTAACTGCTAAAGTGCATGGTGTAGAAGAAAGACTGTTTTATCTGCCAGTAGTCAGAGTGGAGGGGAAAAGGAAGCAAGTGATAAAGCCCAAAACAGTCAGAAGATTGTCTGGGAATGTGTTTTGGCAAAATTGTGAACATTTATACAAATGATTAATCACTCAATGTGCAAAACATTTTAAGGAGATCAACAGGTTAACTTACAATGTTATTGCAACAAGGTTACTATGAAAGCGAGATGAGTGAGGTGTCTTGGGCACAAAATTTAAGGAAGTGCTCACTCTCAGCCATCAACCCTGTACTTGCAGGACTGACAGTGAGCACCTTATTCTCATAAAGTGAGGGAAATTATCACCCATTTTACAGTTGAAGAAACTGATGCTTGGGGCTGGGGGAGTGGCTCAAGAAACATTTTTACTAAATGATCAATTCAGGATTGTATTGTCCTATTTTCACATTGCTATAAAGAACTACCTGAGACTGGGTAATTTATAAAGAAAACAGGTTTAATTGACTCACAGTTCCACATGGCTGGGGAGGCCTCAGGAAACTTACAGTCATGGCAGAAGGTGAAGGGGAAGTAAGCACCTTCTCGCAAGGCAGCCAGTAGGAGAGAGAGAGAGCAAGGAGGGGAGTGCCACATTTTAAACCCATCAGATATTATGAGAACTCACTATCATGAGAACAGCAAAAGGGAAATTAGCCCCAGTGATCCAATGGTCTCCCATCAGGCCTCTCCTCTGACACATGGGGATTATTATTTGGGATGAGAATTGAATGGGAACACAGACCCAAACCATTTCAAGGGCTTTGGGTCTCCAGAGATTGCCTCTTAAGCACCGTGGATGCTGAGTAATGACCTTCAGCTACTTAGAAAAGGTGGCTTAGAGATGGAAAGTAGAAAAAGTAGGGAAAGAAGGGCATCTGGAGAGAAGGGAAAATAATATATATGACAAGCCAGACAGTGCCAGGAAAGAAAAGAATCCCCATGCTGCCAGATGGGATGAGGAAAAGAGATTGCACACAGTCCTAGGGTAACTGGAGTTGTATCGGCTTCTGGGCAGCCCTTCTACTGATCAGAGAGTCTTTCTTCTTTCCTCATGCCAGCTACCCAAACCAAGGAGAATACCAATGTGAATTGTCTTTCCACCTGTTGTGTGGGGCCAGCAATTATTCTTTTAGCTTTTAGCTTGACGCGTTAACCCACCTGCTCCCTGTGGCCCTGGGATGCTCTGCCATCCCCCGTGGCTGCCAGTTCACTTAGGGTAGACTTATGGCAGAGGGATGTCAATTTTGCTTGAACTGCTCAATCACTGCTGACATTTCGTTAACCACCCTATGAACTTCTCAAGCCTGAAGTAGCAGCAACTTGTGCCCTTGAAAACTGAACAGAAAACAACTGTATTGATTTTCTACTATCAACAAGAAAAAGACAATTTCTCTTTGCTGAGAATGTTCATAATGCATTTTACACCACTTATTCTCGGCAGTCCACCTCTTCCTGATATATTGTTGGGCCTCTTTAAACCCCTGCTGCTTTAGACTCTGCTAGAATTAACCCTGAAATGCTAGCACCATCTCAAGGCCTTCCAGTTCCCAGATAGAAATGTTCATCAGTGCTGAATTGACAGCCTACTTAGGCAAGGGAGCCGTGATCATTTAGAAATTACAAAGGAACTCAGGCCTGGGTGAAGGGTTTGGGGTTGGGACACTAGGAATCTCTTTTAGTAAAATTCTCTTTTAAAAGAACATATCTCTTTGGTTTGTTAAAAGCACTAATGATGTCTATATGATATTTTGGAGATATATCAGCATATACACTGACCAAACTGATTGAATAGGAAGTAATTTTCAGTAATTTTTACCACTCATGCAACCATTCTTGCTAACTCAAGACCCAAGATTTCACTTGTGAATGATTATTCCAAATTACCAGGCCTTTCTTTTCTTTTTCAACCTGCATTAAAAAAAAAAAAAAAAAAAAAACTATCAGGCATGCCCTAATAATTCCATTTTTTTTTTGACATTTCCAACATACCAAAAAGAGACTCCAAGGAACTGAAAGAGATTCAAGAAGCTTGAAAAAGCAAGCCTGACCCTCTGGGACAACTGTAGTGTCAAAAGCAGTCAATATTTATGCCTAGCAACCTTGACAATATCCTTTTAATTAAAATCAATGGAGAAATAAAACATGCATTAGAATGCACGTGGGATCACTCACCTCACGAGACAGAGAAGGAAGGCTCTGATATTATGTACGGTGTGATTATGACAAGACGCTGGATCTTCTGTATGAGACATGGGTTCTGGTGTTTGCAATTAGATCTTTTCTTTTGACGGTTGTTTTCATTTAGTGTTATTATTTTCGTTTTTAGTTGTTTGTCGGTTTCTCATTTGGTGCAACTTTCTTGAGACACATGTTAAAAAACATACACAAAACAATCTTAGCTGGGTGTGGTGGCTCACTCCTGCAATCCCAGGACTTTGGAAGGCCAAGGAGGGAAGGTTTCTTGAGCCCAGGAGTTCGAGACCAGCCTGGCCCACATGGCGAAACCTCTACTAAAAATGCAAAAATTAGGCGGGCGTGGTGGTGGGCACCTGTAATCCTGGCTACTCAGGAGGCTGAGGCAGGAGAATTGCTTGAACCCGGGAAGCAGAGGTTGCAGTGAGCTGAGATCGTGCCACTGCACTCCAGCCTGGGTGATAGAGCAAGACTCTGTCTCAAAAAAAGAAAAGAAAAAAGAAAGAGATTTTAAAAATTTGCTGGGTGTGATGGCACATGCCTGTAGTCCCAGCTACTTGGTAGGCTGAGGTAGGATCACCTGAGCATGTTGAGGCTGCAGGGAGCTATGATTGTGCCAGTTTGGGTGACAGGGCAAGACCCTGTCTCAAAAAAAAAAAATTAAAGTAGAAACTTCTTATAAAGTCAGATAATATGTTTATCAGTTTCAAACTATAACCTCGATTTGATGTGGCAATTGAAAAAAACAGGGAAGGAGAACACAGAGCTTAGGAGAATGGTGTTCTTTTGGTAGCTCTGCCTCCAACTAGCCATATGACCTTGAGGGGTGTGTGGGGGCATCATAGGCAACATCTTTGAGTCTCAGCTGCCCCTTCTCTAAAATGAAATGGTTAGTCTCAATTCTATGAGTTTCTTTTGGCTCCCTGTAAACATTCTATTAGACCAGTGATTTTTAAAATAATAGCAACTATTGTTCATTGAACACTCCCCATGTATAATGCAAGAATTCTCTCAGTCAATGAGATAGCAGGTCCCATAATTGTTTCCATTTTATGTATGTGGAAACTGAAGCTGAAGAGATGGAGCCATTCTCTCATGTACCACCAGCTGGCTGAAGTGTGAGTGTATTCAAAGGCTATGCGCATCACTATTGTCTCACACCACCTCCCCGGAGTCTATGGAAGGTAGAAGGGGCTTAGGTCCGAAAGATGCCCCTAGTTTCCCTCTGTAGACTTTGAAGGGTCTTCTGACTGTGCCTTCCAGCTAGCAGATTTCTCTAGAGCTCACTTGGCTTGGGGACGCTTCACTTAACCTCAGGCCACTTCCACTGCTGCAGAGTTCACCTAACCTGAACCTAGACAACTTTTCTATACATCCAGATTTTGTTTCAAAGGCTCTCATGCAGGCAGGCTTAACAATGACAAGTTAAGTTTCCCAAGAATAGAAGGCAATTTAACACTGTCCTCTCTGGCAGGGCCAGGCAGATTAACCATCAGATATCAGCACTTTATAAAATCCAAGCATCACAGAGGTATTTTTGTTTGTTTGCTTTTCTCATGTGGCTGGGCTCATCTCAGATTGCAAAGAACCGCTTCTCTGGAGCTTGCAGGACGACTCTCATGTTGTTAAAAGCTTCTCTTCCTTATCTCACTTCCTAATCGCCAAAGAGGGATTTGAGAGCCTTCCACACTGGTTTTTCCTCTTCAAGGATCTGCTAGTGCTGGACTAATTAATGGAAAGGGCCCGGAGATGAGTTCCTTCAAAAATTATGGAATGTTCTAATCAGATGGGTAAGCAAAAAGCTTGACCTCTAGGTCAGAGGGTCACTCTCAAATAATACGATGGATTCAACTATTACTGTCATTTTATGTTACTCCAACAGGGTGAGAACAGAGGTTAAAGTAGGCCCTGAGGGGCAAAGCGACGCCCATGTTTCTGCTATAGAAGTGATCAGTTAAAGAACATTCTTCATGTATCCCCAAAGTCTTCAAAACCTGGCTCTGCTTGTAAGCAGTTCTCACCTTGTCAGTTTCTATTACTGGAAAATGTTTCACCAGTTCTCTCTTCCATGTGCCTTCCTGTCACTGTTGCTGGGCCTTCCTCCCTGTCTCCATCAAACTCACTGCTTCCCCCCTCCACCTAGTATTAACCCCCAATTCCCCAGTTCTTGTTCACTTTTTAGTACTTATTTTAATTATGAAATATTTGAAACATATGTTTGTAAGTTTGGAAAGTTTCTCCTGTAGAGAAGATGGAGCAGATGAACATTTCACTATTCTTTGCTAATTACAGCTAAAACATCCTTGGGCATTACATATGAAACCAACATACAAAGACTGTAAAAGTTGAAGAGAAGAAGGCAGATAAGCTAGAGACTTTAGGACCCACAGAACAACGTGGTGGCAAGTTCCCTGGGCTTTCTTTTTGCCTCATATACCCCAGACCTGAAGCTGAAGAAGCCAGCACCCTGGAATGGTCAATGGATATAGATGAAAACGACAATAATAACAAGTTGCTGTTTCTAGCCAAAGTGACGGCAGCACATGATGGCTGCAGCAGGGAGGCTCGGCTGGGGCTGCACACTCCATGGAGCCAGTAGAAGCCCCATCCCTTCTGAGCTGGGGCAGGAGCTCCTAGGGTAGTGCTGCAGCTGCCCAAACCACAGGCTGCAGACCCAAACTGCAGCTGTAGCCACCGAAACTGTGGCTGTGAATCCGAGCTTCTCTGTGCTCTTGGGGGGAACCAGTAGTGGGCAGGATCTGCCCTCCTGGGTGCCCAACCCACAGCTGCAGACCTGGGCCTCCCATTCCACAGAGTATACAGGAGCTGGGGACAAGTGGAAGCCCTGCCCCTTCCGAGTTTGCAGAGCAGAAGCTCCCCGAGTGCTGCTGCAGCAGCCCTCCCAGGAGCAAGGCCTGGGAATCTCTGCAGCCTGTGTCCTCAGGGCCCAGGAAGGGCTTCCCAATCCCTGTAGGCTCAGAGGTGTCTGCTCCTGCTGTCTGGCCTCTCTCCTTTCCCTGTGCCAGCTCCAATCTTGGAGCAGGGTTGGCACTGTGCACCAGGGGCCATGAATGGCAGCAGGAGTCAGAAGATCCCTGGGTGGAAAACAATAGTCCAGGGTAAGGCCTTACCTTCAGGCCAGGGAGAGGCTGAAGGCTGGGGGCCTGACTGCCAGTCCACAGACCAGAATAGGGAGTTGTAGTGCCTCCTGCTGCCTGCCCGTTGTCACCTGTGGATCAATCTGCATGCACTTCCTCCCCTCTGAGGTCCATAAAAGCCCCAGGTTCAGCCAGAGCAGGGCAGAGGACAGAGAGATGACAGGATGACCAGCTGCAGAGAGGAGCTACCCTCTCTGCTGAGAGTTTCAGAGACCTGCAGAGTGGTCCGAATGACCAGCCTGCAGAGAGGAGCTACCCTCTCCAGGGCCTCCTCTCTGCTGAGAGCTGAACACTTGACAGGACGACCTGCCTACAGAGAGGAGCTACCCACTGCAGGTCTCCTCTGAGCTGTTCTAACACTAAATAAAGCTCCTCTTCATCTTCTTCACCCTTCACTTGTCTATGTACCTCATTCTTCCTAGATGCCAGAAACTCTATCTTGTCTACAAAAACTCACTTCCTTGATAATGCTATAAGTATATTAAAAACAAAATAGTGGGAAAATACATCATGTAAATATTAAAACAAAATAGAGCAGAAGTAGCTATACTAATGTCATATAAATTAGACTTCAGAGCAAAAAAGATTATCAGAGGTGGAGAATTACACCATATAATGATAAAAGGGTCAATTCACCAAGAAGATGTAGCAATCCTAAATGAGTTACAAAATAACAGAGTTACAAAATACGTGAAACATATTTAATAGAACTAAAAGGAGAAATAGCCATAGAAATAGAAATGGTGTAAAGCTTCATCATCACTCTATCAAAAATTAATAGATAACTATGTAGAATGTCAGCAAAGAAAGAACTCAATAGCACAATCAATATGCATTTATAGAATACTCTACTCAGCAATAGCAGAATATACATTACACATTGTTTTCAAATGTTTATGAAATATATACTAAGATGTGGGCTGGGTGTGGTGGCTCTCACTTGTAATCCCAGCATTTTGGGAGGCCAAGGCAGGTGGATCATTTGAGGTCAGAAGTTTGAGACCAGCCTGCCCAACACGGTAAAACCTCATCTCTACTAAAAATATAAAAATTAGCCAGATGTGGTGGCACATGCCCATAATCCCAGCTACTCGGGAAGCCAAGGCAGGAGAATTGCTTGGATCCAGGAGGCTGAGGTTGCAGTGAGCTGAGATCATGCCACTGCACTCCTACCTGAGAGATAGATCAAGATTTCATTTCAAAATAAATAAATAAATAGTGTATACTAAGGTGGATAATATTCTAGACTATAAAAAAAAACCCAACACACTTTTTAAAAATAGAAATTATATGGAGACCATGTTTTCCAACCACAATGGAATCAAACAGGAAATCAATCACAGGAAGATGAAGTTAAAATCTTCAAACACTTGAAGACTAAAAGACACACTTCTCTTTTCAATAATCCATGAATCAAATAGGAATTCTCATGGGAAATAAAAAAAAATTTCAAACTGAGTAAGGATGAAAATATGACATCATAATTTGTAGAAAACAGTTAAAGCAGTGGTGAGAGAAAAGTTTACAGCATGAATTATCTATATTAGAAAAGAGTGAAATTCTCAAATAACCTAAGTTCCCACTTTAATAACCTAGAAAAAGAACTGCAAAGTATATCCAAAGCATGATAATGAAAGAAATAATAAAAATAATAGCAGAAATCAATGAGATTAAAAACAGAAAAACAACATTGGAAATCCTTACAACTTACAGATGGTTCTTGGAAAAGATCAGTAAAATCGACAATCCTCCAACAAGACCAACACAAATTACCAATATCAGAAATTAAATAAGGAATATCATATAGACTCTGTAGACTTCAAGAAAATAGTAAGGAAATACTAGAAACATCTCTAGCCACATAAATTTGACAACTTAGATAAAAATGGAGCAATTCCACAAAAGTACAAAGCATTGTATCATCTAATATGAAATAGAAATTTGAATAAAACTATAACAATTAGGAAATTGAGTTGATCATTTTAAAGCTGCCCCTCCCCCAACTCTTCTCCCCCAAAACCCACCCCCCAATCAAAGTACCTTGTTCCAGATGGTTACATTGGAAAATTCTAGGAAATATTTAAGGGAGAACTAACACTATTTCTACCCAATCACTGCCAAAAATAAAAATAAAAATAGAAAAGGAGTAAACACTGCTGTATCCATTTTATGAAGCTAGTATTACCCTGATATCCAAATTAGACCAAGACAGTACAAAAACAAAACCTACACAGCAATATCCCTCATAAATGTAGATGCAAAAATCCTTAAGAGAATATTAGCAATTAGAATTTAGCAATATATAAAAAGAATTATACCCCATGGTCATTGGGGATTATTCCAAGGAAGAAAGGCTGGCTAGCTCAATTTTTAAAAATCAATCAGTATAATCCATCACATTAAGAAGTGAAAGAAGTAAATTTATATGATTATATCAGTCAATGTGTAAAAAGTATTTGACTAAATTCAACACTCATTTCTGATTTTAAAAATCACTTTTATAAAATTAGAAATAGAGGAAATTACATCAATTGATAATGTGCAAAAAATCTATATTTAATATTATACTTAACTGTGAATGACTAAATACTTTCCTCTCTGATTGGGAAAAAGTCAAAGATTTTCACTCTCCCCTGTCTTATTTAACATAGTGCTGGTAGTTCTAGCCAATACAATAAGGCATGAAAACAGGTAATAAGTAAATTTGGCAAAGTTGCAGGATACAAGATCCACTTACAAAACTCAATTATATTTCTGTATGCTAATAATAAAAAGATAGTCACCAAAACTAAACATACAATACCATTTACAATTACTTGAGAATAATTTAAATGATTAATCATAAATCTGACAAAATATGTACAGGACTTTAATGCTGAAAACTGTAAAACACAGATGAAAAAAGTCAAAGAAGATCTAAACAAATGGCAAGACATATCACGTATATGGGTTGAAAGACTCAACATAAAAATGTCAATACTCCCCAAATGGATGAACAGGTTTAACCTAATTTTTATCAAAATGTCAATAATACTTTGTGTAGATATAAACTAGATTATTCTAAAATTTATATGTAAGTGCAAATAAACTAGAATACTTTTTCAATAAATGCTGCTAGACCAGTGGACACCCATAAACAAACAAACAAACAAAAATAAGAAAAATCAAAAGAATATTGATCTAAGGCTTATAGTTTATACAAAAAAATAAATCATAAAGAGTGATGCCAGCAAAAATGGTGGCATTAGAGCCACCAAAAGTTTGTCCCTTTATAGAAGAGCAATGAAAAAGCTAAGAAAAAAAAAGTGGTCAGAATCAACTTTTTCAGAACTCTGGAAATTAATCAAAGGCTTGCAGCAACCCAAGAGATGTTTAGGCAAGAAAAATTGCTAAATCCTAATAAGAACAGTGAGCTTTCTGGCATTTTAACTTATATTAGTCCCATTAACCACTCTCCAGCTCTTTGTTAGCCTATAAAAATAAAAGCATTGAATCCCAGCATCAGAGGAAAGAGAGCTACCATATTCCCTAAAAATGTTTTGTTTCATCTGTTTAAAGGCTTCCTAAAATACCCAACTGGAAAGGCTGGTGTTTTGGTGGGGCTTACTCAAATTTGCCCAATGCTAAACACCTCTTTCTGGGGGCATTTGTCGAATGTCTTAACATCACAGCTGCCTCAAGTGATGGATAACAGTTGGGGCAAACAATAAACTAACAAAAAAGCGTGACAGGAAAATCTGAAAAGTGAAATACTTTTAGGGTCTGTGACATATTTCTGAGAAGCTAGAAGTCTACATATATGACCAGAGCTGTGCACAGCTGTGCACATGCTAATGAAAGACCAGAGTAGGTCCTAATCTCTCAGAGACTTGACTGACCTCAAGTCTCTGCCCAAGCAGGAAGTGAAGGCTAAGGCAGAGTTGTAATCACCTGGCTGAGTGTTAAAGGCATTCCCCACCATATACACAGAGTCACTCAAAAAAGACTGGGAGACATATTAGCTCTAGGCCTTTAAGGAAATTTTTGTCCAATCATTAGCTGACCATGAAGGTAATTGAATAGAGATTTCAATGCCCACACACTACAAAGATGCAGACTTTACAGAATTAGTTCAGAAACATAAAAACAAAAAAACAGTAACAACTGCAACAGGAAGTAACAACAGATCTTGGGGAATACGGATGGTCTGATTTGCAGAGTCACATATTATATAATTGGAAATGTGTTCTTTTCAACAAAAAATTATAGAACCTGTAAGTAAACAAGAACTTATGATCCTTACCTAGAAAAGAAATATGCAATCTATAGAAACCATCCCAGAGAAAGCTCAGAGGCTGAACTTACAAGAAAAAGACTTTAAATCAGCCATTTTAAATGTTTGAAAAGCTGAAAGAAGTCATGTCTAAAAAACTAAAGGAAAGTATGTAAATAATGTTTTACCAAATAAAGATGATCAGTAAGGAGATTGAAATGATAAGGAATCAAATAGAAATTTGGGGACTGAATAGTAATTGTGTAAACTAAAGTAAAACTAACATAAAAAATTCACTGGAAAGTCTTAATAGCAGATTTCAGCATGCAAAAGAATAAGTCAACTTGAAAGTAGGTAAATTGAGATTATCCAGGCTAAGAAACAGAAAGAAGAATGAATAAAAATAAACAGTCCAGCAAAGACTTATGGGACTTGATTGTTGTACACTATCAAGTGTACAAACATGCATAATGGAAGTCTTAATGGGAAAACAGAGAGAGAAAGGGGTAAAGAAAATATTTGAAGAAATAATACCCAAAAACTTCCCTCATTTTATGAAAAACATTAATTTACTCATTGAAAAAGCTTAGTGAACTCCAAGTAGCACATACTAAAAGAGATCAACACCTAGACTCATTATAATCAAACTACAAAATTCAAAGACAAAGAGAGAATCTTGGAAACAGGCAAGAAACAATTTATTATGTATAAAAGACCCTCAATAAGATTAACAGCTGGTTCCTTAGCAGAAACCATGAAGGCCAGAAAATATTGAGATGACATTTTTGAAAGAAAAAAACTGTTGACCAGGTTTTTTATATCTGGTCCAACTTCATGGAGAAAGGAGAAATTAAGAATTCCAAGATAAAGAAAAACTCACAGAATTTTTCACCAGCAGACCTGCCTCACAAGAAATACTAAAAGCAGACCTTCTGGCTGAAATATAAGGACACCAGACAGTAACTTGAATCCACAATAAACAGAACACCAGAAAAGCAACTACACAGATGAAGATAAAGTATGAATGTATTTTCTGTTTTCAACCTGATTCAAAAGACAACTTCATAATGCAATAAATCTAAAGAAGGGCACATACTATATAAAGATTTAACTTATGAAAATAACAGCAAAATAGGAGGAGAGGAATGAAGCCATATATGAGCAAGTTTTAATATTCTATTTAAATTTAGTTGGTAATAAAACAAATCAATTTTTTTTATAAATTAAGATATTGATGGTAATATTCAGGACAATTGCTAAGAAAATAATTCAAAAATATGTAGTAAAGAAAACAAGAAACTTTAAATGGAACACTAGAAAATATTAACACAAATGGAGACAACAGTGGAGGAACTGATGAACAAAAAAGAAAGACATATAGAAAACAAATGACAAAATGGCACCTGAAAATCCTATCATATCAGTAATTACATTTCAATGGATTAGTTTCTAATTAAAAGTCAGATAATAAATGGTGCTGAAAAAACTAGATATCCACATGCAGAAGTATAAAGCAAGACATCTATCTTTCACCATACACAAAAATCAACTCAAAATGGATTACAGATTTAAATGGAAGACCCCAAATGGTAAAACTACTAGAAGGAAACATTGGAAATGTGCTTCATGACATTGGTATGGGCAAATAACTTTTGGATAAGACCCACAAAGGGAAGCCCATCAGACTAACAGCGGATCTCTCTGCAGAAACCCTGCAAGCCAGAAGAGAGTGGGGGCCAATATTCAACATTCTTAAAGAAAAGAATTTTCAACCCAGAATTTCATATCCAGCCAAACTAAGCTTCATAAGTGAAGGAGAAATAAAATATGTTACAGACAAGCAAATGTTCAGAGATTTTGTCACCACCAGGCCTGCCTTACAAGAGCTCCTGCAGGAAGCCCTAAACATGGAAAGAAACAAGCAGTACCAGCCACTGCAAAAACAGGCCAAATTGTAAAGACCATTGATGCTATTAAGACACTGAATCAATTAATGGGCAAAATAACCAGCTAACATCATAATGACAGGATCAAATTCACACATAACAATATTAACCTTAAATGTAAATGGGCTAAATGCCCCAGTTGAAAGACACAGACTGGCAAATTCGATAGAGAGTCAAGACCCATCAGTGTGCTGTATTCAGGAGGCCCATCTCACATGCAAAGACACACATAGGCTCAAAATAAAGGGATGGAGGAAGATCTACCAAGCAAATGGAAAGCAAAAAAAAGCAGGGGTTGCAATCCTAGTCTCGGATAAAACAGACTTTAAACCAAAAAAGATCAAAAGAGACAAAGAAGGCCATTACATAATGGTAAAGGGATCAACTCAACAAGAAGAGCTAACTATCCTAAATATATATGCATCCAATACAGAAGCACCCAGATTCGTAAAGCAAGTCCTTAGAGACCTACAAAGAGACTTAGACTCCCACACAATAATAATGGGAGACTTTAACACCTCACTGTTAGTATTAGACAGCTCAATGAGACAGAAGGTTAACAAGGATATCCAGGACCTGAACTCAACTCTGCAACAAGCAGACCTAACAGACATCTACAGAACACTCCAGCCCAAATAAACAGAATATACATTCTTCTCAGCACCACATCGCACTTATTCTAAAATTGACCACATAGTCGGAAGTAAAGCACTCCTCAGCAAATGTAAAAGAACAGAAATCACAACAAACTGTCTATCAGATCACAGTGCAATCAAATTAGACCTCAGGATTAAGAAACTCACTCAAAACCGCACAACTACATGGAATCTGAACAACTTGCTCCTGAATGACTACTGGGTACACAAAGAAATGAAGGCAGAAATAAAGATGTTCTTTGAAACCAATGAGAACAAAGACACAATGTACCAGAATCTCTGCGACACATTTAAAAGTGTGTAGATGGACATTTATGCACTAAATGCCCACAAAAGAAAGCAGGAAAGATCTAAAATTGACACCCTAGCATCACAATTAAAAGAACTAGAGAAGCAAGAGCAAACAATTCAAAAGCTAGCAGAAGGCAAGAAATAACTAAGATCAGAGAAGAACTGAAGGAGATAGACATACAAAAAACCCTTCAAAAAATCAATGAATCCAGGAGCTGTTTTTCTGAAAAGATCAACAAAATTGGTAGACCACTAACAAGACTAATAAAGAGGAAAAGAGAGAAGAATCAAATAGATGCAATAAAAAATGATAAAGGGGTTATCACCACTGATCCCACAGAAATACAAACTACCATCAGAGAATACTAGAAACACCTCACACAAATAAACCAGAAAATCTAGAAGAAATGGATAAGTTCCTGGACACATACACCCTCCCAAAACTAAACCAGGAAGAAGATGAATCTCTGAATAGACAAATAACAGGCTGTGAAAATGAGGCAATAATTAATTAGCCTACCAACCAAAAAAAGTCCAGGACCAGATGGATTCACAGCCAAATTCTACCACAGTTATAAAGAGGAGCTGGTACCATTCCTTCAGAAACTATTCCCATCAATAGAAAAAGAGGGAATCATCCCTAACCCATTTTATGAGGCCAACATCATCCTGATACCAAAGCCTGGCAGAGACACAACAAAAAAAGAGAATTTTAGACCAATATTCCTGATGAACATCAATGCAAAAATCCTCAATAAAATTCTGGCAAACCAAATCCAGCAGCACATCAAAAAGCTTATCCACCATGATCAAGTGGGCTTCATCCCTGGGTTGCAAGGCTGGTTCAACATAAGCAAATCAATAAATGTAATCCAGCATATAAACAGAACCAATGACAAAAACCACATGATTATCTCAATAGATGCAGAAAACACCTTCAACAAAATTCAGTAGCCCTTCATGCTAAAAACTCTCAATAAACTAGGTATTGATGGAATGTATCTCAAAATAATAAGAGCTATTTATGACAAACCCACAGCCAGTATCATACTGAATGGGCAAAAACTGCAAGCATTCCCTTTGAAAACTGGCACAAGACAGGGATGCCCTCTCTCACCACTCCTATTCAACATAGTGTTGGAAGTTTTGGTGAGAGTAATGAGGCAAGAGAATGAAATAAAGGGTATTCAGCTAGGAAATGAGAAAGTCAAATTGTCCCTGTTTCCAGATGACACGATTGTATATTTAGAAAACCCCTTTGTCTCAGCCCAAAATCTGCTTAAGCTGATAAGCAACTTCAGCAAAGTCTCAGGATACAAAATCAATGTGCAAAAATCACAAGCATTCCTATACACCATTAACAGACAAACAGACAGCCAAATCATGAGTGAACTCCCATTCACAATTGCTTCAAAGAGAATAAAATACCTAGGAATCCAACTTACAAGGGATGTGAAGGACCTCTTCAAGGAGAACTACAAACCACTGCTCAAGGAAATAAAAGAGGACACAAACAAATGGAAGAATATTCCATGCTCATGGATAGGAAGAATCAATATCGTGAAAATGGCCATACTGTCCAAAGCAATTTGTAGATTCAGTGCCATCTCCATCAAGCTACCAGTGACTTTCTTCACAGAATTGGAAAAAACTACTTTAAAGTTCATATGGAACCAAAAAGAGCCTGCACTGCCAAGACAACATTAAGCAAAAAGAACAAACCTGGAGACATCACACTACCTGACTTCAAACTATATGACAAGGCTACAGTAACCAAAACAGCATGGAACTGGTACCAAAACAGATATCTAGACCAATGGAACAGAACAGAGGCCTCAGAAATAACACCACACATCTACAACCATCTGATCTTTGACAAACCTGACAAAAACAAGAAATGGGGAAAGGACTCCCTATTTAGTAAACGGTGCTGGGAAAACTGGCTAGCCATATGTAGAAAGCTGAAACTGGATCCTTTCCTTACACCTTATACAAAAATTAATTCAAGACGGATTAAAGACTTAAACGGTAGACCTAAAACTGTAAAAACCCTAGAAGAAAACCTAGCCAATACCATTCAGGACATTGGCATGGACAAGGACTTCATGACTAAAACACCAAAAGCAATGGCAACAAAAGCCAAAATAGACAAATGGGATCTAATTAAACTAAAGAGCTTCTGCACAGCAAAGGAAACTACCATCAGAGTGAACAGGCAACCTACAGAATGGGAGAAAATTTTTGCAATCTACCCATCTGACAAAGGGCTAATATCCAGAATCTACAAAGAACTCAAACAAATTTACAAGAAAAAATCAAACAACCCCATCAAAAAGTGGGTAGAGGATATGAACAGACACTTCTCAAAGAAGACATCTATGCAGCCAACAGACACATGAAAAAATGCTCATCATCACTGGTCATCAGAGCAATGCAAATCAAAACCACAATGAGATACCATCTCACGCCAGTTAGAATGGCAATCCTTAAAAAGTCAGGAAACAACAGATGCTGGAGAGGATGTGGAGAAATAGGAAGGCTTTTACACTGTTGATGGGAGTGTAAATTAGTTCAACCATTGTGGAAGACAGTGTGGCAATTCCTCAAGGATCTAGAACTAGAACCATTTGACCCAGCAATCCCATTACTGGGTATATAACCAAAAGATTATAAATCATGCTACTATAAAGACACATGCACATGTATGTTTATTGCAGCACTGTTCACAATAGCAGACTTGGAACCAACCCAAATGTCCATCAATGATAGACTGGATTAAGAAAATATGGCACATATACACCATGGAACACTATGCAGCCATAAAAAAGGATGAGTTCATGTCCTTTGCAGGGACATGGATAAAGCTGGAAACCATCTTTCTCAGCAAACTATCACAAGGACAGAAAACCAAACACCGCATGTTCTCACTCATAGGTGGGAATTGAACAATGAGACTTGGACCCAGGGCGGGGAACATCACACACCGGGGCCTGTCAGGGAGCAGGGGGCTGAAGGAGGGATAGCATTAGGAGAAATACCTAACGTAAATGATGAGTTGATGGTTGCAGCAAACCAACATAGCACATGTATACCTATGTATCAAACCTGCACATTGTGTACATGTACCCTAGAATCTATAGCATAATTAAAATAGATAGATGATAGATAGATAGATAGATAGATAGATAGATAGATAGATAGATAGACAGATACATAGAGAGATGATAGATAGATAGATAGATAGATAGATAGATAGATAGATAGATAAGACCTTAAAAACACAGGCCGGGAGCGATGGTTCACGCCAGTAATCCCAACACTTTGGGAAGCCAAGGTGGGTGAATCACCTGAGGTTGGAAGTTCAAGACCAGTCTGTCCAACATGAAGAAACCCCACCTCTACTAAAAATACAAAATTAACCAGGTGTGGTACTGCATGGCTGTAATTCCAGCACTCAGGAGGCTGAGGCAGGAGAATCACTTGAACCCAGGAGGTGGAGGTGGAGGTGAGCTGAGATTACACCATTGCACTCCAGCCTGGGCAACAAGAGTGAAACAAGAGTGAAACTCTGTCTCAAAAAAAAAAAACAACAACAACAACAACAACAGCAACAACAAAACAAGCAGTAAAAATAAAAATAGACAAATAGGATTCCATCAAACTAAAAATCTTCTGCACAATAAAGGAAACAATCAATAAAGTGAAGAGACAACCTACAGAATAGGCTAAAACTGTGCATCTGACATATATTCTAACATTCAGAATATATAAGGAGCTCAAATAATTCAACAGCAAAACAACCAAATAATTCAATTTAAAAATGGCCAAAAGGTCTCAATAGATATTTCTCAAAAGAAGACAGAGAAACGGTCCACAAGTACATGAGAAAATGCTCAACAACACTAATCATCAGGCAAATACAAATCAAAACTACAATGAGATATCACCTCTCCCCATTTAGAATGGTCACTATCAAAAAGACAAAAAATAACAAATGTTGGCATGGATGTGAAGAAAGGGGAATACTTACACACTGCTGGTGGGAATGTAAATTGGCATAACCACTGTGGAAAATAGTGTGAAGTTTCCTCAAAAAATTAAAAGTAGAAATATAAAATCTAGCAATCCTACTACTGAATATTTATCTAAAGGAAATGAAATTAGTATGTCAGAGTATGAATTCTTATATTTATTGCAGCATTATTTACAATAGCCAAGATATGGAATCAACCTAAGTGTCCATCAATTGATGAATAAATAAAGAAAATGTATATATACACAATGGACTACTATTCAGCCATGAAAAGAAGGAAATCCTGTCCCTCATGGCAACATAGATAAACCCGGAGAACATTATGTAAAGTAAAATAAGCCAGACACAGAAAGACAAATACTGAGTGAACTCACTTATATGTGGAATCTAAAGAAATTGATCTCACTGAAGTAGAGAATAGAAGAGTGGTTACCAGATACTGGGGAGAGTAACAGGAAGGGGAATATGGAGAGATTGGTCTATGTGTACAAAGTTACAGTTAGAGAGGAGGAATAAGCTCTGATGTTCTATCACACAGGAGGGTAGCTATGGTTGACAATTTTGTATTATACATTCCAAAATAGCTAGAAGAGAGGATTTTGAATATTTCCACCACAGAGAATGATAAAATGTGTAAGGTGGTAGCTATACTAAATACCCTGATTTAATTATTACACAATGTATACATGTATCAAAGCATTACCCTGTGCCCCATAAATATGTACAATTATTATGTCAATTAAAATAAGTAAAGTTTTGAAGGCAGAAATTGGTAGAATGAATATTTTAAAATTAACAAAGCATATATGTACCTAACAACAAAGGCTCAAAATACGTAAAGCAAAGTCTGACAGGTTTGAAGTGACACACACAATTCAACTGTAATAGTTAGACACTTCAATCCCTCACTTTCAATAACAAGTAGAACAACTAGACAGATCATCAAGGAAATAGAAAATTTGAACAACACTATTAGCCACCTAGAACTAACAGACATCTAGAGAGGACTGCAGCCAACAACAGCAGAATACACATTCTTCTCAAATGCATATAAAACGTTTTCCAGGCTAGACCATAAGTTAGGATGACCATAAAACAAGTGTCAATATGTTTAAAAGGGTTGAGGTCAAAGTATGTGTTACAGCCCCAATGAAATTAAATTGGAAGGCCAGGCGTGGTGGCTCATGCCTGTAATCCCAGCACTTTGGGAGGCCGAGGCGGGCAGATCACAAGGTCAGGAGATCAAAACCATCCTGGCTAACACAGTGAAACCCCGTCTCTACTAAAAATACAAAAAATTAGCTGGGCGTGGTGGCGGGTGCCTATAGTCCCAGCTACTCGGGAGGCTGAGACAGGAGAACGGCGTGAACCTGGGAGGCGGAGCTTGCAGTGAGCCGAGATCGTGCCACTGCCAGCCAGCCTGGGTGACAGAGCGAGACTCTGTCTCAAAAAAAAAAAAAAGAAATTAAATTAGAAATTAATAATATAAGGAAATTTGGGAAATTAAACACCATATTTCTAAATAACCAAGAGGAAATCACAAGGTTAATTAGAAAATGCTTTCAGATGAACAAAATGAAAACACAACATATCGAAACTTATAGAATGTAGTGAAAGTAGTTCCTAGAGGAAAACTTATAATTGTAAACTCGAATCACTCAAATCAACAACCTAATCTTCCACCTTAAGACACTAGAAAAAGAAGAATAAACTAAATCCAAAGCCAGGACATGAAAATAATAAACATTAGAGTAGAAATAAATAAAATGGAGAATAAAAAAATAGAGAAAATTCACAAAAACAAGTTGGTTGTCTAAAAAGATCAACAAAGTTGATAAGCTTTTAACTAGAGTGGCCAACTGAAAAAAAAAACACTCGTATCAGTAAAATTCAGGAATAAAGCAATAAAAGAAGAGACATTACTATAGACTTTGATATGTGCAAAAGAATGAATATAAGAGAATGCTATGAAAAATCATATGCCAACAAATTAGAGAGCCTAGATGAAATGAATGAATATTCCTAGAAACCCACAAACTTTCAAAATTGACTCGAGAGGAAATAGAAAATTTCAATAGGCTTCCAACAAGTTAAGAGATTCAGTTAGCAATTTAAAAAATGTTATACAAAGAAAGCCCAGGACCATATGGCTTCACTGGCAAATTCTGCCAAATGTTTAAAGAAGAATTATCACTAATTCCTCAAAAGGTCTTCCTAAAATATAAAAGAAAAGGGGACACTTTCTAACCCATTCTATGATGCCAGCATTACCCTGAGCCAAACCCAAATAAATACATCAGAATAAAAGAAAACTATACAATATCCCTTATAAATATAAGTAAAAAATCCTTAACAAAATACTACCAAATCAAATCCAGCAGCACATAAAAAGGATTATACACTATAACCAAGTAGGGTTTATTCCAGGAATGCAAAATTGGTTTAATACATGAAGATATATATACCACATTACATGTATATACCAATATATATACCACTACAATATATCATGTTAATAGAATAAACAGAGGACCACATGATTATCTCAACTGATGTAGAAAATGCATTTGATAATATCTAACACCCTTTTAGAATGAAAACACTTGGAAAACTAAGAATAAAAAGGAACTTTCTCAACCTGATGAAGGCCATCTATGAAAAACCCACAGTTAAATCATACATGTTGGTAAAATCTTTCCCCCTAAAATCAGCACCAGTACAGGGAATCTACTCTCACTTCTATTCAATGTTGTACTGGAAGTTTTAGTCAGGGCAATTAGGCAAGAAAAAAGAAACAAAAGACATCTAGATTGGAATGGAAGAAGTAAAACCGTCTCTCTTTGCAAATGACATAATTTGATATATAGAAAACCATAAAGAATTTGCCAAAAATCTATTAGAGCTAATATATGAGTTGCACAAGTTTGCAAGAAACAAGATTAATGTATAAAGTTAATTGTATTTCTATACACTAGAAATGAATAATCTGAAAATGAAACTAAGAAAACAATTCCAGGCCAGTCACGGTGGTTCACACCTGTAATCTCAGCATTTTGGGAGGCTGAGGTGGAAGGATTGCTTGAGACCAGGAGTTCGAGACTAGCCTAGACAACATAGTCAGACCCCGTCTCAACAAAAAATAGAAAAATTTGCCAGATGTGATGGTGCATGCCTGTAGTCTCAGCTATTCCAGGGGCTGAGGTAGAAGGATCTTGTGAGCCCATGAGTTTGAGGCTACAGTGAGCGATGATCATGGCAGTGTACTCCAGCCCATGTGACACAGCAAGATCTTGTCAAAAAAAAAGAAGGAAAGGGAAGGGGAGGGGAGGGGAAGGGAGATGAGAGGAGGTAAGGGGAGGGGAAGGGATGGAAGGGGAACTGAGGGGAAGGGAAGGGAAGGAAAGGGGGAGGGAAAGGGAGGGGGAAGGGGAACGGAAGGGAAAAAACAATTCCATTTATAATACACAAAAAATAATAAAATACTTAGGAATCAACTTAACTTTAGAGGTGTAAGACTCGTATGTCTCATACACTAAAAACTACAAAATATTGCTGAAAGAAATATAAAACCTAAATAAATGGAAAGACATTTATGTTCATGTATTGGAAGACTTAAAATTATTAAGATGCCAATACTTTACAAATTGATATACAGATTCAATGTATTCTCTATCAAAATTCCAACTTCTTTTTTTCCAGAAATGGATAAGCTAATTTTAATATTCATATGGAATTTTTAAAAAAACCTGTAAAAGTAAAACAGGCCAGGCCTGGTGGCTCACGCCTGTAATTGCAGCACTTTGGGAGGCCAAGGCAGGAGGATTGCTTGCGTCCAGGACCAGCCTGGGCAACATAGCAAGACTCTGTCTCTACAAGAAAATTAAAAAAAAAAACAATAACAACAACAAAAAAAACAGGCATGGTGGCATGTGCTTGTCCCAGCTACTGAGGAGACTGAGGTGGGAGAATCACTGGAGCCTGAGGTTAAGGGTACAGTGAGCTGTCATCATCTCACTGCACTCAGCCTGGGTGATAGAGTGAGACCCTGTCTCAAAAATAAACTAATTAATTAAAAAGTACAACAAAGTTGGAAGACTCACCATTTACAATTTCAAAACCTACTCCTAATTTACAGTAATTAAGACAGTGTGGTAATGGCATAAGGATAGACCTATTGATCAATTTGATAGAATCAAGAACCAGAAATGGGCCCATACATCTATGGTCAATTGATTTTTGACAAAGCTACCAAAACCGTTCAATGGAGAAAGAATATTCTTTTCAACAAATGGCAATAAGACAATTAAGTAGCTACATGAAAAAAAAAAAATTTGGACCACTACCTCACATCATATATAGAAAATAAATTGGCCGGGCATGGTGGCTCACACCTGTAATCCCAGCACTATGGGAAGCCGAGGCAGTGGATCACGAGGTCAGGAGTTCAGGACCAACCTAGACAACATAATGAAACCCCGTTTCTACTAAAAATACAAAAAAATTAGCTGGGCGTGGTGGTGGGCACCTGTAATCCCAGCTAACTCGTTGGCTGAGGCAAGAGAATTGCTTGAACCCAGGAGGCAGAGGTTGTAGCCAGCGGAGATCATGCCACTGCATTACAGCCTGGGCATGAGTGCAAGAGTCCATCTCAAAAAGAAAATAAATAAAAAAGGAATCAAAGACCTAAATTTAGTATCTAAAATAATAAAGATGAAAACATAGGTTTAAATCTTTGTAACCTTAAATTAGGCAATAGCTTCTTAGATATGACACCAAAAGCACAAGCAACCAAAGAAAAAAATAGATATGTTAGACTTCAACAAAATTTAAAACTTTTGTGCATCAAAGGACGCAATCAAGAAAGTGAAGAGATAATACACAAAATGTCAGAAAATATCTGTCAATCATATCTCTGATAAAGGTCTAGTATCCAGAATGTATAAAGACCTTTTACAACTCAACAATAAAAAGAAATAAAATAAATTTTTAAATGAACAAAGGATATGAATAAACACTTCTTCAATGGTAATTTACAAATGGCCAAAAAGTACGAAAAGTTGCTCGATATCATTTGTCCTTAGGGAATGCTAACCAAAAGCACAAGATACCACACTGCATTCCCTAACATAGCCCCTTATAAAATAAACAAAACAACCAGAAGATAACAAGCATTGGCATGAATATGGAAAAATTAAAGCCTTGATACCCTGAGAGTATAAAATGGTGCTGTCACTGTGAAAAACAGTTTGTTGGTTCCTCAAAAGAATAAACAATTAACCATACGATCCAGCAATTCAACTCTTGATCTATACCCAAGGGGATTGGAAACATATGTTCATACAAAAATGTATACATGATGTTCACAGAACATCATGGAGCATTATTTATGAAAAACAAAATGTGGAACCCACCCAGATGCCCATCAACTGATGAAAGGGTACATAAATATGGTATAGACATGCAATGGAATATTATTCAGCCATAAAAATGAAGCTTGATATATGCTATAGTGGATAAACACTGAAAATATGCTAAGCAAAAGAAGTAGACACAAAATGTCACATATCATGTCATATAATTCTATTTATTTGAAATGTCAAGAAATAGAAAATCCATAGAGATAGAAAGTGAATTACTGGTTGCCAGGAGTTGCAGGGAGGAGAGTGGGAGTGACTGCAAACAGGTGTGGAGTTTCATTTTGGGGTGGTAAAAATGTTCTGGACCTAGATAGCAGTGACGTGGCACAATCTTGTGAATATACTAAAACCCACTGGATTGTATACTTAAAAATGGTAAGTTTTATGGTAGGTGAATTATATTTCAATTAAAATTAATAAATATATGAAAACAATGAATCACAAACTTAAATGTAAGATGTAAAACTATGAAACTTTTTTTTTTTTTTGAGATGGAGTTTTGCTCTTTCTGCCCAGGCTGGAGTGCAATGGCATGGTCTTGGCTCGCTGCAACTTCTGCCTCCCAGGTTCAAGTGATTCTCCTGCCTCAGCCTCCCAAGTAGCTGGGATTACAGGTGCACGCCACCACGTCTGGCTAATTTTTGTATTATTAGTAGAGACGGGGTTTTGCCATGTTGGCCAGGCTGGTGTTGAACTACTGACCTCATGTGATCCGCCCACCTCAGCCTTCAAAAGTGCTGGTATTATAGATGTGAGCCACCGTGCCCGGCCACCACTTACAAAAAAAAAAAATAGGCTATAACCTTTGGGATCTGGGGATGTTCAACATCATCAGCCGTTAGAAAAATTACAATGAGATATCACTACACATCTCTCAGAATGCTAAAATTAAAAAGATGACAACACCAAATGCTGGCGAGGATACAGAGAAACTAGGCCATTCATATATTGCTGGTGGGGATGTGAAATGGCACAGCCAATCTGAAAAACAGTTTGTTAGTTTCCTTAAGAATGAAACATGCAATCACCATAGGGTCTAGCAATTGCACTCCTGTGCATTCATCTAAGATTAACACTTCTGTTTACACACACCTGTATGCAAATGTTTATAGCAGCTTTGTTTATAATATCTCCAAACTGAAAGCAACCTAAATATCCTTCAACGGGTGAATGGTGAAACAAATGTGGTACATCCATACCATGCAGCTCTACTCAACAATAAAAATGTACTATTTATAGATGCAGCAAGCTGCATACGTTTCTAGAGCAATATGTTGAGTGAATGAAGCCAATTTTAAAAGAGAACATGGTATATCTCTGTATTATTTCTTCAAACTGAATGTGGCTCTAGAATTATTTCAAAATAAAAACATTCAACTTTAAACAAAGTTTGGAAAAAAACATAATAGACTCCTGTATATTCACCACCAAAATTTTATAATCACTGATAGTTTTTTTTTTCTGCTTCAGATCTCCCTTTTTTAAAGAAAATAAAACAACGTAGATATACTTAAAGCAGCACCCTTTCCTGATTTAGCCCATTTCTCTCCAGAACTGAGCACAGATTAAATTTATCTGTGAATATTCTGATACTTCTCTTTCATCAGTATTATCATAGCAACAAATAATATTGCTTTATGTACTTCTTTTTTAAAGATGGCATAGATGTTTTCATATGGTACCATGTAATACATATCATTTTACAACTTGCTTTTTCTTTTCAACACTAAGTTCTGATATTTAACAATGTGGTTCCATGAAAACCTAGGATTTTTATTTTTACTTTGATTGTTCTATTATAATAACAATAGTAAATCACCTGTGATACTATGTACCAGAGACTGTTCTAAATGCTTTACACATTAACCTTTTGTTCTTCATTAAGATACATTCATCCTGTGCTATTATTGTTCCCATTTTACAGACGAGAAAAGTAAAGCACAGTGCAGTTTGATAATTGTCCTTGATTGTACTGTTAGCAAATGGTAGGAACTGGATTTGAACCTGAAGGGTCTGCCCCAGCAATTGTGTCTTTATAATATAAAAACCACTGCTATGTATCTAGTACACTACCCATGGGCTTGTAGATTGTTCATTTTTTGCTCTCCCCAACTATGAACATCGTCTTTCTTGTCTCCTTGTGCTGTATACCTAATGAATCTCTTTAACATGTGCAACAACAAATGGAACTGTTGCTCTGTGGTACATACTTTACTTCGATGGCTGTTTCCAGATTGCTGTCTAATGTGAAGCAAATTCCATCAGCAATGTTTAAGAGTTCCCATTTCTGCATATATTTCCCAGCACTTGACACTGGCAGACTTCACAAACTGCTATTTTTAAAAATGTGCATTTCCTTTATTACTAAGGATGCTGAATTTCTTTTCATGAGTTCATGGGCCTTTTGAATTTTCTCTTCTGTGAATTGCCAGAACGTCTTTCATGATTTGTCTATTGAGCTGTTTCTTTTATCTTAATATTTCGTATATCATCTATCGGTGTGATATTTATTGAAAATATATTATCCTTGTCTTCAGCTTGTCTTTTAACTTTGCTTGTGATGTTTTATGCCGTATTAAAAATTTTAATTACAGTGTTGGCAAATCAATCTGTATGTATATGTATTTTATCTGAATGCGTGTGTGCATATGCACATATACACATCATATATACAGAATAAATATACTTTTCAGGCTAAGGTTTTAAAATTTGAAATCTGGACTTTTCTATAGCTTTTTTCTTCATGGATTCTTTATGGATTGTCAAATATCCTAACATCATTTATTTTTTGAGCCCATCATCCACCCCACTGATTGGAATGCTACTCCAGTTATAAGCCAGGTTTCTTCTTAGTGTGTGTGATTTTCCCATTCTTGCCAATGTTGTGACATTGGTTTATGATGAACTACAAAGTACTCATGTTTTTCTTCTCTGCTTATTAAGAAAGATATTCTAAAAACAAAATAGGATCACACTTCTCAGGCTGTATTATGACATGCATTTTTACTTAAAGACATGTCTGGAATTTATTTCCAGGTGGTCGAAGACATCATTTTTAATGTCTGCAGGGTATTCCTTTAATTTAGAAATATCATAATTTACTTAACAATCTCCTAATGATGAGACTTTAGGTTGTTTCTAAAATTACAATACACATCATATATAAATATATACATATATATGTATCTTTATATTTATCAGTTTTTCATAATTTATTTAGGGCAAATTATGAAAAGTGGAACTTTGAGAGTCAAAGAATAAGTAAAATTTCAATTTTGTTACATAATGTCAAACAAAGCATTCTCTGGAATGACGGAGCCAATTTAGACTTGTCCTTTCACAGTACACGGAAGTTTCCAACAGCAGGAACTGACAAGATCGCTTCCATATTTTAGAAAGCTTATCCTCATAGTGGTACAAAGGAATATGCAATACAAAAGCAGCAAAGAAATAAACGGTGTTTTGGAAGACTTGAGCAACAGATAAAAAAGAGAAATGAAACGTTTTGTAAATGTCGTGAGTGCCATGTAGCACGCTGAGTGGCTGGGTCCCTGGGATTCTCTCCATCCAGTCTGAAGGGATTCAGTTAAACAGTCTGATGTGGCAACTGTGAAAAGAATATGCAATAGCGGCTAGAAGTTTTGAAGGCAACTAGGGCTGACTTCATTAGAGAGAAGTATATAATCCCTTCATACATCACCCATAAAAATCAAATGCATAGCTACTTTAATGGTGCCATCTGATGAAATGAACTTTTTTTGTTTTGTTTTTTTTAAAAAAGTAATTGGCTGGCGGCTATCAAGTTTTTGTTGTTGTTGTTGTTTGTTTGTTTGTTTGTTTGTTTTGAGACGGAGTCTTGCTCTGTCTTCCAGGCCAGAGTGCAGTGGTGTGATCTGGGCTCACTACAACCTCTGCCTCCCGGGTTCCAGTGATTCCCCTGCCTCAGCCTGGCAAGTAGCTGGGATTATAGGTGCACACCACCACACCTGGCTAATTTTTCGTATTTTTAGCAGAAATGGGGTTTCACCGTGTTGGCCAGGCTGGTCTCGAACTCCTGACCTCAAGTGATTCGCACGCCTCGGCCTCCCAAAGTGCTGGGATTACAGGCGTGAGCCTCCGCACCCGGCCTATCAAGAGGTCTTGAGACAAGAACTCTGACTGTGTGCATTTAAAAGAAGAGTTTTGTTCACACGCAGTTCAGAGCTTTGGTAAACTTGAGTACAGCTGCTTGGGGGAGCCCCGGCAGTGACTAGAAGCTTTTCTGAAATACACTTTCCTTCTGTCCCACCTCGCCTCATTCCAAATGGTGCAAAAGCTGGGAAGAGACCCAGTTTCCTAACATCGCTACACCAGGAAAGAACGGACAATCCACAAACATGCTGTCTTCCAAACTCCATTTCCAGAACTCAAAACGCAGATTCTTTCTCTGGATAATATTAAAAAGAGGGAAAGCATTTTGCATGAAAACATGTTGTAACTGTATTTGTAACACTCAATAAATAAATTACAGGTTTTATATCATTCAGAGAGAGCTGCCAGTGATTTATTCAGTTATTAACTTCACACGCTTGGGAGAATGAATTAAATGCCGGCCCATATTGAAGGTTTGGGGATTATGCAGCCAGAATATGCCACTGAAAAGTTTGGGCAGCTCTACAAGGCATTTTAGGAGAAGCAAGAAGAGTTTGGGAGAAGCCAGGGAGGGCAGATGATTCTGTCCCGTCCATTTACAGCAGCTTATAAATTCCATAAAAAGGAAATGAATTATGCATTATTGGGTTTACATAAGGTCATCCAGTGAACTTTGACCCTTCTCTTTTCTCATTTGGCTCAATTATTAGATGAAATGACAGATTTGATCTCTTTTCAAATTGTATTAGAAAGGGTCTCTTTATTTCACCCTCTAGCAGCAATCAGCTGACAGGACCGGGCAAGTGCATTTATTGTGATTGATTTAGAGTGTCTATAGGGTGATTATTTCTAGAATTCTACTCCTGAGCCAAAACCTTTTGACCTATTTCAGGCCACACAGCAAATTAATCCATAAGAAGATTTAAGGGGAGACTTCAGGACAGCAGTTTCCCTCCTGTATTTGCAATCAAAACATTTAAGACACCCAGAGCAACTCAGAGGGATTGAATTACTGGAACACTCTATGGCAAAGACATTTAACGACCTGACAACTTGGTTTTAAAACATCTTATGCGTGATAACCACAAATGGCTCTGAATTAGCCCCCAAAAGAGGAAAAGATTCCTAAGTCTCTCTACTCTGAGCTAATAGGATAGCATAGGAAAACAAATCTTTATTATGAGTTTTTGAATTTGTCACCGTTGGAGTTTCAGAATAACATGTCTGTTGGGATATTCAATCTCCCATTCTTCTTTCCAGTGGGTTAAAAATGACAGTACTAATTAAAGAAGTAAAGAAAAGAGACCACTGTCACTTGCAATGTATAGACTTGTGTTATAATAAGGCTCAGATGAGGAGGAGAAAGAAAAGTTGGAGAAGTATCCTCATTAGGAGTTTCTTTCTAAGCATCAAAAATCATCCTGAAGATGAATTCTCTTTAAAAAGAGGGTGTTTAAGGGGCTGGACGCAGTGGCTCACGCTTATCATCCCAGCACTTTGGGAGGCCGAGGCAGCTGGATCAAGAGGTCAGGAGTTCGAGACCATCCTGGACAAGATGGTGAAACGCTGTCTCTACTAAAAATACAAAAATTAGCCGGGCGCAGTGGCAGACACCTGTAATCCCAGCTGTTTGGGAGGCTGAGGCAGGAGAATCACTTGAACCTGGGAGGCAGAGGTTGCAGTGAGCTGAGATCATGCCACTGCACTGTACACTCTAGCCTGGGTGACACAGCAAGACTGTCTCAAAAAAAAGAGGGTGTTTAACCAAAATTGCCACCTCTGAGTTATTAGATCCCAATAGAGATTAAAGGGAAGAATCATCTAGAATTGATGCCAGCAGATCAATTAACTCAGCCCTACCACTACCTGCCGTCCAATGCCCCCACATGGCAAAGAAGGAGTTTGGGTCAGGCCTGAGTAAGTTCTATCTGCAGCACTTACAAGCTGTGTGACCCAGGGCAAGTGACTTGACCTCCCTGATCTCTGTTCTTCTTTTTTTTTTCTATGAGGTACAAAAAATACCTATCTCACTGTAAATTTGTAGTGAGGATTAGAGACCATGTGTGTTTAGAGGAACAAAACTGTTTTGTTGCTATTCTTTATAATCCTCCATTGTCATATTTATAGAGATAGGTCATGAGAACTGAAGAATTTTTTACTTGCTGAGCACAAGCAAAATTTCCATCCTCACACTTGAAAGTAGTATTAAGTGGCAGAAAGAGATAGAAACTGGATAGAAAGAGATAGAAGCTATGTCGCTCAACATAAGAAAAGAGGACAGAAAAACCCAGGGGAGGCACGTGGAAGTGTAGGGTTGGAGAGGCTGATAAAAAGAAGGCTCAGGGGAGAGACCTGGTCAGTAGTGGGCACAGGAGTGATACTAGGAGGAGAATATACATCTGGGGAAGATTCCTAAGAGAAAGACTGGGTCTACCATGACATCAATCTCTTTTTCTGTCTCCATTCCAAGATCTTCAGTAAAATCTACAATGCTACAATGCTTTGGTAGGAGTGGGCCCTTCCAGATGAAGGAGAAGTTCTTCAGGTTTGGCCAGGGACAAGGCCGAGGCCATGGCAGATGACAGCTGGCACGTGAGTTCTGTGTATCAGGATCTGACATTCTTAACAAATGATGCTACCATGATTATTATAGTTCTATAGCTTTCATGTTTCTCAAAAGAATTCCGAGGAGGGTGGATCATCTGAGGTCAGGAGTTTGAGACTAGCCTGGCCAACATGGTGAAACCCCTTCTCTACAAAAATATAAACATTAGCCAATCATGATGGCAGGTGCCTGTAATTCCAGCTACTCGGGAGGCTGAGCGGGGAGAATCGCTTGAACCTGGGAGGCAAAGACTGCAGTGAGCCAAGACTGTGCCATTGCGCTCCAGGCCTGGGCAACAGAGTGAGACTCCATCTCAAAAAAGAAAAAAAAAATTCCAGAGAAGTTATCTCTTTTGAGAAAACAAGATGACAAAGACCATGTCAACAGATACTCATGGGTCACAGATCGTTTCATGTTACTTGGCCTCACAGTCTCCACTTGGAAATGTGGGGCAACAATTATTTTTTTTAATTACACTCCCTTTTCCCTTTCAGATCTAAACTCCATGGTTCTGTGTCTCTGTAATTAGTTTTTGTATTTTTAGAGGAAGCACTCAGCTTTTTAGCTGTAAACCCAATGGCTTCAGGGACCAAGCAGGTCAACATACATGAATGAAGCAAACCAAACGTAAAACAAAAGGGAACAGTGGAGATTGTAGCAAACTAGAGGATATAGGAGTTTCTTAAAGGTGTTCAAATCTAATTTTTTGGAAAAGCATTGTGCAGATCAAATTCTACTTTCCAGGACCAAGGTTTGACCTATGACCAAAGAGGCCCAGGATGGGATGTTTAGAACTTGCTTGGTTCTTTTAATCCTATAATTCAGCCGATTTCTGCCTCCATACCACTGACTCATATAGACAAAGTTAGGAGATGCATTTGCTTCTTGAGAAATCAGTTACATTAAATTGAGTGACTGTGGGGCAGCAAAGCTGTCATTATCCTGAGGCCTGGTCATCAGTTGTAAAGCTAGTAAGTACAAGCAGCATGTTGGTGGCAGTTCCCAGGCTAACTCATATAGTTCTCGGATGATTACACAAGCAGGAATGCATGTGGCTTAATGACAGCTAAAAAACTAACACAAATAACCCACAGCCGAGGACTTTTCTGGGTAGCTGGCATGGCATAGAACAGCTTGGAGACTGGGATTTAGTGTGAGAAGATGTACATTTCAACATTTGCAGATGGAAGCTCCCGCCTCCTGCAGGCTGATATAGGCTTAATTCTAGTGGTTCTCTTTTTTTTTTTTTGAGACGGAGTCTCACTCTGTTCCCCAAGCTGGAGTGCAGTGGTGCGATCTCTGCTCACTGCAACTTCCACCTCCCAGGTTCAAGTGATTCTCCTGCCTCAGCCTCCCCAGCAGCTGGGATTACAGGCGCATACCACCACGCCCAGCTAATTTTTGTATTTTGGGTAGAGATGGGGTTTCACCCTGTTGGCCAGGCTGGTCTCCAGCTCCTGACCTCAAATAATCTGGCTGCCTTGGCATCCCAAAGTGCTGGAATTACAGGCATGAGCCACCATGCCCGGCCTATTCTGATGGTTCTCTAAACCAAAAAGTGACTGACCGGCCTTGCAAGATGGTGGACAACCCCAACTCATGGCTCACTTATTATTATGATTTGGGTGGGAGACCAAATGAAAGAGTGTCACATAAATATGAAGCAGCAGAAGGCTGTACTAATAGGGTCTTGGAGGTAAAAGGATTCTAAAACCACCTCCACCCTAGGACAGAGCAAGAGCCACCATTATGAAGCTAAAGAAACTCTTTCTTGAGCAGCCGTGGTCAGCAGAGCTATTTGCAATGCATGTTGGGGAGGCAGAGGTGAAGAGAAGAGGTTGCCAACCTGAGGGGGCTATATTGCAGGGGTGAGGAGGTTGGGAGGAAAAGCCATGCAAAGTGACTGTGGCTCAGGGCAAACCCCAAGTCAGAGAGGAGACTTCCCAGGATGACCAGGACGCAGTCAGAGGGAGGCTCTGCAAGAAATCTAGGAAATTGGCTTGAGAAAAGGGGCAAAGGCAACAAAGGGAGCAGAGACCCTGAGCTCTTATTTAGGCTGAGCTAGATGAGTAGCTAATGTTTACTGAGCTCCCTGAAGATGCCAGGTAATGTTTGAAGTGTTTTACATGTATTAACTCAGAGGCCTGTACCGTTATTATCCCTCCCCATTTTACAAGTGAAAAAAACAGACATCCGGAGCTTAAGTCCCTTGCCCAAGGTCACACAGTTAAGAAGTAGCAGAACCAGGATACAAATTCTGCACTTTGGCCCCAGAGCCTGTGCTCTTAACCACTCTCCCAGGCTGCCAGTCTTAGGGAGTCAGTCCTGGAATTGCTTAGCGGGGCAGTCTGCAAGATGGTTCTGTGTATCTGTGTATCAGTTTGCAAGATGGCTTGGAAGGAGACAGCCAAAGGGAAGAGACAGAGAATCATCTCAAAAGCAGGACCAGGTCCAAGAGCTCAGGAGCACGCATGCTTGGGTTGTGGTGGAAGGGGTCATCCCAGGGAGATGAAAGGGAGCCAGCATCCCAGAAAATAAGGAAGCCATTCTCCAAAGGTGAAATCAGCTTCCACTGACCAGGTGTCACTTCCAGTTCCTGGGAAGGAGCTCTGTTGTGAAAATAAGTCTGTGTCCTGAGTGTAATAGTAAATAAGCTTTAACAGGGATAGAACCATTAGGAGGGCTTAAAAGGCCAGCAGCTCTGAAAGAGGTCATATGGGGACACAATTTGCCTAAATGAGGTAAACTTCTACTGAGAGCAAGCTTTAGTGTCAGCTGGGGTGTCGAGAAGAAAAAACTCAGGAACCAGGGGTAAGGAGCATCGCAATGAGGCGAAGGAGATGGCCCAGCTAGGGACTTTGGAGAAGAAAATCTTGTTCTGTTTTACGATTTTGCTCGAAGTTTGTGCCACATCTTGGAAACAGATGAGGATGCTGAGAGAGGAAGACCCTTTGTGCTGGCAGCACTCAGAAAGGAGAGAAAGCTGCCCAGGGAGTAAAACGAAGGCAGGAAAGATATTAGCAGCCAGATGCCAGGCGTGGGGCAGCTCAGGACACGTTTTCTGTGGCCTCACCCCGTGGTGGATAGACTCTGTCTCAGCAACTTTAAAAAACAAAACAAAACAAAATTTAAGTATGTAAAGTTTGAACTTTATTTTCCTTTGCAATTTTTTTTCTTTTTTAAAGTATTATTGGTTTGGTGCAGTGACTCACGCCTGTAATCCCAGCATTTTGGAAGGCAGAGGCAAGTGGATCACTTAAGGTCAGGAGTTCGAGACCAGCCTAGCCAAGATAGTGAAACCCTGTCTCTAATAAAAATACAAAAATTAGTTGGGCATGGTGACATGCCTGTAATCCCAGCTGCTCAGGAGACTAAGGCAGGAGAATTGCCTGAACCTGGGAGGCAGAGGTTGCAGTGAGCTCAGATCACGCCACTGCACTCCAGGCTGGGTGACAGAGTGAGACTCTGTCTCAAAAACAAAATTATTATTTCTAATTTCAACAGTTTTGGGGGATACAAGTGGGTTTTTGTTACATGGATAAGTTCTTTAGTGGTAATTTCTGAGATTTTGGTGCACCCATTACCCGAGCAGCACATACTGTACCAAATGTGTAGTCTTTTATCTTTCACACTCCTCTCAATCTTCCCCCCTTGTCCCCAAAATTTATTATATCACTCTTATGCCTTTGTGTCTTCATAGCTTAACTCTCACTTAGAAGCAAGAACATAGGATATTTAGTTTTTCATTCCTGAGTGACTTCACTTAGAATAATGATGTCCAGCTCCATCCAAGTTTCAGTGACTTCTTTTTTTGAGATGGAGTCTCGCTCTGTCGCCCAGGATGGAGTGCAGTGGTGTGATCTCGGCTCATTGCAACCTCCGCCTCCCAGGTTCAAGCGAGTCTTCTGTCTCAGCCTTCCGAGTAGCTGGGACTACAGGTGCCTGCCACCACACCTGGCTAATTTTTGTATTTTTAGTAAAGATGGGGTTTCACCATATTGGCCAGGCTGGTCTCGAACTCCTGACCTTAAGTGATCCGCTTGCCTCGGCCTCCCAAAGTGCTGAGGTTACAGGTGTGAGCCACTGTGCCCAGCCTCAGTGACTTATTTTTAACTCAGGTTTTGACAAGCATCTATGTCTTCCCCCTGACTTACTGTTCCATCTGAGATTCTGGGGACTAGCAGGCAATGAAGCCCAGGAAGGTGCTTTTTTTTTTGGAAACCATGAGAATGAGAGCAAAGCAACAAATAGATCTTGAATCACGGGGAGAAGATGCTGAGGATGCGAGAGATACAGGAGAAGGCATGCTTAGAGATAAACAGCTACAAGTCTTTCTATGCACATGGGGAAAAGGGTAGGTGGTATTTGAAGGAGAGCAAGGAAGGGGCCACGAGGGGAGGTTAGTCATTAGTGCGCCGCACCTACCAGTGCCAGTAGTGTCTTCTCTTTGCCATGACTGAGTGGGATAAGTGTGAAATTGGCAAGGGACCATTCCAATGGTTCTAACTCCCTCAAAGCTATGTCCCACCCAGTGGACACTGCCTTACCATGGATATGCAAACAGAGTGCCAGAAACCCAGATCTTAGATCTGCAGCACCTACTCACACCTATAGTCTGTTACTTCAGTAAGTACCCCATGCAGCATCCCTTGGGATATGAAGCCAAAGAATCCTGGCCATTGCCTTTTCCATGACATCCAGAAGCGAAGAGAAGAGACGCCTCACACTCTCGTTCTCCAGCTGTGTAAAGTTCTTGGACTGCAGATCATGTAGGCCTCCTAGTGTCAGAGGAGAGTGCTGGAGGCTGCTACCCTGAGCTCCAGGTGACTGGGGCTACACAGGAAGAGTGCAAGTCTGGTGTTGCCAGATTTTTATGTGTGCAACTAGTTTTTTGTGTTTTTTGTTTGCTTTATTTTGTTTTGTTTTTTTTTTTTTAGAAAACACGTGGTAGGCCAAACAAGACATTTCTGTAGGCCTTATCTGGCCCCCAAGTCACCTTTGAGTACAGACTCTAAGTAATTGTATCAGTCAGGCTACAATTACCCTGCAGTAACAAACAACCCTCAAAGCTCATTGGTCTAACTTGGAAAAGGTTATTGTTTCTTCAAGCTGCATGTCCAGCATAGCGCTGGAGGTAGACCCTGCTGGGAAGTTCTGTGCATGGTGAAAACACATGGACCCAGGATAGAGAAGCCTTCATATGAACAGAACCATGTCTGCTGAGGATTACAGAATGTGGCAAATTATGCACTGGCTCTTTAAAACTGCCGCTTGAAATGTATCATGTTTACAGACACGCCGTTGGCTTACACAAAACACGTGTCCGCACTCCATTTCAAGGGGAATGATAAGGTGCTTGAAAAGAGAATTGAAATATGGAAAACTGAAATATGAATTAATGACATCCTTGTAACTTTTAAAATTGATCCTAAATAAAATGATCCTTTGTAGCATTTCAGTGTAGCAGCTAAGAGGTAGCATCATAGATGGTGCTTTGCAGAGGGTGAAGATAACTGCAAATTCACGTCTCCGTTTTTCCTTCCATTTCAATCCCCTCTCTTTAGCAGTTAAGCTGAGGTGGTAAAGACAAGGAACATGGGCTACATTTAGGGGCAAGGGGACACTGGAAGCACCTTGGGTGTCCATCCTGTCTGCTGGGCTCTCTCTGAGGAACCTGGCTCCATCCACTATCCCTAAAGCCCCACCTGCCTGTAGGGAGAAGCCCTGCCCTCAGGCCCTAGTAGGGAGCTCACTTTCCTGGGTACTTCTCTGAATTATTTCTTCACAGGCATATGCATGCCCAAGCTGCCTGTGAGCCCAGAGAATCGTCCCTTGTGACTCCCCTCCTTCAACAGGCTCCAATTAGACACCACTTAATGGCACCTCCAGTTTGACTGTCTGTCCAAGATTCCACAATGCATGGGAATTCTCCCAGAGATTATTCCTGTTTTTCTCATCCTGAAAAAAAAGGAGGGGGGAATAATACATGATTGAAAACTAGCCACCAAATGTTAAAAAAATAAATAAATAAATTTGCAGTTGTGTTGCTTTGAAAACTTATTGCACAGCTGGGGGCATTTAAAGAACTTAATTAACAAGCTTTGGCCGCAATGTGCCACCTCTTTGGGAGGGGAAAAAAATCACAGTTAAGATTTGTCCAATTAAATTATAGAAGAGTTGGTGGATTCAAAGGGAGAGAGAGAGAGGTTGGGAGAATGCACTCCCAATTTAAAAAGAAGATTTCTAGTCTGATGGGAGAACGATAGTCTGATTAATTCGGTGCTAAGCTTTTCTACAGTTTCCACAAACTCATAGGCACTTAAGAATTTTTAACCCAAATGTAATTATAGGTTTTGATCATCAGGCATTGGTTAAATAAAGTCCCCTCTTTCCTATAAAAACTGAGGATAAAATATTTTGTTGTGAGGGAGCTCTCTCAAACCCCACTTTTTCTCACTTCCATAGAGGACTACACCTTAGCCCAGAATCGGGGCCCCATTAGAACTTTAATGTGCCATAGCAGTTTTGTTTTCCTGGGCCCTATCATCTGTAAAAAATATATGAAAAATTATATTTTATAACTGCATTGGTATAAAGGTGACTATAATGCAGGCTAGATTTATTTTTATTATAGTTATTTTATTTTGACTTTTAAAAGAAATTAAGCTAGGCTCAGTGGCTCATGCCTGTAATCCCAGCACTTTGGGAGGCCAAGGAGGGCAGATCACCTGAGGTCAGGAGTTCGAGATCAGCCTGGCCAACCTGGTGAAACCCCGTCTCCACCAAAAACACAAAAATTAGCCGGGCATGTTGGCAGGCACCTGTAATCCCAGCTACTTGGGAGGCTGAGGCAGGAGAATTGCTTGAAGCCGGGAGGCGGAGGTTACAGTGAGCAGAGATCGCACCATTGTACTCCAGCCTGGGGTACAAGAGTGAGACTTCGTCTCAAAAAATAATAATAATAAAAATAAAAGAAATTAAAACTGTAACATTCTAGTGGGTCCCTTAAAGTATGGTAGTCCCTAAGACACCCTGCCTCCTGTGCCCGGTGGATAAGTTGGCCCTGCCTGGAATGTCCTTTTGTGAGCCAAAAGAAGGCCATGAGGCCACTGAAGGATGGGTTCAAAATAACAGTAACGACGACACAGCAAGGCATTTCATATCAGCTTATGCGAAGCCCTGGTCTTCACAGCAGACTAACCTCCAAGTCCCCCAGCCCAAGCCTACCCCCACACCAAAAAAAGAAACAAAAATTGTTATTCTGACATCATTGGCCTGAAAGAATACCCAGTACAGTATGCACTCTTTTGGAATGACGAGTTTTCTGCCTTTTCCTAAGGGGGATGCTCAGCCACAGACAAAAATGCGTAAGGGCAGCAGAGAAAATTCATTTGTACAAGCTGGCCCCCCTACTGTGGAATTTTCAATTATATATATCTAATTATGGCTGTCAGTTGATGGATTCAGAAAAGACATTGTGGTCCCCCCCCTCCTTTTTTTTGTCTTTTCGTCATCTCTTCTGTTAGAATGATTATAGCACACTTACACAACTAATTGCCTTACTGCTGATTAGTGATACAATTATGCAGACCCGGCTCCTTGTGTGAACAACCATCTGCAGAGAAAAAAAAAGTGACACTATTCAAAAACTATCCATAATTTAACCAATGTTATTCCAATGCACTGAGCCCAGACAATCGTCTAGCTTTCATATTTCATACCCACCCTGGCAAGAGGAGGTTGGGTTTTGTGTGCCCAATTCACCTCTTTAGACACACTGTGAATCAGAAAGAAAGAGGAGAGAAGAAAGTACTTCAAATGTCAACCCATAGTGGGGAATTGAAGCGTGGTTAACGTCCATTCCTCCTTTGGGTAATTTTTCTTCAAATTTTATACCACTTGGCAATTTTTTGTTTCCTTTCAAACTGCTGAGAAAGTGCAGATGTTTCAACTCCCCAAAGTGGGGCTTGGGTTTGCTGCATTTTTTTTTTGTTGTTTTTTTTTTGTTTTTGTTTTTTTGTGGGCTGCTCTCCTCGATCCCTTTCTCTCCTTTTTCCCCCATAATGTTTTCAAAAAGAAAAAAAAAGAAAGAAAGAGGAAAGAAAGAAAGGGTTTTGATAGAATCGAAGGACGCGGCTGACATATGACATTTCAACAAAGTGTGTCTTTTGTTCTCTAAGGCAAAGTATACAAGACACCAAACTCCGAGACCTTAGGGGCCACAGGGAGAGAACAGGTGGACGGGGCAGGATGCTGTTTGCCCCGGGGAGAAAACAAAGAAAGCGATTTGGTCTTTCCCCATGAGCAAGGCAAGAGCAGCCCTGTCTGTGTGAGGAAAAGAAAGAGCCCATTAGAAGAGCAGGAAGGTTCAAAACTGTAAAGCAAAGTGCCAAATTCTCCCCTAGTTTTAAAATAAGATTGGAGGTTGTCAGGGCACAGAAAGAAGGATCCTGAGGTCTTAGAGTGGCAAGGTTCTCTTCGATTTTGATATTAATGTGGAATGACTTTGTAGAGCAGAGAAAGATTCTGGGCCTTACAGAAAGACATTTAAGAAGAAATCCTAAGGGCCAGGTGTGGTGGCTCATGCCTGTAATCCCAGCTGCATGGGAGGCCGAGGGGGTGGATCATGAGGTCAGGAGTTCAAGACCAGCCTGACCAACATGGTGAAGCCCCATCTCTACTAAAAAAAAAAATAGGACAGTTAGCCACCCATGGTGGCATGCACCTGTAATCCCAGCTACCCGGGAGGCTGAGGAGAATTGCTCGAACCCAGGAGGCGGGGGTGAGCTGAGATTGTGCCACCGCACTCCAGCCTGGGTGACAGAGTGAGACTCCGTCAAAAAAGAAGAAGAAGAAGAAATCCTAGAGAATCAAGATTTCTGATGTCCGTGATGTGTCTCTATCACCAGCAAAAGATGAGGAGAGATGGAGGCTGGGCCTGAAAACTTCATCTGGAGATGCCTCATCGCATGTCCCAGACAGAGGCCTTCTCTCAAAGCACCACTTCTGCAGCGTGGGCACTGCAGAACCTTTGAAGTCACAGATTCTTCCAGACCTTAGACATCATTCGGTCCTTGCTAAGGCACCTGAGCGTGTGATTCAGCCTCTCTGCTTTTGCTTTTCTTTCATTCTCCTCTACTCAGCATTTTGTAGCAAGTTAAAGCTTGATTTTCAGTGCCATTGTGTTTTTTTTTAAGGGCAGAAATTTTGATTTCCCAGTCCCTCTGAACTTCTTTCAAACAGTGATAACTGAAGCTTCTCAGGATGATCCCAGTATGTTCTCCAAAATATAAAAGATAAAGATATGTTGAGCCAGTTTTGTTTTGTTGGGTATTTTCCGATAGCAAAACTAATAATATTAGTGACTCTTTTTTTGCTTTATATTAATTACTTCATTTTGATCTTCACAAAATCCTTCAAAGTATGTATTATAATTATCCCACCGTATGGAGGAGAATCCCTCAGATTAATGGAGTTAAATAACTAGGCCTGGACACATAGCTAATTGCTGGTACCTGTGAAGAACAATTTGAATTGAAGCCTAGAGCTCTCCAAAGTCTAAGCTCTGACCCACCAAGCATATCAACACCTCCTCCATGCCTTAAACAGTGTTAGTCTGTACAGAGAGGACTTGACAACTCTGCTAATCAGAATATTTCTTGAACAACTAATGGAAGGGATAAAGAAAGAAAGGAGGAAGGAAGAAGGAAGGGAAGGAGGGACAGGGTGAGGGAGGAAGACACAAGTCACTGCTGCCTTGTGGGAGATGCACTGGACTTAGCATAGCTGCCCTGGTGTCCTGGTCACTGCTCTCCCCCTGTGGCTGAATGGCTTGGGACAGGTTGCCAGGCCTCTATATGTCTTCACCATTAAAAGAGAGGTTTAAGAAAGGATAAATTTCTTCTTCCTAAAGAACCTCTCCCAGTCCCTTTGTCCAATCCTGGCATCTCATTTTTCAATGCTTACACAGACCTCTCCTCTGGGGTCACCTGGCACAACAACGCTTTACTAACTGCCTTCAATTCTTAGGTCATACTGAGGCATTAGGCTTGCCAATCTGGTTGAAGTGTGAGATCTTAGAGAAAAAGAATCTTCTTTCCTCCTCCTTTATCTTCTTTTCTCCTCCTCTGCTTCCTTCCCCTGCTCCTCCTTCTTCTTCTCTGTTTTTCTTACAAGGGTTAAACAAGTGTCTATTTTGAGCTTAGCACAAAGTCTATTCCCACTTTCTCCAAGTGTCCCACCTAAGTGCTGAAGCTCAATAAATAAGCCCAATTGGAAGTGGATACATGATTAGTTAATTGTTCAGTGGCAAAGTTCTTACAGTTGGTTTTCTCTGCAATCGCTCTAGAAAAAGATAAGTAAAAGCCTTGGTTGGTGGGAAAGATGGTCTTTTTGAAGATGAAAAACATATTCAGAGGAATGTTTTCGGGTTAGTTCTTTTTTTTTTTTTTTTTTTTTTTTTTTTTTGCACTTAGCATCTGACAAAGAGAGAGTCATTAATGCCATAGCGTGCATATGAGATTGTAATGAGATGATTCTCACCTGAGTGATTTCTGAGGCATTCTTCTCATTGAATCTAAATACCAGGGATCCAGACTCCACCAAGATTTTAGACTTGGTCTGGTAAACAGGGTTTAATGACTAAGAAAACATGTAGAGTCCTCAAGGATATAAATCAAGCATCAGGACCCCAAACCAGTGATCTCCCACCACAGCAAGCTTTAGTCTTATTTGTAAAACTGTAGGATCCTCAAGCCTCCTCCCTAAGAAGAATCAGGAAGAGAATCCTAAGCCCAAACACTGATTTGTCTATTTCCTTGCCTGAGGAAAGATTTGTCTGAGGTGTTTCTGACGCTCAGATGGCAAATCGGGCCGCTCTGTATGGACAATTGTGTCTCTGAACGAGACTTTGGTATTTTTATGATTGGAGGTGGGGAAAGGTGAGGGCAAATGTTAGGAAGTGAAAGGTATCTTGGGACAATTTAAGTCAACCTTTTATCCAGTGTGGAGCCACCAGCCATCTTGTTTTTTGTTTGTTTGTTTTGCTTTGTTTATCTCCTTTGTCATCCCTGGCTCAAACTAAAGAGTTTGGGAGCTTATTTCTGTACCCTAAATGCCCTCCTTCTCCTGATGTGACAATCAGTGTATCCCAGTTGGCAAAGATGACCCAGCCCCTTGGTCTATCCATTGAACCAGGCAACAATCTCCAACCATCCATTTAACTATCCATCCACCCACCCACTCATCTATCTACCCATGCAACATCAAATGGTCTACTATATTCCAGGCGTTAAAGTAGGTGCAAAAATCAAAAGAAGAAATAGACACTATTTCCATCTTGAAGGAGTTTGTTGTCTGGTGGGAATAAAGACTACTTATCAATAAGCACAATAATAGCAAGTAGTCAATGATATAATAGGTACATTCATAGTGCTAACATAATATAAAGATTTATTGAACACTTACTATGCTCCCAACCCCATGCTAAGCTCTTTACATAATTTCTCTCATTTAAGCCTCATGATGATCCTATGAGACAGGTGCTATAATTTTCTCATTTTCCACATAAAGGGACTTATTCCACATCACATACCTATGAAGAGGTGGGGCTCTTGAAGCTCAACACTCTATCTCCAGACCTTATGCTCTTAAACATCAAGCTACCTACTGCTAGCTGGAATCACTGATGAAGATATGACTCCAGAGAAATTTACAGAGTTCCCTCAGAGAGGGTGACACTTATGCTGGGCCTTAAAGGAGATCATCAGAGAGAGGAGGGAAAGAAAATTTCAGGCAGTTGCAAGACTGGGTACCAAGTCCCATGTGTTTAGAGAGGAGCAAACATTTCTTCAGTATGACTAGAAGATAGAATGCATATGTGTAGATGGAAAATAATACAATAACAATCATAATCACTACATCTTATAGGATGCTTCCTCTACTACCTGCTCTGGCTGTTCATACACAACCCCTGCAATCCTTACAACCCCCATGAGGCTGTATCATCATCTGCGTTGGAAAAACTCAAGCTAAGACACTTTCTGCACTGCCCAGATAAATGATTAGCTTAAGGTCACACAGTTAAATGAGCTGAATAAGCCTATAAAGAAAGAATGGTCTGATTCGCCCAGTTTATGCACCTAGAGGGGTTAACAGCTTGGGCTGTGAACTTAGACCACCTGTGATGAAATTCCAGCTCTGTCACTTCCTAATTTTGTGGCCTTAGGCCACTTACTAAACCTCACGGTGCCTCAGTTTCCTCATCTGGATGGAAATAATAATCATCTTATTTGTCTTATCTGAGTGTTATTTCAAGGACTCAATGAGTTAATGCATGTGAATCACAAAACTTAATGCCTGGTACCTCATTTAATAAAGATTTACTACGATTGTGATTATTATTTTGGGGTCCATTCATCAGGAACATCTAAGTGCTGTTTAAAGCAAGGAAAATAGATGGATGTAGATAAGAAAAAGAATCCCAAGTGAAATGATAGAGAAGTTGATAGTCACTAGCAGCTGGTCAAAGCCCCCATATCAGGAGGGAAAAAGGAACAGTTTTAACCAAAGTCCCTGTCAGCTCAGAGAAGGTACAAGCTTTTCTGACAAGTTTTAAACAACTTCCAAGCCTTCCCTTAAATATCTCTTAAAAGCAAAGTGCTCTGGGGCATTTTGACCTTGGCCCAGGGATGATGTGATGTGTCTCTGTGCCAGGCTTCAGCCTCAAGCAGGGGAACACTGACTTATGAGGAAGTCCATGCTGCCTGGATTTTGGCTTACTGGTCAACAAAGCCTCAAGGCTTCCCATTCTTTTGCGAAGCTGATTCAGTTTCACCCAAGTTCCCCCAGCTCTGAATGTAGGCCCAGTACTCTCAAGGGACCGTGAGCTTTCTCTATCAAGTGCATTGGGAAGAAAGACAGTGTGAGGCTATTTGTCTTTCTTCCATGAGAGAATGTCTATTAAAATGCAACACATTATTATCCTAATCAGCACACCCTGCCGGTCAAATCATGTCCCAAAGTTTTGTACAAGGGCAGCCAGACGTAACTTGATTAGTTCATAAAGAGAGTACTTGTCTCTTGCAACAAGTGAGATAAAGCATTATGTTTGCTTAGCAACATCTCATTTTGGGGGCTGAGACTGCCATAATCACCATACTGGGAAGACAAGCCATTCTAGTTTGGTTTCCTCCAAAAGCAACCCAAAGACAAGGGTTCAAGTGCAGATAATTTATCTGGGAGCTGCAAAAGGTCCCTGTGGAGGTGTAGGGAAATGATCCAGGGAAGGGAAGGTGGCCAGCAGGTAGCTTCTTATAGAACTAGCTAACATTGTGAGCAACTGGAGCTCAATCCTGTGGGGAAACTCCAAAGAATGGTGTAAAGCTCAGGCCTCAGAATGAGCCACCTTCGTAGTGAGTGAGCTGGGGTGTTTATACACCAACTTCAGCCATTGTTTGAGACCTGCTTCATGGGGCTGTTAATACCCCAGGACTTTGGGCTTACTCTTCCTAGGCAAAATGGCTTTCTGAGATATTGGAGAAAGCCCTCAGACATGGAGAAGTGGAGAAGGACAGGTGGAAGGCAGCTGGAGCATGCTAGAAGGGTAAGATCCTGGAAATCTGCCTCCTCACCTTCAAACAAATATGTTCTGCACCAACTCACTTATCCAGAGGAGAGCTGGTGAACAGCCTCTAATATCCACGAAAATTTTTGTGTTTATTTATTAGAGATAGGATCTCTCTATATTGCCCAGGCTGAAGTGCAATGGCTATTCACAGGCACAATCATAGTACACTACAGCCTCAAATTCCCAGCCTCAAGCCATCCTTCCACCTCAGCCTCTCAAGTAGCTGGGACAACAGGTGCGTGCCACCACACCAGGCTAATTTTTTTTTTTTTTTTTTTTTGGTAGAGACAGGGTCTCACTATACTGCCCAAGCTGGTCTCAAACTTCTGGCCTCAAGTAATCCTCCCACCTCAGCCTCCTGAAAATTTGAGATTACAGGTTCCCACCACGTGTCCGACCTTTGTATCTTATTATTAACAGTAATTACTTATTCATATCAGAGCTTTATTCAGAGCCTTTTTACTCATAGGTATAATATTAAACTACATTGATGCAATATTAGTAAACTTTATTGAGGTCACAAGAACAAATGAAAGGAGCTATGACTCACAAATTCTACTTGAAAGTTATCCTACATAAATACATACACATGTTTCCAAAGATATATGAACAAGGATATTAAATGTTGCTTTGTTTGTAACAAAAAAAAATGGAAACCGCATAAGTGCCCATCAATAGGTGAATGGTTCACTAAAGGTTTTGAGATCCTGAAGTTATTATAAAGAATGACAGAAATCAACACATATACTATCATGGAAAAAATTCAATATGTAAGTGAAAAAACTCTTGCCACAGAATATGTGATTATTATTTCCATGTATGTTATAGTGATGCATATATAATATAAAAATGTATTATATATAATAACATCTATGCTTTTAAAGGTCATGAAGGAAACACATCAAAATGTAATAGGGATTATTTCTGGGCAGAGAATAGAAAATAGTTTCAGAAGGACTCTCTCTTTTTAATCAATGTATTGCTCAAGTTGTTCACTATAAATGTGGGTTCATATATTATTTGTGTAATTAAAAGGATGAGTGACAGCTGACATCTTTCCACTAATCCAGAAGAATGTTTTAAAAACCAATCAAAGTGGAAAGAACAACTAAGAATTCATAGCTGTCTAAGTCATTTAGCATAGGGAATAAACATATCTTCATGTATGTGAGGATATCATTGCAATACAGCACTAAGCCATGGTGGTACTTACACACCTCGTAGCTCAAGACGTATTAAAATATTGTCAAAATTTCTGTTTGAAAGGCAGCAAATTATGTGATATGATTTGGAAAAAAATGTCCACTTAAAATAATCGAAGTACAGTAATAAAGAACTTGATACTAAATAGATACAGTTCAGCTGCATATAAAATTCACTTGTACAGTACCTGCTCAACACTGCCAGGTGAGTGAAAGGTACAGAGTGAACCATCACACTGGCCACACTGGGGGTTCTTCTGATGTTTACAGGCTCCACTCAAGAGACAGTATTGCATCCAATAATCTGCTGGTAAATGTTTAACAACTGGCTCTGGGGATAGCTGGGGTGAGTGCTGACTTGCAGAGTTTCTGATTTCCGTGATGTAAATAATCCCTCCACGGCTGCTTTCAAGTTACCAATGAGACATTGCTAGTTGGGAAGAGATTCTCAGTTACAGAAGCACACCATTCTATAGTATTTCCTCTACATAGGCCCAATAGATACAAAAACTTCAAGAACATATACAGTATAACCAGTAAAAAGTAGTAAAATAATCAAGAAGAGATAAGTTTTGAGTATCATTGCCTTTGTTTTTCACATCGTTCATGTAATGGTAAGTTTATATAAATTTTAATAATTGTTATGTTTAAAAATCAGTTTGCAAATTTCCTGTAATTTTGATCCATCAGCTCTCTCAAGCTCGTACAGCTCGTACAGGCCGGCTCTAGCATACCACTGACTGTAGGAGCGTACAGATTTGTATCTGGAACATTTCCACGGAGAATACTTCAAGGAAGGGGCCAAGTAGATGCTAATCAGAATTATAGAAAACACCGTGTTTGGCTCTAGAAATATAAACAGACAGATTGTGTTTTCGCAGCAGCCTGACACAAGTTTTGGTCGAGAGCGAGGCTCCCTAATTCCCCCAAGCAACTTGCCTGAGCAGGAAAGATAGTGAGGAATATAATTTTCCTTCTAGTGGGAAAAGGATTTGGCTTCAGAGGCCTGATATTGGAAGGAAATGCACACTATGGCGAATACTAAAATGTCCTGCTCAGAATGCTTTGGGGGCTGAGATATTATCTCATCAGCAAGCAGAAAGTAATTTGCTGTTCTTTTGAATGCATCGGAATATTTCTTTTCCTTGATCAGTTTTTCCAGAATGAGGAGACTTTACTAAGATCATCTTCCTAGCAAAAACTATGTTGCTTGATTTTTTTACTTCATGATATCTGTATTAGATGAGCATTTTTTTTTCATGGCCATATTAAAATATTACTGGATATATACAAATGGAGAAGTTTATAAAACAACCAAACCTAATAATATTATGTTTCATCATTTGTAAAAGGAAGGGAAGGTGTTGCTAAACCACCAAACCACTAAGGATCATTTTAGCCCTAAAAGCAGATAAATTTTTGTTCCACGTTTTTATGAAGTTAAAACGTAACCAATTGCAAGTGAGAAGAGAAAGCAGGAAGGGAAAGGAGTGAGACCCCGGCACCTGGGGCATTCTCAGTGTCTGATAAATGCCAGATTTACTGCTAAAATGCGATTGATAAATACTAACTAAATCACAGCCACGCTCAGGGCGCAGCTCATTTATTTTCCCACCCCCACAAAAGGCACACAAAACATGGAACTCAAGTCAGGCATGACCAAACCTGAAGAATTTGACTCTTCCATCCCGCTGCTAGCCGAATTCCTCGTGATTTGGGCAGACTGTGGGGGAGGCCTGGGGGGCAGGGGTGGGGGTGGGAAGTGATGCTTAATCTGGCGAGTCTTTGGGAAGGAAGGAGCCGCGAGGCCTGGCCAGCTCAGTTCAGTCTTTCATGAATAAACACTCTAATTGGGGACATCACAGATAATGGGTCTGACTTCTTTCACTGGAGGGCCGGATCATGATTTGCTAATTGGATATTCCTGGGGTGGTGGAGGCGCCCTCACTGGCCCTGAGTGATTACTAGTTAATGGGGTTTTAGAAGTTTTTATTCCAGACTGATAAGAGAAGCCACGTTGAGGAAAAGAAGCCAGGCGCCCAACCCGGAATGGCATCAGGAAAGAAGCCCCAGCATCGGGGAAAGCACGCGGTGGCACCAGGTTCAGGATCTCCCTGGCCCAGCATTGGCTTTTCAAGTGGGGTGCCCACCACAGTCAGTAGCCCAGTACCAAACCCTCTTTCCCTCCAGGGGTGTTTGACTTGGGAGATAACATGCCCTTCCCACCAGACCTCCTTCACCACCAGCCTTTGAGCTCATACCCTTGCCCAAGAGCAAGTATGGAATAAGCCAGGCCCAAGAGCCAGCCAGACAGCAGGGGTGGCTCCTCATGAAAAGGAGGGAGCTGCTTTGGAGCCCTGGGACCTGAGTTGGAGCATGGGGGGTGGCAGCTTTGTTCAAAGATGAGGGGGAGGTGATCGGGGGAGGGTGCTCCCAGTCTGTCCCTCTACAGGGGTGGCACCCAAAGGTGAAGCCACAGAGGAAGTAGGAGCTGCAACAGCAGAAGGTGAGATGGTGTCTCAGAGGCAGTGCTCTGGCCCATCCTTTTATGTGGGTTCAGGACCATATTCAGAGGCCTTCGCCTGTCCTAACAAACTTCCTGGGGACAGAGGGAAGAGGAATTGGGGAAAAGACAGGAGATGGAAATTAAAAAAAGGCAAGAAGCCCTTTTTTTTTTTTCAACTTCCGCCTCCTGGTTTCAAGCGATTCTCCTGCCCCAGCCTCCTGACAAGAAGCCTTTTTACACCAAAACTCAAATCAGTTATTTGCCACCTAAAAGATTCTTGTAAACCAAAGGCTAGCTGCTCTGGCCAGAACTGAGAGCATACTACATCCCATAGAACACCCAATTTCTCTTTCTGAAAGAAAGCAAAACTTCTTTATTAATGAATGTATGGATAATTCAAGGTCTATAGACCTATGCTGTGGTTAGGCGCGTTTATGAGCAGTAGCCCTGCTCAGTTAATCTCTGGTCATTAGCCTTTCTTCTAGGAGACTGGACTCTTTTCCTGGACCTCAACTTGTCAAACTGTGATTTTACTCATTTGTAAAAGACAGAGTGCCTTGAGTATGTTGCTCTTGTCAATAAAGAAGGGCAACCTTAGCTCATCAGAAACTTCAGAAGACATGCTAGGGAAGCTTTCCCTGACATTAATTCCCAAGAAGTGATTCAACAGAGAGTTGACATCATGAAGCTAATTTGCATCTCAAAATATCTACGAGTTATTGAGCCCTTTCAATGTGCTAGACCCTCTACTGTACATTTTACCTATAGCACCTCATTTAATCTTCCTGAAAGCCTGATGAGATAAGTAGTATCATTATCACTATCTTATAGCTGGAAAAACCAACTTAACTGAGGTAACAAGCAGACCTAGAACTTGACCCCAGGTTCATTTGACCTTAAAGCCTTGTCCTTATCCACTGTGCCCTTCCTAGAACTTTGTGCTGTTCAACATTTCTTTCCTGAAAACAACCAACCAGATGGGTGATGACCTGGACTCATCAGGCAGATGAGCAAGGAACATGATGTAATTTTTGTAGAAATACTAAGAATGGGTTCCTAATAAGTGGCACATTCCAGGATTATGAACAGAAAAATAAAACTTTATTTATTTATTTATTTACTTTATTTTTTGAAGCAGGGTCTTGCTGTGTCACCCAGGCTGGAGTTCAGAGGGTGTGATCATGGTTCACTTCAGCCTCGACCTCTTAGGCAAAGGTGATCTTCCCACCATAGCCTCCTGGGTAGCCGGGACTACAGGCGTGTGCCACCGAACCCAACTAATTTTTTATATTTTTTATAGAGACAGGATTTCACTATGTTGCCTAGGTTGGTCTTGAACTCCTGGGCTCAAGCCATCTGCCCTCCTTGGCCTCCCAAAATGCTGAGATTACAAGCATGAGCCAGCCGGCCTGAAAAACTTTTTCGTATTTTTTTTTATTGGTGGTCTTTAAGAACTGCACCGTCTTTTTCTAAATGCAGCAATAACTGGTCACTTCCCAGAAACTTAAAATAACCATGTTTATCATCAAAGAAGGCTCACTGATGACCCTGGATAAATTGCTTAAGCTCTCAAAGACTGATTTTCCCACTGCATAAAATGTCCTATAGGAACAGATGTTCTTTAAGCTTTCTCCACTTTCACATTGATTGATCAAGAATTCTATGTGTGTTATAAAATGGGAGTTCAATATTACCCATGTGGTGCTACTTCCATGGCTAAGAGAATTAGTTATAAAGAATCTGGATTTTTTAAGGATCATATTTACAATTACTTGGACTCCTCTTCTCTTCCCTTCTCTTCCCTTCTCTTCTCCTCTCTTCTCTTCTCCTCTCCTCTCCTCTCCTCTCCTCTCCTCTCCTCTCCTCTCTTCTCTTCTCTTCTCTTCTCTTCTCTTCTCTTCTCTTCTCTTCTCTTCTCTTCTCTTCTCTTCTCTCTCTCTCCTGGTGCTTGTCTCTGCTTCTTTGAGCTATGTATCTCTTGGCATCCTTGGCACAGCTCCCTCTGGCTCATTTGTTACTCATGAATTAACCTGTGTTTGCATGCATTCACCTTTTAACAACTGCTCCAAAGTACACGGTAGTGTAGCAGCAAGGGTCTCCATGTTAGATCATGCACATCGCCCATCAGAAGTGTGTGAACATGCATGCCAATATAGATGTGTTTACATAAACATTATGTGCATTAAACATGCAATATACATTTTATAATAAACACCAAAAATAGAAAGTAAAAAGTCCAAACATATTAACATCATATCTTAGTGGGTCGCTTTGGGCCAGGCAGCCTCTTTATGGAGATCCCCAGTATCTAGGATAGTGGAGGGCCTCTGTGCCTTTGGGCTTAGATGGCAGACATTTGAAAACGAAAATGTGATAACCAAGAGGGTCTGCAAACCAAGGCCTGGTCAGAAAGTGGGCAGGAAATTGTTCTATTACTGAGCAAAATTCCAGCTCAGTGTTTCATATGGATGCAGGGAAAGGAAAAATGAAGAAAGGCAGGCCTGGATTCTTCAAGGGAGACCAGACATCCATACATTCATGGGAATTGTACCAATGGTTAGTATCAGTTTGTCTTTTGGTGTTACGATATGGACTGAACCAAAGACATGTAAGGGTCAAACATGTCATATACTCTGCCAGTTCTTGACCTTGGTCCTGTAATCTAGAGGCAATCATTGCACCTTTTTGAAACCCAAATCCTTCAGAGAGACACCAAATCACACTGGATCAGCTCTTTGCACCAGCATGTAAATGTATCTAACAGGTGTCCCTAATGGTGGAGAAGAGAAAAACTGTAATAAGAACCACAGAAACTAAGAGGAGAGGCCCAAAAAGAACAAACTTGGTGACTCAGGTGCCCGAGTATCCACTGCTGATCCACACTTACCCCTCATCACGGCAACTGCCACTCCAGAGTTTGATCGAGGCAGAAGGATCAGCCACCTCAGGAATATTTTTCTTCTGACCCTTTGGGCAACATTGAGTACGCTGAACTTGTCAAGAAGCTAACAGGGTCTGCTTCTGTGCTCTGAACCTTGAAAGTCGGTTTCCTCCAGAGTGACTTGGAAAAGACTAAATACCTTCCTGTACCCCCTTTAATACCTCCCAGTTCTGCCTTAGTGACCTCTGTAGCACCATTATCCCCTTTCTAAGATTTGTTAAGAGAGGGACACACAAAATACATGCTAATGACATGTGCAAATGAGTCAGATAGGGCTGGAATGAGGATGTCTAGAGATAACTCGAAGTTACAGAGACCTGTTCAGGAAGAGGAAGATACAAAGTGAGAAAACAAAAGTCCTAGGGAGACACAGAATGAAAAAAAAAAAAAAAAAAGAGCTTGGCCACCATGGCTGGTGAAGAAAACACTTTAGAAAAGAGAAAAGGGGGCAGCAAAGTGTCCTATTACTGAGCAAAATTCCAAGTCAAGTTTCCATATGGGTGTTACTCAATTAAATGACACGTGTTAACCTAGATTCTGCCTTGAAATAATAGTGTTTCATAACACTAAGGCATGTCCAATACGCCAAGCTTTGTTGACACAGAAAATACCTTATAACATATTTAAGTCTTATAACATCCCTATAAGGTAGATGTTATTATTATTATCATCCCAATTTTGCAAATAAGAAAACTGAAGCACAAAGATGGTAAAGTCATCAGCCCAATGTCACCCAGCTGGTAGAGGGCAGATCGGAGGCTGGGAGCTGAGGTGGTCAACCTGCAGAGCTTGCCACGTGTACACAGAGGACTCTATCCCTACTGCAGAGGATCTGCATTAGAACACATGGTTGAGAGAGTCAGGGTTTCCATGCTCTGAAGGAAAGCCCCTTTAACTTCATGAGTTTCTCTTTTCCTTGCTAACTAGTATTTAGTAGGCAGAGTTGTGCTGTGAAATGACTACTCAACTGAGAAGCAGTATATTGGTCTCTTAGTCACTCTGGGCTTTGATTTGTAGGGACTAAGGCTGTTTTCTGCTCAAAGATTCTATGGTATATGAATTAACCATCATAGCTTATTAAAGACATGCTTAAAAGGGGGTTAAAAAATTATCTCAGCAGTGACAAGTAATATTTGAAATTTGTTCATTTAGAAACTAAATGAAAAGATTCCTTCCAAAAGCACTAAGATTCATCATACACGGTAAATATTTGTTTGGACAAATTTTAAATTGAGGATCATTTGATTGATAGATAATTGTTTCCAATGTCAGCTGAATATGCTCAACTGTCGCTGCCAATTCTCCAGTAGATGTGTTATCTTTTTCTGTTTTCTTTCTCTCTCATTTAAAAAAAATTTTTAACTTTTATTTTATTTTTTTAATAGAGATGGAGTCTCACTGTGTTGCCCAGGCTAGTCTCAAACTCCTGGGCTCAAGCAATTCTCTCACCTCAGCCTCCCAAAGGACTGGGATTATAGGCATAAGCCACTGTGCCCGGCTTCTCTCTCTCATTTTTTAAAAAAAACTGTGCCCATTATTTTCATATTACCAGTTCTTAAGTTGATTTCTTCACTAAGGGAAAAACACATGACTCCCATTTTATCCAAGGGACCCAAGCTGTTAGAAGCTCCAGAGGCAAGGCTGTGGGATGGGCCCTGCAAGAACCTCAGGATGTGCAGATCTCCATCTAGCCTGGATCTATCTCCTGAGCCCAGCCCAGCTCTGTTCCACACTCATGTTCTGTGGGAATTCCCAATGCCCATTCCTCCTTCTTCCCAAGGTAACCTACCCACTTTCACATGAGACAATCAAGGCCTAGAGGAAGGACCGCCTTGTGCTCCTTAAAGGCCTTCCCAGCCCTGAAAGTTTACATATATGCACACATATGCTCCCCAGCCTAGGAGTCAGAAAAGATGAATAAAGTCAGGAAAGCTTCATGGAGCTGGTCTTAAAAAAAAAAAAGTTGATTTTTAAATAAAGAAACAGGAGAAAGTATTTATCAATTCTTCTCCATTAGGGATTGTTACTGGATGAGAAGAGAAATACTCTGTTAAACACAAACGTCTGATTCTTATTAGATCTGCTTCCTAATTTCTTTCGATTCCCTGGCTTACAGGCCAGTGCTTATTCTCATGGCCCTTTTACAAATAATAAATATTATTTTTATGGTTAATTAACACAGCAATCTGTATTTTAATTTACTTCTCACTTCTGGAAAAGTTAGTGGCCAGAGGAACAACAACAAAAAAAAGCTACATTCTCTTAAAGGTAATTTGTTCAAACAGTTCTCTCGTTATTTTTTTTAATAATAAGCTTAAAAATCTATTATTATAGAGTAATTGCTCATCAAATTTCTTTTTAAAAGTCAAAGCAATTTTCGAATTATAAGGAACTTCTCAAATGTGTCTAGATAATTATGAGGCTCTATTTTATATAACTCCTATTACTTCAGTAGGCTGCAAGGCCTGTTACAATCTTTGCCATTGGAGCACAAGATTGCATCAACTGTGTTCACGTGTAAAGCCCTGTGTGATGCTTGTTAAAGATAGTACATTTCTGTTTTTGCAAACACATCCATATGGAAATTATCTATCAACTTCCTATAGCATCAGCCGTCAGGACCAGCACAAATTATCTTCTCCCTAAGTTTTAAGGATGATAAAGCTGCTTGAGAGATTAGATAGATAGATAGATAGATAGATAGATAGATAGATAGATAGATATAGATCGATATAGTAGGTTGACAAATGAGCTATGACTTTAACCAACTCATCCCCCTTGATAAAGAAAAATGGTTAAACGCCACTGAAATGCTGGGATCTCCAGAAAGACTCTTGGCATCAGCAGAACAGCTACTCTTGGGACAGGACCCTTGAAACTTTTAGATCACTCCACAGTTCTCTCATTGAAGTTGAAAACTTGCCACGATTTCTTCCTACCACACAGAATCTGATTTTTAAAATTGTCTATGTGTACATACAAAGGCATCTGTTTTCCTTAAACATTGAAATAAAGGCCAATTTTGGATTATCTAGGGTCGTGAACTGACTCTGGGAGATACAGGGGAATCATGAAAACTTATCAGAATTGGTAACATTGATCACACACACGTGTGCATGTTTATGCACACATGCACGGGAGCACACAAACACACATTCGCTGCACCTTAGTCTGCCCTTCTCTATTTGATTCTCCATTCTCCGATTGCCTGCATCCTGGGACCTCCTAGATACTTTTCCTGGGCCCTTGGTCATCTAATTGCCGCTTCCCTTAAATGCAGAGGCAAAGAGACACCTAGAGCAACTCAGAAAAGGGTCTGGTTCGCTTTAAACATTACTTTTCTCGTCATTATTCTCTACCCCCGAATACAGTTGCCGGCTGTGATCTGCTGCCTTTCAACTTGGAATAAAATACATTACTTATGCAGCGAATGTTTTTAATGTAACAAAGCAAAGGAATAAAAATGCCTTACAACAGTTTTATTAAAAACAAATTCCCACAGTAAATACATATACACTCCGTCTCTGGGAGCAAAACAGCCAAGGACATCACCGCTAAGTGCTCTGGGAAGTGCTTATAAATTACTTGAAATAAAAAACATTGTTGCCTGGACATCAGGGATGAAATGCTGCAGTTTGTAATAAATTAACACAGAACTTTACTTCCCCTCCTCGAACAAAGCAGCCATTTGTCTGAATAACCCACATTCAGCTGTGAGTTATATTTTCACAACTGCAACTGCATTCATTTGCAAATTATTCTGCAGTTTTAATGCTCAAGTTTTAAATACCTTGAGAACTAATAAATAAAGCAAAGTAGAGCAAACAGTTGGCTTGTAGTTTAAAAACTGCCCTAATTTCTGCTTTTCTTTTGGCTCTTTTCCTTTCAAAGTTATTTTTTTTTTTTTTGTAAATGGTATAAAGTTTCTTTAAACTACACTTTAAAAATAAATCTGAAATGTGTTTGGGGGTATTTACACCAGAGAGAAGTTTCCATAATTCCGTTAACTGTGAAGGTATTTGGCTAGTACTCATTTTACATTTTTAAGACTTTTCTTCTACCAATACTTTAATTTAGTGACAGAATAATTTACACCTATCTTTGAGGGTTTTCTGATTGTGTGTAACTTTTGTCTGCAAGTCTTGGATTTGGTTAGATTTTTTTCTCTCTCTCCCTCTATTAGATTTTGTCCAGAAAAAAAAAAAAAATCTCAAAAGAAAAGTCGTGTCACTTCCCTCGAATTATTTTGATTATAAAACAAAAACTCTGCAAGAAAACTCTTTTCACAATCTGCTCGATAAAACAAAATGAACCGCTTTCCAGGTTCTTGAAAGAAAAATTTGATAGAAGCAGTTACAGATTTAGTTTGAGGTTTGAAGGTTATTTTCCAGGCAAAAAAAAAAAAAAATGCCCAGTTTCCTTGTGCAGAGTTACTAGCTTTGTCAAATTTCTTTTGCATTGTTTTAAGTAAGGTCTTGTGTAGGCAATTGTACTGCATGAAAGTAATGCCACCATTTTCAGGAAGCGATTTGGGGAGGAAAACTCTTCAGAAGCATGTTATTTTCAGAAAAGTGCCTCATAAAATATTATAAAGTAGGAGTTGAAATCATTTAAAAATCACTCTCTTTTATAAATCTGTTTGGAGAAAGATCTTTTGATCCCCTCTTTCTTCTGATCCTTAGCTTTTATTTTGCTTAGAGGTAAACAACATTTGCCTCATTTAAACAACGGCATTTGCCCTTGGGGTTCTTAAAGAGTTTTCCAGCCACCCTATGGCAATTCATCACATGGGATAAAATAAGGATACTTTGCATCCAAGACTTTTATCACCTCCCAGAAAATGTTTGTTGTTTTTTGCTTTGGGGTTTTTTTTTTTTTTTCCTCTCTCTCTCTCTCTCTCTCTCTCTCCCGCCCCTACCCCCACCCCGAGCTGCGGGGGATTGTTTTAGGACATTTCAAAGCCTTTTGTGAAGAGGCAACCAAAGTCCTTCTGCAGAGAAAAAGAAATGCTTGATTACATGCGCTGCAAAACGGGAGATATTTCCAAATTCCCTTTTAATTAAGATGTCTAAATAGCCATCTCCTTGGAGAGAGAGATTTCCAAACAGTTTAAAAATAAGGATGCTTAACTGCAACACACATTCCGCCCTCTCTGAGCCTGGAGGCGAGGGGCTGTCACCTGGGGGGAGGTAAACGGACATTAATTCGTGTAACTCCGTAAAGGTCAGATGGGGAGGGGCACCCAAAACGGAGGTCGGGATGCCGAGGTAATCATAGGACCACAGGGCTTTAGTAACGTCATGGGCTTCTATTAAGAGAAACTCGCTTCTCTAGTTAGCCTGGTCATTTCTGCAAGCGCATACACCTTTGTCATTTTTAAAAATCACTCAGAGATTACTGGTTTGGTGCTATTTGGTTCTCCGACCATCCAAGCCAGATTAAGAGCATTTGCTCAGGCCCTAAGGACTTCATAGCTGGCCACCCATCTGGTGTTAGGCTTGAGTCTGTGAAAATCCCTCAGCTTAGCACTGAATATTCTTTTTAAAGACATTTAAGTAAAAGGGCTGACATTAGCATATGTTCCCCCCAAGTGTCCTGTTGAACTTTCTGCTGGGCATCACCCTACCACGGGCTTTCTGGATGTTGTCCAATGAGAGATTGGCTTGGAACTGTAAAATTAGCCATCTGCCTATTAAAAATGTAACCAGCTGCATCCGATGAAACACAGTGACTATTGAAATGAACTCATCCGGGAGAGAACTCGAGTCCCCTGCTTGGACATTTTTCCAATCTACTGCTAGACTGAGACACTCCACAAGCAAAGAGCCTTTCGTCCTTGTTTGGAGGAAAACGGCATGACTCTCAAGAACGAAGAAGACTTGCGGGTTTGTTTTGTTGCTAAAATTCTGGCATTTCTCAGGATGAGTTGGACTTGAAGTGCAGATTTCTCAATTTGTCTGCCATTTGTTTAAAACACCTCCCTGTTGCAAGAAAAATAAAATATAAAATAAATAAGCACACGCCTAGTATCTCCCTCCCTTCAAGATGTTATGGTAAATCCTGGGCATTTCTAACAAACCTTAATCCAAGCCTAAAATACTCTAAGCAGCACATAATAACTTAAAACTGAGAGCTGGTGCCATAATTATTCCTGCAAGTGCTACCATGTCGCCAGATATTAGGCATTCTATATTTACCACAAGGTCTGTTTATTAAAAATGAGAACTTTCAATAGCTTGAGCTATTTTTTCCCTAAAGCGTAATGGAGCATTAAAAAATAATTCATTAACTAATTAACAAAACTGTGTTTATTTACAGTATATAAAATGTTTCTATCAGGAAAATAACACACCATAATACAGCGTTGTGTTGACAGCAAAACATCTGCAGCTTAATTTAATGCATTTACTAAATGACGAGGGGAAATCAAAGGATGTTTAAACAGCTACTTCTCTGCCTGTGATTTGTGTTTCTCTTTGGAGGTCACAGGCACCAAGAAAAAATGCCCCTTGGGAAGCCAGAGCTATTTTCAAAGGTGCTCAATACAAAAATCTTTATGCAATTAGGGAAAGACCGGTCTGCACATGGCTTGGACTCCGAGCCAGTTAACACAGATGGGTCCGTGCAAATGTCCTAAATCCAACTGCTTGGAAGTCACTAAGTACTGTTAGGCTGAAACATATGAAGATGTCTTTTTTGTAGGTCAAAATCTGTCAAATATTGACAGCTTTATTACACTCAATCTGATATTTCCCATTTGGACTTCCCTCCCTCCCTTCCTTCCATCCTCTCTTCCTTCTTTCCTTCCTTTCTTCCTTCCTTCCTCCCTCTTTTTTCTTTTTCTCTCTTCCACCTTTCCTTCCTCCCTTCTCTTTCTTTCCCTCTCTCTTACTTTCTCTCTCCCCCTCTCTTCTTTCTTATATTGCCTTGGGCAGGATTTTTGCCAACACAAAAAAATTAGACTCAAAGTAAATTGAATTGACAAACTTGCCTATCATTCTATCTTAAAATGTCTTTTGCTAGGTTCATTTTCCCACTAAATCTCTCCTCTGCTCCTGCCTGAAACTTCTCAGAAGGCAAAGCGTTTTCCATTTGTTTGTAGGTTTGATTTTCTTGTCACCACCCTAATATGAAATTGCAAGAAAATTGTATGGGATGTGGTAGTAATCATATTACATGCAATTCAGGTGGCTGTATAAATCAAAATCTCTCAGAAGAAAAGCTTATAGTCTGGTGATAAAATCAGCAATAATACAGGCAAATGTTATGTTTTAAGAATTTGTCCTTCATTCGCTTAGACCTAAAGCTTAGAGTGAACCTAGGAATTACAAAATAAACTAGAAAAAAAAATCATTTTCCCCTTAACACCCAAGCATATTCTTAACGTCTACCTCTGTTATAATCATGCACTAATTATAAAATGTTTTATTTCAGCTCTGCTACTCAGAGGCCATCCATGCAGCCTTTTGACAGTAGGACCCTGGTTATGTAACAGCCATAAGGAAATTTCCTATAGTAATTTCATCTGTTTCAGATGCAAACACATTGTAAGCCTCTTAAGCTACATAGAACAAATAGGCTATATCCTGAAAACTGGAGTACTGTTTAAAATTAGATTTTGTTTTAAAGTCTAGTTCAGCAAATTGTGCTAACTGAACAGAATTGTTTTAACCATGTCCCTCTGTATTTATACATGAGGGGGCTGTTAACTCACAATACTAGTATCTGTTGTACAATTATAATCATGCATTGCTTAACTACGGGGAGTGGGAATACGTTCTGAGAAATGTGCTATTAGGCTGTCTCATCTGCAAATGTCATAGAGTGCACTTACACAAACCTAAATGGTATAGCCTATTACACACCTAAGCTATATAGTATAGCCTATTGCTCCTAGGCTGCAAACCTGTACAGCATGTTACTGTGCTGAATACTGTAGGAAGTTGTAACACAATAGTATTTGTCACTCTAAACACACCTAAACATAGAAAAGGTACAGTAAAAATACAGACTTATAATCTTATGGGACCACCACCATATATTTGGTCCATCATTGACCAAAATATCATTATACAGTGCATGGTTGTCTATGAGTGTGGACATATTGTGCTACCGTGGGTTGAACATGGACATTGGTTTGGTTCCCTGTACTGAGGCAGTGTTAGGGAACCATCCATGCAGCATCATTACTTTTCCCCCTCTACCTACTCCAAATTTTGAGGTCACTGTTAAAATAGGACACCAAATATCTATAACCTTGCATCAGAGTTCTTTTTGACCAGGGATACAAATCACTTAGCAAATGTGCTACCACTAACCCTGCCTATGACCTCTGCAGACATCACTAGTGGATTACAGCAGTCTTCCTCATTGACCCTAGGCAAAGCCTCAGAAGACTTCTCAAAACACATACTACAAATCAATCAGAGTTGGCTCAACAGATGAAAACTCTTAGCTGAAACTAACAGATCCACATGGAGATCAAATCCAGGACCTTAAAACAACAGGATAAATTGTTTCACCACCAGTATGTCCAGTGTGGCCTCAATTACCTGTATCCTAACTGATCATCTTCAGTTAAGCAGGTTTGTTTGTCTTTTGGCTACACTTTATCTGTAAGAGAAAGAGATACACATTATTTTCTTTAAAAGCACATTTCAAGGGATTATTGGGACCTATGACCTTCCAGGCTGTTTTCTGTACTCAGGTCACAACTAACCTCATCTCTTATTCCATCTGCACTAATTCCTACAGGCTTGGACAGTACAAAATGTTGTTTAGACTGACAACCTAAAGCAGATTTGTATTTCTCAACTATACTCTACTTCTTATAGACTCAGACATTTCCCAAAGTAAGTAAAGAAAAAATATACTCAAAGAATAAAAACTAATACCAGAAAAGATTTCCTGAAAGGATTGACATCCCTGATTTCATTTGCATTTTGAACCATGGAGATTATGTTCTAATCAGAATTGAGTGAGTGCACATTCCTGCATAGGGCCTTCTATAACTCCCTTTACCCACAAAATAGTCCAGTCACTTTTCTGTGTAAATGACAACATGCTTTGTCTATCCTTACCTCATGCAGTCTTACGCCTCCACACTCTCCTCATTCTATATTCAACCTCTGTAAATTATTTACCTACATTGTTTTCTCGGACACCTGTGCCCTTGCATGGACTGTATTCCCTGCCAGGCAATATGCTATTTTCTCTGCCTGGTTAACTCTTTTTTTTTTTTTTTTTTTTTTTTTTTTTTGTGAAGGAGTCTCGCTCTGCCACCTAGGCTGGAGTACAGTGGCACAATCTTGGCTTACTGCAACCTCTGTCTCCTGGATTTAAGCAATTCTTCCCCCTCAGCCTCCCGAGTAGCAGAGACTACAGGTGCACACCACCACACTGGGCTAATTTTTGTATTTTTAGTAGAGATGAGGTTTCACCACGTTGGTTGGCCAGGCTGGCCTCAAACTCCTGACCTTAGGTGATCTGCCTGCCTTGGCCTCCCAAAGTGCTGGAATTACAGGCGTGAGCCACCGCATCCAGCCTGCCTGGTTAACTTCTACTTATCCTTTATCCCTCAAGCCCCAGTTCACATACCAACCTCCATCTGTGCCTGGGCCATGCAGGCAGAGTCCAGTGATCTCTTCGCTAAATATAATTGTGTAGTTTACTTTTTTTTTTTATTTTTTTGGATACAGGCAATCACTCTGTCCCCCAGGCTGAAGTGCAGTGGTGAGATCTCAGCTCACTCCCACTTCTGTCTCCTGGGTTCAAGCGACTCTCATGCCTCAGCCTCCTGAGTAGCTGGGGTTACAGGTGTGCACCACCACACCCAGCTAATTTCTGTATTTTTAGTAGAAATGGGGTTTCACCATGTTGGCCAGGCTGGTCTTGAATTCCTGACCTCAAGTGATCTTCCCACCTTGGCCTCCAAAAGTGCTGGGATTACTGATGTAAGCCACCATACCCAGTCTGTGTAATTTACTTTTGAAGCAGACCGGTTAGGAGCCCAGACCCTGTAGCAAGATTCCTCAGTCTGCAATACTAGCTGCCCCCTTGCTAGCTACGAGTCTCCAGGCAAGTGATTTAGCCTCTCTATTCCTTGGTTTTTTCATCTGTAAAATGGACATAGTAGTAACTAACTAAAGATTAAGAACAGACACATACGCAGTATGTGTCAGAATGGCAAATAGTGTCAATACATGTTAGCTATTATTTTCTATGATAACTTTCAATTCCCATGTCTGGGAAACCCCCACTGAATACATGGATCTTACCCTTTTTATCCTTGTACTCTCAGTTCTTAGCCTGGAGCCTAACATGGTATAAGCACCCAAGGAAAGTTTGCTGGCACTTGCTAAAATGAAGAATAAGAGAATGGGAAAAGTAAAGAAAGACTGTTACGAGTAATGGTGTTAGGAGTAGTGGAAATATATACTAGTATAAGAATTGACAAAAAAACACAAAAAAATAGAGAACACATATATCCTACTAATATGTATACTTTATAAAAAGGTAGTTGAAAATACAGCTTCTTATATATTAATATTAAGCTTACATATAGACACTCATCAAGGAAAGTAGAGAATTATCATATTTGTAGGAGGAAAAACCTCACTGGGCTAAGTTATTTTCCACCTCCATGGTGAGGATAGGAGGCTCCATGAAACATGATGCTAAATATATGGTCTTTTTTCAATCTATACTCTGATAACCAAAAATCCAAACCAGCTCATGTCAAGCAGGAGAAGAGGGTGGGTGTGAATGAGCCTTCAGAAGGGAAGTCTCTGGGGCCGGAGGAGCAATGTCCTCTTTAGGGTAGATGTCCCCCACTAATGCACACAGCCTCTAGAGCCAGATTACCTGGGTTTGAGTCTCAGCCATGACATTTACCAGCTGGGTGACCCCAGGCCAGGCACGTCCCCTTTTTGTCTTCAGTTACCTTGCCTGTAAAATAAGGGATAATGTGGCCATGACCTCATAGGGTTGTTGTGAAGTGAAATGAGATAATCCTCGTAAATCCCTAAGCACTGCACCTGGCACAAACGTACACTTCATAAATGTATGCAGTCATGACTACCAAATGAGGCTTCTCAACGGGGACTCAGAGACTTGGTTGGTGAGGCTGGGATGCAAGGAAGCTTCCAGATAGGAAGAGACAGGCTGGGACCTAGGAGAATGCATTTGGCATTAAGTGGGAAAGAGAGAGTATGCTTGCTTCTGTTCCCTGTGTTTGGATTGACTTTTTAAACAGCACAACCTCCGCTAACCTTAGTTGCAACACTGCACTGAAATGTTACTCCCAGGATTTGACATTTTCTTATTCTTCCTACTACTGTTTTCTCCTTTGTTGCTTTGAAAATATGAATTAATGATGAATACTAATGAGCCCCGTGACAAGGCAACCTCCGTCTAGACACCACTAATGTTGGGAGCTTCAAGACTCACAACACTTTAAAGAGGGAAGATGTAAAGAATCTTTTCCCAGATTTCCAAACTCATATGGCCCCAAAAGTCATTTTCCCCCCCTTTCCTCCAATCCAACTCCTTTCCTTTAAAATTTTTAAAAGAATCTTCAAGAAAGCCACATGAATGAGACTTTGTACTTGTTCATAAGATTTTATGTGTCTACCTGGAGTAGACATGAAATTGCTTTTTTTGTTAAAGTACTGTTGCATTTATGAAAATCTTTCTGGATGCCTTTTTATCACCCTGTGCTTGCTTTTTTTTCCTTTTATTGTTTCTTATGTTGTTTCATGGAGCTTGGGGATTTGTGAAGCAGCCAACCAGAGGGAACTGAAGTCATTGATAGTGAACACACAGTGACTTCCTAGCTGATGCCAATTTTCCCTCCCCCTCCAATAAAAACAGTCATATTTGTCTGCCGTTGGCATCAAAGACAATTTTTATGGCATGGTCTGTACCACTATCTCAACATGATGGTAGATTTCTGAGCATTAAAATCCAAGGAGAAACTAAGAAAAATTATAATATGGAGGATTTTAGAGTAAAGCCATACAACTGATTTGGGTACTGTAAATTTAGACATCTTTCTCAGTCTCAGTCAGTATTTACACCAGAGATGTTCTGTGCATTCAATAGCTATTGTATTTAGTAACAGCTTTCAGAAGCAAAGAGTACCTTGCCATTAGGGCTCTCTCTCTACCCTGAGTTCCTTTTCTTGGCTGCACTCCGTAGACCAGAGGGCTGGACGTCAACAACTGAGAAACATTGACAAGAAGAGATGGGCACCCAGCAAGACTCTAGGACTCACCAAAACTGTCATAAATTTGTCCCTCACTTCACTGACCCCTGGAATTGCTCCCATTTTAACAGTAAGAGGAGCTCTACTACTGAAGATGTAGATTCAAATCCTAATTGGCCGGGCACCGTGGCTCAACGCCTGTCACCCCAGCACTTTGGGAGGCTGAGGCGGGTGGATCACTTGAGGTCAGGAGTTCAAGACAAGACCAGCCTGGCCAACATGGCGAAACCCCATCTCTACTAAAAATGTGAAAAATTAGCCGGGTGTGGTGGCGTGTACCTGCAGTCCCAGCTACTCAGGAGGCTGAGGCAGGAGAATCACTTGAACCTGGGAGAAAGAGGTTACAGTGAGCTGAGATCATGCCACTGCACTCCAGCCTGGGTGACAGAGCAAAACTGTCTCAAAAAAATAAATAAATAAATAAAACCTAACTAGTAAGTGACCTTCAGTCTATTGGCCCCAAGACTCAGTTTACTTATCTGTAAAATAGGGATACTGTTAGGACCTCCTTCCTCTGACTGTCAAAAGGATTAAATTAGATACTTACAGTATCTATGAAAGCAAGTAAGGGGTTTAACTTAGTATCTGGCTAATGGTAAGAGCTCAAGTGTTTTTTGTCAGTGTAGATACACATGAGCAGGTCATGTAATAAAGGAACTAAACTTACTCAGTTTCTCCTATACACTGGAGAAAACGTTCTATCCAAGATTCAGCAGGAGTCGGTTACTTTCTTGCCCAGGAATTCCTGCATGCATTTCACTGAAATTGTGCTTAGCAGTACCTCCTTAACTTGCTTTCTCATTTCAAGCACAAATTTCACATTTACCACCCCTACGAGTTTTCTAATAATTTCTTCATCAAATCATATATTACTATTAGCATGTGTATGTATTTGACAACAAATTCACCCAGAACCTCCCAGTTCTGTGTGTGGAGGTAGTGGGAGGTGGCAGGGATTGGGTGGGGCTATAGGCTTACAGAAATTACAAACTGTGAAACAGTCCCTGTCCAAAGTCATGGGCAAATGGGTGCCTACAGACACTTAAAACAAACAGCATTATTAGTGATCGTTTGTTATAAAGACTAAGAGTGCGATCTCTGAGCCAGGCTTTTTGAGATGCAATTTAGTCTCCACCACTAAACAGCTGTGTGACCTTGGGCAGATCTCTTACCTGTCTGTGCCTCACTTTCCTCATCTATGAAATGGACATGAAAACTATACCTACTTCATAGAGTTGAATGAGATGATATGTCTAAAACATTTAGAATAACGCCTAACACATTATAATATTACGTAAACTTTATCTTAAAAACTAATGAGTGAAAATTATAATTTGGTGTGCTAACTATGGACCAAGCACTGTGCTAAGAAGGGTTTTACACTAATTATCTATCTCATTTCACCCTCACAAGGAAATGCACCCATCAACCCTGGAGACGTTACTTGGCCTTGGTTGTAAATTGGGGTTAATGAAGTACCATCCTATAACATTGTCAAAAGGATACAATGAGTTAATATGTGTAGAGTAGTTAGGGCTAGGCCAGTACAAAGTTAAGGGCTTAGCAAAAGAAGTTTACAAAGTTTAAATAGCTTGCCTGGATTCACATGGCCAATTGATAAGGGTTGAATCATTATTTAAACCCAGGCATGCAATTACTACCTTACCACAGTGACTGACTGAAAAGAATGCACAACCAGGCACAGGTCTACGCAAAGCTTTGTGAAAGCACAAATCCTTCAGTTGCGCCTGGGAGGATCAGGGGAGTTTACATAGAGCAGATGATCCTTCCTTCCTTCCTTCCTTCCTTCCTTCCTTCCTTCCTTCCTTCCTTCCTTCCTTCCTCTTTTTCTATGACAATGGCAGTAGACATTCATTTACTTTGGTTCAGCAATAGTAATGACTCAGTATACACTAAAATAATGTTACAAACTCCTGTGGGTCAAGAGACATGATCGTTTATCACAGGCCAAGATGTAGTCACACATCACGTGATCACACAGGCTGGTAACTGGCTTCAGTGGTGGTTGGGCTGACTCAGCCTGAAGCAAGACGAAAGCAAATGTGGTTAATTAAGACTGCAGGGAATGTTTAGACTGTGTGCAACCGATACCCCAGCCACCGTCTCCATGTTTTCCTGCAGAGGAAATTTGCATACAACTCAAATATTACTATACTTCCTAAAACCCTTTCAGATATTGTCAGGGAAGGAATTGAGAGGAAGGACTTAGCACTTTTAGAATTAACCCAGTGGCACGCTTAAAGAGTGGTGATTGATGAGAAAGGACAAGTAGTAATTCCCGAATTATGCTTCTATTTACACTTCAATTACAACATTGCGAGAAGAAAACAAGACTTGTTCCCTTCATAACCTCCATAGAACTGGGCTTAGTGTCTCTCACATAGATGATGCCCATAAGGAATGGTGAACCAAGGGGTGAAATCGAGAGAGACTTTATCATATCTTTGATAGAATGACAGAGATCTCTCTTGGTTCTTTAGGGAAAGATCACAAAATAAAAACACACAAAGTACAAGAAGTTTTCTTTCCTAATGACTAGTAGGGCAGAACCTATTGGGTAAACATGCCCTGGAGCTGTTTTTTAAACTCTGAATAAAAGACAATTCACCCTCCTGCTAATTCTTCTTTTAGCTTCCAAAATCAGCCAGTTGGCACAAGACACTAAAACATACCTAGTCCCAGCTAGACCTCGTTAAAGAAATCCTCTATAAGTACAACTCCTAAAGCAAGTGATGCTCCCAAGCAGGTTTGGAGTGACAGTAGTTCTACAAGCTCCTCCAAGAAATAAGGGTTCTTGTTCCAGTAAGTAGAGAAGTGCTGCAACAATAACCCTTTCTTGGAGATTCACAATGCACACTATTCTGTTAAAGCATCTGCAACAACAGAAAAATGTATTCAATTGTGTTTAACACAATGATGCCCAAATATATTTGGCCATAAAATTCTAAAACATGTATTTGTATTTTTAAATATATCTTTTAATTTACACCTATGCAATAACTATGTCTATATCTATAGAGAAATGGATATATATATCCTGAAGACATGGTTTCTAATAAAACACACATAACAGAATACTGGTCTTGATTAGATTGTGTTGGTTGTATTGAAGGTGAGCTTAGGCCACAGGTGAGTAAGACCCTGTCCTCCAAGTAGCTACTGTATGTGATGTCTATGAGAGGCTTTAATGGGGAGAAGATAATGTGCTATTGGAGGAAAGAGAAACTCTGGGTACAGGAATTAATGAAAACGGGAACACAATGAAAGTGGAGAAAGACAGCAAGACTTCTGAATTTATAACTCCAGCCTCACCCTCCTCCCATACTTATATGCCCCAAAGAGCTGATTTTGAGCCCTGAGGGTTAAGAGCTGATTTTGAACCCTAATTTTGAGCAGGATGGTTAAAAACAAGAACTATATTCCTGACCAGGTGTGGTGGCTCATGCCTATAATCCCAGCACTTCAGGAGGCCGAGGTGGGTGGATCACCTTAAATCAGGAGTTCGAGACCAGCCTGAACAATATGGTGAAGCCTTGTCTCTACTAAAAATACAAAAATTAGCTGGACGTGGTGGCAGGCACCTGTAGTCCCAGCTATTTGGGAGGCTGAGGGAGGGCAATTGCTTGAACCCGGGAAGCAGAGGTTGCAGTGATCCGAGATTGTGCCACTGCACTCCGGCCTGGGCAACAAAGTGAGATTCTATCTCAAAAAAAAAAAAGAACTATACTCCTGAGAGACTTTGAAAGGTCCATCATTGACTGGGTTGATTCAGAGAACAGATTGCAGAGTGCACGACTGAGGGCACGAAGCTCAGGCAGTGGGGTCCTTATAGGGGCAGCTGTGGCCAAGGCTTGACAAGAGGTTCAGAGTGAAAGCCCATGACTAGAGTCATTCTAAAGCACCTGGTAGACACCACCTGCCCTAAGAGTCTTCAGAATAGCTGGGGAGATGTTGAGGAAGACTGAGGAGCTGATGGCAACCAGTTGCCACAGTCATATGGACAGTTCATTAATCATAAGGACATTTCAGTTTTACTCAAAATCTCTAAGACATTAGATTTTTACAAGACATCTGATGTTACATGTAAAATACCCAAGTCCATTCTTGTTTTACCCTTAAGCGTAACTAAAAATCAGATCAGATAATTTGGAGCTACTCTGTCGGTAAATACATACTTTTTACAACCCATTTAGAGTCACCTTATTTACCACCTTTTCAAAACCTTCTCAATTCTATTGGGATTGCCCACAAAGAACCATCTTCTCTCATCTTCTAAATGGGTGCTGTGTTGTGGGTGTCGTGGTCATTGCTGCTGTTGTGCTGGTGGGACAGGGAAGAGCAGGCATTAAGAGGTTCTTAAAAAAAGGAAACCAATAACATTCCTGGTGTGATGCTGTGGGAGGGAACTGTGTTCTTGCAAAAGAAATGTTTAACCTGAATCTAACTGGCAGAAAATGGCCAGACAAATCCAGAATGTGGCTTGTTCTGCAAAACCCTGGCTAGGGCTTTTCAAAGGACACAATGTGATGAAAACCAAAGGGAAGTGGTGGGATTTGTCTGGATTGGGAGAAACAAAAACACGTAACAATCAATGAAATGCAAGGAATTTGATTAAACCAGGATTTTAAAAAAACCCAAAAAACTTTCTTTTGAAAATGTTGAAACTTGAATAAGGACTGTATGTTGATGACATTATTGAATTAATGATTTTCTTAGCTTTGATAGTGGTGTTCTGGTTGAGGAGGAGAATGTCCTTCTCCTTGGGTGATGCCAGATAAAGTATTTAATGGGAGGGACATATCATGATGTCTACTAATTATTTTTGGAGACAGAAAGAGAGAGTGTGTGTGTATGTAAAGAAGAGATGTAGTTTATAGTAAGATGGTAACAATTGGTGAATCTAGATGAAGATATATGGTCATTTATTATATTACGTTTTCAACCTTACTGTGGATTTGAAAACTTTTGAATTAAAAAGTATTTTTTAAAAAGAAAAGTTCACAAGACATAAAAAAGGAAATTATTCTTATGCAAAACTATATGGTTTTCTTTAGTCCAGGTTTTTGGTGCAATTATCTCCCCTTCTTTACAATGTGGCTCATGCAGGTATTTTATATCTTTTTTAAGAAATAATGAAGGCGCTGGACGCAGCGGCTCATGCCTGTAATGTCAGCACTTTGGGAGGCTGAGGCTGGTGTATCACCTGAGGTCAGGAGTTCGAGACCAGCCTGGCCAACATGATGAAACCCCATCTCTACTAAAAAGACAAAAATTAACCAGGCATGGTGGTACACCCCTGTAATCCCAGCTACTCGGGAGGCTGAGCCAGGAGAATTGTTGAACCTGGGAGGCAGAGGCTGCAGTGAGCCAAGATCACACCACTGTACTCCAGCCTGGGTGGTAGAGTGAGACTCTGTCAGAAAGAAAGAAAGAAGGAAAGAAAAAAGAGAGAGAGAGAGAGAGAAAGAAAGAAAGAAAGAAAGAAAGAAAGAAAGAAAGAAAGAGAAAGAAAGAAAGAAAGAAAGAAAGAAAGAAAGAAAAGAAGAAAAAAAGGAAAGAAGGAAAGGAAGGAAGGAAGGAGAGGGAGGGAGGGAAAGAAAGAAAGAAGGAAGGAAGGAAAGAAAGAAAAGAAAGAAAGAAGGAAAGAAAGAGAAAGAAAGAAAGAAAAGAGAAAGAAAGAAAGAAAGAAAGAAAGAAAGAAAGAAAGAAAGAAAGAAAGAAAGAAAGAAAGAAAGAAAGAAAGAAAAAGCAAGCAAGCAGGCAACCAAGCAAGCAGGCAGGCTGGGCACAGAGGCTCATGCCTGTAATCCCAACACTTTGAGATGCCTAGGTGGGAAAATCACTTGAGCCCAAGAGATAGAGACCAGCCTGGGCAACATGGCAAAATCCTGTCTCTACAAAAAATACAAAAATTAGCTGGGCATGGTGGTGCATGCCTGTAGTCCCAGCTACTCAGAAGGCTGAGGTGGGAGGATCAACTGAGCCTAGGGAGGTTGAGGCTGCAGTGAGTCAAGATTAAGCCACTGCACTTCAGCCTTGGAGACTCTGTCAAGAAAGAAAGAAAGAAAAGAAACAAAGAAAAAATGGGAAAAAGAAAAGAAAGAACGAAAGAAAGAAAGAGGAAGGATGGAAGGAAGGAAAAGAAAGGCAGACAGACAGAAAGAAAGAGAGAGGGGGAGGAAGGAAGGAAAAGAAAAACAGACAGATAATAATATGCTGACAGAAAGAAAGAAAAAAAGAAAGAGAGAAAAAAAGAAAGAGCCCTCCACAACTATGATTCTCTCCACTCTCCCTTTAACAAATGTTTCTGTTCTCTCAAGTTGCTCAGCCAATCAGGAGACTCTCCCTCACCCTTCTGGAAGAAGAGCACTACCACCGTCACACAAAGAGTTTTCCTGGAACCAGGAGCTGAACTTGCACATCACAAAATGCTAAGAGACACTCCTGAGCACAGTCCAGATATGGATTTCAGATTCAGCATTTCAACACCAGATTCAGTTAGCCCAGCTGACCTCTGGATGCCTCAAAGAATTCAGGTTGACAGGGTTCATCCCTGAGTCTTATGGCAAAACCTCATCCTCATTTGCACTGTTAAAATGTTCCCAGAATGTCCTCTCACATGCCCATATCAGAAGGTATGACCTTTGTGCCACAGTTGAGAAGGTCTTGGGTGGATTTTCCAGAAGAGTTAGACCTCATGAGGTTAGACTCAAGGTAACGGAAAGAAAGCTTGAAGGAAACAGACACTGGCCTACAGCAGACAAGATTTGTGGAACATGCGAGCAAAGTTTCCAAGTCCCTACATATTAAACTGTAGAACAGGAGTGAGATGAATTATCCATGCCCCTAATTAGATGTTAGAGACAGGTCAATTCTGACTCAAGAACAAGGAAGAGTGTTTTAAAGGGGAGTGGCCAAAGATAGAATAATGTGATGCCTCCATCGGTAGTAAGCTCTCCATCAAAGGAAGTATGAAAATAAAGGCTGTATGACGATTGGGTGAGGAACCACCTTAGAGATAATTCAAGCATCAGGTGAAAGAGTGACTTGAAGAATCTCCAAGATCCCTTACTACACACTCACATTTCTCTCTTCTTTATTCTCCCTATGACAGAGAAGTCTCTTTGAAACAGGACCAATGGCATCAACACTGATCCCTAAAGACCCAGCTCTCTGCATGGGCTGTGTCCTTAGCTATTTAGAATAGCATAGAGTAGACATGAGGAAATCTGTCGCCAATCACAGCAGGGTGAAAACAGGGGGCCAAGGTGCTTCTAGGGGAGCCTTCTAAACCTCCGTGTTGGTCTTTGTCCATCACTCCCCTGATCACCAGGTAGCTTAGACAGCCTGCTGAAAAGAATTCAGAGGCTCTCAAGCTCTCAGCGGGAAAACCTTGGAGCCCTGTTGTTGGAAATAGCTCCCAACCTGCATCTTAGGCAGGTATTTTTAGGTTCTGTCTTGAAGACACAGAAACTTTCATACATTTCAGCTTCTTTGTCTGGAGTCACTGCAACCCCAGACATGTCATTGAAAGGGGGTATAATTGTGGTCTCCTCCACCCACCAATCTGAGCAAGTCTGAAAGAGTTTCCTGCTGTGCAGCAGGGAGGCTGGAGAGCCTTTTCTGGCAAGGGAAAGTCAAAATGGATTTTTTAAAATAATAATATGTTGATCAAGAAGAGAAAAAAAAATCTACTGAGGAGAGGGGGCTCTGCTTTGGGGCTGATACAGAGAGGAAGGTTACCTATTATTTTGAAACCTTGTCTTAATTCTCCTTTGCAAGCATAGAATTCAAACTTGGAGGAGCTAAAGTCCTACTTGAGGATAGGAAATAAAGATGTTTGGAATGATCTGAGTTAGATCAGTGGCTGTTGTTAATATGAGGCTCTCTGAGGAATAATTATAATTGTCAATCACTGGGCATAGCCTGACATTACAAGGAGAAATAGAAGGGAAACCAAAATGATGCAGGGCAGATATAAAACTGGCAAAGGGGTCAGGCGCGGTGGCTCACGCCTGTAATCCCAGCACTTTGGGGGGCCGAGGCAGGCAGATCATGAGGTCAGGAGATCGAGGCCATCCTGGCTAACACAGTGAAACCCCATCCCTATTAAAAATACAAAAAATACCTGGGTGTGGTGGCGGGCACCTGTAGTCCCAGCTACTCAGGAGGCTGAGGCAGGAGAATGGCATGAACCCAGGAGGCGGAGCTTGCAGTGAGCAGAGATCATGCCATTGCACTCCAGTCTGGGCAACAGAGTGAGACTCCGTCTCAAAAACAAACAAACAAACAAACAAACAAACAAAAACTTGGCAAAGGGCATTCTGATGGTGCGTAGGAGCTGGTAGAGGGATGTTTGAGTTCCTGAGAGGGTTTGGCAACCATATCACCATAGGCATGTCAACAAAGGTGGCAGGGCTATGATTTCTGGGGCTCCCGGAGAACCGTCTCAAGGCTGATGCTTTAACTACACGGCAACTGATCCCAAGTGTCTGAAAGTACACTCAGTGCCTGCAGCCCATGTGACCATGAACAACAACATTAATCAAATCACCCACAACTAGGTTGCACCATCTGTCTCATCAATGGGTTTTGATATCAGACAGCAAAGATGATTGAGGTGAAGAGTGTGTAGAGTTGGGTTAATGAAATGGACACTAGGCCTTTCCCATAGGAATAAAATAGTAAAGCGATTCTCCCACAGGATTCAGAAAAGAGATCACACAACAATTTTCTAACTTGATTGGAAAGCAAACACCTACTCCAGGAGTGGGATTTAAGGAGGCTCAGAGAACAAGAGTATACCGCATCAGAAACCAAAGTCTGATACAGGAGCAGCAACATCAGTTGCAGGCCCCAGAGCAAGACGAAAACACAGAGCCCCTTGTTTAAAAATTATTAAACACTTCAAGGGCCAGGTGCGGTGGCTTACACCCATAATCATAACACTTTGGGAAGCAGAAGCAGGAGAATTGCTTGCGCTCAGGAGTTCAAGACCAACCTAGGTAACATACTGAGACCCCATCTCTGTAAAAAAAAAAACTTTTTTAAATTACCTGGGTATGGTGGCAGGCACCTATAGTCCCAGCTACTTAGGAGGCTGAAATGGGAGGATCACTTGGGCCTGGGAGATTAAGGCTGCAGTAAGCTATGATTGTACCACTGCACTCTAGCCTGGGTGACAGATGGAGACCCCGTCTCCCCCGCACCTCCAAACATACAAAAAGAATTTCAAGATAAGGTGTCAACAACAGGGCATTAAGCCAAATGCAAGGCCCTTTTGAGAGCAGGACTTCATACAGTGATGTGGGTCACTTGCCTATGAAGCCATCTGTGATCAGAGTAAATCCCTGTCTGATGGTCACTGAGATCAGGAGCACTAGGAGATATGGGGACTTGCTCAAAACACAAAGAGACCCTGTAGCTGTTATTGGAACAACTGGTAAGGAAGAGTCAAAATGGGCTTTTATAGTAACAATATGTTGATCAATAAAAGAAAAAAATCTGTTGAGGGGAAGAAGCTCTGAATTTGGGTACTTGAGCCCAATGGTTTGGCTTGTAAAAGGTTATATTACCCGTCAGTGCTCGACAGCATTTAATACAGAAATCACCTGATCCTAGTCAAGCTTCCTATTTCACACACACACACACACACACACACACACACACACACCCCAAATAATTGCCAATATTTGCTGAGTACTTACTGTGTGGTAGGTTTGGTATTAAAAGCTTTTATTTGAGCTTCATAATGACTCTATAAAGAATGAAACATTATTACCTTTATTTTTCAAATTTTAGATTCAGGGGGTACATCTACAGGTTTGTTACAGGGATATATTGCATAATGGTGAAGTTTGGGCTTCTAGTGTACCCATCACCCAAATAGTGAACGCTGTACCAAACAGGCAATTTTTCAACCCTTGCTCCTCACCACCTTTCCTCCTTTTGGGGTCCCCAGTGTCTATTATTTTCATCCTTATGTCCATGTAAATCCATTGTTTAGCTCCCACTTATAAGTGAGAACACGTAGTATTTGAGTTTCTCTTTCTGAATTACTTCACTCAGGATAATGGCCTCCAGCTCCATCCATGTTGCTGCAAAGGACATGATTTCATTATTTTTATGTCTGCAGAGTATTCCATGATGTATATGTACCATATTTTCTTTATGCAATCCACCGCTGATGGATACTTAGGTTGATTCCATGACTGCTATTGTGAATAGTGCTGCGATGAATATGAGGGTACAGGTGTCTATTTTATATAATTGATATGGTTTGGCTCCGTGTCCCCACCCAAGTCTCATCTTGAATTGTACTCCCATAATTCCCACATGTTATGGAAAGGACCTCATGGGAGATTATTTGAATCATGGGGTTGGTTTTCCCCATATTATTCTTGTGGTAGTGAATAAGTCCCACGAGATCTGATGGTTTCATCAGGGGTTTCCACTTTTGCATCTTTCTCATTTTCTCTTGCTGCCGCCCTGTAAGAAGTGCCTTTCACCTACCACCATGATTCTGAGGCCTCCCAGCCATGTGGAACTGTAAGTCCAATTAAACCTCTTTTTCTTCCCAGTCTCGGGTATGTCTTTATCAGCAGTGTGAAAACAGACTAATACAGTAAATTGGTACCAGTAGAGTGGGACGCTGCTGAAAAGATACCCCAAAATGTGGAAGCGACCTTGGAATTGGTGACAGGCATATGTTGGAACAGTTTGGAGGGCTCAGAAAAAGACAGGAAAATGTGGGAAAGTTTGGAACTTCCTAGAGACTTGTTGAATGGCTTTGACAAAAATACTGATAATGATATGGACAATGAAATCCCGGCTGATGTGGTCTCAGATGGAGATGAGGAACTTGTTGGGAACTGGAGCAAAGGTGACTCTTGTTATGTTTTAGCAAAGAGACTGGAGGCATTTTGCCCCTGCCCTAGAGATTTGTGGAACTTTGAACTTGATAGAGATGATTTAGGGTATCTGACAAAAGAAATTTCTAAGCAGCAAAGCATTCGAGAGATGATTTGGGTGCTGTTAAAGGCCTTCAATTTTAAAAGGGAAGCAGAGCATAAAAGTTCAGAAAATTTGCAGCCTGACAATGTGATAGAAAAGAAAAACCCATTTTCTGAGGAGAAATTCAAGCCAGCTGCAGAAATTTGTGCAAGAAGCCCAATATTAATCCCCAGGACAATGGGGAAATTATCTCCAGGGCATGTCAGAGGTCTTCACAGCAGGCCCTCCCAGCTCAGGCCCAGAGGCCTACTGAGGAGAAAGTGGTTTTGTGGACTGGGCCCAGGGTCCCCTTGCTGTGTGCAGCCTAGGGACTTGGTGTCCTGCGTCCCAGCCTCTCCAGCCATGACTAAAAGAAGCCAAGGTACAGCTCGGACTGTGGCTTCAGAGGATGGAAGCCCCAAGCCTTGGCAGCTTCGACGTGGTGTTGAGCCTGTGAGTGCACAGAAGTCAAGAGTTGAGGTTTGGGAACCTCTGCCTAGATTTCAGAAGATGTACGGAAGCACCTGGATACCCAGGCAGAAGTTTGCTGCAGTGGCAGGGCCTACATGGAGAATCTCTGCTAAGGCAGTGCAGAGGGGAAATGTGGGGTTGGAGCCCCCACACAGAGTCCCTACTGGGGCACTGCCTAGTGGAGCCGCGAGAAGAAGGCCACCATCCTCCAGACCCCAGAAATGGTAGATCCACTGACAGCTTGCACTGTGCATCTGGAAAAGCCGCAGACACTCAATGCCAGCCCATGAAAGCAGCCAGGGGGTGGGGGCGGCTATACCTGCAAAGCCACAGGGATGGAGTTGCCCAAGGCCATGGAAACCCACCTCTTGCATCAGTGTGACCTGGATGTGAGACCTGGAGTCAAAGGAGATCATTTTGGAGTTTTAAAATTTGACCGCCCTGCTGGATTTCAGACTTGCATAGGCCCTATAACCCTTTTGTTTTGGCCAGTTTCTCCCCTTTGGAAAGGCTGTATTTATCCAACACCTGTGCCCTCATTTTATCTAGGAAGTAACCAGCTTGCTTGTGATTTTTTGCCTTGTCCCAGATGAGACTTTGGACTGTGGACTTTTGGGTTAATGCTGAAATGAGTTAAGACTTTGGGGGACTGTTGGGAAGGCATGATTGGTTTTGAAATGTGAGGACATGAGGTTTAGAGGGGCCGGGGCAGAATGAGATGGTTGGCTCTGTGTCTCCATCCAGATCTCATCTTGAATTGTCCTCCCATAATTCTCACCTGTTGTGGGAGGGATCTGGTGGGAGATAATTTGAATCACAGGAGCAGATCCCTCCCATGCTGTTCTTGTGGTAGGGAATAAGTCTCACGAGATCTGACGGCTTTATCAGGGGTTTCCGCTTTTGCATCCTTCTCATTTTCTCTTGCCACCCCCATGTAAGAAGTGCCTTTCGCCTCCCACCATGATTCTGAGGCCTCCCCAGCCATGTGGAACTGTAAGTCCAACAAAATCTCACCTCCCAGTCTTCGTATGTCTTTATCCATAGTGTGAAATGGACTAATACAATAATGATTTCTTTTTCTTTGGCTAGATTCCCAGTAATAGTACTGCTCGGTTGAATGGTAGTTCTATGTTTAGTTCCTTGAGAAATCTCCATACTATTTTCCATATTATCCCAATTTTAAAGCTAAGGGAGATGAGGCTTCATGGGATTAGCTATCAAACTCAAGGGTCTATAACTACTGCACGGACAGAGTCTGAATTCTGAGTTCTGACTTGGATTTTTTTTTCCTTTTTTTTTTTTTTTTTTTTTTTTAGATGGATTCTCACTTTGTTGCCCAGCCTGGAGTGCAATGTTGCAGTCTCGGCTCACTGCAACCTCCACCTCCAGATTCAAGCCATTCTCCCGCCTCAGGCTCCCGAGTAGCTGGGATTAGAGGCACCCACTACCATGCCCTGCTAATTTTTGTATTTTTAGTAGAGATGGGGTTTCACCATGTTGGCCAGGCTGGCCTCAAACTCCTGACCTCAACTGATTTGCTCGCCTCGGCCTTCCAAAGCGCTGGGATTACAGGCGTGAGCTACCGTGCCTGGACTGACCTGGATTCTTAACCAGGAGGCCACACTCCCTTCTTTGGAATGCATTGTCTCACTGACTTTTTCTTTTTCTCACCTGTCCCATTTGACAATCAAGGGAAGAGAGGTCAAGGCACTCTGAAAGTTACTTGGAAAATTACTAGGAAAATCAAGTCCAAACATAACCCCTGCTCATGGCTCCCTAATTGAACAAAGGAAAGAAGAAAGGGAATGGCCCCAAACACCCTTCAGCGCTCATACAGCCACGCAGCTGAGGACCAAGGCTGGCAGGACATCAGTAGGTCACACGCCCGACACCTCCTGGCAGGGTAGGCACTGAGCCAGGCAGACAGACCCCTAGGAGAAACAAATGGAAAAGCCTAAGGGAAGAGCCCACCACACAAATACCTGTAAAATCTTTTTAGTTTCAAACAGTGTTTTGCAGTAGCCAGAAAAAAAAAAAAAAAAAAAGACCTGGCTGAAGCAGGTTGTAAAAGTGTAAAGGAAAAGTTAATTAAATCATAACTTAGTTGCTAAGAAGGCTTTACTCCTGGTTGAAAGGAAATTGTTCCTACAATTGGAAGCAAAAGTTTTCAGAGCAGGGGAATGTGGTCCAGCTTATTTTAACATTTCTTCCCCATTTTTTGCCCTGATGGGAAATATCAGGAAATAAGAGGGTATAAGGAAAAGGAGCCTGGGATCCCCTCACCCTAGGATTCACCAGCAGCTCTTTCATAAATGGAACTGCTGATCACTCAGAACCAAGGCAATGCTGACTCAGCCTTAGCATGAAGAAGGAAGGAACTTTTCAGAGGCAAGTCTGAAACCAGAAGATTGGCCAGAGAGCCCAGCATTTCAGCACCTACCAGGTGTGAGAAATCTTTCCCACTACTTTGCTAGAACATCTGTCTGCTTTGGCTATCTCTGTCAATCCCAAAGTGCTTCTCAAAAACCGGAATTATTGTTTTATTTGTCGTGGTGTCCCTTTAGTGCTTTATCTGGCACATAGGAGGCTCAGTAAGTTGAACTGGCAACAGCTGGGTTTGTAGAGGAAGGTGCTTATTTGGGATCCAAGTGTTTTCCTTTACATCTTATTCTCTATATATTTTGATTCCTACTAACAGGCTGAGAAGAGCTATTTAAGATATTTAGTGACATTGCCACTTTAATAAAACTTTACACAATATATAAAAGAAAGAAATATTTGCTTTATGTGTTCTTCCTGTATCTCCTGATTGTGCATGCCTGGGAGGAGAGACATACTCATAGATGGACCAGCAGTATCCTTCACTGATAGTAGCTTCTGAAATACCTTTTTATTTTGAGACAGTCTCACTCTGCCACTGACGCTGGAGTGCACCGCTCACTGCAGCCTCAACCTCCTTGGCTCAAGCGATGCTCCCACCATGGCTTCCCAAAATGCTGGGATTACAGGCATGAGCCACCACACCTGAAAACTTCTGAAATATTAAGCATAGCTCTTTAGAGGCCATAATCATTCTTTGCAATGTGTGTTTTAAATAATCCCTTAGAATGAAATACAGTAAAGAAGGCCGGGCGTGGTGGCTCATGCCTGTAATCCAAGCACTTTGGGAGGCCAAGGTGGGCAGATCATAAGGTCAGGAGATCGAGACCAACCTGGCCAACATGGTAAAACTCTGTCTCTACTAAAAATACAAAAATTACCTGGGCATGGTGGCACGTGCCTGTAGTCCCAGCTACTTGGGAGGCTGAGGCAGGAGAATCACCTGAACCAGGGAGTCAGAGGTTGCAGTGAGCTGAGATTGCACCACTGCACTCCAGCGTGGCAGCAGAGTGAGACTTCATCTCAAAAAATAAAAATAAAAAAAAATAAAAAAAGAAAGAAAGAAAGTAAAGAAGAGTAAATGCCACCAGAACTGTTAAAGTCTCAAAATACTTATAAGATGTTGAATAAAAACTATACGCTAACATTTAGTGTCGTTTAATTCCCTAACATTTGTATCTATTTCTGTTCATTCCTATAAAGTTCCTGGATTCTTTTCAGCCACAGCTTTGTATTAAGCATCCCATATGCAAGGTGATGGTTCTACATTCCCAGGTTGGTGGGTCTCTGCTGTCAAAGGCGAGTTTCACAGCACTTGAGCTTAGAGATTCCAAATGAGTTACACCCGTTGGGCTGATTCTGACTTGCCAGACACTTCCAGCTATGAAAACAGCCAGGGAAAATGAGAAGCAGGATCTGAATAGGTGCCTGGTTTCACCCCATCATACACAGCCTCCCCCAACAAGTGACTGGTGGATCCTCCCAACCTGTATTCTTCCATTCAAGTTGGGGAGGATCAGGAAAAAAGGGAAAGAAAACGGGGGAGCCTGAAGAGAGGGCAGCCCAGCATGCATGACTAAATGTCAGGTTGTACGGGAGAGTTATAATTAAAGTCCAAGATGACAGATAACTATAAAATCAGATTGGTTCCTTTCCACATGGAAGGAAAACATAATGTTGTCGCCCAACCCAAGCTTTTTTGTAAATTGAAATTACGGTTTTATTTGGAGCTATTTTTAAAGGTCCATTAATTAAAAATTGGAAGTCATGCCAATGCAAGAAATCCCATAAAAGGTGTTAGATTTAATGATCACCAAGAACTATAATTAAAAGATGACGTTATCTGAATATCAAATGCTCTAAATCCATGTTTGTTTTTTATTGAAAAATAAACAAATTCGGGAGCAAAAGAAAAAAATAGAAAAGATATGTGCAAAATGTAATGATAATGGTTGACTTCTAAACAGCCAAGGAAATTATAGTCATCATGTGTGGGAAAAGAACAAACACCTCTTAATTGCATTTCATTATAACGTACCTTTCTCTGCTCAGTTGTATATATTAATTATAAAAATCATGTTGCAGAGCAGAGCGGCTCTACAATAGTTTTTTCCCCCTTCCTCCCTTAATTCTGTCTGAAGCAGGATGGAAGAACAATATCATCTGTCATCTGCAGAAAGAGCTTTCAAAGACAAAATCATAAAAAGAATGAAAGGCTATTATATAAAAAAGAAAAAAATGCTTTGATTTCACAGATTTTCCACTTATTAATGTTTAAGGTTATCTGTTATTTTAGCAAAGTATCTTCTCATATTGTTTTGTATGTGTATGTTCAGGTAACATCACTTTCTGATAACTGTATCACATGGCATATGCATTACGTAGATGATTGTTCATGGAAGAGGGGAGTGGGTAGGAAGAAGTACTATTATGGAAAGATACCATACAGGACTTGAAGAATTTTCTAAGCTTAGGCAAAATAAGAAAGTGGTGGGTTGGATTTGAGGCCAATGCTCTTTATTGATGGGCTGCTGTTTACTTCTACTTAGGAAAATGATGGAAGTAATGGACTTGCAGTACAACAAAAAAAGGCCCCAGTTAGGCACTGCAAAGACCCCGGGACTGCCAGTGTTCCAGATGATGGAATGGGGTAAGCCAAGGTGGCATTAGGAATTCTGCTTTATCAGAAATCTGCGGGAACAGGTGAGATCCATCTGTTTGGCAAGGGTTAATGTATGATTCCAGAGAGAGCTTGCGATCTAACCTGGGCTTTTAGGAGATGTATGTGCATAATTGCAGTTTTCTGGGCAGAATTCCATAACTTACCAGATTCTTGGCTGCATCTGTAACCCAGAAAGGCTTAAGTAAGAACTGCTCCTCCAGGCCCTGGGTGCTCAATGTGTGGTCCATGGACCAGCAGCATAGGCATCACCTGAGAGCTTACGGAAATGCAGAATCTTGGGCTCCCCTCTAGACCTGCAGAATTAACACTGATGTTTCAGCAAGCTCCCTGGGTGATTCACATGCACTTTAAAGTGTGAGATATGCTGATTTTGATGATGCCATGAGGACAATCCATGCCTGTTCCTGGCTCTAGAGAGTCACAGCTCTCTAGAGATCCATGTCTGTGAATTACAGTGACACAGGTTCAACCCCAGGCTCAGCCGTGTGATCTTAGCCCTTAAGAAAGTAGCAAAAATCAATACCTTCCTCATATGACTGCTATGAAAATTAAATGAGATCATGTGTGAAAAACATTGAACAAAATGCCTGACACATAGCACTCCATAATAGTTATTATTTTTATACATTTCCTGGATTTTATCAGATTCTGGAAATTATTCATGACATCAAAAATGTTATGATCTACAAGTCTAGAGAAGTGGCTCTCAACTGGGGCAGTTTTGCTCCTGAAGCACGTTTGGCAATGTCTAGAAACATTTTCCATTGTCATACCGAGGGGACAGAGACTTCTGGCAACTCATGAGTAGAGACTAGGGGTACTACTGCTGAACACCCTACACTCCACAGGATAGCAAGCAGTGACCGATCAACCTATGGAAGTTAGGTCCCCCTCATCCCATCCTGCTATCCAGATCTCAGCACCTTGTTTATTTTCTTGGGCGAACCCCTCACGCTCAGTAATGATTGTGAACTCATTATGTGCACAATTCTGCTCTGCCTTAATAGGAGATATTAATGGGAGGTTTCTCACGTGCATGTATCCTGATACCCCCATGCCTGGCACAGATGGCAGCTTCCAAAGCATCTGTTAAATGAGCAAATTTGTACTGGGCTTGCCTCTAGGATATTGGTGAGACACATCAGGGACTTTAATATACCTGTTCCTCTGGTCCCACTGTCTCTTTAAAAACTTGAGGCCAGGCACGGTGGCTCACATCTGTAATCCCAGCATTTTAGAGGCCAAGGCAGGTGGATCACTTGAGGTCGGGAGTTCAAGGCTAGCCTGGCCAACATGGTGAAACCCCATCTCTACTAAAAATAAAAAATTAGTCAGGCATAGTGGCTCACACCTGTATTCCCAGCTGCTCAAAAGGCTGAGGCAGGAGAATCCCTTGAACCCAGCATGCAGTGAGCAGAGATTGCGCCACTGCACTCCAGCCTGAGCAACAGAGCAAGACTCTGTCTCAAAACATAAAAATAAAAAACAAAAATACATAAAAACTTGAGACAAAACTAGAATAAAATCTTGAGTTTGAGGTTATTTTAGGTCTCCTAAGGATTCCCAGAAATTAGATCAGATAAAAGAGAAGAAAATAAATAAGCAGATGCATTTCCACCCACGAGCAGCACAGTGACATGGTAAAGACAGGAGGCTTTAACCCTTTTTTTTTTCAAAAAAAAAAAAAAAAGACAGAAAGATGATGGACTCTGGGTTTAGGCAGAACCGCATCCCATTAGCTTCAACATTTACTAACTGTGTGACTTTATGTGGGTTTTTTTCTTTTTCTTTTCTTTCTTTTTTTTTTTTTTTTTTTGAGACAAGGTCTTACTCTGTCACCCAGACTGGAGTGCAGTGGTGCAATCTCAGCTCACTGCAATCTCCGCTGCCCAGGCTCAAGCGATTCCCCTGCCTTAGCCTCCAGAGTAGCTGGGATTACAGGAGCACACCACTACCGCCCTGTTAATTTTTGTATTTTTAGTAGAGATGGGGTTTCACCATGTTGGTAAGGCTGTTCTTGAACTCCTGACCTCAAATGATCCACCCGCCTTGGCCTCTCAAAGTACTGGGATTACAGGCGTGAGCCACTACTCGCAGACACTATGTGACTGTACAAGTTACTCAGCAGTTCAAATGGGACTAATCATGGGAATGACTTCTGAAGGTATTCTGAGAATGCAATCGTACAGCAAATATTCAGCACACACTGGCCAAAGGACTGCCATGTGTAGAGCACTGTGCTAGGCGCTGGTGCATATAAACCATTTGGCACAGTACCTGGTGTAGCATGAGTATGTGGCACAAGCCACAGTTAATACACACACTGCGCTCACCCTGCTCTCACATGCTCTCACAGGCAAGCTGGGTTCATGAAGGAAACCCAGGAATCCCAGCAGGGATGCTTGCCTTTTGCAGCTTGTCACCACTACTTGGATAAGAGTCATGGTGACTTGAGGATCACGCCATCTTGGTGCCCAGTGGTGTTTGGCTTAGAAAAAGAATCTAAGGATGGTTAAAAATAGTTGAAGTCAGTAAATTAAAGTGTCCTTTGTCAACTCTTTAAAATTAGGTAGGAAGGACACATCAAAGTAGTCTGGGAAAATAAATTACTGCCTTAGGAAATGGAAGAAAAGCGTTTGTGCAAGATTTATCACTGTTAGCAACACAATGTTGGAAAAGTAGACCCCACCTAAATATCCAAAGACATGGAGAATCATTTGGGAAATTAGGAAAGTCAGTGAAATGGAAGTTTTGTTTTGATTTTAAAAAAAATTTAAATTATAGAAATCTATGAAAAATATATGAGAATGTTTGTGTACATAACACCTATGTGAAAATACAGTTCTGTGATCTAGTTGTTCACAATAAAATACAAGACATTAATAAAGTTATATCAAGCTGGTAGATTATGTGCTCTATTCATTTTTCATCCAAAATTTCCCTTAATCCTGCTAAAACCTGTTTCTAATTAAGAATAACCATATCAATAATAATAATTGACTACTTTAAGGTTAGCTGGATTAATAACTAAGAATTTTCCCATTTTGGAAAAAAAAACTCTAAAAAAGATCCCAGAAGCGGAGAAATAAATAAAAACACATTGAAAAAATTAAATATGGCCAGTGGGTAAACTGTAATTCCCTAGTGCCTAACAGTTTGAGACAGAATGTTATGCATTTGCATGCTTAACTATGGAGAGAGGAGCAGGTACTCTTGAGAAGGAAAAAAGGAAAAGGTTGTACTTTGAAGCAGGGATTTACCAAGCAAGTTTTAAACTCTCCTCAAACTTAAGTTCCACTTTGTACAACCAAATCCTGGACTATGGCCACCTCCCAACAGAGCAAATCAAAATGTTTAGATACTCATGTATCGGGTTCAGAAAGACCTGTTTCTAAAGCCCTGTGTCACTTCTTTGCTGTTTGACTATGAGCAAAGTGTTTAATGTCTCTGAACTCCTATTTCCTCATCTGTAAAATGGAAAAAATATTCCTCTTCCATAGGACTGTTTTGAGCATTCAATGATATACATAAAACACCTAACACCAATAAGTGCTCAATCAGCATCTGTTAATTACACTATGAATACTACTATTCTAATATGTTGTTCTCACACTCCATTTTATTCCTATCTGTGAGTCAGGTAATGGGCCAGGCTTCTTGGGGTGTTTGGATGAAGAATTTTTTTTTTTTTTTTTTGAGACAGGGTATTGCTCTGTTGCCCAGGCTGGAGTGCAATGGCGCAATCTCAGCTCACTGCAACCTCCGCCTCCCGAGTTTAAGCGATTCTCCTGCCTCAGCCTCCTGAGTAGCTGGGGTTACAGGCGTGTGCCACCATGCCCAGCTAATTTTTGTAATTTTAATAGAGACGGGGTTTCACCATGTTGGTCAGGCTGGTCTCGAACTCGTGACCTCATGGTCCACCCTCCTCAGCCTCCCAAAGTGCTGGGATTACATGTGTGAGCCACCACGCCTGGCCAAGATCTCTTTTTTGGCTTTATCTTCCATGCCAAATCTCAAAACTCCAACCTGTGAGTTTCTTCCATTGCTAATTACTGCTCCCCATACTGTGACAGCTGTGTCTTTCCTGTTTGGTAGCTGATGAATCAATCAAAAGATGCTTTTGTAAAGTAGTGATTTGGGGGTTGCTTAAGCGCCTGATAGAATGTGTGACGCTGACAGGTTCCCTGGGGATGAGGACTGTGTTTACCACAGCATGTTCTCAGAGGGTGCCAAACAGGTGCCCCGCCCAAACCTACTCAGGATCACCATGCAACAAGTTGGGAAATGCCTACCCAGCCCTAGTTCTAGTTTCTATGGTAATGGTGGTTTGGGGGCCAATATTGCAACAATCCTATTTGCAGGTATCTGCAGCATGGCTTTTAATCCCCAGTGTTGGTTTTCTTTGTTCTCTTCCTGACAATCATTCCTGTTCAAGACTTATCTGATGCCTATTCTGTACCATCAAAACTCTGTTCTCTACACAGCAGACTGAGATCTCTGAGTACAGTATATTTCTGGTAAGGACTCAATATCTGCTAACAGTGTATTGAGCAATGCATCTGAAAAAAACACATGGGTTTAAAAGTGGGATTCCCCCAAATTCTCTGTAATTGAAGTCAACTATTGAGTTCCTACTAGGTGCTGAGCCCAGTTCTAGAGGCTGCTGGCAGGATGAAGAATGAAAAGAAAGTAAATATTAACAAATAACATCCAGACTTCAAGGACATCAGAGTGGAGTTGGGGAAATGGTCATGTTTACATCTCAGAATAATGCAAGAAAAATTAATAAGGGCTTATCTAGGTGTAATGAAAGCCTAGAGCCTTCATGAGGGAGAAATAAAGACATTCTGTTTATAGGATTAGGCAAGGAAATTACAGAGGTCTGGACAAACACCACAGAAGAACAGTTCTTGAGCTGGGCATTGCAGAATGAGATGGGCAAAGAATGAAGAAATGACACTTCCAGCTAAGAGAACAGCATAATCAAGGGAACAGAGTCTCCCAAAATGCATTTTGTACTAAAATGGTAGGGAAAAACCAAGAGTGGCAAGGACTTTGATTATATAGGGGAAGGTGATAGGGAATAGAGCTCATCTGTTGATCGTATCAGTCATTACAGCAACACCTGCCATTTACTGAGTACCGGTTGTCTTCTTGACTCCGCAGTAAATAACTCACTAATAAAAGCAAATCTCTGTTAAGATGTAGAAAGGACTTACCATGTCAGGCACTGTGTTAAGCACTTGATGTGCATGTACACTGCTAGCAAATAAGCTGTGTACGCTGTTGGAGATTTTTGTTTTCTCTGTTCTGCTTCTGAACAGATTTGTAATACATCGAAATATTCTTCAAGTAGTGCAGTAGGTGAACCCATGAACTTTCAAGACAGCTCCACACTTCACCAACTGTGTGACTCAGGACTAGTTACTCTCCCTTCTTGAAGCTCAGTTTCCTCATCTATAAAATGAGAGATGCGGTTAAATTAGTGCCTTCCCAAGGTGATTGAGAAAAGTAAATAAGAGACTACCTGAAAAGCACCTGGTATGGAGCCTGGCCATGGTAAACACTTACTAACTGCTAATTATTATTACCATTCCACCACCAGCAGTTTACTGAAGGCCAATGAAGCTATCCTGAGAACCTACTGGAAACTGAGAGATAACACTGCATTTCTTCGCCTGTTTTTTACCACCTGATGTGTTGATCCTTTTTTCAAATTATCAGCTAAAATGTTGAACTTGATGACTTCAAAAAAAAAGAACTTGATGACTTCAATATACTTCTCGCTTTGAAATACCCATTTTCCAATACCCCATGCAAATACCCCTCCTCCAGGAAGCCTTGCCAGTTCTCTTCCACCTACAAAGCTCTTCCTCTCTACTGAATGCTTAGCTGTTGCTCATCTTAAGCTGTTCACCATTATGTGATTGGGCCAAGGAGAAGAGTACCTCATCTACACCCTCTGAGCCCTCAGAGTACCTTGGGGCAGAGTAGCGGGTGTGGGATGGAGGTGAACATGATATCAGGGAGCTCTGGCAGGCACTGGCTCATCCTGCACCCATAAACACCCACCCAACCAGTTATCAGCCACTCTCCTATCTTTCATACCCATCTTCCTTCTCAGAGTTCCACATCAAGACTGAATTTTCACTCCTGAAGCCATTTTCTTTAGACAGGGTCTCATCTGTCACCCATGCTGGAGTACAATGACACAATCATGGCTCGCTACAGCCTCAGGTGACCCTTTCACCTCAATCTCCCTAGCAGCTGGGATTACAGGTGCATACCACTATGCCTGGCTAATTTTTTGCATTTTCAATAGATAGGGGCTTTTGACGTGTTGCCCAGGCTGGTCTCGAACTCCTGAGCTCAAGTTATCCCTCCCACTTTGGCCTCCCAAAGTGCTGGGATTACAGGCATAAGCCACCGTGGCTGGTCCCTGAGGCCACTTTCTTCTTGAAAATTGTATTTTTCTGATGAAAATATGCCATTATTCATCTTCCATTGTCTCTTGATTCACTATCGCTTATGTTTTAAGGTGTTTGGGGTTTAGGGCTTTTTTAAAAAGAATCGTCAAGTATTTAAATCAATCTCTCTCCTTTTTATTGATAGAGACTCAAGCCTACTGATTAACTTTTCAATCAAAGCTGCCTGCAACACACAAGGCAACTGCAATTGCAGCTTTGGCGACAACTGAAGTAGTCATTTAGCTGACTTCTTCTCTGTTTCTAGTTACCCCTCTGTGCTGAATCTGTACATCTGTGATTTCATAGCCTTCACAGAATCCTCTATATATGTTAGGATTATTACTCTCCACTTTTTCCATTTGAGAAAACGGAAGATCAGAGATGGTAACTAGCTTGTCAAAAGTCACACAGCCAATAAATGGCAGAGTTAAGGAACTAATCTGGCCACTGGGAGTCCACTCCCTTGGCCACTAGTCCACTGGGTTCATCACCTTCTCTTCTGTTTGCATTCACTGAGAACTCATTGAGGGCAGTGGTTTTGTCTCTTTTATAGTTGCCTAGCAGCCTGGCACCACGTAGGTGCTCAAAATGTTCAAATCAGTTGTTCTTTCTAGAAATAAGTGCCTAATCTGGGTCAGACCAGTTCTAGATCGGTGGGTGAGGGGTCTGAAGGGGGATAGAGCAGTAAATAAGGTAGCACAGGTCTCAGTCCTCATGAGGCTTAAGTTGCATTCAGTGGAGGGTTCTGCTTTAACTCTTGGTTTGCTCTGATAAACTCATTGTTTTGCGGACCTTTGCTTAATGCGGATTATCTGGTTTTCTGGGGATCAGAATCATAAATCTGACTACTCCTGTCCAGCCTGGGAGGTGCAAGTTGGTCTTGATCACTACCCCGGGCAGTTGCCTGCTGTGACCCCTGCTTCTTTTCTTCCAGAATGTATTAGGTTGATGCAAAAGTAATTGCAGTTTTTGCCATTGAAAGTAATGGCAAAACCTGCATTACTTTTGCACCTACTTAATAGAATACAAAGACACCCCAATCCACTTAGGGGATGGTAGAGAAAGAAACAAAGGAAGTAGCACCTTGGCAATGAAGCTGCAGAAAGGAGGGCTGGAGACGGGGAGTCTCCCTGCTGGAGAGTCTGCCTCTCCTTCTTTGCAGTTGAATTGAGGAGTGTTTTAAGCCTACTTTGTTTGCCATCAACATCAAAATGTCTTTCTTGATTGTAAACTTCTGGAAAGTGAGACAGAGAACATGTGTGGTTACGCAAATGGCCCTGTGATATCAGTTCGCTATTCCCACAGCAGATGGCTGGCTATCTATGGCCTGAATTCAATCATCCTTTTGAAATCTTTGCTAACTTGCTCATCCTTTCTGGGAGTCAGCTTTTCTATCAGTAAAATGAGAGCGTGTACTCCAGGCTCCTCCCAGAAGTAGCTGTATGGCTTTCTCCTGGGTCCCCTACCATGTGTTAGGATACTCTGTGATGCTTCAATGAAAGTAGCTGGTGCTGCAGAGATCTCCACTGGGAATGAGAAGCAAATCCTTAGGGAACTGTTGGTCTTCCACAAGCAGTGATACACACCCATGACTGGCACCCAGGCAAGTCTTGCCAAACCGCATCATGTTACCCGTTCATTTCAGGGCCAGGAGGCTTTTGTCAAGGAAGGTAAGGAAGAGCTTCTGACAATGATGGCCAAGTTCTCGTTGACTCAAGTTTCAATCTTCACACTGATTTCTATTCTCATTATTTAATTTCCTCATCAGACAGAATTAAATACCAAATACCATTCCCAGGTCTTCTAAAGTCCAATTGCCCAAATGCTTTGTTTCCAACTTACATAAAAGTTTAAATTTCCTCTTCCCTTGCTCAAATTTCTGCCAAAACAGTCATCAGCAATGAAATTTTTGAAGATAATTAGCATATCAGATGTCTGTAATAAGCTAATCATGTATTTCTTGGATTGTACTTCTCTGGTTAGCTGTTATTAATCACAAATATTATTCATGTCATTTGAAATATTCCTGTCGGCGGATGTTTTTATGCTTGAAGAATTCCAGCTAAAAGTCTTTAGCTACGGATGCAGACCTTTCCCCCCACTCCAGCCCCACCCAACCGTGAGAGGCAAGATTCAATCGTGTCTTGTTGAACAGGGTTAACCTTCAGGGGAAACAGCATTAAGGGAAGTAATTATCCATTCACACTGAGCTGGCTACAAATAAAGTGAGAAAATCACCTTCTCAGAACTCACATGAAAAACATAATGTAGTTAATATTAAATAAAGGGATTGGGTAACCTGGCCTCTTTTTACAGTGTGTGCTTATGTGTCCTTGATCAGGGGCTGTTTTGTTTATGATTAATGAATGACTCACCTTGGGCTGTGTTCCGTTCAATGCATACCTCATTATGAATTTGAAGAGGTCATTTCTTTCTTGGATTTAAAATAAGAATCTCTTTGTACATTCAGAAGGTTAAGAGTTTGATATTGGTGAAAAATTAGGGCAAAAAGAACTGGGGGGCATTTGCTTTGGGTTATTGCTCTTGTTGTTGCTGTTGTTGTTGTTCTCATTGTTGGCTTATAATGTTCAGAATTTGGAGAAAAATTCTAAGCCCGGGCTCTCATTTTAAAGTAGATCCTAAAATTATGTGGCTTAGGCTCAACTTATCTGTGGCAGTAGTACTGCCCTACAGTGCTGTGAATCAGAAGGGCTTGATGTCTCACCTCATAAGGGCTGTCCAGGCTGCTCCAGGAGGGGCTTGTGGAGGGGGATTCAAATGGCACAAACATAAATTAAAAGGAAACAAAATCTGAGGCCCCAGTATTCAGATAGGGCATATAGTCCAGCAGCCTCTCTTTTAATGTCTTCTTTTTTCTTTAAAGCTGTGTTTTCTGTTCATTACAGTTTAATTTCATGTATACTTAATGTCAGAATGAGTAGTAGATTGCAATGTAATTTACCAAACCCTACAAAACCCAATTTTGATGCAGAAGGTCATAACTGGGTTAAAAACTGTATGCCTATTTTTTTTTCCACAAGATCCCTGATGAATAAAACCATCTGATAAGAAAATATGTATCTCTTTATCATTTTATATATGTAAGTGCATGCACATGCACAAACATACACACCAAGTACACCCACAAACACATATATCAGAGGAAGATAGATGATAGGCAGATATCAATCTGCAAGTATAGATTTTGTTTTTTAATTAAGACAAGAGGGTTACTACCCAGAAGAGGGAACTTCTATGTTTGAGACACAGCCCCAAGGTGGTAGGAGGTGAACACTTTCAGAATGACCATCATTTCCACCTGTGCACACACAAACATGTGGTTTGACTACCGGTGGGCCCCACCACAACTCAGTTAATGATCTTTCCACAGGGGTATGTGTGTTCACTGTGCATCCAAATGAGGGCTTGTCACGCAGAAATAAAAGCACATGCACGAACAGGCCTTGGCAGTTGACTAAGGATACCCACTTCACGGTAGACATAGTTCATTAGTCACCTAGCCAACTTTTTTAAAAAGTCAAGTTATTTCTTTATGTGTGAGAGAAACTATGTCCTTTGATCATAGCCATTAAGATGGGATTAAAGAACAGCAAATCTCAGAGACCCAAGCATTACTCCTGGCTCTATCATTAACTGGCCATGTGACCTTGGGCAGGTCATTTTCCCTCACTGGGCATCTGGGGCTGTTTCTGTAAAAGGAAGGCTTTGGACTAGGTAGACCTTAATATTGTTCCTTAACATCAATGTTCTATGATTTTTTTCCTAGAAATTATGCCCTTCCCATCAATATTCTATGATTCTGTTAAAATACAAGAATAGCTGACACAACATAGGAAACACCTCCACCTCAAAATGTCGTCTTGGTGGATGTCTTGCTGTTTCACAAATTAAATGCAGAAGATCAATGTCTTTCTTGTCTTTCATCATAACCTCCATCTGCCTCTCAGGCCTATGAGCACCTACCACACACTAAGTACATTCAGGTTTTGTTGGTTACTCTCATGAAGTACTGTCATGGTAGAGTACCAGACAGGCCACTTCAATGACAACAAACAAATATAGTTTCTACAGCTAGAAATATAACTCTCTTTTATTTTCTAATTTCACCATGAAAATATGATAACTGGAATTGTGTGACTGCTAAGGAAAACACCAAGCATAATCTTTTCAGAGACTTTTTTTTTTTTTTTTTTTTTTTTTTGAGACAGGGTCTCTCTGTCACTCAGGCTGGAGTGCAGTGGTGCATTCATGGCTCACTACAGACTTGACCTTCTGGGCTGAAGCAATCATCCCACCTCAGCCTCCCAAATAGTTGGACTACAGGAACACACCACCGTGCCTGGCTAATTTTTGTATTTTTTTTTTTTGGAAAGCTGGGGTCTCACTGTGCTGTCCAGGCTGGTCTCAAACTCCTGAGCTCAAATGATCCACCCACCTCAGCCTCCCAAAGTGTTAAGATTACAGGTGCGAGCCACTGCACCCAGCTTAGACATTTTTTTCTTTATAGAAAGTAATACAATTTGGCAACTTCCAAAACAAAGTGAATGTTCAAGAAATGTAGCAAAGTTTCACAGGAAAGTTTCCTCAAATTACCACGAAACATTTTTTAAAAGATTCAGGACCCAAACAGTAATAATAAGTTTTTAAAAATGTATTACAAAATTAGAATTTGAATGGAGCAAAGATCTTTATTTTAAATCGGGGTGTCCAATATTTTGGCTCCCCTGGGCCATATTGGAAGAGGAAGAATTGTCCTGGGCCACACATAAAATACCCTAACACTACTGATAGCTGATGAACTAAACAAAAAAGGAAACATATTCCAAGAAAATCTCATAGCGTTTTAAGAAAATTTACAAATTTGTGTTGAGTTGCATTCAAAACCATCCTGGGCCACATGTGGCTCACAGGTCCCGAGTTGGACAAGCTTGTTTTAAATGATCACTCCACACTCAAAAAACGGCTCCCACCAGTTTGAGAAAATGGAAAAGCGACCAGAAAGTGGTGTGCAAATCAATGTTATTATATGTAACACTGATAGCCGTTATCTAGCTAGTTAAGCCAGCATGGAAACACTAAAACCCCAAACAAACAAACAGACGAACAAAAAACCCTCTTGATTTTACATTAAGACTTTGTGTGTGCTGTTCACTTTCATTATTACAAAATGGTTGCTGTAGCTCCAGAAGTCCCACCCAGTGACTTTTTCTTACATTTCATTGGCCACAGCTTCCTCCCTTGGAAAAAGGAGGTTGAACAGGGATTGGCTCAGCTATCCATCAGCATGTGCCACACTTATTCAGTATCACACTGGTAATGAATGACAAAGTCAACTGTCTAAAAATGCTTGGTGGTATTTCTTTCTTTCATTAACACCAGTGAGTTCCCTAATATGCTTGTTTCCTAGGAACCCCAAACTTGAGGGCCTGGGGCATTTTTCTTCTTACAGGGTTTACCTTACCTTTTATGGGGATTCAGATGTATGAGATGAATGTGACTACTCTGATCTTACCCGCTTTAATGAACAGAGGACCGAATCACTTCACTTGCTTTCTCCTGTACACCTCCCCTACCTCCTTCTTCCCAACTCAGAGCAAGACCTCCCCAAGCAATGTTATTTTATGTGAAGATGGCTGTGGAATATGATTTGCATTGCCTTTCCATCATGCGGGAGAAAAGACAGAACTCAACTGACACAATAAGATTAGAGTGAGGAGATGGGAGCCAAAAATTCCTTCATTTGGCCAGCACTGTGGTTCATGCCTGTAATCCCAGCACTTTGGGAGGCCGAGACGGGTGGATCATTTGAGGTCAGGAGTTCAAGACCAGCCTGGCCAACATGGTGAAACCCCATCTCTACTAAAAATACAAAAATTAGCCAGGCATGGTGACTAATTTCAGCGACTGGAGGCTGAGGCAGGAGAATCGCTTGAACCTGGGAAGTGGAGGTTGCAGTGAGCCGAGATCGCACCACTGGACTCCAGCCTGGGTGACAGAGTAAGACTCAGTCTCAAAAAAAAAAAAAATTCCTTCATTTGAACTGGTGAGTCTCCCTAGAGGATGCTTGTTGATTTATCCAGTCTGCATTTGTTTCTGCTTTTGTTAATAGAACTCACTTTTCTTTTGCACAAACATTCACTTTTCTTTTGCACTTTCCTTTTCTCAGTCCATGGAGTTCCTGGTGACTAATGCCATCCACAAGATCTGAAGGTGTTGTGTAACCTAGACCTGGCCATTCTCTCAGTGCATCCCCCTCTCCAGAGTGACCAACTCAGAGAGGTCATGTGCTTAAGGTGAGCCAAAGACAATTTTTCATAGATCTTTGCTGAAACGTTAGAGAAAAGGGCTCTCTCTCTGCCCTGGGAGTGCTAGGCTGGTATAACGTAATGTAACCTGAATCTATTGGTCATCATCACAATGGGAAAGCTCGGCCAATGATTGAACGTAGGAAAGCAGAGAGGGAAATGCACAAAGGAGAGAGAGAGAAAGAGAGAGAGAGAGAATTCAGATGATGCCACTTCAGCACCTGAATCCTACCTTTCTTGTCCAGTCTAATCAGTTGTGTATGCCAAAGAATTCCCTTTTTCAGACTAAACCCATTAATTTGAGTTACATTTCGGATCACTTGCAATTGAAATGGTCATCAGCAGATATCTAAAAATTGTAGTCATCCCTTACTCAGGTATTGCCCTTCATGGTTTACAAAGCCGTTGCAAACTTTTCTCTCATTCAATCTTCTCTGTGAACCTATGAGAAAGGTAATGTCTTCCCAGCATTCACAGATGAGGGCCTAGACCAGCTGAGGCCATGACGCATTCATTCTCTTCAATCTTGCAGTGGTTGTTGAGTGCTTGTCAATGTGCAAGGCTTTGTGCTAAGTGGTAGGGAGGTAGTGACCAAGTCAGAAGCCACTTCTGTCCCCCAGTCTAGTTGGAGAGTGGACAATACCCACTGGTTTGACAAATCACTGTCAAAGTTCACCTGTGTACATGCAAGAAAGGAGCAGGTCAGAAAGATGGAGAAGGACCATTCTCTGAAGACTTTGTAATTCAGTTGGAATCAAAAGGATGAGAAAGAGAATTCTAGGTAGAGGGAAGAGCAGTTGCCAAGACCCTGAGGCAGGAAGTATGGCATACTGAAGGAAATTGGAGAGGCCCAGTGTGGCTGGAGCACAGAGAACAAGGAGGTACCTGAGTAGACTGCGACAGAGGAAGACTAAGAACTGTGGTCTTCATCTTTATGCAAAGACATCGAGGCATGACTTTATCTGTATTATAAAGGTAACTCTCTTACTGTAACATAGAGAACAGACTGGAGCAGTAAGAGTGGATTCAGGAAAAAGTTAAATGTGCCTGGCATAGTTCATAGGACATAAACAATATTTCTATCAACTGAGCTTCATCACTTGTCCCAGATTATAGAGCCAATAAGGATCAGAGGCAGATGGGGATCTGCAGAGTGACCCGGAAACCATGATCGCAACCACCATGCAACACAGAATATGAACTAAAAGCACACTTCCTACAGTAGAATTATGAGATTATTCTTCGATTTTCAGTAACTTGACAGTTGGCATTTTCTAACCTTTCCACTGTGCTTCTTCCTCCTCCCTGACTTCCTTTTCTTTCTTTCTTTCTTTCTTTTTTTTTTTTTTTTAACTAATGGTTGCACAATTCTTTAATGAGATTCAGGCAAAAACCTACTTGCTATTTGTGTTGCAAAGTTCAAAAACTCCATATTGTGTCATCACTTTTGAAAAATGTATGACCTAGAACAGTTAGCAAATTCCAGAAACCTTTGAACTCCAGTTTGTTGAATATTGTAGTTTATGTTTTCTCTAAATTGTCCGGAACCATTTGTACCTTGGATTATTAATCTATAACCAAACACAGTTCTGGCGAGGCCAGCCTCCTTTCCCACTAACCAATCATGCCAGGAACATGAGTAAATCTATTATCTTTTCTTTGAATTCTGTCAATATATTTATTTCAGATCTTTATTCTGGCTTCTTTCTCCCTTTATATTTCATGGAAAAACTGTCCAGATAAGATCAGAATTGCTTTGCCATTTATCATCAGCAGCCAAGTCTGACTCAAAAGCCAAGTTCAAAAACATATTTTTTTCCACACTCAGATGCAAAACAGCCAGAAAAAAGAGTTGGCCACAGCTGTCTGCCTTTATATTTGAATATGTAAATGTATTATGATCTCTGACTGCCCCATTAGTGGATTCACCTTGTAAATTAATAGACATTCATGGAGACTGTAATATAGGCAAGCTACTGACAGATAATTTCAAGGAATCTAGATTAGTTCCTAGAAGGAAAGAGCCTAGTGTCTACAGAACAGGGCAGTACATTGAGTCAGTGCTCTCATGCCAGGCTCTGAGAGAGCTCTGTGAACCTCCCTTCCTAGCTTCAACTGTCCACTGTGGACAATGGTACATACCTCATAAGGGTTCAGTCTGTAATTATTCAATGAATATTTATTGAGCACCTACTATGTGCTGGCACTTTCATGGACACTGGGATAGTAAGCCATACTATTATAGAGCTGACATTCCCATAGGAGAAAGAGATGTGTGATAGATCAATGGGATTGGATTGAACAATGCCTATATGGCTGGCAAAGTATTGTTTCTGGGTGTGTCTGGGAGGCTGTTGCTAGAGGAGTTTGGCATTTGAGTCAGTGAAGAGGTAGACCCACCCTCAATGTGGGTGGGCACCATCCAATCAGCTGCCAGTGTAGCTAGACCAAAGCAGGCGGAGGAAGGTGGGATGTCCTTGCTTGCTGGGTCTTCTGGCTTCCTCTTCTTCCTGTGCTGGATGCTTGCTTCTGCTCCTCCTGCTCTTGGACATTAGACTCCAGATTCTTCGGCCTTTGGACTCTGGTACTTGCACCAGCGGTTTGCTGGGGACTCTCAGGCCTTTAGCCTCAGACTGAAGGCTGCATTGCTGGCTTCATTGGTTTTGATTCTCTTGGTCTTGGACCAAGCCACTACCAGCTTTTCTCTTTCCCCAGCTTTTAGACAGCTGATTATGTGACTTTGCCTTGTAATCATGTGAGCAAATTCTCCATAATAAATCCCCTTTTATATATACATAGATCCTATTTGTTCTGTCCCTCTGGAAAACCCTGACTAATACAAGACACCAAAAAAATGAACCAATCAGACAATTTTTCTTGGCGATAACTCTATGGTAAAAATGGGGAAAAAAATGAAGGAAAGAGAAATGAAGGGGCACTTCAGATGGATTTTAGATGGGACTTCACGTAGGTTCGCTCTCTGAAGAGTTGACATTTTAAGTCAGCCATCGAAGGGAAGAAAGAGCCAGCCATGGGGAGATCTTAGGGAATAGAAGGCCACATTGAAGGAACTGCCAAGTCTCATTTATGAAATGAAAAAGGCCACAGCATTGGAGCAGAGAGGATGGGTAAGAGGGGAGTGATAGGAGGTGATGGTGGAAAGGTAGGGAGGGACAAAATCACAGCTTTCAAGGCCATGTAAGGAATTGGGCTTTAGTCTAAGCATAATGGAAAATCACTAACAACCTTCAACCTGGGGATAAAAGGAACTGATTAGTGACAGTGAAGGGCTGCCTCCCAATTTCTCCTACTGAGAAATTTTCAATGAATGAAGATTTTCAACGTATAACTCATATGGTGTAGGTACCTAGAAGATAGTAGATCATGATCTGATGCTTCCAAATTATTGGAAACATGAACATGGGTTAGGAGTATCTACATGTTACCAAGAAGTGCAGGAATCCTTGGTGTTTGTGTAATTTGGAAGAAAGAATTCAACCAAGAGACACATAGCAATGGTTAAGTAGCAGAGTTTATTGAAGGAAGACAAAGTACATTCCTGGAGAGGAGTGGAAAAAGCTTTGGACTGTTCTGGCTGGAAAAATAGTATAATAGTAGCAGTGTTTTATTTAAAAAGACAGTACACCCTAAAAGACAAGGTGGAGCAGGCTGCTCAAAAGAATGAGCCACAGGCCACTGGAAAGAATGAGCCAACAGCAATCAGTGCTGTGGGCCTCTCTTTAGGAGAATCTTACATGATTATTCATGAAGGGGCACGAGGAGGTGTCACTTGCAACCATATTTTGGGAGGTCCCTTTGGGTGCGCGTGCTCTGTGATTATACATTGCTAGTACACATGTCTCATTAGCATGTAAAATCTCCACCCAGGGGTGTAGTTTTTACTATTATAATGAGCAAAAGGCTGCTCTAGGGCGAGTTTTTGGAGGAGTGTGCATGCTTATCAGCGGAGAAAATTCCTAGCATGGTTATCTGTGGCTAGGGCCTGATAAGTCCCCTCTAGAGCCAGAGGAGCCCAACCACAAGGCCAGAAGTAGCCAATGTAGCCACTGTCTTTTGCTGTCAGTAGGTGGGCATCATCTCCAGGACTTCTATTCCCAGGGGCTCCCTTCCCTGCTCATTTCTGGCTCTCTGCTTACTCTAACGTTAAGAGACCTTAAAAAATACCTGCATTCAAGATGGTGCAATAAATGCTCCTCAGATGTAGTAACCAATCCATGCTCAGCTTCTGCCAATAATAACTCCCCAAATGCAGTGGCTTATACAAGATCATAGTTTCTTCCTCCAAATGGTCCAGTGGCTTATGGTACCTCGATGACGTCAGGGACACAAACTCATTCTACTGTCTCTCAACCTGACATGCAGCTTCCTTCTTGATGGTTGAGATAGCTGCCATCCTAATTCTTCCTGCAACATCTACATTTCACTGAGAGAAAGGGGGAAAGGAATTTGAGGAAAGAGAGCACACTCTTTCCCTTTTAAAGTTGTGAGGAATAAGTTGCACACATCAGTTCTCATTTCCCATCAACCAGAACCTTGCTGCATAGCCACAACTAGCAGCAAAGGGAATTGGGAAATGCAGTTTTTGGCTGGGGAACAATGTGCCAAGATCAAACTTTTCTTATTATAAAAGGATATTGGAAGGATAAGTTTGATTCTTGCCATAGCTTCCAACCCAGTGCAAAAGTGGCTGTTAAGTTCCTTCAGCCTTTGGAGAACCAGCTTTGTTAAAAAAAAGTTCTCTTTCCAGGGGAAAAATGAGTAGAATACATAATAATAAATAATAAAAATAATTAACTAATTAATCTCAACATTACTATATATTGATCATGCTTTCCTACAAAATCCACAGCTCTGCGTTACATGAAAACAGCAGCTTGTTTCTTTAAATTAAAAAAACTGAACAAACAAGTCATTGTTCACCTGCCTCTCTTACAGCCTGCTCTTTGAGCTGTTTTCATAAAAGTGGAGAAAGATTTGTACTGTTTATTTATGTTTCCTCATCTGGTACTCTTCTTTGTGATTAGTGGCATGCAATTTTAAGTCAGATGTTTGGGATTCAGAGTGTTCTTCTGTATATGAAGCAAAATAATGATAAATAATTCATTCTTAAATGTGTACCTTTAAAATCATTAGCACCATTATAAACATGTTCCTGAAAATTTAACCCATGACCCACTTATTTTGTGATATTAGTATGTGTACAAAGATCATTTTCCTAATCCATTCAAAAAGTTTTGAGTTTTTACTATGTGTGTTCAGTGGATTGACAGTTGGAGGTTACTCTCTGCTTATTTTTGTATCTATAAGATACCAAGAAAATAAGAGTTTTAGCAATTAACCTGTAGTGCAGATGACCAAACAGGATACTAGAGGCCTACAGTTGCATAATCGAAATAGATTGAAGTAAAGAGATCAACATCTTGGCTGTGCTAATGGCTTTCTATATGAGCTTAAATCACTTCCATTCTCTAGTACTCAGGTTCCTCATCTGTAAAATGAGGGATGGGCCCAGCTTTGCACTGGTCAATGCCTGGCATGGAGTCGCCACTTCCACACTGCTTGCCCATGCAGACATCACTAATCAATCACAGCATTTTTTTATATTCTTCTAAGCTGAGACATAGTCTCAAATTCCTCTTAACACAATCTTCATTCTACCACAGTTGAATCAAAAGAAGATCTTTTTGTCATCCCCTGAATTCAATGGTTTCTAAGATCTCTTCAAACTTTAGCGTGTTAGAATCTGATAAAGTAGAAAACAGGGGAAAACAAGAAAGGAAAACTTAGGTTGAGTTAATACATCCACCTGATATGTGACGATTTGCAATTTGGAGTGTTGGCCTCAAATGCTGAACAATAAAGACTGCTGGCCTTTATTAATTAAAAAAGATGAAGCATAAATTTTGGAAAGAGTGATGTGCTATTTCCTCCACCTTAAAGCCAGAGGATGTAGAGAATATAAATGCAAATTACATGCAAGTATACTTTGGGGACCTTCCTATTTCTTAGAACCGAACTCAGCTTCTGGGGAAATAGAAGAGATGACTCCAAGTCTATATTTCCCAGGAGTTAACTGTAAAAGTTTTCAAGAACCTTATGAAAATTGCCACCTTCCATCATAAAATAAAACTGTTTTTTCAATGTTAGCAAGTGACAGGAGACTCTCTACATGAGGATGGAGGGTGAAGCTTTGCAGCTGGGACTCTTATACCTGAGCATTACTTTTTTCTGGTGGTTATTCCTGAGTGTTTCTGTAAACTCCACACTGGCCTGGGTTGAGGTGAGAGGGGATGCTACTGCCCACTGTTTCTGTCTCCTAGTTGTGGACAAACCCTTCCTGTAATTCCTCATAGCTCTAAGATGAGGTGGGAAAAATAAACACAGAGAGAGCCAGGGAATAAGGCTACCTGGCTTGTTCAGATTGGCAAATTCTCATTGTAAGCAGCTCCTCCTGGTTCCTTATCCCCTGGAAGTACCATTGACTACCTTGTCAGAGCTCCCTTCTACCACATAAGGATGCAAGATCAAGGCCAAAGATAGACTGGAGTTCCTGCTCCTGCTGACCCAAGATCTATCTCTCACATTCCTGTTGCTGTGGTTTGAATATGTGTGTCCCTCCAAAATTCATCTGTTGGAACATAAGCCCCAAGGTGATGGTATTGAGACAGCCAAGTATAAAGTGGTCCCAGGAGAACCTCTGACTGGCCTGCGCACTGGGAGTAGTGTGCACTGGGGTGGAGCCATGGAAGTTCATACCATTTGTAGGGGGCAGGAGCCTGGCCTCTCCTGTTTGGGGGTGGAAACTAGGATTCAATCTGAGAGGCAGTAAGCCCACTAGCAGGACTCTGGTTTTGCTGAGAGTCCTCATTTCCCATTTTTTTTCCTTTTCACCCAATGCACCCTGCCCTTCTCAAACCTCAAAGTGTCTATGAGCCTAATTTTTCATGGTCATGGGACTAGGAACCCATTTTTAGCTAAACTAAGGAGAAAGTCCTACAAAAGTATTAAGGAGTGGGGCCTTTTGGGAAATGATAAAGTCATGAAGGTTTCACTCTCATGTTGGGATTAATGTTCTCATAAAAGAAGCTTCAAAGAGCCTCCTGGCCGTTCTGTCCCTTCTACCTTGTAAAGACACAATGTTTGTCCCCTCCAAAGGGTGCAGCAACCGGGTGCCATCATGGAAGCAGAGAGAGAGCCTTTACCAGACATCGAATCTGCTGGCACCTTAATCTTGAACCTCCTAGCCTCCAGAACTGTAGGCAATAGGTTTCTATTATTTATGCATTACCCAGCCTAAGGTATTTTGTTATAGCAACAGAGACAGGCTAAGACATCTGTTTTCTGCTTCCTCTCCCCAGATGAGTGCAGTGAAGAATGCTCACCTCTTGCAGGAAGCCTACACATACCCACAGGGTCTATATACCCCATAAAACCCATATATTTAAGACAGGTCAAGGCTTTCTTAAATAACAAGAGTCACTATGTGTTACAAGCTGCATTTACAAAAGCTGTAGTTAGGACTGTGCTTGTCAAAGGTTAGTGTGAATGAGAATCACCTGAGGATCTAGATAAAATGCAGATTCTGATTCAGTGGGTCTGGGGTGGGGCCTGCTATTCTGCATTTTTAATGAAGAAGATCAAGCTATGAAACCACAAAATATGCTATTTTGGCATAAGAATCTTTTAGCGCTGAAGGCATTTTAGATCCGAAATCCCTTATCTGTATAAAAGCAAAGCCTTTCCCAAAAAACTTAATTGTCATAAGTCCCTCCCTTAGGAGTAATTCTAATATTCTTTTCTTGGAGAGGAAAAGCTGGCACCACACCCAAACAGACATTGCCACAAGACTGTCATATCTTCCGTTTATTCTCCTTAGGGTCTATTTATCTTTCCAAAAAGTCACTTGCTTTTCCATAAATGCCCCTTCTCCCTTCTCCCTTGACCTGCTAATTTAGGTATACAGACCTCCAAATTCTAACCACTCCTTTGAGTTTCTCATCACTGAGTTCTCCCAGGTGTATGTTCTGCACATGTCAATAACATTTGTATATTTTCTAGGCCAGGCCTGGTGGCTTATGCCTATAATCATAGCACTTTGAGAGGCTAAGGCAGGTGGATTGCTTGAGGCCAGGAATTGGAGAACAGCCTCAGCAATATTGTGAATCCCTATCTCTACAAAAAATACAAAAATCAGCCAGGCATGGTGGTGTCTGCCTGTACTGTAGTCCCAGCTACTCCAGAGGCTAAGGTGGGAAGATCACCTGAGCCCAAGAGGTTGAGGCTGCAGTTAGCCATTGAAGCAGGATATTTCCCTGACACCTTCACAAGACTTGTGATGGGGTGCCTCATTTACTCAGCCCACTGCTGTCAACTCCTTGCGGGAAGGAGCACTTGAGCAAACTAGGTGGGAACTGGCACCAGCCAGATCAAACTCCACTCAGACCTGTGTATTCCACCCTTCATGGGAGGAAGTGTGCAGGTGAGCAGGTGCAGGAGATGGAGTGAGCACTTTTGGATGCCAGCAGGAGGGAATACCGTGCATGGCCCATGGCAGCATCCATGTGGGGTTCCTGTGACCCCTGAAGCCCCAGAGAGTATGTTACAGTGCTCTTTTTAGCTTTGCCATCTACGGACAGCTTCAGTGTTAACAGCTTGGTGGGCCCACGGCTGCTCTCCACCAGTGAGGGCAAAGGGCTAGTATGGCAGCCTTTTGTATCCACACTTGTGGCTCCTGAGCTCTAGTCCAGCGTCCAGGAAAAATGAGGTCTCATGAACGAATTGAAGGATGGTAAATGTGAGGGATTTTATTGCTGAGGAAAGTGGCTCTTAGTGGGAAGGAGAGCTGAAAAGAGGATGAGGGGTGGTAGGTAATCTTCCCCTGAAGTCCAGCCATCTCCAGTTGGATTCTTCTGCAATGTTACACCATCAAGCTGTCCCTCTGAAGTCAAGCCGCTTCTCTCCAATGGCCAGCCATAGTCTCTGACATCCAGCTGCTTCTCCTCTCTGCTGGCTCAGGCTGGGGTCTTTATAGGCACAGGATGGGGCAGAGTAGGGCCATGTGTGGCTTAGGAAAAGGCAACATTTAAGCGGGAAAACAGGGATATAAGTTCTCACTGTGGGCCTCAGTCTCAGGCCTTTGGCTCAAAGGTGGGGCTTCAGCGGGGACCTGCCCCTGTCTGCCCAGAATTTCTCTGCCTCCTCTCCCTATCACCATGATTGTCCTACTGCACCCCAGCCTGGGTGACAGAGTGAGACCCTGTCTCAAAATAAATAAATAAATACATAAATAGCAATTAAAATTAAATTAAATTAAGCAAAATGTGTGTATTTTCTCTTGTATATTATCTGTCTGTTGTTGTTTAATTCACAGGCCCCCAGTAATTGAACCTAAGAGTGTAGGGGGCAAATTTGTCCTCCCCTACACTAACAAGCTCCTAGGTGATCCTGATACTTCTTATCCAAGAATCACACTTTGAGAAGCTATAACATGTACCCTGATGTGGATCAGGTTATCCAAGGAATAAGGAGCTGCCTGGGTAACTCCTCACTCTCCCACATTTGGTGCCTAGAAAGACCCAGGACCAAGGAAAGAAAGAGCCCACAGAAGTCTATTGTGCAGAAAAGTCCCACACCAGTCTCAAGGTACAAAGAGCTAATATAGGAGGCCAAAACTAAGGAACCAATCACTGGAGCCACTCTCAAAAAGCAAGTGCAAAACCCCAGTTCATTACTCTAGAGGGTGACAGACTGGTGAAGTGTTTTGGAAACATGTTAGATGCCAAAATAAGGATGTTTAGCCTGGAGAGGAGAAGGTTAGTGTGTTGGGTTGCCAAATTTAGCAAATAAAAATATGGGACACTCAGTTAAATTTGAATTTCAGATAAACAATGAATACTTTTAGTATAAATATGTTTTGTGCAACATTTGGAATATACTTACACTAAAATGTTGGATTTTTTTTTTTTTTTTTTTTTTTTGAGACAGAGTTGCTCTGTCGCCCAGACTAGAGTGCAGTGGTGCAATCTTGGTTCACTGCAACCTCCGCCTCCTGGGTTCAAGTGATTATCCTTCCTCAGCCTCCCTAGTAGCTGGGAATATGGGCACACATTGCCACACCCAGCTAATTTTTGTATTTTTAGCAGAGATGGGGTTTGATCATGTTGGTAATTCTGGTCTTCAACTCCTGACCTCAGGTGATCCACCCACCTCTGCCTCCCAAAGTGCTAGGATTACAGGTGTGAGCCACTACGCCCAGCCAGATTTTTTTTTAATCTGAAATTCAAATTTAACTGGATGCCCTATATTTTATCAGGCAACCCTACTTATGTGGGATGTGGGATACCTTCAACTCCTTGAAGGATTGGCATGAAGCAGTCCTCAACTGGGTACAGTGATCAACTGGGAAGCTTTAGAAACAATACTGGGGCCTGGGTCCCACCTGCAGAAATTGTGATAGAAGTGGTCTGGGTTTCACTCTGTCACTGGGGTGTTCAGAAACTCTGCAGGTAATTTGCAGGTTCAACCAAGGTTGATGACTACTGTATTCAACTGACTTAATTCAGAGTTGCATGGTAGTGTTTGAGTCATTGAGGAGCCACTAGAGACAGGGAAAATTTGGGTCTTCATGTGAACTGTCAAACAAGAAAAGTCAGCTTCACTCAAGAGGTAATGTGTCTCCTGTCTGAAGTGTGTTAAGTAGTAGCTTGATGATTTCTTAAAGGGTTTTTTTGTTTTTTTGTTTTTTTTTGTTTTTTTGCTGTGGGAACTCAAGATTAGAGCAGGGTAGGGAGGTGACTGTTGGAAGGGTGGGGAAGGATTGAAGAGAAGGGTAGGATGAAGTGATTACCATGACATTTCCATCTCTGAAATCCCAGGACTGGTTTAGTGACTACATTAAAAAATAAATGAGTCATAGAATGATACACAAAGATAAGCAAAAGAAAAACAAATGAGTGCATGCAAAAGAAAAAGGGACATTTGTGTAAGGCCTGTAGTCTAGTTAATTGTACTATGCCGACACATTTTCTGGTTTTGGTAATGCACACTAATTACCTGAGATGTCATCTTTAGGGGAAGCTGAGTAATGGGTACACAGGACCTCGCTGTACCATGTTGGTAAGCCTACAGCTATTTCAAGGTAAAAAGCTTAAAATAAATTAATTCATCACATCGCATTGAACCATTGCTTTTCCAGGAGGCCTGAGCAATGGATGATAGCAGGATTGGTCTAACAGTGGGCAAGAGCTTCCCACTGGGGAGGTGTGGAATCTGTGTGTATTCCTCTCACTCACCGCCCAAGTGGGGACAGCCTCTTCTCAAGGATTCTCCTGGTATCCAGGCAGATGGGGGAACCGCAGCCCTTCCTGAGTGTATGTTTACAAACAGAAACAGGGCCGGTTGGCCGGACTGAAAATAAAGCAACCGGAGCTTTTGAAGCTGTCCGAGTTCCTATCCTAGAAGGGGGAATAAATCACCATGTTCCAGATTTAATTAGCAATACAATGAACTAATAATAAAATGAAGACCAATCCTGAGTCAAGATGAGGTAACGGCAGTGGACTGCAGTGACTCTGTTTGTGGGTGTGGAGCATGCGTGTGCGTGTGTGTGTGTGTGTATGTGTGTATTTTTAGATAGTGACTTATTCTGCATGTGGTAATTAGGGCCCCAAGGGGGATGCGAATCTTTTTTCCAAGGTTGGCAAGTGGAGGGAGGAGGCAGCTAAAATTCCCACACATCTGGGGCAAACAGATCCTGCACTCCAATTTCCTGTCGGCGCCACTGGTTTCTTGCGGAATTACTTGCTAAGTAAATGACTGTTATAAGACTATGAAGATTCGGTCAATCAAATTAACCCCTTTTGTCCATTGCCTCCCTCCCCCCGCCCCCACCCCAACGGTTCCCTTCATTTGCCTAAACTCGGCGGCTTTTGAAAATGTGTTCAAGCTTGAAGGCCCAGCCTTCCTCACATTGGCCAAGTGTAACCTGAGAGAGAACCCGGAGGCCCCCAATTGTTTTGCTAATCAAGATTATTGCTCCATTGAGATGTGGACGCACAGCCTGGCTGACAAAATTTGTCAGTTTCCCATGAAATAGTTCTGTCAGTTTAGCCCGGGTGCTGGCAACTATTAACATATAAATGAAGTTTCTCTCTGCTCGGCCCCCACCTTCCCTACCCCTCAGCCACCCATCCTAATGGAGGCAGAAAATATAAACACCGCCCCCCCCACCCCCAGCTCCCAAACTCTCTGTGTGCTTAAATCAAACCAGCTTCTTTTCTCCGGTGCCTGGAAATCCTGTGGGCCGTGGGGGCTCCAGGGGGGCTGGGAGGAGCTCATTTGCACAAAACTGCTTTTAAGACATGAAACTGCCAGGCCCGAGTCCCCTGCTGACAGCAACAGGCGACTGGCTGGGCCTGCTAGGGGACAAATGGCCGTCTGAATGCCAGGGCAGACCTCCAAGGCAGCCTTCCGGGACAAAGTGGCAACGTGGAACACGGGGTTTGAAAGAGTTATCTGGGCCCAGGGGTCAGACGCCCGCGATCTCTTGCTAGTTTGACCTGCCGGATGGCAGGATTGGGAACAGGTGGGAGCCACTAGGAATGGCCAATCGCTGGCTTTTCTCACCCTGGATTCTGGTACAAATGTGGGGCTGGCTGGGCTATGGCCTGGGGTGAGCTCACCTGTCTTCACCTTAAAATGACGACTTCCTTTGCCACAGCCTGGCTTGGGCTCTTAGCTGAGCTAAAAGAAGAAAGGAGATCAAATTCTATCTTCTTGTTTCTCCTAGGATAGAGTTAGGGCTAAAAGTATTTGATATATTATATTGTATTTATATTACTCATATAATAATATATGTGTATATGTATATAACCTGTCAAGCACTCGGGTAAAAATAAATTCACAATGCCAAAATGACATACATTACAGAAATAATCTCATTTTGGCACCGTAAATTCATTTTTACCGGAGTGCTTGATACATATACACACACACATATATGTATATACACACATATACATATTATATATACACATATATGTATACATATAAAATCTCAAGCACTGTGGTAAAGGTAAATTAATATATGAATTTTATGTGTGTGTGTATGTGTGTGTGTGTGAGAATGTGCAGGTCAACACAAGTGAACAATATTAGCTATCTGGTGCTAAATTAGTTATCTGAAAGGAAAGTTCTGCCAGGAGCCTAGTGTGGTCAGAGAGGCACTCAAGATGATTCTGGTAATTGGTTCAATGGGCTTTGCAAGGTGGAGACTTCTGCCAGGGATCCTTCAATCATGTTTTGTTTCAGCTATGTGGTAAATTGATGCTTTCGTGGCCCCCAGAGACAGAGCCATGAATGAGCCTCCCCACCCCCACCTCTGAATTGCTTCTCTTTTCCAATCTTGTGTCTCTTGTAGCCTGATAGGAAAAGACACCTGGGGTAAAGGATCCCCCAAGGACTTCCCAGTCAGAAAAGCCTCGGTTGAAATGTTTTCCTGAAGTCAGGGCATCTAGCTCTTAGCCAGACTCTTCAGATTTGGTCTTGGAATCAAAGATTATTTTTAGTTTATTTGATGTGACTTTGAAATTTTCATCCTGAGAATGCAGAGGAATAATCTCCAGGTGTTTTCACCATGAAATTTGTAGAAATTAGCCTTTCAGTAAATACAATTTAATGGTTAAGAGCTGTGGAATCAGACTGTCTGGATTCCTAGCTGTGTGACGTTGGGCACTTATTTAACATCCCTGTGCCTTACTTTCTTCCTCGATAAAATAAGCAAAGGAGAGTGACCTTATTATTTTTAAGGGAAGAGGAATACACTGTATTATGTTTATAAAGTGCTTAGATAGTGTCTGCATTTAGTAAGTGCTTTGTGTTTGTCAAATAACACAGTAGGAAGAATTCAGTGTCATTTCTTTTATTCGATGATTTAGTTGATCATCACTTTATTTATGAACAGCAAGGAAGTTTTCATTTCTGGGTAGTGATCCAAGTTTATTTTTAAAATAAATATATTTAAGTTAAATATAAAGTCAATTTCAAGAAAGATACTAAATGAATTATTGTGTGGGGGACTGTGAGTATGGTAAAACATAAAGATGGTAGTTAAATGCCTGAAGTTTGGAAAACACTGTTATATACATGATTAGATTTGGGGAGAAATCTCAGGTGTGTATTCCAAAGAACTGAGGAATGCAATGTCGTTCTTTAATTCTCTCTTAGCATTGTCCCATACTTTGAATTTTTATGTGAGACTTGGGATTAGGCTTTGTTATGTGACTGAATTGTATCCCCACAGCCACCACCAAAATTCATTGTGTTGAAGCCCTAATCCCCAATATAACTGCATATGGAGAAAGGGCCTTTAAGGAGATAATTAAGGTCAAATGAGGTCATCAGGGTAGAGCTCTGATCCAGTAGGACTGCTGTCCTTATAAGAAAAAGGAGAAAAATACCAGGAATTGAGCACACAGGGACTAGGCTATTCTAGGCAGCCATCTGCAACCCAAGAAGAGAGGCTTCAGGAGAAATCAACCCTGCAGACAGCTTGATCTTGGACTTCCAGCCCACAGAACTATGGGAAAATAAATTTCTGTGGTTTAATTCACCCAGAATGTGGTATTTTGTTATGGCAGACCTAGCAGAATAATACAGGCTTATATGGGCCAAAGGAAGAGATTTTGTCCGAGAGTTCTTTCTCTCTATAATTAGGAGTAATTTAAACTAAACAAAAACAAAACAAATGATTGTGTGTCAGAAATAACCACACAATTGCCAATCCTCTTCAATGAACTAAATGTTTGTCCCCCTCCCTCATTCATATGTTGAAACCCTAATCTCAACGTGATCGCATTTAAAAGTAATTAGAGGGATAATTAAATCATGAGAGGTAATTAGGTCATAAGGGTGGAGCCCACATGAATGGAATTAGTGCCCTTCTAAGAGGAGACTGGAGAGCTGCTAACTCTCTTTTCTCTATGTGTGGAAACTAGGAGAAGTTGACTGTCTGCAACCTGGAAGCAAGCCCTCACCAGAAGCTGACCATGCTTGCACCCTGGTCTCAAACTTCCAGCCTCCAAAACGGTGAGAATAAATATCTGTTGTTTGAAAGCCACCCAGAGTACCATAGTACTCTGTTACAGCAGCTCAAACTGACTGAGACCCTCTTTAACAATGACAATAAAACTAAGAATGGCTAAAATGTACTGAGTGCTGACTAGATTGGACACCGGCAGTGCCACACACACCACATAAATGATGTCACCTGATTGTCAAAACAGATCTAGGGAGGAAAATTCTAGAGACATGAAAACTGCAGCTTGGTTCTCAGGAAGGAAGTGCAGAAGTCGTCAGGTCTTTCTGCCCTTAAAATCAGAGCTCTCAACCCCCATGGCATTCTGCTGGCAAAATTCTCTAAACTAAAGAGGCTTCATGAGAGATGCTTAGCAGGAGCCAGGAGAGCAGCCTAATCCCACAGGGAGGACATGCAAGCCTGCTGGAAGGCTGAGGGGTTCAGGGAAGGCTGCCTCGGCCCTCCTTCGGGCCACACGTTCCCGACCTGGATTATTTCCTAAAATGGTTTCATTTTACAAATGAGCATGAGGCTCCACTGGAAGCAGCCAACATTGGCAGAGATTAAATAATTAGCATTTCAAAGTGTTCATTTTCATTTTCCTCTTTGCCAGGGTGAGAACCACTACAGGACAAAAATGAGCTCCTTTTTTCCAGTCTCAGCCCAGGAGGGATCTTCACAGAGAAAGCAAGCCCAGCCCAGCCCCACAGCTGGCTCCCTGGTGCCCATTCTGAAAGGCTGGACCCATCCTGACCCGTCCCTGCCCCAAGGACTGCCTGGTGAGGGATGGCTTACCAACGCTGTGACTCAGTCCTTCCAACATGCCCAACAGGTCAATTCTGGGATATTCCTTACAGGAATTAATGAGAGCACATTGCCGGTAATGTTGGCATTAGTAGATTATGTTTAAATTTAAAAATTCCTTTTATGGGGTTTAAGAATAGAGACAAGACACCCATGCAATAAAGAAACGAGGAGACTTTGCCTGGTCTAATGGAGAAGCTGGAGCTGCATTGTTGGGTACAGTGGCCAGTGGCTACACCTGGCTTTTGAGCCCTTGCACAGTGGCAAGGACATATTAAGATGTGCCCTAGGTGCAAGATACACACATGATTTCAAAGACTGAGTATGAAAAAAGAAGAAAAAATGTCTCATTAATATTTTTATATTGGTTGCATGTGGAAGTGATAACATTTTGGATATACAGTTGACCTTTGAACAGTATGGGTTTGAACTGCACAGGTCTGCTTATAAGTGAAATTTCTTCTGCCTCTGCCACCCCTGAGACAGCAAGACCAACCCTCCACTTCCTCCTCCTCCTCCTCAACCTGCTCAACATGAAGATGATGAAGATCAAGACCTTCATGATGATCTACTTCCACTTAATGAATAGTAAATATATTTTCTCTTCCTTGTGATTTTCTTAATAACATTTTCTTTCCTCTAGCTTATTTTGTTGTAAGGATACAGTGGTATATAATATTTATAACATACAAAATATGTGTTAACCAACTCTGCTATCAGTAAGGCTTCTGATCAACAGTATGCTAACATTTTTGGACAGTAGTTAAGTTTGGGCAGAGTCAAAAGTTATAGGCAGATTCTTAACTGTGTGGGGTATTGGCATCCCTAATCTCTGCACTGTTCAAGGGTAAACTGCATTAGCTGAAATAAAGCATATTCTTAAAATGAACTCCACCTGTTTCTTTCTGCTTTTGTAAATGTAGGTACTCTAAAGGCCTTTCCCATTTCTCTAAATCTTTCTCCCTCATTCATCACCTTATTTTACTTGTCACCATCTGAAATCCTGTTCTTCATGTATCTGTTTGCTCTTAGGTTTCTGTTTCTCCTTCTGAAATATAAGGTCCCTGAAAGCAGGGGCTCTGTCTGCCTATCTAACTGGCTGCTTTACTTCCAGTATGCAGGGCCAGGCACAAGTTATACACTCAATAAGAGTTTTTTAGATTGCATGAAGGAGGGAAAGGAGCTTAGGTAGAAGTTCCTATTCTAAAGCACCTCTGGGCACCAAGCAGAATGGACCATTTTATTGCTTGCGCTTGAGGCCACCATATGCAAAAACCTTTCACTGACCCTATGGCATTTTAGGGCACTTATATGATTACCTGTCAATCTCCTTCTACTGGACACTAAGCTCCTTGATAGCAAGAATCTTATTATAGTTACTTTTTTATTCCCAGGCACATAGGAAGTATCCAGTAAATGTCTAATAAATAAAGCAACCATTGAAACTTTACCATAGAAGTCTAAAATGATGTAACTTTCTCAATAAGAGAGCATTCTAGCCTCAGTTAAGTAATGTTGGTTTTCTTTCTCCCCTCTCTGTCTGATCATCTTAATGGTCCTTCTTTTCATGACAAGAAAACAGCTGAATTTCACCAGTAAGATACGGGTTTGGCGTGCCAGCTGGATGTGATAACACAATAACCCAAATTACTGTTTATATGGTGCTTTATATTTGGCTAGGTGCTTTCATGTACTCTATCATGTCATTTGGCCCTCAAAACTACTTTGTGAAGTGGGAGGAGCAGAGATTAGAATTGCAATTTACAAATGAAGAAATAGGATTACAGACATTGCCCAGAGGCACTGGGAGAGCTAAACTCTAAGCCCAGGGCCTTAGATTCCTCCTTCAGTGTTTTTTCTGGGTTCTTCTGACTAGAATCCAATAGACCACTCACTCTCTAACAAGCGTAAGGCAGCAAAGTTTCTTCCTCTTAGCCCACCTCTGCCCAAAAGGCTTCAATGACTTCCCGTGATTTGTAAGATACAATCCAAACTACTTCTCCCAGCAAGGAAAGTTTTCTGCAGTCTTATCTTTCTAGTCTTATTTTTGGATAGTAATCCCTTCCAACTCAGAGTCATGCACCCAGGTACATATAAACCTTCAGATATCAGCTTTCTTGGGCATGCCTTGGACTTCCACACCAGCAGTCATTACAGCAAATAAAGAATTTAATAAACACAGAGCTAGCTTAGCAGTAAACAGGAGTTTATTACTCAAATCAGTCTCCCCAGTAGCTCAGAGGCTAGGGTTTTTAAGGATAATTTGGCACGCAGGGGGATGCTGATTGGTTGGGGATGAAATTGCAGAGGTGTGGAAAATGGTCCTCCTGCGCTGAGTCTGCCTCTGGTTGGGGACCACAAGACTGGTTGAGTCATGAGTCAAGGTCCAGGTGGAGTTGGTTACGAGAACACAAAAGTCTGCAAAACACCTCAAAAGACCAATATCAGATTCTACAATAGTGATGTTATCTATAGGAGCAACTGGGGAGGTCAGAAGCCTCGTGACCCTGGCCACATGACCCCTAAGCCCCAAGGAATTATAGAAAAGCAAACCAGGGGCTAATATCTGGTTATCATTTAACTATGCCTATATTTTTAGCAGAATTTAGGCTCCTCCCATAATCCTAATCTCATGGCCTTCTTTAGTTTTACAAAGATAACTTCTGTCCCTGAGCAAGGAGGGGGTTAGTTTTAGGGAGGGACTGTTATCACCCCTGCTTCAAAGTTAAACTATAAACTAAATTTCTCCCATGGTATGCCCAGGAACAAGTGAGGACAGCCAACCTGTGAGGCTAGAAGCAAGGTAGACTCAGCCATGCTCGACTTCTCTCATGTCATAATCTTTGCAAAGGCAGTTTCAGTGCCTCATTGATACTTTGATGGTCCATCTCCAAATCATCTGCTCACCATCTCACTTACAGGCATTTATTTTATCTGTAGTGAGCATTTGTGGTGATATATGCTAGTAGCACTACATGTATTCACATCTCTAAGGAGGAGCTTCCAATTTCCTACAAGACCCCAGTCACTGTCAAGGCTGCATAATTCAGGAGTGGATACTTCACTTAAGTGTATCCATTCACAATGTTTGAACAGGAAAAGAGTCTCTGTAACAGCTGCCTCAGGAAACGTGACAATGAAGAGCCAAAGTCAGTGAATGAGGAAGAAGCCACAGAAAGGTATAAGGGATGGAAATGCCTCGTTAGTTTCAAATCTGTGGCTCCAGCAGTTTTTGCAGCAAAGCTGCTGAGCTGTGCTTCCAGAGTGTATTAAATAAGACACAGGCTTGGCTATCATAACATACAAGTCCTAGAGCTCTGACCAACTAGTGGATTGGTTCCCCTTCAAATAAGTGTTCTTCCTGGTCCAATCAGCTGTGGTAGGAGCATCTGGTATGTGGGCTGTGTTTATGTTAAAGAAGTGTAGGATGGTTCCTTGGTACCTGTCTGTTTCTAGGGCTGGTGTGTGCAGTGCATCTTAGCTTTGAATGCCAAAGCCTCTCTGTACTCTATGTTCTACTTGGGTTCAAATCTCAGCTCCACTGCTGTCTAACTGCACGATGCTGAGAAAGTTACTTAGCCCTTCTGCGTCTCAGTCTTCTCCTCTTTGAAGCCAAGATAGTAATAATTGCCACATTGGATTATTGAGAGAATAAGTAAGATAACGCATGGAGCATGTTTAGAACAGTGTCTAATGCACAATCAGCTCTCAATACACATTCGATAGTGATTACTATCACCACTCCCTCAGCCATGGCTCTTTTGTGCTGAAGTTGCTCAGCAGAGGTCACCTGCCTTGCTTTTTCATTTTGTAAGCATAACAGTCTCCCTGTGAGAACTCTTCTTGGGATCTCGCTTCTCTTTTTGAAAAACCCTCTTTGCACTCTGCAGGGTGCTGCGTTTATAAGTCCTCTGTATATATTCTTTACCTAATCATTCCCATTGTCAGGAATCTTTCAATGGCAAGTATCATAATACAGGATTCGAATTTGCTTGATCAATAAAAACATTTTCTGGCTTTGTAACAAAGAGTCCATATTTGAGACTGGGTTCATGTGAGATTTGATTTTCCAGCTCAATCTCAGCTTCAAGAACTTAGTTTCTGTTTTTTCTATTCTACTTTCTTGGGTGTCAGTTTAATCCTAAGGATGGTGGGAAAGAAAAAAAATTATTGCAAAACTAGTTAAAGGAGTAAAGAAGACTTTATTCACGAGTATTGCAGTAGTGGGGAGAGATCAGGCTCAAATTTGAGTACAACAAGGACAAGTGGGGATTTATAGCCAAGGAACAGGATGAGGGTGTCAGTGGATTGGAAATTACTAAGAGGAGAGACATCAGGGGTAGGGGATTCTTGCTAAACTGGCCTAACAAGATTCTTGCTAATTGCAGGAAAGTGAGGGTTGAGAAACTTGATATCAAGTGTGATGCCATATCAAGGGTGGGAAGTAATTTAGCAGGATTCTTACCAAAACTCGGCTGGGCAGGCCAAAGACAAGCCAGGGGTCAAGGTCAAGGCCTAGGTGAAAAGAGAGCTCAGAGGAGCTTGACTAAAATTGGGTCACAGGGAGTCTTTGTAAGTGGCTCCTCTTGTGGTTTAAAATGGCTGCTGGCACCTCCTTAGTCCATGCGTTCTTTAATCAAAGCCAGCAGCAAAACCAGGAATAAGTTTGTCCTTAATTCCCAGGAAAAAGTCCAAAGAATCACTTATATCAGATGAGCTTATTCACGTGTGACCCTCTAGACCAGGAGGTTGGCTGTGCTGGTTTGTTTAGCATTGTCACTTGATCCACTCCTACAGCCAGGAAAGGAAGTGATAGCATCTAAGTTGTGAAGCTCCCAAACAAAACTTGGGCCCAGGCTCATCCCTAAATATGTGGGGATCCCAGGAAAGACTACAAATAGAAGCCCACCCTCCATATGTATGAAGATTTTTAAGTTATCAATCAAGCTAACAAACAGTTTAATAAAATATGTTCTACCTGGCCTGGGTTGCCAGATTAAAAAGACTTCCTAAATTTTTAGTTACTTAATCTGGCAACCCCACTTCTACCTTGAAAAATGCCTTCATAGTTACAACACATTGAAGAATAAAGGTGAAGCTGCCTGTGAGTCCCTCTGATGTCACCCAGGAGAGCACAAAGAGAAGCAGGGAAGGGGTTCTCCTTGCTCGTGGGAATAATATTTTGTTATGCCAAAACCTACCACATCCTTCCTATCTGGGAAGAAGATGTGTGTAATTTGTCTTTCATGTTACCTAAAAGCTTCCATCGCTGAGTTCTTCCTGCTCTCCACAGCACTGTCTTTCTCTGACTTCAACAGTGGGACACGCTCAGATCTTCCTGGCATTCAGGCCCATCTGCATGTTGTTTTGAGAAAACATGACTGGAGAGGTGGAGAAGCATTTCCCTGGGGCCTGAACTGTATTAGCCACAGAAGCAGACTAAGTCATGCTGTGCCAGGGCTAAGCACCAGATCCACATGATAGAGGCAGCTATGTATTCTGTCATAAGTGTATTCTTATGCATATGTTTGTGATTTGTAGAACTCTCTCAAGCTGAAGGCACAGGCCAGAGGCCTTTTGTGTCAGGTCTAGGGACGGCACTGGGCTTTTTCATTCTAGACATACATACAGCAAGACCACGCTTCCTAACCTCTTTGGGCCATGTGATAGAATTATGGCTAGTGAATGTTGGCTACTTCTTGCCCTGACCCATGAAAATCTTCCACAAAATTCTTTGCACTCTCTTTTTCCCCATTTGCTGGATAAATGGAAAAGATTCTAAAACCCTAGTGGAGAATACGATTACAGATGGAATAACTTTAATCCCTGAATGACTGCCTGGAGCAGAGCCTCCCTTCAACTTCCACCTCCAGTTGGATTTTACCCAAGCAAGAGATCTCTGTGATGTCAAGCTGCTGAGCTGTTGGTTTTTCTCTGTTAAGCAAATCGTACTACCTTAACTTGTGCAAGGGATGACGTGAAGAGGGATAGAGAGAATGTTTGCTGGTGTGGCAACTAATAAGCTAATGTCTACCATGATTACCTCCAAACAGCTCTTAGGCATATAGCAATAATAGTCAAGTGACACCTATTCTACATTCCCAGCTGTGTCACCAGAGGTCTTTTCACATTACAAAATCCGGAACCATTTAACCTAGAGTCTGCATGGTTTACGTAATGTACCCAACACGGCACTCTGCTCATGTGACTTAGAGCATTGGCATGCAGAGAATTCAGGACCTGGAGTTGATTTTCCAATGCTTGGAGGTCATATTCTTATCAATGTGATTTTAAGCTATGAACTGAAAAATCAAAAACCAATCATGTAATATGTGGCTACAAAAATGTCAGTGTGGGCCCACAGTTAAGAGCTGGTAGGAAACACAGCCTGTTGTCAAAGACTCAACCAGGCAAGCAGCCTCTCTTTTTAAGGGCAAACACACAGAAGTTTTCGTCCATTTCCACAGCCTCAATGAACTGTATTTGAAATCACCTCCAATGCACTATTGTTTGGAGTGAGGGTGTGGGGAGGTAAGGGTTTCCTCAAAAGTTCCTGAAGATGGAGTTTTAAAATGCATACACTGAACTCAATCGTGGTGGGGAGCATCAGGGGTGGGAGGGTTATGGAGTTTCTTTGACCAGAGGACATTATCAAAGGAGGGCATAACGCAGAATGGTAAACAATCTTGGGAAATCTGTAATAATTTAAAAAGAAACATGTAGGGTCAGGCATTTCAAAGAGAAGTATCAAAGTGTCGAATAAGAATAAATTTATAAAGCCAATACCGATTGATTGGTCCCACTTGTGGGGATTCCAATCTTCTTTAAATGCACTACCTTCTTTAAATGCAGTAAAGTCTTTTCCTGTGTTTGAGATCACGATGGCCACTCAGTGCACTACCATCCCCTAACACAGCATAGGGATTTAACATTGCCCAACAACCTGGAGTCAGGTCCTGCCAGGAGAGCCTGAAGTAAAAAGAGAGGCACAATTGCCAATTCTGTTTTAAATCAAGCTTGAGAGTCTCGATGTGTGTCTAAAACGTTCAGCAAAGAGTTAAACAAGAAACTATAAAATATGATAGAAACAATATGAGATCTAACATCTCAACAGTTGCCAAAACTAGCAAATAATCAAAATCTGACCACAAAACCTCTCCAGATCCATAATGGCACCAATACCAGCTTAAGAACAAAGCTGCCCAATATATTTTTTAAATCCCTCTCTTCTCCACTCATCTCCTGACCAAATGTTGGCAACGAATTGGCTTGCAGAATTTTGAGTTGTAAAAGGGTTCAGAGATTAACTGGAGCAGTAATTCTGAAATTGGGGGAGGAAAGGTACCACCCCCTGGGAGATGGGCACATATCAGAATCAGGGAAGTGGATATTTAAGGGAATATTTAATGCTGTAATTGTATACTAGAGGCAGGAAAGAATTTTGTTTTCCTAGAAGACACACAAAGAAACACTATGAAAATACCCTTAACTGATGGAGAAATGAGACGTCCTCCCTGCCAACCAGGAAGATTCTAATGGAGGTGAAAGAAAGGATGTGTGAGGTGTTAAAGTTATTAAAAGGGGATGTTGTTTATAAGTTCATGAAGGTGAAAAAGCGTGACCTTTTTCTCTACATATTTAATAATTCATTCACCATTTCATTCAATTCAGCAAATTATGATTAAACAGCGACTGCATACCAAAAAGTGTGGAAATATTGAGAAAGCCGGGTTAAATAAGCCTACCCTATTCCAGTGTGTAGATTCACACAAACAGAAAATGGACAATGCAAGTTTAGTTTTATAGAGATGTGCAAGTTATCCTAGAAGAGACAAACTCTAGCCACAGGGTGTAACTAGTGAAGGCTTTTCTGAGAAAATGATACCTCCCCACCACCATCATCACCAACTCCAAGGTCATTATTGTATTTCTTATGAGCTGGACAGTAAATATCTAAAGAGAGAGGAAAAGTGAAAACTTTGTGGTATGCAGCCTCTGAAAGAGCCCCCAATGAGCCTGGTCTCCTGTTACTGTATAATCCTCTGCCCTTGGGTGAGGCCTGAATCTAGTGATTCATTTCTAAAGGAAAGAACACAAACACAGCAAAAGTGATGAGATGTTACTTAGATTGGGTTACAAAAGAATCGGGCTCTCACGTCTCTTTCTGAGTCTTTCTCTCTATCTATCTCTGTCTCTCTCACACTCTCTCTCTCTCAAAGCTCTTGCCTTCAAAGAAGCAAGTTGCCATGTTGTCAGTAGCTCCATGTTGTCAGTAGCTCCATGTTGTCAGGCCCACATCCCAAAGCCCTACCAACAGCCAGCAAGGACTGGGACCTGCCTGTGGGGATTTTCCCCCAGTCCCACTTTGAGACCCTGACGCAGAGACTCAAGCTCAGGTGTGTCCAGATTCTTGGTACCCCCACCTCACAATTGTGAGGTTATAAATGTTTGCTGCATGAAGACACAATATTTTGGTGTAATTTGTTACATTGAAATAGACAACAGACTCCTAACAAACACTGTAAAGATGAAAAACTGATAATAAGTACCTGTATGAATCACTAGAACTTCCATTCTTTGGGATAAATTAGACAATTCAAGATCCTAATAAAATTCCACCAATGCCTGGCTTCAAAAGGGAAGGGTGGTAACCGGGGGTTCAGGGGATGAGGAAAATGGGGAGACAGTGGTCAAAGAGCACAAACTTTCAGTTATAAGATGAATATGTTCCAGAGACCTAATATACAATGTGGTGACTATAGTTGATAATGTTGTATTGTATACTTGAAATTAGCTAAGAGAGCAAACCTTAAGTAATCCCATCTCTCTCTCTCTCTCTCTCAAACACACACACAGGCACACACACACACACGGTAACTCTGTGACGTGATGAATATGTTAATTAGCTTGAGTGTAGTAATCATTTCACAACATATATATATATATATCAACACATCATATTGTATACCTTAAATATATACAATTTTTATTTGTCAGTTATGCCTCAGTAAAGCTAGCAGGGAGGGAAGAGAGAGTGTCCATGTACCCCAACCCTGGCTCCCCGTCTCAGTACCTAAAGCAGCTCCTCTGAGATAAGGTAGCCATATTCTCCTCTCAGAAGAAGTTCTGTAAATGGCAGGACACTATGCAGGGAAGAGCTTCTTCTAGACTTTTTCATTATATTTTACATTTTATTGCTGGAAATGTTTTCTTCTTTGCATTAAAAGATTTCAAAATTTTCCCCCAGGCATATATTTAGTCTCCGTCCACCCTAACTTTCTTTCCAAGAGGTTAGTATCCTTTGTCATTTACTAAATGTTTTCCTCCCCTGAGGCGTCCTCTCCAGGGACAAGGAGATGTCAGGGCTCCTGTATTTCTGAAGGGCTTTCCCCGTCCACACCTTTCTACAGGTTGCCATGACTGGAACAAAAAACAAATGGTCAAAAGCTCCATGAAGAGGAACTGGCAGGAACTGAGCCTGGGCTGGACTGAATGCTAACTTTCAATCTGGTCTGGAAAAAGGATTTGGATAGGAAAATTAATTGTAAAAATGAGTAAATTGTCTATCATCTCCCAGCTGAATGAAATAATAGTGTTCTGGAATTACATTATGATTAACAGAGGCTGTCACACAAACTCTGGAGACAGCCCACATCACCCAGCTTAGCACAGAGAAGGTATGAATTAGTGTGCGCTGAATAACCAAATGAATGGACTCTACATGGATTGCTCCATTTTCAAGGAATTAACAGGTGAAAAAAAATCTAACACTAAAAGGAGACCGAAAAATATAAAAGCCTCTTTGGTTCAGAAATGTCATGAAAAGCAATAGATACTGTAAAGAAATATTTGAAGTGGCATGAAATAAAAATTTCCAGTTGCTCAAATATTCTATCAATGTATATTATATTTGATGGTAATTAATAATTATTGATAAGGAAAAAATCTATAAAGTTACTTAAACACGTTAATTTTTCAAATGCTAAACATGTTATTAAAAGGTAAGGAAAGAACAGTCCAATTATATATTATTAACTGGTTTATTTCCTTTCTAGCACGGATCACTATTAGAAATTGTTCTTTATTTGTTCATTCTCTGTCTCTCTAACACTCACCACATTCACCACACACACACACACACACACACACACACACACACACAGAGACACCCTAATACTGCCAAAAAGGCAGCAATGTGTTAAGTTCCATTCACCACTTTTCTCCAGCCCCGAGTACAGGCATGCTATATTGTGGGCTTACAAACAAATACACACGTGTATATTTTTTTAACTTATAAATATTTATTGAATGACTGAAGCAATGTTATTTCATATATTACCATTGATTAAAGCTTATTTCACATAATGCAAAGAATGTAAAGGCCAGGTTATCAAAGTAAAACATTTTAATTAATTAATTAATTAATTTATTTATTTGAGATGGAGTTTCACTCTTGTCACCCAGGCTGGAGTGCAGTGGCGTGATGTTGGCTCACTGCAACCTCCACCTCCCGGGTTCAAGTGATTCTCCTGCCTCAGTCTCCCAAATAGCTGAGATTACAGACACCCGCCACCATGCCCAGCTCAAAGTAAAACATTTTGGAACATCTCCCTCCCCAACTCATCCCTCAACCCTTTTCTTTTTAGGATCAAAATACTTAATCCTCTCTTGGGTCCTAGTTTTGTGGAACTTCGTCTCCTCCTAACACAGGACGGCTCCTGGAAAGTCCTGCTCCAAACTCAGTCCCTGAAAGAGAGGCTCACAACAAATGCTTCCTCAGGAGACCTTCTCGCTCCAGGACACCAGACCCCGTGCCAGTTAATAAATGAGATCTGACAAGACTTTAATCTGAAGTGGTATTTCCCTCGAAAGTCCCTACTAACCTAAAGCGGAGCCACAGACAACAGGAGGAAAATAGAAGAAAATACTGTGAAAACGAAGAGACTGCCCTTGTTAACAGCACACAGGGGGAAAAATAATTTTTTGGCATTCATTCTATTTCCTAAGACTTCAGATTTAAGCTCAATTTGCCGAGAGAATTGTATCCAAATCTGGGATAACTCCATTTCTTTTATTCAGGTTCAATTTTTCTCCTTCTGGTTTTTATTTTTAGCAGTGCTTCAATTACTTTAAGATGATAATAACCATCAGACATTTTCGATTCTGAATTTATGTAGAACGAGGCCAACAGTTCTCTTTTCAAAGTCTTCAGGAACCCAAACTTTCACAGTCCCACATTCTGCTCCCAAGACATTAACTCTAATTAAGCTAATCAAACCCATGCACAGTCATAAGAATAAAAAGTACTAAAGAACAAGACAACTCTATGAGAAACAGATATTATACAATGAAAATAAAATGAATTCTCCAGACTTCTTTAACTACTGTTCCATTAAATCCATTTATTTTTGAATGAGCTTTGATCTTTTTTCATTTCATAGACCAAGATGTTGTCATTAGAGGAATGAATTACTTCCTTTAAGCTGACCTCATTCATATTCCATACCCAAAGCCAGTCTTACTACAACTGCAATTGAGCCTAATCCAATTACAATTTTTATTTCAAAATATAACATGATCCCCCGAACTTGAGAACCAAATGTATTTCAAGGTTCACAAAAAATGCAAGATTTCTATTTGCATGAAAAAATTAGGCAAGATTATTTGTGGGCTGGATTGGAGGGCTGGATTCTGAGAGTTAGAAAAATGGAAATACCATTCCACTCTGTCTCTCAGCAACAACCTCAGCTTGAGGGGTGAGATGTCCTCCTTATCTAGGCAGAGAAGTTCTGGCCTTGACCATCGCCTCCAAATATCTTCATTTATATATTTGTCTTTACTCTCACCTTTTACAAGCCCCACCTCTCCCGCATGCAGCATCTTAATGTATTCACGTTAGGGAAGTTTTATGGTTCTTTCACCAACCTTTTCTTATTCTTCTTGTCACCTTTGGTCACGTCTTTTCATCTTCTTTCAAGGCTAGTTTGAGACTGAGCCCCCTCCACCCTTTTCCCCATTGGAAAACAGTCTGAGAAGAGACACACAAGATGTCCATGACTCCTTACAGCTGGTTCGACCTGAGTCTTTCACACTGGCTCATGAGAAAACAGCCCATTTTACTTGCTTGGTCTTCCATCCAGGATTGCTATAAGGGTCAAATAAAATGTTTTGTAAACTGAAATCTATAAAGAGCTCTATGCAAGACTGACAAATACTGACACATATTATTCTGGAGGAATGCCAAGAAGAGGCAGTCACAAGGGCTCTAAGTCTACAGCGCCCCCTGGAGTTGTGCAGTGCACAACCGTATGCAGCAGCCCTGGTGTTAGGTAAATGTGTTGTCCTCATGGGTTGATTCAAGAGGCCTAAGCCATAAGGGTTACGGGGAGAATAAGAACAGTAGAAAGCAAAAATAAGAAAGAAAGAAGACATGGAGATAAGAGGCTGGGGGCCGGGCATGGTGTCTCACACCTGTAATCCGAGAATTTGAGAGGCCGAGGTGGGTAGATGGCCTCAGCCGAGGAGTTTGAGACCAGCCTGGGCAACATGGCAAAACTCAATCTCTACAAAAACTGGCTGGGCACGGTGGTACGCGCCTGTGATCCCAGCTACTTGGGAGGCTGAGATGGGAGGTCAAGTCTGCAGTGAGTTGTGATTGTGCCACTGCACTCTGGCCTGGGCAACAGAGTGAGACCCTGTCTCAAAAAAAAAAAAAAAAAAAAAAAGAGGCTGGGCATGTGGTGTAATGTCCAGAAACATGTGTGTGCATGTCCACAGACAAAGATCTAGAAGGATATACACAAACCCTTAACATGAGCTATATCTGGATCATGGGGTGGGGTACGATTTTCACTTTTTGATTTGTTTTGTTTTTGCTTTTTGTTTTTTTTTTTTTGAGACAGGGTCTTTCTCTATTTCCCAGGCTGGAGTGCAGTTGTATGATCATAGCTCACTGCAGCCTCAAACTCTTGCACTCAAGTGATCCTCCCAGCTCAATGTCCTGAGTAGCTCAGACCACAGGCATGCACCTCCACACCTGGCTAGTTTTTCATTTTTTTTGTACAGACGGAGGTCTCACTGTGTGGCCCAGGCTGGTCTCGAACTCCTGGCCTCAAGTGATCCTCCTACTTCGGCCTCCAAAAATGGAGGATTACAGGTGTGAACCACTACACCTAGCCTTATTTTAATTTTTCAACCACAACTTTTATATTTTTCAAGAAGCAATAATAAAAGAAGAAGCTGAGGTGTGGAGAAAAGAGTCCACTAAATTCTGGCTAGGGAGAGAGGATGTAAGAGGAAAACACACAGAGTTGCATACTTCAATGTCAGACTGACATCCCCATCATACTTCGTCATCCACACTTAGGTTCTAGAGACAAGGGCTAGTGATGAGGGGGAGAAACCGAAAAGAATCAATAGGCTCAAGCCAGTGGAATGCTGCCCATGGTTGTTGTTGAGTTAGACACTGCTTACCTGCTCCGACTTTTGGGTTTCATGTTCAGGTGACTGCGGAAGCCAGAGCAGTGAGTAGCATCACTAATGGAATGAATGTAGATGGACAAGAAGACCTCATAGGTTAGATGATTGCACAATGTTCCCTTTGGGGGAGTACAGGGAAAGTATAAGAGCAAGGGTAATCTAAGAGTGAGGAGAGTCATCAATAGATTATTTGATCAACATATATGATGGATACCAAGAGCCATCAGAAAGAGTTGGTATTATCACAAAGGACTAGAAGTCTATTTGCTCTAATAACCAAAATGTCTAGGGATATCCTAACCCCGCTTTATCCAGCACATCCTGCCCTCACATCATCTGGGTACCATTCAACCCTCTGGTTCCACCCACATCCTTAAAACGTTAAAAATACACATATTTTTATGTAACGGCCTCTTTTGCTGCATATTACAGTTTCATGCTTATTACTGAGAAACTTGGAGCAGGAAAGCTGGAGACCAATTTGATTGCTTTACCAAATATTGCCACTTGTTGCTCTTCAGAAGCAGTAGGTTTGTGGTAATAACTGTAGGAAACATCTCAGGACTCTAGCTCGTTCTTGATCCGTGACTCACCACATTGCCTTCCATGTGTGAAGAACTCAGTACTTTTTCTTTTTTGTTTTTTTTTTCATGTAATATCTTTTTTTTTCTGTGTTTTTTTTTTATTTTATTATTATTATACTTTAAGTTTTAGGGTGCATGTGCACAATGTGCAGGTTAGTTACATATGTATACATGTGCCATGCTGGTGTGCTGCACCCATTAACTCGTCATTTAGCATTAGGTATATCTCCTAAAGCTATCCCTCCCCCCTCCCCCCACCCCACAACAGTCCCCAGAGTGTGATGTTCTCCTTCCTGTGTCCATGTGTTCTCATTGTTCAATTCCCACCTATGAGTGAGAATATGCGGTGTTTGGTTTTTTGTTCTTGCGATAGTTTACTGAGAATGATGATTTCCAATTTCATCCATGTCCCTACAAAGGACATGAACTCATCATTTTTTATGGCTGCATAGTATTGCATGGTGTATAAGTGCCACATTTTCTTAATCCAGTCTATCTTTGTTGGACATTTGGGTTGGTTCCAAATCTTTGCTATTGTGAATAGTGCCACAATAAACATACATGTGCATGTGTCTTTATAGCAGCATGATTTATAGTCCTTTGGGTATATACCCAGTAATGGGATGGCTGGGTCAAATGGTATTTCTAGTTCTAGATCCCTGAGGAATCACCACACTGACTTCCACAATGGTTGAACTAGTTTACAGTCCCACCAACAGTGTAAAAGTGTTCCTATTTCTCCACATCCTCTCCAGCACCTGTTGTTTCCTGACTTTTTAATGATTGTCATTCTAACTGGTGTGAGATGGTATCTCATTGTGGTTTTGATTTGCATTTCTCTGATGGCCAGTGATGATGAGCATTTTTTCATGTGTTTTTTGGCTGCATAAATGTCTTCTTTTGAGAAGTGTCTGTTCATGTCCTTCGCCCACTTTTTGCTGGGGTTGTTTGTTTTTTTCTTGTAAATTTGTTGGAGTTCATTGTGGATTCTGGATATTAGTCCTTTGTCAGATGAGTAGGTTGTGAAAATTTTCTCCCGTTTTGTAGGTTGCCTGTTCACTCTGATGGTAGTTTCTTTTGCTGTGCAGAAGCTCTTTAGTTTAATTAGATCCCATTTGTCAATTTTGTCTTTTGTTGCCATTGCTTTTTGTGTTTTAGACATGAAGTCCTTGCCCATGCCTATGTCCTGAATGGTAATGCCTAGGTTTTCTTCTAGGGTTTTTATGGTTTTAGGTCTAACATTTAAGTCTTTAATCCATCTTGAATTAATTTTTGTATAAGGTGTAAGGAAAGGATCCAGTTTCAGCTTTCTACATATGGCTAGCCAGTTTTCCCAGCACCATTTATTAAATAGGGAATCCTTTCCCCATTGCTTGTTTTTGTCAGGTTTGTCAAAGATCAGATAGTTGTAGATATGCGGTGTTATTTCTGAGGGCTCTGTCCTGTTCCATTGATCTATATCTCTGTTTTGGTACCAGTACCACGCTGTTTTGGTTACTGTAAGTCTTGTAGTATAGTTTGAAGTCAGGTAGCATGATGCCTCCAGCTTTGTTCTTTTGGCTTAGGATTGACTTTGGCAATGCAGGCTCTTTTTTGGTGCCATATGAACTTTAAAGTAGTTTTTTCCAATTCTGTAAAGAAAGTCATTGGTAGCTTGATGGGGATGGCATTGAATCTATAAATTTCCTTGGGCATTATGGCCATTTTCACGATATTGATTCTTCCTACCCATGAGCATGGAATGTTCTTCCATTTGTTTGTAACCTCTTTTATTTCATTGAGCAGTGGTTTGTAGTTCTCCTTGAAGAGGTCCTTCACGTCCCTTGTAAGTTGGATTCCTAGGTATTTTATTCTCTTTGAAGCAATTGTGAATGGGAGTTCACTCATGATTTGGCTCTCTGTTTGTCTCTTCTTGGTGTATAGGAATGCTTGTGATTTTTGCACATTGATTTTGTATCCTGAGACTTTGCTGAAGTTGCTTATCAGCTTAAGGAGATTTGGGGCTGAGACAATGGGGTTTTCTAGATATACAATCATGTCGTCTGCAAACAGGGACAATTTGACTTCCTCTTTTCCTAATTGAATACCCTTTATTTCCTTCTCCTGCCTAATTGCCCCGGCCAGAACTTCCAATACTATGTTGAATAGGAGTGGTGAGAGAGGGCATCCCTGTCTTGTGCCAGTTTTCAAAGGGAATGCTTCCAGTTTTTGCCCATTCAGTATGATATTGGCTGTGGGTTTGTCATAGATAGCTCTTATTATTTTGAGATACGTCCCATCAATACCTAATTTATTGAGAGTTTTTAGCATGAAAGGTTGTTGAATTCTGTCAAAGGCCTTTTCTGCATCTATTGAGATAATCATGTGGTTTTTGTCATTGGTTCTGTTTATATGCTGGATTACATTTATTGATTTCCATATATTGAACCAGCCTTGCATCCCAGGGATGAAGCCCACTTGATCATGGTGGATAAGCTTTTTGATGTGCTGCTGGATTCTGTTTGCCAGTATTTTATTGAGGACTTTTGCATTAATGTTCATCAAGGATATTGGTCTAAAATTCTCTTTTTTGGTTGTGTCTCTGCCAGGCTTTGGTATCAGGATGATGCTGGCCTCATAAAATGAGTTAGGGAGGATTCCCTCTTTTTCTATTGATGGGAATATTTTCAGAAGGAATGGTACCAGTTCCTCCTTGTACCTCTGGTAGAATTCAGCTGTGAATCCATCTGGTCCTGGACTCTTTTTGGTTGGTAAGCTACTGATTATTGCCACAATTTCAGAGCCTGTTATGGGTCTATTCAGAGATTCGACTTCTTCCTGGTTTAGTCTTGGGAGGGTGTATGTGTCGAGGAATTTATCCATTTCTTCTAGATTTTCTAGTTTATTTGCATAGAGGTGTTTGTAGTATTCTCTGATGGTAGTTTGTATTTACTTTTTCTAAAGGCTTTCTAGTCTCTCATGTTGCTTTAGACTTGGAGCAATCCTGAAAGACAAGGTCAGTAATTCATGCCCATTTGAGAAACATCACCACTGAGGTCCTCCCCATGGTTGTAATTAGTGAGAGGCATAGCTGAAACAAGAACCCAAGAAGAACCCAAGATTCTGAATTCTGTTTTGTTTTCTTTTTTTTTTTTTTTTGAGACAGCGTCTTGCTCTGTCACCCAGGCTAGGGTGCAGTGGGATGATCATAGCTAACTGCAGCCTCAAACTCCCGAGCTCAAGTGATCTTCCCACCTCACTCTCCTGAGTAACTGGGACTACAGAGGTGTACCACTACTCCTGGCTAGTGTGTGTGTGTGTGTGAAGACGGGGTTTCACTATGTTGCCCAGGCTGGTCTTGAACTCCTGGTCTCAAGTGATCCACATGCCTTGGCCTCTGCAAGTGCTGAGATTCCAGGCATGAGCCACAGAACCCTGCCTGAAATTTTTATCTAGCATAGTTGAATGGTTAGGAGCACAGGCTCTGAGCCAAGCCACTTAGGTGTGATTCTAACATCGCCCCACACTGGTAAGTTGTGTGTTCACAAGCAAAGTATTTAGCTGCTTTGTGATTCAGTTTCCTCATTTTAAAAATGGGATGTTGCAGGTTAAATTGTGTTCCTCCAAAAGATGTGTTCAAGTCCTGACATGAGCTATTTGTGAATGTGACCTTATTTGAAAGTAGGGTCTTTGTGGATGAAATCAAGTTAAGATGAGGTCATGCTGCATTACGGTAGATCTTAACCCAATGATGACATGCTTATAAAAAGAGGTAGTTTTGGCCAGGCGCGGTGGCTCACGCCTGTAATCCCAGCACTTTGGGAGGCCGAGGCAGGTGGATCACGAGGTCAGGAGTTCAAGACCAGCCTGGCCAAGACGGTGAAACCCCGTCTCTATTAAAAATACAAAAAATTAACTGGGCGTGGTGGTGGGCGCCTGTAATCCCAGCTACTCGGGAGGCTGAGGCAGGGAATTGCTTGAACCTGGGAGGCAGAGGTTGCAGTGAGCCAATATCGTGCCACTGCATTCTAGCCTGGGCAACAGAGCAAAACTCCATCTCAAAAAAAAAAAAAAGAGGTAGTTTTGTACCCAGACATACAGAGAGGAGACTTCCAGAAAATACACAGGCAGAGGGGAGGAGGCCAGGTGATGATGGAGGCAGAGACTGGAATGATGCAGCTGCAAGCCAAGCAATGCCAAGGTCTGCCAACAAACACTGAAAGCTAGAACAGGGCAAAAGAAAAAGTTATAGAGAGTAGGGCCCCACACCTTGATTTCTGACTCCTGAAGAGTGAAAGAACAAACTGCTGTTGCTCTGAGCCAGCTGGTTTGCAGTAATTTGTTATGGCAGGCCTAGGAGACAAACGCATGGGATAATCACATGTCCTGCCTTTGGGAGATCATGTTATTCCTCAATACTTTTGTTCTCCTTCTTGACAGGATGATACACTCTTGCCTATTAGATTTCATACTTAGCTATATCTTTTGCTTTTGCCAATGAAATGTTGGTGGAAGTAAGATGTGCCACTTCCAAGGAGAAGTTTTAAGAGCCTCATGTGGTTCTGTCATCTTATCTTTCCCCTTTCCCAGGAGACACCCAATCCTCAGATAGGGGCTGCTCCTTCAGCCTGGGTTCGCAGATGATGATAACATGGAGCACAGTTGAGGCTGACCTGTTATGAGCATTAACGTGAGCAAAAAATAAATTTCTGTTGTTATAAGCCACTGACAATTGGGAATGTTTGTTACAGAAGCATAACTTAGCCTAAAGTGACTGATATACTACCTCATAAAATGTTATGAGCACTAGATATCATGATGCTTGTAAAATACAGTGCTGGACATATTAATATTATTTAAGCACCATTACTGTCTTCTTAACTCCAACAGGGCATTGCAATCACTGAGTGTCTATTATGTGTCTGGATAACGTATTTGGTTCAGGGATGGGCATGTGACTAGTGTTGGATGAATTTACCATCATTCTTTGCACTTCCCTGGAATACTCTTTTTGGAAGAAAGGAAAGTGTGACCTGTGTTCCTAGCTGGTTCCTAGCTGTGACATATGTTTGACATTTGTGAGGAGTATCTTTTCCACTGTGAGGGGAGAATCTAGCTGAAAATGAAGACAGCATATAGAAGAGAAGATGTTAGAGAAAGATGAGAAGCAAAAAGGAGTCCTGTTGACATCATTTAAGCCCCTTGGGTCCAGCCATGCTCAGTCAGAGGCACCTTAGGACTTCCAGTTACATGAGCCAATACTGTGCCATTTTTCCTAAACTGCTTTGAGTTGGGCTTCTATTAACAGGCAGTGTTGACCATTGGAGAATCATCCCAATTCCCTGCCACCAGTTGCTTGTTCTTTAAGGGCAGAAGGTGTGGCTCATTCATTGATATCGTTCCTGCAGCTCTCAGCACAGTGAATGGCACATATGGGAGTGCACTGTGTTTGGAAATTTATGCGGACCGTTTAGGCACTTAAGGAGAATATTGGTCTCTATATAAACACAGCCCACAGAGGAAGTTGTAACTTATGCTACAGAACTGTCCTCAGGAGATTACAGATAATGAATATTTTTAAAATTATTATTTCTAAAAATCTGAATACTTAAGAAGAAAAGCTTAAAATTAAGAGCAATAATTAATCATGTACAAAGCATTTCTAAAAAATCTGTCTAACCTCTCTGAGTCTGTTTCTTCCTCCATCAAATGGGATAATATTAACAACTTTTCCATCTACCCAGGGACCCAATGATATGATACTTGCAAAATATACACAGATTTTTATGGCAACTAGTACAGTGCCAAACAAAAAGTAGCCACTGTTATCAAACATTCATAGCTAAAAACACACTATTCAGACTGAACAAGTCTTGCTGAATGTATTAGTCCATTTTCACACGCTGTAAATACATACCCAAGACTGTGTAATTTATAAAGAAAATAGGTTTAATTGACTCACAGTTCCACATGGTTGGGGAGGCCTCAGGAAATGTACAATCATGATGGAAGGCAAAGGGGCAGCAAGAACCTTCTTCACATGGCGGCAGGAGAGAGAAGAGCATGTGAGAGTGCTAGAAATACTACCTTTTATAAAACCATCAGATACCCTGAGAATTCACTCACTATCATGAGAACAGCATGGGGAGACCGCCCCCATAATCCAATCACTTCCCTCCCTCAACACGTGGGGATTACAATTCAAGATGAGATTTGGGTGGGGACATAATATCACTGAACTCTCTGGGGACAAAGAATTGGGGTAATGGGGTGATTCCACTTGAGACCTGAAGGCTTTTTCTACTGGTATAAGCAAAAGACCCAATTTATCACAGCAAATAAGAACATTAATGTTACATTAACCATAAGAGAAGACTGGCCAAAATCAAGATAAAATATGGATGGGGAGCCACACTCCCAGAAATCACAAAAAGCCACCTACTAGACTGACAACAAAGAGTTAAATGCAGCAGACCTGGAAGCCAAACACACAAAACAGAACACACAGGCAACTGTGGTGAGAGCACACAGGTAGGCAGCGGGACCACAGCCACCCCTCCATGGTATATGGATACAGTTAGAGCAGTCTGAAAGACTTGGAACATTTTCCTATGGCAAACGTTCTTTTCCTCCCCTACCTGGACATTCCCCTTCCATCCTCGCTCTTTTGTGATCAACATTCCATACAGCAGCCATGAAGATCTTTAAAAAACAAAAACAAAATCCTATTTCTGCATTGCCTAAAACTTCTGAGGGTTTCTTATCACAATTAGAATCACATCCCAACTCCTTACTGTGGTCTATGAAGCTCCAAGTAATCTGACCCCTGCCACATCACCGAGTTTCCTTTGCCTAACCTGGTGGCCACACTGCTTCTCCCCAGTTCTTCAGACCCAGCAGCTGCATCCTGCCTCAAGACCTTTGTGCTTGCTGTTCCACCTGCCAGGATGTACTGAACCGAGAGCCTGCACTGCTCATTTCTTTCTGTCATTTAGATCTCACTCAGTGCCACCTCTGTGAGGCCTTCTCTGACCAACTGATTTATTGATTTATTGACTCAAGTTTATTTTTGTAGAGATGAGGTCTCACTATGTTGCCCAGGCTGGTCTCAAACTCATGGGCTCAAACGATCCTCCTGCCTCAGCCTCCTGAAGTGTTGAGATTGCAGGCATGAGCTACCGCACCCGGTCCCTGACCACTTGATTTAATATTGTCACCCCTTACATCCCTCTATCTTATTTCTAGTTTTATGTCAATAATCCCTGCTTGACACTGTGGCCTTGTTATATGTGTATATACACAGACACATATATGTACATACATGTACATATGTATGTATACACATGCACATAATATACATGTGCATGTATGCATATTTTTCCCAAAGCTAAAAATCAAGTTTCATGAATACAATGTTGGGCCTGTGTTCTTGTCTCACCCACTGCTGTATTCTCAATGCCTGGAAGTGTCTGACCCATAGTAAATTCTCAATAAATATTTATGAAATGAGAGAGTAAACTTTTCCCAGTCTCTACTCATGCTTGATTTCTGTATTTGCAGTCCTTGCTTCTCCCTATCTTCCAATTTAGTATCAATGGATCCCAGGATTGGAAAGGATCTTGTCATGTCTGTTCTCCCACTCTTAGGCAGGACTATGCTTGAGCCATTTCTGAGAGAAAAGAGTTTTCTCAGTTGATAGACAGGCTGAGTGGTGCAAGACCCACCAGAGAGGAAGTTTCATTGATGTTGTTAATATTTCTGTGCTTTTCTAAGTAGAAACTAGAAGAAAGTCTCATTATGTGACAAGTATAACTAGTAGGTTTCAATCCCAGTGCCAACTCTGACAGATTAGTTGTATCTGCCTGAAGTGATGTGTTGAGGAATTGTAGGCTCCTATGAGCTAATTAAAAAAAATACCTGAGATTGATTAATAGGGTCTGTGTGGGCATAGGACAAAGGATATAAAAGTGGTGGCATTATGTATTTGCAGCTCATAAAAGCACAAAGTTTTCTTTTGACCAATGTCCAGACCATCTATGATTCACTTTGGCAATGTCACTAAAAGAATGAGGGTGAGAGAGCTGGGTCACTGCTCTCTCTATGCCCTGGCATAAAGCACCGTAACTATCTCTTACTTCCCTAATAATCTACAAACGCACTTGAATGTGTCTCATAACTTCCCAAACTGAGAAGTTTCAAGCGAAGTCTGTAATTGAATATCTGATGGATGAGGCAAGAAAAATCACCTAAGACAAGTGACAAATAAATGTCCATCCATGAAAATTACATTCTTACTTGAAATAATAGACTCTAGGTCTCTGAGAATGTTTCTGAAGGTCAGGCCTTCATGTATAGGTTGATATGTCTTTTCTTGGACTCATATCTTCCGTCTCTTCCTACACATATCAACCTGGAAGTTGTTTGGGCGATTCAAACTCAGCATGCCCAAAACAAAATTCAATTGTATTTTTTTGTTCCTGCAAAACTCAAAAGCTGTGTTACTTCCTGTCTTCCCTATTCATCCAGTAAATATTTCCTTAGTGCCTTTCTATGTGCCATGTACCATTCTAGGCATGGGGCCACGGAGGTGAACAGTACAGAGGAGGTCACTGCTCTTACAGACAAGATTACCAGATTATACAATGCAGGAGGCAGCAATTGCATTGTGTTCTTTGTGATTAGTGTCCTTGGAGTTGCACAGCATACTGACCCTTCTCATGGAGCATAACTTCTAGATGGGAATATAGGAAATAAGTGTGTGTATAATAAGAAGAAACAATCCTTTCAGATAGTGATAAGCATTATGCAGAAAATAAAGGGGTAACTAGAGAGCATTGGGGCACATTAGATGGGGGTGGGGGAGCCAGAGAAGGAAAAACGTGTTTGAAGAAATGACCAGAACAGACCTGAAACATGACAAGGAGTCAGTCATGTGAAGATCGGGCAGAGCATTTGCCACAGAGAAATCTACAGGTGCAATATCTGGAAGGTGGCAAGAAGCCTGATTGGTAGAGAAACAGACTGGAGAGGCCTTGGTTGAAGGTAATGAGTCAACCTTGGTTGAAGGTAATGAGTCAACCTTGGTTGAAGGTAATGTTCTCCTGCCAGGGAACATTGGCAGGAGATGAGGCCTGAAAGCAGGGACCACATCAGGATGGAATGGGGAGGCCCCAGTGAGGAATTTGGCTTCTATTCTAGGCCTATGGGAAGCCATGGGGGGTCTTGGGCAGGGAGTTGCAGGATCACTGTCTCAGCTGGCATCTCTATTCACCCAGTTGCCCAACCTTGAACCTTAGTTCCCTCTCTTTCATCGGAGTGGTCAACAAGCCTTACTTATGCCCTCCCTTAAATGGCTCCCAAATTATCCCCTTTCATTTTAACCCCCGTGCCCTGGTTCTTTCTCACCTGAAATTTCCCACGATGTCCTCCTGCTCCAGCCTCTCCCAGGACTCTCCTTGGCATTGCCACCCACACTAAGGCCCCTAAAGCCCCCTGCCTAGAAATTTCGGCTGGGTCTCCACTGCCCACTGGGTGAGCTTCAAATCTGAGCATCACTCACACCTTCTGGCCTCTCTCCCATCCCTAACACACCTCATGCTTCTAGGTTCACTGAAGTCCTTGCTTTGTATAAAACATTATTATGATTATTTTTTTTTTTTGGAGACACGGTCTTACTCTGTCATCCAGGGTGGAGTGCGGTGGTGTTATCATGGCACACTGCAGCCTCAACTTCCTGGACTCAGGTGATTCTCCCATCTCAGCTTCCCAAGTAGCTGGGACTACAGGTGCACGCCACCAAGCCTGGCTAATGTTTTGCATTTCTTTGTAGAGGCAGGTTCTCGCCATGTTTTTCAGGCTGTTCTCAAACTCCTGGACTCAAGTGATCCTCCTGCCTCAGATTTCCAAAGTGATGGGATTACAGCTGTGAGCCTCCGTACCTGGCCAGAAACATTCTTTACTTGTTTATATGTATAGGTGCTCTTCCATCTCCCTGGAATGCCATTCTCTATGCTGCCTCTTCAGAAAAGACCTCTGATTTCATCATGTGGATCTCTGTGTTGACACAGAACTTGGTATATGTCTGTGGAGGCACCTGTCAAGTTGAGATCAGAGTGCTCTAGGTACAGGCCAATACCCTCTCTCTCGAAAGCTCCTGAAAGCAGAGATCATGGCTTGTATCTGTGAGACTGGCAGAGACAGGCAGATGCCCATGAAATACTGAACCGAAGAAAGCCATTCCATGACCCACAGAGACCTCTGCAGAGAGAAGGGAGGACACATACCATTTTCTATGGTGTCTGGGAGTGACCATCCTGGGTACAGCATCCAGCAGTCTGTCCAAGATGATCAGCTGCCCATCTAGAGTCCAGGCAAGTAGGTGATGCTGCCTCTCTTCCTCGGCATCTCCAGAACCCATCAAGTTTAATCAGCCTGTAACAACAATATAAAAAGGACTAGATAATTAGTAACCAGTCACCAGGCCACTTGTCAAGTCAAGCTAATGACAAGGTTAGTTTAACAGCACACATCTGGGTAGAGAGATACTAGCGTCATGTAGATGCCTGTTCCCACCATCCAAAAAGGAGAGTTAAGCAAGTCTGTGGTCACTCATATGATCAGATCCTGGAGGGACCCCAAATCCATACATGAGAAGAAACTCAACAAAGCAGGCAGTGGAACTCAGAATGCTAATCTACACTCTTAAATTTCTGCCTTTTTTCTTTTTTACAACCTACATAAAACATCATCTAGAGCTGAGAGTGAATGCTTATTGGTAAATGATGATTACACACATTATAACAATAGTCAATATTTACTCAGTAAGAGCCTGGACAGAATGATAAAAATGAAAATAAGCTTCCTAAACTCAATATACTTAAATCTAATGGGGCAGGAGATACGTAATACAGAGTGTTACAGCCTGAAAAGGATCTCAGAGAAGATCTACTCAAAACCTGCTTGTTTAGATATGGGGAAACTGAGGCTCAGATAGAGAAAGAGACTGGCCTATGGTCACTCAACTTGCTGGCAACAAGATAAAGACTAGAACTTAGGCACATAAGTAACCCCAATACAAGGTGGGAGGATCAAAGAGCCACCAGGCAGGGAAGGAACATGAGAACAAGGCCAAGAAGGTGGAGAGATTTATTCCATTCAGAAGGAGGAGGTTACTGGGAAGAACAAGCATGTGAACAGGGCCTTGAAGGGTGGACAGGATTCTGTTCAGTTTCAGGGAGGATACTCCAAGGCAGAGGGACTGGTGATCAAAGCACATGAGAAGCAGAGAAAAGGCCAGTTCTGGGGATCCCAGGAATGTGCTCTGCGTGTGAGCTGGCCAGATGAGCTGATGCACAGAAGCACACCTCAATTTCCCATCCTAACCATCATCCTCTCTGGCTTGGACTTTTTCTTCACTTTTGGCCCTTATGGTACATTCTTCACCTTCCAGCCCGTGTGATCTTTTAAAAACATAAATTAAGTCACACAATTCTCCTGATTTAAAATTCCCAAATGCTTTTCACTATGCTTAGTGTAAAATCCCAATTTTTTTCATTGCCTATGATATTCTATGTAAAATGCCATCTCTGAGCATTGACTCAACTTACACCAGGCTCTCTTCACTTGCAACATTCTTCCCTCCAAATCTTTCTGTTCCTCAGATTTGCAAAGCTCATTCTCATCTCATGTCTCTGCACACACTGTTTTCTGTGCATGCAAATCTTTACCTATAGACCTTTACAGGGGTGGCTCCTTCTGAATTCGGCTCAAAGATCAAGCGTTCAATGAAACTATTCCTCGGGTGCCATGGACTTCCCCTTTCCTGCGTCCCGTCACTCTGTGGGGACCTTGTGCTGTTTTATTTTCTTTGTGGAATTTGCCGAGCTATAACTCAAATCCATTAACTACTTCAGGACAATGATTATTCAATAAGTTGGACTGGGGAAATTCATTACCTACATGAAAAAAAAATTAAAATTAGGTCCCTGCCTCATACTATATGCCAAAATCCCCAGGCAGATTAACCATGCTAAATACAAAAGGCAAAATATTAATGTTTTTTGGAGAAAATGCATAAAAATGTCTTTATGACTACTGGGTGGGAACAATTTTCTTATGCAAGACCAATAATAATAATGGTAATAGTAAATAACTACAGAGTAAAAGATTAACAAACTTGACTACATTAAAATTAAGAAATCCCATTCATCAGAAAAAAAAGAGTTAAAAAAATCCACGAACTGGGAGAATATAATTTCCAGACAATCAATCAATAATCAGTCAATAAAAGTTTAATTATTCAAATACTTACAGATTTCTTGAAAATTAAGATATTAAAAAATAATTCAGCCAGGAGTGGTGGCTTACGCCTGCAATCCCAACACTTTGGGAGGCCCAAGGTGGGCAGATCAGGAGGTCAAGAGATTGAAACCATCCTGGCCAACATGGTAAAACCCCTTCTCTACTAAAAATACAAAAATTAGCTGGGCATGGTGGCACTCACCTGTAATCCCAGCTACTCAGGAGTCTGAGGCAGGAGAATCACTTGAACCCAGGAGGCGGAGGTTGCAGTGAGCCGAGATCATGCCACTGCACTCCAGCCTGGCAACAGTATGAGACTCTGTCTCAAAATAAATAAATTAATTAATTAATAAAATAAAATAAAAATAATTCAATAGAAAATGGGCAAAAGACAAAGTGACACAATAGAAACTTCACCAAGAAGGAAATGTGATTGAAAACTAGAGAAGTTTACCATGAGTGCTCAACCCTAGTGGGAAAAAAAGGGAAAGATAAATGATCATCATCATGAAAATCTCTCATTTTTGTACCACTAGATTGGCAAAACGTTAATAAAATCTGGCAATGTCAAGTTTTGGTGAGGATGTAAAGCAGCAGGAACTCAAATATCAGCATGGGACTGTATGTTAAAATAACTACTTCAGTAACACAATTTAGCATCATTGTACAAAGTTAGAAAGGGTCATATGATAAAACCTAAAAATTTAACTCTTGGTCTCTACTTAGAGAAATCGTTGCATGTATGTTCCACAGGACATGTCTATCAATATTTGCAACAGCTTTGTTTAAAATTGCTCAAACGGGAACTCATCTAAATGCCCATACACAGATGGTTAAATAAATGATGAATGCTCATAAAATGAAATATTACTCAGTAGCAGGAGTGAATAAGCTACAGGTACACATGCCAAGGAGGATGAACTCCAGACATAAAATTGAATTTTAAAAAATTGCAGAAGAAAACACACGAAATAATCCTGCTTTTATAAAATACACAGAGAAGGAAAACTAAAAATATATAAATTTTGAAATATATACACATGCAGTAAAACTATGAAGAAAAGCAAGTCTGAGCACAGTGGCTCACACCTGTAATCCCAGCACTTTGGGAGACTGAGACAAGAGGATCTCTGGAGCCCAGGAGTTCAAGACCCACCTGGGCAACGAAGGCCACAAAAAAATAAAAAATAAAATAGCTAGGCATGGTGGCATGCAACTGTGGTCCCAGCTACTCAGGAGGCTGAGGTGGAAGGATCACTTGAGCCAGAAAGGGCGATGCTGTAGTGAGCCATGTTCGCGCTGCTGCACTCCAGCCTAGACAACAGAGCGAGACTGTCTCAAAAAAAAAAGAAAAAGAAAGAAAGTATTTATTTTTCAAAATTAGAAGAAATGAAGCGACATAAGAGATTGGTCTCACAATAATATGAAGGGGAAGAAAGTAGGAGAGTAGGCATGAAACAAACGTGGCCAGGAGTTACCAGCTGCTGAAGCTGGGTGATGAACACTTGGGAACCCATCAAATATTTTCTCTACTTTCATATGGGCCTGAACTTTCCCACCATTTAAAATGATCTCTATTTATTTTTAAGTGTGTGTGTGTGTGTGTGTGTCTGAAGGGATGTACATATTTTGATTATTTTTTTTGAGATAGAGTCTTACTCTGTTGCCCAAGCTGGAGTGCAGTTGTGTAATCTCAGTTCACTGCACTCAGCTCACCTCCACCTCCTTAGTTTAAGTGATTCTCCTGCCTCAGCCTCCCAAGTAACTGGGACTACAGGCGTGTGCCACCACACCTGGCTGATTTTTGTATTTTTAGTAGAGACGGGGTTTCACCATGTTGGCCAGGCTGGTCTCGAACTCCTGGACTCAAGTGATTCACCTGCCTTGGCCTCCCAAAGTGCTGGGATTACAGGCATGAGCCACTGAACCTGACCCATATTTTGATTACTTTTATGAGAGCGGAATGAGATAGAAGAGAAACATACAGAAAACACTACCATATTGGCGATGTTCTATTTCTTAATTTGAGTGGCAAGTGCATGATTTTTTTCCTTTCATTATGCTTCAGCACCTACAGAGGTACTGCATGTATACAATATGTAATACCTGCTTTATAATTTTTTAAACGGACAGGGAAGCAGCGGAGAGATACAAAGCAAGTGTGTGAAATGATTGGGCCTAGCCCTCTCCTCCTAAATTTTAGGGAGCTGTAGGCTCCCTCCATTTTAAAGATAAGGAAACTGAGTCTCCAAATGGCTACATGCCTGCTGCAGCCCAGCTGCAAGTGTCTACAGAAGGACAGGGTGGGAGGTGAGGAGAGGCAGGGAGGGACGGTTGCCAGGGAACCAGAGTTCTGGCTCCGGGGCATGGGTCAGTCTCAAAAGAGGGCCATCTGGGACGTGGACTGTGGGAACACTGACCAGAGCTCTCAGGACACATGTGACTGAGGCCTCAGATGTGGGCACCATTCCCACATGGATCGGCTCCATTTTTGCTTGTTCTTTGGACATGAAACTAGAATCCTCCAGCCTGCCAGTGAGCCTGCAAGCATGATGTCACCAGTGGGTCTGAGCAGCAGGTGGAAACAGCCAAGCTAACTTAACATGCTACCAAAACAAAGTCCTGTCATAGTGGTTAGCAGCTCGGCTCACAGAGGATTCTGTAAAGGAGAATGACCATGTTATAAACACCCAGCTCCTATTCCGCCTGCCCCAGAAACACCAGCTTAGTAACTGTTGCACGTGTGTGCACAGATAGCCCTGCTTCCTCACCCTTCCTCTCCTGGTTTGTAATCACACTCACAAAGGCCCACCCCAATGACTTAAAGCATCCTATTGGCAGTCACAAAGGCAAAGGAACTCCAGGTTATGGCCACAATTCAGCTTCAGAGCCCCCCCATTGTGCCCAGCCACCGCAGTGGTCTCAGAGCTGTCGGGGGTCTTGCATATCTCATACGTGCAGCAAAGTGGGGGAACAATGTAACAAATTATGGACAAGCTCAGAGCCCAGCCTGTGGAATTCTTCCCTTTGTGAGCCTCCATCACATGTCAGCTGGGCTGCTGGGCCGAGAGGAGAACGCAGGGGTGGGGGACATCCCAGCAGCAGGAGGCCAGCCCAGCGCTGGGACACTTTTATACTTTTCACACAGAGAAACATTACCCCTTCACTCCTTCTCTCTCTCTCTCTCTTTTATTTACAAGGGAAAAGATTATTCTGACTCTGGTTTTTTTCTTGGAAATCTAAATATTCTATCTAAATACCAATACTATTTCTTGCTAAATAAAGACCCAAGTAAATTTTTGGAGTCTATTTTCCCAGGAGCCAAATGCAAAAAAAGTTCCAGCAATGTGGACAATCATCTTGGTCTTAACCCTGCCCTTATCTTGACTTCCTGGTGCCTCTATTTCCTCATCTGTAAAGAAAGATACCATTACAGTAAGACTATATTTCATATGATTGCCATAGGATTAAATGTCTATAAAGGACAATACTTGGAACATAGACAGCCTTCAAACTGTGTGCTAGTGCTGTTATAATTATTATTATTTACAGTGCTATTGTCAGAAATATTCACCTATGGCCATTTTCACCATTCTCCTTCATCCTCTTTCTTGGCCCTTTCACATCTTAGCAGGTTCTTTGTAAGAAGGGCCATTTCTGATGCTTCTTTTATATCTTAAAGTATATAGGAGGGTCAGGACACAAGGATTCGCAGTGAAAATTTGTTTTCTAACAAATGCTCAAATTCCAAAAGGTGACCTAACAAATCCTAACGAATCCCAAAAGATGACCTGCAAAAGTAGACTTTTTTTTTAAATCCCTGATGCTGAAATACATTTACTTGATAAGGAGGCTGTTGTAGAGCAACTAAAAGGTTTCTCTCAAGTTAACTTTCCAAGTTTTGTTAGAAGACCAATATCATGTTTTCTCAGGATGACAAGAAGAAAGTATTCCTTACACAAACGATTTGTGAACACATCCTTAATCATTTCAGTATTCTAGGTGCAAATTCTTAAGGGTGGCCTTTTCCCCTATGGATTTGGGAGGATGGTAGCATTTGGAGGGAGAAAGGGGAAGTGTGGGCAGCCCAGCAGGCTCAGACATTGTGACTTCTGTAGGCTCAGCACAGTTGCTTGCTTTTCTCCTCTATGACTATGGCAGCCATCACTAATCAATCATCCTTAATCAGCCATCACTAATCAATCCTCACTAATCAATCACCACCAATCAATCAAGCTGCTCTTCTCCATCACCCCCTAGTCCAGTCTAAGCTTCATAATCCTTCTCAACACAGTCTTCCTGGTAGACATTACCAATCATTTAAAGCTACTTTATAAAATAAAACTATTTGCCCCTCTAAGTAGAGGGAAGTGGCATGAGTCAACAGGTCTGAAGGTCAGAAGGTCTGAGAGGAGAGATGGGGTCTGACAGTTGGAGAAGTCAGACCATGAGCAAAGGTTTCCTGCTGGCTATGAGTAATAGAGACAGGCAGGTAGGATGGTGGAAATTAAGTACGGTCTCAACTATCACATTGTCTGTAAGTAGCGGGGTGTGGGTACCAGGACAGGCTTCAAAGTTAGGGTAGGATTTGTGATCTTGATAGATCCCTGCTGGTTTTAAGCCAAACGGGGTAAACTATAAGTCACTCCATGAGCTATTTATGTATAATGGTATACATTTCAGGGTGCTCTTAATTGAGATGAAGACAAATATTTTATTGTAAGAATAGTACGTCCCAGCAAAATTTGAAGTATCCTTGAATGAAAGCCAGCAAGAGGCACAATCAGGCCTGCAGATAGACCTTCCTTTGCAGGAAACATTGGCAATTCCTCACTTTGCCATCTGCACCACATGCAACTCTACAAAAACAGGGAGGTTGATTTTTCAGTCGCAGGGTCAGCTGTCTCCTATGTGGTCAGTGTCCATTTCCCTGCACACGACCAGGGATGGGCTGAGGTTTGGAATCCATTCCATGTAGAATAACACTTTGTTTGACTCCCTCAGAAAAAGAACATGATTTTGCTTCTCTTCCTTCCTCTCTGTCCTCCATGAAACACCTCCTTGCCCTCCACGTTTCATAAGACAGGTCACCTTTATGGTCTCTGAGAGGCGCCCAGCCCACAGGTGCTAATCAAAGCCAGAGGCCCATCCATAAGGCCAGAGAATCTCAAGTCCAAACTGCATCTTCTGTAACTACAGATGGACCTTTCCCATCCCAAATAAAGCTTCCTTCACTAAAATGGCTTTGATTTCTTGCAGTCTGTGTACTCCTTATAGATCCACATAAGAAACAAAAACCCCTGTAAAAGAAGCAACACCCCGGGGCACATATATATGCTGGAAACATCAAAATTGTCAGGCAACTTCCCTCTCACCCTCCACACTCCAAGGGAGACTATTAATTGTCCCCAGAGAAGGAGGTCAACTAAAAAGGGAGATACTCAGTTTATATGCGAATCCCACAAAAGAAGCCACTGATTCTCCTCTGTTTTTGCCAAGTCAATGTGGGCAAAAATCTGAGTGACACCTCAGAGGCCATCACCTATAGTAAACACAGCCACCACCCCAACCACTGGGTAAGGATTTTATTTTATTTTAGGAAGGCAAAGATGGCTTTTTTTTTGTTTGTTTAGCTTGAAATTGCAAGGTGCGTAAACTTTTCTTTCTTCTTCTCTCCCACAGGGAAGATTTCACACCACATTTTGTTTCCTGACAAGAGAAGGAGAAATCGTTGGCCTCTGCGTGACATGGAGGGTCCCCCCACCCGCAAGCTTTTGTGTTTGCTGGATCTTGGACAGTACCCTGGCGAAAAGCATTCAGCAAGATTATCCGGCTAGCACAGCCTTCAAGGAATAAATATCTAACACCTTGTTCCCTTTTGCGGTTCAAAAGCCACTGTCACTGGGGTACATAGGCAGTTTTAAAAAAGGCTATAATTCATATGCAAACTAGAGGAGGATTTTCATGATTTCATAATAAAATGTTGAAACGCTTTGATCTGGAGTTGTAAGGAGGTGTGAAACAGTGCCTCCGAAACAGACAGATATTTGTGTAATCATCCTTTATGTATTGCCAGTGCGGAATAATAACATATCAAAGCCCCAACCTACCTCATCTGCCTGGTACAGCCAAGGCATAAATAAAGGGGAACAATGGAATTACTATTACTCACTCTCCGAGAGCCAGCGACATCACTGTATCCTTTATAATTGCTGGCAAGAAGATTAATGTTTTGTTAAATATCAGAGCAAGGTCACAAGGAGGCTTGCAGGCCTGTCTAAACATCTAGTCTTTAAGCTCCTTCTCCCTCACTTGCTCTTTTTTGCGGAAATGAACTTGTAGCATTTCCTCTAATTATGGTGATTTTTGCTACTGAAAGCGGGCCTACATCATCGCTTGACCCTGAACATGCTCACACACACATGCATGCATACACACACACACACACACACACACACACACACACACACACACACACATATAAACACACACACACATCTTCCCCAAATAATATTTGGGGACAGGCCTGACTTAACTGCAGAATATGGGCAACGTTGTTATGAGGTGACCTTGGCCTTTTAACCAACGTGGATAATTCATTGCCTGTCGCTGTGGCCTGAAGCACAGGGCTTGTGCTTAAAAGATGAACTTTATTGGGGTCCTCAGGGGGCTCCCTAGCAAAGACTGGTATCATCGTTCATTGCACTTCTGTTTTGTTTAGCCCATACGCCTGTCCATACAGATGTTTCCAACAGCAAACAGTTCATGACCCCGAAAGAAAAAAATATTTTGGCTTTCCCCAGCTTTCAGCACCTGTTCAAACCAAAGGGACTTCGAAGCTCTTTGCACACATCAGAAGGCCCAGCCAGCAATTGAAGAGAGGCCACCTCATGGCTGGAGCCAACGTTGCAACCTGGTGGCAAACCCAAACCCCTTCAAGCAGTGACTCTTATCTTAACTCCTAGAAGAAGTGTTAGCAGGAGACAAACGGCAGATCTCACAGAAAGATCTTTCATTATGTAAAGATCGTCACATGCATGTGTCAATTTGTCTCACCACATCAGAAATTAACCCAGATATTTCATGTTCATCCCCCTATCATTCTGTATTTTGGCGGGGGGTGGAGGGGTGGGCAATGCCACATATTTGGCATAGCATTGGGCGCTAGTCATTAGCCATTTGTGTAATTTTTGCAGGCCTGAGGTAAACTTTAGAAATTTTTCAGGATTGAATAATTTCAGAAATGTCTCTGGGGTTAGTGGAGGCTCTTTACTTGTTCCCAGAGGTAACAGCGACAACACTTAAAGGGCTTGGGATCAACAAAAAGGTCTTACAAATATGGCTAAGTATACAATAGAAAGAACTAAAGGGAAACTCTTACTTCTATCAGAATTTGAAAGGATGAGAAGTTCTGTAGGTTGCAAAGGAGACACAAGGGCACCTTTCAAAGGGTCTGTTTATCTCACCACTCCATACCTTGCCTGGGCAAAGGGATTTTACATTGCAGCTCTAACGTTAAGGAGATGTGCTTATTTGTTTGTTTTTTGTTCTTGCAGCTCAAGGAGGAATTAAGAAGTAAAAGAGACAGCTTGGAATGAAGGTGGGTGTAAAAGGCAATTGGATGTGAAAGGGCGAATGTCCTGACTTTGGGGACTTGCCTCAGCTTCACTAATCTCAGTGACAGTTGTGGTATAGAGCCATAATTACCATGTGTTCTCTTGGCTCAGCATAAAAAGAATAATATTCCACCTACTATCGATGTCTGTGCTTCCTGTGTACTGCAGGCCCTCAATAAACATTATTGATTCATTTATTGAATCAATAAATGAATGGATGCATGGCCAGTTGACTCAACGGATAAATAGGTGGATGGATGAATGGATAGATGCCTAGATAAGTGGCTGGATGGATGGGTGGATGGGTGGATGGATGGGTGGATGGATGGATGGGTGGATGGATGGGTGGATGGATGGATGGGTGGATGGATGGATGGATGGATGGATGGATGGATGGATGGATGGATGAATGGGTAGAGGATGGATGGGTAAATGGATGAATGAATGGGTGGATGTGTGGATGGATGTGTAGATAGATGGATAGATGAAATGAATGGGTGCCTAGCTAATTGGCTGCATGAATGGGTGAGTAAATGGAAGAATGGATGATTTTAGAGACTTAATGCAAAGTAAACCAGACAAGTAATCACTCAACTATGCCAGAGTTTGGCAAACCATGACCCATAGTCCAAGTTTGACCCACCACATTTTTTTGGCAAATTAAGCTTTATTAGAACACAGCTATGACCATTATTTAGGTTTGTTTGCTTTCATGATCCAAGGCAGAGTTGAAGTATTGCAACAGAAGAAGTATGGCCTGCAAAGCCTAAATTATTTACTGTTTCTTTACAGAATAAGGTAACTAACCACTGAACCACACTATTACTAGATTTTCTGAGTCCACACTACTTCTTTTCCTTGTTTTCTTTGTTTCATTGCTAAAACAAACAAACAAAACAAATAGACAGCAAACCAAATACACTCTTTCAACTTGTATAAACTCTCATAAACCTGCTGGGTGATACATAACTAAATAAGAATATTTTGATAAAACAATGGCAGTAAACCAAGGCAACTGCTTCATCTGTGCCTCAGTCAAAGAAATGATGATCTTTTCCAATGCAGGACAAAGAAAAGCCTAGGTGATAAATTTTTCGATAATCTGCAGGGTGCATACAAAATGTATTCTGTACTTTATGTGGAAGTTAAGGAAATTTTTCAGGGGCTAATTTTGAGCATATTATTAATTTTGCACCTTAGTACATTCACTTTACAATCTAAGAAGCTTTTCTTGTGATACCTTGGAACCTTATAACCTTAGCTAATATATATGACAGGTGAGTTTATTTATCCTAACCCCAGTGTGCATGTTGAATCTTCTCTTTCTGCTGGGCTGGAAGGATTATCTTACTGTGCTTCCCATGTTCTGGGAGGAGAAATACAACAGCTGCTAAGATAAGATGAATTTAACTTTATGCTCTTTAGGTCAGTAATGAACACAGAGCAAAGGCAGAAGGATCAAAAGAACACGTGGGGTTTTCCAAGAAAGCAGAACTACTAGAAGCTACCACATGGAAAGTCTAGCTTGAGATTTCCATACCTTAGACCACAATGCTGCATGAACTTGTCAAAGATCCACAAGCAGCAGGGGCAATGGGGGGAATAGGGGTTGAAGGCAGATATGTTGGGAAAGCAGATATGAGTTGTTGTATTCTATTTGTAATGGTCATATCCTATATAATACGATGTTGTCACTGCTTTTTCCATGTCAGTGCAAGAACCTTGCTAACCATCAGGTAACTGCAACCTGACTCCCATTAACAAAATGTCAGTGTAGAGTAGGCAGGTTCTTTGATGGCCCCCAGGGGTCCCCACCTCCTATTAATTATGCCCTTGTTTAAGCCCCTTTCCTTCAATGTGAGCTGAACCTAGTGACTCGCTTACAATAAATAGAATATCGCAGAAGTGGTAAGATGTTGTTTCGGAGGGTGGGTTACAAAAGATGGCAATTTCTGTCTTGCTTACTGATATGGTTTGCCTGTGTCTCCATCCAAATCTCATCTTTAATTATAGTTCCCATAATCTCTACATGTCATGGGAGGGACAAGGTGGAGATAATTGAATAATAGGGGTGGTTCCCCCATCCTGTTTTTGTGATAGTGAATTACTTCTTATGAGGTGTGATAGTTTTATAAGGGGCTTCTCCCCTTGTCTGGCACTCATTCTTCTCCTTCCTGCTACCATGTGAAGAAGGAAGTGTTTGCTTCCCCTTCTGCCATGATTGTAAGTTTCCCGAGGCCTCCTCAGCCCTGCGGAACTGTGAGTCAATTAAACCTCTTTCCTTTATAAATTACCTAGTCTCAGATATTTTTTCATAGCACTGTGAGAATGGACTAATACACTCACCTTCTTTTGGCCTCTCAATTGCTCTGTTGAAGCCAGTTGTCATGTTGGGAGTTTCCCTATAGAGAGGTTTGCATGGCTAGGAACCAAGGTGCCCTCCAGCTAACAGCTAGGGAAGGACTGAGGCCTCAGTCCATGAATTCTGCCAAAAGCCACATGAGTGAGCTTAGAAGTGGGTTCTTCCCCTGTGGAGGCTGGAGATGACTGCAGACTCAACTTACACTTTGACTGCAGCTTTATAAAGACCCTGAGCCGGAAGATAACTTACGTTCACCCAGATTCCTGACCTACAGAAACTGTAAGATTATCCAGTCCCTTTAAGCCAATACATTCTGGGGTAATTTGATATGCAGCATGGATAACTAACATAATCAGAATTTGCCTTTAGCTTTCTTTGCCCTTAAATATCTTAGTCCAGCTCCCTTTTTGTAATAATCAATGTCTGGCATCTTTTGTTTTACTTTATTTTTCTTTTGAGGACTGAAAAGAAGCTGTAAGCTAAGGGTAAGTGACTGATTTCTTAACGCTTTTAGTTTCTTGGTGGAGAAATTCTGTCCTGGATACTACTGCCACATAAGAAACTCCTCAAAATTTAGTGGCTTAAGCAACACCACTTTATGATATCTCCTGGGTTCTTTAAGTCAGAAGTTGGGGCAGTGTATGGCTGGTCAATCCCTCTGGGCATCAACTGTTGTCACACAGAAGTATTCAATGAATGGCTGGTCTCATCTGAAGGGACCAAGGTAGCTTCCCCTGTGTCTGATGCTTTGGACAGGGCTCTCCAGCATGCAGGTCTCAGAGTATCCTGAATTCTTACGTGGCAATTGATTTTCCAGGAAAAACAGTCCCAAAAGGTTGGCTTCACATTCATCCTCTAAAGAAACATTTCCTACTTGGATGGAGCACCTTATAGATGGAACATCAGACCCAATACATATGGAAAAAATTAAGATAATCCAGCCCAAATAAGTTGGAAAACATTGCCTTCTCTAGTTCCCTCTTGGATAGTGAAAATGCACATGAGCATATTAAAGGTCTTAAAAGTCAAGAGCACAATTTAACCTGCTGCATCAAACACTTCCTAATCCTGTTTGGATGTATCAGTATAAAAATTATTTGATACTTGGAAATAAGGCAAAAATGTTGTGATATGGTTTGGCTCTGTGTCCCTACCCAAGTCTCATGTCTAATTGTAATCCCCCAGTGTTGGAGGTGGGGCCTAGTAGGAGGTGATTAGATCATGGCAGGGGTTTCTAATGGTTTAACACCATCCCCCTAGTACTGGCTCATGATAGAGTTCTCAGGAGAGATCTGGTTGTTTGTAACTGTGTAGCAGTTTCCCCTTTGCTCTCTCTCTTCCTCTTGCTCCATCATGTGAAAAAGGTGGTTGCTTCCCCTTTGCCCTTCTGCCATGATTGTAAATTTCCTGAGGCCTCCCCAACCGTGCTTCCTTTACAGCCTGTGGAACTGTGAGCCAATTAAACCTCCTTTCTTCATAAATTACCCAGTCTCAAGTTGTTCTTTATAACAGTGTGAGAACGGACCAATACAGGTTGGAAATGTGTCCTTTCAAAATCAATAATAGTGGCAAAGGCTACTCAAAAATTGTCCAGTGGAACTTTTTGCAGTGATGGAACTGTTCTGTGTTTCTGATAGGGTATCTGCCAGCCAGGTGTGGCTATTGAGCACATGGAATGTGGCAAGTGTGACTGGGGAGCTATATTTTAATTTGATTTAATTTTACTCAATTTAAATTTAAATAGCCAGTTGAGTCTAGTAGATACGTTATTGGATAACACAGGTTTAGGGAAGCATTCTCAGTTCATCCCATTGTTTAATATTGGTTAAAGGTCCAGGCTTAGTGAAGTCACTAAGTGCCCTCATGCCCTCTGATCTTTTCAGCCACTGTTCAGGCCCCCACTGACCCCCAGGATCCTTCTGCAATCCAGTGACTAAGTGAGTAACACCTGACCCAAAAGGACCTCTCCAGGACTCTGCCTCCAGGCTGAAGTTGTTCTGACTTGTGATGGTTAACTTTATGTGTCATCTTGACTGGGCCATGGGATGTCCCAAGAGCTGATTAGATATTATGTCTGGGCATGTCTGTGTGGGTAATTCTGGAAAAGACTGGTATTTGAATTGGTGGACTGGGCAAAGCAGATGGCCTTCCCCAGTGTGGGTGGGCATCATCCAATCCTCTGAGGTCCTAAATAGAACAAAAACACAAGGAAGGGATTGCTTGGCCTGACTGCTTGAGCTAGGACATCAATCGTCTCCTGCCCTCAGCACTTTTGGTGCTCAGGGCTTTACACTCGGACTGGAATCTATACCATTTGTACCATCAGCCCTCTGGCTCTCAGGCCTTCCGATGACACCATCAGCTTTCCTGGGTCCCAGCCTCCACAGTCACATGAGCCAGTACCTTATGAGAAACTACATGCATGCTATTGGTTCTGTTTCTCTGGAGGACCCTGACTAACACACTGCATCAGAACACCCAATGCAGGGCCTGCTCCCAGGAAGCCCTCATGGCGGCTGCTGCTGCTGCTGCCTCTGGGGTAGCTGTCATGATCTCCCTGTTACACTGTAGTGTGGCATCACCAGATGGTGGTGATCTCAGAAGGGGGACTGCTGCTTGTCAGGACCATGGATAAAGCTGGGGGCTCTGAAGTCAGGTGCCTGAGTTAAAAATCCAGGCTCCCTGACCCACTTAATGTGTGCATTTGGAGATGTCTGGACTTTTCTATGTTTCAGTTTCTTTTTCTATAAAATGAAGATAAATAATAAGAAAACCTCACAGAGTTGTAGTGAGCAGGCCCATTCCTGACATCTGCAGGGCTGAAGAAGCAGAACACAAAAGGGGTTCTCAAGTGCATGATCTACCTACCCCTATTCCAGATACCCCTCCTCTCTGATACCCACCCCACCCCAGTTGTCCACCTCTTGGATATGGGGACACACACTGGCAGTGCCATCCTCCTTTGAGAGGACGGACCTAGGAGAGAGGTGTGTGCAGCCACAGACAGGAAATTCCGAGGTCCTGGACACCCTGAGTGTGGACTAGAAGAGGAGATGTGAGTTACAGGTGAACATATGCCTTTAGCCTCAGAGTTTCATCCCCAGGGGGAAAGGCACAGCCAGCAAAGAGCCAAGGCAGAGCTCATGGAACATGTATGCACACATATGCACACAGGGACCAAAGCAGGAGCCCGTCTTGCCTGGTTCCAAGATTGGTACTGGGCAGAAGATTTAAGTGATGGCTGAGAATGGGGCTGGCACCTGGTAAAGATTCAGTAAGCTGCTATTATATTTCATGTCAGTTTCACTATGGTATCTAGCTGCGGAAGGTCCAACTATCCTCTGAGCCTAAGACCTACTAACAGCTGACAAACAATACACTTTATTTGAGTTGGAGAGAAAATAAAGCCACTTTATCTCTTCAAAGAGAGTTCGGGGGGGTGACGGGATGACAAGACAGACCCAGTGATACAGGAGGCCTCCACTTCCCAGCGGCCATAGTATTCCAGATTCATAAGGTCAAACTTTACAGCCCTGTTACTGCCACAGTTGATCATCCCTATCAAAAATATGCTACCTATTTCATCTCTGCTCTAAATGCAAAAAAACAGCTTCTGTGTTTTTCTTATAATGAAGGCATAAAAGAGCTATATGTCACATACACAGGAATTAAAGAGGTAGAAACATATTTCTAAACAGTTGTCACATATACAGAGCTGTTTATGGAAATGTAAGTTAGCAAACTGTAAGTTGCTCAGATTGCCAAGAACAGCGTTGCAGGAAAGGCAGTATAAAAATGAATTTAAGGTCACACACTTAGATGTATCTTTAGACTGAAACTAGAATGAGGCAAGAGAGGTAAGAAGTCACTCTCTTTCAGGCTCAAGTCAGTGCAGGTTACCACTTGAGAGTAAGCACATCCTTACATGTAAGTCCTCTGTCCCTTGCTTGTCTCAATCTGATTTACACCTTGAGACATCCTTTATGTTGACCAAGGCTTATTATATAATATTTTATTTTTATTTATGATTTTAATATATAAAATTTTAATTTTGATGAAATCACTTAACAGGAGACCTACCCTCTTAACACATTTTTAAGTGTACAATTCAGCATTGATGATAGGCACAATATTATACAGCAGATCTCTGACACTCATTCATCTGGCACAATTGAGACTTTATGCCCTATGATTAGCAAACCCATTTCTCTCTCTCTTCTAGCCCCTGGTAACCACCTTTCTACTCTCTGATTCTATGAGTTTGGCTATTTTAGATACCTATGTAAGTGGAAGCATGCAAAATTTGTCCTTAAGTGCCTGGCTAATTTCACTTTGTATAATGTCCACAAGGTTTATCCATATTGATACATATTGCAGGATTTCCTTCTTTTTAAGGGATGAATACTATTCCATTGTACGTATGTATGTGTGTGTGTATATATATATGTCATATATATATGTCACATCTTCTTATTCATTCGTCTCTTGATGGAAATTTATATGCGAGACTAAAACTGTAAAACTCTCAGAAGAAAACACAGGAAAAAAGCTTTATCACATTGGTTATGGCAATGATTTCATGGAAATGACACCAAAAGCATAGGCAACAAAGACAAAAATAGACAAGTGAGACTATATCAAACTTAAAAGCTTCTGCACAAAAGAAATAATCAGCAGAGTGAAAAGGCAGTCTACAGAATGGGAGAAAATATTTGTGAACCATATAGTTGATAAGGACTTCATTTTCAAAATTTGTAAGAAGCCCCTACAATTCAATAGCAAAAAACTAATAACCAATTAAAAAGTGGGCTAAAGACTTGAATAGACATTTCTCCAAAGAAGACACACAAATAGCCAACAAGTTTATGAAAGGATGTTCAACATCACTAATTATCAGAGAAATGCAGATCAAAACCACAATGTGACATCACCTTGCACCTGTTAGGATGGCTGCTATCCAAAAAAACAAAAGGCAACAGGTGTTGGTGAGAATGTGGAGAAATTGAAATCCTTGTTCACTGTTGGAAGGAAAGCAAAATGAGGCAGCCCCTATGGAAAACAGTATGGAGGTTCCTAAAAAAATTAAAAATAGGCTGTGTGCAATGGCTCACACCTGTGGTCCCAGTGCTTTGGGAGGCCAAGGTGAGCAGATCACTTGAGCCCAGGAGTTCAAGACCAGCCTGAGCAACATGGCAAAACCCCATCTCTACAAAAAAAAAAAAAAATTAGCCACGTATGGTGGGGCACACTTGTAGTCCTAGCTACTAGGGAGGCTGAGGTGGAAGGATCACTTGAGCCCTGGAGGTGGAAGTTGCAGTGAGCCAGGATAGCGTAACTGCACTCCAGCTTGGGCAACAGAGCAAGACCCTGTATCAAAAAATGAAAATTAATTAAAAATAGAACTACCATATGATTCAGTGATCCTAATTCTGGTTATTTATCCAAAAGAATTACAATCAGGATCTTGAAGAGAGATATGAATGCCCCAATGTTTATTGCAGCATTATTCACAATAGCCAATATGTAGCCATAACCAAGTCTTTTTAAAGTCCCAAGTAGGCTTTGAAATTCTTTGACAAATTAACACACAAATACCATCTTCAGATCATTTGCACACACCAGAGGTTGTTGGCAGCTTTCTGGGTTGGAAATGAGAATAGCTAGGGCTTTTCCCCACCAGAAGCCACTCTCCCCAGGATGTGCAAAAGGCATGCACATCTGGATGTTCATCTTGCTTCCAGCTCAGCTGGGAGTAGGTTCTCTGAGATGGCAAGCCAGGATGGGGTGGCACCCAGTGGTTGTCAGGGAGGGGGAAGACCAGGTCCCCTGGTACCCAGGAGGTGCCAGGGAGGAAGGCGGGCCAGGCAAGACCCCAAAGCACATAGCTTCTCCTTGGGATATTTGTCTTTGTTTCCATAGGTATTTATTTGTGCTTTTCTTTGACTGTTTTACGTGTCACTGAGAGTTAAAGAAGACATATTGTACGTCCTAAAGAGAAGCAGTAAAAATAATTTAACTTACTTCTTTCATGTCTGAGTGTATTAATTCTTGCTTACATAAGGAAATACAAAAAACAAACTGTAAACAAGGAATCATTTGGAATCAGATTATGCATGAATAATGACACACATTCTCATCTAAGATGTGGGGGGAAAATCTAGTTTTACTGCCAGTGGCTCTAAAAAATGTTTTGCTTTTTCAAAGGAAATTACTCAGAATGTAATAAAACATGTTTTCTGCTCTAAAAGGATTAATTTACATTTTGTGTCATGAGAAAATAAATGCAATCAATATTTCCATTCTCTTCCTCTATGGAAAAAGACAATTTCCAAGTTTGAATCCTAGGGAATGATCATTTACCCTTGATTTCTTAATATTCAGATTCTGTCGCTCTTATGATTTCTCTGTTACTCAGACTCTCCCTGGAGCCCCACATGCCTACTGGAGGTCTCTGCTTTCTTCTCCAGCTCCAGACCCTCTTTCTTTTTGTGTGTTTCCTTTCTTTCCTGTGATCCCCAATTCCATCACTGGTGCCTAGAGACTGAAAAGCATAAGGGGATCTAAGATGAATAAAGAGGCAATTTAATCAGTGCAGCTTCCAGGGCTGGGGTCTGCCCCATCTCTAACACCAGCGTGGCTTGTGACTTGGAACTTGCTACCTAACCTCACAGTCCCTCACTTTTCTCACTTGCAGAGGAGAGATGAAAAACAGTACCTACTTGGTAGAGTAGTTCTAAGGAATGGATGCATGAATAGTGTTCAGTATAGTATCATGAGGACCTCATTTGGCTGAAGCCATTTACTCGCCTCATCTTCATATCTGTGTGCAGGCATTCTGTTTAGAAACAATCCTTTGTTCTAATTTCTGTCCTTCCCACCAGCAGAATTCACTCTCCAGTCGCTGCAGGACATATGAAAAGATTATACACATTACTACTGCTTTATTTGGATTTACCTTTATTGAATCTCAGACGAAAGGGTTGAAAGGATCCTTTAAGATCCACCCACTCATCCGTCCATCCAGATAATATTTACTAAGCATTCACTACATGCCAAGCACTGTACTAGGCCCTGGAACAGAGATGTGAATAAAACACTTGGGCCCTTACCTTCATGGTGCTGAATTTTGTGAGTGGGCATTGAACAATCCATTACAAGTAGAGTGACCTACTTGCCTCAATTTGACTGGGACTTATCCAGTTTTAGCACTTAAGCGCTCCCCAGTCCTGGCAAACCAGGATGGTTGGTCACCTTAATTGCAAATGTGATAAAAGGAAAATATACTATAAATGCTTCGAACTAGAGACCTGATCCAGTCTCAGATGTCAGAGGGGACTCACCATAGAAAGCAGCATTCATGGAAACCAGGCAGATTGGTAGACAAACCAAGGACATGGCGGAGAGGGGAAAGGGAAGTCATGTGTACAAGCAGAGATTCTGTGTGTACAAAGGCCTGGGAGCTGGAGGAACTGGAAAAAGCAGAGAAAATAAAGAGATGTGACTTCAGGGAGTGTAAGGAAGACCTTGCAAAGCCCATGGAGGAATTTGTGCTTTATCAGAGGGACCCAGGGAAGCCTTGAAAGCCATGTTTTAGGCACTGTTCTGGGAATTTTGCATGTATCAACTCATTTGATCCTCACATCAACCTTGTGATGTCAGTACTTTTAATATCCCCATCTTATAGATGAGAAAACTGAGGCATCCCTAAGTCACATAGGTAAGTGGTATGACTGAGATATGAACCTGCACATCTCACTTCCAGAGTCTAGATACACTTTAAAAGACCATACTAATCTTATCAATATAGCAGGCACCCACAATAAAGGTATGGTAGATACTATTACCCCATTGCACTGTTGAGAATAATCAAGGTGTGGTGAGGTTAAAATGACTTGGCCAAATCTAAACCTGGAACTTTATCCTCCTGAGGCTAATTTCAAGCTCATTCTTTGTTTCCTTTTTCCAGACCTCCGCCTTAAGCATAGTTACAGACTATGTGAAGAGAACAGCTAAGAAGGCAGAAGTTGAACAGAAACAGCAGGTTTTACAAAAACTTAAAAAGTGGGAGTATGTCAAAAATCGCACGTGATTCATTGCCAGAGGAGCAAGCGGTATAGGGAATGATTACTCTAGAACTTTCAAAGAAACTGAGGGGAGTTTACAAGCAAGGCACAGGAAGGTGTTGGGAAACTGCAAAGTGTTTTGTAAATGTAAAATATTGTTAGTATGGGGGTTGTTCTTTCCTTGATATTGAAAGTTGGGTAGAATTGGGATTACACTAACCTCTTAAGTGGATGACGTGACCTTACAGGGCTGTTATGATTCAGTGGGATACTGCATAAAACAGTTAGGATCATGCTTAGCCATGCAGCAAGCACTGTACAAGTGTTTGTGTAATTTTTAAATCAACGTTATTTAAGTGTAATTTATGTGCAAAAAAACTAGCCCCATTTAAGTTGTACAGTTCAATGAGTTCTGACATCTGTACTCACGTGAGGAAGTACTGCCGCATCAAGAGTCAGCTATCGCTTTATCATCAGCATAATTATATTAATATTTACTTCATGGCACTACTCTGGGGACTCATGGACTTCAGAACAGTGCTGGGCATTGATAGTACTCAATAAATATGAGTTATTTTTACCATGATGGCTAGGTACTAAAAGTTATTCATTGGAAAGAGTTACCTAGGTGCTCAGAAAAAAAAGGGGAAGCTTCCATTTTCGGGGGAGAATAGCTGAAGACTTTTCTGAGAAAGTACTGGTGTGGTCTAGCCAGAAAGCCAGCTGTGAGCACCACCCATGATCTGATCTGCCCCCTCTTTCAGCCCCAAAGATCTCTGAACTTGACCCCTTCCTAAATTCAGACGTGCACACAGAGGCTGGCCACCAGAATTCCCAGCAGTGTTCCTTGGCCAGTCAAGGGTCTCAGAGAGGGAAAGCAGCCTCATGGGACAGAATCAGAAAGGTCACTAGCAAGAGAGGGATCCTCCCCTCTTTCCTTCTGTGGCTTTGATGGAGTTGCCAGATCACTGCTTCCCATCTGCAGTCCCAGGTTTCAAAAGAGTCTTGCCAAAAAAGCCACGAGAGTAGACTCTCAGGAAAACAAATACTAGGAGAAGTATTTTTGTCAAGGCAGGAGCCCTGCAGTGGCTGGCTGCTCTTACAGATAAGTTATCTGTTCACCTTTCATAAATGTCAGACTTGAAATAAAAAAGATGGGATAATGAGGTCTTATTTCCACAGAAGCAAGCATGCACCTACTAATTAACCCACAGACCACTAACAAACGTTGCTGTTTAGATGCTTTTGCTGCAATTGTCAGATGCACAAATAGCTTGTGCTCAAATGATTTGATTTTCTTACTCTCCTTTGCTATTTTTAAAATATTTTAAATGGCCCTGATTATTCAATTTCTGTTGATTCATTCACACATATTTGCATAATACCCACTGTGTGCAAGGTACTGAATCAGAGATTTGAGGGATCCTAGGAGGCTGTTTTGGGAAGAGTAGAAGCTCTGGCACACAACAAGTTGGGATTTCAACTTTGGCCTTGTCACCCGACATATAGATTAAGAAGCTGCTCCATGGATTCACACACTCATGTTAAATGGTAATCATGCCACTGTCTTTTTAAAGTTGTTGTTGGTGTTAAAGGAGATAATATAATTAAATATCTCACAGGTGGAAAGCAGTACTTATTACAAAAAAGGAGCAGAGGCTGGGCACAGTGGCCCATGCCTGTAATCCCAGGACTGGAAGGCCTAGGTGGAAGGATTGCTTGAGCCCAGGAGTGCAAGATCAGCTTGGGCAACATAGTAAGACCCTGCCTCTACTAAAAACCAAAAAAATTAGCCAGATGCGGTGGCATGCACCTGTAGTCCCAGCTGCTTGGGAGGCTGAGGCAGGAGAATCACTTGAGCCTGGGAGTTCGAGGCTGCACAGTGAGCTGAGATCACACCACTGTACTCCAGCCTGGGTGACAGAGTGAGACTACCTCTGAAAAATAAAAATAAAGGCCGGTGCACGATGGCTCACGCCTGTTATCCCAGCACTTTGGGAGGCCAAGGTAGGCAGATCACGAGGTCAGGAGTTCAAGACCAGCCTGACCAATGTGGTGAAACCCTGTCTCTACTAAAAATACAAAAATTAGCTGGGCATGGTGGCACGCTTCTATAATCCCAGCTACTCGGGAGGCTGAGGAAGGAGAATCGCTTGAACCTGGAGGCGGAGGTTGCAGTGAGACAAGATCGAGCCACTGCACTCCAGCCTGGGCTACAGAGCGAGACTCCATCTCTAAATAAATAAATAAATAAATAAAGTAAAAATAAAAACAAATACAAATTAAAAATTAAGAAGGAGTAGAGGAAAAATATGGAGGAGTAAGGGAGTGAGAAGAAAGAGGGAGAGGGGAAGAGAAAGAAGGAGGAAGAAGAGGAGATGGCAGAGGTGACAAAAGAGAAGAAAACAAATCAACATGGAGACAGAGGAGAAGGAAAAGATGAGATGAGGGTCTTTTTGACGCCGCTCCCAATCTGGTAAGGAAGACTGACATATGGAAAATAACTCGGGTATTGCTATGGGCTGAACCATGCCCCGTGTAAATTCACATGTTGAAGTTCTAGCCCCCCAGTACCTCAGAATGTGCTGCATTTGGAGACAGGGCTTTTCAAAATATAATTAAAGTAAAAAGAAGTCACATCAGTGTGCCCTAATGCAATATAACTGGTGTCCTTATAAGAAGAGGCGATTAACACGCAGACATGTACAGAGGGTAGACCACGTGAAGATACAGGGAGAGTCGGCCATCTACAAGTCATCTACAAGGAGAAAGGCCTCAGAATGAAATCAACTTGGCCATCACTTTGATGTTGGACTTCCAGCCTCCAGAACTTTGAGGAAATAGACTCCTGTTGTTTAAGCCACCCAGTCTGTGGTACTTTGTTTTGGCAGCCCTGGCTAACTAATACAGGTATAGTTGGTAATAAAGAGAAGTAGAAAAGTATTACAGACATTTTAGAGAAGACAACTAAATCTCACAATGGGATTAGGAAGCAGAGATTGGGGGATGAGGAGAACATTGGAGGATGATTATTTCTGGGGTCCTGTAGGTGGAGACGGGCAGGGAAAGGTTTGAGCAAAAACCCTAGAATCAAGGCATGCTCACTGCATGGGGAGGAGTCGCAGCTGGCTTGGCAGGTGGGATAGAAGAGGAGGTTGCAAAGATATGGTCTACCTAATTTAAGGAGGCCTTGAGTACTTTATTCTGAAAGTGGTTGCAAGCTCTGAATAAGTGAATTCTACGGGTGGAAATCCAAAGTAAGAGAAAAACAATTCCAAATTCTTTCACGTGAGATATTACATGGAAGGCAGAGTATTCTATAATAGGGGTTCAGTATCTTTGCTCTGGAAACAGTGATGCTCCCTTGCCTCTGACAATAAAATGACAGTAAAAATAACACATTTTATTTCTTTCTAAAGCAATGTTTCATGAATGACTGGGTTTCATTCTGACAACCCTGTGGTGGTTTGAATGGTGGCCCCGGAAATCTCTTATTTCCCAGAACCTATGAATGTGACCTTATTTGGAATAAAGAAATCTCTGCAGATGTAATAATGTTAAAGACCTTGAGATCTTTGGATTATCTAAATGGGCCTTAAATCCAATGACAAGTGTCCTTATGAGCGACACACAAAGGAGAGACACAGGCTACGTAAAGATCAAAGCAGTAACTGGAGTTAGGCAGCCAGGATGTCACCCACAAGCCAAGGGATGCCTGGAGCCACCAGGGGCTGAGAAAGACAAAGGAATGTTCTCCCCTAGAGCCTTCAGAGGGAGTTTGGCCCTGCTAATGCCTTGACTTTGGACTTCTGGCCTCCAAAACAGTGAGATGATACATTTCTGTTGTTTTAAGCCAGCAAGTTTGTAGTCATTTAAGGCAGCTCTAGCAGGCTTTAAATTATAATACAAATCCTTCAAGAAGGGCAGAGGAGGAATTCTAATACCTATGTGACCAGTGAGAAAAGCAAGATCCTGCTCTTATATAAGTTAATCAAAAAGTGTGGTCTACTTGGACCCAAAGATTTTTCAGTAGATTTGCATGCCCTAAATGTAGTCCCTGAAATTGTGAGAGATTAGGGAGGCTCATCAACAAGCCAGTGAACCACTCCTGTGAGCGGTTGACAGAAGGATGCAAGCTAAGGTGGAAGAGTATCTGAAATAGCCAGGGTACAGCATATGGTGAGAAATGTGACCCAAAGACCTTGAACTGCAGGCTGAGAAACTTGCTCCTGGCCTGTTAAAACACCTGTTTGCCAAAGTTGATTCTTTGGATTAGCAGTCAACAGGATTCATTCATACTACAATAATTGAACTGTCAATCACTGGCCTTGCCAAGGACCGTCAGAAAACCTGTCGACTGAGCACAGCTAAGTTGATCAGACCAGCTGCAGTGACGCAGAACACCGCCTTGATAGAATCTCAATATGGGGACAATTAAGGAAGGCATTGATGGGGCTTTAGGGCCAGGGTGAGTGATTTTAAGGGGGGTCTTACAAGGTAGGAGAGCTATTGGCATAGGACAGAGTTTCTAACAAATGGTTTCGAATTAGCAGACAGAGTGAGGCAAGGGTCCTGAAGCAAACTTTGATGAGCAAGAAGTCAGTCATCAAAACTGACAAAAAGTAAATGTTTTGGTTGATTCACAAGAGCAGGTATTTCCTGGAGCTAGCAGCTAAGTGATTTCTGCTTGATCCCGCTATTGTCTAACATGGACTGAGAGAGGCATGCTGGCCTAAGCATGCTACAACTCACTACAACAAATATGTAGTGAGTTGAGGATTCACCATGTTACAGGCACTATTCTAGGTGCGTGTGCCTGTGCATGTGTGCACGTGCCTGTTAGTGCGTGCGTGTGTGTGTGTTCATCCTTAACTCCATAAAGCTTGAATTCCAATGGGAATGTGGGGAGGACAGAAACAGAATATTCAATATACACATGTGACAAACTGAATTTGAGAAAGTGCTAAGTTCCAAGGAGAAAGACAAAACAGGAAAAGAAAATGGAGATTGTGATGGGAAAAGAAGAGTGAATGATATTAAGTGTCGTGGGACCAATCGCCCTGTGGCCACCTAAGCTTGGAGAGTGTTTGGTGAAACAAAGTTAAATAGACTTCACACCCCAGAGCATCCAGGAGTCTTATGTTTTTCAGTGTTTATTAAGAGTCTCCAAGAAGAGGATAAAGCATACTGCATTGTCTAAGTGTATTTTGCTTCTGTAGCCTTCCTTCCACAACACCTCACTAATGACCTTTTAATCATAGGGAAAATGTTTAAGGAAGACACCTGTAGGCAGAGAACAGCCATCAGATGTGCAGAACAACTGGCTTGAAGGATCCGCAAGCCAGGAGGGAGGTGCTGGCATGACAGTCCAAGCCTCCGGCTGGGGTGGGATACAGGTGTGGAGAAGTGACAGAGGCTGAGGATGGGAGAGTGTGACAACCCATGAGCTTGTGCCAGAATATCGGGACCATTCTACCCAGGAGAGGTGGACACTTACCTCAGTTTTTCTCTGTGCTTTCTGTTCCTATCACAGAATTGGGTTTAACGTTTGTTGAACGAATAAAGAGATGTAATGGATTAGAGAAGAAAACTGGGTAGATGGCATCCAAACTTAACCAGTTTGTGGAAAACGATGGGGTTACCCATTTTGTTATTTGCTTTTTTTAAATTATTATACTTTAAGTTCTAGGGTACATGTGCACAATGTGCAGGTTTGTTACATATATATACATGTGCCATGTTGGTGTGCTGCACCCATTAACTCGTCATTTACATTCGGTATATCTCCTAATGCTATCCCTCCCCCCTCCGCCCACCCCACGACAGGCCCCCGTGTGTGATGTTCCCCTTCCTGTGTCCATGTGATCTCATCCTTCAATTCCCACCTATGAGTGAGAACATGCAGTGTTTGTTTTTTTGTCCTTGTGATAGTTTGCTGAGAATGATGGTTTCCAGCTTCATCCATGTCCCTACAAAGGACATGAACTCATCCTTTTTTATGGCTGCATAGTATTCCATGGTGTGTATGTGCCACATTTTCTTAATCCAGTCTATCATTGTTGGACATTTGGGTTGGTTCCAAGTCTTTGTTATTGTGAATAGTGTCACAATAAACATACATCTGCATGTGTCTTTCTAGCAACAAGATTTATAATCCTTTGGGTATATACCCAGTAATGGGATGGCTGGGTCAAGTGGTATTTCCAGTTCTAGATCCTTGGGGAATCACCACACTGTCTTCCACAACGGCTGAACTAGTTTACAGTCCCATCAACAATGTAAAAGTGTTCCTATTTCTCCACATCCTCTCCAGCACCTGTTGTTTCCTGACTTTTTAGTGATCACCATTCTAACTGTTGTGAGATGGTATCTCATTGTAGTTTTGATTTGCATTTCTCTGATGACCAGTGATGATGAACATTTTTTCATGTGTCTGTTAGTTGCATAAATGTCTTCTTTTGAGATGTGTCTGCTCATATCCTTTGCCCACTTTTTGATGGGGTTGTTTGGTTTTTTCTTGTAAATTTGTTTGAGTTCGTTGTAGATTCTGGATATTAGCCCTTTGTCAGATGAGTAGATTGCAAACATTTTCTCCCATTCTGTAGGTTGCCTGTTCACTCTGATGGTAGTTTCTTTTGCTGTGCAGAAGCTCTTTAGTTTAATTAGATCCCATATGTCAATTTTGGCTTTTGTTGCCATTGCTTTTTGTGTTTTAGACATGAAGACCTTGCCCATGCCTATGTCCTGAATGGTATTGCCTAGGTTTTCTTCTAGGGTTTTTATGGTTTTAGGTCTAACATTTAAGTCTTTAATCCATCTTGAATTAATTTTGTATAAGGTGTAAGGAAGGGTTCCAGTTTCGTCTTTCTACATATGGCTAGCCAGTTTTCCCAGCACCATTTATTAAATAGGGAATCCTTTCCCCATTGCTTGTTTTTCTCAGGTTTGTCAAAGATCAGACGGTTGTAGATGTGTGGGGTTATTTCTGAGGGTTCTGTTCTGTTCCATTGGTCTAGATATCTGTTTTGGTACCAGTACCATGCTGTTTTGGTTACTGTAAGCCTTGTAGTATAGTTTGAAGTCAGGTAGCATGATGCCTCCAGCTTTGTTCTTTTTGCTTAGGATTGTCTTGGCAATGCAGGCTCCTTTTTGGTTCCATATGAACTTTAAAGTAATTTTTTCCAATTCTGTGAAGAAAGTCACTGGTAGCTTGATGGGGATGGCATTTAATCTATAAATTACCTTGGGCAGTATGGCCATTTTCACGATATTGATTCTTCCTATCCATGAGCATGGAATATTCTTCCATTTGTTTGTAACCTCTTTTATTTCATTGAGCAGTGGTTTGTAGTTCTCCTTGAAGAGGTCCTTCACGTCCCTTGTAAGTTGGATTCCTAGGTATTTTATTCTCTTTGAAGCAATTGTGAATGGGAGTTCACTCATGATTTGGCTCTCTGTTTGTCTGTTAGTGGTGTATAAGAATGCTTGTGATTTCTGCACATTGATTTTGTATCCTGAGACTTTGCTGAAGTTGCTTATCAGCTTAAGGAGATTTTGGGCTGAGATGATGGGGTTTTCTAGATACACAGTCATGTCATCTGCAAACAGGGACAATTTGACTTCCTCTTTTCCTAATTGAATACCCTTTATTTCTTTCTCCTGCCTGATTGCCCTGGCCAGAACTTCCAACACTATGTTGAATAGGAGTGGTGAGAGAGGGCATCCCTGTCTTGTGCCAGCTTTCAAAGGGAATACTTCCAGTTTTTGTCCATTCAATATGATATTGGCTGTGGGTTTGTCATAAATAGCCCTTATTATTTTGAGATACGTACCATCAGTACCAATTTATTGAGAGGTTTTAGCATGAAGGACTGTTGAATTTTGCTGAAGGCCTTTTAGGCATGTATTGAGATAATCACGTGGTTTTTGTCTTTGGTTCTGTTTATATGCTGGATTAGGTTTATCGATTTTCGTATGTCGAACCAGCCTTGCATCCCGGGGATGAAGTCCATTTGATCATGGTGGATAAACTTTTTGATGTGCTGCTGGATTTGGTTTGCCAGTATTTTATTGAGGATTTTTGCATCAATGTTCATCAGGGATATTGGTCTAAAATTCTCTTTTTTTGTTGTGTCTCTGCCAGGCTTTGGTATCAGGGTGATGCTGGCCTCATAAAATGAGTTAGGGAGGATTCCCTCTTTTTCTATTGATTGGAATAGTTTCAGAAGGAATGGTACCAGTTCCTCCTTGTACCTCTGGTAGAATTCAGCTGTGAATTCGTCTGGTCCTGGACTTTTTTTGGTTGGTAGGCTATTAATTATTGCCTCAATTTCAGAGCCTGTTATTGGTCTGTTTAGGGATTCAATTTCTTCCTGGTTTCGTCTTGGGAGGGTGTATGTGTCCATGAATGTATCCATTTCTTCTAGATGTTCTAGTTTACTTGTGTAGAGGTGTTTATAGTATTCTCTGATGGTAGTTTGTATTTCTGTGGGATCGGTGGTGATATCCCTTTTATCATTTTTTATTGCCTCTATTTGATTCTTCTCTCTTTTCTTCTTTATTAGCCTTGCTAGCAGTCTATCAATTTTGTTGATCTTTTCAAAAAACCAGCTCCTGGATTCATTGATTTTTTCAAGGGTTTTTTGTGTCTCTATCTCCTCCAGTTCTGCTCTGATCTTAGTTATTTCTTGCCTTCTGCTAGCTTTTGAATGTGTTTGCTCTTGCTTCTCTAGTTCTTTTAATTGTGATGCTAGGGTGTCAATTTTAGATCTTTCCTGCTTTCTCTTGTGGCCTTTTAGTGCCATAAATTTCCCTCTATACACTGCTTTAAATGTGTCCCAGAGATTCTGGTATGTTGTGTCTTTGTTCTCATTGGTTTCAAAGAACATCTTTATTTCTTCCTTCATTTCTTTGTGTACCCAGTATTCATTCGGGAGCAGGTTGTTCAGTTTCCATGTTGTTGAGTGGTTTTGAGTGAGTTTCTTAATCCTGAGGTCTAGTTTGATTGCACTGTGGTCTGAGAGACAGTTTGTTATAATTTCTGTTCTTTTACATTTGCTGAGGAGTGCTTTACTTCCAACTATGTGGTCAATTTTGGTATAAGTGAAATGTGGTGCTGAGAAGAATGTATATTCTGTTGATTTGGGGAGGAGAGTTCTGTAGATGTCTATTAGGTCCACTTGGTGCAGAGCTGAGTTCAATTCCTGTATATCCTTGTTAACTTTCTGTCTCGTTGATCTGTCTAATGTTGACAGTGGGGTGTTAAAGTCTCCCATTATTATTGTGTGGGAGTCTAAGTCTCTTTCTAGGTCTCTAAGGACTTGCTTTATGAATCTGGGTGCTCCTGTATTGGGTGCATATATATTTAGGATAGTTAGCTCTTCTTGTTGAATTGATCCCTTTACCATTATGTAATGGCCTTCTTTGTCTCTTTTGATCTTTGTTGGTTTAGAGTCTGTTTTATCAGAGACTAGGATTGCAACCCCTGCCTTTTTTTGTTTTCCATTTGCTTGGTGGATCTTCCTCCATTCCTTTATTTTGAGCCCATGTGTGTCTCTGCACATGAGATGGGTTTCCTGAATACAGCACACTGAAGTGTCTTAACTCTTTATCCAATTTGCCAGTCTGTATCTTTTAATGGGAGTATTTAGCTCATTTACATTTAAGGTTAATATTGTTATGTGTGAATTTGATCCTGTCATTATGATGTTAGCTGGTTATTTTGCTCATTAGTTGATGCAATTTCTTCCTAGCATCGATGGTCTTTACAATGTGGCATGTTTTTGCAGTGGCTGGTACTGGTTGTTCCTTTCCATGTTTAGTGCTTCCTTCAGGAGCCCTTGTAGGGCAGGCCTGATGGTGACAGAATCTCTCAGCATTTGCTTGTCTGTATAGGATTTTATTTCTCCTTCACTTATGAAGCTTAGTTTGGCTGGATATGAAATTCTGTGTTGAAAATTCTTTTCTTTAAGAATGTTGAATATTGGCCACCACTCTCTTCTGGCTTGTAGAGTTTCTGCCGAGAGATCCGCTGTTAGTCTGATGGGCTTCCCTTTGTGGGTAACCCAGCCTTTCTCTCTGGCTGCCCTTAACGTTTTTTCATTCATTTCAACTTTGGTGAATCTGACAATTATTTGTCTTGGAGTTACTCTTCTCGAGGAGTACCTTTGTGGCGTTCTCTGTATTTCCTGAATTTGAACATTGGCCTGCCTTGCTAGGTTGGGGAAGTTCTCCTGGATAACATCCTGAAGAGTGTTTTCCAACTTGGTTCCTTTCTCCCCATCACTTTCAGGTACACCAATGAGACATAGATTTGGTCTTTTCACATAGTCCCATATTTCTTGGAGGCTTTGTTCATTTCTTTTTACTCTTCTTTCTCTAAACTTCTCTTCTCACTTCATTTCATTCATTTGATCTTCAGTCACAGATACCCTTTCTTCCAGTTGATGGAATTTGCTACTGAAGCTTGTGCATTTGTCACATAGTTCTCATGCCATGGTTTTCAGCTCCATCAGGTCATTTAAGGACTTCTCTACACTGATTATTCCAGTTAGCCATTCATCTAATCTTTTTTCAAGATTTTTAGCTTCTTTGCAATGGGTTCGAACATCCTCCTTTAGCTTGGAGAAGTTTGATCTGAAGCCTTCTTCTCTCAATTGGTGAAAGTCATTCTCCATCCAGCTTTGTTCCATTGCTGGAGAGGAGCTGCATTCCTCTGGAGGGGGAGAGGCACTCTGATTTTTAGAATTTTCAGTTTTTCTGCTCTGTTTTTTCCCCATCTTTGTGGTTTTATCTCTCTTTGGTCTTTGATGATGGTGACATACAGATGGGATTTTGGTGTGGATGTCCTTTCTGTTTGTTAGTTTTCCTTCTAACAGTCAAGACCCTCAGCTGCAGGTCTATTGGAGTTTGCCAGAAGTCCACCCCAGACCCTGTTTGCCTGGGTATCAGCAGTGGAGGCTGCAGAACAGCGAATATTGCTGAACAGCAAATGTTGCTGCCTGATCATTCCTCTGGAAGCTTCATCTCAGAGGGGTACCCAGCTGTTTGAGGTGTCAGTCTGCCCCTACTGGGGGATGCCTCCCAGTTGAGCTACTCGGGGGTCAGGGATGCACTTGAGGAGGCAGTCTGTCCGTTCTCAGATCTCAAACTCCATGCTGGGAGAACCACTACTCTCTTCAAAGCTGTCAGACAGGGACATTTAAGTCTGCAGAAGTTTCTGCTGCCTTTTGTTTGGCTATGCCCGGCCCGCGGAGGTGGAGTCTACAGAGGCAGGCAGGCCTCCTTGAGCTGCGGTGGGCTCCACCCAGTTCGAGCTTCCTAGCCGCTTTGTTTACCTACTCAAGCCTCAGCAATGGTGGGCGCCTCTCCCCCAGCCTCACTGCCACCTTGCAGTTCAATCTCAGACTGCTGTGCTAGCAGTAAGTGAGGCTCTGTGGGTGTGGGATCCTCTGAGCCAGGTGTGGGATATAATCTCCTGGTGTGCCATTTGCTAAGACCGTTGGAAAAGCGCAATATTAGGGTGGGAGTGACCCAATTTTCCAGGTGCCGTCTGTCACAGCTTCCCTTGGCTAGGAAAGGAAATTCCCTGACCCCTTGTGCTTCCCGGGTGAGGCAGTGCCTCACCCTGCTTCAGCTCATCCTCAGTGGGCTGCACGCACTGTCCTGCACCCACTGTCTGACAAGCCCCAGTGAGATGAACCCAGTACCTCAGTTGGAAATGCAGAAATCACCTGTCTTCTGCATCACTCATGCTGGGAGCTGTAGACTGGAACTGTTCCTATTTGGCCATCTTGGGACCTCCCCCCGGGGTTACCCATTTTTGAAGTCTGCAATGATAGTTTCAGGTCCCACCCTGTCCCTCCACTGCCCCCTACTCTCTTAGCAGAGATTTCAGTCTATGTTACTGCTCCTATGTATTTCTATGTCTCTTAGGGGCATTTCCTTGTGCCTGGAAATCTGGCCCCATGCTGCCTCATGAGGGGGATGACGGCCCTGTTGAACCCCTCCAAATTGAACCCCACAACCACTGTGCCCCCATGTCTGGTCCACAGTAACCTGCCTGCTGGACTTGGTGACCTCAGTCACTGTGTTGAGTCACAGATGAGGCCAGAAACTAAGTGACGGCTCCCTACACATGACTCCTCTGGCATTATGGGTATAATTGGTTTGCTTCTGCAGCGAAGAGGCCTCAAGGCTTCAAGAAAGAACCCCCTTACCTTTGCAAGATCTACCATCCCCCATTAAGTTACAGGACCTCACGAAGGTGTCTGGCTTGCTATAGTTTCAGTATCAGCCTCTTCTCTGCAGCCCTCAGGCATGGGGTGAAGACTACCTTCTTTCACCCCTTTCCTATTCTCTCTGGGGCCCCCTGTCCTGGTTTGCAATCCAGACTCACTGGTCACCACCCCAGGCCTTCAGACAGGTTTCAATGTCTCTGAACTGCCATGATGTGTGGGAGCAGTTTGGGGGAAATTTTTTCCCAGGAAGGCTTTCTGACCTTATGTAAATTTCTGTGTGAATAGAAGAGGAAATTGTCCAACTCTACTCTGCTACATCCAGGCCTCCAGTGGAAATATACGTGTTGAGAAGTTCAAGGCAGAACTCCATCCATCACCCGAGTCTAGGCCTCCGGGCCTGTCAAAATGCCTGTGAACAGTGGTTTTCAACACAGCCTCCACGTCTGCTCTCCTCAAAGTAGATAATTAAGCTGCTCCTCCTCGGGCCTCTGGGACTACATTCTGGCTCCCAGGCACGCCAGCTTGGTGATCACCTCCCAGCTCTGACAGACCCCAGGTTCCCTCCAGTTCTCAGTCTCCTGCCTCCCGTCAAGCTTCCTCAGTTCCACGGGCCTCTGAATCACCCTCCACAGAAACATTTTGTTCCGAGAATTTTTTTCACCTTGCCATAAAAACATGGAATTATTTTTTTAATTTGAAATTCATTTTGACTCTTCTTTTATAGATCTGTCATTTATACAATGGCTGGAAAACTTTCTAAAATCAGATATAATTTATGAACCCCTTCTTTTCGGCATAATGTCATTTTGTACATTAAAATGATAATGACTGGAGGAATCAGATGTGTCTCTCCATCAGGGGGTGGGGGTAGTCAGGGGAGATGGTGGGTGGGGGGCTGTTCTGGTTCTTCTGAAATAAGTCTCAGTGAGCCTGTGCACAGCCCCCACCAGGGGCTTTCAAGAAAGTGAGAAAACAGGAAAAAATGTATTTTTCACATCATCCTTGAAATGAAAATAACAGTGAAAAATAATTGAAACCTATGGCCCTTACAAAAGAATGAGGCCTTGAGAAATGGTTAATGATATCTCTTACACATAAAGTTTTTGAATTATACTTGATTTAAAAATATATATAATATATTTACATATACTATAAGTATATATTTTTCCATATTTATATATACTATATATTTATATGCATATACTTATATATTATATATTTATATGCATATATTTTATATATTTATATGTGTATATTTATATATTACATATTTATATTAATTTATTTTATATATGTGTGTTATATATTTATACGTATGTATATATTTTATATATTTATATGTATATATAATAAATTTATATGTATATATTGTATATATTCATATGTATATATTTTATATATTTGTATTTCTATATTGCACATATTTATATGTATATATTTTATATATTTTATTTCTATATTGTATATATTTATATGTATATATTTAATATATTTATATGTACGTACACACACACACACACACACACACACACACATATGTCTTTTGAAGTAGTTGAGGGCAATATGTAATACAGTTGTTCTCAGTCCTAGCTGTGCAGTAGAATTGCCCAGGGAAGGTTTTTTAAAAATATTAAATCAGATGTGAATCTAACATGCACCCTGTGCTGAGAACAGCAGGATAGTGGCCCTCAGAAGATAGGGCTCTAAGCTCCATCAATATTGTTGGTACATTGCATGATCTTGGGGTGAATAAGAAAAGCTAACTCTTACTCCTTACCATGGGTCAAGTGCTGTTCCAAGCCCTTTTCTCATATTGACAGTTCTTGAGAGCCTTTGAGGTAGGTACTATTATTACTCTGTTTCTCAGATGAAGAACCTGAGGATCAGAGAGCTTAAGTAACTTGCCTAAAGTCACACAGCCAGTACTTGACTGAGGAGGGATTTGAATCCAGGCAGTCTTGGGCTGGTGCTCTCTACCTGCTATGCATGCTTCCTCCCTAAAGGATTTAAGTATCTGTTTCTACATAGTCCAAATATGAATTAGTTTGCTCATCTATAAAATTAAGTAAGCTGAACTAGGTGATTTTCAAAGTTCTGTGGTTATAGGGTTTCTGTTTTAAAGACAATGAAAATGAGCCTCAGAGAAATGAAGTGTATTGCTGCTATGAGTAAGCCAATGAATCAGAGCCAGTTCTCCAACCCAGGCCTTCTGAGTCCTAGTATAGAATTCTTTCCCAATCCACAGTAAAACAAGCTGGAGAATGGGTTGCCCCTAAAACATCCCAGGGGAAATTAAACTACTCTGTGAAAAGAACTCAGGTCCTAGTTTTGAAATGGCGACACAAATCTGAAACCTGTGTACTTCCCTGTATCTTCTGGGAGATGGTCAAAAGTGATATCAATGTAACCAAATTTCAGTTCAGTATCCATTGTTTGCAGAACCCTGATCTACATACTGTGAAAATAGAATAAAAATATATGGTTTTCTTTTCACTGGAATACACACACACACACACACACAGACACACACAGAGGCACACACACAGACACACAGAACGTTAACCACAGGGGAGAAGACAGCCTGCCACACACCTCTGTGTCAGGAATGATGCTTCAGCCCAGTTCTTGACCTCTCCCTTCCTAGCATCTCCCAATAGAAGGAGGAGTTGTTTGAGGCAAGTGAAGAGTGACATTTATTAGAGGGTGTTGTCACTGTGTTACAAAGGCACAGGCTTTGCCCAGCCTTCCCTTGCAGTCCACTCCGTGCAGTGGACCTGGAGACAGTCTTGCCCCTCTGTCTTTCCATGCGCATGCTTGAGTGCTTCGGCCACTTTGCAGGTCCCCACACCAAGCAGCCATCTAGAAGGTAACCAGATGTTCTGGTTTAAATCCTGAGTCCAAAACTACGATTGTCAGGAGGCTGACTCCTTTGGAGCTCTAGAGCCTGAAGATATGCACTCAAACCCCAAATTTCCAGAAACTCTGCATTGCAGAGCATCCTCCCAGCCATCTGCTGTATCTCCACCCACATGTGAGTCATCAGGATGACTAATGTTACCCTGAGATAAGTAGCATGATCCTAAATGCACCCCGTGATGGCATCCACAGAACAAGCATTGAAACAGAAATAACGCTTCAGGTTTTGCCCTGGAAGAAGTCATATATCTCTTATTCACATCAATGGATGCTAACTTCCGGGCAAGCTCAGACATTCGACCTTAGATATTTAGATGAATAAAAAGGGTGGAAAGTAATCTCTTTTTCTGAGAAAAAAAGACTTGAAAAGGGAGGGAGGAGAAGGAAAATGTGGAGGCAGAGAAGAAAGAGGATGACAACGAACAAAGATGAAGGCAAGAGGAAAGAAGAATTAAGAAGTGGTTCTTGGTCGTACACCACCTCTTTAGAAATAGCATTTTTACGAGTTAAATGCAAATGAATAAAAAAAATGTGGATTAAATTCCCCTAAAAACACTCACAGGCTTAAAATTTTAAAAGAAAATAGGACCAGTGCCAAATGCATTGTGGTCTGGGCCAAGCCCAGAGGGAGGTGCTCTGGCCTGTGTGCACTACACACCTGGGTTCCCTTGCATGCAGTGGGCTTTGGGAGCTGTGGGACCCTAAGGTGGCTCCCATACCTCACTGTCAGGTGGCCACAATTCACGAGTTCTCACACCATGGCCAAAGTGCAAGAAGGGGCAGATTTGGCTAGGATAAACTCTTGGCTCCCCAGCATAGCTAAAAATCTGAAACCAATTTCTTGATCTCTTCCCCCGCACTTACAAAAGACAGATTCTGAGCAAGGGAGGCATCAAACCCAGGCTCAGCAATAGATGTGCTATCTTGATATAGTCTGAAGCCAGGCATCTGGGTCTCTGGTGTGGATATCCTACAGATGTGTAAGAGCCTACTCTCACACACATGGGCATATAGATGACTTTTCTGTTGTTATTTATTTGAGACAGAGCATCTCACTCTGTTGCCCAGGCTGGAGTGCACTGGCAAGATTTCAGCTCACTGCAACCGCTGCCTTCCGGGTTCAAGTGATTCTTTTGCCTCAGCCTCTTGAGTAGCTGAGATTACAGGCAAGCGCCACCATGCCTGGCTAATGTTTGTATTTCTAGTAGAGATAGGGTTTCATCATGTTGGCCAGGCTGGTCTCCAACTCCTGACCTCAAAGGATCCATCCTCCTTGGCCTCCCAAAGTGCTGGGATTATAGGTATGAGCCACCATGCCTGGCCTAGATGACTTTTGACATGCAGTAGCCATCCCTTTTGAGCACTGCAGTGTCCCAGGCACTATATTAAGGGCTCTAGCCACATCAGCTATGTTATCAAGAGTGGTTCTCAAATGAGAATTCTTAGGCTCAAGAGTTCAGTGACTTGTTCAAGCTCCTATACCTCATTCCTGATGGGAGGGAGGGGTACAGGGAACAGGAGCCATTGTGTCATGCTGTAATGCCATAGTGTTAGTGTCCTTAATCACCTTGTTAGAATATTACTTCAAATGTAAGTTTGAAATATATGCAAAAACCATCAATAAACTCCAAATGATTCATTTACAGAAAACAATGACAGGGAGACGGCACCTTGTCATCTCTTAGAGAGCGCTACTAGCTGCACTCTTATCTGGTTTGTGTATTCAGGCAATGAGATAGCATTTCAATACTAATCTGAGAAAATCATAATTAGACATGTAAATGGATTGGAGAAAAAATAGAATAGTGCATTTTAAGATACATGTAATTATTTTTCTATCTTCCCTCCCCAAAGCAGGGTAGATAATCAAAATTTATCTATGCCACAAGAAAAATTGCTCTTTTCTTTCTTCTGTGTTAGCTTGTGTTCTTATACATATCCACGGCATTGGCTCTTGTCATTTTGTGGTAATTAATCTCTTAATTATCTGTCTTTTTCACTTGACTCTGAAGGCAGAGACCGTATCTGATGCACCTAGTGCCCCTAGTTTTGGTTCAACGCCTTTAAGGCCCCTTGCACAAGGATGACTAATGTGTGGCATGCATGCCTGCTCTACCTTCCCACAGTCGTGGAAGATATTGCTAATCAGTCACTGCACTGAACCTCTTGCTGGTCTTAGAATTTTGAAGATAAACCTGTGGGTTGACACCACCAAATGATCACAGAAAAAAACCTTTTCTATACCCCTGTCATATGCCTAAATATGAAGCCTTCCTTGGTTAGGAAAGGCTCTGGAAACATAATAACAGACAATGGAAAAATATAGCAGAGGCCCCCAAATCAACATCTGTTCTCTGCTGAATGCTGATTCAGAGAAGAACTCATAAAAAAAAAAAAAAAAAAAGACATGGACAAGTGGTCCCTGTTGGGAAAATCTATCTTTGAATTGTTTTCATCTGGAGCTAAACGAGGAGCTCCAAGTTTTCTTCAGTAGTAACGCCTGGAGATGTGAGATTAAGGGGTGTCAGAGACTATAGCAAAACTACTGTAAGTAAAACCATGAATAAAACCATCATGCAGAGGGGGCTGGAAAGCTTCCTGGCTCTCATAATCTCTGGTGTCCAGTCATTTCAGAGGCTAGAATGGACCTTCATTCTTTCCGTTGGTTTGATTGCATGAGTTAAGCAAGTGCTTCTTTTGGTGAAACTGGTTTGAGCCCTAACCAACTGATAGTACGGTTTTAAAACCATAGAAAATTAAGAACATAATTATATAATGTTCTCGGCATTCACATTGCTTTAAAATTTTGCCTATCTGGCTTACAAGACCTGTCACCAGCAAAGCTCGGGGCTGCCTTCACACCACCACATCTGATCAGGGAGTTGGAGGACACCATGATTTGATGGCTTTGGAACACCTGTGTCCTTTGTTCCCCTACCCCTTTACTTAATAATGACTTAGCCATGAGGTGTTGGTTTTTTCTCTGGGTTCTTAAATCAGAGATTTGTCCTTCTTGGATCTAAAGCAAAAGCTCATTTTTGGTAGGAAGCAGCTCGTAGGGTTCTAGCTCTAGCTATGGGTATATGCATGCCTTTGGAGATGTTTCTTTCCTTCTTTGTGTTTGTGTCAAATGAGAGGGTTGAAACAGTGACCTCTAAGGTCTCATATGGTGGTGAGGTTCTTTGACTGACTCTGCTCAGAGCTGGGCAAGACTGAGGTCTCAAGTTGATCCCTTCCCTCTGGCTTGGCACTTTTCCAGGCTGAGGGAGCTGGCCTCTCTATAATGGCAGGAGGGATTAGAAAACCACAGAATGCTTCCCTACACAGTCTCCCATGAGCCTTGGCCTCCCCACATAGGCCTGTTGCTGTTTTGTCTCATAAAGATGAAACACATTCCTCTGTTCTGAGCTCTATGGTCCCCACAATCTTTTTTTTCTCCCTCTTATTTTTAAGCTTAAACTCCTTCTAGAGTAATCTGTTCACAGCACCAGCCCCCACATCTTAGGGAGGCTAAGTGACAAAGGCACACGTGTAGAGTAGGAAGAAAGGACTTTTCCTTTACTACAACCTGCAATAAGTCACAAGGTGAATAAAGCCAAGGTTCAGGCCTAGACCTGGTTAGTAAAGTTCTTCTAGGTTCTGGAAGCTAAAATCCAGGCTCCCACTAAAACCTGGAGGCTGAGAGTTCAAAAAAGGTCATTTTGAGACCCCTTGCCCGTTGTATCAGCCTCCTGCTCCAATGAAAAAGGAAAAGACCAAAGCTCAGGCTGACGAAATGGCTACAATCTGCGGTGTGTGTGTGTGTGTGTTTCTTTTAAATAGATTCCCCCCAAAGAGAAAGCTTGCTTGTGTGGGTAGACACTCTTTTAAGAGGCACAGATCAGTCTCTGTGTGCCTAACCTGGGACTTCTCAAGCAATTCATACTGGGTATCCAATGGTTAATCGGTAAAAAGTCTTTTTAATTTGGTAGAATTAGGGACTTCAGAGCTGTTCCCACAATGTGATAGGATGGAAAGTCCATCATTACAGAAATGTATGGGGAAATGAGAAACAGATGACAGAGAGCAGGGGGACCACCCTTCATTCTTTGCACAAGATTCTTACAGGAGAACTGGTAACATCTTCATGGTTTATGAAGGCCAGCGTAGTTGACTTTAGAATTTGTGTCTCCTGAATCTTCATCCGTGTCTTTTCATTCTTAAGCCCTTACTTCCCTTATTGGAAAACATCTCCTATATCCCAGCCATCTCTTCCTCATCCCTATTCTCCAGATACTCCAGCACTTTCATTGTCATCTCCTGGACCTTTCCAAGAATGCTTTAGAGTACATATGTGTCCTGCTTGGAGCCAAATTATTAACTCCACAAATAGACTGATGTTTGGTTTCCAAAAGGATTTTTACTTTACTTCACGGAAGTCTTCTTTGAAGAATAAGTTCTTCTGTGTTTAAATAGAACTTTATTTCTGGAAAGCAGGATTGAGGATCAAAAGCCGCAAGCCAGTGCTGTGTCCTGAAGAGCCATGCACAAGACAAATTTACAAGGAAGTAGAGACTATGAGCAACAGAAGGTATAAAACCAAGCAAAGGCACACATATAGAGTAGGAAGAAAGGAAGCCAGGAATAGAGGGGGAGAGGCCAGAAAAAGCACAGACCTAGTGGGTAGAGTATCCAAGGATCCCAAGAAAGATCCCCTAAATTCTTTTCCTGAGATCCAGAGATTTGCCTTGGATCCAGTACCTGCTTCCTGAGGCCTGACTTCATCACCACCTCCCTAGTGACAGTAGTCCCTTTACTGAGTCAGCAGAGAGAGACACTGTGCCTTCATCCCCAAGTGCCTCGGTTGATTGCTTTTTTGTTTCAAACATGAAGCCATTGGGTAAAATTCAGCACATCTGAACTTCCAGCAGCTTAGTGGCAAGGGAAAGGTCCCTGGTTTGGCTAATGATCAGAGAAAGCCACAGTGAATCAGCAGGGACACTCTTTGGAACCGACCCAGTGTGACTTTTCCCTGAAGCAGAAGGCAGGGTAAAGAATGAGAGGAATGGACAGAGGCATATCCCACTAGGGCATCATAAAAACAGCTAACTGACCTGAAACCATGGGCTGGAGGCTCTGAGATCAGCTGCTTTGATACAAGTAAGATCCACCTTCGTTATTCACATGGCTTGGGATGGACTCTGCTGAGTCCCATTGAACCCATTCAACAATTTTCATACAAATCTCAGGGCTAGGTTCATACTGAATGTTCTCCTGCACCAGAAAAAGAAAATTGTATGCAGACACTTTAAGAATAGTTGAATACTGGGCTGGTGCAGTGGCTCATGTCTGTAATCCCAGTACTTTAGGAGAAATGGTCCCCACACTCTTTTCTTCTCCCTCCTATTTTTAAGCTTAAACTCCTTCTAGAGTAATCTATTCCCAGCACCAGCCCCCATGTCTTAGGGATGCTAAGTGACTTCTCCTTTTTTACAACCTGCAATAAGTCGCAAGGTGAATAAAGCCAAGGTTCAGGCCTAGACCTGGTTAGTAAAGTTCTTCCAGGCTCTGGAAGCTAAAATCCAGGCTCCCACTAAAACCTGGGGGCTGAGAGTCCAAGAAGGGTCATTTCTAGACCCCTTACACGTCTGTAATCCCAGCACTTTAGGAGGCTGGTGGATCACTTGAAGTCAGGAGTTTGAAACCAGCCTGACCACCATGGTGAAACCCCATCTCTACTAAAAATACAGACATTAGCCTGGCGTGGTGGTACACGCCTGTAATCCCAGCTACTCAGGAGGCTGAGGCAGGAGATTCACTTGAACCCAGGAGGCGGAGGTTGCAGTGAGCTGAGATCACACCAATGCACTCCAGCCTGGGTGACAAAGCAAGACTGTGTCTCAAATAATAATAATAATAATAATTCAATACATTTGTAGATAGATCAAACAAGTGGATATCATTTTCCATTGCCAAAAAGTTGAGTCCCTCAAAGTACCACGCCTGCAACCTAGAAAAAAAAGTGCTCATCTATCTTTTTCTCTTCCACTCAGCAAGAGCTCTAGGAGATCCTTGAGATAACAGGGCAATTAATCTCCTTTCAATAACTAATAGGAGTTAGTGGAAGTAGCTCTGATCAGAGAATGGGAAGGAATTGAAGCAGGCAGGATCCCAGTCTCTCCACCTCCATCAGATGGAACAGCTCAGCGCTTGTCCACACTACACATTGAACTTCTACCTAAACTCAATTAAAGTGTTTCATTGATTAAAATATTTTAAAAAGTAAAATAATATAGAAAACCACTGAATTTGGCTTCCAGAGTAAATTTTCTGAGGAAAAAAAATTACTGTTGAGGGGGGGAAAATAGTGTTTCTAAGATTTGTCCAGACATTACATATGCAGGCACACACATACACAAAATGCCATCAACACAGAATATCGACATTTAAAAAAAAATAGAGATGGGTTCTTGCTATGTTGCCTGGACTGGTCTCTTGAACTTTTGGGCTCAAGCGATCCCCTTGCCTCTGTCTCTCAAAGTGTTAGAATTACAGGTGTGAGCCACTGTGCCCGGCCAGCATTACCTCTAGAGTCAGATCATTCAATCATTTAACAGACCCTGAGGCAAGGCCAACTGAGGTATTATTTATATCCTACCTCATTAATCCTCATCCCCAAATACTTGATGTATACTTGCTTTAAATGTCACTGCCCCATAAATAAAACTTTAGTTTTTATTAAGCAAAACCTTAAGAAAGTTAATTATTAATTAAAATTTAATATTTATTAATCAACATCTTATATTTAAGAAAAAATAGAAGCTAACTTGGGGGCCTTGTTAATAAATGGCAGATTCTCTGGCCTGCCCCACCTCCCCCAAGATTCTGTTTTAAAAGGTCTGAGGTGGGGACTTAGAGCCTGCCATTATAAGAAGCCTCCTAGCTTCTTATAATAGACAATACTGTAAGAAACACCACTTAGGCTGGAGCCTCTTGAGCTGGAAAGATGATTGTGTATAAGTGATGGTTAAGGAATCGCTCCCAGTAGAAACTATCAGAAAAGTGGAAGAAGCAGGACAGGGAAGGGGAGGAACTTAAGCCAGGCTGTGACTTCAGGTAAAGTCCCAGCTTCAGTAAGACCCTGCAGGGAAAGCCCTCGACCTGCATTCCCACTGGATCAAAGTGGCTTATTCTCGGCTCACTGCAAGCTCCGCCTCCTGGATTAACGCCATTCTCTTGCCTCAGCCTCCCGAGTAGCTGGGACTACAGGCGCCTGCCACCACTCCCAGCTAATTATTTGTATTTTTAGTAGAGACGGGGTTTCACCATGTTAGCCAGGATGGTCTCCATCTCCTGACCTCGTGATCCGCCCACCTCGGCCTCCCTAAGTGCTGGGATTACAGGCGTGAGCCACGGCACCCTGCCAGGGCTCTGCATTTTGCGGGTAAAGAAGCACCATAACGTGAGGGAGGTCCTAGTGGAAGCTGAAGATATATAGGTGTGAATAATTAATCAGAGGGGATCTGGGTGGATCAGGCAGGTAGAAGAAGGGGATGTGGGTGGAGTGGGCAGCAGAGGTGCCATCACAAACTACAGGCTATCAAGTGGGTTAGGCCTAGGAGGCCACAGTTTAACAGCACATTCAGTCTAAGAGGCTCCTTTGCTGAAAAATCAGTGCCAACAAACATGGAAAAACAAAAAAGCCCAAGGAAATATTTATGCAAGCTTGGTTGGATGAATAAATAATAAAGGAATATCCAAGATTAAAGTGTTGCTGTACTCATGCAGTGGTAATTTCATGTAAAGTCAAAGGTCCCTCATATATGACGCTGTGATTCTAAAGATTTTTCTATTCCATTGGCATTACATCTTGCTGACACTCTTTGAAGGAAGCTTTATGGAATAATTTCCCATCCCACTGCCTCTTTCCACTATGGAGTGTTCAACCTGTTATCCTTGTCAACTTCATTCATCTCAGTCTTTCTCCTCTGCACCACTTTTATATTTGTACAATTCTGATGATCACACTTATCTCTCTTGCTCCTGGTACTGAACCATAAACATCTTGAGAGTTACGATCATGTTAACTTATCAATACACTTCGGGGACAACAGCAATGGTCTTCACAAACTCGGAGCAGATAATCGAGGCATGCAGGTTGACTGAATTATTCACAGTCCAAAGCTTTACTTTGATAGTTCCATGCAAGCAAAGTTTTTCCTAGACTTCCATTCTATTGAATTCCTTAGGTTTATCAACCAAAGAATCCTTTAGGTGATTAATCCTAATTCCTTAGGTAATTAATCACCCAAATATTTATTGAGCATCTAGTCTGTACCCATCTTGACATTGGGAAGGTCACAGAGTAGTATAAAACACAGTCCAAGTGCCCTAGGTACTTAAATGTTTTGGAGATAAACAATTTTTAACAGATTTGAATCAAAAAAGAGGATACTATAACAATATAATCAGGTGCAACATTATCAAATGCCACTAAAACTCAATGGTAGTGAATAGATCAGAGTTCATTGTAAGGTACACACCATAAAAGCACAAGGAGTTCAAACAGGTTTCATATTCATGTCAGCACTCATCAGTTGGTAGTGGTTGCATACAGAATCACCTCAGGAAATCTTAGTTTAAATGTGAGCTGAGTCAGCATCAGATTGATTAGCAATGTCTGCCAGGGCAAGAAATGATGACTGGTAGCAGGTAAATTGAACATTCTTGTAGACTTGCTGCACTCTATGATCAAGAATGGTTTCATAGGCAAGAGCTCTTGGAATGCAACAACCAAAGGCAAATCTAATGCCATTTTTTTCAAAGAATTAAAATTTCCAGTAACAAGCTGGCTTTTCCCAGAATACCAACATTTAGTTCACTAATGGAGCCCAGTCTCAGCGGAAGCCAAGTTAATGCCAGTGCTTGCTTTTCCTCTTTCTAGACATGTTTGTCAAATCAGATCTCCTCCTGGAGTGCTCATATGTCTAAATTCACCTTGTAAAGAGGGCCTGCCAAAAAAGAAAAAGAGAGGGGAAGTTAGTCTGAATTCAATGTCAGTAAAGAAATGCAGGCAGAGAAATGCCACCATTCAGCAGTGATATCCCAATGCTGTTTGGATATCACTTGGTAAAGGATTTTGTAGGAAATGACTCATATCATCCCCAGGCTTGGCAATCTCCAGGTTAGGCAGACCCTGGAGAGGTCAGGTAAGAATAGTGAAGTGTGTAGAAGAAAGAACAATGAAACTGACATGCAGAAGAATTGGGTTCTAGTGTCAGATCTAGCACTTCCTCCACTGAAAGCCTGAGTAGCACTTGAGTCTCAGCTGCTTCATCGAAAATACAGAGCCAGCATTTTTTCCTTCTGTGGAAAATAAAGTACCTGTTGTTTAGGGCTAGCATCCATTACCCCTATTCCTTGGTAAGAGTGCCCTGAATATATTTTGGGTCACCATCTTACCTCCTTTTTAGATGTGTAATTTGATTGAGATTGAACTTCACTTCTAGTACCTAAGCCACCTATGAATGGCATAAGCGCATTTTTCTGGTAAATCTTAAAAGTTGGGTACAAACAGGTGTGCTGACAAATGTTTGACAACTGGCTCTGTAAATAATAAAAGCCTTATTTTCAGCAATTGCCAATTTGTATGGCCTAAATATTCCCACTATGGCTGATGCTGAGCTACCAACATGATATCCTTGAACTTGAAGCCAGGAAGAAATCTACACAATCAGCTTAAGGGACAAGCACACCACTGGCGCAATCCAGTAGAAGTAAACTTCAGGCTGGATAAAAGAGGGCTTGGCTTGGTACTATGAAGATGTGATGCTTGGAACTAGTATAGCTATTTGCTACAAAGAGAGGAACTTGTAGAACCAGAGCCACCCAAAAGTACGATGAATCTGAACCTGAGATTGGATCATTTCAGACTGAAGCCATTTCTACATACAAATTCATGTTTGCCTGAGCTATTTTGAATCAGGTTTTATGTCACTTCCAACCAAATATAAACCAATCATACACTACATATATCATAAAATCATTATAAGAATAAAATGAGATAAGCTATACAAAGCTTTTAAAATGTAAGGTCTTCCTCTTCTGATTGGTGTTTGCAAAGGATCATACTGTTCTCCCCAAGGAACCCCTAAGACAAAGTTCTCCAACAGGTCATAACTGTCCTGGAGTGAAGAGAGCACAGATTTTCTTTCCTGCTATTATATTGGCAGAGATGATAAGACAGAGGAACTTCTCTTAGGAATATAACAGTCTAGGGGCTTTAAAACAAGAGTTGAATCTGTCAAAGAAAAGGGTTTTTATTTTTTATTTTGGATGCCACACTTTAGACGTTTGCCTGGGGTCTTAGAGAGCCTATTTTATTACCACTTAGAAGTGCCAGAAGCAGCTAAAACTGAACCTTTCTATAATACTGCTGGCTATAGAAGCCCAAGTGACAGCAGGACAATCACTTGCCAAGAAAGAGAAGGTTAAGTTATAGCCAAGAGTCTGTGCCTCTCAGAAAAGGTGATAAAAGACAGGGTATGAAGGAGGCATTCCTTCCTGGTCACACAAAAGGGTGCTAAGAAGCCAAATCTGGAATCTCAAACACAGCCAAACACAAGAGAAAGTCTCTTACCAATAGCAAGTCTCTTACCAACAGCAACAGGTTCCAATGGGCCCTTGCTTTTCCTATAAAATGCAGGGATCAATGGCTCTCCAGTCACCTTCCATAGCCGAGGACTTTACAGTTTAAATATTGGGTTTATCTGATTGCTGAAAGAACATAAAAAGTAGTCAGGGGAGCTAGAGGCTTTTCATGATAGAAAAGAAAAGTGAGGGAACTGGCTTGAACATTAGACTCTTGACTTGATGGAGGCTACAACCCAGATGTCCTGACTTCAGATTTAGTATTTACCTCCCTCATAGTTCTTAATCAATTAGCCTTATATTGGGATCTTGTCATTCAGGTTTTTATTGTCTAAGTGCATGCAGTTACAAAGTTTCATAGGGAACCTCATAAACATCAAAATCTCAAAATATTCCAAAGTAATGTTCTAGCAACTTACAAGTTCAGTCTCCACTCCTTTGTCCCATCTTGCTTAACACTAGCAACCATCCCCTCCTATCAGTTATGAACCATTTGGAGGAAGTCTTCAGCTAAAATGCAAAATACAAAGTAAGCCCCATGCAAAGTTAATTCATAGACTAGTACAAGATTCCACAAAGTTGATGAAAAGGATAGTAGAGGCCACTGGGAGGGAACACACACAAAACCACCAACAAATACAACAAATGAATGTGTTTCATTGAACACAACAATGAAAGAAGAAAAAAATCAACAATAAATGTCAGGAAAAGGGTTTTCATTAGTGATTTAAATATTAAAGAGTTAATAGAAGTCTTTGGGGAAACTGATGAAGTTCTCAAATATTTTCACTCCAAAAAATCACTTGTCTTTTATTATTTTAAATAGATACATAATTGTACACATTTACAGGGTATCACAGGATAATTTGAAACATATATACCACGTGTAATAATCAAGTCAGGGTAATTAACATGACTTTTTAAAATTTCAATAAAAATCAATGGTTAGGTAAGGGATGTCAAAAAATATGCCAAAATCTCATCCTTTGATTCATTCTTTGTTCATTCTCAGAGTTAACAAATTGTTGTGTTTATAGTCTATATTTTGCTAAATATAAGGTAAAATAAATTACTTGTTTCATTTTAATCAATATGAAGACCCAATGAGATCATTTTACTTTATTCACTCTTATAAAATTTTGGTCCTTGATTTTCAGTGGATTTATACTCAAGTCTTTCTCTTCTATCACTTATCCTTACATAATAGAGATCTCCTCTACACAGAAGGAATCTATTAACTATTTATTGAATGTTTGGTTGGATGAATAGAAATGGCTTCTCTGCCTTCAAGCAGGACCATAGTTAGACAAGCCTTGATCAACAAGCAATTGCAGCATGGTTCTTAAAGATGTTTCTGGAAAGGAATGGCTTAGAATCTATGAGCCTTTCGGTCAGACAGAAGAAATTGGTAGCATTCTATTAAATATCACTAGTAGGTCTCCTGTTCCACCTCAATCAAGGCATAAATATATGTGAAACCTTTACTTAGTGCCAAAAGCATTTACTTTGGCCTTACGCTGTGAAAGCATTTAGTACCATAGCTTTCCTCTCAGGAGCTTATCGATTAATTAAGGGATTAGATGTAGAATAGTTGCAGTCTGATGTGTAATCATATAAAACCAAAGCCTAGTGCATGTAACACAGATGCTGAAAACCTAAAAGTACTGCAGAGAAGAGGAAAATAGAGCCATTCAATGGGTTAGCATCAGGGGGATAATGATGAACAGAAAAGAGGGAGGATATCCCAAAGTAGGAGAGAAGCAGCATCATAAATGGCAAAAGGAACACCTGGATGCTGGGGGCTTAGGAGAGTTGCATTAAAGAACAGCAGGGAGTTAGATGAAGGTGAGAAAATCCCACTCCTGTTTGAAGCCCATCCTACGAGTGACATTTCAGCAGCTTCTTTCACTGACCCCTCAAGAGCCTGTGCGTATATACATGGGTTTATGCACCAGTACCTAGCACTAGTCCAAAACCACTTTCTTTTCAGTTTAAGTTGGTGTCTCTTGTGAGCAAGAAACCTGTTCTACCCATATATATGAAGGCTTACACTTATGGGTTTCCAAATCCTCTTTCTCCATACCCAAAGAGATTATCCATTTGAGGGCTGTATCAATTATCTGCTGCCACAATACTGCTGCATAATTAAAAATCATAAAGCCACTGTGGGGTACAATAATACACTTTTATTCTGCAACAAGACCTCAGGGTTCAATTATTCAGGTTGGACTTGGCTGATCTTGGCTGGGCTGGCTCACACATCTGGGGGTAGAGGGCTGTTGACCCATCTAGAAAGGTCTCAGCTGAGATGAATGTGGTGACTCTGCTCTATTCCACATGTCTCTCATCATCCATCAGGCTAGCCTGGGCATGTTTATGTGGCAACAGTAGAAGGTAAGTGTTAACAAGTCCAGTTGCACAGTGCTGTTCAAGCCTGTGTGTGCTTCACATTTGCTAACATTGGCACAGCAAGTCAATGACAGAGGCCGGAGTCAGAGATACAGGGCATGACAAAGTTACATGGCAAATGGTGGGGATGAAGAAATGAGCCCCTTTATGTAATCAATCTGTGGTGAAGATCATAACACCTTGTAATTAATAAGGCAGGAAAAGGACCAGTAGGTACAGTCATGTGATCCATTAGACACCCTTCCCTAAAGCTCTCTTCAAGCCTTGAACACCAATAAGAGGAGCAGAGGGAGTGCTTACGTGATTTTTTTTAAGTGAGCTAGCTGAGCAGCCAGCATTTTCCCAAGGCTGCCCTGTTCTGTTCAGAATAAAGACACAGGCAATAGGCCATGCTTGGATGCCTCAGACCATCTGCCAACAAAAACAGAAAAAAAAAATTAATTATGAATGGTGTCTTCCCATGCTAATCATTTATTGTAAAGGATTTCTCCAGCTTGTTTATAATAGCTGTTGCCTAAGGGTGCATGCTGTATAAATTGTCTGATTACAGGATACAGAGTGCTTCTTAATAGGCCTCAGCTGATTAGGAGAAGGGAAAGAAATTAAAGAGACCATTTCCCTTTAGGTATGCAAATACCTCCCAGAACAAAAGACAAAGATATGATAGACCATGATGAAACACACCCTCTTTTCTTTTTACCTTAAATTATGTACCAGGCAAGGAGCAAGCTTCATTGCATGTGTCAGCTGAGATGTGAATGGTCTAGTAATTGAAACAATACCAATGCCAGAAATGCATGTTAGACTAGCTCCCTGGGCAGCCCTGCAGCAAATAGTAGTGCGGTGCTTGGATCTCTCTGGATAAGGGGTCACTTCTAACCTTTGGGTAATTTGACTCTGGCTCATTGAGCTAAATTTGTATGGATCAGCTTGGCCTTCTCATTTTTGAAGCCAAAATTTACATGTCAACATCTGGCAGGAAGGGCAGTTGGAAGGCAGACTGAATGTGTTTGAAAAACATAGAAGTGCACAGATAGAGTCATTCTTCTTCTCACTTCTCAGGCACACAGAGATTCACACATACATCTCACAGACATGTGCATGCACACACACACGCATACACATGCAGGAGCCTCCATTCCCACAAAGATTTTTCCTCTTAAGATGTCCATTAGTGCTTTGAAGGGGTATATTCAACATGGTATTTTATTGTGACTTACTTTTTCAAGGAGCAGGGATTTTATTGGTCTCCCTGACCAGTTATAGAAAATACAGAGGTGCATAGAGATGTTGAGGGTAGTACCAACATGAGGATTCTACTTATTTGGAAGTAAACATGCTGTGCCCCAGATGTCAGGCACTTCCAAGCATGAATTATAAATGGATGAAAGGAGATTAAACCCTTGCAGCTTACATGGGTGAGTGTTCCCTATTTCAGAGGTTAGTAAATCTCATGTGCATCTTATCAGTGCTTTATTAGAGCCGAATTTATTTTCTATCATGGCCTGGAAAATTACCCCAAAACTTAGTGACTTAAAACAACAACATTTATTATCTCACAGTGCTCATGAATTAGAAGTCTGGGCACAATTTAGCTGGGTCCTTTGTGTCAAGGTCTCTCACAAGCTTGCAATCTAGGTACTGACTGAGGTTTCAGTCTCATCTGAAGCTTGACAGGGGCAGGATCTACTTCCAAGCCCACTTACTTGTTATTGGCAGGATTCCGTTCCTTGTGGGCTGTTGATCGAAGGCCACCTCAGTTCCTTGCCAGGTGGCCCTCTCCTTTAGGGCAAGCACACCATAAGAGCCAGAGAGGGGATGCCAGCAAGATAGAAATGATAATCTTTTATAACCAAAGCTCAGGAGTAGTATCACATCACATCTGCTGTATTCTACTTATCAGAAGTAAGTCACTAAATCCAGTCCCCACTCAATGGAACGGAATTACACAATGGCACGAACACCAGGAGATGCGGATTTCTGGGAGCCATGTTAGAAGGCTGTGTGCCACAAGATCCCTTTGGCATTATTTACCAAAAAAAATCTTCTCTGGAGGACTGAAAGTTAACTAAGTACTATTTTTCCGAGTCCTTGAGTTCCAGAAGTAAAATTTGTAAACTAACCTTTCCTCCTTGCTTGTACATTTAGTTTATATTCAATAAAACTATGGAAGCAAAATTTGGGTATCTGTGACACTTCTGCAGAATTGAATGTCCATCTGGACAAATTAATGACCCCATGAGTGTTTGACCTGCCTACTTGAATTCAATTGAATCTTACTGAACACCTATGGTATGCCAGGCACCTTCTTAAGTGGGAATACAATATTAATCCAGATACATACAGTCTATGTCCAAAAGGAGTTTCAAGTTGGCATGGGCAAAGGATGCATGTCATAATGGACTGCTTGTATAGATGATGGTAAAGTAAAGGTGGTATGAGATTATGTTAAAGAGAATGTGTTACTTAAAAAAATATGAATGATGGACATTGTAATTCAGATTCTTTACCATATTGTGGTCATATAGTCCTGTTCCTATCAGGTTCTTTTTTGCGGTGGGGGGAGGGTTGGAGTCTCACTCAGTCACCCAGGCTGGAGTGCAATGGTGTGATCTCGGCTCACTGCAACCCCCACTTCTCAGGTTCAAGCAATTCTCCTGAGTAGCTGGGATGACAGGTGCATGCCACCATGCCCAGCAAATTTTTGTATTTTTAGTAGAGATGAGGTTTCACCATGTTGGCAGGCTGGTCTTGAACTCCTGACTTCAAATGATCCACCCGCCTCGGCCTCTAGAAGTACTGAGATTACAGGGGTGAGCCTCTGTGCCCGGCCCCTATCAGTATTTTGCTCCCTTCTCTCACCAAGACCATGCACTCCCTCAAAAAAAAGAAAGGGCCTTCTCTGAAAACTCTCACCATTCTCACCAGCTCCACTTCCAATACTGGCTCAGTCTGTGGCCTTTGCAATTGTGGTTCTCTCTGCCCACTCTATAAATGATTAATTTATTATCTCACTTGCTCAAAAGAAATCTTTTAACCCCTATCTGAACTAGTCACTTATTCCCAATCATTCACTTATTATCTCTCTTATTTTTTATAGTCTCTAAGAAAATATTAGTGAATTATTCACTTTTTTACTATTGTTACTTTCTTTTCTAGACAGTAAGCATCATTAGAAAAGAAGGAAACCTAGTCTGTTTTGTTCAGCATTATATTCAGTACCAAGAACAGTACACATAGTAGGTGCAATCTTAATATTTGATAAATAATGAATAAATGAATGAATGAATCTCATATAATGGGGCTTGAGAAAATGCAGATCCAGAGTTCCAACAGGGTTGTTTATCCCCCAATGCCTCAGTTTCTCAGTATGTAAACTGAAAACGCATTCTCCCAAGACCTTCTTTTGTAAAGGAAAAATTAAGGATATTTAAGAAACATTTTAACTGTGGTGTGTAAAAGCAATATTTAACAATTATTTTTCATGTGGAGTTACTTGGGTCAAAAATTTTTAAGCCAAATCAAGTGCAGCAAAACCTTAATAAGACTATTAGAGAATCGACAGGGAGACAATTTTATCACATAATCACTTTGGGGTCAGCATGCCTCAATTCCAGTTATGATTTTAGCATGGACTATGAGATCAAAGGTCAATCACTTCCAAGCCTCTCTGTCCTTGAGCTAAAATAAATGATTTGGACTAGCTAATTTAACAATGCCAACTACATTTTTCAAAGAAAAATAAAGTGATGGGGTCTGTATTTGTCCATTCTCATGCTTCTAATAAAGTCATACCCAAGACTGGGTAATTTATAAGTGAAAGAGGTTTAATTGACCCAAAGTGCCACAGGGCTGGGGAGAATTCACAATCATGGTGGAAGGCAAAGGAGGAGCAAAGTCATCTATTGCATGGTGGCAGAGAAAAGGGCATGTGCAGGGGAATTCCCCTTTATAAAACCTTCAGATCTTGTGAGACTTATTCACAATCACAAGAGCAGCATGGGAAAAACCCATCCCCATGATTCAATTACTTCCCACTGTGTACCTCCCATAACACACGGGAATTATTACAATTCAAGGTGAGATTTGAGTGGGGACACAGAGCCAAACGACATAAGGGTCTAAATAAGATTCTTATAGGTCTCTTCTGACTGAATCTAAAAGGAAATCTATGAGATGCTTTTGAATGCAACCTATGAGAATCCCCGATGCATTCAAATGGTCTATAGAGTCCATAGTATGCACTGGAACTAGGATTGCTCAGAGAACAGAAGATGGATAATCACCTTATCTGACAGGCAGCTTCCAACTCTGAATTCAAAATGCAAAACCTCAATTGGTAGATAGATGTGTAGATATGCAATAAAGCAAGTATGGAAAAATGTTAATGTTAGAGTCTAGGTGGTAGGTATATGGTTTATTTTACAATTATTTTCAACTGTGCTACATGTTTGGACATTTTCAGAAAGAAAATTAGAAAAAATTAAAGTTTACCAGCAAAACTTACGGGCTTAAATCCTTGCTATGCACATTTAGGTATTTCGGGCTATATAGGGGTTCTTTCTCAGGACTATACCATGTCATCCCATTTGCTAGATTGTCACTTCAGATGTTGGTTCATCTAAACCAACCAATGTGTAGAAACTTCTAAGATTGACAAGTGGGTGAGAGATATTCCAAAAGAATATCAAAATGTAGTGCAAAGAGCAAAGGAAGCCCTAGAGACCACATACTTGCTCATTCAGGAACTTATTTGGCCCCATGAGAGAGGCAGGTGGGCAAAAATGACCATCTTATAGGCAAGATGATGAAAGCCCCAGGAAATGAAGTGACTTCCCCAGGCTCACACAAGTACATGGAAGAGTCAGGTTTTGAACTGCGGTCACTGGACTCAAACTCTTGCATCTTTATTCTAATTACAGTAGCTTAGACTTTCATGAGCTTTTAGTATGTTCCATGCTCTATTGTAAATGCTTTTCATGTTCTGACTCACAATTTTTTTTCACAACTACATGAAGTAGGAACTTCTTTTATTATCCTCATTTTATAGAAGGAAATGGAGGCTCAGAGAGGTTAATTAGTTTTTCCAAGGTCACACAGCTAGGAGAGGGTAGAGCTAGGATTTACACCAAGGTATTTCAGTGCTATGAAAAGGTATCCACTGATTATTTTCAATGATCATTTAAATGTTAATAAAGCTGTTTTTAACAAAATGACCCTGCATGGATTCCGCGAGTTAGCTAAGCTAAGAATAAAGTCTAGACACAGTATTTTTTGTTATAATATTTTAAACTTTGTGTTTAAAAAAACAAATTAGTAATATACTTTTCTTATGGGACAACTTTTATATTTCTTACGTGTTTTTTTGCTTTTAGTTATTTCAGAGTTAATGAACTTATAATAAAATGTATTTTATTGTTTTTTGAAGCCAAATAAAACCATTATTTATTCTTGAATGGGCCCTTCATGCCAATTTAGACTAGGATAATGGCAATGTTTATTTATGCGCAATACATATGTGAATGTAAAGCATGCTCCTAGCCAACACCAACTTCCTAAACTAAGACTTGTACCTGCTTCTCTCTCTCTGTACACAGAGACCCAGAGACTCTCTCTAAGAACCTCTTCTGGAATTGTTGTTGATAAACTTGAGCATATTTGCTATCTGACTTGTAAGTTGTGAGAAGTTCAAGTGTGAGAAAGAGAGGGAGGCCTGACTGTATCAATCAGAGACTGAAAGATGAAGGGACCTTGTGGTGAATACTGTACCTGCCTTGCCTGGTCTTCTGTCCCCATATCATTTCCTGGCACATGTGTGTGACTTTCAACCATCAGCATCTGTCTTCATTTATCTAAGGGCTTTCTTTGGGAGTGGCAGAGCCACTCTGCCTGTGTGTGCAACAGGACAAAAGAGCAGAGTTTGGAATCCATGCAGGAGCAGCTCTCAGCCAATGCCTGAATATGGGTGCATGGGGAGATGAAACTCCAGTTACCCAGAGAGGTAGCCTGCTTAATATTGCCTGATTTTTAGCTTCTTTTCACTCCCTGTCTTACTTCTCGTGATGGTAAATTTTATGTGTCAACTTGGCTGGGTTATGGTACTCAGATATTTGGTCTAACATTATTCCGGATTTTTTTTATGAGGGATGAGTAAGGGATGAGATTTACATGTAAATCATGGACCTTGAGTAAAGCAGATTGTTCTCCAGAATGTGGATGGGCCTCATTCAATCCATTGAAGGCCTGAATAGAACAAAAGAGTCACCTCCCCCAAGCAAGAGGGAATTGTCCAGTAGACTGACTTGGGACCTGACCCATAACAATGGCTCTTAACTGCCCCTGGATTCAAACTTCAACTCTTCCCTGAGTCTCATCAGGTTTTGGACTCACCAAGTCTCTAAAATCATGTGAACCAATTACCCGCACTTGAATCCTGGACTCAGGGTCTATTTCTGGGATAACCTAAATAAAGAATCCTGAGCATCTCATGGAGAAGAGGTGTGTGATTCTGGGAAAATTCATGTAAAATCAAAAAGGTAATAATTGAGCACTTACAATGTGCTTGTCATGTATTGCCCTGCCTTATGTACAGTATATCAATTAATCCTCACTATGCAACAGGTACTATTGTTGCCCTTATTTTACAGATGTGAAAAGTAAAATTCAGTGAGTTTAATATCTGATTAAACCTAAAAAGCTGTAAAGTTTACATCCTAAATGGTTGGTTTTTGCTAGTGCTCAACATTTATTTTCTGGTCAACAGAACAGAAAATGACCATTCCTCACTGCATGAGCACACGTTTCTCCTGAACACAAATGCTATGAAGGGATAGCCAGGCATGACTGAGCTAGAAGATTGAGTCCACACCAGGGTCAGCTTTTCCTATGATGTGCCAATATATCTGCTGCCGGGGGCAAAAACTCCTGTTTCTAAGAAAACGGTGCCTCTGAAGGAAAAAAAAAAAAAAGGAAGGAAGAGACAAAAGATGAGGGCAGGCTGAATGTAAAAAAAAAGAGCTTCAGGAGTCTTCTTGGAAAGCAAACAACTTTTGCAGAGCAGCATTTTGATGAGTTAAGTGCAAATGAATCAGGAATAATGAGAAACACATGGGCTAAATTTTCCTTAAAATATACGAGTTTAAAAATTAAGAGGAAAAAGTGCTTGGGGAAAATGTGTTTTAAGTTTTAGGCAAACTGAAAACATTCACAAAATGGATCAAGATATTTGTTGAGCCCACAAAATGACTAGATTGGTCCATCTTGGGCAGATAGAGTGATAAAGAGACATATAAACAGTGGAGAGAGATATGCTGGGCCAGCCAGGACAGAGCTTTACGATAGAACTGTTCCAGGCTCCCCGAAAGCTGTAAATTGGGGATTTAGAGAGATATTGCTTTTCTTTCATTTATTTCTCCAAGTAACATGAAGCGCTGCACTCCAAATGTAATACTAATGAATAAATAATACAGTCATTTGAAAAGCTGTTTGTTGAGAACAAGAAATAGATTTAGTTTTTTTTTAAGGCCTTCAAAACCTGTGTTAACAAGAAAGTCAAGAAACATGGAAGATGTGCTGGGATTCTGGAGGCTCCCACAACACACAAGCCAAAGAGACTCAACTCAACTTGCCAGCTTCTGGGTGGCAAAAATGACAGGTGTCAGCATGGAAGGAACGCAGAGCCCAAAACTCCCTGTTGCTAGCTAAAGCAGCAACCCAGCCAGAGTGTTCCCTGGGAGGCAGAGCAGGGCCTTCCGTGAAGACCTGGACCAGAGGTGCTAATCCTTCTCCTAAGTGCCAGGATTCATGGTGCCTCCCCTCTCCATGTCAATGGGAAGCTGTGACATTATCAGTCAGTTTCACATTCACACTCTCAGGAACAATGACCAAAGTTCCACTTTTGTTTTGAATCAGTATAATTTTTAGGTGAGCGGTAAGAAACAGGATTTGAGGAAATATTTACTTTTTTTTTTTTTCTGAGATGGAATCTCACTCTGTTGCCCAGGCTAGAGTGCAGTGGTGCAATCTTGGCTCACTGCAAATTCCACCTCCCGGGTTCAAGCGATTCACCAGCCTCAGCCTCCGGAGTAGCTGGGATTACAGGTGTCTGCCACCATGCCTGGCTAATTTTTGTATTTTTAGTAGAGGTGGGATTTCACCATGTTGGCCAGGCTGGTCTGGAATTCCTGACCTTGTGATCTACTCACCTCAGCCCCCCAAAATGCTGGGATTACAGGCGTGAGCCACTGCTCCCAGACATATTTACTTGTTTTTAAATAAACGACACTGGGTCAAGTGCCATGGCTCACTCCTGTAATCTCAATACTTTGGGAGGCCGAGACGGGCAGTTCCCTTGAGCCCAGGAGTTTGAGACCAGCCTGGGCACCATAGCAAGACCCCATCTCTATAAAAAATACAAAACTTAGCTGAGCATGGTGGCATGCATCTGTAATCCCAGCTACTCAGGAGGCTGAGCAGGGAGGATTGCTTGAGCCCAGGAGGATGAAAGTGAGCCGTGATCACACCACTGCACTCCAGCCTGGGCAACAGAGTAAGCCCCGTCTCAAAAAACAAAAACAAAACAAAACAAAAAAACCCAAACAACAACAACAAAAAGAAGCAACACTGATGTCTGGTGCTTCCTTCAATAGCACCATTCAGAGAACTTTAGGAGGTCCAGAACTATCACTGGTGGTTCTGGGTCTAGAGGAGCAAATGAGGCTGATGCTACGGCCCAGCAGGAACAATGACACTCAGCCTTGAGAATTGTCTTTGTGTTCCCTGAAAATGAGTCTGGAATACCCACTACTCTTTTCCCAAAAAAACGCTCATAATGACCACCTGGAGTTTCACCTCTTCCCGCTTTTGCTCTTCCAAACAGTGACCTGCTGGGAGACCAGATTCCTTCACGGCCAGTGTTGACTCCACCCTATTTCTAGAAAGAGCCAACTGGAATCCAAGCATCTGGACCTAGGAATAGATATCACTTTGGAAGAATATAGAGAATATTGGGTTTTCCATGTGTAAATATGGGCAAGGCCTGGGTTTGGGTAGACAGAACAAATGAAAAGCAAATTTCTGAAAAGAGATTCCTTAGAGCAACATGAACATGTATCGCTGACTCTTCTGCGGGCTATCATGCTTTACCAAAACTAAACAAACTTACTGTTGTGCATGTAGGGCCTTATGGAATTAGAAGAATATGGTCTTTGAGCTTTTGGCCCAACTTGGATCAGTGCTTTTTTTGGCCCAACTTGGACCCATGCTTTTTAACATCTCGATCTTTTTTGGAAAGTAAAATGCCTGATGTCACTGAAATAAGAGCCCAGAGGGGGAAAAATGACTCCACTCTCACATTCTCTCTGTCTTCAAGATAACCAAAGAAAATCAATGGAAACCTAAGGAAATGGGGAAGAAAACGGAAGGAGAAACTCTTATGTGGAAAGATAAAGAAAAATGGTCTTTTTGAGGCTTGTTTGGAAAGAAAAGAGCCTTGGTTTGAAAGGCAACCAGCTCATTCTGTCACTTACCAAGTGGGCAAGTTAACTTTGCTAAGCCTTGGTTTTCTCTTCTATAAATTGGGGGCTGATTTGTGGGGCATTATAAAAATTAGAAGTGATACAGGTGCTGCTTCTGGCACATAGTAGATCATCAGTCATTGCAAGCCATTTGCTGTCACGCTCGCTGACTACCAGACAGAGCAGATAAAGTTGACATGCAGCTACACAGAAGAAACGTGTTTTGGTTCCCACCTGTCTGCCGATGAGGGGAACCTCTGAATGTTCCAAGAGTCTCTGCAGAGCAGCGTGGGCCTCCTGAACAGCAACAGTTCTGTGGAGGTGGGGTGACATTTCTGAAGTGTCTTGATTGACACCTTCAGCCATAGACATAAAGCAAAATAAAGTAACTTCTCTCTTATTAAGGAATACAGAGAACTCCCCTCCAGATCGCCCACTTGAAACATGGAGAGGGTTGGGCTCTGAGGGAATGAAAGTTGTTCTCAAGATGCATTTTGGGAGTCACTCAAGAAAGTGCCCCAGTCCTTCCTTGTGGGAGGAATGGCACTGTCACAACTCACCAGCAGGGCATTAGGAAAATTGCATTCCTTGAAAGATGTTAACACTTAATTAGCAGAAGTGGTTCTATGGTCAAGTTCATCTGAGAAGCACACAAACATCGTCTAAGCACTAAACAAGTCTTCAGTAGAAATCATCCTGGTACATTATATATACTCTTTAGAGAACCAGGGAATCTGGGAGAGGGAGATATAGCTTGGAACTTTTCCCATATTTAGTTGGCCACAGCTCCTTTTCTCCAGGCTCTCATGATCCAAAGGATACATCCTGGAGAGGGCTGGTGTAAGCAGTGCTGATCCATGAGCAAATTGTTTCTCCTTCATGGTTCTTGGATGGAAACTGTTTATTTATTTATTTTTCATTGTTGCTGGGTTTTGTTTTTACACCTCTGGTTCTCAAACTGGCTGCACATTTGAGTCATGTGAGCATATTTTTAGGAAAAATGAAAACAATTTAAAATCTGGAGCCCCAGTTCAGACCTCTCTAAATAGCAGCCCATGAGTCTGCACTTTGAAAATCTTCCACCAGGAAGTTTGGGGCAGCCAACCTGGCACAGCTAACCAAAGCCTGACATGGGAGCCACTCCCTCTCCCCTCCCCTGTATCACTGACACCATTTTCCATCTTCTTGTCATTGCAGAGTTTACAGTTGTTGTCATGAGTCTAATCTGAAAATGAAACTGGCACATGATGGCAACCAACCCAAAGGGAATTTTGAAGCCTGCAGAAAGAGGGATATTTTCTTTCCACTCTCCAAACTCAAGTAAGAACAATCGTTGACTTTCCCTACAACCCATTAATTCTATATTTAGGAAACTAAAAGGAAAGGGGGAAAAATCAACCACAACCTCACACACAACGGAAAAGATTGTAGAATCCCAGTGGCTATATTGGCAAAATGCAGCATGCGTGGCCTTCATTGGGGTGTTACTAGTCTCATATATTAGATTTTTCTTTTCTAAAGTAGGTGAGTTAATTTGTCTTGGACCAACATTCCTACAGGCAGAATAGAGATCTGGTATCTTCATCACCACTAGAGGTAGTACAATCTGGACATGCCAAGTCCCTTGTATGCCTGCAAGCAGCTTTAAAAGGTTTTGGTTAGCTCCACTTTTATTAGAATGAAAGCTTTTCACAAGTAAGAGGTTTTATGAGAGTTATTTTTAAAGTAATGTGTTTTTATTGGTTTCTGGTAAGATCAGTGAAATCACATGGCATTTTTAAAGAATTTTAAACCAAAAAAAGATGTTCAAACAACTTGCTTGAAACACAAAAGCCAGGAAAGTCAGAATAAGATATTTAAACACAAGGAGGTTAATACCAAGATAAAAACAGTTCTGAAGAAGCAGCAGAAAGAAGGAAAGTGTGCTCCAAGCCAGGAAAAATATAAACTCAGCTTAGCATCTAAACTGTCGTTCATTTATTGAGGTAGAAACACGTCTCTTTAACTCTGTTGTCCCCCACAGATGTGAGGATCACAATTTGTTGTGTATAAAAATTAGGCTCATTAGATAAGAGAACATATTCTCCGTTGCCTAGACCTCAAAATAATAAACAATATGCAAAAATCCAACTGAGTGCAGGAAAATCAGCAGAATTTCAGATGCACAAACCACAGAAGATCCCGGCTGGAATTCCACCTTCTTCAGTTTCTCCTCCTCCTCTTTGTCTTCATCTTCTTAGTCTTTACTGTCTTTTTTCTGATTATTAACCTAATAGATGCTCAATCCAAAACACTCAGATATGTCTAATGCAGCCTGAGAAAAACCATCTCATTCTTCAGGTGAAAAATAAAAACAGGTCAAGAGAAAAAAGGATGACTTACCCAAGGTCCACAGCAAGTCAACTGGCAATTTAGGAACAGAAATCAGGTGTTTTAATAGTTCGCCAGCATAGTTAATAGTCACAATGTGTATACACATACGCACATTTTTGCTGTTAACTTATTTTCTACACCTTGCTATGGTTTGAATGTTAATATTTTCCCCTAAATTCATATGTTGGAACCTAATACCCAATGTGATAGTGTTAAGAAGTGGGGCCTTTGGGGAGTGATTAAGTCATGAGAGCTTCACCCTCGTGAATTGGATTAGTGCCCTTAAAAAAGAGGCTCCAGGGAGCCACCTTGCCCCTTTCACCATGTGAGGACGCAGCAACAAGGCATCACCTGAGGAGCAGGGAGCAAGTCCTCACCAGACACCAAATCTGCAGATGTCCTGATCTTGGACTTTCCAGTCTCCAGCACTGTGAGCAATACATTTCTGTTGTTTATCAATTGCCCTGCTAAGGCATTTTGTTACAGGAGCCTGAATGGACCAAGATACCCTTACAATGTGCACACATGAGCACACATGCTGGCACACACACACACAATGTGAGTATAAGCATCATGAAAGAAAGGCAAGGTTCATGTCTTTCTAATACAGCACTGTAGACCAAGTCTCCAGCACTTACTAGATGTGCAATAGACACATAGATGATTAAGCGAATGGATCTCTTCATAATGCTTTTTTAAAATCAAACCATAGCTGTCTCATAACCCTTGATCTAATACAAGTGAGCAATCAAATAGATCTGTTAATGTGATATAATACCTGTAAAATCTCAGAACTCTTCTACCTAATTATAGAAAGCAGTTGAAGAGTGAATTCCCACCTATCCTCTGCAAAGGATACATTGAAGCAACAGTTTTCTAGAAAGAAAACTATAATGAGCTCCTATATACCTGGGTACAAGTTCTGTCTGGGCCATTGCAGTTGTGCAGTCTTAGGACTTCTGTCCCTCCCAGAGGTGGCAGTGATATTACTCACCTATTCCCCTTGAGTTGGTACAAGGGTTTAGTGGAACAATAATTTGGAGAGAAACAAAACTCAGAAATGTTACAAACATACAGACTTTGTATTTCAGACAAGAAACTTTCTTAGAGTGCTTTTTTTTCTACTTTGGTACCATGTGGTGATGTTATATAGAAGATGTAAATGCCTTTTGTAAAGTGTGGACCCACCTCACTAAATAATGATTATTTTCATAGAGTGTGAACATTCTCCTTTTGAAGTGAAATCTTCAAGACTATCTCTCCTTATCTGCTCTGAAAAAGGATTCCATCTGTTTCCTTCTGAAGAGCATCACTTAATCTTGAAATACCACCTGCTCCCTCCAAATTTAATTTTAACTATGAGACACATCATTACTTAGAACTAAGAGATTTTCCCACCTTGGACACAAGTTGAGAAAGGAAAAACTTGAGTCTCTGGCTGCCATTGCTTTGGGCATTCTTCAATGGATAAAAGATTAAGCAGTGTTCAGTAAACTTGACCACCTACCATTGAGAGTACACTGCCTGTACCTTCTCCCATTCCTTTTTTTTTTCTTTTTTGGATATGGAGTCTCACTTTGTTGCTGCTGTTCAGGCTGGAGTGCAGTCGTGCGATCTCAGCTCACTGCAACCTCTGCCTCCTGGTGTCTCGACCTCTCTAGTAGCTGGGATTACAGGCATGCACCATCACGCCTAGCTGATTTTTGTATTTTTAGCAGGAACAGGGTTTCACCATGTTGGCTAGGCTGGTCTTGAACTCCTGACCTCAATTGATGCACTGGATCTCGGCCTCCCAAAGTTCTGGGATTATAGGCATGAGCCACTGTGCCCAGCTTCCCTTTTTTAGTGAGTCGGGGGGTGAGGGGTAGAGGAAATTTTCACCATTTTCCCCTCTTACTGGGTTGGCTTATAGGTAGTTATTTATGGTGTTTATCAAATATGTTTTGCTGTCCACCTCTTCTGCACATCACAGGACTGTTTCCTGGCCTCTTGTGTTTGAGTGAAGCCACGTGACTTGCATGTAGAAATGATGTGTCACTTCCAATATAGAAAATTTAATTGCTAAGGAAAATATCATTAGAGATCTGTTTTCTCTGCTGTAGTACCCAGCAACACTTGACATGTCAGCCTACATGCCAGATTATAGAGACAGAGAACAAAGCCCCCAACTGACCCAAAATGGACATGTACAAGACATTAATTTTTATGGTCCAAGCTGCTGAAACATTAGAGTTGTTACCACAGCATAATCTAGTCTGTCAAGATTAAGAAAAATGGGGAAAATAGAGAATACTTGCATCAATTAGCTATTGCCTATACTTATAATAAACCACCCCAAAACCTAGTGATTTAAAACACCCAACATTTTATTTGCTTATGATTCTGTGGGTCAGCAATTTGGGTTGGGCTCAGCGTAGTGGTTCTTCTGCTTATTTCACTCAAGTCACTGCTATAGCTGCGGTCCATGGGTATATTGATTGGAAGCTGATGGCTTAGGAGTCTTCAGCTTGGATATCCCATCACTGTTCCATGTATTCTCAATCTCTGGTAGGCTTGCCCAAGCTTCTTCACCTGAGACTCCATACAGCAAGAGAGCAACAGTAGAAGCTACAACACCTTTTGAGGCCTGTGATAAGAACTCCCACATTCTGTGGATCAGAGCAAGTCTCTAGTTCAGACTCATGGGGGTGAAAAATTAGACTCTATCTCTTATGGAGGTGGCAGCAAAGTCACATTGCAAATATAGGGAGGGGAGGATCTTGTGGTCATTTTTTGCAATCTACCACATCATCTCATGACTAGTATACCAGTCCAGAATGTTTACCCATTGAAACAGCATTCTGTCTATTTTAGAGGGGAGGGGTATCATCAACAAGATTTTGCTTAAAAAAAATTAACTAAAGAACCCATTCTTCCACCACTTGCCCACAGAGGGTTTTTGTTACCCAGTTTCCATGACACTACATGGTCTTCTTGCAACCAGTAGGCACCCTACCTCCCAAGATGTCTGGGCCATTTTCTCTACAATCTTCTATACAATGTTGTAAGAAAATGTACCTCCTTCAGGAAAATGACTTGGAAAAATGAGGTAAGAGCCATGGAGTTCCCAGTTTCACTGAAGTGGATTGAAAATTCCAACAATGGCTCCCACAACATAGGGCAACAATTGATATCTGGAGGCGGAGAAGACCAGGGAGTAATTTGAATATGAAGTGGGAAGGAGAGCTTCTTACAAAAGTGAACAACTTGATAAAAGCACTGATGAGTAATAATAGCAGTTACTCACTGAGTACTTAATATTACTACTCGTAATAGTAATAAATGCTAAATAAAGCATGAGCTCTCCTAAGAATGAGGTTAAATCTTAATTAAAATGTGAGGGACTTTGGATAAGCAGCAGTCGGTTTATAGGAAGCCTACATTGGCTCCTTGCTTATATAATTTCAACAAATTAGCAATAAAAACCACTGAAAAAGGACAATTATCAGAAAGAAAAAATACTCAGTGTTAATGAGACAATGGCAGGAGGCAACCCCTCCACCCCACTCCTCATTCTGATGCCCACCCACCATTTTATCTTCACCTGTAGCTCCCCCTGGTTAAACTTCCAGAATCGATGGGTTCATTCCTCTTGTCCCCCAAATCCTTGGGCCTGCAGTCTCTGCCTTCTGGTGTTCAGAGAAGGCCTGGATGGATGGCCAGGGTGCAGGGTTCACAGGCCTGGCATCCCAGATCCTGCCTTCAGCTGCCACCTTAGACAAAGCAGTGGTTAGGGAGGTTGGGGTCAGGGAGCACACGAGGACAGAAAATGCTCCCTCAGCCCTATCACCCCCTAAAGACTACAGGATGACTGAAAGGCGGCTGCTCTTGCAGTGGAATGTGAATGATCTTCCCCAGGGCAATTGGATAGATCCAGCTCCAAGAGTTTCCAAAATTTGGAAGGGCAGCCTCCGGGCTGACTGTGAAAATTGTAGGAAAATTGTAATGTGGGCCCCTGAGGTCACTCTCTGCAGGTCTGTTCCCCACGGCTTGCCAGTTCTTTTTGCTCTCACCCAATGTCCTGTTCTCTGGTGGCCATGTGATGACTCCTGAGGACAGGAAATGAGTCTACCTGTACAAGAAATCCATCCTTAGCTAGCGAAGGAGGCTGCAGGGCATCTCCCACCCTTCATTCATGCCCAAATGCTTATTTCACTGCTAGCCTGCCCAGGTTTAACCATTTCATTGTCTTTTATATAAAATTATAACAGGGTTCCAGTTGAGGCTGGAATTCTAAAATCTTGATACCTAAGAACTAAGGCTATAAAACTGTTTTAAAACTAAAGACAGATTTTTAGTTCAAATTGGGAGAGGGACCACACACTTTTATCTTATTTTTTCCCTCAATACTAACAGAATAGTGCTATGAACCCAAAGATTGCTGAGATAAGGAGGAAGAGATCCTTAAGTAGAGCAGAGAATCCGTATTGTTTCTGGAGTGTGGAAAGTGTATGGGTTACTACCGATGCATGAGTCACAGAAGAAGAAACTGGAGTCCAGAGGACCCAGAGAAGGCCCCTGCAAAGGTGGAAGACATTCTTCCTTGCAGACCCCTGGAGAGCTATAAGCCTTTTACCTGTAGGTAGGCAAAGCAGAAGCAGAAATGGGAGAATAAATAAGGTAATAAATTAAAGTTCTCTCAGCCTCCTCTGTTTTATTCCCTACTCTTAGCACACTGAACAAATGACAGTTTATACCCAAGACCTGGACTAGGGCTCCTGATATGGCTGTCAATTGCCTCTTGCAACATAAAGGAAGGGATAACCTGCTAGTTGTCCCAGCCGCCCCAAACTCTCACCACCATATGCCAAGGTTCAAATCACTTTATTCTACCATGAAGGGAATGAAGGGAAGGTGAGTTGGGGAGCAGAATTCTAAAACCAAAATGGAGAATGCCCGCTGTGTAAATCAGCCAAGTGCATAACTGGCACACAAGAATGGGCAACTGAAGATCAAGAGCCAGGTGGAAAATCCATTGAGGATAACTTGCAGCCCCAAACTAACAAGTGAGCAAAAAAATGATCCCAGAAAACAGGAAACAGGAGAAAAATATTTTAAAAATCAAGTAAGTACACTCAGATTTAAGGCAATATTACATTTATGACAAAATATACTGAGGAAACAAATCAGAAGATAAGAAAAAGCACTTTGAAAATAAACATGTGATAATACTGTGAATACTTCTGCTTACCCACTCAGCATTCATTGCTCCTTCAATCATTCCCAAAACAGCACCCATTTTGTTGAGGTGTCCCCTCATCCTAGAAAGCATATGTGACTCAATAAGTGACTTTCGGTTGTTACAAGGAGATGGGGGTTAAAAGGAATGAGGGTGTGGTAGGCTGAGTACTGGCCCCGCAAAGATGCCCAGGTCCTAATCTCGAAAGAATGAGAAATCCATCCTCCGCTAGTGAAGGAGGCTGCAGGGCATCTCCCACTCTTCATTCATGCCCAAATTCTTATTTCACTGTTAGACTCAGCACCCATTCACCCTATGAATATGTTACCTTACGCGGGGAAAGGGACTTTGCAGATGTGATTGAGTTAGGATCTTAAGATGGGGAGACCTGTCCTGGACTATCTGGTTGGACCCAATGTAATCACAAGTCCATAGAGTAGCAAGGCAGGAGGGTCAGGGTAGTCACAGGAGGGGTGACAGTGGAAGCAAGAGGTTGGAATGATGTCAGGAAGGGGTGACAATCCAAGGAATACAGGTGGCTTCTAGGGGCTGAAAAAGGCAAGAAAATGGATTCTCCCCATGAAAACAGCAGAAGGGATATACCCCTGCCAACATCTTGATTTTAAATGTCTGATCTTGAGCATCAGTTGAGGTCAGGGATTCGAGACCAGTTTGGCCAACATGGAGAAACCCTGTCTCTACTAAAAATACAAAAATTATCCAGGTGTGGTGACACATGCCTGTAGTCCCAGCTACTCAGGAGGCAGAGGCATGAGAATCATCGCTTGAACCCAGGAGGCAGAGGTTGCCATGAGCAGAGATTATACCACTGCACTCCAGCCTGGGTGACAGGGAGAGACTCCATCTCAAAAATAAAATAAAATAAAATAAAATAAAATTAAATTAAATTAAATTAAATATGTCTGATCTCCAGATCTATAAGAGAATTAATTTGTGTCATTTTAAGCCATTAACTTTGTGGCAAGTTGTTTTAGTGGCAATAATACAACCAATACAAGTGGTGTTATTGACATTTAGTGGACAGATACCAAGAACACTAAATGTCCTGAGATGCATGAGCAGTTGCTTACAGTCAAGAATTAACTTAACCAAAATGGCCATAGTTCCCAAATTAAGAAACACTGGAAGTTATTCAGAACATATTTCCCTCTTTCTCAGTGCTTGGGTTGGGAATGAGCACATGGCAAAGTTCAAGTCAAGGAGATGTAAAGAGAGCTTGGCTAGTTTTCTAAGATGTCTTTGGAGATCTTCTCTGGAAAGACATTAACAAAGAGGCATATATACCCAGTTCCTCCTAGCAGCTATTCTTCACTCTCTTAAATTCTATGAAGGTTGAGAGAGGTGAGGAAGCTGCAGAAGAAATATTTGAAGCTAGCAGAAAATGGTTTATGAAGTTTAAGGAAGGAAGAAAGAAGCCATCTTTATAACATAAAGGTGCAAGGTGAAGCCGTAAGTGCTGATGTAAAAGCTGCAGCAAATTATCCAGAAGGTCTAGATAAGATCATTGACGAAGGTGGCTACACTAAACAGCAGATTGTTAATGTAGATGAAACAGCCTTCTATTGGAAGAAGATGCCACCTAGGACTTTCATAGCTAAAGAGAAGTCAATGCCTGGCTTCAAAGTTTCGAAAGACAGGCTGATTCTCCTGTGAGGAAGTAATGGAGCTGGTGACTTTAAGTTGAAGCCAATGCTCATTTGCCATTCCAAAAATCTTAGGACACTTAAGAATTGTGCTAATTCTGCTGTGCCTGCTCTTTAAGTGGAGTAAAGGCTAGATGACAGTACAATTGTTTACACATGGTTTAGTGAATATTTTAAGCCCACTGTTAAGACCTACTGCTCAGAACATAAAGATTCCTTTCAACATATTATGACTCACTGACAATGCACCTGGTCACCTAGGAGCTCTGATTAGGACATACAAAGAGATTAAGGTTGTTTTCATGCCTGCTAACACAACATTTACTCTGCAGCCCATGGATCAATGAGTACTTTTGACTTTCAAGCCTTATTATTTAAGAAATACGTTTCAAAAAGCTGTAGCTGCTGCAAATTGTAATTCCTCTGATGGATCTGAGCAAAGTAATTAAAAACCTTATGCAAAGGATTCACCATTCTAGATATCATTAAGGACATTCATGACTCACGAATACCAACATTAACAGCAGTTTAGAAGAAGTTTATTCCAATGCTTGTGGATGAGTATTAGGGGTTAAAGACTTCAGTGGAGGACGTAGTTGCAGATGCCATGGAAATATTAAGAAAATTAGAATTAGATGAGTAGGGAGGCTCACGCCCGTAATGCCAGCACTTTGGGAGGCCGAGGCAGGTGGATCACCTGAAGTCAGGAGTTCAAGACCAGCCTGCCCAACATGGTGAAACCTCATCTCTACTAAAAATACAAAAAATTACCTGGGCGTGGTGGCAGGCACCTGTGGTCCCAGCTACTTGGAAGGCTGAGGCAGGAGAATGGCTTGAACCTGGGAGGCAGAGGTTGCGGTGATTCAAGATCATGCCATTGCACTCCAGCCTGGGCCACAGAGTGAGACTCTGCTTCAAAAAAAGAAAAAAAAGAAAAGAAAAGAAAAGAAAGGAAAACTAGAATTAGAAACAGAACCCAAAAATGTGTGACTGAATAATTGCAATCTCATGATCAAACTCGAATGAATGAGAACTTATTTCTTATGTATGAGTGAAGAAAGTGGCTTCTTGAGATGGGATCTACTCCTGGTGATGATGCCAAAAACATTGTTGAAATGACAACAAAGGATTTAGAATATTATAATACATAAACTTAGTCAATAAAGCAGTGGCAGGGTCTGAGAGATTAACTCTAATTTTGAAACAAGTACTACTATGGGTAAAATACTATCAAATAGCATCACATGCTACAGGGAAATCTTTCATGAAAGGAAAAGTTCACTGATGTGGCAAACTTCACTGTTGTCTTATTTTAAAAAATTGCCACGGTCACCCTAATCTTTAGCAACCACCACCCTGATCAGTAGGCAGCCATCTGACTGACAACATTGAGGCAAGATAATTCACCAGCAAAAAATTACAACTCACTAAAGGCTCAGAAGATTGTTAGCATTGTTTAGCAATAACATATTTTTAATTAAGGTATGGACATTTTAAAAATAATACTATTGTTTACTTAATACACTACAATATAGTATAAACATTACTTTTCTATGCACTGGGAAAACAAAAATTTTTTTACTCACTTTATTGTGATATTTGCTTTATTATGAGTCTGGAACTGAACCTTCAATGTCTCTAAGATATGCCCATATGAAAACTATATCTCAATAAAGCTGTTAAAAAATAAAAAATATAGCTGAAAATATTTTACATATGAAAGTTCATATTGAACAGAAACACCAAATACTGTGCAGGACTGGAAAAAAACCCACATTTCAAAATATTCTTATAAAAACTTACAGAGAGTAAGAACAGGTTATCTACAAAGACAAAGCTTCATCTGACTTGTTACAAATAATACAGAATACAGGAAGAAAACGGATGGATCTAAACATTATTTTTAAAATGTTTGAGTCTAGACTTTTATACCCAGTTCAACTATACAGATCATGAGAGGACGGGGTAAAGATATTTTTCAGACATATAAAGACTCAAGGTTTTTTCCTCCATATCTCTCCCTCAATTTTTTTTTTAACAATATACTACAGCAAATGAAAAAAGACCAATAAAAGACACAGGATTCTATCAATAGAGGATCACCATATGTGGTAGAGAGAATAATGCCCCCCATCAAAGGTAACCACATAATGATCTCTTAATCTATGAATATGTTACCTTACTATGGTCAAATAACAGGATAAACCCTGTGGTAACAAATGTATTTACATAATCATAATATTTTCACTGCAGTTTATCAGGTTTTAACTTACAGGAAAATATTGATTATTGATTATACTTACAGAACATAAAGTGTTATAAACCCTGATGGTGTGAAAATAATCATATGACTGACAGGAATTAAAGAAAGTTGGAGGGTTATGTAGAATTGCTAATTTCCTTAATCTTGCAATGTCAAGAGGGAAGATACAATGTAATGTTAATAAATTTGAAAATAGAAATAACATTATTTAACAGATATAAAGCCCTCCAACAGAAAAACTTGAAATAATATACCTAACAAAATTGGAAGGAGGACATGAGGAGAATTAGTTCAGACCCTCATCTTTCTTATTAGGAAGCTGACAAACACTGTTCAGAATTCATAGACCAAGAAGTAGAGTTGGGTGCATTGCATGTGGACATTTGAAATCAACTTGGAGAAACTAAAAATAGAAACAATCAAATATGGTTCCTCTGTGGAGTAGATGGAGTATAAAAGGTAGGGAAAACGGATGCTTTTCTTTTCCACTTTACACCCATATTTCCCCCCTCAGATCCACCTTTGGAGAAGAAAAACGTTGCCCCAGCTGTTGGGCTACTGCCTACAGTACTAGACAGTCCTCAGCTATCATCAGCCTTCTTCAGATAGTGCCTCAGCTAAAGAAAGCTGCCTTGCCCAAGTCCCTTCCTTCTAGTGGTAGTCTACATAAGATAATTAGTCTAGAGCAGTGATGTAAAGTCCTGGTTTCCTCACTCAACTAAAGACCATTCTGAAGAGCCAGCCCAGTTTCAGAGGTCCCCATGGAATCACTGCATTACTGTGACAGCATCACAGCCCAGCCACTCCCTCAGCCCCAATTCTGCTTCCTCATTTTCCCTCACAGGCGTCGATCTCAAGAGTGTTCCTTTATAAACTTCCCACTTGATAATCTCTATCTCAGAGTCTGCTTCCTAAAGGACCCAATTTGGGATAGACCTGTTTTACACTAACTTTTTAAAAAAACCATTCCTAAATTAATTTTATAAATGTAAGCACACAGCTATGTGCATGCTTTTATTGATTTGTTTTCTTCTAGAAATAAAGGCTCATTTAAAATCTGAGGAAAGATAAACTTTATTTTGAGAAAAATGCCCTAAGAGGCTGTCTGCTTATGCAGAGTGGCACCAACTTTCCCCATCTATGATGCAGAGGTTGAACGCACTGGTGAGCTAAGCTGCTTTGCATTGTAATAGAAAAGATTGCATTCTTGAAGCATAGCTGGCCTTGCATTCTCTCAGCGTACCTTAGCGGAGTATCTTTCAACTGCAGGGCTTGTTGGTGAGGGTATTTTGGTTTGTTTTATTTTTAACTGACACAAACTTGTACATATTTGTGGGATACAAAGTGATATTCTAAACTCAATTTGGAAGGTCACACCCAAGGTCTTTTCTTAAAAGAATAAGGGTGTGTTGCTATTCTGTCCAAATAGATGAACACATTCATATTGTCAGAAGCATCACATGCCATGGGAAACTATGAGGCCTTGGTAATAACTTCCAGTGATTTCCCACGACATGAAAATCCAATTCAAACTCTTAATCAAGTCTTACCAGGCCCTAGGAGATCCTGCCTCCACCTATGTTTCTGCTTCATCTTATATCACCTCTCCCCCTATTCATGACTCTAGAGCCACACTGCCTCATTGCATCCTTGAAATCCACCATGCTGATCTCTGCCTCAGAACATTTGCATAAGCCATTGTCTTTGCTTAAAATGCCTGAAATATTCTTCTCCTGAATCTTTGTTTAGCTGACTCTATCTTGTCAATTCAGGTGTCTGCTATAATGCTCCCTTGGCAAAGAGACCTTCCCTGACTATTCAATAGAAAGCAATGCCCTCTTCCTTCTCTATGGCATCACTCAGCTTTCGTTTCTCCAGAGCACTTAGCACCAACTGAGGTTATCTTGTGTTTCTTTACTTGTTTAGTCTCTTCTCTCCTTGCTTTCCAGAAGGGAACCTTAGAGCAGGAACTTCCTTTGACATGGCCTTGCTGTTTTTGCAGAACCTTCAGCAATGCTGGGCCTTACCTGTTGCTCAATAAAGATTTATTGAATCAGCAAATATAAAGCTATATGAATTTAGTAGGTTTAGAAATCTCACCCCAAATTAGGAGGAAAGCTTTGTATTTTTTAAAAAATTAGAAAATAGGTTCATAATTCTGAAATACCCTAAGTGTTGTCAACTTAACTAAGTGGTGCTTGTGACACAAAATGCCTTGGAAACACTGATGAAGCTATTGTCCTTCTCCTCAGGAAAATAAAAATGTATATATATTTTCTTGTATATCCACAAAGTATGATGCGTGCAATTTCAAGATTTCTTCCCCCAGGTTGAGAAGCCCTACCTTAAAGACTATGTGAAAACCATTTGTAAACGGCACCAAGTTAGCAGGCAAATGAGTGTTGCAGGAGTAACTGCATGTAATTTTCCCCTTGTATGGTCTATACCCATTTAAACAGCTCTGTCTAAATGGGAGCCACCTCATGGAGCGAGCAAAACAGGGTCAGGCAAGCAGGAGGCCTTAAGAGGTCATCTTCTCTAACCTCTTGCTGGGCATGACTGCTCATCCAAACATCTCCAACAGGCTCAATGATCTTATCAATGGCCTCTTGGCCTCAGTTAACCTCTCTAAAGAGATAGTAGCCCCATCTAATATAATTTATCTTTAAACACATCAGTCTCCTGCATTTGACTATAAATTCATTGAAGACAGGTTTACCTAAGAGTCTCTAGTGCTGAGTTAGCACAAAACTTCAATGTTTGCAAAGCAGATACTAAGTATACCAGGCATTGGGCTCAGAACCTTACACTAATAAACTGTTTTAAATTTTAAAAACTTAATACTTTTCACAATCCTAAGAGATATAATCTATCATTTATTTGCCCATGTGTTTATTGTTTTACTTTCTTTACTGGAATGTAGGTTTCTTTGGAATTGTCAGTTACAAGTGAATCCAGTAAATATAGCTGAATAAGTGAGTGAATGAATGAATGAATGATGACTCCATGCAGAAGAGAACAAAAAGGTAAGAAAGCTGTTTCACTCTTAAGGCAGACAAATAGTGAGCAAAGAAAAACTATAAATAAACAGGTAAATATTTTATTTCCCACTGTGTTAAATGCTCTAAAGAAAGATTTCTTTCCTCTAAACTAAAACTTGTCAATGAGCTTGAGAGTGGCTTGTGGCAGGGGGATGCTGTATTAGATAAGCAGTCTGGGAGCTCTCTCTGAGGAACGGGCATTGAAGCCTAGATCGAGTGGTGAGAAAGATGTAGCAATAAGAAGATTCCAGAGAAGAAGTTTCCAGATGGAGAGAACAGCAGGTGCAAAGGCCCTGAAGTGGGTGCTTGGCATGGCCAAGGAGCAAAAAGAAGGCCATTGTGCCTAGAGCTAACAAGTTCCACTGAGAGCTCTGATAAGAAGTTTGGGGACACTGGCAGGGGCTGTATCATGTAATATAAGAACGTTGGGTTTTATTCCGATTGTTATTAAAAGTCACAGAATAGCTTTAAATAGGGGGTTGACCCAACATTTTAAAAGATCACTCAGGCTTCTGTCTGGAGAATGAACTGTAGGGGACAGGGAGCCCCAGGGCATGAACAAAGGGATGCAGACTGGCTGGAAGGCTGGTGGAAGGATGGCTCCCATGAGCCAGGGGACCTAAGGCCTAATCTCAGCCTTGTCCTGACCACTTGCAGGACGGGTTTCGCTCTATTACCTGGGCCTCCATTTTCCCACTTATCAAATAAAAGGGCTCATGGGGCTATCTATTGCTGCTTTTTCTTTTCTTTTCTTTTCTTTTTTCTTTTCTTTTCTTTTCTTTTATTTCTTTTCCTTCCTTCCTTCTTTCTTTCTTTCTTTCTTTCTTTCTTTCTTTCTTTCTTTCTTTCTTTCTTTCTTTTTTTAATGGAGTCTTGCTCTGTCACCCAGACTGGAATGTGGTGGCGCAATCTCAGCTCACTGCAACCTCCACCTCCTGGGTTCAAGCTATTCTGCCTCAGCCTCCTGAATAGCTGGGACTACAGGTGCATACCACCACGCCCAGTTATTATTATTATTATTATTTTTGTATTTTTAGTAGAGACGTGGTTTCACCATGTTGGCCAGGATTGTCTCAATCTCCTGACCTCGTGATCTGCCCGCCTTAGCCCCCAAAGTGCTGGGATTATAGGCGTGAACCACTGCACCTGGCCTATTGCTGCTATTTCAACCATGACATTATTAAACTTCTGAATCTTAGTCTTGTCTTTGTCATTTGGATTCAGAGACAAATCTAAAGACAGCAGATCTGCCCTCTGCCTACCTGAACCTTCCGGAGACAGCCCCGCTAACACACAGGTAACAAAGCTCAGGCCAGCGATATGAGGCTCTGTGGCAGGGGCTGGCTGACAGAAGCCAAGCACACGCTTCCTACGTGCTTCATGAGAGGGGACAACCCCTACTCGATTCTGCTCCTTAGGCAAAGCCAAAAACAGACCGCACCCTGCTTTTAAAACAGCGACTCATCAGGAAGACTCTGATGGGCCTTTGTTTCTTGTTTTGCTCTTTGGTCCCCAAAAGGAACACATGGCCACCCCTCGGGGCTCATCCCAGTGTCTCCTCTTGGAAGGAAGATGTGCTCCTTGAGGCCAGCATTCCAAATGCAGCAATGCTTTGGTTTGACAAAGAGAAAAGGGGTTTGACCTGGTTGGATATTGAATCTGGCTCTCTCCCTCCCTCCCACCTCCCCGCCTTTCCTTTTATCTCCCAAAGTGGTCCTCTCCGGGCTGATGGGAGAGGGCGTGCGCTGTGCTGGGGGTCACATTGCCTCCCCTCCCGACTTCCTCAGCCCCCGCGTCCCTCGCACACTTGCTTGTGCAGCTGCTGTGTGTAAATTCCTCACATACATCTCCGGCTGGCCAGTTTATTTTTACAAACAATAAATAGGACGACATTCCTATGGTGTCTCTCTCTGGACAGCCTAGTTTACAGAGCTAAAGAGACAGTGATGGAAGATTGGTGGGGTTTATACAGATGGTGGTCCGCATGTCGTAAATCTCATAAACACGGAGTGAGGGTTTTTTTTTTTTTCCTAAGAAACACAAACAACAACACCCACAAACCCCACCCCCTTTTCTCTCTTTCCCCCAAGATCACAAGACATTATCAAGGCCTGCAAATCATGACCAGATGATATTAAGTTGCTTCAATAACACTCTGGATCCCTTCCGGTGTGCTATTTTTCTTCATTAGAAATGATAGCCCAAGTGCACCAAGTCCTCTTTCCCTCTCCTCAAAATTTATAGATCACAGCCTCTAAACTAATTGTTACTTGCACACTAGGCCGCAAGCTGTTTGTGCATGGAGCAATTACCTCCAAGGCCTTGATGAAAGACATGGGTGAGGCAGGAGGGTGAGGAAAATGAAACACTCAGGCAGGGTGGCTGGGGTGCCCTGACATTGTGGATAAAAGTGAGTGAGAAGTTCCCTTATCCATCACTGACCCTTGTTCAAAGCTTGAGATGTGACATGTACCTGGTGCAAGCTGCTGACTTCATGACATTATGAACCAAGCCCCTTCCAGACCAACATCTCCCTAGGAAAGAGAAGCATATGCCCAGATTCTCTGTCTTAACCTCCCAGATTATGGCACTTCCTATAGCTCAGAAAGTCATTGACTTCCCTGTGAATAAGCAAAGCAAGAAATTGGGTTGCCTGTGGCTACGCTGTCCAGGTGGTTCTCAGGATCTGGGTAGCAAAGCTAAGTGTGCACTCACTGGATGACTACCAGGTGCTGTCCCTGTGACAGCATCATCCCACCTCAAGCCGGGTTCTCCTCCCCTAGGCAAAGCAAAATCTGAAGGCCTGGGGTCAGAATTAGAGATGCTGTCTGACCGCTGCCTTTTGTAGACAGAGAAACAGAGGCTCACAGGCAGGCCGACATCACATGGCAAGCTAGTGCCAGAGCCAGGTCCCTTGACTCCATACTCAGGTCTGTTACTGTCTGGCAACATTGATGCCCTGGGAAATCATGCCATTTGGAGGTAGAGTTCTCATTCAAATGCCATGCAAGAAATAGCCCCAACTGATCCCACTAAGGATGATTACCAAAGAGTCACAGCACATCACCAGTCATAGTCCAGCTGAAAGAAAATTCTTATTTAGTGGGGTTCGCAAAGTGGGATGTCTTTCCCAGGTACCGAAGGAGGAAAAACGCGTTATTTTGGCCCACAATCAGGCTTGGTCAATCAAGCCTTCAAGATCAGCCCATAATATGAGGACGTTGTTAGGGCACCATCTGTAACTCCCCAGCACCCACCATTCTTATGTCCTGCCAGAACCTGGGACTGTGCATGAGAGATGCTCAGCCCTCATAAAGCTGAACAGAAATGCCAATGAGTGAACACTCTGGGAGCAGCACTCTACCAAAGAAGGAAAGAGGCGGTGAATAAATACCCCAGCTTCCTCCTCCCTCAAAGGGAACAACTCCAAGACATGGACTCTGGGTCTCCCAGGGTTCCCCAGTGGGATTGAACCCTGACATTCACAGGCGTATGCTGCTCCTTAGCACAAGATTTAGTGGATGCCTTCCCTGCCCCACTTTATCTCCCCGCTGCCCTGCCAGCAATTCCGGAGATCACTGTCTAAATAAATTGCTCACTTGCAAATCCTTGTCTCAGAGTCCGCTTCTGGGGAAACCAAACCCAAGATACTTACCAGTGTCTTCTCTCTTTGGGAAGAACATTGAGGTCTATTGAATGTCTCCCTTTTAAAAAAAAGTGGGTTTTTTGTTTTTTTTTAAGACAGAGTCTTGCTCTGTTGCCAGGCTAGAGTGCAGTGGCGTGATCTCGGCTCACTGCAACCTCCGTCCCCCGGGTTCATGTGATTCCCCTGCCCCAGCCTCCCTAGTAGCTGGGACCACAGGCACCCACCACCATGCCTGGCTAATTTTTTGTATTTTAGTAGAGAAGGGGTTTCACCATGTTGGCCAGGATGGTCTCAATCTCCTGACCCGCCTGGCCTCCCAAAGTGCTGGGATTATAGGCATGAGCCACTGTCCCCGGCCAAAAATGTATTTTCTTTACCAGAATGTTTAATTAAGGATATTTTAAATAAAGATAAAAAAATAAAGATTCTTGTTCTGTTAAAAATCAGAAAATCTGGTATCCACGCATGGCAGTTCTGAGCAGGAGCTGGAAGCAGCCGCCACTTTTAGGGAAGCCTGTTCTCTCCTCTTCCTTATGGTCCCCACCAGGTCCAGCTTTGTTCTTTCAGGTCAGCTTCCTGGTCCCTATAGGCAATTGATTTTTTGAACTGAAAATTTCTATTTCATCCTAGGCATTTTCTAAAGAGCTATAGACAACAGATCAAGCATGTTTCTTGCATTCCGTTTAATTTCTTCCTGAAATCTAATAGAGAAACTCCCCAAGATTTGGGCAACTATGCTTCTTTTTATTCTTTTTAATTTCAGATTTTTATGATAGTTGCTCTCTATTTTTACAGCAGAAGAGATTTCCCTGATTTGCAGTCATCTGCATAAGCTCCCTGCACTTTATTCACGTTCAACAGGAAACCAGACCAATGAGATTCCCTGTTGCCTTCAGTTCATGGTGGGCTCCTGCGTAGCCCACTTGAATGGTTTTGATGTTTCCCTTGAGGAGATGAACTCTCAAAAATAATTCCCATCCTCCTCCTTCCCCAAACCCTACCACTGTTACTATTCATGAGTTATTTTTCTTCTTGTGTGGAGGAGTCCTTTGTACCCCTCAAAGACTTCTCAAATTGCACTAATTCACTTTTTTCTCATATCAAAGTACTACATGGTACCATTGTCAGCCTCATAATATAACCAACTATAATAAAACAAATCTAAATATGTGTTTAAAAGAGCATGTGTGACATACTGTGGTAGTGAGGTATAACATTTGAATTCTGTCACCTTAGAAAATTAGAGGTTTACCTGAAAAATGCCATCACTTCTGTTCCATGGAATTGAACTTTTGCCAGTATCCTTTTGCTATGGCTGCGAAAGCGTCAATGTGTAGGATAAGGGAGAAATTCATTCCATTGTCCAGGTAATGTGCCTAAATATCTCTAAAAGCCAGACATTAGAAAACTTCATTTTTTTTTTTTTTTTTTTTTTTGCTTCATCTCTGATTTTTCACCAACTAAAGAAGGGCAGGCCATTGAATGCAAGTGACTCTGAGAAGTTTGTGTTCTTAGGACAACTGAGTCATTGGCCCCCATGACTTCCTTGTTCCTCTTCTGGGTTTGGCCTTGTGTGAACAGGTGGCAACAAGGTCTTAAAATTACCAGTGCACACACTTCTGTCCCAAATCTGCTTTGTAGCAGAAGCTCCGAGCTTGGAATCTACAGCAGCCTGGCCGCTCCAGCCAACAAGAGGAAGGGATGCAGCAAAACACAGGGTCAGAGAGTGGAGGTACTCTTAGGATATTTTCCAGGTAAACATCCTATAAATAGGGAGAGTCAAGATGCCACAGCAGGTGGTCCCATCATGGAATGTAAAGCATAGGTGTGGCATGGAGCCCCACTGGAGGGACCAGCACAGCCTAAGGAGAAACCTCAGAACATCAGAACTAGAGCTGTGAATGGAACTCAGGTATGGGGCTTTCTCATGGGGACAAAGAAGGAGGCCATGTCAACATGCCAGGGAGTCTCATCCTAAGCAAGGTTCTGCCTCTCCTCTACTTAACCCCCTCAAAGGCTCCCTGTTGCTCTCAAGATAAAGCCTAAACCCCCAAACAGAGCTTTTCAAGACCACTGGTCTGGTTGGCCTCACAGAACTTCATTTGTTCCTCATTGTCTGTCCACAGGCTCTCTGACTGCTGGGCTGGGCCTTGAGTAAGCTGGTGGGGGGATTGGAGATCAACCAGACCTGGTGCCTGCCCTCAGGAAGCTCACTGTTCAGTAGGGAGACAGACAGGGCACAAACAGTTTACAGAGCTACCTCATAAGTGTTGTGAGGATTCAGAGATGACAAAAAGAAAGGGGTGATCAGCTCATTTGGGGGCGGGAAAGAAGGCCTTCAAATCAAAGATCTTCAAGACTGAGGAGCAGTTCACTGACGGCAGGAGGAGGGGAAGGAAAACAGTCCAGCAGAGAGAATGGCTTGAACGCAGACGGAGAGGCTCAATGCTGCTTGGGACATGAGGACTTCAGTGAGACGGGAGGTCACAAGGGATGTCTGGGGGACTACAGGGACGTCTTGGTTCCTGGGCCAAAACTCAAGTTTCCATGCTGAGTTACGGGGACCACCTGGAGGTCACCTGTGCTTGGAGGCTTCCTGAGTCTGTCAGTACTGTGTAGGCTATGTGTGGCACATCCTCCCCCAAGAGACATGAATGATTGGCTCACGTTCCCGGAAAATCGAGTGGGTATCATGGCTCCAGAGCCCTTTTTCCATCTCTGGTCTCCTCATTCCTCCTTGTTGCCTTTGTTTTTCAGCCAAGTTTTCCCAAGTGATGACAAAGATGGCCATGGGGATCTTATAGAGATCTAGATAGAGTTTCCCTTCCCTATTAGTTTCCATGAAATCTCAAGGGAAATAGCCTCATTGGCCCCAGCTGTGCCACATCCTCATTTCTGGACCAATTGCTGTGGCCAAGGAGATGTAGCATTTTCATAAGCCAGACCCAGGTCATGGCTAATTCCTATAGCCCTGGGTAGGGTCAGTTTCCCCTGCTCCCGTGATGATTGTGAATAGAGTGTTGGCACCCCAGGAGAAATGAGGGTGTTTTTGCCAAAATGGACAGTGAATGCAGGGCAGGTAAAAGCCAGAGCTATTTCCCATACAACTCTGAACCGAGCCCCTTACCCACCAGATGTGCAGCTTACGCAGAGAACAACATCCCCTCTTGCCAAGATGATAGCTGCCTTGACTTTGATGTTCCTCAGTTTCCACACTTAACGTCAGCTCTTCTGCCAGGGCTGCATACTTGTTTGTTTTGTCTGGACAGATTTTTGTGATGCTTCTGCTGCAGGAAACAGCTACATCAATAAGGTCCGCTGTTTTGTTAGCTTTATCAAGGAGCAGGAGCAGAATGTCTGCTCTGGTGAGCTTCTTTTGTGTCTCCAGCTATCTCAGAATAGCTATTTTCCAACATATTCTTTTTCTCTATGCTATTTTCTTTACCCAAGCCCACTTTCAAACAATTAATTGGTGAGCTTTGTGGCAACATTCTTGTACCTATTAGAATTTCATCCTGCAATCCAAGGTGGTTTAAGACTTCTGTATTTCCTAGCAATTAGATTTTGCTTATCAAGCAAGTGGGTTCAAGAGCAATGACATTGCACTGTGTTTATGAAAACAGGTCTTCAAAGCACGAAAAATGACATGTTATGTTACTCCTGCTGTTGCTATGGCTACTTTGCCTGTATAATATTGACTAAGGAGATATCAGAAAATCTGCTAAAGAGCAGAGATCTCTGTATCTTTCTTCCCTCCCTTTCTCCTTCCTTCAGCAAAGACTTACTGAGCAACTATTACACCCCAGGCACCAGACATACAGTAATATTTCTAAAATTCGCCTAATATTATATATAACTATATCTATAATAATATAGCATCTTGTGTAAATATACATCTACAATGTAATATAAATATACAAAATAGATAAATATTTATATATAAATAAATTATAAATATATATTTGATCTATGACATATGTATCAGTGCTTATTATTTGACAGGCACTGTTCTAAGAACTCTGCACATAAAAACCCTTTTAATCTTTTTTTATTTTCTTAACAATCTCTCTTCTTTTTCTTTCTTTTTAGTTTATAATTTTAAATTTCGTGGGTACATAGTAGGTGTATATATTTTTGGGGTACTTATAATATGATAAATACATTTTATAGATGAAGAAATTAAGGCAATAAGCTATCAAATGACTTTCCTAATATCATACAACTAGTTATTAGAAAAGAAAGGACCTTAACCTAGGCCTCAGAATCACTACACTATTCAATAGCAGACAAATCTTCAAAATCAAAAACAAACAAACTAACAAAAAGAATCATTACATTGTGCTACTAATCCATTTGTGGAATATCACATGAAAAATAATTATGGTTAATATGATGATGGATAAGTTTTAGGATCTTATAAGGAGCTCAGTCTTGTTCAATGACTGTAGTGAGGGAAGGCATCTCTGAGGAAGGGATGTAGCAGCTGAAATTTGAGGATGAGTTGGAAGTAAGTGGTGTTGGGAGGACAGAGAGAAGACCAAAGGCAGGTGTCAGGCAGAGGGACAGTAGGTATGCACCTGCCCCAAAACCCAAACGGAGCCTAGTAGACTCTGTGCCTGGAAGCAAAACCTATAGAGATGGTGTAGTTAGGTTAGAAACAGTAAGGTCATGCTTTGTGAGTTTTTTATTTCTGGTAGGCAGAAAATGGACCCCAAAGTGTCTGTGAATATATTACCTCATGTGGCAAAGGGACTTCACTATGTGATTAAAGGTACCGTGGACCTTGACGGGGGAGAGTATGCAGTTGCACCCAGTTTAATCACCTAAGTCCTTAAAATCAGAGACTTTTTCAGCCATGGTCACAGAGAAAAATGTGACTACAAAAAAGAGTCAGGAAGAAGTGACTTTGGTGGCTTTGAAGATGAAGACACGGAACAGAGCCAAGGAAGAGGGTGTCCTCTAGAAGCTGGAAATACAACCAAGTATAATAAGAAACAAAGCCAAACATGTATTTTAAAAAAACATGTATGACATAATGTAGTAGTTAGGTATAGTTAGGTTGAGTTCTGTCAACTTAGAAAGTTAGATGTTTGCCTGACAAAATGACATCACTTCTGTTCCATGGAATGGAACCCTCGGAAAAGGAAGGAAACAGCTTTCTCCTATAGAGCCTCCAGAAAGAAATGAAGCCCTGAGAACATCTTGTTTGTAGCCCACTGAGACCAGGTCAGACTTCTGACTCCAGAACTGTAAGATAATAAATTCGTGTTGCGTTAAACTAAGTTTGTGGTCATTTGTGACAGCAGCGATAGGAAATCACCACACGTCACAAAAAACTATTGATGGCTTTGAGCAGAGGAACAGCACTATCAAAAAATTTTTTTGAAACTTCAACAATCGTTTATTACCAAACTTGTGCAAGGTTAACGTTTTCACCTGGAGAACAGCAAAAATGACATCTCTAACAAGATCAAGGGTGGAAAGTGCAAACCCAATGAAGACTGTCTCTTAAAACAAGCATTAAGAAAAAATGCATTATCTGCATAAGCATTGTTTTAAAAACTAAAACTTCCCAATGTGGCAGAAAAAATATCCCAAAGTGATTTCAGTCCACAAAAAACAGCATTTGGCAGTCCGTGCTGCCTTAAAAACCCCAACTTAGAATAACCCTAGGAGAAAATCATCCTTCCTCCATTAAAAAAAAAAATCCCTTTTTTCCTTGTCCTTGTTCAGATTCCATGAAACACTCAAAGAATAACAGGATGAACAACACCCAGCCCACTTCTCTCATTCCCTATCTCTTAAGGCTCACACTCAGGACTATTCCTTAGGAACCTTCACTTCTGCTACAATCAGAAAATTGATCCTTAATTTCTGGGCCAGAGTTCTAGAAACGCAAAAAACATTCTCCTGCTTCGTTCAAGGAGAAGCCTGAGGGATCCTTGAAATATCAAGGGGACGGTGTATCTGGCTGCAACTGGAATGCCTGCTGGGTTGGGCCCAGGGGATCCCTTTTTCAGCAAAATCACCCCAACACCTTATTACTGAAAGTCTAACCCACCAGGCAAAACCAAGGAACAGCATGCACTGAACTACAGCTGTACCAAAAAGGTGCACCTCTCCAACATTTAACCATAAAGGTAAGGGTGGTGAGGAGAGCCGAGTGAGTATTTGACCTCATCTGTCTTCCGAGAAGCTTGCATATTTTAGGCCAAAGCCATGATGCAGAGAAAGACATTTGGCCAAAAAGTTTTCTTTGCTGTGTCTGTCTGGATAAAGCTGCCATTTCTGGGCATCCTGGTTCAAGGCTGCTTTATGGAAGCTTTGACCCCTTATGCAGAGTACTTAAGAATTAATGGGGAAATTTTCCATTCGCCTTCATAACTGGCAAATACTTCAACAGCAGTTTCTCAAAAACCACCAATGGAGAAAGACCACCCCTTAAGTTGAGGATCACAGCTCCTTCCAGTTGATGGACTTCTTGCCGGACTTCTGAGACAGCTCATTGGTTTTAGAAGAGTGTCTACATCTGGTCGGGTCTGGTGGCTCACACCTGTAATCCTAGCACTTTGGGAGGCGAACGTGGGTGGATCACTTGAGGTCAGGAGTTCAAAACCAGCTTGGTTATCATGGTGAAACCCGGTCTCTACTAAAAATACAAAAAATTAAGTGGGCATGGTGGTGCGCACCTGTAATCCCAGCTACTCGGGAGGCTGAGGCAGTAGAATCACTTGAACCTGGGAGGTGGAGGTTGCAGTGAGCCGAGATCGTGCCAATGCACTTCAGCCTGGGTGAAAGAGCGAGACTCCATTTCCAAAAAAAAAGAAAGAAAGAAAGAAAAGTGTCTACATCCAAAGAACCTCTATATGCAGACAACAGGGAGGGATGAGCCAGCTGCAGAATGTGGTGCTGTTTCCTATCCATGGCACTGCCCTTCTTCTGAGCATAAGAGCCCCAGAGCAAGAAGACAAGCCAGATTGAGTTCTGATTTAGCCAGGGCACAGCTGCGTCAGTGAGTTGCTCCCAGCCTCTCTCCTTATGAGAACTGGCTTGATGGGCCAGAATAGTGAGACAGCATTGAGTAAAAGAACCCCTTGTTTGGCCCACCCAGATAAATCTCCATGCTGAAGGTGAGCAAAACCATCTATGTCTGCAGACAACAATTTTTAAACACTTTCTGAGCTGGGCGGAGGTGGAACATGTCTTTGCACATGAAAGCAGAGCCTGTGAGCTTGACTGGGTCCATGATATGGATCCTGTCTGGGAATTAGAACCTTCCCATCTCTTATGGGTCTAGGTGAAAACTTGGTGTGGGGGCGAATAAACAATGTAATGTCTGCTTTATTCTGCACAAATCTCATTACCTTTATAAATTCCTGAACTGCACTGAGGTACTTCTTCCAGCTCTCACTAAAACCCATGGGTAGTTGTGGACCATGAGTCTGTGTTGGCCCATGAGTCTGGGAAGTGCCCTGGTCTTCCTCCATTAGATGTGAACCAACTGCTCAGTGCTCAGCAGTGAGGAGGACAGCATGCTGGGCTCATCCTGCCTGGCCCTGGCTTTCTTGATGGGGTGAGCCTCTGCATCTCAGTTCTCCTAAGCTACAGCTGCCACTCCAGTCCCCAGGTCAGCTGGCTTGGGACTGTGGGAAAGAGACTTCCCAGCCAGACTGGGAGAGAGGAAGCAGTAGAGTGTCTTCTGGCTGTTCATCCCAGAGCTGAGGAGGGAGCAAATACACAGCCCAGGGACCCACGAGGCTTCCACTGGCTGTAGCATTCAGCAATTCAAATTTTTTTTTAATTAGCTGCATATTTTTATCTGGGTCTCACATTATTTCACTGTGATTTGGGGGTTGTGATGGTTTATTTTATGTCATCTTGACTGGGCTAAGGGATGCCCACATAGCTGATGAAACATTATTTCTGGGCATCCCTTAATGTCTGTGCAGGTGTTTTTGGAAGAGTTCTGCATTTGGGTTGGTGGACAGCATAAAGCAGATGGCCTTCACCAATGCAGGTGGGCATCACACAATTCATTGAGGGCCCAGAGAGAGCAAAAAAGCAGAGGAAAGGTGAGTTTGCTGTCTGCTTGACCTGGAACACCCAACTTCTCCTGCCCTCAGAGGTCAGCACTTCTGGTTCTGGGTCCCACTCAAATGGGAACTGACACTGTCAGCCCCTCCCCACTCCCACCCTTGTTTCTGAAGCCTGCAGACTTGGGCAAACTGCACCATGAAGTTTCCTGCTTCTCCAGCTTGCCAGTGGCGCAGAAGTCAGGCTGTGGGACTTCCCAGCCTCTGTAATCATGTGAGCCAGTTCCTGTACTGGTTCCATTTCTCTGGAAAACCGTAAGACAGGAGTCAAATATTAGCCACATTTTACTAAGCTGTTGACAAAGTTTTCAATTGGGGTTGGAGAAAACTATTTCTCTACATCACAGGACAAACTGTCCTCATTTCTGTCACTAAACATTCATATCAATTCCTGCTGTTGTCATCAGCCACTAGCACCAATGTCTGACAGCAGCAGAGATTTCCAGGGTCCTTGGTGCACTCCAAGGCTGGCCTAATTTGGGGGACCTTAGGCGAGTTGCGTAACCTCTCTGAACCTCAGTTTCTCTGCTGTAAGATGGAAATTCTGCCAAGGCCTATTCCACGAATGGGTCATTTGAAGATTTTTTTAAAAAAACTAATTGTCCGAACTTTAATCTTGGCACAGAATAAGGCTCAACAAAAGCTACTTTCTCTTTTTCTGTGTAGTTGCTTCCAGTGCTCCCGTTGCTTCTGGGTCAGACAATGCAGTAAATGTCTGGACAACTATAGCCATGAACATGAGGTGTTCATGTAAATGTAAGGGCCAGGGGAGAGTCAATTATCAGCATAAGGATGATAGGCAAGGCTCTCTCCATAGAAATTTTTTCTTATAATATTCCAAACATTATAATGCTCTGTGTCCTCCATTATCCTAGTTATTAGCTGGAGTGACAGGCATGAGCTGTTGCTGACAATGGTGTTACTCATGAGCACATGACTGTTGGTCAACAGCCTTGTCCCAGCTGGAGGAAGTCCACAGTCTAGTGACTTAGAGAAGTAGTAAAAGGAGACAACCAGGTAATTACCACACACACACACACACACACACACACTTTCAATAAATAATGTAGCTGTTCCCTGTATGTCTACCCTTGATATAATTTTTTCCTTTGTTTCTGATGAATAGACATAAACCTAAAAAGGAAGTATCCCAAGTATGTCTTGGCCACTTTTACTGTATAGATAGACTGATGGGCAGTACAGATATCAGTAGGGTCCCTCTACTTCTTATAATCTAGCTAAGAGTGGGTCAGGCTATGGAATGTCTGTGACCTTCAAGAGTCCTCTGATTTTTAGAATCACTTCTGACTTCAGGCACCCTACTTCTGCTGATTTGGAGAATTTTAGGAACCATCTGAGTCCTTCCAGTTGCTAATTGTCCAAACCAACCTGGAAGCCAGAAGGCAAAGGTACCCATGGATGTAGTTGACACAGCTGAGCCTCCCAGCACAGAAAGCAGGGTGGAGCTGAAGATGCTAGTGCAATACGTGAGCGTGTGTGCGTATACAATATGCCGCATGGGTTTGGGTGATAGAGTCCTTTGTGTGTCTGTATAGGATTGGGAGTGGAGTGCACTGGCGCATCCCTGACCAGTTGGAGACAGGAGAAGCGTGGGGTGCTCCCTTCCAAGATTCCAATTCCCTTCCTCAGATGGACTCTTGAATTCAGCTAGATTAGATAGCAGAGGAAAACAGCTGGCTGATCCATGCCTCTTCTGGCTTCTTGGCTGATTTCGAGTTCCCCGGGCCCTCCCTAGGTGTAAGTGTCACCTCAGTGGAGCAGACCCTGAGTGACACAGCAAGCAAGATGCAGAGGAGATGGGAAGCTTTGATGGGAATCAGGATGTAAAGTGAGCCCATCTCAGGACAGGGGCCTTTGCAACAAATCAGGCCAGAGAGGGCGTTCCAGCATGCAGCGTTCACCTGAGAGGAGGAAACGTCACCTGGTGGGCAAAGACTGAGAATATGCAATAGCTGAGGGGTTCTCAGGGCCCCTCATCTGCTTCCCCATGGGCTTAGGCCATCTCCTCACCTGCTCACGGGGTTCTCTCAGGCAGATCTGCCCTCCCACTTATACTTCCTTCATTTCCCAACACGTCTGCTTAACATCTTGCTCCCTCCTCTTAGGCACTTTTGTTTTATCACCTAATTTTTAACTGTCTTCCCCACTTCCAATCTCACCTTCCCTCAAAACACTTCTCATGGTCTCCATGAGGTCTCTCACTCCCAGGGATGTTATTCTGACCGTATAAACCTAGAAAACCATATCTGAGCACAATAACCTAATTTGAAGATGTCATCCAACATCCTGCTACACTCAGCCTAGTCCCCTAGCACTAGCTGGCTCTGCTCACAGCACTAGGGAAGACACTGTTTCCTACCTATATGACACCACACTCGTAGGTCACAGCCAATTGTGTCAGGTGCATTTACTGACTCTGGAGAAGACAAGCCATGGGTGGCCAGTGCCCACTCACATCTGTTATCGCCTAACTCTTTGAACAATTGAGGGAGTTTGGAACAGAGTCAAGTCAGCATAGAGCACTAGAGAGATGTCTCTGGCCAGTGAGATCCCCATCACTGCCCTCTGTCCATCCTTCTTTCTTTTTTTTTTAGCTCCGTCACCCACCCAGGCTGGAGTGCAGTGGCGCGATCTCAGCTCACTGCAATGTCTGCCTCCTGGGTTCAAGCAATTCTCCTGTCTCAGCTTCCCAAGTAGCTAGGGTTACAGGAACCCGCCACCATGCCTGGCTAATTTTTTTATATTTTTAGTAGAGACGTGGTTTCACCATGTTGGCCAGGCTGGTCACAAACCCCTTACCTCAGGCGATCCACTTGCCTCAGCCTCCCAAAGTGCTGGGATTACAGATATGAGCCACTGTGCCCAGCCTGCCCATCCTTCTTAAGTCCCATTTGTTTAAGTCTGTGGATTTAAACCAGAATGCAAAGCTGGACTGCAGATCACCTAGCTAAGCACCATTTTCTTTGTCTGTTGATCCAGGTAAACGGTTTGGTGAGTTTCACTGATACCCATCAGGAGTTTAAAGATGAAGGGCAAGAGAGTCATGGGGTCCACCCTTTGGCCACATTCTGGCTGGGCCCACCCTACACCAAGAAGTTGTCTTTATAACGCTTTCTGTATAAAACCTTATATAACATATATATTATACATATTTTATATATATATATAACTTTATAAAGTTTTCTTCATAAAACCAGTCAATGAAGATTTTTCTTTTGTATTTTAAAATAATAGTCATTTTCATCTGAATAGCTCATGAGAAAGCCAGTGGGGACAAGGACAGCAGTTAAAGACTCTGTGTGTATCCACACTGGAGCAGCAACCTGGAATAGCCAGAGAACTTGGGCTTTGAACTCACACTAAACTGGGTGCAAATCTAAGCTGCAACATTTCCCAGCCGTGACTTTGGGCAAGATGTTTGAACTCACTCATTTATTTACTCAGCAAATATCTGTTGAGCCCCTACTATGGCCTGACTAGGTGCTAAGTCCTGGGGCTACAGCAGAAATAAGACAGACATGCTCTGCCTCTACTAAGCTTCAACAGCGAAGAACTAAGCAGTTACCCTATCTGTGTTGTTAAGACAATAACTATTGTAAGAGCTATTGTGAGATCAGAATATATATATACATATATATATACATATACACATACACAGTCATATACACACCACAGGCCTCCATCAACATGACCTTGCTCCCTTTTGTTTGAGTGAAACAGCTTCTGGGCAGCTTGATGCTTTCTAGATCTTGGCCTCCTGGCTATGTCTGCATATTTTCTTCAATGTCTAAGGAGTACTTAATGAGTGTCAGTAATCTGCCTGGCACTGTTCCAGGCACTTGGGACACGTCAGTGAACAAGACAAAGTCCCCAGGCTCATGGAGGTGCTAGATGGAGCCAAATGATGATCCTGACATAACAAAGACAAAAATTGTGCGTTGTCTCAGTTCCCGAGGCCCGGCAAGCAGACTCTGAGACAAGAGCTGGTGCAGGGATATTACCTGGGAGGTCATTCTAGGAAGTACAGGTGAGGAAGAGGGATGGGGAGGCAAGGCAGGGAAGAGAAAGATAATTAAAAACACATCAGTAGCTTGGGCAACATGACCAAACTCCATCACTACTAAAAATAAAAAACATTAGCTGGACACGGTGGTACACGCCTGTAGTCCTAGCTACTTGGGAGGTTGAGGTGGGAGGATCCCCTGAGCTTGGGAGACAGAGGTTGTAGTGAGCCAAGATTGCACCATAGCACTCCAGCCTGGGCGACAGAACAAAACCCTGTCTCAAATAAACAAACAAACAAAAAGCGTTAATGAGCAGAGGGTTACAGTTAGAGTTAGCCTGTTTTTAAACATCATAAGCATCAAATCATACAGGATATATGTATGTCCTACTTTGTCCTACCCTTTCTGCTCAGTCAGCATAATGGGTGTGAGATCCTTCCATGTCCTTGGATTGGTCTGAAGATTGCTCCTTCTCATTGCAGCGCAGTAGTCCACCATGTGACTCTACCATAATTCACTTCCCAGCCCAGGGCCTTTGCATTGTTTCTGATTTGGGGCTGTAAGCACCACTCTGAAGGTCTCTCTTAGATGAACACATGCTCATTTCTATTTGGTATTTACTCAGTGAGGCAGAATAGGGTCTGGAGACAGGGAACCTAAGGCTGGTTTGTGCTGACTTCCTAGAACTGAATCCAAAGGAAAACCCTACCTTTCTACACTCAAGTAACAAAAGGATAAGAGGCTACTCCCTTTGCACTGCCTTGCAGATGAAAAATGAAGAGTACCTATAATTGGTCCCCTCCCGCAATCATTCAGGCTGGTCATGGGGCCAAGTCTTCATGTTTAACTTTGTAACTTCACTTCACCCTCTGATTGGTCACTTCTTGTGACCAATCAGACTGGTTGCAGGCCAAGTCTTCATTTACATAGGGTGTAACCAAGTAACCAATGGGAAACTCTGGAGGGTATTTTAAACTCCAGAAAATTCTGTAACCAACGCTCTTGAGCCACTCGCTCGAGCCAGCTCCTACTCTGTGGAGTGAATTTTTGTTTACATATATCTGTGCTTCCATTGCTTCATTCTTTCATTGCTTTCTTTGTGCATTTTGTCCAATTTTTTGTTCAAAACGCCAAGAATTTGGATGACTTGTAGTCAAGACCCTCCACTGGTAACACCAGGAGTGGAATTGCTGGATTGTAGAGTTTGCATAGATTCAGCTTTGGAAAATAATTAGCAGATGTTTTGCAGGCCAATTCTGAAACAAAGAAAATAGTTACAGGTTTGACTGTTTTATACTCAACATGAAAATAGTTTGTAGACAGTCCCATGTGGGGTTAAAAATAAATATTTTTACAGCTGAGGTGACTTACTCTATTAAGAAGAAGAATGTCAGTGAGAAAATTGGCCCTCTTGTCGGCCAATATCCAGGCCTTTGGGGAACCCCTGAGGAAGCATCCTCCTCATTTGCCACTTTAAAATTAAAACATGCCAAAGGGGGACAGCTGGAGGAATGCAAGTGTCTCAAATGCCGTCTTCTATCCCCCCAAAGGTGTCTCTCCGCTCCAATTTCCAGAAATCCACACCTCATCTCCACCATTTTCAGGCTCAGGGAAGATGTTTATTGTTCAGTAGATACCCGTAAGCATCAAGATTTGTGGAGTAGGGGGATATGGAGCAGTTGTGAGGATGCAAATTCTTGATTCAGACACACCAGGTATTAAAGCTTGAATCCTAGCGAGTGATCTTGGATGAATTATTTCCGCTCTTGGGTTCTGGTTTCTTCATCCACAAAATGGACAAAATAACAGTTCTTCTCACTGAGAGAGATTATGGAAAGGACTGTCTGAAATACATGAAAAGGAATTAGCATAGGGCTAGCGCCTAATTCTCAGAAAACATTAACTGCAATCAGCATCATCGCTGTGGTCATTTGTATTTGCTAGCTGTCAGAGTGGGGATGTTCCCAGCTGTGCAGCACCCAAGTGGGCACTGAAGGTTCATTCTCCCCACCTCTTTCTTCCATGCGGCAACTAAGTCATCACTCTCCCCACCCCAGCTCTCTGAGGTAGCAGAAGAATCCAGGCTACAAGTGCCAGAATCACATCACACTGAGCTTGCTAATCCCTTTTGCCCTCAGATGTGGTTAGCTAGGGAGGGGAAAGGCAAGAGGAGGGAGGATGGCAAGTTGCAAACTCAGGACAGCAAAGCTGAGCTGCCTGAAGCCTGCAGCCAGGAGCAAACGGAAACAAATTAGTTCAATCCCAGAATGTAAACCGTCATTGACAAAGATGCATGGAAAAGCCATGCAAGGAAAGCCTGCTGCAATTTCTCATCTAGTTAGCAGAGGGATCAATGCCACGGGCACAGGCCCCGTAGAAGACACTGCGTGCGGCAGCATGTGCGGGCCCTGGGGCCTGGGACCCCCTTCTGGGGCTCCCAGATGCATCAGGTGCCAAGGTCAGCTTTGGGGGAAGGGGACTTGCCCTCAGATGTTCTAGTACATATATTATAGTGCCTGAGAGTCCTGCATGACAGCTTGATTCAGGGATATAGAATTTTAGGACTTGGAGGATATTTTGTCCAGAGATTTTTATATTCTAGAATTCCATGAATGTGCACTGGGGGCTAGGAGGATGCTGTGAAGATAGGGAAACACTGAATAATAGGTGGGCTCCCAGCTTCAAACAGAGCTGTCATCTGTTTCGGATTGGGATGAAGCATATGAAATTGCCATTTTTATTGGCCAAAGGCAGCTCATTATTGACAATTTCATTTGGTTACATGAGGTGCAGGCTGGATTTGATCCTGAGCAAGCCACCAGCTCCAGGAGGATGGGACAATGGGGTGCAAATCACTTCTCCATCTCTGCACCTGAAACAGGACCTGGCATATGCCACAGCTGGAATAGCAAATGAATGAAGCAGGTGTCAATGCCTTCATGGGTTCCTTCTCTATTCATTCACATATTTGTGAACAATCATTCATTGGTATTAGTATGCATCAGATGCTAAGTGCTGGGTTACAACAATTAAGCAGTACTTTGTTTAAATATAGTTAAATTACTTTAACAGCAGACAAACATTGACCTTCCCTGAGGCCATTTATAGTCCAGTGGGTGAGACAGACATTAAACATACAGTGGCCTGAGTGTTTATTACAATTGCAATAAGTGGTACAAAGGAAAGAGGGCACGTAATCCTTCAGTGTTTGATGTGGTTTGGATGTTTTGTCCCCTCCAGATCTCACGTTCAGTGTAATCCCCAGTGTTGGAGGTGGGTCTCATGCTAAGTGTTTGGGTCACGGGGACAAATCCCTCATGAATTTGGGTGCTGTCCTCAGATAATGAGTGAGTTCTGGCTCTGAGTTCACACAAGATCTGGTTGTTTTAAAGAATGTGGCACCTCCCCCTCTCTGTCTGGCTCCTCCTCTCACCCTGTGATACTCTGGCTCTCCCTTTGCCTTTCACCATGATTGGAAGCTTTCTGAGGCCTCACCAGAAGCAGATGCCAGCACTATGCTTCCTGTACAGATTGCAGAACTGTGAGCCCAAATAAACCACTTTTCTTTATAAATTACCCAGCCTCAGGTGTTCCTTTATAGTATGCAAGAACAAACTAACATAGTACTCATTAGGTGCAAAGTGCAAGGGTGGCCACTGGGAAGGTTACAGTGATAAGATGTTGCCCAGCTGCCAAGAGAAGAAAGTGTAGTAGACAGTATTGTGCTCAGAAAGCTTTGGTATCTCTCCTTTGGAAGAATGGTCCTTAACTCACCTATTGAGCTCAGGCATGGCCAGGTGACTTGTTTTAGCCAATGAAATGTGAGCATGAGTGACTCGTCATTTCCAGGCAGAAGATTCAAGCCTCGGTGTGCCATGCTCTCTTTTCCTATTGCCACACGCTGCTGCTTCTTTAGCGAGGGTCCTGGAATACAGGCCCTGGGAAGCAGAGTCCTCAGCCCATCCCAATGGGTGCAAAAACCGCCTAATAATTTCAGGTTGTTTGCTTCAGACTGTTTCAGCATAAGCTTGTCTGACTAACAGCAGTCATCCATGCCCTTGCCCTAATCTAACATGAAACCATGTTATAGATTTCCATATTCCTCTCCAGTGCTAAGTACAGTAGCTTCCATGTGGTAAGTACCAGTAAATGATTGTGAATGAACAATTCACCACAGGATGTGGTAATTGCCATAAAAGAAGGGCAAATCTGGCATCCTGAGAGCTCAGAGAAGGGAGAGCTCAGCTTTAAGCTCCAGAATGAGAGCATCTTGAGCACAGACCGACCCTAAATGCTGGGTAAATAACAATGAGTATTACAATCACTGTTATCATTCTAGTCCAGTTGTGTTTGGGGAATGGCTTGCAGGTGAGTGAGAGTGGAGCACATCATACTGCCCATGGTCTTTCTTTATACTCCAGAGGGCATGAACTTTAGTAGCTGTGGCCTTATATTCTTAGAGCCTCATGATCAGAGAAGAGGATGCATCCTTCTCGGCTCAAATTTTTTAAATCCCAGGGAAGACTTCCTATTGGCTCAGTTGAAGTCACATGTCTTTTCTCAAACCAATCAATCATTGTGGTCTCTGGGTAAAATCCAGTTGAATAGCCCAGCCAAAATTTGGTCCAAAAAGAACAGTATCTGTTCTAGGAAGAACAGAGTCAGAGTCATTGTGAGTCAGGCAGGCTCCCCATTTTTATAAGTTTAATGCAATCATTTATTGAGTACTTACTGCTGTATGGAAGACTCTGTGCTTGGCACTGTGGAGGAATATAGAAGACATAGAAGCAGAAGTGGTAATGGGTGTTGAGGAGGCAGAGGCAAGGAAAAAGTAAAGCCCAGACTGAGTCCAGCCCCTACTGCACAGACACTCCCTCTGGGCTGCCCTGCCCTGGAATGTCTCTCCACCAGAAAGCTCTGCTCCCCTCCCAGCACAGCCCCCAAAGAGCTAAAAATCAACGCCACTCACTCCTGAGCCTGACAGCCAAGCTGGATGAGAATGAATGGGGCTCTGTGAGGCATCTTGCAGCTCCCTCGACAATGCTCTGCCCGTACACTCTGTTCTCGTGGTTTCTGTCTCCTCTTCTGTGTTTACAGGGTTGGGCAGCTGCTACAGCCCTTGCCTCTTCCCTGAGTGCCTCAGAGTGACAGAGATGAAGAAGCCACTTGGCTCTAGGAAGTGTGGCCTGGCTTTGATATGGTTTGGCTTTGTGTCCCCACCTAAATCTCATCTGGAATTGTAATCCCCCACGTGTAGAGGGAGGGAGGTGATTGGATCATGGAGGCAGTTTCCCCCAAGCTGTTCTCATGATAGTGAGTGAGTTCTCACGAGATCTGATGGTTTTATAAGTGTATGGAAAGCTCCTCCTTTGCTCACTCTTCTCTCTCTTGCTGCCTTGTGAAGAAGGTGACTGCTTCCCCTTCTGCCATGATTATGAGTTTCCTGAGGCCTCCCCAGCCATGCGGAACTGTAAGTCCATTAAAGCTCCTTTGTTTATAAATTACCCAGTCTCAGGTATTTCTTTATAGCAGTGTAAGAATGAACTAATACACTGTGAGAACTAATACAGTGTGAGAATGAACTACTAACAGTGTGAGAACAAACTACAGGCTCTGTCCACAGTCAGCACTGTGCAGTAGGCACTGAAGCGAGAAGGAACTAAGTCTAACCAGAGCCCTGTCACTCACAAACTGGCTAGCCTGGGATGTTAGAGCAACTGGGAATGCACTGGGCAGTACGTTGCATTAAAATAGGACTGCAGTGACAAAAACAAATCAGGGTTTATTTTTCATACAAACAAGAAGTTCAGCTTTAGTGGCTCAACCACCAAAGGCCCACCAACTCTGAAACTCTTTGGACCTTTTCATTTTGCAAGCTGGTCTCTGTAGTGCTAGGCATTGCATCTGTCAGCAGATGAGCACCGAAGAGGGGTTTAGGGTGGGACAAAGGCAGTGGGACATGTCTTGTCTGTCTCTTTTTATCAGGAGAGCAAAACCTTTCCCAGAAACTTCCAACAGGCTTAGATCTCATTGGCCAGATCAAAAGAAACAGGGAAAACAGATATTTTGCTTCTCCAGTCTTCATAGTGGAAGACAACAGTGAAAAAAGTATTGGGAACAACCATAGGTCAGCCAGGTGTCCGTGTCTGCTCCAGGAAGTTACCTTCTTAGCCCCATGCACTAGTTTCCCAGAGATTCCAGAACAAAAGACTGCAAACTTTGAGTGGCTTAAAAAACAGAAGTTTTTTGCCTCACAGTTCCAGAGGCAAGAAGTCCAAGACTGGTGTTGACAATGTTGGTTCCTTCTGAGGGCTGAGAGGGAGGATCTGCTCCCAGCCCCTGCTCCAGCTTCAGGGCTGGCTGGCCATCTTTGGCATTCCTTGGCTTGGAGAAGCATCACCCTGACTCTTGCCTTCATCATCACATGGTGTTCTCCCCAGGTTTGTGTCTGCTTCCACATTTCCCCTCTTCATCAGGACTCCAGTCTTATTGGATTGCAGCCCACCCTAATGACCCCACTTTAACTTCATTATCTCTGTAAAGACCCTGCCTCCAGAAAAGGTCACATTCTGAGATACTGGGGGCTAGAAAGTCAACATATAAATTTGAGGGGGACATGGTTCAACCCATAACAGTCCCGTTTCTTAATCTATAAAATGAGTATAACAAGAGTTCCTGCCCCACGCTGGTTGTAAGACTTACACAGGGTGATCCACATACGGAACTCCCATCAACGCTGGCCCAGAGTGAGGACCCAATACACAGCTGCTGTGTGTGGCTCCTGGGGCTCCGCACCTCTAGGGCTGAGGCCAAGATCAGGGCCAATGAAAGGAAGATGAGGCCAAGAAGGAGAGAGGCCCATCAGTTCCCAGCCCCTAGAGTTTACCCGTGTCCCCAGTGGGACAGACATGACCCGACAACTGACTAGCTGGCCCTCATGATCCAAGATGGCCCCATCCTCGGCTGCTGAGGACAGCTGGCCACCTGAGTCGGTGGGACTTTCGTCTATAATCCAGGGTGGCCTCACATACTTGGTCCCACAGAGCTCCCATTTCCAGGAAAGCAACCTTTAGCAGCTCCAAGGGAAAGATGGAGGAGTGGGGTTCCCAGCCCTCACTTGGCAATCTCTTCTCTTCTGGGCAGTAATGGAATCCACCTCCTCTCCTGGGGGCCACTTCCCACAAGAGCAGGACAGACTGCGATCCCAGGTTCCAAGGGGCTGCTCTCTCTTCCCACTTGAGTGTTTTGAGTAAATTACAAGGCTCTTATCAGTGGTGGGGGCTTTATTGTTCTGCCAGGACATCTCCCTTTGTCAAAAACACAATAACTTGTTGTAAGTGGTACTTTTTTAGGTTTACCAAGCAGACAGACTAATTGTATCTTTTAATCTGGGTCAAACTGCTCTTGCTTATTACAAATTGGCTCTGAATCCTAAAAAGTTGGGGGGGAATGTGAGGAGCATTTGCAAATAATTTAGAGGCAGAATTACTTTCAGACAAACATTATGTCATGTTGGGGAGAAATGCTTACCCAGAAGGAAGCTGAGGGACAGAGAATGTTCCCTGTTACAGATTCTGGCTACTCATGGAGCTCGTGGATGAGGGGAGCCAATTTGGGCATAGAACCAGGCATTACAGCCTGGATAATGATTCCCAGAAGTATCTGGTCCTGATCCTGTAACCTGTAAATATTACCTTATTTGGAAAAAAGGGTATTCATAGATTTTACTGCATCAGGGAGTTTATGCTCGGTTATTTGGGTGAGGCTTAAATGCAATCACAACTGTCCTTATAAGAGAAAGGTGGAGGGAGATTTGACACAGACAAAAGAAGAAGATAGAGCTTAGAGTGATGCAGCCACAAGCCAAGGCTTGCCAGAAGCCACTAGATTCTCCCTAGAGCCTCTGGAGGGACTATGGCCCTGCTAATACCTTAATTTTGGTCTAGTAAAACTGACTCGAGGCCTCTGGCCTCCAGAACTATAAGAGAATAAATTTTCATTATTTTAAGAAACTAAGTGTGTAGAAATTTGTTACGGCAGCTTTAGGAAACTAACGCATCAGGAGATTCCTGTTGGTGGCTCCACTCTACCCAAAGAGGACTTTCCAAGGCTGAAGAGGCCCCCAAGAGACATGGAAAGTATCATAGAAAGATTGGCCATTGGCCGGTGGTGTTCTAGCTCCTGTGTGGCTACTTCCTAATTGTGTGACCCTCTCTGAACCTCAGTTTCTTCATTAGAAAAGTAAGAATAACCAACCTCCTCACTACATTGTTGGAGGATTAAATGACAAGACACACATAAACCAGAAGCTGGCACGTCACCACTGATGATCATTGAAGGTTACTTTTTTGCTTAATTTTTATTGTTACACCTCCATTGACTTTCCAGGGGCTATTGTCAGAGTCATCAAGCAGTTTCTTGGGGCACTGTAGACTGTACTCATATCCTCTGCAAACCCCTTAATTTGCCAGGCAGTGCTATTTGTAAACTTCATGAGCTCAGATCATTGAGGGTTAATTTCTCCTGACTTAAAACAGTTTGCAGAAAACGTTGATGCCAATGTAAAGCAAACTGGTGCTCAAGCCAGAAAGGTGACATCCATAACAGTGAGGCCAAGTGGGATATTTATTTCACACAATTCACTAAAAAGAACACTATTTTTGACAAAGGCAATCAAAGAATTAGCTATATCCATGCACCTTTGATAATTGTCCTTGGGTAGAGGCAAGGCTGGCCTTAACCATATTCATGATATATTTCCAAGGGTACTCCTGGACTACCCATCTTTGAAATACCTTCACTATCAGAACTATAAGTTCCACTGTTAGAGATTTATTCCTTTGGTGAGCTCAAGCATGGACCAATTTAGAGTCAAATACCACTAAGAAGCCAATTCTAGTTGTTAATAACTTAATACATTGCAGTTTGCAATTTAAAACCTTCCAGTGTCTTCCTGGTGCTTCAGAAAAAAACTACATAATTTTCATGGTCTCCAAGGCCTCCACAATCTGATCTTCTCCTCCTTGCCCTTGTATGTTTCTTCTAGTTGTTCAAATGTTCTATGATCTCTGTCTCTCCTGCTTCAGGCTTTTGCACAGGCTGCTCTATCTGGAGAAGATATTTAAAACATACTGACCTCCTGGGGCTGGGAACTATACAGGGAAGGGGAAGAGTGAACATGAGGATAATGGGACATGGTCCTCAACGTGGTCCTCACACTCAGGATGCTTGTCTTCAAGTAGGAGTCATGGCTGAAAAGAAGCTAGGAACAGGTAGAGCAAGCAGCCCAGATGCGAGACAGCTAAATGCTACAGGTCTTAGGAGAGACCCTTTCTCCTAGAGGTGGTGGAGGGGATCCAGGAGGTAGCAGAACCTTTGAAGGATGCATCACACTTAGCCGTGGGGGGAAGACTGTTGTAGAGCATAATTTTCAGGTGGAAGGGACAGCTCAGGCAAAGACACAGAGTGGGCAGAATGTGAACATTCAGAGATGAACAACAGTGGGAACAAACACTGAGCACTGGGAAATTACCCCAAATCACAGCAGTCCCTCATGACCTGACCCCACCCATCTCCCCATTTCCTCTCACTTACAGTGGCCCATCCATGTGGGCCTTCCATCTGTGACCCCATTGAGTTTGTGGTTCCCCAGTTAGGGCCTTGGCTCATCCCTTCACTCTGCCTGGAAGCTTTCTCCCTCATCCCTCCCATGGATGCTCCCTTCTCACCCTCTCCATCTCAACCACTCCCCATAGAGACTTTCGCTACCATCCCCTCCAAAGTGTGTCCATGCTGTTTTTCTCACTCAGTGCCTCTTCCTCAGTACTTCCTGACATTTAGTACAATTTGAGGTTGTATTTTTCTTTGTAGATGATCTGATTAATGTCTGTCTCGCCTCTTATATCATGAGCTCTGAGAGGCTAGAAAAGGGTCTGTTTGTCCAGTACTTGATGAAGCCTGGAAGAGTGGGCACCCAGTGGAAACTCATCGAATTAGTTGGTGTGTGTGCATGGTTGTGTGTGCTCCTGTGTGCACGTGTGTGTTTGTGTTATGGCTAAAGACTAAGGTGAGTTAATGTACAACACAGATTTAAAAAGTATCAAATTAATTAATTGTGCTTTTGTATACTTTAATTCTGAAAGTTAATTATTTGTCTGCTGAAGGCCTGCTGCCTTGGTCAGAGACGCTAGCACAGGGGAAGATATAGTAAATGGTGGCATCCCAGTTTGCAATGAAAAGCATAGAATGCAAGCACATTTATGAAATACAGACATCACTTAGAACAGGTCTGGAACCAGGCATAACTCCTTCAGGTGACAATTGGTCTTGTGCATGGACCAGAATGGAGTTATGGAAATACAAGCCAGTAGCCTGTAATCCCAGAGCTTTGGGAGGCCAAGGTGGGCAGATGACTTGAGGTCAAGAGTTCAAGGCCAGTCTGGCCAACATGGTGAAACACTATCTCTGCTAAAACTACAAAAATTAGCCAGGTGTGGTGACATATGCCTGTATTCCCAGCTACTTGGGAGGCTGAGGCAGGAGAATTGCTTGAATCTGGGAGGTCAAGACTGCAGTGACCTGAGATTGCACCAGTTCATTCCAGCCTGGGTGACAGAGCAACACTGTCTCAAAAACAAAACAAAAACAAGCCAGTAATTTCTAGGCAGATTTTTCTCCTGTGAGCTGTTTGCCAGCAGCCATTTACCTGGCAAACTCCGGATCTAGAATTCTCCTTCTTAGTAATTCATGATTACACAACTCTGACGTTGGCTGGCTAACGTTGACTCTGAACCCTCCAAACAGAAAGTTTTCTAAGCAAATGAACAAAAATCATGAAATATCAAGGAAGCAGGTCAAATTATTTAGGAAATAGAGGTAGCCTATATCAACATAGAGGGATCTATTTACATACAAACAATATATTAATTATAAAGCATTCTTTACCATTCCTTAAAGCAGGGGACTCCGAAGGATGTTCCTCTATATAATGCAGTAGCCTTATTAGAGTTTCTGTCTGTGTTGAAAGGCAACACAACTGCCTCTCCAGTACATTAGAGTGAAAGAAAGGGAGGAGAGAAAGGGAAGGAAAGGAGGAAAGGAGAAAAGTAGGAAGAAGACAGGGAGGAAGGAAGGAAGAAAGCAGGGGAGAAGGAGGGAAGGAGGGAAGGGGGGAAGGAAGGAGGTAGGGAGCGAAAGGAGGAGGGGAGGGGAGGGGAGGTGGGGGAGAAGGAAGAGAAGGAGGGAGGGAAGGGGGAAAGGAAGAAGAGAAGGAAGAGAGGGAGGGAAGAAGAAGGAAGGAAGGAAGGCAAAAAGGGAGGGAGGTAAAGAAAGAAGGAGAGAAGGAGGGATGGAAGGAAAAAAGAAAGAAGGGAGAGAGGGAAGAAGGGGAGGACTTGCAGCTGCCATTTGCCCAGTGCTTAGTGTGCCAGGCATTTGTGCTAAATGTTAGACACACTTCATCTTTTAATCTGCCAGCCACCCTCTGAGATAGGTATTTATTATTATTTCCATTTTGCAGATTAACTGAGTTGACGTTTGGAGCAGTAAAGCTACATACTCAAAGTGGCAAGACCATTTGTGCAGGGTATAAAATCCAAGTCATAGCTGAATGGAACAGCACATTCCTCCTCCATCACAATCAGACCACATCGCTTCCAGATCTTATTGCTCTGAATTTCCTTCAGGCAGAGGATCCTTCCATGGAATAATGCAAGTGCAGAAGGCTTAATCCTTCTCTCTGTGTGCGTGTGTGCATGTGCCCATGTGTGCAATATGAAATCACTTTAAAATGCCATGTAAACCATAATGAGGTACCTCATTTCCAAAAAGATCAGTTGGCAAGCATTTTAAAAGTTTGACAAGTCAATCCTGGTGAGATAGTGGAACAGTGAGAACTTTCTTACCCCTCTGGTGCAGATATAAACTGCTAAAAATCATTTAAGAATGCAATTTGCTGATTTCTAGAAAAGCTGAAGCCATGTGACTCCCATGACCCAGCATTTCCAGACCCACCTGTATAGAGAGGAATTTTCACACATTTACATAAGGAGTCACATGGAAGAATATTCATTGCTGTAGTGCATGAAATCTAACAAAATTAAACTTGTTGGATTTGGAAAGATACCACGTATCGGTTAACAGGAAAACAGATAAATAAAGGGAGATCATGATGCTGTGACAGTTTGGCTGGAAGTTGAAGCAAACTGGAACCCCAGAACTCCTGGCAACAAGATGGAGAACTATCAAATCAATACTGAAAAAAAAGAAATAGCTGTCGGAGACAACCAACAGTGTGACCACACTGATTCTCTAAAAGTGTAAAAGCACATGGACACATACAAATGAAATAAAATTTAAAATCATATATGGGAAAATTTAGGACAGCAGTTACCACTGAGGGAGAGAAGGAAGAAGGGAATTGTACAGTGAAAAGGCTTCAACTGTGTTTGCAATGTTTTCATTCTTAAGCTGAACGATGGGTATGTTTACGTTTATGAGATATTCTCTATAAGTTTTTCTTGTATTCCCAAAATACTTCAACATAATGCAATTTTAAAAGAGGAGGAGGAAGACTAAGTGTTTTGCTTTCTATAAGAAATGCTACTGGGGAATAGCAGGGCTGAGAAGTGGCCAGACTATTTGTGAACCTGGATAAAGCTTCTAATTTCTCCTGGCCTGGTTGGAGGTGCCCTGCCCTTGGCAGGTGGTCCAGCCCATGATACAGCTGCACACAGCAATGCCTGTAAGCAGCAAGCATCGTAAACCTCCCGGGATGCCACCTCCAGCCTGCTGCAACGCAGAGCATGTTCCCTGGGAAGCCATGTTTTCTCCAGGTGAAGGATGGGATCACTCCATCTCTGTCACCTGCACAGAGAAGGAAGTGCTATGGAGAGACAGATTAGATCATCTATTATCAAGTAGGCATAAGACCGACCAAGGAGGCACCTGCTGCTCGCCAGATGTTCTATTCATTATCAGAGTCATGGGGAGGGTGGGCCTTGATTCTTCCTCTCTGTCCCCTGAGTCCAGACCCTCTAGGGAAGAATCAGACAGGAGACTGGATCATGGACCAGCTCCCTCAAAACTGGCCTGATGATGGGGTGGGGTGGGGCGGGGGTTGCATCACAGGCAGCACAGAGTACATTACTCCTAGGCTGTGGAAATGCTCAAGAAGAGAGTATAATATTTTGGAAGGTTCTTGTGTTCAGGCCAGTGGCAAAGCATGATGAATGTCTCCCCTGGGACACTTAAACAAAAGCCCAGCCAATACTACCATCATTGTCATCATCATCATCATCATCGTCAAATGCTTACTCTGAGCCAGAAACTCTGCTAAGAGTTTCACCTGCATTTTCTTATGGACTTATGGCAAGGTCTTTACAAGGAAACAACTATCCATGTGCCCAGGTGACAGCAGAGGAAATGGGCAGGGAGAGGTAAGTAACCAACTGAGCTCCACTAAAGTGAACTGCCACAAACATGCCATCTCCTCTACCTCACCATTGACCTGTCAATGACCTCACCCAGGCATCCGTTCCAAAGGCAGGGAGGGGGGCAGGGTCCCTTTTCTTCCTTATATCCCGGAAACACTCTGGGCAGAAATGGCACACCCAGCACCTAGCATCCAGCACCCAGCACCCAGTACAGCCTTCTCTAACCAGCCAAGGCCCAGAGGTCTGGGCTTTGAGAGCATTAAAATTTCTAAAACAGGCACCTAGGAGTGTTACATGACTTTCCTAAGAACCCAAAAGGCTCTTCATGACTTAATGAATCTTCAGAGATGAGGATGAGCATGGCTGTTAGGTCTCCCACCAGGCAGCTAGCAAGACCTAACCCTAAGCCCCATCCCTGGTCATCTAGGGGATCCCCTCATCGCTCATCCACTCGTAATTGCTGGCTCTTGGAAACAAGCAACACACAGTGACTAACTCCACCAGCACCACCACCGTATCACCACTACCACCCAAAGCCCACTACCTTCCAAATCTAGGGCACATCACCATCTGATCTGGAAACCTCTTCCTATACGTCTGATGTTCTGTTTCAATGTCTGAGCCCAGATGTAGACACTCTATAAGATACCCCGAGCTGATTCTGATGGTCTTACAGATTTAGTACACATGGCCTTAAGCTATAGAAAGTTCTAATGATAGAATTACAGAATTCCATCTTGTAGTAGGAGCAGGAGGTGATGGAGATGTCAGCTTTTCTGGCAGAGAACAGAATTATGCCCCCAAAACTTAACTCACCACCCCACCCCCTGCCCCTGGAAACATTGGTTAGCAATCAGGTCACACAGGGAGAAATTACCCTTTAGAGTTTCACAAGCCAAGGATCTACATCAGCTCCACTCTACTCTGGCCCCCAGACACCCTCCCTCCCTTTCCCTAAAATCATCCCATCTGCAGCCAGGCTCATTTTCAAAATCATGTTCACTTATTTGTCTTGACCACAAGATGCCCAGGCAGACTGCATGTTCTGGGTCCAAGGGAGGTGTGTTAGTCAGCTCAAGCTACCATGACAAATACCACAGATCGGGTGGCTTAAACCACTGAATTTCTTCCTCACAGTTCTGGAGGCTGGAAGTCCAAGATCAAGGTGTCGGGTCAGGAGTTCGAGACCAGCATGGCCAACATGGGGAAACCCCATCTCTACTAAAAATACAAAAATTTGCCGGGCTTGTTGGCAAGTGCTTATAATCCTAGCTACTCAGGAGTCTGAGGCAGGAGAATCGCTTGAACCTAGGAGACAGAGGTTGCAGTGAGCCAAGATCGAGCCACTGCACTCAGCCTGGGCGACAGAGTGAGACTCTGTTTCAAAAAAAAAAAAAAAACAGGTGTTGGCAAAGTCAGTTTCTTCTGCGGCCTCTCTCCTTGGCTTATAGCTGGCCATCTGCTCCCTGTGTCCCCACAGGGTCTTTCCTCTGTGTGTGTCTGTGTCCTAATCTCCCCTTCTAAGGACACCAGTGAGATTGGATTAGAGCCCACCCTTGTGTTATCTCAATTACTTCTTTAAAGGCCCTATCTACAAATACAGTCACATTCTTCAGGACTCGGGGTTAAGGCTTCAAAATGTGCACTGAGGGGCACAATTCAGCCTGTAACAGGAAGGAAAACAGCTTGCAGAGAAATGCAGCGAGTTTGCATGCCATTCTCTCATCCACTGGGATCTTCCACCTGGATTTACATCTCCTTTCATTCCTCTCTGTTCCCCCGAAACTCTAAATCTTGACATATTCTAATCTTTTATATTAACCCATGATATTATATTTTCTCTCTTTTTTTTTTTTTTTTTTTTTTTTTTTTTGAGATGGAGTCTCACTCTGTCGCCCAGGCTGGAGTGCAGTGGCTCAATCTTGGCTCACTGCAACCTCCACCCCCTGACTTCAACTGATTCTCCTGCCCAGGCCTCCCAAGTAGCTGGGATTATAGGTGCCTGCCACAGCGCCTGGCTAATTTTTGTATTTTTAGTAGAGACAGGGTTTCACCATCTTGGCTAGGCTGGTCTTGAACTCCTCACCTCGTGATCCACCCACCATGGCCTCCCAAAGTGCTGGGATTACAGGCGTGAGCCACCGCGCCCAGCCTCTCTTTTTTTTTTTTTTTCTTTTGAGACAGAGTTTAGCTCTTGTTGCCCAGGCTGGAGGGCAATGGCGTGATCTCGGCTCACCACAAACTCCGCCTCCCTGGTTCAAGTGATTCTCCTGCCTTAGCCTCCCAAGTAGCTGGTATTACAGGCATGTGCCACCATGCCTGGCTAATTTTGTATTTTTAATACAGACAGAATTTCTCCATGTTGATCAGGCTGGTCTCAAACTCCCGACCTCAAGTCATCCACCTACCTCGGCCTCCCAAAGTGTTAGGATTACAGGCCTGAACCACCGCGCCTCACCTATATTTTCTCTTTACAGCAGGAATTACAGAAAATTTAAAGCATCACTGCAAGTGCAGGAGATGAGCCCTGGAAAATATTATCATCATGCCCAACGTTGGCATGCATTCTCTTCTCCCTAGTTGGGCTCCTCTGTGCTCATTAATTAGTTCAGTGAATAGCAGCCATCAGTCACTGGTGGACTCTTCTGTAGTACTCTATTTGATTTTCTTGAATTATCACCTGAGACAGGGTAAACAGGAGATGCATGAAATATTCTGGAATTCCAAATTGATAGAGAGGTGTCATGCCAGGCACTGGCACCCATCAAACTGAATGACTCAGAATTTACACAGATAGGATGGAGGCCGGAGAGGACGAGAAGAGGTAAGGACAGGGTGGAGCTGAGGGAGTCCCCGGGTTCGTAAGCCCACCCAGTTCATCACAACTGGAAAGACAACAGCAGCCTAGACCTCAGCCTGACTGAACCCCAGATCCCCAGATCAGCTCTGGGGAGAGGATGTTTGCAGGTGGTGTCCATTACCCCAGATAGAGAAAAAAGCCAAGAAGGCCCTTCTGACTGATAGTGTTGACCTGCCTTCAGCAAACAGTCTCTAAACATCAACAACATGGCATCAGGAGGTGGTTTTGGTAAATTGTTTGCTTGACAGAAGGAGTCATTATTTTATTTTATTTTTCAGCTTTTATTTTGGCTTCAGGGGGTACATGTACAGGTTTGTTACATAGGTATATTGCATGACACTGAGGTTTGGGGTATGAATGATTCTGCAACCCACGTAGTGAACATAGTACCCAATGAGTAGTTTTTCAGCACATACCCACCTCTCCCTTTTCTAGTAGGCCCTGATGTCTGTTGTTGCCATCTTTATGTCCTTGTGTACTCAATGTCTAGCTCTCACTTATAAGTGAGAACATTCGCTATTTGGTTTTCTGTTCCTGCATTAATTTGCTTAGAAAAATGGCCTCCAGCTGCATCCATGTTGCTGCAAAGAACATGATTTTGTTCATTTTTATGGCTAAATAGTATTCCATGGTGTATATATATTGCATTTTCTTTATCCAATCCATTATTGATGGGTACTTAGATTGATTCCAAGTCTTTGCTATTGAAGAGTCATTATTTTAAAAAGCATTTGCCAAATTCTTGTGGATATTGCCCAAAGTGTATTTTTCCCAGCACTCCTCCTGTCTTGGGCCAAAGCCTTTTCTTGACCAGAAGGCAAATAATGACTAGAGGTAGATCTTGACACTGAGATCCAGAAATGGTCCCAATTGCTCAACAGAATCTGTTATTTGGGAAAAGGTTACTCCAGGTGAGGGAGTTTTGAGGATGCCTGGGTTTACTGCAGGTGCCAAGCTGCAGCCAGCCCTGTCCCCAGAGCTCTGCCTCCAGACTCCACCTATTCCCTCCATAGCTGTTCTGCTCCTCCAGGCCCTTGCACCCTGCCTGGCCCAGATGTGTTCCCCCACTCCCCACTGTCAATGCCCTCTTCTCTTAGGAGTGTGTCTAAAATGTTAACACTATATGGATCAAAGAAATGTATACTGCGGCTTCTGGAAGCCAGATATGTATAAGCTCTTCAGAAGCAACTTGGAAATGGCTGAACTGAGACTGGCCTGCCCGGCACTTGCAGGAGTGAGAGATCTCATTAAGCTGGACTTTCCCTCCCTTCCAGGAGCCTGCTGTTCAGAGACCAGCAGTTGATCACTTGGGGGCAGGGAACGAGGGGAATGAAATCTGCAGCTTTAGGAAAATGGAACTGAAAACATTTAACTTTGAATCATAAACAGAAGCAATAAATTAGAGAGAGGTCAGGGAACAGGAAATCAAGAGAGGAGAGGCCTGTTCCCAGGAAATAAGGAGATTTGGTGGGGCAATGACATTCAGCAGCCTTTCCTGGAGATACTGATCACTGGGGCTGGGCTGGCTGCTGCACCACTGTCAGAGGAGTCTGGCCCGGAGGGGATATTCTGAGGCTGCCCTTCACTGAATTATCTAATTGTCCCCAGAAGCACAGTCCTAGGCATAGATATTTTACATCAGAGAAAGCGACAAAGATCTCAGTTGGAAGTGGGCATCCTCTTGCAACCCAAAAAGGAATGCATGGTGCAGGTTCTAGTGGGACTTTTCAAAGACAGGATGTATTTCTAGCATTTCTCCAAATGATAACAGGATTTACACCTTTGGGCAATTGCATAAACTCCCTGGCAATACAAGTCTATAGCTGTTCTGAGGGCCCTGAGTCAAGTGTTTTGTAGGGGCTAGAAAGGCAGAGATGAATGAAACATGGCTCTAGAGCCACCCAGTGTAATGACAGAGACAGACACATTGACCACAAAGCATAATATTAAGCAAGGCGGTTGGTGATGAATTGATCTACATCAGTATGACATAGAAATAAGTCGGGGTGGAGCCAAGATGGCCAAATAGGAACAGCTCCAGTCTACAGCTCCCAGCATGAACGACACAGAAGACAAAGGTTTTCTGCATTTCCAACTGAGGTACTGGGTTCATCTCACTAGGGAGTGTCAGAAAGTGGGTGCAGGACAGTGGGTGCAGTGCACTGAGCCTGAGCCAAAGCAGGGCGAGGCATCCTCTCACCCGGGAAGCACAAGGTGTCAGGGAATTCCCTTGCTTAGCCAAGGAAAGGAGTGACAGACAGCATCTGGAAAATCGGGTCACTCCCACCCTAATACTGTGCTTTTCCAACAGTCTTAGCAAACAGCACACCAGGAGATTATATCCCATGCCTGGCTCGGAGGGTCCTACACCCACAGAGCCTTGCTCATTGCTAGCACAGCAGTCTGAGATCAAACTGCAAGGCAGCAGCGAGGCTGGGGGAGGGGCGCCTGCCATTGCTGAGGCTTAGGTAGGTAAACAAAGCAGCCAGGAAGCTTGATTTGTGTGGAGCCCAATGCAGCTCAAGGAGGCCTGCCTGCCTCTGTAGACTCCACCTCTGGGGGCAGGGCATAGCCAAACAAAAGGCAGCAGAAACTTCTGCAGACTTAAATGTCCCTGTCAGACAGCTTTGAAGAGAGTAGTGGTTCTCCCAGCACACAGCTTCAGATCTGAGAACGGACAGACTGCCTCCTCAAGTGCGTCCCCGACACCTGAGTAGCCTAACTGGGAGGCACTCCCCAGTAGGGGCAAACTGACACCTCAACAGCTGGGTACTCCTCTGAGACAAAACTTCCAGAGGAGTGATCAGGCAGCAACATTTACTGTTCACCAATATCCGCTGTTCTGCAGCCTCCACTGCTGATACCCATGCAAACAGGGTCTGGAGTGGACCTCCGGCAAACTCCAACAGACCTGCAGCTGAGGGTCCTGACTGTTAGAAGGAAAACTAACAAACAGAAAGGACATCCACACCAAAACCCCATCTGTACGTCACCATCATCAAAGACAAAAGGTAGATAAAACCACAAAGATGGAGAAAAAACAGAGCAGAAAAACTGAAAATTCTAAAAATCAGAGCACCTCTCCTCCTCCAAAGGAACGTAGCTCCTCACCAGCAACAGAACAAAGCTGGACAGAGAATGACTTTGACGAGTTGAGAGAAGAAGGCTTCAGACAATCAAAGTACTCCGAGCTAAAGGAGGAAGTTCAAACCCATGGCAAAGAAGTTAAAAACCTTGAAAAAAGATTAGACGAATGGCTAACTAGAATAACCAATGCAGAGAAGTCCTTAAAGGACCTGATGGAGCTGAAAACCATGGCACGAGAACTATGTGATGAATGCACAAGCCTCAGTAGCCAATTCAATCAACTGTTAGAAAGGGTATCAGTGATGGAAGATCAAATGAATGAAACACAGCGAGAAGAGAAGTTTAGAGAAAAAAGAGTAAAAAGAAACGAACAAAGCCTCCAAGAAATATGGGACTATGTGAAAAGACCAAACCTAAGTCTGATTGGTGTACCTGAAAGTGACGGGGAGAATGGAACCAAGTTGGAAAACACTCTTCAGGATATTATCCAGGAGAACTTCCCCAATCTAGCAAGGCAGGCCAACATGCAAATTCAGGAAATACAGAAAATGCCACAAAGATACTTCTGAAGAAGAGCAACTCAAAGACACATAACTGTGAGATTCACCACAGTTGAAATGAATGAAAAAATGTTAAGGGCAGCCAGAGAGAAGGTCGGGTTACTCACAAAGGGAAGCCCATCAGACTAACAGCTGATCTCTTGGCAGAAACTCTACAAGCCAGAAGAGAGTGAGGGCCAATATTCAACATTCGTAAAGAAAATAATTTTCAACCCAGAATTTCATATCCAGCCAAACTAAGCTTCATAAGTGAAGGAGAAATAAAATCCTTTACAGACAAGCAAATGCTGAGAGATTTTGTCACCACCAGGCCTGCCCTACAAGAGCTCCTGAAGAAAGCACTAAATATGGAAAAGAACAACCAGTACAAGCCACTGCAAAAACATGCCAAATTGTAAAGACCATCGAGGTTAGGAAGAAACTGCATCAACTAACGAGCAAAATAACCAGCTAACATCATAATGACAGGATCAAATTCACACATAACAATATTAACCTTAAATGTAAATAGGCTAAATGCTCCAATTAAAAGACACAGACTGGCAAATTGGATAAAGAGTCAAGACCCATCAGTGTGCTGTATTCAGGAAACCCATCTCATGTGCAGAGACACACATGGGCTCAAAATAAAGGAAGGGAGGAAGATCCACCAAGCAAATGGAAAAGAAAAAAAGGCAGGGGTTGCAATCCTACTCTCTGATAAAACAGACTTTAAACCAACAAAGATCAAAAGAGACAAAGAAGGCCATTACATAATGGTAAAGGGATCAATTCAACAAGAAGGCTAACTATCCTAAATATATATGCACCCAATACAGGAGCACCCAGATTCATAAAGCAAGTCCTTAGAGACCTACAAAGAGACTTAGACTCCCACACAATAATAACTGGAGACTTTAACACCCCACTGTCAACATTAGACAGATCAACGAGACAGAAAGTTAACAAGGATATACAGGAATTGAACTCAGCTCTGCACCAAGTGGACCTAATAGACATCTACAGAACTCTCCTCCCCAAATCAACAGAATATACATTCTTTTCAGCACCACACCACACCTATTCCAAAATTGACCACACAGTTGGAAGTAAAGCACTCCTCAGCAAATGTAAAAGAACAGAAATTATAACAAACTGTCTCTCAGACCACAGTGCAATCAAACTAGAACTCAGGATTAAGACACACACTCAAAACCACTCAACAACATGGAAACTGAACAACCTGCTCCTGAATGACTACTGGGTACATAACGATATAAAGGCAGAAATAAAGATGTTCTTTGAAATCAATGAGAACAGAGACACAACATACCAGAATTTCTGGGACACATTCAAAGCAGTGTGTGGAGGCAAATGTATAGCGCTAAATGCCCACAAGAGAAAGCAGGAAAGATCCAAGCTTGACACCCTAACATCACAATTAAAAGAACTAGAGAAGCAAGAGCAAACACATTCAAAAACTAGCAGAAGGCAAGAAATAACTAAGATCAGAGCAGAACTGAAGGAAATAGAGACACAAAACACCCTTCAAAAAATCGATGAATCCAGGAGCTGGTTTTTTGAAAAGATCAACAAAATTGATAGACCACTAGCAAGATTAATAAAGAAGAAAAGAGAGCAGAATCACACAGATGCAATAAAAGCTGATAAAGGGGATATCACCACTGATCCCACAGAAATACGAACTACCATCAGAGAATACTATAAACACCTCTATGCAAATAAAGTAGAAAATCTAGAAGAAATGGATAAATTCCTCGACACATACACTCTCCCAAGACTAAACCAAGAAGAAGTTGAATCTCTGAATAGACCAATAACAGGCTCTGAAATTGAGGCAATAATTAATAGCTTACCAACCAAAAAAAGTCCAGGACCAGATGGATTCACAGCTGAATTCTACCAGAAGTACAAGGAGGAGCTGGTACCATTCCTTCTGAAACTATTCCAATCAATAGAAAAAGAGGGAATCCTCCCTAACTCATTTTATGTGGCCAACATCATCCTGATGCCAAAGCCTGGCAGAGACACAACAAAAAAAGAGTATTTTAGACCAATATCCTTGATGAACATCGATGCAAAAATCCTCAATAAAATACTGGCAAACCGAATCCAGCAGCACATCAAAAAGCTTATCCACCACGATCAAGTGGGCTTCATCCCTGGGATCCAAGGTTGGTTCAACATATGCAAATCAATAAATGTAATCCAGACTATAAACAGAATCAAAGACAAAAACCACATGATTATCTCAATAGATGCAGAAAAGGCCTTTGACAAAATTCAACAGCCCTTCATGCTAAAAACTCTCAATAAATTAGGTATTGATGGGATGTATCTCAAAATAATAAGAGCTATCTATGACACACCCACAGCCAGTATCATACCGAATGGACAAAAACTGGAAGCATTCCCTTTAAAAACTGGCACAAGACAGGGATGCCCTCTCTCACCACTCCTATTCAACATAGTGTTGGAAGTTCTGGCCAGGGCAATCAGGAAGGAGAAAGAAATAAAGGGTATTCAATTAGGAAAAGAGGAAGTCAAATTGTCCCTGTTTGCAGATGACATGACTGTGTATCTAGAAAACCCCATCGTCTCAGCCCAAAATCTCCTTAAGCTGATAAACAACTTCAGCAAAGTCTCAGGATACAAAATCAATGTGCAAAAATCACAAGCATTCTTATACACCACTAACAGACAAACAGAGAGCCAAATCATGGTGAACTCCCATTCACAATTGCTTCAAAGAGAATAAAATACCTAGGAATCCAACTTACAAGGGATGTGAAGGACCTCTTCAAGGAGAACTACAAACCACTGCACAATGAAATAAAAGAGGATACAAACAAATGGAAGAACATTCCTTGCTCATGGGTAGGAAGAATCAATATCGTGAAAATGGACATACTGCCCAAGGTAATTTATAGATTCAATGCCATCCCCATAAAGCTAACAATGACTTTCTTCACAGAATTGGGAAACACTACTTTAAAGTTCATATGGAACCAAAAAAGAGCCCACATTGCCAAGTCAACCCTAAGCCAAAAGAACAAAACTGGAGGCATCATGCTACCTGACTTCACACTATACTACAAGGCTACAGTAACCAAAACAGCATGGTACTGGTACCAAAACAGAGATATAGACCAATGGAACAGAACAGAGCCCTTAGAAATAATGCCACATATCTACAACTATCTGATCTTTGACAAACCTGAGAAAAACAAGCAATGGGGAAAGGATTCCCTATTTAATAAATGGTGCTGGGAAAACTGGCTAGCCATATGTAGAAAGCTGAAACTGGATCCCTTCCTTACACCTTATACAAAAATTAATTCAAGATGGATTAAAGACTTAAATGTTAGACCTAAAACCATAAAAACCCTAGAAGAAAACCTAGGCAATACCATTCAGGACATAGGCATGGGCAAGGACTTCATGTCTGAAACACCAAAAGCAATGGCAACAAAAGCCAAAATTGACAAATGGGATCTCATTAAACTAAAGAGCTTCTGCACAGCAAAAGAAACCACCATCAGAGTGAACAGGCAACCTACAGAATGGGAGAAAATTTTTGCAATCTACTCATCTGACAAAGGGCTAATATCCAGAATCTACAATGAACCCAAACAAATTTATGAGAAAAAAACAAACAACCCCATCAAAAGCTGGGCAAAGTATATGAACAGACACTTCTCAAAAGAAGACATTTATGTACCCAACAGACACAAGAAAAAATGCTCATCATCACTGGCCGTCTGAGAAATGCAAATCAAAACCACAATGAGATACCATCTCACACCAGTTAGAATGGCAATCATTAAAAAGTCAGGAAACAACAGGTGCTGGAGAGGATGTGGAGAAATAGGAACACTTTTACACTGTTGGTGGGACTGTAAACTAGTTCAACCATTGTGGAAGTCAGTGTGACGATTCCTCAGGGATCTAGAACCAGAAATACCATTTGACCCAGCCATCTCATTACTGGGTATATATCCAAAGGATTATAAATCATGCTGCTATAAAGACACATGCACACATACGTTTATTGTGGCACTATACACAATAGCAAAGACTTGGAACCAACCCAAATGTCTAACAATGATAGACTGGATTAAGAAAATGTGGCACATATACACCATGGAATACTATGCAGCCATAAAAAAGGATGAGTTCATGTCCTTTGTAGGGACATGGATGAAGCTGGAAACCATCATTCTCAGCAAGCTATCACAAGGACAAAAAACCAAACACTGCATATTCTCACTCATAGGTGGGAACTGAACAATGAGAACACATGGACACAGGAAGGGGAACATCACACACCAGGGCCTGTTATGGGGTTGGGGGAGGAGGGAGGGATAGCATTAGGAGATATACCGAATGTAAATGACGAGTTAATGGGTGCAGCACACCAACATGGCACATGTATATATATGTAACAAACCTGCATGTTGTGCACATGTACCCTAAAACTTAAAGTATAATAAAAAAAAAAGAAAAGAAAATATCACAGATAACAAAAAAATAAATAAATAAATAAAATAAGTCAGACAGAGCAGACGTGGTAGCTCACGCTTGTAGTCCCAGAACTTTAGGAGGCCAAGGCAGGCAGATCGCTTGAACCCAGGAGTTTGAGATCAGCCTGGGCAACATGGCGAAACCCTGTCTCTACAAAAACACAAATTTGCCAGGCCTGGTACATGTCTGTAGTCCCAGCTACTCAGGAGGCTGAGGTAGGAGGATCACTTGAGCCCAGGAGGCAGAGGTTGCAGTGAGCCGAGATCCCAACCTGCACTGCATCTGGGTGACAGAGTGAGACTCTGCTTCATAAAAAAGAAAAGAAAGAGGAAAGGAAAGAAGGAAGGAAGGGAGGGAGGGAGGGAGGGAGGGAGGGAGGGAGGGAAAGGGAAAGGGAAAGGGAAAGGGAAAGGGAAAGGGAAAGGGAAAGGGAAAGGGAAAGGTCAGAAAGACCCAGAATGCAACCCCAGACTTCCACGTCCCACTTGATGGTCTTTGAACAAGTTATATTTTTCCCTGGAAATTCCATTTCCTAGATCTAAGAAGTACAGCCCTCATTTCTCTGAAGATCCACAAGGCAAGGGAAGTGGGGCAGTGTGGCTCACAGGGAAAGAAAGGCCCAGGGCACTGTTTTGAAGCCGCCTGAGGGTATGCACCGATGTCCTTAGGTGGATTTCTAGAATCCCTATTGAGATTTGCGCCATCTAAGTAAAATGAATCTGAAGAGGTTGTCTGGAGATAAAACTATTCCTATGTTTGGCCCAAGGTCAGTGCTGAACAAATGGGAAAGTAAGCAAGAGAATGAATGGGGTAAATAGCAGAAGTGATTCGGGACTGACTCTCTTACCTCTCAGCAAAATCCCCAGTTGAACCCCTGAGAATAAAGGAGATTTTATTTATTTATGTATTTGTTTAACAAATACATGGCACTTAATTTGTGCCAGGCATTATTCTCAGTCCTTCACCTAAAAAACGCCAGTTTAATATTCACTATAATCCAAGGAGGTGTTATTATTATCCCAATTTTACAGATAAGAAACCTAAACAGAGAGGTTTAGTACCTTGGACAAGTCACATAGCTAAAAAGTAGCCAAGACAGTTTTTGAACCCAGGCTTTGAACCCAGGCATTGTGGCTCTGAGAATCCACATTCCTTCTCTATTAAGGAGGCTAAAACATCACCTGAAGCCTCAAGGAGCCTGGTACTAGTCACACCCATCTACAGCCGTTAGCTCAGGTGGGAAGCTGCTGAGATGGTATTCAGAGCCCAGGTGTGGTACTCAGCCTCTGCCTTGATTCAAGAAGCCCAGTTTAAGGGCCTCCCCACCCAGCCCCCAGGACTTTGTCAGGCGCCCCCTAAGCCTAGAGGCCTCAATTCTTCTACCCAGATCTGTGAAGTGTCCTTGGGTCTGTGGTGGCACCGGCCACCCTGGGGCCTCCTAGAAAGGGTCCCTGCCCCGCTCCTCTCCAGTGGCCAAGGTCTGTCCTTGTGCCAAATGCAACTGATCCATAGTGGCTGCCTGCAATACTGAATGGAAAAGAACTTGGGGTCACATCTGGGCTAACCAGGAAAGACACTCTTGTCCATCGGTGATTTCCTCATGGGCGTAGGAAACAGGTTATCAGCCACTGGCATAGCATTTCACTCAAGCCCATGGCTGATGCTCACAGTCCTCTGCCCAAGCTGGGCTGAGTGTTTTCTCCTTGTAACCTTCAGACTGTTCTGCTACTATCTCAGTCAGGACTCTTCTGATTGCAAGTGACAGAAATCCAGCTCTACCTGAACATGCGAAAAAGGAGAAATAACTTACTTAACTGAATTATGCAGGGGCAGATTTCTCAACCTCTCCATCTCTCATGTATGCTTTCTTCTGGAACAACTTCATTCTCATGTAAATTCCCCTCTCAGGATAGCAAATATGGCAAAAACGGCTACCAGGACTGACAAGCTGGTCTTTCAGCTATAGTTTCAACAGAAGCTCCAGAGTTGAGTTTCACTGGCTTAAGTTGGATCACATGACCTCCCCTAAGCCAATCATCGTGGCCAAGGGATGGTCCAGTGGGCCAGGCCTGGGTCCCATGTTTGCCCCTGTAATGAAATGGGGAGATGGGGATGGAGATTAATCTCACTCGCCATCTAGCAACCTGTGGTGGAAAAGGGCTGGCTCTTCAAAGGAAACTTGGGATGCCTTTCTCAGCATTTTAAACACCTGAAAATCGCGTTTTAAGAAGGTTTTTCTGGGAAAAATGTTTACGGGATGGATTAGAGCATTGAGCATGTACTATGCCAACAAGCCAGTCTCGGCTCCTCTTCCCTGGTTTGTGTTTATAGACTTCAGTCCTGGGAAGATGGGCTCTTTCCTGACTCTCTTGATCATTCACATCAGAAAAGAGTTCTGTTCCTTGGGATTTTATTTTTAATTATGGGAAATTTTCAGATATAATCAAAAGTGTTGAAAATAATCTGTGTCTGTTCCTCAGCTTCAACAATGATTAACTCAGGGCCAATTTTATTTCATCTATAGCCCCGCCCATCCCCACTCCACCATGGATTACTTTGAAGCAAATCCAGACATCGTATATCTTTAAGATGCTCAGATTGCAAGGCCCTACAAGAACTAGAGATTCCATTCTCCTTGAGAAGAAAGGAATCTGGCCTGTTATTGTACGTCACTTAGCAGAGGAGAGTCTTGCCTTTCCTCCTCCATAAACATGGCCCAACTCTCCTTACTTGATATTATACTTTGAGTCTTTATGAGTGGAAAACTGCACTTTGTTTATTCTTGTCTGGAAGTGCTCAGCTGGAGTGATGGCAGTGTTATCTCCCTGGGCATCCCCATTGTCCTCATCCTGCTGTTGTCCCCGACCCCATTTCAACCCACTTTGCCTGTAGCCTTGTTTTCTGACCTGCCCCCTGCCTCCTCTTACCTGATTTCTAGGGTCCCTTTCCCCATTCTTCTAGCATTCTAACATACACACAGTCCAGAGAACAATAGCCTGAAAAAACTCTATTTCCCATTTTATAATCCCAATACAGAGCAGTCTCTCTGCCATGCACCATACCAGCCTACAAATTGCTGCAGATACATGCATCAAAGAGCCATTCGGCTGCTCATGTGAACACAGGCTTCCCTTGCTCTTCCAAATGCTATGTTATCTCTGCCACAGCAAAACCCCTTGAATAGCTAATAAATGCAAAAGAAAGTTTGGGAGGAAAAAAAAGTTACAAAAAATTATTATTATTACTTAAAAAGCCAGAGAAAGATAGCAAGGTTCTTCTAAAGTTACAACACCATCGTTAGCAGCTGCAGGGTACATGAAAGCCAGGGGCCGGGGGAGGGAAGATAGGGCATATTTCAAAGCTGACTGCTGCAGTAACAAAACGCGAAGGGGGTGTTGTGTGGAATACGCCAAGTGTTTGAAGTGGACAAGGTTTCTAGCATGTTGCCTTGATGCCTGTACATACTTAATAACAGATGTTTGGTCTCTCTAGGCAGATAATTGTCCTTCTGTAAGGTTGACTTGACCTGCCTGAACGGTCCAGCTTCGAGCGCTGCAGCAGTAACGAATGATCCTAGCTTCTCTCTTTTTTACTAGGGAGATGCTCAGCCACGCTTCCTTTTAAGCACATAATTACTCGGCAGCAACTGAAGCCCATACATTCCCCTCTCCTAATGGCCATGGAGCCATTCGGTCATAATTTATGGGGACAGGGTTCAAAGTTTTAATAATATTTGGATAATATCATCGCCCACACGTCGGGGACATCGTGATGAATAGAAGGAGAGTGGGCTTATTTCGATTCCATGCATGACAGTAAGGACGTTAACAACTGGGTGCCCGGCGTGGCCTTTATGGAAACTGCCACCAGGCCATCAGCTCATGAATTATAGATCTGGGCATGAAGGATCACATAGGGATGTTGTTCATGAGGAACTGTCCTGTTAGCGCCTCTTCCTTATGCAGATAAATGAATTGCAGGGAATACCAAAACGGCGTAAATATGCCCTTAGTGGATAACACATTAGAACATCAACATAAAAAACCCAGTGCTGGGGCCTGCTTGGGGATATTTATGTTTATACTCTCTGCTCAAGTGGCTCCCTTATTTTTTGGCTTCTTACTGCTCACCTCATAATTCCAACCTCCTAACGGCACCTCTGGGCATGTTTCTCGGATGCTCTGTGGTGCCTGTTGACATTTGTACACAAGTTTGCTCAGAGAAGTGCTTTTGGGTAGGCAGATGGGTGAAGGCTCATCAAATTCAAAACAGACCTAGTTAGCATTGTCTTAGTGACGTGGTGGGGTGTCCCTAAAACAGAGGCCACACACTGGCAGGTGCTAGCAGAAGAAGAGGGGGCAACTATGTGCCCAAAAGTAGAAAGAAGGGAGACATTCTCAGTCATAAACCAGATAGAAAATATCCTTGGAAAAGATCGAGTTCAACCACACTACTCCCAAAAAGCAGGTGGCAAAATTGAGGTTCAGAGGAGAGCAGGGACTCCCCCTAAATTACAAAACCTTGTTGCCAAGCCAAGATTCCTGACTCCCAAGTGTGACCCCAGGCTGCCTTATCTGGCCTGAGTTTTCTCTCCCCAAAATGTAAACATTCAACACCAGCACCAAATGATAGTGTTAAGACTAAAACAATGTTTGCCAACTTCCTAGTGTTAATCTAGACTGACTCACTCTGAACTTTGACAAGGTTCGCGTGCCGTGAGCAATCATTGAACTTACACACTCGATATCCATTTAATCTGAAGGATTTATTTAGAAAGAACAGCAATTATAGCTGCACCTCAGAATAACTAGGAAACGGCGCATTTAAATCTCTTTAAATAGCTTGCCGGAGTTCTAAATAGCTCCCCCACATCCAGGTTCTGATCTGGAGTTCTCATTTGCCTGGGCCTTTTTACAGAGCCCGGGAGTGGTTTGGAGCAGGTTTCAAACGTGGAGGTTTGTTTCTCTACTGAGAGGCACTTTACGTCGAGAGCTTTCTGTTTTCTGACACATCTAAGGATGTGTTCTTTTTTCATCTTGCCAGGAGAAAGGAGGTAACAATGTTCTGCTGAATAAAGGCCAAGAACATTTACCCAGTTATAATTTTTTTTAATATTCATACAAAAAATTAACTTTTGGGGGATCACAGCTTTATGAATTTTAACACATACATAGAATCATGTAACCACCATCACAATCAGGATACAGAACAATTCCATCACCTCCAAATCTCGCATTAAAAAGTAAACCCCCAGCCAGGGGTGGTAGTTCATGCCTGTAATCCCAACATTTTGGGAGGCTGAGGTGGGTGGATTGCTTGAGCCCAGGAGTTTGAGACCAGTATGGGCAACAAAGCAAGACCCCCATGTCTACAAAAATAAAAAATTTAGCCAGCCATGGTGGTGCACACCTGTAATTCCAACTACTCAAGAGGATGAGGTGGGAGGATGGCTTGAGCTCAGGACTTTGAGGCTCAAAGCTCAGGACTTTGAGGCTCAGGACTTTGAGGCTTTGAGGTGTGAATGATGATCACACCACTGCACTCCAACCTGGGTGACAGAGAGACCCTGTCCGCTCTCAAAAAAAAAAGTCAAACCTTCCCTTGGTCCCTAACCCCTAATCCCCACTGATCTGTTCTCCACCCCAATAACTCTGTTTTTTGGGAGTGTCACATAAATGGGTTTATACAGTTTGTCACCTTTTTAGACTGGATTCTTTCTCTCAGCATAGTGCCTTTGAGATCCATCCAAGCCCTTGTCTGTATCTACAGTTCAGTCCTCTTTGTTGCTGAGCAGTATTCCATCACAGAGCCCAGACCTCAAGTCAGGCATCACCAGCTACTTACAGGATGAGGACAGTGGCTGATGACTGTGATGTGTGTGCTGTGTCCACCATGCTCTGTCCTAGTGTTTTACTGTACTAACTCATTTAACCTCTCAACAACCTAATGGGGTGATTACTAGAATTATATCCATTTTGCAGATTAGGAAATTAAACCATAAAGGGGTTACATAACTTGCCCAACATCACACGACTGGTAAGTCAGGAACCACCTATAAGGTTAGACCCAGCCAACCCTTGTGCTTCATCATGGGACATGCTAATTATATAATATCTCTGGAAGGGAGAGGAGAAATGTCAGTCTCCAGGGAGGTGTAAATGACTGACAATGTTGTCTTGCCAAGAGCAGGCTGTGCCAGCGTTTGAGGAGGACAGCTAACATGATCAGGAGGAAAACAAGGAAAGGGGCATGTACCACATGCCACAGAGAACCACTCCCAGAATGTGCACCCAGATACCCACACACACCCTAAAGGGAAAGGGAGGGAAGCAGGAGAAGGCAGCACTTCACATAAATGCAGTGGCTAACAAATAGGAAACATCCTGGCCTCCACCTATCCTACTAAGTCTCAGGGGTTGGGAAAAGAACCAGATCTGAGAATTTCAAATTAATTGCCGTGAATCCTGGAACTGTCAGTCTCAGGTTTCCAACAGCATGGTCATCAGCTGTCTTACCTAGCCTCCTTTGAAGCCTGAGATGTGGCTGCTGTCCTAGGAATCATAACGACCTAAAACATAAATGTGGAATTCCAGGAGTGATTTCACCCAGCATTGAGCCTGTGGGGAAACTGAGGCCTAGAAAGGGAATGGACTTGGCCAAAGGCACATAGCAAATCAGTAGCAGATCCAGGACTGTAACCCAGATCCCTTCCTCCATACATCCACCCATTCATTCATTCAACAACTGAACCTACCATGTGCCAGGCACTTTACTGGAAGCTGAAGACAAAGGGTGATGAAGACACAGTACTATCCTACATGGAGTTATAGTTTTGGCAGGAGAAAGACATTAAACAAATGATCACAAGCAAATAGATAATTTAAAGTCATAGGGAAGATTTTAAACTTTTCTCAAGACCCATAGCAAGTGTATTTCCAACTCACCTCAGCTGCTTCTATTTCCTAAATCAACAAGGTGAAGTTTCCTATAGTAGTAAAAGCCTCCATGTGCCCTCTCAATAAGATCATGGAAGAGGTAGTTATGTTGTTCTATAACATTTTTTTTTTGAGACAGAGTCTTGCTGTTGCCCAGGCTGGAGTGCAGTGGTGTGATCTCGGCTCACTGCAAGCTCTGCCTCCTGGGTTCATGCCATTCTCCTGCCTCAGCCTCCTGAGTAGCTGGGACTACAGGCGCCCGCCACCACACCCGGCTAATTTTTTGTTTTTTAGTAGAGACGGGGTTTCATCGTGTTAGCCAGGATGGTCTCAATCTCCTGACCTCATGATCCACCTGCCTCGGCCTCCCAAAGTGCTGGGATTACAGGCGTGAGCCACCATGCCTGGACGTTCTATAACATTTTAATCACAGGTGTTGAATGCTGGCTCCCCAAATACCACTAACAGCCTGTTGATAAAGCAAAGCTGAATTGATTGGTCACCGCAATGAGGGAGAACACCACCTCAAAAGAGCTTTGGCAGTGCTATAGTTTGGATGTTTGATGCCTCCAAACCTCATGGCAAAATATGATCCTCACTGTGGGAGGTGTGGACAAATGGGAAGTGTTTGGGTCATGGGGTGGATCCCTCATAAATGGCTTGGTTCACCTGTTGCAACAAGAATGAGTTCTCACTGTATTAGTTCCTGCAAGAACTGGTTGTTAAAAAGAGCCTGGCATCTCCCCTCCTCCTCCCTATTTCTCTTGCTTCCTCTCTCACCGTGTGATCTCTGCACATGCCAGCTCCCAACTGCCTTCCACCATGAGTAGAAACAGCCTGAAGTCCCCACCAGAAGAAGATACTGGCACTGTGTTTCCTGTACAGCCTATAGAAGTGTAAGCCAGATAAATCTCTTTCCTTTGTAAATTACCCAGCCTCAGGTATTTCTTTACAGCAATGCAAATAGACTAAGACAGGCAGCATCTTAAATGGGGAAGGGCAAAGTTATTTTTACTGAGATCCTCAAGTCTGGCTTAAAGAGTATTTTCAAAGGGAGGAGGAGTTGGTTAGAATCAGGTAAGTACCATGCTATGATAGGTTAGGATTGGCAGAAACAGCAAAGTGAGGGTTTTGAGGGGGCTACTTCAAAAAGTCTTAGAGGGTAAAGCATCGAATGCTTTATATTGGAGAATTGATTTTTTTTTCGGGATATTCTGGTAATGAACCATAAAGTTAATTGACAGGGCAAGAATATTGCTGGAATAGTGAAGTTATGCTAATAAAAACAGGAATAGTAAAATCATGTTATTATAAAAGTAAGCCATGTGGGGTAGATGGCTTAAGTTCTCATAGAAATGATACCTGTTCATCCTAAGCTAGCCAATAGAAGCAATAATTGTAATAACATCTACCACTCTATGCCAATCAGCGAATGTTAGGAAGGCATGAGGAAACCTATTTTACAGCTGCTGACTCTGAAGTGGAGAGGGGCCAAAATGCTCAGCCCAAGTCCTCAACTTTGAAGCAGGAAAACCAGGATTTGAATGCAGGTCTGTCTTTCTCTGTCTCTGCTCTATGGCCACCCAGCCAAAAGGAAAAAAAAAGAAAAATTACCCATGATCCCACTACCAATATTATTATTCTGCCCTGAATGTTCTCCTTTAGCTCAAGTCCACCTGGGGAACTTTGTCTCAGACTGAAAGGTTCAAAGAGAGGATCTTCTCTGTTAAGCTGCCAGCAAATCACCACCTCCTCCTTGTTCATCACCATCACTACCATCACCCCCATCACCTCCACCACCATCTCTACTTCTACCAACTCCACCTCCACCACCACAATTTTCATCACCATCTCCACCACCATCTTTACCTCCACCACCTCCATCACCATTTCCACTGCCACCACCACCACCTCAACCACCACCACCATCTCCATGACTGTCTTCACCTCTACCACTTCCACCACTACCCGCATCACCACCACCATCTTTACCACCGTCTTTGCCTCCACCACCACTACTGCCAGCATCTCCATTACCACCTTCACCACCATCACCACCACCTCATTTCCACAACCATTTTCACTTCCAATACCACCACCACTGCTGCCACCACCATCTCCATTATCGTCTCCACCACCATCACCACCACCTCCACCACAATCATTACCACCTCCAACACCAGCACTGCCATCACCACCACCTCCACCTCCACCACCATCCCACCACCTCCACCATCACCACCATCTCCACCACCATCTCCACCACAATCTTCACCTCACAACATTCACCACCACCACCATCTTCATCACCAACTCTACCACCATCTTCACCTCCACCACCACTACCACCACCACCATCTTCATTACCATCTCCACCACATCACCACCACCATCACCACCACGTCCACCACTATCATCACCATCTCTATCACCATCTCCACCATCATCTTCACCTCACCCACCACTATCATCACCATCACCACCACCTCCAACACCACTACCACTACTGCCAGCATCACTACCAACTATATCACCATCTTTACCACCACCACCATCTCCACCATCATCACCACCTCTACCACCACCACCACCATCACCATCACCATCACCACCACCACCATCACCATCACCTCCACCACCATCACCATCTCCATCACCACCAACTCCATCTTCACCACTACCATGAGCACCACCATATCTACCACCATCTCCATCATCAGCACAACCACCTGCACTGGGGTGATCGTGCCTTCTTTGTGACATTTCAGAAGGGCTATTGCAACATTCTCCAGGGGTCTTTGCAAGTTGTTTGTGCAAATTTTCTGTGCTCTCACTAGATTGTGAGCTGCTTGAGGGCAGGGACCTTCTGATTTACCTCAAAGCCTCCGAGCAGCTTGCACATGGGCTGGCACAGAGAAAAAGCTCAGCCAGGATGTGTTCACTGAGTGAGGGCACACGAGATTCTGGAAAACCTAGATTCCTGCAAAGCAGGCTGAGGCAGAGTTCTTGGCCCCCTTCACGCCCCTACTGACTCAGTATTTCTGGATGCCTTTGATCCTCATCTCCCACGCTGGTGTGGGCATGCCCCTCTTTTTGTGCCCCCACACAAGCACTGAGCTGTTTAGAAGGCAGTTTCTGATGCCCTAGTCTTGGGTAATAATAATACTATTATTGTTACTATTATTATTGTGCCAGTCATTGTGCAGGGCCTGAGAAGTGAAGAGGTGGTCAGGGCAGGGGTCCAGCTGGGGGTAGCCTGCTCAGTAGACTGAACTTCATGGCAGCAGGCACCAGTTCACTCAATGCTAAAATTCCAGTCTGCCAAATAAAGACCAAAAGTCAGCCCGTATTTGTTAAGTGAAATGAGCTTTAATTCTAGATATTTACTTTTTAACCTTAAAATGAAACCCCTTAGTATAGTTGTTCCGAAATTTCTGAGTGCATCAGAAGACCCCTCTGGACCACCACTGCTCTCATGGGAAATGAGTGAGAAGGCACAGGAATTGTGAATTGGGAAGACCAGGAAGTCCCTATCCCATCTTCTCCCATCCTGTACCCCCACCTGGCATCAAGGCTTTCCTGGACCATCAGGACAAATGTGGGAGACCTCATCAAAGAGTCCAGCAGAAAGGCCTGGGCGGGGGCTGAGGCAGACCCTACCTGAGGAAGGGGTGTATCCCCAGTTGGCCTCCTGTTTAGCCAACAAACAGAAAGGGCTAAATCCCCAACTGGACCTGCTTGTTTGAGTAAACACCTCACAGGGCCGCCTGTGTAAACACCCATTGTCTACAGGCGGATTAAGAGTGAGCAGGAGCTGGGCTTTTTTTCTTTCCTTTTTTTTTTTTCCTTTCATTTTTTTTAAGCACTGAGAAAAGCCATTAAGGGATTAACACCCCGATTTATGAAAATGGAGGATGATAAAGGAACAATGGGGTGACAGCATTGTGTAAACGACATTGATTCATTTCAGAGACAGGGCTGTTAACTGGGAGAAATGGAGAAATAAATGGAACAATGAGGAGATGCTTTTACCAGCTTGTCATTAATTAGCCGAGAGTACAATTGTTTTATTGTCCTTTTTGAAAAATACAAAATTGGTAGGAAAATACAAGCACTGAGCAAATCGATTATTCTGTGTCACAGGCTGACATCTGCTTTTCCTTTTCTCCTGAAGCTTGCCTCCGGAAGTGGCTTCCTAAGGGAGGAAAAGAAACCTTTCCCTGGCAGGAGGATCTTGCAGGGTTTGGGAATAAAATGACCCCACTGCCCAAGTATACCCCAAACTTCTTGGCACTGGAGGGTGGCCTCTAAACAGGAGAACCCCACCTCCATCCTCTTCTGGCCTTCACCAGTGAGGGAGTGAGGGCCTGGGAGGTGGGAGGTGAGTGGGACCCCCCTGGGAGGCATCTTGCTGCAAGTAGAAGGAGACAAGGAGCTTGGGGAAAGGGAGATGAGCTTCTGGGGGTAGCAAGACTGACACAGTGGTCCCGTACCTGCTGACAGTTCATTCAGCACCACTGTCCAGGATCCAGCAAGATTCCCTCTCTCCACTCATTTCATCTACAACCAGGAGCTGAAGTGCCTGCACTATGCCTGTGCTGGGATGCATTGAATGAAAAGGCTTCTCCAGGCACAGAAAGTGAGCTCAGAGCAGAGTGGGTGTCCTGACCACAGTGGACTTTCCAGAGCTGTGAGCAGTGCTAGCCCTGCCTTGGAGAAGGACACATTTCTGGGTTGACGGGTGTTGAAATAAGATTTTGCTGGATCCAACAGGACTCCGGTTAGGGTGAGCTGGAGAGGAAATGCATGGCGTGGGCTTAGCGCCATGGAGACACACGGGGTAGACGCAGAGCATGTCTATGGGGAATTTTGACGGAGTAAAGAAGGCCAGGCATGTACAAGCTGGATTATCCCCACCCAGCCACCCAAACAGAGATGCAGCTAGGGAAAGGAGAGACGCTGCTTGAACCCAAGTTCACCTCTCTATTTGTAAGGGAGGTTTTTAAATCCAAACATCCATGTTTGGATTCTAACCTGTCAGAAGAGTTGGCCAACTGGGGCTATTTCAAGAAAGAATCCGACAATCCCACAAAGGGTTAATAGCACTTATAAAGAAAAGGAGCTCACAGAAACAGTATGCAAGGAAACCGTAAACAGCATTGCCATTGTCTTTGCCTTCTGTGACTACTGGTCATTGTTTGGCCTTTAATCTGCAAGCACTATAGATATAAATATAGCTGTCTTTATAGCATTGTATCTTTACAGCCCAAGATAAAACAATGCATCTTTATGCCTCTAATCTTTATATTTATATAAAGATATCTTTATTTGGAAAGATTAGATATGTATGTCTCACAGATTAACGTTGACTGGACATAGATTTTTATGCATTCATTTCCTACATTCAATGTCTCCGATGTGCCAGGCACTGCTCTAGTGCTGGGTATAGAGCAGGGAACAAATGAGAACCCTGGCCCCAGTCCCCACTTTCATTCCCCAGAGAATTACATTGCCCGATGTAAGAGAAAAAACTCAACAAATACGTACTAATAGAAATAGATTAGATAGTAATGAATGCCATGGAAAAAAATGGAGCAGATTTAGAGGGCAGAGAGTGGTGGGGGGTGCTGCTGTTTTCTATGGGGTGGTCAGGGAAGGTCTCACTGATAAGGTGACAATTGAGCAAAGACCTGAGCAGGCAGCTGTGCAGGGGCCACGCTGTTCCAGGCAGAGGGCACAGCAAGTGCAAAGGCCTGGAGGCAGGAACATGCTTGGTGGATTAGAAGCAGAGAAAGAGCCTAAGAGGCTGGGTGCAGTGGCTCACGCCTGTAATCCCAGCACTTTGGGAGGCCGAGCACGGCAGATCGCTTGAGCTTAGGAATTCAAGACTGGCCTGGCCAACATGGCAAAACCCCGTCTCTACTAAAAATACAAAAATTAGCCAGATGTGGTGGTGCACACCTGTAATCCCAGCTACTCAGGTGGCTGAGGCAGGAGAATTGCTTGAACCCAGCAGGCAGAGGTTACAGTGAGCCAAGACTGAGCCACTGCACTCCAGCCTGGGAGACAGAGGGACACCCTGTCTGGAAAAAAAAAAAAAAAGATCTGAAGAGGCAGGAACAGTGGGCGAAAGGGAACAAAGTCCAAGATGAGCTCTGAGAGGCACAGATAAGGGGGTGGGGATCTGATCTATGAGTTGAGTTAGCGTAGGCAGGTGAGAAAGGGAAGAGGGAGCTGAAGTCGGCCTGCTGATCTAAAGGGGCAGGCACTGCTCAGCTCGTGCTGATGGTTGAGCTTGAGAGAGATGAGCATGGAGTGGCCATGTCTTATCATCTTTAAAGCAAGGCTGGATTTTCAAGTGGACTATCCTTATTTTAAATCATGTACAGTTAAACAAAGCATACTTGTGGCCACATTCACCCACAAGCTATTATATATACCTCCATCTTACCAAGCAAGGAGAACTCACACAAGTCATACATCTTCTTGCCCTTTATTATCTTGGTGCCAGAGAACTCGGGGATAATTTTAATTTTAAGGCATTGTAACAATACTGCATAAAATTCTCGGCAAAATCATCTCTCTTCTCCCAGTTCTCAGTTTAATATGATTTTTTTAAATGTCCAGTTAAAGGTTGTGTGCTTTTTATTATAAGCAACCTTAAATTATGTTCAATTAGGAATAAATTCTAACAAAACTAAACCGTAAGAGAATAGCTACTGTGATCACACTCTTTTGTAACCATTTATTATGGATGTTCAGGGGGAAAAAAGCCAAGTGTCTGCTTCTTTGGTTCTCTATAAAGGAATCTCTGGCTCAAGTCACTTGGAATCCACGCAAACCCTTTAGACAACGGAGGAGATACCATTTGCCTCCCACATGCCAATTCTGATCAGTTGGAAGATGCTGCTGAAAACATTTGTGTTAAGAAGGAATCTGAGGCCATGCTTGCATTAAGTAGGAGAGTGCAGGCTGGTCAGCTAGGGATGTCTGCTGTCATTATAGATTAGGCATTTTTCCATGGTTTAGGGAGGACAATTCTAATAGAATTGCATATAAAGGCCCAGGTAAAATCAGCCACCAGTTGAGGGCGGAAAAACAGGGACTTTGGCCAAAAGTTAACAGCCCATACTAGTAACAGCCCTGGATTCGAACCCTGTTTGTCTTCTACAAGTTGTATCAAGTTTGTCACATTTCTCAACCCTTTTCAGCCTCATTTCCTCATCCATAAAATGAGGATAATAGTTGTATCTTAAATCATAGGACAGATGGGATGATTAAAAGGAATAACCTTAACTCAACTGTAAAAAGTATAGGCACTCAATCAATATGACCTGTTATTAATATTATTATCATTATTTTTCAGACTGCACCCCTCCCCCCCCCCCGCCCATCACACCAGTCACTGTCTTTTAAGTAAAAGTAAGGGATTTACTGGCTTATGGAACTGAGAGGTGCTCAGGTCAGAAATCTGGGTTCTGTTGTCACTTCAGCCTTAGGGTTTGAGAGGCAGCTCATGCCCTGTGTTCAAAGCCTGGCTCTGCCACTTTAGAGCTACAGGATCTTGAATGAATAGCTCAGCTCTCTGGGCCTCAGTTTCCTTGTCTGTTCATATGGTAGTGGTAACAACTTAGAATGACTTTATAGAACTTCTGTGAAGATTAGATAAGGTAATATATATGAGTCATAACAGCACAGAGCATATAACAAGAGCATAGAATTGTTAGCTTTTATGATTATGATTTTATAATAGATAGTTTGGGATAGTTATTCTTTTGGTTACACAGCTTGTTAACTTCCTGCTTATTTGGAAGAAATTTTCCACTTTCTGAGTCTTGGGAGAAGCTGAGTCCACCTCCCTCAGCAGATGATAAAAATGGGGGATACTCATCTCCCCAGGATCCCTTGCACCTGAAGCAGAGGCATGTGACTGTCTTCCACCAATCAGAAGCATCCAGCCCAGGTTATTCATTGGATCTCTGTGGTACAAAAAGTTGGGGATTGGGTAGCATTCATGGAGCAGCAGTAGCCATTGCAGCACGACCAAATCCCCAGGACAGCCATGGCAGGGCTAGGAGAGAGGACACGCACCCAACACATAGGAATGATGTCAACAGTGCCCTCACCAGATCTTCCTGTGAGATGACTGGGGCATCCCCCTGGCTGCATGGCCTCTGAGCCTGGCTCTCCAGCCCTCCTCACAATGCAGTCAGCCACCCATACTCTTGAATTCATTTCTTTCCTGTGTAAGGCAGCCAGTATCTTTTTCTGTTCCTTGCAGCTAAGAACCTTCCCGATACAGTAAGGCAAGGCAGAAATCTTCCTCCAAGTTCTGGAAGGATTTGAGTTTTGATTCTGTTAAATTACTGACCTTATAAAGAAGCGTCTTCCACCATGTGGAAGCCCAAGTGGCTTTGCAGTTGCCCAAGTGGCTTTGCAGTTGGCGTTAACGGGTGTACCCCCGACCCCTTACTGAGATGTCTGCACATCCATATGCAGCCAAGGCTGTGACAAAGATCTTGAAATGTCTGCTTTGCCCAGCACTCACCACTCTAGGGTGCTACCTGAACTCCCTAGGGATGAGCAAGAAATGAGAGGAAGTGAGGAAACTCCCTGGAGAAGATCAAGAAATGAGAGGAAAAGAGGAAAAGCAAGATATTCCTGGCAGCGGTAGGTTTACTCCACTAGAATCAAACACAAAGCTGTGTGAGGGCACAGAAGTTTGCCAAATGCAGCCTGAGCCCTTCCCTGAGAAAGCCCACTGGAGGAAGAGGAAGCCAAACCAGTTTCAAGGATCGAAGGTGTTATTGGTAAATAAAAATCAACACCTTTGGCTAAAACTCACTTCTTCGGTATCCACTAGAGCCTGGATACTGACTGGCACAGACTAGGAGCCACAGACGTGCAGAGATCATGAATCACCCTGCCTTTTGAGACTGCAAAACTGCCATGTGGAACTAGTGCTGAAGGAGTTGGGAGGGATGGATTCACTTATTAGACACAGCACCTAGGGTGGGCATCAGAATCACCTGAAAGTCCTGTGAAAATCAGATGACAGGACCCCACCTTAGAGTTTCTGATTTAGAAGTTTCTGTTTTCCTTCTAGCAAGTTCTCAGGTGATGCTCACACTTTAAGAACCACTGATATCTAGATGCAGTGGCTCATGCCTGCAATCCCAACACTTTGGGAGACTGAGGTGGGATGATTGCTTGAGGCCAAGAGTTTGAGACCAGCCTGAGGAACATAGCAAGATCTTGTCTCTACTACATTTATTTATTTATTTTTAGTCTCTGGGCATGGTGGAGCATACCTGTAGTCCCAGGTACTCTGGATGCTAAGGTAGGAGGGTCACTTGAGCCCAGGAGTTAAAGCCCAGCCTGGGCAACATAGCAAGACCTCATCTTTACAAAAAAATTTTTAAAAATCAGCTGGGGCTGGGTGTGGTGGCTCATGCCTGTAATCTCAGCACTTTGAGAGGCCAAGGCGGGCGGATCACATGAGTCCAGGAGTCCAAGACCAGACTGGCCAACATGGCAAAATGCCATCTCTACTAAAAAAAAATACAAAAATTAGCCAGATGTGGAGGTGCGTGCCTGTAATCTCAGCTACTGGGGTGACTGAGGCATGAGAATCAATTGAACTGAGGAGGCAGAGTTTGCAGTGAACAGAGATCACGCCCCTATACTCCAACCTGGGTGACAAAGCAAGACCCTGTGGCAAAACAACAACAAAAAAATCAACTGAGCATGGTGGCCTGCTCCTGTTGTTCCAGCTACTCAGGAGGCTAAGGCAGGAGGATTGCTTGAGCCCAAGAATTGAAGGCTGCAGTGGGCTGTGATTGTGCCACAGCACTCCAGCCTGGATGACAAAGCAACACCCTACCTCAAGAAAAATGAAACAAACAAAAAAATCACATTGGCTTAAAATAAGCCATTTACAGTTTCTTCTGTAAAATGGGAGTAGTGACCCTGGCTCATGAGATGGCCTGAGTGTCAATTACCTTTGTGGGTGTGAGAGTGCTATACACCAAACTGCACCATCAAAATGTGAGTTGTTCATAATAATGCTCATGCAAGTTTCCCAGCGTGAAGCTGGCGTGCAGCTGCATAATCACAAGTGACGCATTTATTGAACCTCTCTGCTATGCTCAGCACTGCTGAGAATATAGTGAGTCCTTCCTTAATGTCATGGGTAGCTTCTCAGAAACTGAGACTTTAGGCAAACCGACACGTAATGAAACAAATTTTACCACAGGCCTATTGATACAAACAAAAGTTAAGTTCCTACAGCATATTCCTGTTCACACAAACATTGCCAAACTTCTAAATAAATGCCTCTAACATTAGTCATTTTAATAAATGTGAACTCCACATTCTTTTAAGAGAGATTGAAAAAGACAAGTAAGAAAATTATTTACCCAATTTTTGGTGCATCTGTGAGTGATGGCAGTTGTAGTGGTGGTGGGTTAAATTAAAAAAAAAAATGTTTGCAAAACAAAAATTGTAAGGAGTGCCTCCTGCCACCAGGCAGTTAAAAAATCAAGCACAGATACAGAGGGCTTGCTGGGCACTTCCGTCCACAGCTTTTACTGTGTGCATTTGTAGGATTATTGTAGACTTTATGAATTTTTATTTTACAATAATTTGTCTTCATTCACTTCCCTTTCTTTTCTTTCACTTTTTCTTTTCCTTTTTTCTTTTTTTACTTTAAGTTCTGGGATACATGTGCAGAACGTGCAGGTTTGTAACATACATATACACGTGCCATGGTGGTTTGCTGCACCCATAACCCGTCACCTAGGTTTTAAGCCCCACATGCATTAGCTATTTGTCCTAATGCTCTCCTTCCCCTTTTCCCGTCCCCAAGCAGCCCCTGATGTGTAATGTTCCCCTCCCTGTGTCCATGTCTTCTCACTGTTCAGCTCCCACTTATGAGTGAGAACATGTGGTGTTTGGTTTTCTGCTCCTGTATTAATTTCCTGAGGATGATGGCTTCCAGATTCACCCATGTCCCTGCAAAGGACATGATCTCATTTCTTTTTATGGCTGCATAGTATTCCATGGTGTGTATGTACCACATTTTCTTTATCCAGTCTATCATTGATGGGCATTTGGGTTGGTTCCATGTCTTTGCTATTGTGAATAGTGCTGCAATCAACATACATGTGCATGTATCTTTATAATAGAATGATTAGCATATACCCAGTAATGGAATTGCTGGGCCAAATGGTATTTCTGGTTCTAGATCCTTGAGGAATCACCACACTGTCTTCCACAATGGTTGAACTAATTTACATTCCCACCAACAATGTAAAAGTATTCCTATTTCTCCACAGCCTCGCCATGATCTGTTGTTTCTTGACTTTTTAATAATCACCATTCTGACTGGTATGAAATGGTATCTCATTGTGGTTTTGTTTTGCATTTCTGTAATGATCAGTGATGTTGAGCTTTTTTTCATATGTTTGTTGGCTGCATAAATGTCTTCTTTTGAGAAGTGTCTGTTCATATCCTTTGCCCACTCTTTGATGGGTTTGTTTGTTTGTTTCTTGTAAATTTGTTTAAGTTCCTTGTAAATTCTAGGTATTAGACCTTTGTCAGATGGGTAGCTTGCAAAAATTTTCTTCCGTTCTGTAGGTTGCCTGTTTGCTTTGATGATAGTTTCTTTAGCTGTGCAGAAGCTCTTTAGTTTAATTAGATCCCATTTGTCAACTTTAGCTTCTGCTGCAATTGCTTTTGGCGATTTCATCATAAAACCTTTGCCCATGCCTATGTCCTGAATGGTATTGCCTAAGTTTTCTTCTAGAGTTTTTATGGTTTTGGATTTTACATTTAAGTCTTTAATCCATCTTGACTTAACTTTTGAATAAGATGTAAAGAAGGGGTCCAGTTTCAGTTTTCTGCATATGACTAGCCAGTTTGCTCAGCACCATTTATTAAATAGGGAATCCTTTCCCCATTGCTTGTTTTTGTCAGGTTTGTTGAAGATTAGATGGTTGTAGATGTGTGGTCTTGTTTCTGAGGTCTCTATTCTGTTCCGTTGGTCTATATGTCTGCTTTGATACCAGTACCATCCAGCCCTGCTTATTTATTCTGGTTCAGGGTTGTGGGTGGTGAGCATCCATGCTGGCCAGGATGTCATCCCATTGCAGAGAACACTCACACATACACCCATACTTGCTCACACTAGGACTGTGTAGACATGCCAATGAAACTCAGATGCACAGCTTTAGGATGTGGGAGGAAACTGGAGTACCTGCAGAAAACCCATGCAGACAAGGGGAGCATGTGCAGACTCCACACAAACAGGGGCCCCTGAAGGAATCTTCTTTTTTTCATCAAAGTTATAATGAAATTACGCTGAATGGAATGATGCTATTGGAGTGCCTGCCGAACAAGAGAGCAGCTGAAATGATCTCACCACCCCACAACGGCAACTGCTCCTATTCGTTTTCTCATTTTCCACTCAAGACAATCCTTGGGTTTGGTAGCCCCATTTTACAGAAGGAAACTTAGCTCTAAGTTATGAGGGGACTTCCAGAAGCCACCAGGAGTGGACACTTTCTGGGGTGCCTGAGCATCTCCCAACACGCTCCCCACCCAGAGCTGCCTTCCCACCCTCAGGGGTTGCCTAGATGTCAACTTGGTGCTTTGCAACCCTGACATTCTGGCCAGAGGTGTTGGATCAGAGGTTGACTCCTGACCTGAGATGGTCCAATTAGCATCTGCCTCCTGGAAACTTAGAATCACTGCTGAGAGACTGAGTCACCAAGTGTGGACCAGAGGATGCCAGGGTGAGAAGGGAGAAGAATAAAGCCTGCACGCAGAAGCAGCAGACATGAGGACCAGCAGGTTGGAGCTTCTAAGTTCCTGTTTCCAGTCAGTTCCTGGGACCCCGCTCCATCCCTGTCCTTGGATTCTCTTATATATTTTTAAGATTTTTTTAAAGTTATATATATAACTTTATATAAATATATATTTTAAAGTTATATGTATAACTATATAAATATATACTTATATATATACATTTATAAATATATAAATGTATATATATAAATGTATATATAAAATATATAAGAGAATATTTATATACATTGTAAAACATTTAAAAAGTTTAAAATGAAATAAATTCTTTAAAATATAAAACAGAGTAAAGTTTTTGTTTTGTTTTGAGCTTTGCTATAAGTGAAAGAAAAGTTCCCAAGTGGCTTTATATAACATAAATGTTAATGAATGTCATTCATATTGCTGAAAAGTCCAGAGGTAATTCTTTCTTTAGATAGCGCTGATTTGGTGGTTGAAATAATGTGATCAAGTACCCAGTTTCTCTCTATCTCTTTCTCTCCCCCTCCCCTCTCCTCTCCTCTTTCGACTCTCCTCTCTCCTTCCTTTTGTGATGTAGAATTTATTCTCAGGGACCGCAGAGTTATTTGCAACTCTAGGCATTTCTGTGGTGGTAGCAAAAGGGTTTCATCAGCTCCAGACCTCACACCATAACCGACATTATCCAAACGAAGAGAGACTCCCTTCCAGTTGGTTTTGCAAAAGTCCTGGGATTCACTTTCATTCGTCTAAACTAGGCTACTTGCCCAACTCTGAGCCAATCACTGGATAAGGAGATAGGATATACTGTTTAGATGGAACCAATCAGGACTTTCCCTTGAAGCAGAGGTGGAGTCTATCCCTCCCACATCATATGATTAAAGATGGGAGAGAGAAACTGTCCCCAAAGAACAATCAGGCATTTTTGGTGGGAGTAGGAGGCAAGGGATACACGTCTCAAAAGCAACCAACACATGTGCACTATGTCTTATGGCTTCAATAAATGTTTCTTCTTTGCTTAATCTTTCTTGAGTTAATTTTAAACTTTTCATTAATTTATTCTAAAACATTTCTGGGAAGCTCTTGGGAAACTCTTGCCCAGTTTAAGTGGAGAAGAAGGAAATCCAAATCTCGCTCATTTGGGGTGATGAAGAGAGGTTTAGATAGCCTTGATTAAGATTCTTACCTCTACACAAATTTAACAAAAATACAGTTATTAGGATCAACAGTAAATTATAAACAAGATCTAAAAGAATGGTACTAAGTAAAATTATGAGGAGTAATAGAAAATATTTAAAATACCAATCCTATATATTTCATAATGCTTCATTAACTTATAATCCATTTCAATCAAGATTCTGTTACCTGACTCATATTGAAGGAATCTTGAGTCATTGTGACCAAAAAAAAGGTTATTATGTTTTACTAGATGCCTTTTATTCATATAAATATTTATATAAATATTTTCAAGTGAAGGAAATCTTTAAAAATCTTAATTTGTGAACTGTCACAAATGATTAAGCCACAAATAATGCTGTGTAATCTGTGCGATGGGTGTACTTGCCTGGGAAGAAAATGCCAGAGACAATAGCTAAGCACTCTTAAGAACTGCTGAATTACCAGTGCACTCTGGCATAGGGGACAATATTGTATGGAGAATGCAGACACGGAAAACTCAATTCATAAGTGATTTGAAAAAGGTAGCCTCTGAATGTGAAGACATTATTCACATTCAGATGTTTTCTGAATGTGAAGATAAAAAATGCCTTATCAATTTATTTCTTCTTTATGTTTGTACAACAGGGATTTATATATATATAAAATACATGTCTAAATATAAGTGTAAGAACTCTTTGGATAAACTTAATTTTAAAATTCTAATAATAGGAAAACATAGCATGACACTTATTTGGGGGCATATTTTTTCTTCCTTGTGGTATATGAAATGATCACCTTACCTTGATAACATCCTGGATTTGATATAAACACAGTAGTTCAAGTCTCATAATATAAGAGCTCACATGATGCAACCCTACTGTATTATTATTTGCTATTGTTATTTTTAGCTGCTATTGGCCACTCTCTTATACACCAAACACTATTTTCTTTTTATCCTCTTATGTATGCATCACAGCTGAAGTACAATGAGCCTTCATGTTTAGCACATTCACTGGCCAAGATATTGTTTGTGGTTCTATCCAAAAGGGCAAGTGCATTTTTTTTTTTCTTGAGACAGAATCTTGCACTATCGTCCGGGCTGGAGTGCAGTGGCACGATCTCGGCTCACTGCAAGCTCTGCCTCCTATGTTCAAGCCATTCTCCTGCCTCAGCCTCCCAAGTAGCTGGGATTATAAGCACCCGACACCATGCCTGGCTAATTTTTAGTATTTTTAGTAGAGACAGGGTTTCACTATGTTGGTCAGGCTGGTCTCGAATGCTTGATCTCATGATCCACCCGCCTCGGCCTCCCAAAGTGCTGGGATTACAGGCGTGAGCCACCATGCCCAGCCGGGGTAAGTGCATTTTTACAAATAATTTTACAACAGTACAAATGCTACTATATTAAAACTTTTTCTGTGGTCGAATACCCTATTTCATCCTCCAAGAATCTAAGATCTATAAAACAAAACATACTAAGAAAACCTAAACCCATTATCATTTACTTACAGGCACTGACAACTCTCATGCAAAAGGGAGAACAGTTCAAATAAACAAATGCTTAGTGTTATCCAATGAAGTGTAAACAAAATCCAAATAAATAAGTGGGCACATTTACTTCCTGCTCAGGCATCAGTCCTTATTGACTGTTCTTAACACCTTCAGTGCCTCCACCCGGATGGGATTCATCAGTCAAGTTGCCATACATTTCCGGCTGTTTCTAGAAAATTAATGCTAGAATTAATGCTAAAAACATGTTAAAGCATAATCATGACTCTTGCAAATCTTTCCCCTTCATGGCTGATCATTCCATTACGTCATAATTATCATAGAGCTATAGCGTAAATACATAGTTATTTCCAACTCTCCGTCCAGATGGTCGGTTACATGATAATTACAGTATGTTTGTACTTACTGGGTTTAATTACCAGATAATCAGGAAGAACATGCAAATTGCTAGGTTGTTGTAACACAGTACATTGAACCAAGTTAAACCTGTGTACTGCATATAAGTAAACAAGTTCTTACATGGGATTGTGCACTGTAACCTGTGACAACAAGAAGGCCAGACGTTTGTTATAGGTCCATTGTGTGGGTTAGCATTACACTCGCAGAGCATGGATTAATGTCCAGGTTACAAGGAAATGTAATGGGAGAGACACTCATGCTGCCACACCTGCCACAGGGACAATGGGAAACTGGCCACAGGAGTGGCTGAGCAAGGTGCCAGCTCTTGGCTCTAGAGTTCAATTCTTCCAACACAGTGCATTGCACAGTCACTTGCATGCATCTGTTCTCAGCCCAACCGTGTACCTGCCCAAGTGCTGGCAAAGAGAGATTGCAAACCATCTACCAAATAAACGTCTTCCAGAATAAAAGATCACTCCAGCCTGGAGCAAATTTATAGTTTCCTGGTGTGTGCACTTTGCCACCACTGTGATGGCTAAGTATTTTTCCCTCTTAATCACATGAAAGGAAGCAGCCCAAATCAGCACTTCTGATTCCCCCGAGCAGCCCACTGTCGCACATTGCTTGGTTTCCTCTCTAGCATACTTTCCTACTTCCCCCTTCCCAGTTTCCACTTGGAAATAAATCCATGCTGTTCTAAAGAAGCCAACTTCACCCCTCACTTCTAAGAGTGAAACTTATGACCTTTGCAATTAGCATATTCCCTCCCCTCTGGCTACAGCGATTGGTTTAAGTTCATATTTAAGCCTCAAGCTGCTTAAGCCAGTCTTAAAGTAGATCACAGTCTGGAAGTGCCAGGAGCAAGGTACTCTCTCTTCCTCCTTCAAAACAAATAATGAAGCTGAAGCCTCAAGGGCCACTGAAAGCCATCTTGCAAACCCAAAGAAGAAATTGGGTGTTTAATGACATCAGTGAGCCATGGGATCCAGCTTTACCTGAAACCTGTATCTATGTTTTCCAATTATATGAGTGAATAAATGTCCTTTATTGTTTATGCCACCTAGAGTTGGGGTTTCTGTTATTTATAACTAGAAGCATAACAATTTATAAAGTTGCCAGATTTATCTGCCTTGCTTGCCACAGAAGATTCCTTACAGGCTTTTTTCATGGGAATCTTCTGCGCCACTACCTAGACCTGAGCAGCCTTCATGCTCTGATCAATTCTAAGGCTTTCATGTTGATTGCTTTTCCTGGTAATCTGAGATGGCATACTAGTGTCTACCTATGGAAGCTGCAACCTCATTCCTGGGGAAGGAGAAGCAGAGAATGTATTCTTCATCCATGAATGGGGTGGGGTGGGGGTGAGGGACCCTCCAAGGTCCTACTCTTTTCCCTACAGAGAAGTCTGGTGGGAGGACCCTGAGTCCAGCAAGGTGGAATATTATTTGAGGTTACTCAAGTACATAGGCCAGGATGGAAAGGTACCAAGGCCACTGACAGGAAGTAAACAGACTTCCACAACCAGAGGGCTAAGCAACAGCACAGTGGCAGGAGTGGAGAGGCACCTTGGGACAGAGAGGCAGAGCGAGGTATATACAGTGGGTGAAGAACAAGCACCAGGTCACCCTGCCATCTTCCTCGAGTCAAACCTTGAAACAGCGGGTCAGGCTGGACATTCACTCATCCCACATATGCTTAGCTAATGTCTAGTTTTGAGTGCCTGCAATGGTCCCAGAAATTGAGTTAAAGATAGATACAACCCATATGGCCTTTGCCTTCATCCTTCTTATCTATCAAGTGAGGCAGACAATTCAACAAGCAATGACAACAAACACGATTGTCACCAGGTGTTGTGGGAGAAGACAAAGAGAGAAACCAACCAAACTCAGGTTCAAGGACAACTTCCTGCAGGAAATGACATTGACACTAAAACCTGAGTGATGGGAGGCCTTCAGACAAAGATGGACAGGAGAGAAAATGCCTCCAGCAGAGGTAAAGAGCTTGTGAAAGGCAGGAGTATGCCGATGTCTAGGAACAGGAAGGAGTCTGGTGAGGTTGAAGAGGGGATGGCCAGGAAGCAGATCTTCCAGGTGCTGAGGCAAACTGGGGCCAGATCTCCCAGGGCCACGGCCGCCTAGCAAAGAATTCCCATTTTATCTCAAGGGCAGTTTTCCACAGGCAGGAATGACATGATCAGATTTGCCTTTTAGGGGGCCATTACTCATATTTTATTCCCAACACATAACTAAACTACTTTTCAAGGTCTTCTTTGGGGAGATCAAGAAAAGGGGAAACAGTATCAATATACTGCCTAAACATATTTTCCTATAAACGCACGTGCCACAGAAGAGAATAAGCCGTGGGTTTCAGATACCTTTGTACTTCAATTGTCAGTCCCCTTTTCACAGCTGTTTGATGTTCAAGACGCTCTTGGAATACTTTCAATAAATCTTCTTAACTCTGTTTTTCCTTGAAGCAGGAAGCCTTGTCCTCAGCATGTGATTAGGCTGTAAAACCCGGCATTTTCCAGACCCTACTTATCAGGCATGATGGAGCTCCTAGCCTCCCAATGCCCTGCCTCACTCTCACCAGGATGGCACTGCCCATGTGTATGCGTCAATAACCTCTTTTTCTGATATTATGAAGCCTGAGAAGAACGTTAATTCAGGATGCTATCAGATTTTTTTTTTTTTTTTTTTTTTTTTGAGACGGAGTCTCGCTCTGTCACCCAGGCTGGAGTGCAGTGGTACAATCTCAGCTCACTGCAAGCTCCGCCTCCTGGGTTCAGGCCATTCTCCTGCCTCAGCCTCCCCAGTAGCTGGGACTACAGGCACCTACCACACGCCCAGCTAATTTTTTGTATTTTTAGTAGAGATGGGGTTTCATCTCGTTAGCCAGGATGGTCTCGATTTCCTGATGTCATGATCTGCCCGCCTCGGCCTCCCAAAGTGCTTGGATTATAGGCGCGAGCCACCACACCTGGCCGCCATCAGATTTTTTTAAAAAAGAGATGTACCTTGAGTTAGATGACCACAATTATGCTCTCAGTTGGGTTCTTATGGACCAAGACAGATGACAAAGAAAAGCAGGAAATCAATTCTTATTTCCGTGAGCTGGGTCTCAGAAATATATCTGGAGTTTTATTGATACGGTCGTCCTTTGTCTCTGACATTTCTCTGATTTTCTTTTTTTATGTGGCTTATCATAATAATCAGAGAAGATTATCATTAATAATCAGAGAAGATTATCATTAAGTATAATGATCAGTAGCAGTGGTGACAATAATGGCTACCACTCACTGAGTGTACAGTGTGCTAGGTAGCTAAACACCTTAAGTACATTATCTCATTTAATCGTCACAATAACCTTGTGAGACAGGTAATATTATATTCCTATTTTACAGATGAGAAAACTGAGGCTCAGAAAGGCAAACAGGATCTAATACTGTAGTGAGGGTTTGAACCCAGACCATCTGACTACTACCCACAGCATACTTGGCCTGAGGGAAATCCCATCTTTATGAATGATTGGGAAGTCGGCTCCAGGCCCTTGGGCCCGCTAGCTTTCCTGATGCCCATATCGGGTACGTCTCTGTCTGCCTCTGTGTATTTCTCCCTGCTGAACTCCCTGCCTATAGCCACAGTACTGAGCCAAGAGAGGCACAATCACCTGGGCCAAGTTCTCATTAAAATGTGTGTGTGTTTGGGGGGCCTAATGATTATTTTCAGTCCTGGTTCCTGCTTATTTGGTTTGGGTTTTGCACGATTAATTAGGAGCCTAAATTAATGAGAAGGGAAACACGTGTCCAGCTGGTCCTCCCAGATGTTCCTGGAAACAAACTCTCCAATTTGCACAGCAAGACAGTGTAAACATGACTTGGGGAAGCCGCTCCGAGTTGGTTTAGTCCCCGACTCCACGGGCTGGGCATCCATGCCTGGCCAGGTCTGAAATGATGTCTCAGATGTATTTGCTGATCCTTTTCTCCTTGGCTCTACCATGGGGCAGCCTCAGTTACACTTCCTTACTTGAACCTCAGAACAGGCAAGGACAGAAGAAGCCTAAACTTGGAGCAAGAGCTAGAGAAAGAGAAAGACAAGGAAAGAACAACACAATTCTTAATGGACAGATGATAAGAAAAAAAAGTTCTCCAAAATTCAGTGCCATGTGCATTTCACAGACATCTGCCAGTAGCCTAAGAGTCCACTTTTCTTTCTTATCCCATCTCTGGTGTTCCTTTTGCCTTCATGATGAGAAAAGCCTGATTGATCCATTCCAGTTTTATCTTATTTGGAGTGGTGACTGAATGAAAATACACTGGGATCCATCAGAGTCACCCAATATGTCTCTCCATGATGGAGTCAAATACCATTAGGGAAACCTCCCTTCTGTAGCTGCCACTTACAGGAAAATGAAGGCAGTAAGCACCTTAAATAAATTATCTCTTTTAATCTTCACAATAACCTTGTGAGACACATAATATTAATATTATATCCTATTTTAAAGATAAGAAAACTGAGGCTCAGAGAGGTGAACAGCAGTCAGTACTGTAGGAGGGTGTGAACTCGGGTCATCTGACTCTAATACCCACAACACATTTGACCCCGGGGAAATCCCATCTTTATGAATTATTAGGAGGTCAGTCCCAGGTCTTGATGGTCTGTCCAGCATTGGGTAAACATCTGTCTGTTTCCGTACATTTCTTCCTGGTTAGATTCACAGTACTGATGTGGGCAATTCCTAGAAAGTCAACAGGAGATCCAGGCATTCTATATTGTCTCTCTCTCAATATATTGGTTACCTACCCTATGCCAGTAATGGCCACTGGGGCCATGCAATGAACAAGGTAAGTGTGATCTTCATCCTCAAGCAGTGTGTAATCTAGCTCTTCTAGCTTCGCAGCTCACAAACCTGACCAAGGATATTAACATAGTCAAGAAACTCTCTTGGGATACACATGCAATGATGCGTTATTCAGCCTTGAAAAGGAATGAAATTCGGACATATACTGCAATATGGGTGGATCTTGAAAACATTACACTAAGTGAAATAAGCAAGACACAAAAGGATGTCTACTCCATGATGCCATTTATGTAAGGTACTAGAATAGTCAAAGACACAGACAGAAAGTAGAATGATGGTTACTAGGGCTGGAGGAGAGTGTGAGTGGGGAGTGAGTATTTAATGGGCACAGAGTTTTAGTTTGGGATGATGAAAATGTTCTAAAGATGGATAGTGGTGCTAGTTGCACAGCAATGTGAACATAATACCATTGAATTTTACACTTAAAAATGGTTAAAATTATACATTTTATGTTTTGTATTTTTACCACTATTTTTTTTTTTTAAAGAAAAAGAAAGCCTCCTTGGGACCTGCTAGACAAAAGTTTCCTGGATGAATGGGGAAGTTGAGCCTCCAGGCACGCCCCTGCTGAGATCCCCTTGCTCTAGCTGAATCATCATTGGTCTTCACAAGATTCATTTTTAAATATTAAGAAAGTCGTCCTACACACTGGGAAAATGGATGTAAACAAGAGAGAAAGTTCCTGAGGAGATCAGATAACAAGCAAACTGCAAAACTACACCCCCAACACACTGTATTTTGGCCCTGTTTTATTTTTATCCTTAGTGTTTAACACAATCAAACACAATATATTTTTGTTAATTAATCCTGTGTGCCTGTATCCCTCCATCCCTCCACTGATACCAAAGGGTATCAGGTTGGATTTCACTGTGGTTTGATTTGCATTTCCCTAATGATTAGTAATGTCTAGCATCTTTTTGTGGGTTTGTTGGCCTTTGTGTATCTTCTCTGGAGAATGTCTATTCAAGTTCTTTGCTCACTTTTTAACTGGGTTATTTTGTTGTTGACAGGAATTCCTTATATGTATTGGATATTGAATATATATATATATATACACATATATATATATATTCAATATATAGTCCTCCAGCTTTGTTCTCTTTAAAGATTGTTTTAATTGTTCAGAATAACTTCAGGTTTCATATGAATTTTAGAATGGGTGTTTCTATTTCTGAAAAAAACAAGATTGAAATTTTGGTAGGGATTACACTGGATCTCTAGATTGCTTTAGGTAGTATTGACAGCTTAATAATATTAGGTCTTAAAATTCATAAACATGGGCTATATTTCTATTTATATTTTTAACTTCTTTCAGCAATGTTTTGTGGTTTTTATGTCTTTCACCTCCTTATTTAATTCCTAAGTATTTTATTGTTTTTGATGCTACTATAAATGGAATTGTTTTCAGGATTTCTTTTCAGATTATTCAATATTAGTTTATAGAAATGCAACTAATTATTTGTGTTCACTCTGTATTTTGCTGAATTTATTTATTAACTCTTAACAGTTTTTACAGATTTTTTCTGTTTTCTACATATAAAATCCTGGTAGCTACAAATAGGAATAATTTTTTTCCTCCTGTCCAATTTGGATAACTTTTCTGGTCTTTTTCTTGCCTAATTGCCCTGACTAGAAGTTTCAGTACTATGCTGAATAGAAGTGGTAAAAGTGGGCACCCTTGTCTTATTCCTGATTTACAAGAAAAGCTTTTCATTTTTCACCATTGAGTATCATGTCAACTGTGGGTTTTTCATATATGGCCTTTATTATGTTGAGTAGTTTCTTGAGTGTTTTTATCATGAAGGGGTGCTTAATTTTGTCAAATGCTTTTATATATATATATATCCTTTCAATATGCTGTTGAATTGTGTTTGCTAGTCTTTGGTTGAATATTTTTGCATCAGTAGTCATAAAGGATATTATCTGTAGTTTTCTTATAATTTTTTTGGTCTGGCCTCATTTTTATCTGTGTATTGATGGCTTCATTGAATGAGCTAGGGGGTCTCCTTTCTCTTCAAATTTTTGGGAGAATTTGAGAAGGAATGGTATTAATTCATCTTTACATGTTTGATAGAACCCAGCAGTTGAAGTCATTTGCATTCACCAGTTGAAGCAATTTGCAAAGTCAGGGCTTTTCTTTTGGGGAGGTTTTTTATTCTTAATTCAATCTCTTCATTAGTTGTAGGTCGATTCAGATTTTCCATTTATTCATGATTCAGTCTTGGTAGGTTGTGTTTTTGTAGGAATTTGGAATTTGTCCATTTTATCTAGGTTAACCAATTTGTTGGCATGCAATTATAGTATTTTTAATTTTTATAAAATCAATAGTAATATGTCTAGTTTCATTTTTGATTTTAGTAACTTAAGTTTTCTCTTTTCTCCTTAGTCAATCTAGCAAAAAGCTTGTCAATTGTGTTGGTTTTTTTTTCAAAGAACTAATTTGGTTTCATTGATTCTTTTTCTACTTTGTCTGATATTAATATAACCACCTCAGTTCATTTTTGGTTGCTATTGACATGAAATATCTTTTTCCATCCTTTCACTTTCAATCTATTTGTGATCAAAAGTGAGTCCCTTGTAGGCAGCATATAATTGGATCTTGTTTTAACTCCATTGTTCCAATCCATGCCTTTGATTTATGAGTTTAATCCATTCACATTTAAAGTAATTACTGAGACTGGGTGTGGTGGCTCACACCTGTAATCCCAACAGGTTTATAGGTTTGGGAGGCCAATAGGTTTGGAAGGCCAAGGTAGACAGATTGTTTGAGCTCTGGAGTTTGAGACCAGTCTGAGCAACATGGTGAAACCTTGTCTTTTTTCAAAAAGAAAAAAAAAAAGATAAAGTAATTCCTAATAAGAAAGGGCTTACTTTATGCCACTTTGTTATTTGCTTTCTCCATGTCTTATAGCCATTTGTCTTTCATTTCTTTTCTTCTTTTTTCTTTTCTTTTTTTTTCATAGTGAGGAAGACTTTATTCAGGACCATAGATATAGGGACCACTTCAATAGAGTCTTGAAGTTGAAGAGACAGATTGGGCTGAACTCCAAATACAGCATGAGCCACTGGGAACTGAGAGCCAAGGTGTAGGGTGGGAGTCAGTTGATGAAGCTCATTTCATTCTTTAGAGTCTTCTTTGTGGTTAATTGACTTTTTGTAGTAACACATTTTGATTCCCTTCTTATTTCTTTTTATGTATATTCCATAGATATTTTCTTTGTGGTTATCATGGAGATTATCCTTAACATCCTAAAGTTATAACAATCTAGTTTGAGTTGACACCAGCTTGGCTTCAATCACATACAAAAACTCTACAGTTCTGTCGCTGCTTTACTTTCTGTTATTGATGTCACAAACTGCATCTTTATATATTGTATGCTTATTAACATAGATTTATAATTATTTTATGTATGTCTTTTAAATCCCATAAAAAATTAAAAGTGGAATTATGAACCAAAATAACAATAATAGTTGCATTTTTGTTTGCCCATATATTTACCCTTACTAGAAATCTTTCTATTTTCATATGGCTTTTAGTTACTATCTAGAATTTTTTCATTTCAACCTGAAGGACTCCCATTAGCATTTCATGTAGGGCAGACCTACTGGTAATAACTTCTGTTAGCCCTTTTTTTAATCTGGAAATGTCTTAATTTTACTCTCATTTTTGAAGGACATTTTTGCCATTTTGATATTGAATTCTTGGTTAAGAGGTTTTTAATCTTTCTTCAGCACTTTAGGTGTATCATTCCACTGCCTTCTGGCCTCCAAGTTTTCTGCTGAGAAATTGGTTAATAATTTTATTAAGAATCCCTTGTACATGGAAAATCAATCTTTTCTTGCTGTTTCAAGAATTTCTCTTTGTTTTTGTCTTTCAACAGTTTGCTTATGTGTCTAGGTGTGGACCTCTTTGAGTTTATTTTACTTGGGATTCATTGAGACTTTGACTTTTTATGTCCATTTATTTCCTCAAATTTGGAAAATGTTCAGCCATTATTTTTTTCAAATAAGCTCTCTTTGTTCCTTCCTCTCTCTCTTCTACTTTTAGGACTCCCATAATGCCTATGTTGATGTGTTTGATGATGCTCCATAAGTCTCTTAGGCTCTGTTCACCTATCTTCATTATTTCTTTCTGCTTCTGAGACTCAGTAATTTCAAATGTCCTATTTTCAAGTTCACTGATTCTTTCTTCGGCCTGCTCAAACCTGCTGTTAAGCCATCTAGTAATTTTTTTAATTTAGTTATTCTATTTTTCAGCTTCAAATTTTTATTTGACTCTCTTTTATAATTTCCTTCATTTTAATAATATTTTCTCTGTTTTTTGCGTATAGCTGTCCAGTTGTTTCACCACCATTTGTTAATAAGACTACACTTTTTTCACTGAATTGCCTTTACATCTTTCTTTTAGTTGTTCTTTTATTTATGGGTCTATTTCTGGGCTCTGTATTCTATTCCCTTCAGCTGTTTATCTACCTTCACATCAATATTATGCTCTCTTGATTACTGTAGCTTTCTAAGAAGGCTTGAAGTCAAGTAGTGTTAATTCTCCACTTCTTTTGCAAAGTTGTTTTGGCTTTTCTAGGCCCTTTGCATTTCCATATAAATTTTAAAATCAACTTGTCAGTTCTGCAAAACAAAGGGTTGCTGGAGTTTTTATTGGATTGTATTAAATCTATATTTATAGATATATAGATCAACTTGAAAAGAATATTTAGACTTTCAACTCAGGAATGTGGTATATTTCTCCATTTCTTTTTTTCTTGCTTGCTTTTTTCAATTTTTTTTATGAGATAGGATCGTGCTCTGTTGCGTAGGCTGGAGTGCAGTACTGCAATCGTGGCTCACTGAAGACTTGACCTTCCAGGCTCAAGTGATTCTCCGGGCTCAGCCTCCCAAGTACTTGAGATTACAATTTCTCCAATTCTTTAAATCATTAATTTCTTTCAGCTATGCTTTGTAGTTTTCAGTATATAGGTCTTTTATCAGATTGAACATGAAATATTTTAAGCATGAGATGGACAAAGTCTACTTTACCTTCTAAGGTAAGAATACAGGGCTGAAAGAGGTCAAAAGTGACAACAGGGAGGCATATTAGGAGACTACCACATAGATCAAGCAAGTATTAATGGTGGCTTGAACCAGGATGGTGGCAGTGGAGACTGAAAAAAGAGCTGATTTGAGATTTAATTAGGTTGAACCATATGGAATTGACATTTTTTGCATGTCAAAGAAGGTATAAATTTGTCAACTTCATATGTTTCAATCTAATGTTTTGGAGCTAAGTCTGGACTTAAGACCTGCTGGTTGATTCAATGCAGGGAGCTAATGACAAAAAAAGGAGCAATGCTGGCTTTTATGTGCTTTGCTCAAGCAACTGAGTGGACAATGATGCCATTTCTTAAGATTATGAAGAATAAAGGGGGAAGGAGCTGTGCAGCTCCACATTCTTCCTGCCTTTGTCTTTATTTCAAGCTTTTTTTCTTTCTTTCCCTCATCTTTAGCTTTTCAGGGGACACAATTATCACAGGCTACATGTTTACTTTTAAACATGCATTTTTCCCACCTGGCTCTTTGTCTGACATTTTAATGACTTTGCTGGCTTGGTTTTTCATGGAGAGGGCATACGGAGAGAATATATTTTCTGTGCACAGTTTGAGGTTCGTGTCTATTCCCTTAATGTTAATGCCATAGCAACATGCCCTTAACTTTTTATTTCTTTGAGCCCAGCCCTCATCTGGACGGGTCTGGGACACATTTTCAAGCAATTTGGTGCCGATCATCATGAGACTCCTGAGTTTATGGAGGGAAGGCTAGAAATGTATGCTTGAGTTTATACTCAAATTACTATCCTAAATGACTCCATGGGGGGTTTCTTTTAGGGGTCACTGAGAGCCAGAGTGGAATGTTTTTCCCTCTTCACTTTATCCCAGGCCTTGGGGCACGAGAACCATAAATGCAGGTAATGTGTTTTATAGCCAGATTCTCTAGGTTAATTTTTTTCACTTCTCTCCCCATCCCCAGTGATATCCATGAAACTCCACAGAGCGGCAAGAGACTCATTTTGTTGCAGCCCTGTTTCTACAAAGGCTAAGAGATTTGGGTGACTGATCAACATAGCAGGGCGCATCTAAGAAGCGTTGACACTTCCCATTCTTGTCTCAGCCAGGCATGAGGGATTGCCCTTAAGCCCAATGGAGAGGTCCAAAATGAAAAGGGTTTATAAGGTAGTGAGATCACAGTCACTGGAGGTGTTAAAGCAGTGCCCAAACAACTATTTGACAAAGGAGTTTGGAATGAAAATTTATGCATCCAACAGCAAATCAAACTATAACCCTTTAAGTTTCTTTACAACACAGACTTCTTTTTTGAGACTATGATGCCCCTTCTTTGCTTCAACACATATTTATTATCTACCATGGGTCTGGGAATTGCACCCTGAGGTACAACAGTGAAAAAGATGGACATAGGCTCTGTGCTTGAAGAGCTTTCAGTCTAGTGAAAGTGACAATAATAAATAAGTAATGAATAAATGAGGTGATGAAAATAGTTGTGGCTACCAGGTATTTTACGTGGCTTATTGCAAAGGTGCTTCCCAACACTACACGATCAAATCACACTTTATAAATGATAAAATGCAAGCTCAGAAGTTTGCATAAATTGTCCAGGCTTACAGCTGTTACCTGCTAAAGCTGCAGCAGCAGCCCAGGCCTTTGGGTCTCCAGGGTTCATACACTTAACTATGCCTCTGGTTAAGGTTCTTACAAGGCCAAGCAAGCACTCAGGTCCTCAAGGCCCAGCTCTCCACGAATGCTACCCTCAATCTTACTCAAGAAAGGTAAACAGTACAGGTCTCCCCTCCCCGACTCCCGTCACCAAACATATTAGTCCTCAGAGGCCTTCAAATAAAAACCATCTCTCTGCCTTATGCAATTAACTATGCCAGCTCAAAAAAAATAAATTATAATAATATGTTTTACTTAAAACCTGAGGCTTGATACTTGCCAGATCTCCCACTGCCTTTTTAAAAGTGAGGAGTGGGAAAGGCAAGGCAAGAGGGTTGATGAAAGCCCTACTATGTGCTCTGCCCTGGAAGGGGGTAGGTTTGGGCAGCTGGAGTATGGTTCACAAATGAGATGAAGAATATGCTACCTGTCCTTCACAAACTTAAAATCTAATTGCAGAGACAAAAAAGAGATGAGCAGGAAGCAGGCAAAAAAGATCAAGGAAAGGACTAAAACATGGCATCTGAGCTATGCACTTTTCAAATCCTGGACCTCTCTGCATGTCTTTGGACAAGTCCCTTTGCCTGAGTCCTGATTTTTTTATCTGTAACTATGTTTTCCAATAGAACTTCTAGCGATGATGGAAATGTTCCATATCTTCAGTGTCCAATAAGGTGGACACTAGTTATATGTGGCTTTTGAACTCATGAAATGTGATTCATGTGATTGAGTACTAGATTGCTAATTTTAGAAAATTTTAATTATTTTAAATTCAGCCACATGTGGCTAGTGGCTAGCACATTGAGCTACATAAATCTAGAAAGTGAGGAGTTAAGAGGCTTCATCTTTTCCAAATAATATGTTGAGAAATATATTAGAAATGTGCATTTTGCCTCTAGAATTGTCTTGAAATAATAGTAGGAGTGGGAAAACATTTGGGCTACAGAGACAGGAGCCACATCCCAGCTTTAACATGTCTAGTTGTGAGGCCCTGGACAAGTCCATTAGCCTCTCAATGCCTCAGTTTCCTCATCTGTCAAGTGGAAATAATAATAGTACCTATTTCACAGGGTTGTTGGAAGAACTAAATGGCATAATAAATGGAGCTCACTGAGAATAGTTCTTGACACTTGGTAAAGTCTCAACAAAGGTAGCTGCTTTTTAAAAATTATTGTTGTTATTATTGTTAATGGGACTCAGCATTACCCAGCCTCCTTGAATCACACCTTGTTCCCCTAGCAACTCACTCTTCACCAGGAAGCCATCAGGAACCTCTGAAAGCCATCTTCTTGATCTTAGTTGCCAACCTGGAGAGATGAAGGATGAGAGCCCAAGTCTAGTGGACCCTCTGTATGCAAAGGACATTTACATTTTGGTATTGAGAGTCTCTTCCTTTCCAGCACCTGGCAACACATAAAGAGAGTTTAATGTCCTTATCATCTTCAGCACCCCTGAGACATCTGTAGAAGGGATTAAGATGGTTCTTGGGCTTTCAGATTAAATGATAAGTGCAGATTGATAAGATAATGATTAGGGTGAAACATTCAGAAATGTTTATCTGTAAGATTTTTTTCAGGTTGCTAATAAAAATTCAGAGGGGACTGACAATAAACACAGAATTTCCTTCTTCTTCTTTCTTTATTTCCAATGCATTTAAGAAAGAAAAGAAAAAAAAATCCTGCAAGGTATGGAAATCTGTTCTTAAGTTGCTTTAGATTCAATTCAGTGTAATGGTTACTATGGGATTTCTGTGTATGGACAACTCCCTGATGAGTGACAGTGATGTCACCAACTCCGTTTGTACCCATGGCTAAGTGTCTTCTTTTTGGGCTTCAGTTTCTCGATGAATACAACATAGATTTGGACTTGGGATGGAAAGTGGTCCCTTAACAGCATTTTCAGCTCTGAAAATTTAAGTTTTGACAGCACCCTTTCTTTTTAAGTTGACAAGATGACTGAGTCAGAAAGGACTGATCATTAAGCAACATTCCCACTTTTCAGGCCTTGAAATTCACAGAATAGTAGTCAAAAACTCAAACACTTTCCGTGGCCAAGCAGGTCACAGAAATGAATGAATTTGGCTGCATAGACACTATGGCGAACTGGAGTGCCTATGACCCTATCTAAAGGAGGCTGTGACTGTATGTCTGCAGGTAATGTTACCGCATTCTGTGGACATTTATGGAAAGATCTTCAGCTTTTCCAAAGAATACCAGAAATATGGCTTTTTAAAAAATCCTCATTTTAAATGCTAACCCAAAGAAAACAAAAACAGAAACTTTAGACTAAGCAAACATTAGTGTAGGATGAACAGTGTCCTCACCCCTGCCCCTCCAATACCAGGTGTAGATGGTGGAACCAAAAAGGCCTGCATCCAGGCCAATTCTTGGAAGGTGATTTTTAGAGGAAATCCAGACATCAGGCCAGTTCTTTTAATCTGACTCTTTCTGCTAAAAACCAATATGATGACCTTTGGCCAAAAACAGTGAAGTCCAACCTGGACTGAAAACTAAAAGTAAACAAGAATCCTGCTGTTTTCCAGGAGTTGGCTCCTTTGTGTCGAGAGTTGACTATTGCACTTCATCAACCTTCCAAGTAACTAAATCCCAAATTTCCTGGTTATCTTGAATTCCTGGGCATCAATGTCATTAAGAAGTTCCCACAATGAGTCATAGAATCACTTTCTCAGAATCGTTGGGAAACAAACAACCAAGGGGATGCTCGATTCCCATCTAAACCATCCTGCAAGTGGAAGAAGCTGGGCTGCCTTTTATCCCCTACCAGAGCAGCCTGTCTATGTCCTCATAGCGTTTATCACAATCTATGATTTAGAAATATTTTCGTTTCCTTGTTTATCATCTGCATTCTCAACCCCACTAAAATGGAAACTCCACGAGAATGGGGCCCGTGCCTATCTTGTTCACAACTATTTCCCCAGCTCCTGTAACAAAGTCTAGAACAGTAGGGCTCCAGATAGATATATTTTCTAAATAATGAATTAATGAATGATCATCGAGGTCATATTTCAGTGTTTCCAGGAACATGCAGCTTACTACTTCCCAAAGCAATCCATTATTTCATCAGACACTTTTGCCGATAGAAAGTTCCAACACAGGTCTAAATTTAAGTGATTTCCATTAGCCTGAGTTTTATCTCTTGGGGATACACAAGGCAAACTTACCTCCTCTTTTAACTCCCAGGCTCTAATTCACAGGTACGAAGTCCCTTTGAGTCTAGTTTTTGATTTTGGTTTTGTTATTTTAATTCAGGCAAAACATGTTCATTTCTGCCTGTTGCTCTTCTAAAGAGGGAGAATGATGATTGAAAGCAGGAGAGATGCAGAATCAGGACAAGCGGGAGTCGGTAAATCAGAAGTCCTGAACACAGTGTGTACTTGACAACCTCACTGGCACTCTTACTTTCAATATGTATTTTAAAGCCAGATGGTCTGGTTTTTCAAAATGTGCATTTCTCAGTCACGTTTGGATACACACATTGAAAAATAAGCCTGTATCTTTGGCCCTAGCCACATTTCCATGTGAATGAAACAGAAGGAGCCATTGGTTATGTACTGAGAGAATGTCTTGGCCCTGCCAGCCTTGAGATTCTAGGACTCCATGAAGAACACCAACCACTATGTGAGTGTGAGTGTGTGTGTTTGTGAGAGAGAGAGTTTGAGTGTACAGATGGGCTTTTCTCCTAAACACATGGCTCTGAAAATGCCTTTCAAAGGGTTCAGACCCAGTGGCCCAGAGCCAAGGAGCAATGGGGCCAAGAATGGTGATTCTGTCCTTGAATGACCCACACCTCTTTGGTGTCCTGAAGGTAATTAATCTTTATGGAGAACAAGGCTATGCTTCTGTTGCTTTGCAAGCCTCCTGCTTAACTGACCAAGCCTGTTAGTTATCTGACAAGGTTTGGATGGAGTGTTGATCAGGAGGCCCAGCTGACATCCTCCTGAGGCTTAGACATCAACTGCATGTCTCACTGGAACCCACATGCTACTCACCAGGACTTTGCACTGGGAAGCTCCAGTGCCTCAGGGGTCGGAGGTGACTTTCAAAGCACCAGAAAACCAGAGGAGAAGGAGTAGATACAGCATGGTGTGTGATCAGCTGAACCTCTATATGAAGCAGAATAAAAACAAACAGCAAATACAGCTGGAGACTGCACACACTTGAATATTAGGCAAGTTTTTTTTCCTAAAATTAATTCTTGAATGAGAGGGAGATGGGTTATATTTGAATCTGCTTGAGGTCTTTCACGTTGTAAAAGACTTTCTCAAATACTTTATTTTGAACAAACAGTACTATTTCAGGAAAACAAGTTAGCCTAAAATAACTTCAGCCAGCTGGTTTGGAATGCTAAGAAAGGTCACCTGACACAATCAGTAAAGAAAGAGGACAAAGACATTTAAAACAGATTTAGTCATTCTTCCTGGGGGTATGAATTCACAAGGGCAAGCTTTAAATGTTGTTGTGTACACGCCTTTAAATGATTGGTTCAAAAAACAATATAGTAAGTTGTTAATGATGAGGTTAGTGAACAGTACTTGGGCATTAGGATAAAATTTCCAATGACAACATCATGCACAGATTCAAAAAATGCAGTATCTAGGCACAAAGAACATTTTAAAACAATAAAAAGGTCAAATCCAACAAGGAGACATAACAGCTATAAACATATAGGCACCTAATAACAGAGCCTCGAACTTTATGAAGCAGTAACTGACAGAATTGAAGTAAAAATAGACAATCCAACAATAATTATGAGAGCTTAAATACTTCATTGTATACAGTGGACAGAACAATTAGATAGAAGATCAACAAGGAATAGAGGACTTGAACAGTACCATAAACTGCTAGACCTAACAGACATCTATAGAATACTCCACCCAAAGCAACAGAATTACACATTCTTCTCAAGTGCATGTGGAACTTTCTCCAAGATAGGCCGTATGTTAGGTCATAAAACAAGTCTCAATACACTTTAAAAGGTTGAAATTATACAAAGTATGTTATTTGACCATGATGAAATGCTGTTAGAAATTAATAACAAAAATACATTTGAAAAGTTAATAAATATGTGGAAATTAAACGACCTTCTCCTACCTAAACAATGGATCAAATAAACAAACCACTGGAGAAATCTGAAAACACTTTGAGATGAATGAAAATGAAAATACAACATACCAAAATTTATAGGATGCAGGTAAAACAGTGCTTAGAGGGAAATTTGTAGTTGTCAATGCCTTTAAAAAGAAGAAAGATCTAAAATCAGCAACCTAAACTTCCATCTTTAGAAACTAGAAAAAGAAAAGCAAATTAAACCCAAAGCAAGGAGAAGGGAGGAAATAATAAAGATTAAAGTGGAAATAAAGACTAGAAAAACAATAGAGAAAATCAATGAATCAAGTGTCAGGTCTTTGAAAATATCAACAAAACTGACAAACCTTTAGCTAGACTGACGAAGAAAAATCAGAGAAGACTCAAATTACTAAAACCAAGAATGAAGCAGCGAACATTGCTATGTACCTCACAGGAAAATGGAGTATTTATGCTTTTTGTAGATATCGGTAAGCTGACTCTAAAATGTATATGGAAAGGCAAGGAAGTCAAATAGTCAATTCTAAAAAAGAAGAACGAAATTAGGGGACTGCTACTTCTTGTGCTCCAAGACTTAGCAAAGGTGTCAGGTTTTCCGTATAGCTGTCTTTGATTCTCTCATTTGTTTTCAGCTTCTCTCAGTCATGTTCCCATAGGAACCTGTGCAAAACTTCAGCAGGACACTTACTGCACTATACTATGTGATCTGCAAGACACGGATGGCATCTTTCTTTCTTGTACCCAGGACCCAGCAGAATGCCCAGAAGAGAAAAGATGCTTCATAAATGTTATTTTGGATGGATGGATGGATGGATGGATAAACAGATGGATGATGACTTTAGAATCTTTACCTGCATACAAATTGATGAGGCGGTATAGTTTCTTATATGCTTATCAAGGAAGAAACACTAAAGTGAGAAACCAAGAGACTCCCCACCAATTCTGCCATGACCCCCCATATGGCATTTGTCAAGTTATTTCCCATTTCAGATCCTCAGTGCCATCTGGAAAACTTGTGAGTGTTAATAGATGATCTCTAAGTGTCATCCACTTATCAGCTCTATAATCCTAGGACTAAGCAGGTTCTTCTATGTCCAGTGCATTTAGCAGTTGATGGAATTGGCCTTTTAAAAGCCAAATTTAGCGAACCTATTCATTAAATCTTACAAAGTAGTCAAACCAACTGTGTACCTAAACACAATACTCTGTCTCTTTCAAAACTTTTGTACAACTTAAACTCAGTACCCTTTCAGCCCCTTTCTTAGAAAATTTACATGGCACTCAATTGGCATTCACAACAGATTTTTGGCATGGATAATTTGTCAGCCACAGCAGTGTCACCCTATAAACTGGCCCTAAATTCCATTTTATTTTACTGATGGGAAAGGACATTGTAGATGGGAATTTATGGGATGCCTCAGGTTTGACAGGCAGTCACAAGGGTAAAAGAAAAGGGCAAAGGTATTTAAAATCATGGGTCCTACCATAAAACCTGGAAATTGTTTTTGAATAACCACAGCAAAGAACAGAACTACTCAGCACTTTTTTGTCTCTCAATTTCAGAGACATTCCAGTTCAATACTGGATTATTTCTCAGAGATTTTCTTAACATAGAAAGTAAATGGCTTGTTCTAATTTTTGAACTTTAGACCTTTTTTATTTTTGACCAAGACACCCACTCAATTTCTCATTCTGATTCCAGCCACAAGAGATTTGACCAGGACTTAATTTTTAACATCCTTGCCTGGGCCAACATGGTGGTTCAAATCTAATATTTGGACACATATTCTTGAAATTATTTACTTATCCTGTCATTGCAGCAACATTGGAATATTTTCCAGGGGAGCTGAGGGTGACAGAAACTCTTCATTCTGCCATCCTAAAAGAATATAGTCTTTTTAGGTAAAGAAAAAATTCAGTCTTTAGAGTAAGGATGTTGGCCATCCTTCTATTGGTTTCCTAGAACTCACTGTTCTTTTTTTCTTCTTTTAAAATTTTTTATTGACACATAATATTTGTACATATTTGTGGGGTACATGTGATATTCTGACACATGCATACAATGTGTGGTAATTAAATCAGAGAATTTAGGGTATCCATCACGTTGAACATTTATCATTTTTTTGTGTGTGTTGGGAACATTTCAAATATTCTTTTCTAACTATTTTGTTATGCTGATTTTTTTTTGGCTTTTTTTTTCTACCTTTTTGTGGAGAATGGGGTCTCGCTATATTGCCCAGGCAGGTCTCAAACTCCTGGGCCTAAGCTATCCTCCCGCCTCTGCCTCCCTGAGAGCTGGGATTACAGGCGTGAGCCACCATGCCCCGCTTAACTATTTTGTAATATACAATATACTTCTGTTAACTATAGTCACCCAATTGTGTTATTCAACACCAGGCCTTATTTCTTCTATGTTCTTATTCTAGAAATGTCACAGTTAAAATAATCTCTAGCTTGAATCTGTATTTTTAAGCATTATTTTATAACAATTATACAAAGTGTTTCCTTTCAGTTGCTATCAAAAATTCTTAAACATCATTTAAAAACCTAAAATTTTAAGCCAGGCATGGTGGCATGCACCTGTAGTCTTAGCTACATGGGAGTCTGAGGCAGGAGAATTGCTTGAGCCCAGGGTGTTGAGGCTGCAGTGAGCCGTGATTGTGCCACTGCACTCCAGCCTGGGAGACAGAGCAAGACCCTGTCTCCTAACAAGAAAAAAAAGGACAACTAAAATTTAATAATTTTAATATAGTTATGGTTTACCATTTCCATAATTTGATTTCACACAGAGAAAGACAAAACTGGATACTACATTAAAAAGAAAAAACAAGAGATTTCTTTCTCTGCTTTTTCAGGCAGCTCACTATGAGGCTATCACAAATCAATGGAAGCACATTTGGTGAAGAGTACAGGCCCATCAGAGGATACCTCTGTATGTATTTGTTTGACAATCTTGGGACATATTTTCGGAATTGTAACTACAGTGTCCATTCCATTCCAGGGGCCTGAGAATGTCACTGGCCAGAAGAAGTTGAGTCCCTAGTGTGTTGACCCACCAGTGCTCTCACTGACCAACCAAGTGACTGGGTACAAATTAAAGAGGAGAATTTGAATGTCTGGCTGTCTGGGAAATAAAAGGTCGGAGGATTGATGAGCACCATCAAGCCCCAATACCCAGAATCATGGAGAGAAACAGTGGCTCGGACCTCTAAGCGGCACCTCCAATGACTTTCCTGCACCTTGGGGGATTCCCTCGCCCCATTTTTTATCCCATTGCCCCTTCTGTGCCAGTCTCTTCCTCTGCAAGGAAGTGGTTTGAGAACCCTAAAAACGAATCCAAGGAATCCTTTTTGTCTGGGGCAGTTTTCTGCAGGCAACATCTGTGTGCATCTTAGTTGTCACAGGTCTGGTCAAATGTAGAGATGAATAAATTTTAAAAATAAACAACTACAAAAATACACAAATTAGCTGAGTATGGTGGCATACACATGTAGTCCCCACTACTAGGGAGACTGAGGTGGGAAGACTGATTAAGCCCCAGAGGTTGGGGCTGCAGTGAGCTGTGATCACACCACTGCGCTCCAACCTGGGCAACAGAGCAAGACCCTGTTTTGAACAAAGTCAGACCTAATATCTGCAGATGTGGTGAGGGCTGGGGGCCAGGAGGAGGGATAAAAGGGATGGGGCATGGCCATACACTAACTCTCCAATCCTTCAGCATTGTAGCTCCATCAACGGGGCATCCCTGCCACACTCTCCACTAGGAAAAGGAAGTGGTGAGGACACTTTTCACCATTATGTCATTGCTTCCCATAAGAAGTTTAGTCATTTCTCACCACTAGGACTCAAGCACCTAGGGCCACCTCACCTCATGATAGAAAATGGAATCATAGCAAATAGGCAGTTATCATACAAAAAATAATTAATAATATTAATAGATAGATAGATGGATGAAGGATAGATGGATAGATAGATGTAAGTAGATAGATGATAGAGAGAAGATAGAGATGATAGATAGATAGATAGATAGATAGATAGATAGATAGATAGATAGATAGATAGATAATGGTGGGAAGAAAGCAAGGAAAATAGGAATAAAAGGAGTTGAAGATTATGGTTTCTTCACAACGTCCACTGGGGTTGCACAGCATAAACCTTCTCCTATCCTGAAACTCTTCTTCTTTCTTGGCAAGTTATGGAAGAACATAGCCTTCAGCTACTACTTGTAGAGTGAAATACCGTGTCCCATAGGGCACAGCTCCCCATGTCTGGCTTAATCACCAGGAGGGCCCATCAAAAATATACCTTCCCAGAACCCATCTCAGAGATCTTGACTTTACAAATCAAGAGTGAGATGGGACATTATGCACTTGTGTGTTCTCTCTCCTCTCTCTGTCTCTCTCTGAGTTCCCTGCTGGTTTTGGTAGTTTGAGAACCATAAGGCATGTAAAAGAAAGCCAAGCATGGGGACTTCTGTCCCAGAGATGTGTAAATACGATTGGATTCTCATTCTAATGCAAGTACTTCTGAGAAAATGCTGGACATGAACCATGCTGAAAACTAGAGCTGAACCCAAGCTCAGCTACTTACTCTACTCACATGGACACCTTGGCCACGAAGTGTCTTGAGTCTGAAGTGGGGATACTAATAGCCTCTATTCCATGGAGTAGCTGAATGGATAGAACGATATCTTTTCACACGTGAATCGCTTAGCACAGGGCCTGGGACAAATAATGAGGGTTTCATAAAAAGGGGTATATCATGTTATTCTTATCACAGGCAAGTTAGAAAGTCAAGCCTTATTCAAGTGCTATGAAAGACAACAGAAAGAAGAAATTTTCATTGATATTAGTCGAGGAAAATATAGCAGTTGGGGGCTAGTTATTCCGTGCTTGAAGAGTTTTTAGAGAAATGGAATTATTAGTCTCATACAGTAAGATCATTTTTCCAATCCCCCATGGTTATCACAAGTGAGGGCCTTAGTTATCACAACTGAGGGCCAAACTGAGCTCTATCTATGTGAAAGAGAGGGACCAGAAGAAAAGGCTGGACATTATTAAGAATGTGAAGTTGGGCTTAGCTCATCTCTGCTCTTGGTTTGGTTGCCTTGGTCCGATACCAGATACTTTCACTTCTTAACCTTCCTTGAGCCTTGCCCTTCCTCCCAAGAAAGGACTAATAAGTTCAGTCCCAGTGTACTATAAATGCATAAGACCCCTGAAAAGCTCATTCCCCACTGCTGCCTGAAGATTTCCACATTTTCTGAAAACTAAAAGCTGTAGGCCAGGTGTATTGGCTCACCCTACAATCCAAGCACTTTGGGAGGCCAAGGCAGAAGAACAACTTAAGGCCAGGAGCTCAAGAGCAACCTGGGCAACATAGCCAGATGCCATCTCTACAAAATTAAAAAAAAATTAGGTGGGTTCAGTGACATGAAACTTTAATCCCAGTTACTCAGGAGGCTGATGTGGGAGGATCGCTTGAGCCTGGGAGTTCAAGGCTGCAGTGAGCAATGATCACAGCACTGCACTCTAGCCTGGGCTATAGAGTGAGACCCTGTCAGGTAAATAAATAATAAATGCCTTAAACCAAGAAAATGATCTATGATTGAAGAGCACAGCATACCCTTGGATCAGGGGGAAGGTATTCTGAGGGAGGCAGGAGCCCTGCCTCTGCTGTTAAACACCAGCCCACCCATAGGAAGTGAGCACCTTTTGTCCCAGATGGGCAGCACTTCACAGTGTAGCAAGCTCTCTCACCCAATTTTCTCACTGACTTCTCGGCAGCTTTGTGATGTGGATGAAGAGTGAGCCAGTGGTTAGAGCCAAAATAGCCCTGAAAGATGATCAGCAGATCCAGAATTCCCAAAGCATGGATTACACACAATACATGCATGCCCTTGGGTGGAATCACCACCTGCCCCCACAGAGACCCTTGCAGCCCCTATCCTATCCCTTTGATTCGCTATAGAAAAAAAAGTGTCCCTGGGTCCCAGGGTCTTTAATCCCTCTCTGACCCTTGTCAGCTCCTTTTTAGGAAACCACAGATGAGCCTAGGTCTCAGAATCTTTGGCAAGCCACAGCATCTAGCTATGACTTAATAACAGCTTTTATGGTTTTCAGTATACTTATTTTTTCTATTAGTTTCTATTTATGCTAACTGATTTTCCATCTATGGGAGTGAAAAAATATTCCTTTTTTTAAAAAAATTTAAGTAAATGTGGTGAGCCAATGAAAAGGGTAATATTAAATAACCAAGAGTATGAGTGATTCACAGACTTGACAAAAGTTGTGAAAATGATGTACACACATGATTTAAGTCTAGAAAACCCTCACCAACCCAACCCACCATCCTAGCAGTAGAGAACTCAGGCCAAGTTTAAGGTCACTTGCTTTTCGGTAGCAGAATTTGTCCAGGGCTCATTCTACACATGCAGCCAAGCCTAAGATATGAGCAGTGGAAAAAAACACAGAGTCAGGTCCTGTGTAAGCAGGATAGATCCTCAGTGATGGGCAAGGAGGTAAAAGGAAAAGGCCCTGAAGAGGCTGAAATCTGATCAACAATGATGCTGTGTTAGACATCTGTCTGCAGGGTTAATTCTTCATTAGGAGGCATAGCTCAGGGTAGGAGAGCATCTAAACCCTAGAGTTCAAGGCCATTTCCTTTTGCACATATCTCTCTGCAGCTAAAGTAGAAACATCTTGGGTCCAGCCTCCTTGGCTCAGTGGTTGGATTTGAGATAAAACATATGAACATATGAATGTAAAAGAGCCAATATGGGACATCATTGTGGACCAGCAGAGATCTTGTCAGAATGAACAGTTACCACACTGCACTGCAGTCATCTTCAACAGTGACTCCATGTGGTGGGGATAAGAAATAGCAGCATGATACTGAGAACTCATGTCTGTCCTTGCTTGGTGTTTGGACTAGAGCTGACCCTCTTGGGTAAAAGCAGGGTTTCTCAACTTTGACACTGAGTGCATCTGGGGCTGCGAGAGGCTGCCATGTGCATTGTAAAATGTGTGGAAGCATCTACCTCTAGATGTCAGGAGTACCTTTCAAACCCACAGCCACCAAAAATGGCTCTAGACATTGTCAGATATCCCAGGAGGTTGGCGGGGATTGTCCCTGATTAAAAACAACTGGGTCAAAGTCATCCCAAAGAGGTTCTTGAACAATTTAAAGAATGAATTTTTAAGAGGGAAATATTATATATCTTGGCTCTAGGGGATGCAGGAGCTCAAGAAATTTACTAGAAAAACAAGAATTTCTACAATAAGACTTTCGGGATATAAATATAAAGGGCCCGACTTACAGTAAATGCTCAGTAACATTGCAATTTCCTTGCTGTGCTCTTGCTCTTTTGCATGTCTTTTTCTTCCATGAGCTTTTAAAGATCACTGTGAGTATGCATATGCTGATTTCAAAATCAGGAAGAAATACTGGAGGAGAGAAAAGGGGGCATCTGTGTCCAATTAAAAGACCCCCCTTACACAAAATGGTACAAGAAACAAGATTGCGGCAGGCACCTTTCCTTTGGGACTTAAGACTTCTCACTCAGTCTTGGTCACAGGGATGGTGAGAACAGAATCTAACCAAGGCCAAGCAGTGTTTCCTAGGAGTTTGATTCTTAAGTAGATATGCACAGGGAAGGTGTTTGGAGTGTGGCCATGTGCTGGCTGCTTTTGAGAAAGACAGACCAAGACTTCCTGGCTTACCATGTTCACCAGAGATGCTCTGAATGCTGCAAGTACCGCTCCCACAATTTTTGTGTTTTGCTTACATTAGTGAAGCCCAGTCTCTGTTATTTGCAAACAAACAATCTAGTAACAGTCTTTAAAACTCAGAGTGACACAGATTGGACCAGCTTCCTGTAACAGGAGCGTTGAAAAATTTAAATTCTGGCTGGGTGTGGTGGTTCATGCCTGTAATTCCAGCACCTTGGGAGGCCGAGACAGGTAGATCACCTGAGGTCAGGAGTTAGAGACCAGCCTGACCAACATGGAGAAACCCTGTCTCTACCAAAAATACAAAATTAGACAGGTGTGGTGGCACATGCCTGTAATCCCAGCTTTTCGGGAGGCTGAGGCAGGATAATCGCTTGAACCAGGGAGGTGGAGGTTGCAGTAAGCCGAGATCATGCCATTGCACTCCAGCCTGGGCAACAAGAGCGAAACTTTATCTCAAAAAACAAAATTAAATTCTACTCAACCAATTAGAAATTTGTTAAGGTCAATGACAGAGACAGTGGAAATTTATTTATTTGTTTGTTATCTTTTTTTAAGAGACAGAATCTCACTCTATTGCTCAGGCTGGAGTGCAGTGGTGCAATCACAGCTCACTGCAGCCTAGAACTCCCAGACTCAAGCAATCTTCCTACCACAGCCTTTCGCATAGCTGGGACTACAGGCACACACCACCACACCAACCTGATTTTTTTTTTTTTTTTTTTTGTGGAGTCAGGGGTCTCACTATGTTGTCCAGGCTGGTCTCAAACTCCTGGGCTCAAGAAATCCTCTTACCTTGGCCTCCCAAAGTGCTGATGTTACTAGTGCAAGCCACTGTGGCCAGCCTCAGTGGAAATAAATGTAATAAATTGCAAGAGAGATTGTAGAGGCAGCATGTAGTTTAAATGTAAGAGAGGAAAAAATTAAATCAATACGGTCTGCATTGAATAACTGTAGTATGCATTCTACACAATAATCATTGGTATTCTATGCTCATTCAGGTGGGGCAGATGGGGTGCAGTGTGATTCTTGTATTAGGGAGTAGAGTTTGTAAATACATACCGAAGAGTTGCATCATATGAGTTTACTTCGTTCAAAGCTAGCTAATCAAACTCAGTAGAGATAGAGACAGAGAGAGAAAAGGGAGAAAAAGGGAAATACTAGAACATGTGCCCCAGAAGTAGTGTGAGGTGAGATTCATTAATCTTCTGTCCCTTCTGTTGGCCTCAGTGTCTCTGTGCCTCCCACAGTGTGTCTTGTCCAGTGAGTGTGACTTCATATTTTACACACACACAAGTGAGCATGCACACACGCAGGACCCCTCAACTACTTCACCTAGTGCTCAACTGAAAGAGTATGCTCCCTCTTCCCACACTAAAGGAAATTCTCTCAGGGTTGGACTCACTGAGAAGATGGATAAGAGTAACTGAAAAAACCATTCGTAGTCTGGGCACAATGGCTCACACCTGCAATTTCAGCACTTTGGAAAGCCAAGGTGGTAGGATTGCTTGTGGCCAGGAGTTCCAGACTACCCAGGGCAACACGCTGAGATCCCATCACTACAAAAAAAAAAAAAATTAAATTAGCCAAGCATGGTAGTGCACACTACTCGGGAGGCTGAGGTGGGAGGATCTCTTGAACCAGGAGTTCAAGGCTGTAGTGAGCCATGATTGAGCCACTGCACTCCAGCCTGGACGACAGACTGTATCTCTAAAAAACGACAAAAAAAAAAAAAAAGCAATTTGGAATTTTATTTTCTTTACTCTTTATAGGCAGAATCCATGTCAGTTATTTTACCTGTCCAGGTGTGGCAGCCCCAGTGGGTGTGTGTCCATATCCCTTCACCATTCAACTCCACAAGCTGCACGCTGCTTGGAAGGAAGACCTGACTCTGTCTGGGGGCTCTTTCTGGCCTTGGAAGTAGGGAGCGGTGGCCGTTTACTACCTTGGAAGCAGTCCTGAACCAACAGCAGACGAGGAGTTGGTGAATAAATACCACCTTCCTCACTCTCCATGACTCTAACTCTGAAACAGGTTCTATTCCCACTGCACAAGTTGTCAGTGCAACTGAACCCCTTTTCCCCCCATGACAACTCCCTGTTTATGTGACTGCCTTTCCTTCCCTATCTCACTTACAAACCATTTGCTCTCAAATTCTTATCTTAGGATCTGCTTCTGGAGGAACCCAAACCAAGACTCCTGCATTTTTAACACATCAAATCTTCACCTCACTGCTATGTTCCAAAAAGGAACTCGGTGGGTTTCGAGGGTCAAAATCCAGCATTATCAACCAAGACATCTTCTCCATTAAAAACTGTAGTCACACCACACACAGCCTGTGAGCTTTTCAAGGGCCCAAGAAATGGTTTGAGACCCCAAAGAAAAGACAAAGGCAGAATAAATAAATAAATAAATAAATAAATAAATAAATAAACAAACAAACAAACAAACAAACCCCAGGGAACCTGCAAAACCATGTGTACCATATGTTGGATTAAATGTCTACAAAATGTAGTATGAGGCCAGCATGTCAACCACAGCTGAAATGATTCGTGAGCAGCTATATATGAATTATAATTAATGCAAGGGGTGGGTATTTTAGGATGCTATCATTGATAGCAGGCAGGGCAGAGCATGAAAAAGGCAGGCTGATGGGCTATGAGTGTCATAAAACAGTCCTGTGGTTCAGACTGGAATCCCTGTGTCCAAGACTACACAATGGACTCTTGAAAACACATGAGAAAATATCTTTCTGGCTGAAACTGCCTCCCTCAGAATTATAGATCACCATCTGTGGACAGAAATCTTTTCTGGGGAGAAGATGTCACTGGCGTTCAGAATCCAATATTTGCCCTGGCTTTGTTCTTCCTTCACAGGAATCCATGCTCCACAGCAGTTCCCAGCAAGCTGCACTCTTCGAAGGCGGGATGCTGAAACCTCTGCCCCCACCCCCCGCATTAGCTTTATATCCAAATGTGACTCGGAGGCTGCTGAGCTCAAGGTGATCAATGACAGCTCCAATCAAAGCCACCCAGTAGACAGTGCACTCACCACTCCTTGATATAAAAGGTGTTTTATTTCTCATCCCTTTATTTTTGTCACTGAAGGAATGCTTCCCATGTGTGGATTAATTAAAGTGTAAACATTAAATATTGATTGATGCATTATCAGCATGGAGCAGTGGCCTCTTGTCTGATTGATTCCTGCAGTGATTTATTGTCATATTTGGGGAGTCATTTCATTTGATAACCGAGAGGGATCGCCTGCCTCCCCCCACCACGCCGGCTCCACTCCCCTCTTTTTTTCCCGGTACCTCCTCTTATTCTTCTAGGTGACATCGAGTTCCAATAACTAAAACATCTTCATCTTACTGTCAAGAGAAAAGTGTGTGGCCTGACATTTGTTTTGTGTATGTGTATGTCTGTATGTGTCTCCCAGGCAATTATCAAATCAATTAACAATTTAACACAGAAATAACAAATCTACCCTCTTCTTTGGGATATTTCTGATTAACAGAGCTTGCCCCTACAAAGCTCTGTGAGATATGATTATGGGAAGTTGGGGGTGGAATGTTGGGGAGAGCATAAAATGAAACAAAGAGAGAAAAAAAAAGCTATAGTTCCAGTTGTGTCATTTTTCTGAAGTTTGCTTTCACTGTGGAACTAGAAGCGATGGGGAAATAAAATAGCAATTTATATTTATAATTGGATATAAGTCTCTATAGATATGAATCACCATACCACATTTTGTCAGGTTGACCCACATGAAATTGCTGTTTCATAGGTCAAAATGATCAAATATTGACAATGTCATATAGCTGAAGCTTATATATTTAACCTCCCTTCTGAAGTAGGATATGATGCTTAGTGTTTGTTCTGTTTTCCAATGAGAAAAGGGCACAAAAGGGTGATACATACAGTTACCATTTAGTTTGTTTTAGCATAAACCAGGCATTAATCTAAACACTTTACATAATTTTCTACCACAGCCTATGAGATATAGGCACTATCGTTGTACCCATTTCACAGACTTTTTAAGAAACATAAACAAATAAAACAAGGCTTCAGATGACTAAATAAGTTGGTGGGGACTTCATGGAGCACAAAAGTCTGAAGATTTCGACCTCCCTGCAATGTGTCCAGTTCGAGGCATTCACCAGTCAAGGCGAGACACTGAGATATCTCAGGGGCTCTTGACCCCAGTCAAGGGCACGCATGGACCAGCGGCCCCACAAATGGCTTGAAGACTTTGGCTTTGAAATCTTCCTCGTTCCTGGCTTCTTCTCGGCAGAAGGAGGGAGCAGACACTGTCCAGACCTCCAGACCAGCATGGAGCAAACAGAAGGAGAGTGTTTGACCCTATTCTCTAGGCTGCTGTTCTGAGCAGGAGCCCAGAGTCAGCACCTCCATAAAGAAAGGGGCATTTGAGGCCTTCCTTGCTCCAGTGGGGGAGCCCAGAGAGGACTTCCCAGGGGTCTTCCATCACCAACATCCAGCCTGGAGGATGTGCTCAGGGAGGCCAGACTCTGGTCTCCTGATTTGTCATCAGACTAATTATTAAATGGAACCAGAAAAGAAAGCCAGCACACTGTTCCCATGGACCTCCCTCAGCCCCTGAAATGGTGGCTGGTGGCTTAGGGTCCCCATCCCCAGAGGGCCCTGCCTATTTCACTCAGGGCTCCAGGTCCTCGTCAATGCCACTGCCATATTCTACAAATCACATCATGCAGCAAGATGCTTCTCCACATGGTCAAGGGCTGAATGAGCCCTCTGCTCCCTCCAGGACCTGCCTGTCAGTTCCCCCACAATCCTTCCTCTCCATCTGCTTTGATTGACACTTTTCTGAGGATGACCCCAATAAAACAAAACGTGATTGGCTGTAGCCTATATAAAACTTCATACTCTGTATAAGGGCAGTATATAATTACAATGATCGATTAGTGGAAAATTTATCAATTGGTGACTCCTTTCAAAAAAAATGCCCTGGTACAAATGCATCCCACTATCATAAGATTCTTCTATGATAAAATCTTTTTCTTCCTTAATGTGTGTGCGCATGTGTGTGTGTTGTTGGTGGTGGTGGTATTCTTTGTTTTCCAATTTCTCAAGTTGAATGGTTTGGTTTGTGTGTTCTCAGTCTTATATTTTAATAAGCAACCTTGGTGGTGCTCAAGTTAGTGGTAGAAGTGCCATTCACTGCTTCCCTCTAGAGACACTCTCCCAATACATGGCCTTCTTCTAACCCACCAGGCATCTGCTGGGCATCTACCACCCGAGCACTTTTACCCAGGATCTCTTTTCATGTAATCCTAGTATTTCTGCCCATTTTACAGATGAGTACACCAAGGTTCAGGCAAATACACTCACCTAAACTTAGCATCTCAGCAGGATATGGTGTTCTGATGCCAAGAACAGTGCTCATTCCAAGAACCTAATATTGTGGGGGGTGGGGTGTGTTTCATCAGAAGGAGCCTTAGCATTTAAGGCTATAAATTGCTCTCTGAATACTACTTTAGCCACATCCCATAATTTCTGGCATGTGGTGCCATTCATTTCTAAATGGTTTCTTATTTCAGTTTTGACTGCTTAACCCAAAAGTTAATTTGGAAAGATGTTTTTAAGTTTCTAAGAGAGAATATTTGTAAAATATTTTCTAGAAATATTACCTACTATAAATTCTAGGTCCAGTTAAACTTCCTGGAATTGTCCTTTTCAAATCAGTTTCATTGCCCTTAAACTTCAAAGATCCAGTAAGATTCAATTGACATGATCCCATTACCTGCAAGGTAGATCTAATATTATTGACATACCAGATGGATGAATTTTATAGATTTGTCCAGAGCTGCAGAGCAGGGAAAGGACACACTCTATGGCCTCCAGACTCCTAGTAGAGTGCTTGTTCCTGCCACATTTGGTCCTGGCTCTGAATAAGATTCATTTTTCTCAAAAATATTTATCTAGTGTATTATCTAGTGTATGCTAGCTACTATTCTAGGTGCTGGGAGTGCACCAATGAATTTTACAGATTAAAATCCCTATTCTCAACAGCATTTTCTTGGGGAGCTTACTTTCAGGTGAATGAGACCAAAGTGTGAAAATAGGACCCAGAAAGAGAAGAAAACCCATGGGTGCAGAGGAGCAGCTACTGCAGAGTCAGGGAAGCAGAAAGTCCTCCTCAAAAAGCCAACATCTCTGTGCCTAAAGGGTCCAATAATTCTTGCAAGCCTGTCTCACCTACTCCTTGGAGGTGCTCAAGTTAGTGGTAGAAGTGCCATGCATTTCTTCCCTCCAGAAACACCCTCCCAAGACATGGCCTTCTTCTAACCTACCAGACATCTGCTGGGCATCTACACCCCGGCACTTTTACCCAGGATCTCTTTTCGTGTAATCCTAGCATTTCTGCCCATTTTACAGATGAGAACACCAAGGCTCAGGCAAATAAACTTACCTAAAGTTAGCATCTCAGCAGGATATGGTGTTCTGATGCCAAGGACAGTGCTCATTCCAAAACCCTAATGTTGTGGGGGGTGGGGTGGGTTTCATCAGAAGGAGCCTTAGGGGAAGAATCCGTGGAATTTTGGTTGGTCTATTACCCTCTGTTATCTATAAGTGTAACCTACTGCCATCATCATCACCATCAGCTTCATAATCTCATCAAGAGATAATCATCTTCATTGCTGTTATGTTATGAGCAGCCAGTGACTGTGCTATCCAAATACTTTAGATCCACTGGCCCTTTGCTCAGGATAGTGGTGAAGAGTGGGGAATTTAAAATAGATGTCTTGGGTTTAAACACTAGTTCTTCTTCTTAACAGAGTGAGGGTGGCATCGGGCTTAGTCTCTTGCCCAATATTGCACAGGAAGTAAATGACGGTAGTCTGGATTAAACCCAGGCTTTTTGGTCCACAAAATGCATGTTATCCTGCTTCCCAGAGGCTGGGCATGGCTTTTAAACAGAGTACTTGAGAAAATAATTCCAACATCTTCAAGGAGCACTCTACAGACTCATAGATGCCATCGAACAAACCTGAAAAGTCAAAGTAGTATTGGGATCACATCCTGCATCCATAGGTAAAAACGAAGAAATTGGACATATGGACACTTTTTGAATCTCAGGTGGGCCTGGGGAAAACCAGAGCCCAAGCTTTCTTGCCACTTAGAGCGTTACTGCCTGGAAGTCAAATTACTTCTTCATGTGGTCACGGGCCAGAATGAGCCCTCTGCTCCCTCCAGGACCTGCCTGTCAACTCTCCCCACAAGTTTTCCTCCATCTTCTTCTACTGACATTTTTACAAGGATCACTCAGATAAAACATGATTTGCTGTTATAGAATGGCTATAGCCTACAGAAAGCTTCATGCTCTACATAAGGGGAGTATATAATTACAATTATTGATTACTGAATAGTGTGTCAACTGGTGACCACTTTCAGAAAATTTCCCAGCACTAATGCATCCCACTATCATAAGATTCTTCTATGATACAATTCAGGCAAAAAATCCTTTCTTTCTCTGTGTGTGTGCAGGGGTGTGTGTGTGTGTGTGTGTGTGTGTGTGTGTGGTGTAGTTGCAATTGGTGGTATTATTTTTTTCCTAACTTCTTGAGTTGAATGTTTGGTTCATGTATTTTCAGTCTTAGGTTTTGATAAACCTATTTAAGTCTATAAATTGTTCTCTGAATACTACTTTAGCCATGTTAAAGAAGGTTCTGTAGAAGCACGGCTTGACACAGAACTCTGAATGCACAGAAATTATTGAGGTGTGATCAAGGGAGGGAAAGAAGCAGGGGAGAGATGGTGAAGAGGCTGAGCATGGCTGTGGTCTTGAGTGATGTTAAGCTTAGCCTGAGGGAGGTGGGGTCTCTGAGAGGTAAGTTGCTCCTTAGGGACAGGATCAGCCATTCACTGGCTGTGGGCTGCTCGGGTAAGGATGAGTCTAACTCTGCCAAGAAGATGATAGCTCTGAGCCATTGGCAGCCAACACTCAGCAGCCAAAGAGTAGGTGTTCTCACTCCTGACCCAGCAAAGGGGATCTGGACCAGGTCCCAGTGTTAGCCCCCATACACAGCTCAAGTGTGCATGACTGAAGCATCCTCTGTACCAGCACACGAGTACCTGAGTGCTGACATTGGAACTGTTAGCTTATGGTGAAAATAAAAAAGAAGACACTTTTAGATTGTATTCTGACCTTAAATATTCCTCAATCAATGCACCCTCTTATTGCATGCATGCCACTGCTGGTACACTGAAGGACACAGGGCTTCTGAGAGGAGGAGAAGCCAAGGAGCCATCTGCAGAATAACCACGAGGTGTCCCATGGGCTTCATGTTCTCAGGACTCGGCTTTGTCCATCACTCAACGGGAGCACCCTAGGACCCACTCACGAGGGAGGTTTGAAGTCTTGTTCTCAAAGGTTCTCCCCATCTTCACCCCCCAACTTCTCATTCAATAAGAGAACAGAGCTTCTCTCTGAAGGAAGCACAATTCAAGCCCCACCCAATCTGAGTATCCTTCAGTCTTTCTTAACAAAACTGTAACACCTAATACCCCCATTTCTGATCCTGGAAGAAATGGGAATGGAGAGAGTGACAATCTGATCTCTATATTCAGTGAGTTCTAAAATAATGCTTAAATGGCTCCAGGATGACCTTGATCTGAAGACACAGAAATTTCAACAGTGCATTCTCACAGATGTCTCCCTAAGACATCTTAGATGAAGACATCCCTAAGATGATCCCTTCAACTCAAGAAGGAAGATTCTGACGTTCTGGTGGTGCTGCTTCCCCTGCGGATACATTGCAGATCACTGCAGGTCAAACAGTGGCTGCACTTATTAAAAAGAGGACTCGTAGGAGGCAAGACGACCAAGGCTGCTTCTCACACAGCACCAAGGTGCTCCTCTTTAGCAGACATTAATTCAGAGACACAAGGATGCAAGAAAGTCATTCTTGTGTGGCTGAAGAGACCCAGAGCTGTGACAGAGCAAGAATCATAAAAGAGAGTGCAGGAACCATGTTTGAAAGCAGTAGAGCTTTATATAAAAAAAACCAGGATCTCCTTTTATACAAAAGCTGTATCTGTGACTAACGACTTTTTCACTGAAAGGGGCTTCTTTTTCACTGTCGAAGAGAAATTATTATCTAAAAGGAAAAGGATCTAATATTTTATTTTATAGTTTTCCCCCATGAAAAGACACAAAAGAACTTCATCACCAACTTCATCACAAAAGCTTCATAATTCTATTACTTGAACTTGGACCCTCTTACAATAAAAGTTTACCTACTGTTCCAAAAATGAGGGTCTGAAAGAGAAAATTACATCATTTCTTCTTACAGAAATGGCTTTCTCATTTTTTAATCAACAAGCATAAGTCATCTCCTCTTGTTGGTGTGTTATTTCCTGAAATTGTATATGATGGGTTTAGAAAAATTTGAAAGGAGAGTTTTGAAGTTTGCTAAATGCCCGCCATCTCCATAATCACTCAAATCAGGCTATTTTTTATAATTCCTTTAAATTAAATATCTTTGATAATAAATGCAAATTAAGGAGCAATAAATTATAACTTCTAGCCTGACCAGTGACTAATTATATATATTATAATTAACTATAGTTTCCAACACAAGGTATTTATCTTAATAATCATCCCATATCCATTAGCATATCTCAAAGGGTTTTTGTAAAACAGTATTCACCATTTGAAGAGGCATCTAAGGTTCCCCCTTTGGGCTATGAAAGGGTCCAGATTCAAAAGAGATGGAATTACTTTAAAAAGAAGTCTGGGCTAAATATAAGTTGAGAAACTCAGATTATAGGCATAAAACCCTGATTTAAAAATATTTATCCTAAATATACCCTCTGACCATCACTAAAGAGCCTTTAGGTTCTAAAAATCTACAATTTCCATGAATCTCCTCAAAATATCTTTAGCCCTCCTAGGCTCTTGTGAGGGCATCAATCAAAATTTGGGGTTATGATTTGAGCTTTACCAAGGGAATCTATCAGATTTTTCAGGAAGTCTCTGATCTTCTTCTATGAAAATCAATAAGCGGAACCAACTGTTGGTGGTAGAAGGAATGAAATGGCTCCCACTGACTCCATTCTTATCCTTGCTCTACTATTTGTTTTAGAAACTTAAGTATCTCCCTGACCCACAGTTAGTTGGTGGTGGTAGAAATAAAACATCTCCCACTGACTTCATTCTCATCCTCGCTCTATTATTTGTTTTAGAAGTTTAAGTACTTCCCTGACCCACAGTTAGTTGAGCTCTTGGAATGATAAATAAGGCAGGGAAAGCCCACACAGGCTTTTTGAGACCCAGTTATCTGCCAGCTTGTTGTAAAATTGAAAGTTTTGCTTCTTAGATTTGCTGTAGAGTTCGGGGGTACATCTAAAAACACATGAAAATGGCCCCTAGTTTCTCCCCTTTCTCTGCCCGCAGCACCAGCGCTTCTTAGAAGCCATCAGAGCCTCCTCTGAGGGTTTTTCCTCTGGTTCTCAGGAGTCTCTGGCATGAACGGTTAAGCCTTCTGATACAGCTGGTAATCCAGCTCTGGCCAGTATCACTGCATTTTCCAACTATCCCTGGGTAATTGTCCCAGGGACTTAAACAAGTTGGACCAGCCAAAGGCACCACGAAGGTCAAACTGCAATAGAGTGTGCCCTGATTTTATCCGGGAGATTGATGCGCAAATCACCTTGATTTCGATTTGGCACCAGTGTTATAAAATGCACTTGCAATCACTGATAACATGTAAGATTAGGCCCCAGCGTGGGACACTGTATTTTATACCCTCCGTGGAGTTTTCCCTAATGCAACCGTAAATCAGCCCACAAAGCAGGGTGTTTTGTCCATGTCAATAAAGAGGACAGTGAGAAACCCAGGGTGCCTTGAGATGGAGACATTTTTGGAACTTGGAACGAGCCTGAAATCTTTAGCTTGTATCAGGACCACCTGGATGCAACCTTGAGGGGTCAAACCACAGTGGGGTCTTTCAGGGAAGTCACAAAAGAACAGTGACTACAGGATCGCCCAGCAAGAGGTGCATGAGCATGGCCACATGGGTGCAAAAATGTCCATTTCTGAGCATTTAAGCAGAGATTCAAACTCTTGAGGTAGGAGAAAAAGTACGAAATAGAAAGCAAAGTTGTTCTAATATACATATTTCAATATGGAAAAGAGAGTAACGTAGTAAAAAGAGGTGGGAAAAAATAAGCAATTCAATCAGAAAACCACAGTTTGCAAAATAACTTTTGGCAGTAGCTACAGTATGTCTTCTTCTATGTCTTTCCTGCCTGGCCCCACTAAAGGCTTACATCAAATTATTATTATTATTATTATTATTATTATTATTATTATTATTATTTTTGCCAGGCATGGTGACTCAAGCCTGTAATTCCAGCACTTTGGGAGGCTGAGGTGGATGGATCACCTGAGGTCAGGAGTTTGAGACCAGCCTGGTCGACATGGTGAAATCCCGTCTCTATTAAAAATACAAAAAAATTAGCCAAGCATGGTGATGGGCACCTGTAATCCCAGCTACTTGGGAGGCTGAGGCACAAGAAACGCTTAAACCCGGGAGGCGGAGGTTGCAGTGAACTGAGATTGCATCACTGCGCTCCAGCCTGGGTGATAGAAAGAGACTCTGTCTCAAAAAAATTACTATTATTTTTTAAGAAAACAAGTACTTTAATTATTTTTTTTAATTCACAGAACCCATCGCCATAGTTTTACACAACAATTTAATAAGGTGTCCAGAGTGTTAGATTTCACTGATATAGAAAGTTTTAACTCAGTATTCGGGAAAAAAACGTGTCTGGAACCACCAGGCTCATCTTCCCCTTGATGCGGTGGCTTAAGCTCAGCCCCAAATTCTGCTTATGGAAACTGCTCTGCTCTTCTCCCTAATTCCTTTCCGCCTCAACACCACCACCCCATCCACCTATGGGAGTCCAAACCAGTGGGCGTCCGACCTTGCTCTGTGGGGCTGAGGCGTAGATGGGCAAGGTCCAATATGCCTGGTGTGTGTCTACAAAAGAAGAGGGGAAAATCTAGGTTGGAAAAAAACATTGAGGTAATTACTTGCATTGTTTCTCCCCGCTCCCCCACCCACCCCACCTACATTTTTATTCTTCTAGAGCTTCGAGACTTCTCCCCTTTAATCTAAAGCAAGTAAGAAAATGTCTAATGAAAATGATTCCCCTGTTGGGGGCTATGCAGATAGCCCTTTCTCCCAAGTAAAATAGACACCAACAGGCTGAATGTGCAAGAAAAATTTATTCCACTTAACGCAACTAAATTTCCCTTCAATTTCAAGAAAAACTGATTAAAATGAAACACACATTCGAGTCTTTTATAAAGTTTCACATTTGTATTTTTGAATGCCATTTAAGAATGGGCATGAAGTAGGTCTGAAATGGAAGAAAGTAGAGAAACCCAGCTCTGACACTTGCAAATAAAAATAACCGGCAGCATTGGCCAAGCAGGAAGCATGCTTCTTAGCAGACACCATTCCACACTTATTCTTTTAATCAAAGTGGAAAAAGCACATGCCACTTCTTCTTTTTTCTTTTTAAGAGACGATATCTCATTCTGTCATCCAGGCTGGTGTGCAGTGGCGCTATCATAGCTCACTGCAGCCTCCAATTCCTGGGCTCAAGCGATCCTCCCATCTCAGACCACTTCTTTTTTGAACCATCCTTTCTCTAATGATACCTTATCAAACTAGGAAAAAAAGTTACTAAACATAAATTTGCAATGAGTTTAGAAAGGGGGAGAAAACTGACCTTCTTACACATTTTAAGAGCTCAGAGTCTTGAGGGTAAACTTATGTTGTGGTATCTGGCTTCATTGTTTCCAAATTAAACTCTCCAACAGTTTTAGACAGTTTACAACAAAAACACAAAACAAAAAGATAAGAATAAAAGGAAGCTCCCTGCTACACTCTTCCCAAGGTCAGGATGTCAATTTGAAGTAACAAAAAAAGAGAAACAAAGTAGAAATCACATCCTCCTTAAAAAAAAAAAAAAATGGAGGCTGGGCTCGGTGATGAGAAAGAAACCCAAACCCCGCCCTGTGCAGTGGAGCCTGCCTGCTGTCCAGCACAAGGTGAAGGGCTTAGGAGCATCTGCCCACCTGTGGGCAGAGCAAACTGTGCCCAAACCCAGGAAGAACTTTCTCACCGAGGGGACCTCACTGACCCGGCTGAGTGGGCACACCAAAGAATCTTCTTTCTGCTTCCAGGCAAGAGGGAGATTTTTCCAGGCAAGAGGGAGCTTTGTGGTTGTCGCTGGCAGGAGAAAGGAGGCAGATAGATAGGATGTGGGGGAGCAGGCACAGACGGAGAAGTCCTGGCTGGTCCAGTACCAGGACCTGGCCTCTGTCTCCCACCCTGGGCCTCCCAGGAACATGGAAGCTATGTGATTCCCCAGCCAAGGGCCAGGAGGCTAGGCTCCTTGTAAAGTGTGCCACCCAGGGCTAGACAAGGAGAGTGTGCATACTTTAAGGCAGAGGGCAGGAGGCAAAGGGCATGTGTGAGAAAGCTGCCCCAGGAGAACCCCTCCCAGGCAGGATACATTGTCTCATCTTGTCCTCACCAACTTCTCCCCATGGGCTATCAGAGAGGCTGAGAGTCAGGGGACCTGATCTAACCTAGGCTGGTCATTGCTATAGTGAGCCTGGGATGCCTTGAGAGTTATCCTGCCAGGGCCTCAGTTTCCTCACAGGGGAAAGGCAGTGCTGATGGACTACCTGGGCACCTGGGAGGCTCAGCCACCTGCAAGTTCTGTGACTGTGACAGGGAGGGACACCTCCTGGCCAGCAGCTCTATACTACGAAGGAGGTAGAAATCGTTCCTGTGAATACTACTGAGATTAGACTGCCTAACTGAGATAATGCTGATTAAACACACACACACGCACGCACACACACACAGTCTAGTGGCTAGTGACCCGGCACACAATAAAGCCCAAAGGTAACACAAGTTTGTTTGCATATATGCTCATTTTCCAAAACACTACCCTTCAAAAACAGGGACTCACCTTATCTGAGTGTCACAAAAGCCTTCCTCCTCTGAGGGTCTCTTTGATACCTTCAGGAGAAAAGTCAACCCCACCCATGTTCAATGACCTCCATCAATGCCTGTTCCTGTGCTTGTGAAGTCTCCCAGATCAAATCAGGGGGAAGGAAAGCCAATAAAACAAGCACCAGATGTAATAATCCCCTCTAGGGGTGAGACCTCAAAATGGCAAGTGTTGGAGGATCAGAGAAAAGAAAATTTTAAAAGATGGCTTTTGAAAGCAATAAGGTTATATGGGAGGCCAGGTTATGTCTGGAAAATCTCTGTACCTTCCTCTCAATTTTGCTGTGAACCTAAAACTGCTCTCAAAAGTCAAGTCTTTTTTAGTAAAAAACAGTAAGTGGTAACTTGATAGAGCTCATGAATAGCCAGTGGGTTTGTGGGGCTTGGCCTTTACGTCCAGGTGACAGCCTCATAACGGGTTCCAAGAGTACTGTATCCAAAACCACAGGAGCATGGGGCACTGTGGCTCACCCCTGTAATTGCTGTGCTTTGGGAGGGAGGCCAAGGTGGGAAGATCTCTTTTGCCCAGGAGTTTGAAACCAGACTGGGCAACATATTGGGATCCTATCTCTAAAATTTTTTTTTTTTTTTAAATAAAGAAAGAAAATAGCCAGACCTGGTGGTGTGTGCCTGTAATCCCAGCTACTCACTCATCAAGGCAGGGGGATCACTTATTCCCTGGGGGTTCCAGGTTGCAGTGAGCCATGATTGTGCTATTGCACTCCAGCCTGGGTGACAGAGTGAGACCCTATCTCTAAAAAACATTTTAAAAATAAAAAAAAAGAAACCCTGAAGAAGCAGTGGGCCTGAAAAGCAGCATTCAATCCAGGGATGATGAAGGCACTGGTAATGTTGAAATACTATTTCTAGTCTAACAGACTACACTCAATATAAAAAGTAGATATTGTTCTAATTTCTGAACATAACTAAGTTAATAGATTAGACATTGTAAGCAGACATGAGAACATTTATTCCTTGCATCCAAGAGTTAAAGGACTGATGTGGGCAAGGACTTGGGGAATGTAAAGAGCTAATAGATGTCTGGCTCTTACTCCCTCTGTCTTGTCCAGGAAGGCAGACCTACCCTGAGGGGACAGGACAGGAGGGCTGAGCACAGCACACACTTCTGTTCTCTTTTCATGCTTGCACACTTTTTCTGCATCTGTTCAGTGTGTGTGTGAGTGTGTCTTGTTCTCGCTGTTTCTTCTCTCTGGCATTGTCCCACCCCCTCCTCTGTTTCCCTCTGTCCCCATGACTCCCCACCCCACACAGACACCATTCTTGATAATTATAGTTTATTGATTCTCCTGGTGTTAGCTGCCCCCGGCATCGTCTTCCTCATGTTAGCTGGGGCACCTTCCCAACTCCATCACAGCCTGCGTTTCTCAGGAGGCAAAGCACTCCCAGTGCTAATCCGGAGAGAGCTGCTGCCTGGACCAAGGCCCCTGGAGTCCCTCTGGGAGGTGAGCCTGAGCCCCTGCCCCCAACCAGGACCCCAGCTCTCCACCCCCTGGAAGCTGAGGCTGAGCCCAGAGGGCAACTGAAATAATGGTCATAGCAGTAAACATGTATTGTCACTTACCACATGCCAGGCAAGTTCACAGGCACAGTCTGCACATCCTCCCAAATCCCTGGGGGAAGGGGCTACTACTCATCACCGTAAATGAGAATAAGGGAGGTACAGGGCTCCCCGGAAGTCACACAGCTGCTTCGTGCTGCAGCTGGGATCTGGCCCCCAAGCTTGCACACACACATCTCCAACTGTCTCCTGAAAGAAGCAAGACCACTGAGGTGTGGGCCAAGCAGATGGCACGGGATGAAGGAAAAATGCCCAAGATGCTGACTTTTTAAAAATGCATTCTGAGATGAGCGTGACTGGCAGATTCTCCGCCCATTGCCACCCAGAAAGAGAGGGTCCCCGGCCAGCTTGAACCAGTGCCCCAGCTGTGGAAGGAGACAACCTGGCTCCCGAGCTGTTTACTTCTCAGCCATAAACAGGAAGGCCATAAAAGGGGCCCCTTTTGGTCAACCACTCAGGGGCTTCTCTCTCCTCCTCCTCTTCCTTTTCCTCCTCCCAAGTACGTGTCCCTAGGCGGAGAGAGTGTTTCCTTGAGGCTGCTACCTCCCAAGTGTCATTGTCTCTTTGCCTTAAAGAACCTCCTTTGAGCTGGAAATTCCAACTGTTGAAGTCACTACTGAGTTGAAGAAAAGGTAGATGCTTGTGCCCAGCCTAGAGAGCTCAAGGACTTGTGGGGTACAGTGCCAGGCATGCAATAACCTCTCTGATCTCCACTGGCCACTTTGAAAACTAATGAATAAATAGAAATGGCTCCTTTTCTGAAAAGAGAAAACTGCAATTCTAAAAGAAACCTGGAGAGGAAGTGACCAAGATATTCAGAGGTGAGAACCCCCAAAGGAAAGTAGACAGCACGTCTCAAATAAAGTTCTCTATCACATTATTTCCCAAAAGCTTCTGCAAAAAAAACAAAAGGTAGAGAGAGGGATTCCACAACAAAGCAGGGTTGCCCTCTTAGAGACAGACGCAGTGCGTGTGGCTTTTTAAAGGTTCTGAGAAGTTCTGCAGCAAAGGACCTTGTTTCATTGCATAATGTGTTTTCCAAATGTGTTTGCCCACAAGATTCTATTTCCACAAATGGTTCATTTATTCTTATGACATTTCAAGTCCCCTTTGATGGCTTTGAGAACCTCTGGGTTAATGCATGAGGTCAGGTGTGCTGAACGTTCACTGGTCTCATCTCACCTTGACTTTCCTTTTCAGTCTTCATGTTAGGGACTCTTGGACATAACCTTTACTGTTTACTGTCTCCACTCCCCAAGAATGAGCTGAGCCCCACAAGACAGCTGAAGAGATGAGGCAGATGGAAATACCCGGGCCTCTTCAGGGAGTTATCAGGGAATTGCTTTCTTTGGATCCAGGGAGATCTCCTATTTTCAGGAAGTCTTGTTCAGTTACAGCCTCTTCTCTCTTTGGCTCAATGACATTCAGCTAGATCCTGCTCAATCCCACAGGGCATGGTGATACGAAAGCTTCTAGAAATGCATCATGTGAAACTATTAGTGTTTCCTTGAGGAGTATTTGTGTGTGAGTATGACAGCCTCATACAAAAATTTGGATAACCCTAGTAAAACATTTTTTGTTGAGACAGGGTCTTGTTCCATTGACCAGGCTGGAGTTCAGTGGCTCATTCACAGTTTACTGCAGCCTCAACCTCCCAGCTCAAGCAATCCTCTCACCTCAGCCTCCCAAGTATCTGGACTACAGATCCCCACCACTATGCCTGGCTAATTTTTAAAAATTTTTTTATAGAGAAGGGGTTTCACCATGTTGTCCAGGCTGGTCTCAAACCCCTGGGCTCAAGCGATCTGCTCACCTCAGCCTCCCAATGTGCTGGGATTACAGGTATGAGCCACTGTGCCTGGCCGCAAAACATTTTTGATGTGACTGAGTCCTTGAAAATCTGTGTGACTATTCTCTTTCCATCCCCAGCCCGGGAACACCCCCGACCCCTATCATCTTACTTCAGGGAACCTCTGTGGGCACTGGACATCTTACCATAGTCCTACCTCCCCACCAAAGCCTTCTCAGACTACCATGGCTATGTCACTAGCACATATCTGTTACTGGCTTGAAGTTTTTGTGTTTTGTTTTGTTTTTAATGAAAACTTGAATGTTGTAAGGTCTCAAACTGATGAACCAAGCCTAGCTTACTGATGTCTTAGCTTCATGGTGTTTAAAAAAAGAAAAAGAAAATATAATATTTCCATCGGTTGGTTTTACATTAAAACGCTGGATTTATGGCCTCTGCTTAAAAAAAAAAAAATCAGAGGATCTGGCAAAGAAGGCCTACATTCCTCTTTTACAACCATCAGCAGGAAGTCAGAAGCAGTCTTCAGATGAAACAAATACCTTCAGTTTGCTGAAGTCCCCACCATTCCCTAATGTCACTTAGAAACAAAGACACTGAGCCATTTATTCCAGTTTTACCATTAACTAGCTGGGTGATCTCAGGCAAGTAACTAAATCTCTCTATGTCTCAATTTTCTCATCTGGAAAATGGAAACAATAATAAGACCCTGCCTATATCAGTTAGGTTAAGCGAGGTTCACTGTGGTTAAAAAAAAAAAAATCTCCAAAATCTTAGTGAATTACCATGATGAAAGTTTATTTCTTACACTCCATATCTCATGCCAGTTGACACAGGGCAGGGTTAAGAGAGAGGTTGCTCTAGATATCATAGACTCAGAGTTCCAGGGCAAAGGAGGTTCCATCTTGGCACACTTTTCCGTGGTCAATCCAGGGACCATGGGAGTCAGGGTTAGGAAACAAAGTGGAGAATCACTCACTACGTCTTAAGACTTCCACCCAGAAGTGGCACACATCAATTTCATTCACATCCCATTGGCCAAAGTAAGTTACATGCTCTTGCCTAACTTCACAAGGGGCAGGGAGCATTAACGTGCAACTAACAGACTTACTGTAATGCTTCCAAGCTCTTCTCTTTCATGGGACCCTGTGCCTAATTTATATTTGTAAGTTGGTATTCCTTTCTTTCAAGAGGTCCCCACAAATTGGATAAGCTTTAAGCTCTGCAAAACCTGGATCCACTTCTGGACAGAAACATTTGTTAAAACCCTAAAGATTTCCCGACTACCTCATGAGCTTGCTGTGAGAATGGGGTTAAAACGCAGCACTTTCAAGACAGCATCAAGCACTGGGTCTCTATTCTATGGGTATTGACTTCTATTATTATTAGGACAATAGTAACACTTCACATTTCTGACTCTCATACTGGACACAAAACACACACACACACACACATACACACACACACACACACAATTTGCTCAGTAATGAATACTGGCTCATCAGGAAGCCATCCACAGAGAATTGTCATATGTTAGGGGATCCTTGACTGTGACCTTGAGGAAGTCCTGTTCCTTTTCTGGGCTTCAGTCTCCACTTCTGTCCGTGGGAGTTAGTGGGGAGTGGTCCCAGATGACTTGTCTGCTCCATGACACTGAGTGAGGGGCCCCTTAAGGGCTACGGGTACAGGTAGGAATGCTAGTTGTGGCGAAGAAAGCTAGAGCTGATTAATTATGCAGGCAGCCCCACCTCTGCAAACCACCCATCTGGGAGGTCAGCCTGCAAACATTGTTTCTCTTGATATTACAGGCCTGCGTGTCTTCGCCCTTAGTTGTCCATATAAAGCATCCCAGCAGCCCACTTCCGGTGGCCTCATAAGACCCTGCCCCCACACATTGTCACTGGCTCACAGCTGTAGGTCCTTTTTCTAACAAGCTTTTCTGCTCAGACACAAGAGATGAAAGAAAGGACCTCTCTGATGAAGCAGTTGAACCCGCTGCTTGATGTGTTCTTCCCTGAATTTTTTTTTTCATCCTCCTTTGCAAGCTCCCAATTGCAGTCTCTCCAAATGCCTTTTCCTATTTGAATGCAAAAGACAGTAAAGGAAACGCCCCCACCCCATCCTAACTCACACACAAAAAAGCCCATTCAAGTCCTCTTCCCCCATTTCCTGGATGAGTGTCCTGGGCAAGTAACTTAATCTCTCTGAGTCTATATCATCACCTGTAAAAACAGAGACACCTGCCCTCACCATAGATGAGTGTTACATTGGAAACACCTTGTGAATGTAAAAGGGTAGAGAAGAGTGTACCACTTCTGTTTTGATTTCTCTGAATCAGTATGTAGTAGTTTTCCATTGTTGCGAAATGAATTACCACAAATTTAGCAGCTTAAAACAACACCCATTTAATATCCCACAATTCTATAGGTCAGAAGTCCAGGCAGTCTCACCTGGACTCTGCTCAGAGTCTCACAAGGCCAACATCAAAGTGTCAGTCAACTGGGTTCTTATCTGGGGGATTTGGGAAATATTCTGCTTCCAATTTTTTACAGTTGTTGACAGAATCCTGTTCCTTGTGGCTTCAGGTCTGACGTCCACATTTTGTCACTGTCACCCGGGGGTTGGGGTTGGTCTCGGCCTCTCCAGGCTGCCCATATTCCTTCTCATGGGGTTCCCTCCACCTTCAAAGCCACAGAAGGAACATCAAATCCTCACCTTTTCAATTAAGAGGTCACCTGATTGGGTCAGGTTCACCCAGATACTCTCCACATTTTAAAGTCGATTTACTTAGGGCTTTACTTGCATCTGCAAAATTCCCTCTCAGCAGCATTTGTGTTAATGTTCAATTGAGTCAACAGAAGAGGAGAATCTTGGGGGAAACAAGGGCATTTTTAGAATTCTGCCTACCGTAACACAGCAATTCTCAAACTGCCTTCCACAAAGGTAAGGTGATGATAGCTGTTCTGTGAAGAAAGCAGTTCATAGCCAAACTATTTGAAGAAACACTGGGGGAAACAGAGTGAAACCAGTTTCGTTTGCTAGTTTTTCAGTTCAGGACATAGGAGAGTCATTAATATGCCATTGTATCTGGTGATTCAAGGCATGCAGTATTTCCCAAATATATTAAGCCATAGTATTCTTTTCTGCCAGAATATCTGCTATTCTTTATAACCCGGTTTGGGATACAATCATGCAGATTTAAAAAGGAATTTGTATAGGCAAAGACAGGATGATAAACAGGAAATTCCTTATATCTTTACACATCTGTGTTTAGAAAATTATGACCTGATGGTAGGCTCATTATCTGTAGGCACCCTCCGAGGCGTAGTCCTGGATACCAGTTTCTGGAAGGAGTTAATTATCCATGGCCCTCCAAGGGGCCCCTCCACTCCACTTCCTCCAAGGGCTAGGTCCATGGTGTTGTGCCAATAGCAAGAGGTCTTCGGGTGCCATAACTGAATGATGCTCGCTGTCTTGAAGGCATTTCCCTGCCCCATGACTCAGTTTGCCTGGGATGAGTCTGAAAGCCCAAAGTGAGGTCCATAGAAGAGAAGGAGGGAGGAGGGGTTTGGGCACAGCATTCTGCTGTAACCAGGCACCTATCTGTTCATTGTCCTTCCAGGCTGAGCTTCTCTGACCAAATCCTAAAGCAGAGAGAAATGCCTCTTCTTGGAAGGTATGCTTCTAGCAAGCAGCCCTTTCCTCTGCTGCCTCTTCTCCCCTCCCTGGGACAGGCCTGGCACCACTTTTACCAACTGTCCCAGGGATATCTCACAGGCCAGACCTGTGGCCACTGTATGATTTAACCCTGTGCCTTTGGGATAGAAAATCAGTGCAGGTTTTATCATCTCTCCCCTGAAATCAACTCCAAAATAATTTTAGCCTTCAATCCATTCATCTGCCACTCTATGCTTGATTTCAAAGTGTGGTTTGTTTTCTCTGTAAGAATCCCCTAGCCATCTTTTGGGTAAACAGCAAGTATGTTCTGGGCACTCTAATAAATTGCAACTTCAGACAGAAGCTTGCTCTTGCTGGAAGCAAGTGAGTAAACATTCTAATAGCGCAGCAAACTTATCAACAGGCATATCAAGAAAGAGAAAAGGAGGTGATTTTATTCTCCCAGCTTGTATTTCAGAGTATTTTACTACTGGGGTCAAATGTCTCTCAAAGATTTTTGAGGCCCAAATTTGACTTTGAAGAACCTCAAATGGTTTCTAGAATGCACACTGCATCATGCTCTATAAACAGCCCAGGATTTTCCCTGCACATGCCTAACTATCCAATTCAATATCACCATGGCACCTAAAAGGTTTTTAATATAGATATTAAATATATCTACATCATCGCTTCAGTGAGAGCCTGAGCTGTGCTTTTTCCTCTGGGGTCTTCCAAGCTATTTGCTGCTGACATACACTATTAAAAATAAACCTACCCTGAGGAACTAGTCATTTTACATGGCATTAGGACTAATGTTATCATTTAAGTAGCTGCAGAGATTTGCCAACTACAGAGGCCTCAGATAACGAAGGAAACATGATCATGTGAGATAATCTTCTGTGCAGAAATGACTTTCATCATCTGTAATATGTAGTTTAGATGTTTATTTAAGATTTATACTATTGAACAAATATTGATGCCTTCAACAGAATAAAAAACATCAATGCTAGAGTTAGGTAAAAGATCGGATCCACTTCCAGTGCTTCAGACTTGGCTGGGTATAAAACAATATCCTTGAAATCTGTGTAGTGCAGAGGGGAAGTAAGAAGGAGATTCATTTCCATTCTACCACCTTCCACTTGGTAACATGCCAGGCCCTGGCATATAAAAATTTATAGCATCTACACAATAATTTTATAAAGGAGGCAATATTTTTATCCTCATTTTACAGATGAGGAAGCTGAAGGTTAGCACATTTTCTTAAACTGATGTTTGAATAAGCTCACTGCTAAGATACGGCAATATTGAGAACTGAACATGGCTCTGACTGCAAAGTCTGTACACACTCTACAAACATTGTCCTTTTCCACCATTTGCAAAAGGACCAAGATTCTGACTGGTTTTCCACTCCACCAACAGGGTAGAAAATTGACAATGTAATTGACCATCTATTCATCCATGGATGCAGATGATTTCATTTATTCATCCATCAATCAATACATATTTATTGAGCATGTAATGCACCAGGCACAGTGTCAAGCACACAGCATACAGAATGGGAACAGGCATAGGCCCCAATCCCAACAGCAGAGATGGATGTGCACATGCAGGCTTTCCTAGTTTGGTGAAGTTGGATGCCCTTGTTCAATGGCTGCACAGCTCGATAAAGGCAGTGCCCAGGTCGTTTGCCTGCATAGTTTTGCAGCCCTTTTGATAGACCAGATGGGAGTGATGACTTCCTTAACCCCTATCAGACACAGAGCATCGCCTCAGCCTCCCAAAGTGCTGGGATTACAGGCATGAGCTACCGCGCCCAGCTGAGATGCTCTTCAATCTTATCAGACTTGGCAGTCCCCCAAAATGCAGACATCATTACTCCACATGCATGACTAGCTTCTGTTTAATGGCATGTTGTTGTTTACTGTTACACAGCACTATGACATCCATCCATTATTAGCCCACTTAACAAATGAAGAAACTGAGGCTCAGAACGGTGAAGTGATTTATCCGTGGGCAGGTAGATGGAGTGATGCAGTGGAGTGAGAACCCTGGGCCTGATGTTTGACTCTTCACCTGCCCATGTACCTATCACAAAGGAAAACATCATCTGAGAGCTTACATATTGCAGGCCGTTTGAGGTGGGTGCTGTTATTGTGCCCATTTAGGATGAAGAACACAAGACACAGAGAGGTAAGTCACTTGCCTAAGTGCACACCACAAGGAAGAGGCAGAAATAGAACTTCAGCTTGAGACTTCTGACTCCAGACAAGAAGGTTTGGGGTGGTTCTCATCCTTATGGGGTGGTTCTCTTTGCAAAGGCAACTTGGGCTTGGTAATGATGCACTGGGTCCTCTCCAATCCTGATGCTGTCATTGTGGGGATCAAACCCTCATTAAAGGAAAAACACTGAAGAGGCCCTCTCTATTGTCCATCTTTCCCCCACTGGCTTCTCAGATGCTAGGATCCCTGCAGCCTCATAAGATGTGAAGCTCTTGAAAGAGCCTCTTCAGAAAACTATGGGGATCTATTGTTATATTAAAAAATAAAAATAGGCAATCCCAACGCATTAAGAGGCTGAGGTGCGAGGATTGCTTGAGGCCAGGGGTTCAAGACCAGCCTGGGCAACATGGCAAGACCTTGTCTCTACAGAAAATTTAAAGATTAGCTGGGCATGGTGGTGCAGGCCTGTAGTCCCAGCTACTCAGGAGGCTGAGGCGGGAGATCACTTGAACCCAGGAGTTTGAGGCTGCAGTGAACCATGATTGTGCCACTGCACTCCAGTCTGGGCAACAGAGTGAGACCCTATCTATAAAAAAATAAAAATAAAAATGACTTGCATGAGGGTTCCAGCACGGTGGAGAAAAGAAGATGAAGCAAGGGCACCAGAGCTGGTACTGGGGAAGGCCTGGTGGTGATGGTGTTAGCGTCTGGTTAAGCTGCATAGGTTGGTCTGATGGGATTTGGCAAACTCCAGCCCTGTCTCATTTCTAGTCATTTTTACCTGCTGCATTTGCATATACATATGATATCTGTTATCCTAATTATATCTATTTTCCCAGGTACAGACAGACATACCCCAGAGTTGGGGTGCCCATTAGCAGATCACACAGGCCTCTGCAGCTGTGTTTTGATTAGCGGAAGAGGTTCTTTGGCATCGGAGAACTGAAATCACCTTTTAGGGTATGACAAGCTCAGCCGAGCGTCTCGCAAATGAAAATCAGAGGTTTCTCTAAGGAAGGAGTGAGAGCGACCATACAGAATTAAAAGGAGAATAACCTTTAATGGTTTCAGGTGTGAACGCTCAGTGACACTGAAGGCCTGCCATCCATGAGACAGCACGATGTTCCAGGATCTCTCCAGGCCCACATTCACCCCCATATATGCCTCTGGAAGGAGGGGACAGCCATGGGAGCCCCCCAGGGGGAGCTCAACTCACCATTTTTCCAGGCTGGGTTCCAGCAGGGAAGATGTGAAGGTAAAGGGGCCAAAGATGGCTGGAAGAGGGAGCACAAGAGTATTATGGATCATGATGCATGCCCACCTGCCTTAAATGACTTGCAAACAGTGTGAAAATCCTTATGCAAGTCACTAAAAACCCCCTTTTATTCCCTATGGCTCAGGGGCTCCTTTTAGAATTCACACAGGTTTTTTCATGATTGCGTGCTCTATTGTGGACTTGCATGCCCAAGCTCTCTCAACTTCCTTGGGAGGTGTCTCAGTCCATCTGCATTGCTAGAAAGGAATTTCTGAAGCTGGGTAATTTATAAAGAAAAGGTTTATTTGGCTCATGGTTCTGCAGGCTGTACAAGAAACATGGCACTAGCATCTACTCCTGGTAAGGCCTCAGGAAGCTTCCACTCATGGCAGAAGGGGAAGGGGAGCTGGCATCACATGTGAGAGAGGAAGGGTGCCAGGCTCTTTTAAACAATCAGCTCTCACATGAACTAACAGAGTGAGAACTCACGCATTATGGTACCAAACCATTCATGATGGATCTGCCCACAAGACCCAAACACCTCCCACAAGAACCCACTTCCAACATTGGGGATCACATGTCAGCATGAGATTTGGAGGGACAAATACCCAACCCATATCAGGAAGGTTGTGCCTCTGTGCTGTGAATGTGGTCTATGGGTCAATACTTTAGGTGTTAAGTTGGTGAATTTTTCATAATACATGGCATTTTCATAAGCTCTATCCTATGTGATCCTTGATAACTCGATAAGGGAGCCTGAGCAGGTTTTGTGACCCCTGCTGTACTGGGCCTAAAGGCACTTAGTAAGTTACCCAAGGCCAAAAACAGTCAGGCTGCAGTTGAACCCTCCCTTGTACCCAGGTGGTACATTTCTCTGATTTAAACATTGCACACAAGGAATGGTGGAGGACTAGAGAGGCGCATCCGGGAGAGGGAATTCTCAATATTTTTTTCCTTCTTCTGGAGGGAAGAAAAACCCTCCAGTGGCAGGGTTTCTCACTGGAGGGAGGAAAGGCCATGTCACTACGAGGGGTCACCAAGGATTTGTGGATTCAAAACACTCATCAGGGGAGTATTCTGGGTTGAGAATTATTCATTCATTTTTTTCCTTTGACAAATATAGTCATGTTATGCATCACTTAATGATGGAGATACGTTCTGAGAAATGCATCATAGAGTATACTTACCCAAACTTAGATGGTACAGCCTACTACACAGCCAGGATTTGTAGTGTACCTAATGTTCTTAGGCTACAAACCTATACAGCAAGTTACTGTGCTGAATACTGTAGGCAATTGTAACACAATGGTAAATACTTATGTATCTAAACAAATCTAAATGGGAAAAAGTACAGTAAAAATATGGAACTATAATCATATGGGACAAGTGTCATATATGTGGTTCGTCATTAGGTGGTGTGTGACTGTATTTACTGAGGACCTACTACATGCCAGGCATTGTTCTATGCAAATAAGATTCAACTGGAGGCAGACAATGATCAATTGTGCTAAGGGCTATGATGAAAATAAAATATACCAGCTGAGGCCAATTTAGCCAGGGCAGTCTCTCTGAAGAAAAGCATCTGAGATAAGACTCTTCACTGAGCAAGAGCCATCCACCCAAGAGCCAGGAGAAGAGGTCTCCAGGCAGTGCTGCGCTGCAGGCAGAGGTTCAGCAGCAGAAAGGGCTGGAGGCTTAAGAACCAGAAAAGCAGTGGGTCTGGCTGAAGCTGGCTAGGGCAAGGTTACGAAGGGCAGATGGTCTGAGATGAGTTTGGAGAGGGAGGCTGGAAAACAACTGGGCAGGACTTCAGAGGTTTTTTAGGTAGCCTTTAAGCTAACCCCAAATGTAGTGGCTTATAATCAATAGCTTGGTTTTTTAATTAAATAGATTAGACTAATAGTCTATACTGTGATTTGTAGCAGTTCTCCTTACTACATCGCATGTATGTATCATACATGTATCACAATCACAATCAGAATCACTTGGAAGGCCTGGTAAATCTCACAGAATGACTGATGCAGCTTACCTGAGGTTGAGCCCAAGAATCTGAATTTCCTTTTTTTTTTTTTTTTTTTTTTTGAGACAGAGTCTCCCTCTATCACCCATGACCTCGGTTCGCTGCAACCTCTGCCACCTAGGTTCAAGTGATTCTCCTGCTTCAGCCTCCCAAGTGGCTGGGATCACAGGTGCCTGCCACCACACCCCGCCAATTTTTTTGTATTTTTAGTAGAGACGGGGTTTCGTCATGTTGACCAGGATGGTCTCGAACTCCTGACCTCAGGTGATCAACCCACCTCGGCCTCCCAAAGTGCTGGGATTACAGGCATGAGCCACGGCGCCCAGCCAAGAATCTGCATTTCTAATAAGTTCTCAGGTGATATTGAGGCTGCTGGTCCCAGACCACTTTGAGAACCACTATATTAAGAATGCATCACATATATTACAGTCAAGTTTTGTTTCTTTGAAACTCTTGTTCCAGTAATATATCTGTTCATGTGTACTGGATCCTGATGGAAAAGGTTGTTTTCTTTTGTTTGTTTTTGTTTTGTTTGTTTGTTTTGAGATGGAGTCTTGCTCTGTCACCTGGGCTGGAGTGCAGTGGCATGATCTCAGCTCATTGCAAGCTCCACCTCCCAGGTTCACACCATTCTCCTGCCTCAGCCTCCCAAGTAGCTGGTGGACTACAGGCGCCAGCTACCACACCTGGCTAATGTTTTGTATTTTTAGTAGAGACGGGGTTTCACCATGTTAGCCGGGATGGTCTCGATCTCCTGACCTCCTGATCCACCTGCCTTGACCTCCCAAAGTGCTGGGATTACAAGCATGAGCCACCTCACCCGGCCGGAAAAGGTATTTTTTAAGGATGGGTTCAAAAAAGTTTGAAAGCCCTGGATTTAATAACATAGGATCCTTCTTTAGAAGAGAAATTATCCTTTCTTTTTTTGTTTAGCTCTTGTTGCCCAGGCTGGAGTGCAATGGCATGATCTCGGCTCACCACAACATCCACCTCCCAGGTTCAAGTGATTCTCCTGCCTCAGCCTCCCGAGTAGCTGTTTCTACAGGCATGCACCACTATGCCTGGCTAATTTTGTATTTTTAGTAGACATGGGGTTTCTCCTGGTTGGTCAGGCTGGTCTCAATCTCCCGACCTCAAGTGATCCACCCACCTCGGCCTCCCAAAAGTGTTGGGATTACAGGCGTGAGCCACTGCGCCTGGCCGAGAGATCATTCTTGAATGCTGTAATTGACTGCTGAGAATCTTGTGACTTCCATAAACATAAATAAAACAGTAAATATATGAATGGCCCAGGTATGATGGTTCATGCCTAAATCAGCACCTGGGGAGGCTGAGGCAGGAAGATCACTCGAGGCCCAGAGTTCAAGACCAGCCTGGGAAACACAGAAAGACCCCATCTTTACAGAAAAAATAATTTAAAATTATCTGGTAGTGGTGTCTGGCACCTGTAGTCCCAACTACTTGGGAGACTGAGGCGGCAAGATCGCTTGAGCCCAGGAACTCAAGGCTACAGTGAGCTATGATCATGGCGCTGCACTCCAGCCTGGGTAGCGGGCTGTCTCTAAATGCATATATGTGATAATAGATTAAAGAATATCTAGCTGGAATACAAAACAAGATTCTCCTGTTGACGGCCTCACCTCAGCCTTAATTTATTGTCCTACTGAATCTCCAAAAACATTGGATTGCATTTTGGCATAGAGCCCAGGATTCCACTCTAAGCTGCCTGCCTCCCTATTCAGTGCTAGGGAGCACTCCAGCCACTCTGACAATGCTTTCAGGTCCTGGTTGCATCTCCACGGTGCTGGCATCCTCCAGAGGACTCAGCCGCATTCAGTCCTCAAGATGCAAGCCCACGCACCCGGTTTGCCACACATACCTGTTGACAGTTTATGTGACAGTTTCCTCTGCAGGTTAGCCCTGCTTCTCCTGTGAGCTGCACTGGTGCCAGATCCCCATGGGAAATTAGGGATAAATCCCAGCTTCTCCTTTCCTGGCCAGTTCTGACCTCAATTATAAAAAAAGTGTTAGATCCCCATTTGGTAACAAACCATCCTGGTGGGGAAGTTGAGGGCTTATTTCTGGAATCCTAATAGAAAGGCAGTAGCTTCTGGAATCTACAGTAACTCAGGAGTGTAGAAACGTGCATGCGTTCATTCAGTAAATCTATCAAGTACCTACTGTGCGCAAGGCACTAGCAAGCTGCTATGACTATCCTGGGAGTGAACAGAATACGCCCTCCTGCTGCTCATAGTGGGTGCACTTTCTGCCTCCTTCCCCAACTTGCTAGGTGACTTAGGCCAACCACTGCCCTTCTTAGACACTTGGCATGACCAGTAGGGCACAGAAAGGAGCATGAAACGTTAGCACTGCAAAGTACCACAAGAGTGACTGAATCCCATCTCCTCATTTTATGAATGGAAACTGGTGAAGGAAAGGGACTTGCTCAGAATCACATGGTGTGTTGCTGGCAGCACTGTGTGGAAGGCTGGCTGAAACCTCAGAGGCTGCCTCCCATGGAGCCTCCTTATGCTCCTCCCCATGGCCCCTTCCAATCCCCTCCTTCTCGCCTATTATGAAGATGGAAAAGTCTGTCTGGTTGGAAATACATGGAACTCCAGAAAGATATAGTGAACATCAGGTAGTTGCTGTTTGTTTTTTTGGAACAATTCAGGTTTAATTGCTGTGACCTAGATGGTGTTCTAGAGAGAATATGGGTTGTCAGAGCCCAGGTCAGGGACAGAAGCAGCAAGAGGCTCTGAACCCATCCGGGCAGAACCGACCCCCACCACTGAGGTAGGAGGTGGGACTCAATACCAGAGATGGGGCTCAGACACTGGACCAAATTGAGGACTAGCTAAAATAGGAACTAGGCAGAAGCAGCTTTCCATAAGACATGCCCACCAGTGTGCCACATCAGTTTACCTTTGCGTGGCAACACCCAGGAGTTATCACTCCTCTCCATAGAAATGACCTGATGGTGTGGAAGTTACTACCCTTTTCCTAGAAATGTCTGCAAAAAAACACCTCTTAATCTGCATGCAATTAAAAGTAGATATAACTATGACTGCACACCTGCCCTGAGCTGCTGCTCTCAGCACACTGCCTATGGGGTAGCCCTGCTCTGCAGGAGCAGTCACAGAGCTGCATCACTGTCAGAACTGCAACACTGACACTTCAGTAAAGCTGTTTTCTTCTACCTTACCACCATCTCACCCTTGAATTCTTTCCTGGGCAAAGCCAAGAACCCTCTCAGGCTAAGCCCCAATTTGGGGCTTGCCTTTCATGCATCACCCCTCCTCTTCCCATCTACTGCATTTCTGCAGACCACTCATGCACAGCTCAGTGGGTGTTACATATGTGATACTTGCCCCAGTCCACCAGTTGGAAAGAACCAACCTCTCCTCCTCAAAACCACCAGCTTGTGTCTCTCTTTGGCACTTCTCTCATTCTGCCTTGCATGGGGAAGAATTTATTCAATCACTCACCTGACATACCTGTGCAGTGTCAGGAAAATAACTAAGTTCTGGAGCATCAAGGAGACCCAGACACAGCTCCCCACCCTCAAGAAGTCCACCCACTGGACAGGCCCAGTGGCTCATGCCTATAATCCCAGCACTTTGTGAGGCCGAGGTGGGTAGATCACTTGAGGTCAGGAGTTCGAGACCAGCCTGGCCAACATGGTGAAACACCATCTCTACTAAAAATACAAAAATTAGCTGGGTGTGGTGGCATGTGCCTATACTCCCAGCTACTCAGGAGGCTGAGGCACGAGAATCACTTGAACCCAGGAGGCGGAAGTTGCAGTGAGCTAAGATCATGCCACTGCACTCCAGCCTGGGTGACAGAGTGAGATTCCATCTAAAAAAAAAAAAAAAATCCACCCACAGACAGCTGTCACCATATACAGTGAGTGTGGTAGCAGAGGACCTCTGGAAGCCCAGTGAAGGCCCTGAGTTGAGCGCACATCTCTCTCCCCAGCCAGCCTTTGGTCTTCATAAGGGCATAGACTATGCCATGCCCATTCACCCAGCTCTGTTCATCACCACCTTCTGAAAGATCCAGCAGCTTCCTCAGGGAATCCTCCAGAAGAAGTGGTGAGAAGACAGAGCTCTCTAGTTGCCTTGGAAAACTGCAGGCACAGCCAGGTCTACAGAATCACAAGGGGAATTCCCTTCTTTTTCTCCTGCCACCTGCTCCCCTTAATGGCACTAGATGATTATGATGCAGCCTATGGGACTGTCCTCCCAGGACTCCTTTTCCAGGAATTGTCCCATCACTCCCCATCTCCCATCTTCTACATGGTCATCAAGGGAATTACCCTGCAAGTCCAACCTGACTCCTGACCACAGCCTCAGGGGTTGGCACCTGTCACTTTGAGCCAAAAAGAGATCTTTCAGGAATCCTTGAAATTAAAATAAAAGAGAGCCTCCAGTACCTTCAAGCAAGGCATGAAGTGTTCTTGGTAGCCGCATTTCCTTCCATGAGGGTGTCAGAAATGGAAGAAGCCAGTGTGCAAGTGGATAGGATGAGCAGATGCCCAGCGGGAAGCAGAAAAAAAGATCACTTGTCCTGATCCCATTTGAACCCCTCATTCCATTAGGTCCTGTTGCATCTTTTCTGGGATACTCCAGAAAAGTCTTCCTCTTTCGTCTCCCTCTTCCATAAACTGGCTCAACTTGAGTTTCTGTTACTTGCAACCCATGGCCTCCAAATGCTGCAATACTGCTCTGGGAAGTCGCTATGCTTACAAAGTATCACACCTCTGGGGGAGTTTCTTCTCTATCCAACCCTTGCCGCTACCTCAAACCAAGAGTCACCCATAGATGGTGCCATCATTATATTAGAAGGAAGCCAAGTCACAAACTATGTTTAAAAACATCGAAAAATAACATGAGCCTCTAATGAAAATGGAAGGTGGTTAGCCAAGCTCCAGAGCAAGGTGTCTGTAATAGATGTCTTTTGGCCATAGATCAGTGAGATGTTAAAGTCCAGGCTGGGAAGAACAATGAAGAAATAATTTATGTTCATTCTGTTTATACTACTGCTATGTAGTAAAGCATTTACTAGCTAGAGAAAGAGTTAAACTTGACCACAGGTATCAGTACGGTAAATATATTGACTGGCCTGGGTCCTTGTTCTATATAAAAGAGGAGTTAAACATATACATTGTTATTCCTCGTAGTGGACCATGGTCAACTCCCCAACAGCTAAACCACCCTGTCACCTTGCAAAGGCCATGTAGTTTGGGGTTTGAATCCAGCTCCTGTGGTAGGTCTGAGGTTAATCACTCTCAGCAAGTGGTTTAGTAGTGGACGTGTGATCCAATTCCAGCCAATAAGACTTAAAGAGAGGTTTGCCAGAGGCTTCTGAGAAAGGTATTTCATGCACTTAAGAGAGAGAGAGAGAGTATGAAAGTCCACTCTCACTTCCCCCAACATGATGTGAACAGAGAAGCAAAGAGCTCTGATGCCTGTGGCTGCTACCCTGAAGCCGTGAGGGGACCCAGCCTTCAGAAGAAGCAGCTACAAGTCCCTGATGTCATGATGAAGGCCCTGGATTAATTCTGAGTGTGGGAGCAAATAAATGTCCATGCTGTTAAGTCCGTTTGAGTAGTGTATCCTATTACTGCCAGCTGAACTCATCCTAACCAATGCATTCTCTAATCAAAGGAAGAGCAGTGGCCAGGTGCAGGAGCTCATGCCTATAATCTCAGCACTTTGGGGGACCAAGGCGGGAGTGGATTGCCTGAGCCCAGGAGTTCAAGTCTGCAGTGAGCTATGCTCATGCCACTGCACTCCAGGCTGGGCAATAGAGCAAGACTCTGTGGAAAAAAAATAAAAGAGCAACAATTTTGAGTGCAAATCTCAGCTCTGCCACTTGCTGCTGGTATGAAATTGAGCAATTTACCCAACTCTTCTGAGCATCAGTGTATTAATCTGTAAATAGGGACATTAATGTTACTGTGGTGGTGATTGGTCAATTTGGACTATCTGGAATCCAGTCCCCCACCTTCAAAACTTTTTGGGGAGCTCCCCCAATGATATACAGTCTTGGAGAAAGATAGAGCCTGCTAAGTACTCTTGTTGTTTAACAGACAAGATCTCTTTTTCCTGCCTTGGCCCAGCCAAATGGCAGGTCTTGAAGTAAGCTCAGCAAATCCCAATTGAGGGACTCCAGGCGGTGGAGACGACTGGAAATTGTGTTGATTGTAGTAACAGAGGTTTCACATGGAACAGCCTTCCTGATTCTCTGGGGTTCCATGAATCCCCCTTCCTTTTCGCAACCTTGTGCTCCAGCTTCTGACAACCTCCTTCCAATAAACTCTCTCATTTTGAGAAAGCAAGTCAGCTTCTGTTGCTTGCAGCCAAGAATGCTGGCAGATGAAAGGGTCTTCTTTATAAGGCTGTGGCGAAGCTTCACTGAAATCACTCTTGTAAAGCCAGGCTCCATACACGTTAGCTATTGAGATGAGTACAGATTCAGATGGCCCCCACGAAGGGATGATCTGAGTTCAACACAAGGTTTTGATTGACCAAAAAGGGTACACAGTATCCCAGTTGCTGAATTGGCAAACTTCCCCTCTACACTTAACTTTGGCTGCTTGGAGTCTCACGCTTGCCACATTCACCACAAATTGGCAACATGTGATGAACACAACGGCATGGAGGCACAGACCCTCCAAAAGCCAAATCCAAACAAACAAAAATGTTGAGTGGCAATGCTGGCAGCAAGTTCTCCTTCTTAACCATGGTGTGCTAGTCCTGATGTTAAAATCACTTTACAGTCTCTGGACACACAGCCAATGGGCAGCACGAGGGAGTCAGGGCACTGAGGGAACAGGGGCTTGAGGGCAGAGATCCGAGACCAGCTCCAGTGGACAAGTGACTGTCCCAGGGACATGTCCTACAACTGCTCTACCTGGCTGTCTGCACCATCAAGCATGTTTCGAAGTGGTTGAACCTGTTCCTTAACTGACAGAGGAACGAGTCAGATGACTGAGGCACGTGGCTGTACTTTGTAAGTTGATACATTCCAGACACCAGGGATCATTGCCATCAACCTCACTACCACCATCATCATCAACAGCATGTCTTTCTCCTCTCTAACGTTTATTGAGCTATTATTATGCTCCAGGGACAGGTTTAATATTTTGTAAACATGAGTTCATGGAATCCTTGCAAGAACATTAGGAGGTCAGGTACTATTCTGTTCATTAATAAACTGATGCATAGAGTACTTGAATGACCTGCCCAAGGTCACATGGCTAGCAGGTAATAGAGCCATGACTCACCCCCAGGTTTGGCAGGGTCCTTGGCCATGCAGCCATAACTCAGCAATATTGCTCCAGAGATGCCCTTCCTTCCAAACACACACTTACACATTCGGACACTAATTTCAGCCTGCCCTATGCTCAACAGATTTTCTCTGCCATTTTAACAGCCACGCAACAGAACTTTTGCTAAAGTGCCTTTGTGTTTTTATTTGGAAGATGGGTTTTATGCCCTGGTGGGGGCTGATGGTGGATCTTGTCTCTTCTACATTATAAACTCTTATGAACATGCCATAAAAATGTCCCCTGGGTGCTTATGGCAATATACGAATCATGGCCATTTAATCTCATATGTACAGTCAGAGGATTGGGTCCACACTTTTTTTCTACGAGTTTGGCCTATAGGCTTTAGGCTTGTAAATCTTCCCTCACACACCAATGCTGGGGCACCAAGAAAAACAATTATTTACGAATGGGATATTCAGGTGTTCTGCTCCAGATTAATTACTTTCAATCCTATTTAACAGACATCTAATGCGCCAATGGCAGAAAAATGAATCACCGCCACCACTTCAATGAGAAAGAAACATCAGAAAAGGCATGCATCTTTCTGAGAGGTCACTGTGAGCTGGACTTGTGTCTGTGGGGACCAGTATGGTGAGGATCTGCGGTTCTGGAGGGAGGGCAGCTGTGAGGATGACCAAGCACAAGCTCACCCCAGGGAGCCCACACCACCACCCTCCCCAGCCAGCAGTGCCTGACTTTTTTACTACTCTTCCTTTGTTCCAGGGAAGAGGAAGCACAGATCAATAGGATACTTGACAGAGGTGCCTGCGAGCACGACCATTCCTCAGGCCAGACACTGATGGCACCTATCACTAGCAATAAAAGGCTGCTGGAGACAGAATTGAGGCTTCTCCCTTTGTGGGCCATCTACCCCTCTCTGACAAACATCTCCTGCATGAGCTCGCAGCAAAAGAACCATTTCCAGGAGGCAACGTGCTCCCTGCCTGCCATCTGCACTCCACTTCCCAATAGACATTTCCTTATGTTGTTCAAAAGATTTTCCCAGCCAGGCAAGGTGGCTCATGTCTGTAATCGGAACACTTTGGGAGGCCAAGGTGGGTGGATCACTTGAGATCAGGAGTTCGAGACCAGCCTGGCCAACATGGTGAAACCCCATCTCTACTAAAAATACAAAAATTAGCCGGGTGTGGTGGCGGTCCCTCTGACTCCAGCTACTCAGGAGGCAGAGACAGGAGAATTCTTGAACCTGGGAAGCGGAGATTGCAGTGAGCTGAGATTGCGCCACTGCACTCCAGCCTGGGCGACAAAGCGAGACTCCGTCTCAAAAAAAAAAAAAAACAACAAACCACCTTTTTCCCAGGCTCACCGGTACCAGCCAGGCCACCTGTAAGGATCATCGCATTTTATTCCTGTGCATTGTGTGGAATGGGGAATGCTGCTGGAGGTTTTGTAGCAGCTCCTGGCTCTCAGGAAGGTGGTGCAAAAACCCATGTGCTGTCAAGATCCATTCCATATTAAATTCCTAGAGGGAGGCCATATCTCATCAGTCCTTCTTTATCTTTTGGAGAGGAAAAGGCATTATTTTACCAAACTAGTTCCTTACAATGCTAATTTTTTTTTAGTCCCTTTTGCTGTGTTTGGAAAAAACAAAAACTATTGTGGATGTTACAGCCAAGGTGGGCCTAAGAGTTCTGCCTCCTTGTTTGGGCTGGCATCCCTTGCTGGTCTTGGTTAGGGAGGGTAGATAGCGACCAAAGAACTGTGGTCTAGTTCTGAAATTGATGACACAAGCATATACCCACTGAGGCTCCTTTCTCCAACCCTCCATTCACATCTTAAATGGGAATATGAAATTGTCCCTCTCATGTCCCTACTGTAAAAGTTGGGGGCGGGGGGTATAGGGTGAGGGGACAGTGAGGAAGCCTCTGCAGGCCTCTAGTTTAAACTTGTACCACTAAGAGACTCTAGGCTTTAAAAATTAAGACAACATCATAACACGTGTTCACTCCAAAGTCAGTTTAGCAAGCGTATAGAATATCCCACAGTAGAATTGGGGAAGTAATCTCTATAGGAAGAACCATCTAAGCCAGGGTTTCTCACTCTCGGCACTGTTAACATTTGTGGCCTAACTCTTTGCTTTGGAGGGGGGCTGTCCTGTGCAGTGTAGGGTGTTCAGCAGCCTCCCTGGTCTCCACCCACTAGGTGCCAGTAACACCCCTCAGTCATGACAACCCAAAATGTCTCCAGATATTGCGAAATATCCCTGGGGATGGAATTGCTCCCATCTGAAAACCATTGCTCCCAGCAAAGGTGTGGAGGTGGGAACAAGCCTGGTACATCCAGGATCCAGAGATAAACAAACACTGCACAATTATTACCCATGTCATTGTGTTCCTGAGAACACTAAATGAGATGCGAAAGGACTTCATAAAATAATCATCATCACCATCATCATCCTCATCACAGCAGCTATTGTTTCTTGAGTGCCTATCACATACCAACCATATGCCTGGTACTGGACACCCACCATCTCTAACAAGTATTCATGGCAATTAATGCTGGTGCCACGGGCTGGTGACTCACAGTAACAGACAGCCAGAGCCATCATGTTCACCAAATATGGCAAACAAGAAGTAGCATGGCCAGGCTGCCCTCACTGCTGCAGGGGAAACAGAGAGTGTGCTCCTTCTTTGCTGACAGTCCTGTGTTGTCAGACTAGGGATGTTTCTTGACACAGGATGGGCTGGAGAACTGAGTCATGATCCTACTGGAAAATCACTAGTCAAGGTGACCCCTGCCCTATCCCACTCAACCACACACGACTTGCGGACTCACTGGCCACTCATTTATACCCTCACTACACAAAGAGTGGTCCGTGATCCACAGCCACAGCAGCACCCCAGAGCTCATTAAGGAATTTAGAATCTCGGGCCCCACCCTTGACCTTGCAATTCAGAATCTTCATTCTAACAAGTTCTCCAGGTTATCTGTGAATGCATTAAAGTCTGAGATACTGCTCTGTGGTAAGAATCCAAGGCTGCTAGCATCTGTCAGCATGTTAGAGTGTGCACAGATGGACCGTAGCATCCCTTCGCTCTCTGGATTCACCCATTTGATAAATATTTCTCGAATGCCTACCACACGTCCTGCCCATGTGGGGCTGACAGTCTGGTGGCCTCTGGCCACCACCCCCGCCCAGCTGGTGACTACCCAGATAAAGTCACTCAGTTTACAACATAGGAGGAAAGTGAAGCTCTACCAGATTAAGAAGCTTGGGCAAAATCCCGCTGCTAACAAACAGAATAAGAGTTTTAACTGAGGCATTCTTTTCCCAAATCCTGCCCCTTTCTCCTATATTCATACTACTTTTCAACCATACTCATTGGGGTAAAAAGAAGACACAGAGGTTTCTGCATATCCTAACTACTGAATCATACTAAAGGCAGGATTGCAGGATAGGGGTCACACAGACTGGCGGCTGGCATCAGTCATGAACTCATCCAGAATCAGAGGTTCAAAGACAGTTTCATTCACTGGGGTGGAGTTAGCTTTGCTCTAAGCTCTCCGTCAGTTTCATCAGTTCTAAATCAAAGGCATTTAAAGACCACCCATTAAAAAAAATACAAAGCAACTGCAGCTCCTGAGATTTTAATGAGTCTGTACCCTCATACTGTATCTTCCTAACATCTTAAACCAAAACAGGGACCCAGATCAGGTCACTGCTGGGAACTCCAAAGTCCTGCCCCAAATCCTTCTGCACCTGGGCTTCCTAAAACTTGAAGCCTTTTTTTGTTATCAGTAGTTTTTGTTTTCTTGTAAAAATGTCATGAGACCTGGTTTTAGGCATCAAGCAACTCCAAGGCTTCATGACTTCAAGGAAATTGCTCATGAGTCTCAGTTTTCTCCTCTGTAAAATGGGGAAAACAGAAACACTTGACAGAGTTCTTGGAGGAATATGTTGAGATAATGGGTGTACTGTGCTCAGCTGGAGTCCTGGAAAGTGTGCAATAAAAGGCCAATACCTTCTCCCTCCCGTTTCTTCTGAAAACATCCCAGGGGTCTACTGAGGGCAGATGGCACCTGATGAGTCTCCCTAGCAACTCTCTGACACATGCAGCTGAGCTGAGCTGGGAGTGTGAAGGAGGCAGAGCCCCGTTCAAATGCACCACCACACATGGCTACTTTTTTATTTTTACTTTTTTGTACAGACTCAGTCTCACTATGTTGCCCAGGCTGGTCTTGAACACTTGGCCTCAAGCAATCCTCCCACCTTGCCCTCCCAAAGTGCTGGGATTGCCAGCGAGAGCCAATTCATCCAGCCTCTCAGTGTTTAAATTAACCAGTTTCTGTTGCTGAAGCTAAGAACCCTGACAGAAGCAAACCTCAGTTTAATTCCTGGTCTTAAATGTAACTTGTAGAAATAAATAAATGTGTACACTTAGAAAATCCCCACCACTGACCTAACTCCACTATGTCTACAGAAGTACTTCTGAAAATGAAGCCCTTGGAACACACCCATTGGAGTCAACTACGGTGTTACTAGGGTATTGATGGTGTTACTAGGGTATTGATGAAAATGCAGATTCCTGGTTTAGACTCTTGGAGGTTGCAGTTCAGAAACATGCTTTTTTCCCCCCCCCCCCCCAAGTTCTCCCTACCCATCTTTCTAATTGTTGTGCTCACTAAAATGTAAAACCCACTCGTCTCTGGTGCTTCCTAACCTTTTCTACATAGACAAGTATTAACATCTGTGTGGCTCACTGTGATGAAAGCTAGAAGCTCCTGTGACCCAAGGCAACTGGCTCTGGGGTACTCTGGCTGTTCCAGGTCATACCCAGCCACCCTGAGCACTAAGGGGAAACATTATCTAACTACCCACCTGGTGGGTACAATGGCTGTGAGATTCTGGACTATTTCAGAGCCACCCAAACTCTGGTCCATGGACCAGTGTGATCCATGAGTTTGTAGTCCATCTGCAACACCATAACTACAGAAACTGAAAGTAAGCATTGAGAACTTACTTTGGCATTTTGCCAGAATAATTTCTTGGTTGCTAAATCCATCATACAATTTTGGACTAATGTTTTCTGTGACCCTGTTTTCTATTTCACTTTTTTTCAAGTAGTATTTTTCTAATGTATTCCCCAAAACATTGGTCCACAATACATTTGGAAAAAAAAGAAAACCAATTAGTCCTTCACCACAACCAATCCATAGCATACCAAAAGAATCATCCAATGGTGAGTTATGTCAGTTTGGGGGTTCTGAGTCATGTTGGTCCAGCTTCAGACCTTGAATTCCCCCTGGATATGTCTGCCACTGGGGTCTGTGGCCTTCACTCTCACCACAGACAGGGCATCTAATTGTGAGACTAGATTAGTACCTGACAGCCAAAGGTCTTTTTGCCTTCAGGCAGAATAACAGAATAAGTTACTACTACTCAGAAACACAAGGAAAACTTTATGCTGTCTCCAGAGTCAATGTAGGTGGCTCAGTGCCAGCCCCATCCTGTCCCCACCCTAGCTTTGTTCCCAGATCAAATGCAACCAGGCCCCAGAGAACTTTATGTGTTCAAATGCTGAAATATGACAGTGGCAATTTTCCTTTTCCCTTTAAATTCTTTATGTACAACGACCATTTCCAAACAGTTTCAGAAATGAGAAACTTAACTTTTCAATTTTATCAAGATATTGTGGAAATACACATATGTCAAATGTACAATTTGATCAGTTCCTCTGCCCCCTGGACTCAAGCAATCCTCCCACCTCAGCCTCCCAAGTAGCTGGGACTAAAGGGGCACACTACCCTTCTTGGCTAATTTTTAAATTTTTTGCAGAGATAGGGTCTCACTATGTTGCCCAGGCTGGTCTCGAACTCCTGGGCTCAAGCGATCTGCCTGCCTTGGCTTCCCAAAGTGCTGGGATTATAGGCATGAGCCACCATGCCAGGCTTGATCAGTTTTGAAATAGGTATATAACTGTAAAACCATGAATACAATCAAGATAACAAACATTTCTATCTCCCTGCAGAATTTCCCTGTGCCCCTTGACAATCTCTCCCTCCCTCCCCTTCCACTCCAGGCAACCGTGAAACCACTAATTTGATTTCTGCCCCTATGGATTCATTTGCATTTTCTAGGAATTTTACATAAATGGAATTACACTGTGTGTACTCTTTTGCTACTGGCTTCTGTTACTAAGCACAATACTTTTGAGATTTATCTACATCATTGCAAGTATCAGTACTTCATTCCTTTTATATTGCTGAGTACTACTCCGCTGAATGAAACTGTTTTCTATGCAATTGCAAAAACCAGTTTTGAAAAAGGAAATTTAACTTTTTTAATCCTCCTGAAAGTATAATAACAAGGAAAAAGGAAAATAAAAAAGGATCCCACTTCTCTGCCCTCATTCCCACCTCAGGATCTTTGCACTTGCCCTGTTCTTGGCCTGGAATGTTTCCCAAATCTTGACATAGTTCATACCTTCTCATCATTCACATCTCAATGCTCCAGTCACTTCCTCAGAGGTCTTCCAAGATCACCATTATATCCTGGATGCCTATAATATTGACTGCTATATAGTAGGTGCTCAATAAATATTAGTTAAGTGAAAGTATAAGAGAATAAATGAATGAATGTATGAAAAGGTGAAAGAGCACTATGGATTGAACTATAGTTTTAAAAGTTATAAAACACGTTTTTTTGCAAAATCTCAGAACTCCCTAATAGAGTAAAGAAATCTGGAAGGCCACCCACTAACACGGGCTTGCTCATGGATTGGCGCAAGGGCCTGGACCAAACCCAGCAGCTGTGACACGAAAATCTATTTAACATGATGGTGAGCAAGTCAGCCTTGGTGATCCCCACCACACTGGCTGGCTCCGGTGCTCCTACAAATCATCTGAAATGCTAAATCATGTTTAAATCCCTCTGATTGTGACCACTAGGGACCCTGAAGGACACTCACATGTAATTTACATACTGCCAAGCTCCTGAGAGCCTCTAAATAAAGCACCCGAGGGCTCCCAAGCACTATTTTTGAGGAGAAGGACATGCAGCGACAGATTACATCAAGTCTGCTACCCCAACACCAGGAAGAAAAGAAACCTCACCCTCCAGTTGCTGGGACATCTGCGAATGTCTTAAACTACATTCGCTGTCAGATGCTTCCCACGGAAGCCGTGATTACATTGAAAACCATACACAGATGCTATTGTCTCTCTCATTTTATACAACTCTGCTGGTAACAGGTTTTTTTGCTCTGATTTTCATTCCTTTTCCAGATTCTAACCATAAAAAGTGTTTTAATCTGAAAGCACAAGGGAGAGGGTTTCACAAGGGCACTGTGCCTTCTGCCTGCAAATGTTAAATTACATTTGGTCACAACATGGTTATCATGCCAATAATGAGTTGGTCCATGCAGCAGCTATTGCAGGGTCTGAATGCAGATCCAGGAGACACACACCTTTAAGGGCAGGACAGGCTGACGGGAGGAGTTTCCATTCCAACTTTTAGATTTGGCTGCAGATTGCTCTGTTGTAATAAACATGACTAATTTTTACAATCTGACAAAATGGGAAGTAAAATTGCCAGAAAAGTGAGGCCTATGAGACCGTAAGTGGTTTAAACCTTACAGGTCCCCACTCCCCCCAAAAAACGGCACCTGTTTTCTTTTGTTTTGTTTTTTCTTTTTCTGCACAATTCGGAAAACTACACAATTTTTTGTTTTAAGTGAACCAAATAAAACAACCAAGTGAATACACGCTGGCACCTGAGCAAAAGGCCACTTATGTGTCCACCGGTGCTTCTAAACCTTCTAGAAGCATGAAGATGGTCTGTCCCCAGCCCAGGAGACCCACAGGCAAAAGGATGCTTTGGCTCATGCACAACTTGCTACAGTCTCAAATTTCTTTACTAGCTAGAACCACCCATTCAAATCTTAGAAATTACCTGAGATCAAGCAATGCTTTTATTCTTTCCACTACACTGTTCCCTTCACCCCCAACACTGAGCCAGGCAGTAACATGCTCTCAGGAAATAAGGTTTGATTAATTGCTTGTAAGCAAGGAAAAGATATCCCATGTCTAGCACGCACCTCTGTGACGTGAATGAATAAATGGATGGGTGGATGGGTGAATACAGAATGTTATTTTAACCATAGGATATAATTTGATTCTCACAACCACCTTGAGAAGTCATAACAATAATAGTTCACACCTATAATGTGCTGATTATATGCTGGCCACTATTCTAAATTTTTCATACATATTAACTCTTTTAACCCTCCAGAACTCTATGAAATATGGATGATTATTACCTTCATTTAGCAGACCAAGAAACTGTTGGAGACATATACAGGTCACACTGCTGGTAGGAGGCAAAGCCGAATCCTTGTTAGATGCTCTTAAGCACTATGCTTCTTTTCCCTTGGCTACATTTTATGAAGCAGAAAATGGAGGGTAGCAATCTTAATTTATTATTATTATTATTATTATTATTATTATTTTGAGACAGAGTGCAGTGGCGCAATCTCAGCTCACTGCAACCTCTGCCTCCTGGGTCCAAGTGATTCTTCTACCTCAGCTTCCCGAGTAGCTGGGACTATAGGCACGTGCCACCATGCCCAGGCTTTTTGTATTTTTAGTAGACATGGGGTTTCACTGTGTTAGCCAGGATGGTCTTGATCCCCTGACCTCGTGATCCGCCCACCTTGGCCTCCCAAAGTGGCAATCTTAATTTGAACAAGGCTCCCCGATCCGCAGAGGCAAGCTTAGGGCTGCGTTCCCTGGCCAGTGTTAAATGGCAGAGCCAGAATGTGCACCCAAATAACCTGACTGTGAGTCTGCACGCTCAACTCCCAAGTAGCACATGTGGAATCAAGCGAGTCCACAGCAAGTATGTGAGATCTGCAGAGGAGAGATTGTCCATGGGGTGGAGATAATAGGAACTGGGTTATTCAGCACTGTTCTCCCAGACTGAAGGTGTTGTGGGGTCCAGGAAAGAAAGAGGAAATAAAGACAACCCTGGAAAATGTGGGCTGCACCCCAGTTCTCTTGAAATCATTTTGCTTTGGTTGGAGAAGGAGGAATGTGCTGGCATCTTCCCTTGTTTAGTTCCCAGGCATCCATTACAGCATGAGCAAAGTCCACAGCAAGACCTGGGCCCAGTTCTCAGCAAAAGTTACAGATATTACACCCTGAGCAAACTTCTGGGTGAATCTTCTCGAGGATTGGAATTTACTACAAAACATGTCAAAGAGTCTTGGGGAAGTGAGGAAAGCCAGGATGAAAGAGGGGAGGCCAGGACAGAAGGAGAATTTATAAACATGAAGAGGAAGAAAAGATTGGAACTAGTTGCTAACATTAGTGTGTGGGTTTGGGATTATGGCTTCAGGGATAATTGCTTCTGTTTCGAGAAGGCATAAGAAAACAGGGAGACACGGGTTTGGGGTTGGGAAATGTTGGTCTCTTAAATGTAAAACTCTATGTCAAACTGGATGTTGGGTTGAAGAGAACAATATTGTTAATGTGGCTGAAGAGACAAAGATAAAAATTGAAAGAAAGAAATTATAGTGCAATAATTAAGAAAGTTTAGTCAATCTGGGAAAAGGGGAAGAGGGAGAAGAGTGGGCTATCCCTGCCACACCGTTTTTTTACCCCTTCCTTACTGACCACACATATGGAGCTGAAAAGGAAAGAATGTGGGTTTGAACTGAAAAGGTTGCACAGGATTGACGAATTGAAGTTCATTGTGGGGGCAGGGTAAAGCTACAAATGTGATTCAAACTGCAGCCCCAAGAAGCACCTCTCTCCATCAGGGAAAAAACAAAAAATGAATGATCTTTGCTTAAAAGTCAGTAGCAAGAAACCCTGAGAAATATTCCCTATGAAAGTCATAGCTCAGCTGAGACTTGAGGGGTTTGTAAATTATCTATAATGTGAGTGACAGGCAGACCTTGCTCACAGCCAAGTGTCAGTACCCCAGCACAGTTCTGAAATCAGACCTTGCCATTTCATTTCCACCAAACAGAAACCAAAAGGTGCTTTTCCCTGCATGAAAACTGAGGAAGAGAAGCCATTCACCAGCAAGGGTTCACTGCACACAACTTTTTTTTTTGTAAAAACCAAGATGCACATCTCTGAGAATTTTTTATCTGTTCTTTAACAATGGAAGTTCTGCTGAAAAAGTGGCAGCGTAAATTTTTTTTAAATAAAACTTTGTTGCAAGAGATGTGCTAAGTTAGTTCATCCAGGAATGCCATAAGGAGGTCGTTTGAGGGGATCTCATTTATGAATGAAAGTGAGTTTCCTGGCAGACTACCAGTCTCTTCCAAATGCACACACTCCGAGAACAGGACTCCACAGATCTCACACCTGTTTCCAACAGAAGACACAGGAACTAACCACTATTCGCTGGATCCTAACTAAGGTCCTACTGGAGCGGCAGATGGGAATCTGTGCGTCCTGCTGGGCTTCCTGAACATCCTACTACTAGGTTCTAAGAATTAGCTACACTCTATTACATGGTGATAATTTTTTTTTTTCGCGCTCAGAAAACCGCAAAGGGATTTAACCAAAAGGAGGAAAGATTTTCTTTTTATAAATTCGATTAGCCTTTTCCACTTTCTCTACGTCGGGACATTTCCTCTGGGAGGAATTTCATACCCAGAGGCCCCTTGGCGAGGCACTGTTGCATGCGGGGCGCAGTGAATTTAAGTGCAAGACGCTCAAATGTGGACGGAAAGTCAAAATCGCAAGCACTTGCAGTCGCTAGCGAAGTCGGTTTCTTAATACCGGTGTAGGAACGGTCCTCCAAGCGGAGAAAGACGAACTTTGCCGCGGGCAGACAGTACGCGACTCTTGGCTCGGGCGCGCGCGGGTGGTTACCAAGCCCACCCTCCGCTTGCCACCGCTGAATTTCGCGCCCGAGCCGGCGCCAGGGCGCCCGGTCACGGCGCTGCACCCGGCGCCCGTCTGGAGATAGCCCTTGGTGGCGGGCGGCGGGAGTCCCCCCAAAAACCTGCGTTTTGCTGCTGGTATTGAACTGCTGGAGAGCGAGTGCGCCGAGGGCGCACAGTGTAGACTTGGCCAGGGGCGAGGTACCCACCCAAGCCTGCTCCATACCTCGGGTTCGAAGCCGCTCCAGTGTTCTAAGAGAGGTTAGGATTGAGTGACAGCAGTTCAGTAGGAAAGGAGTTTCTGAAACTCCCGGGGAAGCAAAGTCCCGGGGTTTGGAAAAATAACCGAATCTACGGAGAGCTTTCCAAACTTGATCTTTTTTTCTGTCATTTTTTTCCTGCTCTCCCCGCATCCCCCCCCCCCCCCCCCCCGCCAACCCTAACTCCAACCCCAACCCCAACCCTAGTTAAGAGCCCTAAGGGCTAGAGGGTACAAGCCACCTCAACCCTTCCTTTTCCCTCTGCCCCCTCAAACTTTCAGACAAGGAAAATACAAATAAACCCCAGGTGGTTAATGCGGGTGCATTCAGGAACACCCCCCCCCCCCAACACACACACACACAGCTGGCCACCCGCTCTGTCCCACCCACCTCCGGGCAGGGGAGGGACTGGGAACCTGATCTCCGGGCTCCTGCCCCGAACTTTTCCCCATCAATAATGTTGATACCATCGATGTGCCTCGTCCCCCGCCCCCGGGGCGCCGCTGCCGCCTTTTCGCCGCTTTTTGCCTTGCTTAAGAAAACGAAACCTCCACTACTGCCCTTCTAGCCTCGGCCGGGGACCAGCGGGGCCTTGAGCTGGGGACTGAGGAAACACGGGTGCAGGGAGAGCACTTGGAGACGTCCTCCATTTCTGGGGTGGGGTGGCCAAGCACCGTCAACGGAACGGAAAAGAGGGTCTGGGGCCCAGGCAAGGCCTCATCCCAGGCCCCATCCCAGACCCGAGGTCAGATCGGGCCAGAATAAGATACTTTTGATGGTAGAAGAACCAGGCCTCAGAATGCGCGAGCCTTGACGCCCCCCACGTTGCCCTTCGTAGGACCAGAGGTTGAGCAAAGAAGCCTGGAAACCTCATGGCTGGGACCCCAGTTGTGGCCTGCGGCCTTGGGGCACAGACCTTCGGCCCCGCCAACCCACCAAGGACACTCTAGGACTTGGGAAAACTAAGGGGACGTATTAGTAGGAACGAGCATCAATCCCCCAAGATGGGAGTTTGCAAAACTCGCCAAGCGCCTCCCCCGGGTGCGGTTCCTCTCCGCCAGTGAGGTCGCGACCCCGGCGCAGCTGCCGCCTCACTTCGGGCTATCCCCATTCGCTATTGCGGATCAGCCCCTAAGTACCAGGCCCTCTGGCGGAACCTGCAAGTCCAAACTTCGCTACCCGGATTCCCCAGTAGTCCCCCCCACCCCCCCCCCACCCCACCTCCACCCAGAGCTAGGAGGGTGCTACCGCACGTAGAGCGCGCAGGTCTCTGGGGTGAGCAGGGCGCGTGGAGGGACTCCAGGAGTGACACCTCACTCCCGCTCGCCGCCTACTTTCGACCCGCACAAAAATACAGATTAACCCCCACTCTGCTTCTGTTTTTATTGATGTAAGTATTTCTTTGCATCGCGGCACGCGGAGCCTCGCCAGCGCCCTGACACTGCGGCGCCAGCACCAGCGAACCACGGAACTTGGGACCGAGACAATGGCCCGTAATTGATGTATTGCCATCAACAATAAAGACCAATTCTCCTCTCCCCGCCATTCCGACCATCCCCCTCCTCCCATCCCCCCCTCCTCCACCTCCCATCTCCTTTCCCGGGGCCACCGAGGGAAAGAAAACAAACAAGAAATTAGCGGGGGACGCCAAGCGCAGAGCGAAACGCCCGCCTCTACGCCGTCGAGGACGCAAAAAAACGAAAAAAGTTACTAAAGTTTGGATCCCCCAATTTATTCGTCTCTGCTCGCCCATTTTTAATTAAGCATCGCGTAGCTGCTTTTTGCATGTTCATTTCGTTTGGTTGTTTGTTGTGGTGTTTTTTTGGGGGGGGGGAATTTTTTTTTTCCTACACTTAATCTTAAATCACACGTAGACCAAGTAACAAACACGTGTGAAGTTATTCCCGGGAGCTTCCTGCTGCGCACGCGGCGCGCACCAGGAGAAAAGCTTTGCGGGACCGCCAGCTCCGCTAGGTTCCTGGCTGCATGCGGTGCCCGGGAGGCCCGGACTTTCAAGAAGCCAAGATTGTTGGAGAAGGATGCGGGCGGCTCCAAACACGGGCACATTCCGGGACAGGAGTGTGCAAGTGCACACAAACGCGTTCGTGTACCTGGGAGAGTGTGGATTGGTGGGTGTGCGAGGACCCCTGTTTGTGAGATGGAGGCGGGTGCGGGATTTACACGTGCTCCCGTACACGTTCCCCGGGGTCTGGGAGAAGCGAGCCGCTCACACCCCAGGAGTGCGCAGATCCATCTTTGCCGAGGGATCTCTTTAAATATTCAGTGAGAAATAATGGCATTTGAAGCACCACCTATGGAAACATTATTATCTTCATTCTTCAACATCAGCCCCACTGATAGCTTCGTTTGTCTTTTTATCAAAATCTACTGTACCCATCAGGACCTGGCGAGAAAGGGACAGCGAGGCGGAGAGGGTGTGAATGTGTGTGTTAGGGAGTGAGCGAGGGCAGAAGATAAGAAAGTAAGAGAAAAGGTGGAAAACGGACGAGCAGGAAGAAAGAAGGGAGAAGTTATACCAACAACAAAAAAATAAAGTCAGCAGATGAAAAACAGAAACATTCATCGGCACACAAACACATTTACACCTTAAAAGAAAAGAAAAGATTTAAGAAGCTAAGAGAAAGGGAAGGGTCCTCTACCGGAGCGCAGTACAGGTCCGGAGTACACGAAGTCGGCTCGGGAGACCGGTGCCCACTTCGCGCGAACCGACCGTGGCACCGGCCAGACTCAAGGGCGCTCGCGAATTGGGTCGTCCTTATGAGCCCTCTCCTTTCCTGATCGTGAGATAGGGCAGGGATTGTGTATCTGCACCCCCCTCCTCCCCCATTACTCAGCCGAAGTTTAGTTTAGTTTAGTCCTTCGGGCGCAAGACTTCAAGAACCTTGGAGCGAGGAGACCCCGAGGCGCGAGGGGAAAGAGCTAGGCTGAGCCGCGTACCGAGTCTCAGGTTCGCGGGCGCCTGAGCCCGGCAGAGGGATCGGGCTCCTGGCCCTGGGCTCTGGGGTGCGGGTAGGGAGGTTGCATCTCAGCTTGGGGGAGATGGTGATAGAGCGAAAAGTTCGGGCGCCGCGCTCGGCAAGTGCCCAAAAAGTGGAGGCGAGCTTCGGCGCCGCCAGGCAGCCTCGGACAGAACACCTCCCCACCGCCCTCCCCCCACCCCGCTTTCCGGCTCTGCGCCGCCACCTCGTCCCCGAAGGCTGGGGCGCGGCCCCCTCCCCAGGGCGGGGTGCCCAGGGGTCCCAGGGACTGGCCCAGTCCAGTGCCGGGTCCGCCCGGGCTGTGTCTCCCTAGGCCGGTGCTGGCTGCTGCGCTCAGTGTGAGCGGCAGCCCCTCCCCTCCCCCCGGCCGGAGCTGAACTCGGAGCCCAGGCCGGTCCCCGCTCTCCGCCCGCCCGGGGCTCTGCGGCGCCACCGCTGCCGCCGCCTCCCCGCGGAGTGACGCGCCCTGCAGCCAACCGGGGCAGCCGGGGGGGAGGTCCGGGAGGGGTCCTGGGCGGAGCCGGGCCGCCCCCTTATCCCACGGGCTCGGGGCTGCTTCTCCCGAAAACTTCAGCCCTAATTGTCCTGGGAATGTCCGAGGTAGAGAAAGGGAGCGAGGGAGCAAGCAAGAAGCTGGAGAATCAGTGCCCCTGGCGGGGAGGGGATGGGGTGGCGGGAGAACTGCCCCTCCCCCGCAGCCACAAACCCATCAGGTTCCCAAACCTTTCCTGGATCCTCTTCTCCGCGCCCCCGCGAGCCCGGGATCCAGGGGATGGAGAACTCGGGGCGGAGGAGCGCCGAGCCAGGCGGGAGGGAGGCCGAGCCGTGGGCGGGAGGCGGACCGGCGTGGGGCTGGCTCTTCCCCACTCGCTTATTTTTTTTTTAAATGGGGGTGGGGGTGGGCTGCTTTCTGGTAGCTCTTAAAGAAACGAAGAAACACTCACGAAACGGGACGCCCTCCCCCCGATCCCGCCACTGGACTCCCTCCCCCCACGGGCCGGCGCGCCTCGCGCCCGAGTTGGGAAGTTCGCAGCGCGCCGGCAGCCCGGGTCCCCAGCCCTCGCCGCCCGGCCCCACCCCCCACCCGGGGCGGCTCAATTCCGGGGAGGGCATGCTAATTTGGGTCGGCCCAGCCCGGGATTGGGGGGGGGGGCGAAGGAGGGAGGGAAGAGGGAGGGGAGAGGGAGAGAGCGGGGGGCGCCTGCCGGGGCGCCGGGCCCGCAGTGGAGAGGAGGCCGGCCCCCGGCGGCCGGGCCGCGGAGTCCCGGGCGGTCGCAAAGAGGGTTAACCCAGTGTCGGGCGGCGCGGCGCGCAGAGCCAGCCCCGCGGCCGGCTTATTGGGCCAGCTCGCGGAGAGACAGGGGTCTGCAGCAAATCACGAACTAATTGATTAAGGCGAGCGGGTTTGAATAGCGCTGGCCCGGTGCCAATCGCCTTTCAAAGAGCCCCTCTATGATTAATCGCAATGCATTATTGATAATCATAATTATAGCAGGACACATGCGCGCTGCGCCCGGGGCCGGGGAGCCGGGGAGGGGGCGGGCGGGCCGGCGGGCGGGGGGAGCCGCCGCCGCCGCCGCCGCTCGATTTCCGTAATTTTGAGAAGATTTTTTTTTAGTAATTTTTTATTCTGCCCCAGCTGATGTTTGAGCCAGCATGTCGCGGAGGAAGCAAGCGAAGCCTCAACATTTCCAATCCGACCCCGAAGTGGCCTCGCTCCCCCGGCGAGATGGTGAGTGCTCCGGCCCGCGCCGTGGACACACACACACGCACTCACACTCACGCACACTCGGACCCACTCACACGCGGCTGGCCCCCGCGCCCCCTACCTCACCGCCGCCGTGGCCCCGATTGCTTCTTCCACTCGGCGTAATTTTTTTTTCTTTTTAATTTTCAATGTGCCTTTGCTGGGCTTTCCCCCGCTGCACCAGGGAAAGCGAGCACATCTCCCGGCAGGATCTTTCCGGAGTTGTTGGGTCCTCCGGGGGAATGAGGGCGGGCATGCCGGCCTGGCTTCTCCGTCCCTGCTTTTCCGGGGATCCCAGCCGCGGCCAAGACCCGGGAGCCCCATGAGGCGTAGGTGCGGGTGGAGATCGTCCCGGCCTGACCGCACGGGGCCCCTAGCGCTCCCGGCGCCGGCCCCGGGGCCCCCGGCCCGGCCTCCGCCGCCCGGCCTTGCTGCCAGCGGGAAGGAAGTTTACTTCGGGCGCTGGGCTGAACTCCGAGCGTGGGGGAGCTCGCTGCGCCCCCCTGCCCCCACGCACACTCCCCCTCGGCCTGCGAGGCAGAACCGGGTGTCTTTGGAGGTTCAGAGCTGCAAGAAGATGGGGACTGATGTCGGGGCGCCAGCGCCTGACCCGCTGGGGTTGCGGCCGGGGTGGAGAGTGCTGCTGGCCGCCAGTTGTTCCGGAGACGGTGCAAACGGACGGGGAAAGTGTCGGGGTCTGGCTCGCAAAATTTATCTCCGCATCTCTTCCCACAACACTTGCACCCTCTGCCCCCCAAAATCTTTCTGATCGGTATGCGCCCTCTGCGGATCGTGGTGCTCCCTACTTCCAGGGGGGTCGGGGAAGAAGTCATAGAATAGTTTTTCAGGTTTGCGGGTGGCCAGCCGGAGTGGAATCCCCCCTGAAACAGGGGCACTTGTTTTCTCCGATGGAGGCGACAACTGTGGGTCCCGAAGGGGCTGAACAAGTCCCGAACAAAGTTTGTGTGTGGGGGCTATGGCAGAGAGTGGAAGAGATCCGGGCAGGGAGTTGGGGTACAAAGGGAGGACACCTGGAATCCCTCCTTGCTCCTAAAGGTGTTTCACGGTACCGGCCTCAAAGCTCCCAGGCCTAGCGCCCGAGGCGGTGCAGCGGCGCCCGGACTCGGGTCCCCGGGTCATCCCGGCACGATGCTGGCCTCTCGGCTGTGGGAGGACGCACAAGGAGCAATCTCGGCGGGGTCTCAGCGGCTCCGGATGCCACTCAGGATGCCCACGCCCTAGGCGGCATTTTAGGGTGTGAAGGAGGGAGCTGGGCCCCGACAGAGCTCCGAAGCGTGACCCTGATCGGCACCTCAGCCCACTAAGCTGCGGCCGCCCGGGCCCCCAGGTCCCCGGCTCGTTTCCCAGAGGCCTGCCTCTCGGTAGAGCTGGGGCACAGTGAAGCGAAGGGACCCCCGCTCCCTTTACCCCTGATGTCGGGAAAGGGGAATCCTGACTTGGGGTGCCTGTAAAAAAATGGGGGACTTGAAATTAATTAAGAAATGCTTTACAATAGCCCTCCTCCCGGCCCCCAGTGTTTCCTCAAGCTTGAATCCTTACCCATGGCCTCTGCGATTTCTCAGTCCGCTGAAAAGAGCCCCTGAACCCCGCTTTCCACCCCAAGCGAAAGCGAGCACGCGGGGTAGATGGAGGTGAGATGACCCAAGGCCGCAGCAGCTGCGCCGAGTATTTTTCCGGGTTTTCTCAGCTTAGTTTCTTCTGCTTCCCGCACTCACACTCATCTTTCCTAAAGTTTCTGGTGAGACCTTTTGCACCGGAAAACTGTTCAGGTTAACAGTTTGTACACAAAAAAAGCAAACTAGAGATAAGAGAGCATTTTATAGTGTGTTTTGTAAATTTGTACTGGTTTTCTACATTTAAAAAAAAAAAGTCTCGGCCTTCGAGGAGAAATGCGTGGAAGATCTTTGCCTTTTGCCTTCAGTATCAGGAATTTTTAATAGTTAAGTCTTCTCATTAAGCAATAATATAAAAGGAGTTCACTACCTCTTACCATTATTCTTTATTAGTACTATTTTTTTCAGTTTAGTTTATTTGAGCTTTGAGGTAATTAAGTAACTCAATCAAGTTTCCTTTCTTTCTCTTTTCTCTCCTTCTTTTGATTTCTTTCTCTTCCTTCCTTTCTTTTTTCTTCGCAAAAGCTGGTACATTGTCCTAAAGAAGCAGTAAACTGTTAGGGGCTCCCTAGGAAACACCCCCTCCCAGCCTTCTTTCCTCACCTCTCCCCACCCCCTCCTCTTTTTCTTCAGTAGTAATGGTTTTAGGTTATGACTGTTTTTACATGGTTGAACAATAAGTTTGGGAGAAGTTGCCTAGAGGGTAGATTTTGTAATAGGGTTTCAGGATTTAGTGTGTTGTAATAATATTAGTACACAAGTAATCCTCCCCCAACGCTGGACATACAGGAGGGCCTAACATACTCCAGTTCTTTTATTTGGGAATAGTTCTGAAATAAATGGCATTGAAAGTTCGTGACATAACTCAAGGTTACGTTTTAAAAGTCACCTTTTCTGCAGTGAGTTCAGCAATCTCATTCTTCTCCCCACATATAACCCATACTTCTAGGAGTAGCTGGATTTTCTGTTTTGTTTTGTTTTTTACGTAAAGAAACATTGTTATATTTTTAGAAGGCAAGCCCCTTTTCAAACATTCTGATTACTTTTTCTTATGTCTTGAGATGGTCTTTGAAATATGACAAATGAAATATGAAACATACCAAATTAAATCTAGTTCATGCACTTCTCATTTATCAGCACCTCAGATTGTATGACTTCTACCCAGAGTGAGACCTAGAAAAGTTTGTAGACCTAAGTTACAGGAGCCCTAAAGAAGCAGCTCCCAAAGCTGAAAGCAGCTAGGGCTGCTTGGTGTTGTGTGTCCTGCCTGTGTGTGTTTGACTGTGTGTGTGCTTACAAAGAAAATCCAGACCATGCTAAGGAGCCACACAGACAGCTTCATCTGAAGCAAATGCAAACAAAAAACAAAAACAAAAACAAAAATGAGTATTTGGTCGATTTCAGGATGCTGGTATTTTATTTTACTTTAGTGTACAGCTGCTATGCCAGAAACATTCTAAACTTGGTAATTTTTCTGCTTCTTATGAAACCAAGATTATGGCAAATATGACTTGTCTCCTAAATGATATTCAACAAGTCTTGAATTACTTGCAGAAAGATGACTGCTACTGGAAAGACTGTTTATCAAGTTAAATAATTCTGAGGAAAGGGAATATTACAATCTAATGATTTTATATGTGGGCTCTTTACTACAAATTGGGATTTCAGTTATGTGTTTTGTGTGCGTGAGTGCATGTGTGCATGTGTGTGTGTGTGTGTGTGTGTGTTGGAGTTCTTCCTTTGGTGGCGTTTTTAAGATTCCTGTAACTTCTACATGGATGGCCCATTTAGACTCCATTCATTTATTTAAAAAGTATTTTGGTGCTCAGTTTTTTCAAGGAAAAGATAATATTGGAAGAATGAAACACCATGAATTGCAGATAAAACACTTAACAATCATACAAAGTATCATAAAAATTCCTCTTATTTATATTAATAATGAAATTCTATTATTTAACCAAAGTAATTTGCTCATTTTGAGCAGCTTCATAGCAACACATTGATCTCTGGGCCCAAAAGGTTAGCGAGAACTGTAATTAATTGCTTTTTTTAAAAAAAACCAACACCTGCAAGATAAGGCAGTTGGAAAGAATTCATGTTTAATCAGAGCTGTTTTAAGTTTGTCATAATGGAAGATTCTGAATGAGAAAATGCAAACTGTTTTTTTTGTGATTTGCTTCAGGCCGCACATACTTTGTAAAATGTTAAAAAACAAACACATAAATGAGCAAAGTCTAGTTAGGCATGAGGGTAGTATGTGTGAAAGTGAATATGTGATACTGAATGTTTTGTGGTTTATTTTACATCACGTTTCCCCTAGAGTTCATTGGCACAAGTGCCAACGTATAGGTTCTTCTTTGGGGGCTCTATTTGTTTTCTTTATACTTTTGGAGGTAGCAAGTTGTCTTTACCAACAGAACCTTTTAGAAGGTAGAACTCCACATTTTTATGGTGGAGATCTTACTGGGGCAGAAATAGTCAGACCGGTTAAGTTTTTGAAATTGTCAAAAGCCAAGCTCTGTGTAGGAACTAGAATAAATTCCTTCTACAACCTCAACTAGGTTTTTCTGAGACACTTCTTGGTGCAGATAGCACCAGAATATTCCAAAAATATTCTTAGATTATTAAAACTGAAGTAGTTTGGCAAAAGAGGTGGAAAGTTAACCAAAGAACTAACACCCCTCCCCCCAAAAAAGAAAAAAGTTTGTGTGCCAGGCTTTAGAAAACCTAGATGTGTCAAGCTGTTTTAACCTTTGCTAGCCTCCTCCCATGCAAAGGTGACAAGGTCCAGATCATAATATGTCCTTCAGTATCTTCCCAGTGACCCCCAAATTGAATCCTGCTAGTCACTTAGCAGGAAGTTAGTAGTTTATTTTAGTTTCACCTTATCAGCTTGGCGTCTTTTCCTAACCTTATTCCCCTGTCACCCTCAGATGCCAGACCCCCAAAGGGGAAGATTGACAGGTAGTTCCCATAGCTCAGTTTTACCCTCAAACAACAGGGATTTAGTTTCTTGTGCCTTTGCCAATGTTTATGTAGTCAAAGTTTAGATCTCGCCTTAAGGAGTCTCTTTTTTACGCGTCACTGCAATAGGAAAGCCACAAAGAAGTTTTTGAACAAACCCTTGCAACTGGAACCCCATCTAGTGTTCAGTTTGATTCATCCATGGGAAAGACATTTTCCCCTTTCATTTATTGTGTACATTAGGTGGGCTTGGATCACTATTTTAAAAGCAATGCGTCGTCCATGTTGTTATTTTTTCAGAGATTTCACTTGTATTCTTCCACAAGAGAATACTGTAATCCCCATCAGAACAGTGAGTGAACTTGAAGGGTACCAGGAAATTTGTCATTTGGTGGCATATCACATAGAGGAAACTTTAGACATCACAGAAAATATGCACAGCATATGTCGTAGTGTTTAAAATTTCTTTGGAATCCTAAGTTGGATTCAGACTTTTCCATTTGGATTCAGACTTTTCCCAGGTCGATGCAGAAAAAAAAAAAGAAAAAGAAAAAGAAAAAGAAAAAAAAAAGACCAATCAATCAAATATGTTTGTGATAAAAAAGGAACAGGCTGTTAAAATTAAGGACTCCTAAACCACTACCATGAGAAATTCTATTAAGAAATGTAAATGCAATCTTAAGATAATGGGAAGTACAGTGAAGTGTCTTTCTGAAGAGCTCCAAAAAAGAAAACTAAACCTAGTAGAGTAAGGTGGTTGCGTTTGTTTTTTGTTTTGTTTTTTCCCTTCCTGGCTGGCTAAACCTTTCTGTGTGGGACATAGTTTTATTTTTATTTTCTCAGTAGACAGATATGGTAGAACACTTCAATTTTCTGCTTCCGACTCTGCAGTTTGGTTCAGATGATGAAAAACTGACAAATTTGAATTAGGCATCAGGTACCTAAATAGTACAACAGGAACTAAAGCATCTGGGATTTTAGTATAAATTTGGTGGAGGTATAAGATCACTCTTCCCACCCCCCCAACAAAAGGCCCAGAAAATTCCAAATATCTGTTTGTGTGCACATACTTAGAAAACCACTGCTTCTTAAATTTTGCTATCTGACTAGGGTTGCTTACAAAATAATCTGTATGCAAAATCCATAGAAAAGGAACAGGAATGTTATTTTCACCATAGTACAAGGAACAAGGCAACTGTATTTACTATAATGGGGTCACCAGTTGCAATCTTGTGTAACAGATTACTGAGAGAGATACAAGATAGCAGACAATCAGAAAAATGAATTAGAACATGTTCGTGTGTACGTGTGTGTGTGTGTGTGTGTGTGAGAGAGAGAGAGAGAGAGAGAATGTGTGTGTAAGTGTGTGTGTGTATCTTACTACAAATTAAAATATTCCCTTTGGTAAAGAGTCCAACTAGTCCTCATGTTTTGTCTTTTTTTTTTTTTTTTAAGTAAAAGACTGTTTCCTTGGAATTTTGTTCCGAATGAAGATAGATTTCAAGTTAGATTTCAAGTTAAGAATTATTACAGTGTAGCGACACCTGCTTTTGAAATAAATCAAAATAGATACCAGTATTTTGGGGATGTGGGGGTGTTCATAAACATCAGGAAATTAAATTAGTTCACTCTACAGTGAGATCAAATGTCAGCTTATTAAAAATGTTGTGAAAACCTAAGCTAAAATATGGACAACTTTTTAACACAGTCTCTTAAAAGCAAGCAGGCATTTGCATTTATTTTTAAACATCTATATTTTCCATCCAGTTAGCACAATCCTAAATATAAAAATGTTTAGATTGAAAAACTTGAAAATTCTCAAGTGAGTCTCGAGGCAGCATGAATGCAGAATTTAAGTGCAGGAAAGTAATAATCAGCTAAATCCTGTAAAGTAACCTTCCTTTTATTTTCTCTATATATTATGAGAATATCAGATATTTGCAAGTTATAAAGAATTAAAATCTCTTTTAATCGTGAGCACAGATGTGCTAAATATTTGAAGCAACTACATTGTAATGTGTACAATTGATGAAGTCAGTTTTCTGATTTCCCTTGCTAGTTATTTAGTTCTGAATCTGTCATTATTTGTCTAAGCCCAGCTGACCAAGCAAAACTGTGTTTTAAAGTGGCTTTATGTTTTGATAAATGTGAGCTGGTTGAAAAGTATTTTCCACTGAATGCAGAGCTTAATAGAACATGCTGACATAATAGTTTTAATGCATTTTGTTGAAAATGTGTGAACAAACAGAATAGCTTTTGTTCCTTCATAATTGGCTGTAAAAGTAGATGGAAACATAACCATTACATATGGAAATGTGCAAAGAGAAAGAAATAACATTTCTGTCGAATATATTAGGAATTGCATTTCCTAGTTTAAAATAAGCATCTGAAATGGATGCATCATTTAAAATTGGTTGTCAAAATAAGACGCTTTAAAGAGAATTTTTGTCACATTATTTTTGTCCCAAGTTAAGCAATATAACTTTAGCAAATTTCATCTAATATTTTGTTTATATGATTTTAAGGCAAGGGGAGAAACAGAAAGGGCTTAAAACAGCACCTTCCATGTGCATAGGAATCCAGTGCCAATTAGAATGATTAAACATTAAATTAAAACCAAATCATTATTGGTATTTTCTGCTACAACTAAGATTTGTTTGGTGGTGTTAATGCATTTTGCACTATACCCTTGTGGAGATTAAAAGATGGGTATTAGGAAAGCTAGCTTGTTAAGTATAACTTAGCTACTCAAATAACACTCCCAGTGAATAAAGTGTGCATACATTTGGCATACTTCACCAGGGATTCTAATCAACTTCGGCATCACTCAAGGCAAATAGAGTTAAGGAATTTCCAGAAGTTAGTATTTAGGTATTAATTTTATTTTCTGGAATGCTAAACTAGTCAAGTTTTTAAAAATGTTTACTACAAAAAGGCAAACAGCTGACCCTTTCCAATGGACTTTAAGTTTACTGAAAAAAGCAGCATTTTGATTTTACATTTATTCATATCTGCAATTACTTTGTTTTCTGCAAGTTTTCTGGGAGATTCAATTTGGAAGTCATGGAAACTACCTATTATCTGATTCAGTTCTGCAGAAAAGCATGCAGGGAGGTAATCCTTGAATTAAACAGTTTTTTTTTTTTTCTTCACAGCCTTCGTAGATGACCACACACCATTTGTACAACAGAAGTTGGTGTTCCCCATGCTGGGCAAACAATGGGAAGCCATCCTGTCTTTGAATAGGATGTTAGCTTGGAGTTAGAGATTTTTCTGTTTAATTTACAAATGGATCTTAGTGAGAAGACATCTGAGCAACCAATGGAAACAAACATGAAATAAAGGGATTTTTATAATAAAAGGTTCAGGACAATCTGTTAAACAATTGATAACAGTTAAGAGCAAACTGTTTTTAAAGGCATTCAGACAAGGAGAGCTGCAAAGCATTTTCAAACTCTAAACCAAGAATTATTTCTTAGGAGATGGGAGCACTTCTCAACTGCACATCCTTCTTGAAGTTGATGTTTAATCAGAAATGTAAATCTTGTGCCAGTTTTTATAGACGTAGAGAACACTTTTGATGAAATATTTAGAAGCATAATGTTGCCATTCGGAGCATGGTGGCATATATTCTTTGATTAGTGGAATGGTAGCCGGAGTTACGTCTTTAATTTTAAAAATAAACATGCCATGGGGTGATATATAGGTGCCAGGCAAGCCTTGTAATGGATTATGATCATTGTGTTTCTCTTCATTGTGTGTGTTGCCATCCCTTTGTGTTCAAGTGAGTTTTGAGGAATGGTCTGGAGGATTTGTTACTGATGTGACTAAAGTGTGTTTGTCACGGATCAGACTTAGCGCAGGTTCGAGGTAGGGGCTTGAGGTGATTTTCAAGTTGTCAGTCTACAGCTTGGTGATATGCATTTTTTCCCCCCTTGTCAACAACTGATTGGAACCTGAATGACTACAAATTAGTTTAGTGACAGAACAAACTGTCACAGATATCTTTGAGTCGGTTGAAAATGAATAAGGTTGACAGAAACTCAGGAGCCTAATAAGTCCTCAGAATGGTTTGTGGACCCTCTCCGGATGAGTAGACAATAAGGTGTATAAAAGATTGGAAATCAATATTTTGCTATGGAATTTCATCATGCACCAATGTCTCCCATTTGTAGTATTTTATATTTTGATGAATTATATGAAGGCCATGACTCTCTGAAATACCAGATGGATAGGAATTCCTCCATACCCTTACAAATTAATTATGGATGTTCTTAGGTAATATTGATTGGTTTTCAAGGGCTACAGTTTTGAGTTTTGCAGGTAGAAAACCATTGATTAGCCTTTTTTTTTTTTTTTTTTTTAAGTCATAGGTGACTGTGTGTCCTGGCCCCTTTTCTAATCCTGCACCTTTTTGACAATTGTAGGAGACACAGAAAAGGGTCAACCGAGTCGCCCTACTAAGAGCAAGGATGCCCACGTCTGTGGCCGGTGCTGTGCCGAGTTCTTTGAATTATCAGATCTTCTGCTCCACAAGAAGAACTGTACTAAAAATCAATTAGTTTTAATCGTAAATGAAAATCCAGCCTCCCCACCCGAAACCTTCTCCCCCAGCCCCCCTCCCGATAATCCTGATGAACAAATGAATGACACAGTTAACAAAACAGATCAAGTGGACTGCAGCGACCTTTCAGAACACAACGGACTTGACAGGGAAGAGTCCATGGAGGTGGAGGCCCCGGTTGCTAACAAAAGCGGCAGCGGCACTTCCAGCGGCAGCCACAGCAGTACCGCCCCAAGCAGCAGCAGCAGCAGCAGCAGCAGCGGCAGCAGCGGCAGCAGCGGCAGCAGCGGCAGCGGCGGCTCCTCCACAGGTACCTCAGCGATCACAACCTCTCTACCTCAACTCGGGGACCTGACAACACTGGGCAACTTCTCCGTAATCAACAGCAACGTCATCATCGAGAACCTCCAGAGCACCAAGGTGGCGGTGGCCCAGTTCTCCCAGGAAGCGAGGTGCGGCGGGGCCTCTGGGGGCAAGCTGGCCGTCCCAGCCCTCATGGAACAACTCCTAGCTCTGCAGCAGCAGCAGATCCACCAGCTGCAATTGATCGAACAGATTCGTCACCAAATATTGCTGTTGGCTTCTCAGAATGCAGACTTGCCAACATCTTCTAGTCCTTCTCAAGGTACTTTACGAACATCTGCCAACCCCTTGTCCACGCTAAGTTCCCATTTATCTCAGCAGCTGGCAGCAGCAGCTGGATTGGCACAGAGCCTCGCCAGCCAATCTGCCAGCATTAGTGGTGTGAAACAGCTACCCCCAATCCAGCTACCTCAGAGCAGTTCTGGCAACACCATCATTCCATCCAACAGCGGCTCTTCTCCCAATATGAACATATTGGCAGCGGCAGTTACCACCCCGTCCTCTGAAAAAGTGGCTTCAAGTGCTGGGGCCTCCCATGTCAGCAACCCAGCGGTCTCATCATCGTCCTCACCAGCTTTTGCAATAAGCAGTTTATTAAGTCCTGCGTCTAATCCACTTCTACCTCAGCAAGCCTCCGCTAACTCGGTTTTCCCCAGCCCTTTGCCCAACATCGGAACAACTGCAGAGGATTTAAACTCCTTGTCTGCCTTGGCCCAGCAAAGAAAAAGCAAGCCACCAAATGTCACTGCCTTTGAAGCGAAAAGTACTTCCGATGAGGCATTCTTCAAACACAAGTGCAGGTTCTGCGCGAAGGTCTTTGGGAGTGACAGTGCCTTGCAGATCCACTTGCGTTCCCATACCGGAGAGAGGCCATTCAAGTGCAACATCTGCGGGAACAGGTTCTCCACCAAGGGGAATCTGAAAGTCCACTTTCAGCGCCACAAAGAGAAATACCCTCATATCCAGATGAACCCCTATCCTGTGCCTGAGCATTTGGACAATATCCCCACGAGTACTGGCATCCCATATGGCATGTCCATCCCTCCAGAGAAGCCAGTCACCAGCTGGCTAGACACCAAACCAGTCCTGCCTACTCTGACCACTTCAGTCGGCCTGCCGTTGCCCCCAACCCTCCCAAGCCTCATACCCTTCATCAAGACGGAAGAGCCAGCCCCCATCCCCATCAGCCATTCTGCCACCAGCCCCCCAGGCTCAGTCAAAAGTGACTCCGGGGGCCCTGAGCCAGCCACAAGAAACCTAGGTGGGCTCCCAGAGGAAGCCGAAGGGTCCACTCTGCCACCCTCTGGTGGCAAAAGCGAAGAGAGTGGCATGGTCACCAACTCAGTCCCGACGGTGAGCAGTAGCGTCCTGAGCTCCCCAGCGGCAGACTGCGGCCCCACGGGCAGTGCCACCACCTTCACCAACCCTTTGTTGCCGCTCATGTCTGAGCAGTTCAAGGCCAAGTTTCCTTTTGGGGGACTCCTGGACTCAGCTCAGGCATCAGAGACGTCCAAGCTTCAGCAACTGGTAGAAAACATTGACAAGAAGGCCACTGACCCCAATGAGTGCATCATCTGCCACCGGGTTCTCAGCTGCCAGAGCGCCTTGAAAATGCACTACAGGACACACACTGGGGAGAGGCCCTTTAAGTGTAAGATCTGTGGCCGGGCTTTCACCACGAAAGGGAATCTTAAAACCCACTACAGTGTCCATCGTGCTATGCCCCCGCTCAGAGTCCAGCATTCCTGCCCCATCTGCCAGAAGAAGTTCACGAACGCTGTGGTCCTGCAGCAGCACATCCGAATGCATATGGGAGGCCAGATCCCCAACACCCCAGTCCCCGACAGCTACTCTGAGTCCATGGAGTCTGACACAGGTTCCTTTGATGAGAAAAATTTTGATGACCTAGACAACTTCTCCGATGAAAACATGGAAGACTGTCCTGAGGGCAGCATCCCCGATACACCTAAGTCTGCAGACGCCTCCCAAGACAGCTTATCCTCTTCGCCTTTGCCCCTCGAGATGTCGAGCATCGCTGCTTTGGAAAATCAGATGAAGATGATCAATGCTGGCCTGGCAGAGCAGCTACAGGCCAGCCTGAAGTCAGTGGAGAATGGGTCCGTCGAGGGGGATGTCCTGACCAATGATTCATCCTCAGTGGGTGGTGACATGGAAAGCCAAAGTGCTGGCAGCCCCGCCATCTCAGAGTCTACCTCTTCCATGCAGGCTCTGTCCCCGTCCAACAGCACGCAGGAGTTCCAGAAGTCACCCAGCATTGAGGAGAAACCACAGAGAGCGGTCCCAAGCGAGTTTGCCAATGGTTTGTCTCCCACCCCAGTGAATGGTGGGGCTTTGGATTTGACATCTAGTCACGCAGAGAAAATCATCAAAGAAGATTCTTTGGGGATCCTCTTCCCTTTTAGAGACCGGGGTAAATTTAAAAACACTGCTTGTGACATTTGTGGCAAAACATTTGCTTGTCAGAGTGCCTTGGACATTCACTATAGAAGTCATACCAAAGAGAGACCATTTATTTGCACAGTTTGCAATCGTGGCTTTTCCACAAAGGGTAATTTGAAGCAGCACATGTTGACACATCAGATGCGAGATCTGCCATCCCAGCTCTTTGAGCCCAGTTCCAACCTTGGCCCCAATCAGAACTCAGCGGTGATTCCCGCCAACTCGTTGTCATCTCTCATCAAGACAGAGGTCAACGGCTTCGTGCATGTTTCTCCTCAGGACAGTAAGGACACCCCCACCAGTCACGTCCCGTCTGGGCCTCTGTCTTCCTCTGCCACATCCCCAGTTCTGCTCCCTGCTCTGCCCAGGAGAACTCCCAAGCAGCACTACTGCAACACATGTGGCAAAACCTTCTCCTCATCGAGTGCCCTGCAGATTCACGAGAGAACTCACACTGGAGAGAAACCCTTTGCTTGCACTATTTGTGGAAGAGCTTTCACGACTAAAGGCAATCTTAAGGTACCTTGCTCTGTCTGCACCATACCTACTCCATCAACCCTGTCCCACTGCCATTGATTATCTATAATGCATGCCCCCAGAGTCATCAGCCCAGATATTCAGGGAGAGAGCTCTTGCAAGGGAACCTGCTGCACATGGTTGACGGGGGAGAAATGGGGGAGAAGGTGCCTGGGAGGGTCAGGATCATGGCAGGGACAAGGGCAAGCTGCAGCTCACTGAATGTCAGTGCACATTGAATAATTTGGTACCTAAGCGAAGCAGCGGCCTCTCTCTGTTGTCTCGCTAAGTGCACCAAATGAATTGCTTTACCTACCAAGAAAGACAGCCTAGCGTTGCCATGGGGTATTGATTAAAGACCTCCACGTGGCCTGTGTGCTGCCCGTATCACTTAATTATTAGGGTTCTCGGCGTATGTATCTATTTTTCATAACTATGCAGTCCAGCATGGTTTGTTTATCTAAAAACAATAACGTCACTGCTCTGCTAATGGGTATTATGATAATTGATTATACAGCATTTCCTACTGATATGTGTTGGAAATAAAGCAAATATGCTTAAGTTCTAGAGCAACAGTTGAGTGCTCTTAGTGTGTACATTTTTCTGTTGACAGAGTATTTCTCTGGAGATTGCTCCCAGTAATGTGAGATGAATAATTACTTTCTGGCTTTTCTCTCCATACGCAGGCCCTCCAATGGGCAATCAGGGAGGGATACCTTCTCCCCATCTGAAAAGGATATTTATAGGGTAAAGGGTGTCAGATACAATACTTACCATTGCAATGAGAGTGGACATAACAATTCTAGCCCTGAAAGGAGCTATCCGCCACTGCCTGGCTTGCTTGAGGCCATTATAAGCTAAATATGGGTAATAAAAAAAGAGTAAGTAAGGCATCCTTGCCTTGGAAGAGGGGAGACAGCCCAGGGCTGCAGAGAGTGAACATGTTATTACTAGACAGGAGGAATGGATGGTTCCTGTTGCCTTCACTGTCTGTCACATGATGAGAATAGACATTTAGGCCACTTGCTTTGTGGACATTTGGGATATGAGTTGAGACAGATTCAGCTATTAAGCTTCTCTCCCCCTCCTCTTTTTTTTCCCTCTCTCTCTGTGTCTCTCTGCCTGCCCTCCCCGTATCTCAGGTACACATGGGCACTCACATGTGGAATAGCACCCCTGCACGACGGGGTCGGCGGCTCTCTGTGGATGGCCCCATGACATTTCTAGGAGGCAATCCCGTCAAGTTCCCAGAAATGTTCCAGAAGGATTTGGCGGCAAGATCAGGAAGTGGGGATCCTTCCAGCTTCTGGAATCAGTATGCAGCAGCGCTCTCCAACGGGCTGGCGATGAAGGCCAACGAGATCTCCGTCATTCAGAACGGTGGCATCCCTCCAATTCCTGGAAGCCTCGGCAGTGGGAACAGCTCACCTATTAGTGGGCTGACAGGAAACCTGGAGAGGCTCCAGAACTCAGAGCCCAGTGCTCCCCTGGCCGGCCTGGAGAAAATGGCAAGCAGTGAGAACGGAACCAACTTCCGCTTCACCCGCTTCGTGGAGGACAGCAAGGAGATCGTCACGAGTTAAAGCAGCTCGGGCTGGAGACATAGCATTCATTCCTGTTCAGAATGCGACCTATGGTGGCCTCCTACTCCTTGCCCCCCACCCCGCCCCGCCCCTTCCTTCTGTTCCCCAGATCTATGAACTACAACATTATGAAGACATTCTTTTGTACCTTGTTCAACTTTAGAGTTCTAAGAAAGCTTATTTATTAGTGATATAACCTTGCTTTGCAAACAGAATGCAAGCGTTAACTTTGGTCTTCTGTATTTTGGACTAAATACTAATTGACTAGAGTGCTGTAAACTTGCTGTAACATTTATGGCAATTGCAAGTTGCCCTGCTAGGCAGTTGTAATCTGGCATTAACTTATTTTCTATATCCAGTTTAATATGAATCTGGTGTTGATGCAATGCCTCAGTGATGCATTAGATCTCTAATAAAGTCTGTATATACATGTACACTTTGATCCTGCTGGAAAATTTTATCAGCAAACACATTGTCTAATCTTTCAAAACAGATATAAGGAAAGGACTGAAAGTACAGACTGAACAGTGTGGTTCTTTGAAAGGTTTGGTTTTTTTATTTTTATTCTAAAATTCAACCTCTTTTTTTGTCGATTTAACCATTTCCATTTTGAACTGCTATTTGTATTGTGCTTTTTACTTGAGTCGTCTTCAATGTTAATAAGTTTCTGTACAGTAATAAGCACGCAGAATTCTTTAGAGAAAAAGAAAACAAGTGTTGTTTTGGTAGTTGAAACTGAGACGTAACATTTTGCCTTGTAGGTATATTCACGATAGAAAATGTGTGCTGGAATTTCACAATGCTGCTAAGTATAGCATCTTGAACAACCTTCAGTGGAGAAAATGTAGATGCTCTTGTATATACAATAAGAAATATCACTTTCATTCAAATGTACATATGTTCCTTACAAGAGCAAATGCTTCTTCTTGATCAAGAGAGCAGGTATAGTGTTTGTTTATTTTGTATTAGGTATGGAAGAAAAAAATTGGACTGTTACATGCACTTTCTTGGAAAGTTGAAAGGAAAGGGGGGGTCCAATTTCTTTAACATTTAATACTTACTAACAACAGAGATACTGTAATTTTACTCAAGTAATCAAATACATTTTTTTTTTGCAACAGATAAAACAAAATACTGTGTCTGTGTTTTTAGAGTGCATTTCCATTTAGCCAGGCCCCTAAATGCATTTTAACATTTCCCCAGGCAGCAGTCAATTGTGTATGTGAGTGTGTATCCCTCTTTAAATGAGGAATTGTAAAAGGCATAACAGAAACGGCTTTGCATGGGCCTGCGCTTTTCTTTTATTTTGAAATTTGGAGGCCCTAGATATTTTCCCAGTATCTATGATTTATTTAGGAATGGATTTTATAGACTCCACTCGCTACCCACCCCACCCCCAAGAAAAGCAAAACAACGAAATGACATAAAAAGATGTTGTTGGAGGTTTTAACCCAACAGGTAAGTTTCTTTTAAGCAAGATATTTATGCCGATTTAGATTTCACTTTTACAATTCTGGTTTTATTTCACTTAATGCAGTCACGTTTTTTCAGGCAACTGAGAGCCACGTTGCTGGGAAGTTCCTGATGCTGCGGGGTTATATAATCTGACTTAAACTGGGCCTCAACCCAGAGAGGTCAACATGTTCTTTATTTAATTGGTCTTTTAGGCATTTAAACGCACATGCATATTTGAAAGAAAAAGTCTATTAGAAAGGTTATGTAGAGTCAGCTTGAATATTTCATCATGCAAATTCAAATGGATTCTTCCCCTCTCCCTGTTGTTCTGGGGCGGAGGGGGGAACAGGCTTTCTTCCTCCTGAGCACTGTTTTGAGGTGAGCAAACGGACTGAAGGGAAGCTGTGTCCAGAGGGGTCGCCGATTTTTTTTTTTTTTTTTTAATGTTTCAGGGAGCTGGTGAACCGCGCATCCGGCGGTTGTGCCCAGGTAAGGTAGAAAGCGTCGGGCCGCTTCCTGCAGAAGTTTCCACCAGGGCGCGTGCCACTCGGGTCCGCACTCCCCCGACCCTGTCGTTAGACCTCTGTGCCGAGGGGGCGCCCTCAACCCCTGCTTGGCCTCCGGGTCCGGGTCCGGGTCCGGCGTTCCAGAAGGTGGGCACTGACCTGGGCCGGGAGAGTTCAGGGGAGGGGGTGGGAGCCCCCAAAGCCAGAGAGGGCGGCGGGGGGGCAGGGGAGAGGGTTGCGCGACGTCGTGAGGGATGCTGAGAATCACCCCGAAGGCTTGGCACCCGAACATTTAGAGAGACAGATTTCTCGCTCTCCTCTCTCCTGTCCCGTCCCCTCCGCTCCAGGAGTGACATTTTTTCCCCAAGAGTGGGGACACGGATTGAAGGCCGGAGTTCCAGCCAGAAGCTCTGGTTCTGCGCGGGCCAGGTGGAGCTGTTTCCGTTGCACAGACGACGTCCACAACTTCCCATCGCTGGGCGTGGCGAGGAGGGGCTGCCCCGGGCTGCGCGCCCTTTGCGCCCAGGGACAGGGCCTGGGGACATCTGAGGGAAGTGATCCGGGGGGCTGCCGCCCACCGAGAGGGGCAGGCTTCGACAGCGCCACCCTGCCGCACATGCCCGGCGCCTCGCCGGCCCTCTCCAAAGGTGTCCGGGGGCTGCCCCGCGACACTTTCCACCGAGCGTCTGCCAGCAGCTGGACCCCGCTCTTCAATGGTCGCCGCCGCCAAGTCCCCGGGGCTCCCGCACTCCGGGCCGGGCGCGAAGGTCACCGCCCTGCACCACCTTGGGCTGCGCGTCCATTTCCAAGAGGCAGGCAGTGGGGAGAGGGGAGCGGGGGGCGCTGTGTTCCTTTTCCCTCTCATCACTAACCTCCCACCTTCCAGCGGTTTCTGAAAGTGAGTTAAGGGGAGCAAAAGTCACTTCTCTTTCCGGAGGCATCAGAAGAGATTAGGAAAAGGTCAGAGGGTCTCTCTGTCTGTCTCTCCGTCTCTTTCTCTCCAACCCCCTCCTCTCTCTCTCTTTCTCTCTCTGTGTCTCCTTTTGTCCCTGCCTATCCATTTATTGATTGACTATCTTTCTAATCTATTATTACCTGCCCATTCATTCCCCTTTCCATCCATTTCCAAAATAAGAAATCGCCCTCTGCCCTGCTTCTCCTCCCAGTGTGAAAAATACACTCAGCCTTTGGGCTCGGCCCGCAGAACAGAACTGGATTTACATTTGCAAAGCAACTGGGTTGAGGTGAAGGCAGCTGACGGGCGCGCACCCCGTCCTCACCTACTCCCCGACCCTTGCCCCGCTACGCCTCACTAGAGGTGCCTCGTGGTGGTATTGAAATCACCGAGAACCGAATTCACTGAATTAAGGAAGGATTGTTGCTGCAACTAAGTTCACAGAATTGTTTAGCTAAAAATATTCACTTTGGTGACAGTTTCCCCAGCTTTTTTTTTTTTTTTAAAGGGGGAATTGTAAAAATACAGAACAGCCCAGAGAAGAATTTAAGAAACGCTTTGTGTCTATCACTCAAAATTTACAAACGTTAGGAATTTGTAGTTTATTCGAGGTTTTTTATTGTTTTTGTTCCCCCCACCCCTCCCCAGGAACTGCGTTTCCTGTTCTTCCTCTCTGCCTGGGTAGCTGTCATTCTCTCATTCTCTGTATCTTTCCTTCCTTATATTCCGTCGTGCTTTTTCTTTCTTCCTTCTCCCGTCATCTCCACTACCCTCCCTTTTCCACCCACCCCCCCGCCACGGGCTTCCTTCTTCCTGGAAAATATACTTGGAAGAGCAGTTTGGTGATTGACAGGGACCCGGGGAGGGAAAAAAGAGAGAGAGAGAACCAATGACAAACCCAAGCTGCTCGAGATGACCCCTCCCTCCCTCCCCCCCCACCCCCACCCCCGGTCTGGGTTGGGGAAGGGTGGGTAGCATAAGGGAGGGGTCCTGCAGATCAGCTGGAGATACCTGAAGCTGGCTTTGCGCTTTGAGTTTTCACATCCGAATCTTCACAGGCCAGGTCTATTCAAATGGCTTTTTAGGGAGTGGAGGGAGGGCATTTTTTTTTTTTAATTACAAGAAAAAAATGTCTTCAAACAGAAAATTCTTAATGATTTGCAGTTGACATAAATTTCTAGCAGTAGATTATTTGCTTATTGTTTTTGGCATGTCGTGAATGTCAAGAATGAGAGAGCAAAAAGAAAAAAAAAAAAAAGCTCCTACTCTGTTAAAACTTAGCAGTCCTGTTAGAAAAATAAAGCAATGGATTCTTTGCTAGGAGTTACACACTCCATCCCCAAATGAAACAAATGTCAGAGTGGGTAACAAAGTGGAAAAAAGTATAAAGTGAATTTCAAAGGGCTCCACAGTAAAGCGCAATCTGAGATTCACAGAAAAGTAGAGATGGATAAGACAGGAATTAGGTCATCTCGTCCAGACCCCAGGAAATATGTCTAGATCAAAGCCTGCTCTGTTAGAATAAACAAAACAGGACCCATTGGGCCCTACCAATATTTTCATCTCAGTGCTAAGAGCTGCTAATCTAACCAGCTCTATTTGATGAAAGGGAGTAAAAATTACAACTGTAAAAATGACGACGTAATAAATGTCCTCTCAACTCTTAGAGGAAGATAAAGATTTAGATTTGAGCTAAAAAGTAACAAGATCCAGGCCCAGATCAACACAAACTTCCTGGAATTTTAGCACTAAGTAAATTATCTAATCCTAGCCATTGTTCCCTCCCTGCTGCCACCCCTCACCCCCACCCATCCCGTGTACCCCATGCAATTGAGTATGCCAGATGATTTACATTAAAAATTTGTTAAATTTTAACTGCAGTCTGAGGACATTGCAGGGGGCCTTTGGGGTTCCCTTCTTTTGCATTCCTTAAAGACCCATCGGTTTTCTGTCCCCCACCAACCCCAATGTGGCCTGCCCCCCTGGCAGTTGTTGGGGTAGCAGGCTGGACTTCTTTGTGTGGATGCTTTGTTTAAGCCCAGTCTTAAAGTTTGGGCTCTTTTTCCACTGAGAAGGGCAGATGGACAGAGGCCTGGCACGTGTGTCCCATCAGCCTGGCTTGGGGGCCACACAGTTCGGCAGCTCATTGATATTTTCGCAGCTAAGCTGAAGTACTGTGTAAGTACTGGGTAAGACTTTCACCGCCAACTTGATGGCCTTCAACCAATGACCAGGGAACATTCGATAGATAGAAACATCTACAAAAAAGGACAGGAAATCCCAGAGAAGGAAAATTGGCCCAGGCTAAATCCCGGGTTGTAGTTCCTTACTGAGCCTGGCTTCCTCTTAACTGTTTAAACATAGGACTTGGCTCCTCTCATGTTTCTGTGTCCATCTGAGCTCAAGTTGAACAAAGACTCATCGGCCGCATGTCAACCTGGCTCCAGTGCTTTCTGAAGCTAGGGACAATGACAACGGGGGTGGCAAGTGTGACTGGCCTTTCTGAACGCCACCAGGAACAGACTGTTTTCTGTGTGTGGCCCCTGGCTGCTCACCTCACCAAGGGCAATTCCAGGATCAGATTTTTACTTACATTCTGCGGAGGGCTTTGAAGACAAGTGAAACTGCATTGGAGGCCACACACAAGTCGATCCTTCCTTATAAGACCCAGAGTGGGACCTAGTCCAGCTGCACCAGGCATAGCTGAATCCTGACACAGTGCAGTCTGTTAGGTCATGGATGCCTGGAGACCAGGAGGTCACATCATCTTCTCATCACAACTACATTCGGGATGAGGTCCTGGAAGTCACCTGGAAACAAGGGTAAACATGTAAACATGGTAGACCCCACTCCTGAGATTAGGGCCAGACAAAACATAACTATACTAATCAGCCTGCAGACCTGCTTCTGTATTCAGAATTTGGAATTCTCCATGTCTCATCTTGCTTGTGATCATAACAATCCATTTAACAGATGACAAAACTAAGGCCCTGAGAGCAGAGAAGGAACATTTGGACACCAGGAGACCTGGAGCTATGACTAGCCTGAATGCCAACTTTGGGCATTTGGCAATCATTGCCTGATCAATGGTACCATTCCCCAAACTGTACCATGAGAGGTTAGACTTCCATCAATAGGCTCCAGTAGCTTCCTTCAAACTCTTGCCATGTTTATAACTACATTAGTGGAATCCCATCTTTACTTTTACTTATTTAATAATTTAAGCTGACTCCCCTTTTAAAACTTAAGTATATTTATTTCAAAAGGAATGGGAAACATTAAATTCATTTATCTCCAGTAGTCTTTCTAATCCTGTGCCAGAGAAACCCTTATAGTGCAGAATGGTTTTACACTGGTGACGTTCCCCAAATTCAAAGTAATCTGAACAAATCCCACGGCTTCACTCATCGACACCCTTTCTGGGTTCTCTTCTAACCATCTGTCTCTTGTTTCAGACAAGCATGAGGTCTGTAAGTCTTACAGAGTTTTATTTAAGCCCCATCTCCCCTGCCCATATCTGTCAATACATACCTTTGACCCGGCCTAGAGTTTTCCAAACTGCAGGATGTGACCCACTGGTGCATTATGAAATCAGAATATATAATCACTAGGACTGTTTTTTTTAATGTAATAGAACAGAAAATATCGGAGTATACCACATGTAGTAAGGGTAAGTGGTGTCTTGTGAAGCTTTTGTTTCAGTTAGATATACGTGTGCACTGGGCATGGTGCCATTCTTAGCGTGAGTTGACATCAAAAAAGTTTGAGTCGGGCATGGTGTCTCAGGCTTGTAATCCCAGCACTTTGGGAGGCCGAGGAGGGAGGATCACCTGAGGTCAGGAGTTTGAGACCAGCCTGGCCAATGTGGTAAAACTTCGTCTCTACTAAAAATACAAAAATTAGCCAGGCGTGGTGGCGGGCACCTGTAATCTCAGCTACTCGGGAGGCTGAGGCAGGAGAATGGCTTGAACCTGGGAGGCAGAGGTTGCAGTGAGCCGAGATTGTGCCATTGCACTCCAGCCTGAGCAACAGAGCAAGACCCATCTCAAAAAAAAAAAAAAAAAAAAAAAAAAAAAAAAACTTTGAAATGGGCCAGGTGCAGTGGCTCGTGCCCTGTAATCCCAGCACTTTGGGAGGCCAGTGTGGGCAGATTGCCTGAATCCAGGAGTCTGAGTTTGAGACCAGCCTGGACAACATGGTGAAACCCTGTCTCTACAAAAAACAATAATTAGCCAGGTGTGGTGGCATGTGCCTGTAGCCTCAACTACTCAGGAGCCTGAGGTGGGAAGATCCATTGAGCCTGGGAGACAGAAGTTGCAGTGGGCCGAGATTGTACCACTGCACTCCAGCCTGGGTAACAGAGCAAGACTCTGTGTCAAAAAAATTAAAAAAAAAAAGTTTGAAACATAAAGAAATGATAAATATTTCAGATGATGGATATGCTAATTACCCCATTCTGATCGCTATACATTATATGTATCAAAACATCACTATGTACCCCATACAATTATTATTTATCATTTAAAGAATAAAAGCTACAATAATATTAATTACACATAATTCTTCGTTTAAAAATGTTTGAAAGCTATTGACAAAGACTCTGAAAGATATGGTTATCCTCTCTGTTTCTCAGCTGAAACACAGAACCAGGGTCCTCAGAGAGAGGAGTGACACTCAGGTTTTTGAGGATCAAGAGAGCAGGGATGAAGACACATGAAGACGAAGTGGTTTCCAGAGTCTCTGCCATCACTCATCCACTGTGCAGAGTTTTCTAGCTGCTGCTTCTGCGAGGAAAGAGGCCAGCGCTGGCTCCTGGTGTTGGCTTGTGTGTGTTCTCCCCTCGTAGGCTGCTTCCACTTGGAGGATTTTAATAGCATTTTGTCGTCAAGGGGATTTCTCCTTAAACACACGCATGAGTGCAGAAGGGGAAAGAAAAACCTTGAGCAGGAAAGCTTAATGACTGCAGCAAGCGGCACTGTCTCTTTAAGATCCCTCCCCCATTGGTAATTGGGCCCAGCTCTTGGGTAGCTAAGATAACATCCCTCCCAAATCCTGCCATTTCTAGGCACCCTTAGTCACTGTGTATTAACTGTGGGGTTTAGCATAGCCTAATAGTATAAAGTCCTAAGAAGTCATTCCTAGAAGAGTCCTTGTAGAAATGCTGCTCTGATAGGGAGGTTGTCTGAGGACTTCAACAAAGATAAGATTCCACCTCTAACACACACACACGCGCACACACACACACTTACTTATTTACCTAAATGTCCAGAGCTAAGAGTGGCCAGGGAGGAACTTCTTTGGCTGTATAGAGGTTGGTCTGAGTTGAGGCCTGAGTCATTTAGAATTATCCCTCTCAATCTGGGAGCAGAAGTGACTTGCCCGAGGTCAACTTATGAGTTGAAGATAAGATACACTATCTCATTCTTGGTTCTCAATTCAATACTTCCTGTTTAAATGATAATTTAAAAAAAAAAAAACCCCACCCTAGTAGTTCCTTTATTGGCATCAGCTCTTCAGCCTCTTCGATCCATGCCCTTTGCCAGGTAACTTACAGTCCCTCCCCACTTCCCTGCCTCTTTGGGTTTGACTATGTGGCTTGCTTTGGTCAGGAGAGTGAGGTCGATGCTATGGTGTGCCAGTTCTGAGCCAGGCCTCAAGAAGCCTGCATGTTTCTACTTGTGCCCTTGCACCTCTGAGAAGCACGTGACATGAGAAGCACATGCCAGCTGCTCTCAGGAAAAGAGTGGAAGCCCTGTGGAGTGGAGCTATCCCCAGCCAACCCCAGCCAACCCCAATCTAGATGTACCAGAGTGAACCCAGCCACACAGAGCCTACCCACGGTTCTGTAGGAATAAACGGTGCTTGTTTTAAGCCACCAGCTTGGGGGCGATTCCTTACTTAGCATCATCAGGGCACAGTTAACCATTTCAATAAGATGTATTTAGTAATGACAGTAAGATGTATGCAATGATAACCATGTCAGACATGGCTTTAGATGCTTTATTTGAATTAACTCATTTAATCCCTGTAACTATGATAAGAGGTAGGTGTTATCATTGACCCCATTCTATGAATAAGGAAACTAAGGCCCAGAGAGGTTAAGTGAAATGTCTAAGGTCACACACCTGGTAAGCAACAAGAATGTGAACCCAGACCACCTGGCTACAGAGCACACATGCGGGTTCTTCATCACTATGCTGCTATTTTGCCCTATCTCAAGTCTCCCTGAGAAATCTGCTAACTGTCCCTCCCTAACTAAACCCCAGGTCTGGAATTATAAAAGAAAGAAACCTCATCCTGCACCTTCCCCACTCTGATGTTCTTAACTTTCTCTACTTTATATATAGGTCTCCAGAAGAAGAATCCTCAGCGATCTACAGGCAAGAGATTTGCTCTCTAAACTCCTCCTTCTCCCAGAAGAGCTCTCCTACCCAGAATCCCTCATGCTGAGCGAGCAGCGCAGACAGAAATAGCAGTGATCTACATGAATTGTGGATCCACGCACTCATTCCAAGATCTTCTTTCAGCGAGCAATGGATTCTTCATGCATGTGATCCTCACTACCTACCCTACAAAGACCTTGCTAATGCTTAGAGATCAAATTATTTGTGTATCTTTTCAGTGGAGGAAATGATCCATCCACCTGATAGTGTGTGAGCTTGTATCCCTTCCTTCTTTTTCCCTCTCATGGGAAAACAAATCAACTGTTTTTCCTTTTCCTTCTCATAGACTGCAAGTCATGCTATCTTTCACCGAGGAGGAAAAGTTGCATCTGAGTTATTGCTGTGAAGAAGTAGTTTGCAGGCATGGGCAGCTGGCATCTTTTTGTCTCTATGTGAAGAAGATCAATGCAATTCATGTTTTCTTGTTCGCACAAAGCTAGATTTGAAAATTCCTGGAAAATCAAGGAAATGTTTAGAGAAATTGTTAAAATTTGGGGAAACAGGAAATCTGAGAGGAGGGTCAGGTTTTCATAGTCTGGATATGCTATCGGAGAAGTGAGAAGGGGTGAGAAGATGGGTAGGGTGAGCTTCTTTCTTTTCTAGGCACTCATCCCCTGATTGGCCAATGTGTTGGTTTCCTAGGGCTGCTGTAACAAATAAAGCAATAGAAATGTATTCTCTCACTGTTGCGAGGCGAGGAGTCTGAAATCAAGGTGCTGGCAGAGCAGTGTTCTCTCTGATGCCTGAAGGGCAGAATCTGTTCCATGCCTTTCTTTTAGCTTCTGGTGTCGCTGGCAGTCCTTGGTACTCCTTGACTTGTAGATGCGCCACTCCAGTCTCTGCCCTCACCATGGCATGACAATCTCCACCTCATCTCCCTCTGTGTCTGTACCTGTCTCTGTGTCTCTTCCCTTCTTAGAAAGACATCAGCCGTACTGAATTAATGTCTACTCCACAGACTTCATCTTTTCTTGATTACATCTGCAAAGACCCTATTTCCAAATCAGATTCCTACCAGGTTAGAGAGAAGCTGTCACAATAGCTCAGGTGAGGCACAATGAGGACCTAAGAAGAAAAGGAAGTATGAAAAGAGCTTTGGGTATTTTATTTTTATTTTTATTTTTTAGCAGAGTTCACAGTTCAGAAAGACCATGGCTCTCAGAGCTAAAAAGGTGCCCAGAGCCCCCAGGTCACAAATTGGAGACTCACAGACTGTGCTGGGCTCACAGATGTGTTTTAGTTGGCTCAGGCAGCATAGTTAACAAAATTGTAAGTGTTACCAATGTTTAAAAGTCAGGAGGTCTCCTATAAAAGTTCAGATTTCCAGATTTTTTTTTGAATGTCAGATGATCTAGTGTTCTTGCCTTCCCACATTTCAACAATGGGCTGGCACAGAGGCATGACCATCCCCTTTGGAGGGAACAAATCTGCTCTCCACCTTTTTTTCATTCCCACCCAGCCATCTCACTCATCCACCCGCCTGCCGACCTCTGTCAGGTTTGACTTCTTGCAAGGGAGGAAAGGAAGGCCGAGAGACAGAAAGACTTTGCTTTCATGATGAGTGCAACCACAGATGAGTCCAGCAGGGGCAGGTTGCGGTGGAATGGCCCCAACTCAGACACCTTCAAGGTAAAGATACTAAGATACCAAAGAAGGCAATGCACAGCCTACAGGTAATTTCAAGAGAAGGGCTCCACCCAGAAGCCAACCTTTGGGTTCAGACAGGACCCTGGATTTCCTGCAGAATTTCTTGTGGGAGATGCTAGACAGAGAAAGGGAGAAAAAGAACACAAGGGCTGGAAGCTGACCCTGATGGCAGGAGAGGAAGTTTTGCTGATGATCCTTTGCATGCTGAGGCTTTGTGCTTTAAAGGGACTTTCACATTCTGTTTTTATTAACTGTACAGTGCAGAGCAGATGGCACCACCATTCCCTCTTCTCAGGTGAGGAAATGGGGGTCTAGAGGATTTACTGTGAACTCTCTGAGGTTTGATAGTACATGATAGGGAGCTATTTAAATTCAGGATGTTTCCCTGTGAGCCCAGTGCTCTTTCCAAGGAAACACCCACTATTTTTTTTTTTTTTTTTTTTTTGAGGTAGGATCTTTCTCAGTTGCCTAGGCTGGAGTGCAGTGGCACAGTCATAGCTCACTGCAACTTCAACCCCTAGGCTTAAGCCATCCTCCCACCTCAGCCTCCTGATTAGCTAGGACTACAGGCATGCACCACTATGCCCTGCTAATTTTTAAAAAATTTTTTGTAGAGACAGGCTGTGTTTCCCAGGCTGGTCTTGAACTCCTAGACTCAAGCTCTCCCCACATAGCCTCTCAAATTCCTGGGATTACAGCCATAAGCCACTGCGCCTGGCCAACACTCACTATTTTGAAAGTTGTATTTGCTCTCTGGCCACAAGGCTCTACCTCATTTGTGTCTGAAGTTTCAACTCAGGCCTAGTCACAACAAAAGCTAAAAAGGTTAGCTTACCCCAGAAGGGACTGAGTTAGCTAAAGAGAACAATCTCTAATTAACCACTTACCCAGACCCTCCCTCCCACCTTCCCTCTGCCCTCTCCTGCTTCCTTCCTTCATCAAATAGTAAACTGTTAAACACCTCCTAAGTGCCAGGCAGTTTGGTAAGCACCAGGATTGCCCTCTGGTGCTCACAAAGCAGTGGTGATCACTGTGCGAGCTCACAGAGCACAGTGAAGTGTTCTAGACACACAGAACACTAAAGCGAAGCCACAGAAAGGGAAAGGGGCCCAGGAAGTCCTTCTCAGGCCCTGGGAATGTGCCTGACTGACCAGGTGGATTTCATTCATTTATTCAGCGAATAGTTAATGAGCATCTACTCTGCACTGGGCACTGTTCTAGGTGCTGAGGTTCATCAGTGCCCAAAGCAAAATAAGTGTCTGCCCTCAGGTTGCTTATACTCTTGTGAAATGTCTGGACGAGTAATTTACGTGGCTTTAGGCAGATCCTTTTCTAAAAGCTATTGCATTGCCCAAGTGGAATAACAGATCCTCGTAACAGCAATAACTGCTGTAGAGATATTTACATTCTGTATTATTGGGGCACAGAGCAAGGCAACAGCCAATGAAGTGAGACATAGACCAAACAACCAATGGCCATGAACAAACTAAATAAGTGGCCTCATTTCCTGAGGCTTCTGCTTCTGGAAGTCTGGAGGACCAGAAAGCCCTACTGCTGTAGAAGTTCTAGATGCAGGAAGGATCCTTTTCACAAGAGCGTAACCAAGACAGTCACAGGCTGCATCTGAAACCTGAAAAAACAGCCCCCATCGTGGTTCTGGGGGAGATTGTTCCTCCCCAGGCAAGCTCCCCTTCTTGTCTAAATTACTTCCAGCCAGATAAGGGGCAAAGATCAAATCTTTTCCAGAATGAATGTCTTTATGATGATACAGGGGAAGAAAAAAAAACAGTAGCCATCCATGCCCCCAAATAAACAAAGAAAAAGAAAAAAGAAAGATAACAGTCCTTATCTTTGAGTCCTCATTCACCACATAGAGTAAATCTGAGAACACCCGTAAGTAGGTGGACTTGACCGTCACAGTGGGAGAAGGGGCCACTCAGGGAGCACAGAGAAGTCACGCTTTGCTTCTGCTCTCAAGCCTTGTGGCATCCTACTTTAGTACCCTTTCATAAAATAGAGTGCTGATAGAAATTGGGATTTTAATTCTAGTTCCCTTTAACAGAATGTAGCAATTTGGGAGAAAACAGAGTGTTTATTCTTGAATTAGTGATGGTCGTTAAAAATAATAGCTATCGGCTTCAAAGGACAGAGAGATAAAGTTAGGAGCCGTGGTCAGTTGAAAGAAACATTTCTTGATTAGAGAGCTACAGCATACGCACAGGGCTTGGATAAACGTGGTCTTTTTCTGACCACTGAAAGAAAAGAAGCAAGACCTGTCCTAAAATTACCAAAAGCTGTTGCAATTAAAAAAAAAAAAAAAAAGTCCATGTTAATTAGAGAAAAAGAGAGAGACATTTTACAGAGTAAAGGAAGATCACATAGATGACCACGCCAAGGAGATGTGTAAAGTGTTGCAAAGTATCGTGGGGAAGAGGAAAAGGGCCATGAGTGAGACTCATGATTGTTAAAGGTTAGTGAAAGAAGTCTCTACTGATTCCGCAGTGTTTGCATTTCTCTGTTTTTTAAAATATGAAAATATGTATACACATTTATACAACGTAGTAAATGTGTATGCTTAGTTGCATTAATAAAGAACATATCCTGTCTTTCAAAAATAATCTAAATGGGCTGGGCACAGTGGCTCACGCCTGTAATCCCAGCACTTTGGGAGGCTGAGGCAGGCAGATCACCTGAGATCAGGAGTTCAAGACCAGCCTGACCAACATGGAGAAACCCCGTCTCTACTAAAAATACAAAATTAGCCGAACATGGTGGCACATGCCTGTAATCCCAGCTACTCGGGAGGCTCAGGCAGGAGAATCACTTGAACCCGGGAGACTGAGGTTGTGGTGAGCCAAGATCGCACCATTGCACGCCAGCCTGGGCAACAAGAGTGAAACTCCCTCTCAAAAAAAATATATATATATAAATGGTAAAATAAATTTCAAGGTCTAATGCCCATTTGAATGAATCTTTCTAGAGCCAATAAGTTCAGATTTCAAGGTTTCAATTCAGGCCCTACAGTTCACCCAGAAAGGCTAACATAGGTATAACCTGTGGCCTCCTAATTCCAAAGCAAAAATCACAGTATGATCAGGTATTTTGTTACTCTCTGATCATTTATCACTAAAAATCACACAGCTTCCATTTTCTTCTCTGTCAAAGCTTTATTATGATACATCATGCTGGTCTAAATCAGTGCTTCTCAGATTTTCATGTATATTTAAATGACATAGAATGTTATTGTTGAAACGCAGATTCTAATCCAGTAGACCTGGGGAAGGGCCTGAGATTCTGCATTCTGACAGGCTCCCAGGGGCTGCTTCTGCTGTTGCTGCACGCATGTGGACCACACAGTTAGTTCACTCGTCATCTCTGTTCCAGCCATCCCCACAACGTTTGAGTGAGGGAATACTCTGGAGCTATGGCCCTCAAAATTTCCAGTGCATCAATATCACCTTGGAAGCTTGTTGTAAAATGCAAATTCCAGGGCCTTGGCCCCAAAGATTCTGATTTGCTGCTGCCACCTCCCTATGTGGGTAGACCTGAGCTTGGTGGCATCAGGACCGTGCAGTCAGGGTCCTGCCATCTTCCCAACCTGGCCTCCAGCTTTTCTTGAAAATCTCCAGCTTTGATGGCCTTTCTCCTCTTCTCTGAATGTGCCATGCTTGCTCTGTATATTTGAACTTAAAAAAATCAAACCTGGAAAACTGCCCCCAAATCTTCCCAGTTTCCTGGTGACTCTCTGTATCTTTTTTTTTTTTTTTTTGAGACAGGGTCTTTTTCTGTCACCCAGGCTGGAATACAGTGGTGCAATCATAGCTCAGCTCACTGCAGCCTCGACCTCCCAGGCTCAAGTGATCCTACCAACTCAGCCTCCCAAGTAGGTAGGACTACAAACATGCACCACCACACCCGGCTAATTTTCGTATTTTTGTAGAGATGGAGTTTCACCGGGCTGGTCTCCAGCTCCTGGGCTCAAGCTATCTGCCTGCCTCGGCCCCCCAAAGTGTGGGGATTACAGGCGTGAGCCACTGCACCCGGCTTCCTTTTGTTCTTCAGTTCTCAGCTCAAATGTCACCTCCTCAGAGGGGCCTTCCCTGACCACCCAGGCTAAAGTAGTGCTGTCTCCCATAGTCTCCCTCTTTTTTTCCCCATAGTCTCTCTATTGCCTTCACAATCCCTGTTACTCTCTAGAATGATCTCGTCTGTGTGTTTGTTTATTGATTCACTGTCTGTCTTCCATGGGAGTAGGGGCTCCACCTGCCTTGTTCCCCCCACTGAATTCCCAGTACCTCACACAGTGCCAGAGAATTGAATGAATGAAAGGATGCATGAGTCCACCCAGGTTGAGAAGCAAGGTGTAGAATAAAATAAACAATGTCATGAGTTCTGGCCGTAGAAACTTCAGACTGCAGAGTGAAGCAGATGTGAGGGTTTAATGAGGAAAAGGATCAGATGAGTAGGAAAGGAATTGCTTTGCTTCCTTCAGGGTGTGGAAGAAAATTAAATTAGGAATAGAGGATGGCAGCATGTTGCAGCTTTCTCGTTCATGTGCTGTATAATACAACATTCTTTGTCCTTTTTCTGTGTCTGATTTTGAAATTATAAAAATACGTGCTCATGGTAGATAATTGGGGAAAGCAGAAAAATTTAAATAAGAAAATATAGATGGCATTGTCCTACCACCCACGGAGAGCTATGGTTTTCATTTTTGTGTTTTTCCTTTTAAAATACTTTCTATATTTTCAAATCTGTATATCTTACAGAATCCATACAGGGCACATAACATATAATTCCATGTTCTGCTTTTCTCTAATGCCTATAGTATCTTTACAAACATGTTTTTAAGTGATTGTTTAATATTCCATTATGTGGATGGAAATACATCATTAATTTTATTTATTTTACTCTATGTTCAGAAAAGCATTCTAACTTTGTGCTAGCTCTCTTTTAAATGGAATAGAAACATCTAATAAATGAATTTTTCCCTTGTTCAGAGTAGTGGTTCTCAACTGGGGATAATTTTGCCCCCAAGAGACATTTGGTCACTTCCAGAGACATTTTTGGTTGTCACAACTGGGGAGAGGAGGGCTGCTATTGGCATCCAGTGGGCAGAGGGCAGGGTTGCTACTAAACATCCCACAGCACACACAACAGCCCCCTAACATCAAAGAATTACCCAGCCCAAATGTCAATAGTGTCGAGGTTGAGAAACTCACTATCTAGGACAGTATCAGGGTTAATATTCAACATCCACTTAAAATTCAAATTAGCATGCTATCATTAAAAGTACAGGACTTTGCCCTGGGATTCTGCATTAGAATCGTGTCTCAGCTAATTAGAAGTCTAGTTACTAGAATCTAGAATAACTGAGTTACTAGAATCTAGAATAACTGATATTTTACCTGCATAATTCTTATTTTATTAGAAATTTAAAAATATCAGTTATTCCAGTGAAACTGGAAAGTGAAACTAGAGATTGTATTTTTAAAATTAAGCCCCAGGAATGGACTTACTGGTTCTGGAATTCATCCTCGATTGGGTCCATACTTTCATGTAAACATTGCTGCATAGAGAGGGTGTGAGGCCAGTCCCAGGCTATTAGTTGATCGAGCTCAGTAGAAAACACTTTCTAAGACACAGAAGTGATTTGGCCATTAGAGAAATTAGATCTCTAAATTCAAAAAGGAGTTTTGATGAGTGCTTAGTTAAGTGTGGATGTTTGGAATCGTGTTCCCTGAGCCTTTCCTTGAGTGGAGGTTTCACAACTTTATAGCTTTTGCAATATGTGAATTTGTTGGGGAATTCCACATTTAGTGGGCAAAATCACTGAAACCAGCCCCCTTCCCTTCTGTTGAGAAATGCGCTCATCCCTTTTATCCAAGACTTAGATCTTTGGGACTTTACCCGACCTTTACACAGAGACAATTGGTATTGAGACAATTTGTTATGGTATACCTCCTGAGTGATCCAAATACCACTGGTTCAATCCAGAACAAAGAGAATGTATGCGGTACCTTTTCTTCGATCAGATTCTTGCTGGGGTTTATTGTGAATGGAAGGGGCGTTTAACTTGGAAATGTTTGGAATTGTGTTTCAGATATTTAGAAGATTAAACAAAAAGTCTTCCCAAATGGGTGCTGGGTAAGAGATATAAAACTCAACAGAAATCAATAATTGCTGCCTGAGATGTAACAACGGAAATGCAATCTTTAGTTAACATGGACTCAGAATTTAGGGAGGGTGAACGTGGGCTAAGGTCAGTGATTCACGTCTTGAGATCGATTCGTGCCTCTGACTAGATCATCTCTGTGTGCTGCGCTTGTTGGCAGCTATGCCTTCTGCAGTATTTTATGGGGCTCATCTGCAGAGCCTCAGACTGGCAGTGAGGGGTCAGTGGAGCCTCACTTGCTATCGGATCATCTTCTGGGGGAAGGCATTTTCCCTTCTCCTCATCTCCTCTCCACAGGGTTGGCTGAAAACAAGAAGTTTTTCTGGGCTCTAATCCACAGCATCGACTAATGACACAGACGGTAGTATCATTTGGGAGGCCTGAGAGAAGAAGGGGGAGCTGGGGAAGAGAGACAGAGTCCTGAGACTGGAAGACAATTTAAAATAAGCAATCATGGGCTAAAAGAGAATATGTTGGCTATAAAATAAGTGCAAGAATAAAAGAGATGGATGGGAAGTCAATTCTCAGGTGCAGTATTTTATTTTTTCTGCTCTTAGTTGGCAACCTTTGGTTTCCAAATGCTCATTTTCTTTGTAATTTTCCATTAACACATTGATTCAAATGCTGAAAATGATATAGCTAATGCTTGAGATTTGCAAGGCTGTAGAAAGGCAGCACATTTCTCACTGGCAGGATATACATGTATGCAGACATAAAAATATACCAAAGCATGCAAGTGGCTGCACAAGAACTTACTTTCTGAAAACACACACCCACATACGATCCAACTGATGAAACTCCAGCTGGAAAGGACTGTAAACTTAGGCAGTGTGACAAATGGGATTTGCTCATAGTCAATTGAATCCCAGATTCAAACAGTTTGGACTAGAGTTGGCTTGTGTGGTATAGGTATTAAGAATAGGTGGTTGTAGGGAATAAACTTCAAAATGTGGACAAATGTGCTTCCAGCTTCAGAATTTCTCAAAATAATGACTCCAACTCAAGTAGAAATCTCCAAGTCAAATCTTGATTCAACAATTCATCTTTGATTCAACAATTACCTAGGCGGCATCTATCTGCCTGCCAGATACCGTGGCGATACCATGTGAATATGATATTAACATTGCCTTCAAGAATTAGAAGTCTAAGTGGGGCATAAGACAAGCTTACAAATAGTTGTCAAGTAAGTCATCAAGCCCTTGTTCAAACTGACTTTGCAATTCTATGTAAGAGCATTAGAATTGGTTCCTAAGATTTCTTTCAAATAGTTCCACTAGTGCAATGGGCCTCCCAGTAGAACAGAAAGTCCAGGTTGTGGTTAACACTTTACCTACCCATAAGCAATGGCGTCTGTTAGTTGGATTCTTTGTTAAAAACAAAGGGGGCTTTCTTATCAATGGAGTTGAAGGTAATATGATTCTAGAACTTTTAGCCCTAGAACAATTTTGTGTCACACTAAGAGAAACTCCTAGAAAGGGTAAGTGATCTGGCCAAGGTCATATAGCCTGTTATTTGAAAGAGCTGGGAGCAGAATGCAGGGTTGTAGATTTTGAGTTTTCTATGATCTTCCTGTTCTTGCATGCCTAATTCATAATAGAATTCATGCCTAGAAATCAAGTCAAAGATCTTTGCCGTACTGGGTTTATATGCTGAAAGATGCATCCTGATCCAGGCAGGAAAGACAGAAGAAGATTCTGTTGAAATAAACCATGTAAAGTGCACAGCAGAATGTGTGTCACATAAGAAAGTTCAATGAACATGAACTACTATCCTCATCTTCATCATCATGATTACTATCATCATTTTGTGTCTTACTTTAAGCAAATCCAATCTACAAAAACCTCTAGTTTAGACCAGGTGTGGTGGCCTACACCTGAAATCCCAGCACTCTGATAGGCCGAGGAGGAAGGATCACTTGAAGTCAGGAGTTAGAGACCAACCTGGGAAACATCATGAGACCTGTGTCTACTGAAATCAAAAAACAAAAAAACAAAAAAGGTAGCCAGGCATGGTGGCACACCCCTGCAGTCCCAGCTACATGGGAGGGTGAGGCAGGAGGATCACTTGAGTTTAGGAGTTTGAGGCTGCAGTGAGCTATAATCCAGCCACTGCATTCCACCCTGGATGACGTAGTGAGGACCTGTCTCTTAATAAAAAAGAAAAAGAAAACCTCTATTTAAAGAACTGGTAAATTTACTTCTCATAAAGATTCTTCACTTTACAAAGGCATCTTCAATAGTTTAAAATTTGATCTGTACTCTGAAAAATTTACACAACTGTAATACATTGTCAGGTAAAAGAAGATACATTTACTCTCAACTTGCCTGCATATTTGCATATGGCATGAGAAATGTTAATTAGATTTTCATTTGTATTGTCTACATGACAGTGATAATAAAAGATGTCCATGAAGTCTAGAAATATAGATATTATGAGTTGCTTTTATGACTGAAGATGTCTTTGACCACATTATTAAATATTTGTCTGTTTCCAGACTTCATGGGTACACTGTAGATCATAAACATAGTAAACAAGAATAAATTGCTTAAAACTTCGGAGGAATTCCTAATGTTTTGTGTGCTTGGCTTAAAAAAAAACACTTTTTTATGAGGGAATCTCTGTGATAATAAACAAAACCCCAAAAATTTACAGAGAAAGAAATCATTTTGACTTTATTACTCAATATTGGTTCTATAAACCATGACCAAATTATGACAAACTCTGACTCAAAGGAGGATTGAGCTATTTAGTTTGAGTTAGTTTAATATGTTCAGAACTGGGCAATTTTTTTTGTTTGTTTTTCTAAACTTTGTCCTTCTCCAAAGTTTTACAATTAAATCATCAGGGCTAATTTTTCTTAGGCATTTCTGAGCTCTACAATATGGAGAGTTTTATCCCATAGAGTTTTTCTTTTAGTCTCCTTCCTCACATTCATGCTGGAACTAAAAACAATTTTAAGGATAATGTTTTAAAATAAAACTCTAGGCCGGGCGCGGTGGCTCACGCCTGTAATCCCAGCACTTTGGGAAGCCAAGGCGGGCGGATCACAAGGTCAGGAGATCGAGACCATCCTGGCTAACACGGTGAAACCCCGTCTCCACTAAAAATACGAAAAATTAGCCGGGCGTGGTGGCGGGCGCCTGTAGTCCCAGCTACTTGGGAGGCTGAGGCAGGAGAATGGCGTGAACCTGGGAGGCGGAGCTTGCAGTGAGCCGAGATCTCGCCACTGCACTCCAGCCTGGGTGACAGAAAGAGACTCTGTCTCAAAATAAAATAAAATAAATAAATAAAATAAAACCCTAAAAAAAAAAAACACAGAACAGATTACTTTCTAGTTTGGCTCTTAATATGATCAGGGGATTATCTGTAGGTATGGAAATACGGGGCTATTTCTCAATTTTCTGTGCTCAAATTAAACTGGTTTCCAGGTTCTGCAATGACAAAATCATAGCCTGGGTGACCATCTGCCTGGTCAATAAGTGGCCAGCATTGGCCTGAGTCAGCTAATTGTGCATAATTGGGATTATGTCGCAGGAATTGCAGTCCCCTCTCCAGACAAAGAAAATCACATTTGTGCTGTTTCAGGTGACCACTGATCTCTCCTGGCCAGTGACAGCAGAAACTTGGGTTGTTGCAAAGTCTGTCTCTGCAGACGGCCAGGACGGTAGGAATGATCAATTCTGGGATAAGCACGAGACAACAAGCAGTGAGGGAGGGGAAAAAGGAGAAGGGGGCTGGAAAATAAGAACATCATCAGGGGGAAAAAGTCTAGTGCTGGAAAAATTATTGTCACCCAGCTTTTAGATCCTGAAATACAGGCACATTTATTGTCTGATTCCTGTATTTGTACTGCAGAATCTGCAATGATTTTGCAATGGTTCTGAAATGAATCAAGTCAGATACCTTGGGGGCCAAGCAGGAGCATGACAGCCAACCCTCAGCAAGCAGGTGACTGGTTGTTGTGTTGGAGCAGCACTCTTCACCCGGGGTCTTGGGGAGAGATTGTGCTCCAGTGGCACCAGAGCAAGGGCCTGGAGCTGTAGCAGCAGCAGCAACGGGAGCAGCAGCAGCATACCGGGGACAACAGCTGTTGGTGGTAAACAGGTGGAAGGCTGGAATAAAAGTCCTGTTCCCCAGCCATGATATTATAGCAGAAGAGGAACAGGGAGTTTCAGCATTCCCCAAACCCATTTAGAGAGAATGTCAAAGAAACTGTGGTTGATGCAGTTACAGCAGCACTGTAAATTCTGAAAAGAAAAAAGTTGGTGCAGCCTCAGCCCAAGGTCCCTCAAACTCAGCAACATTGTCATTTGGGGTTGGACATTCTTTGTTTTGGAGGCTGGTCTGTGCCTTATAAGATATTTAGCAGCAACCCTGGCCTCTACTCACTAAACACCCGTTGCACCCCTTCTGCCTCTTCCCTGCCTTCCAGGTAGTGGCAACCCAAAACCAGAAAGAGCCTTATCAGCACTTGGATTACCTGGGGAGTCACGCCTTCCTTGACCTGGCATGGTGTGTGTGCCCGTGTTCACATGTAAGGGTTTACATGTGGCTGTCCTGTGTTCTACTGACTACCTGAGAATGTTCCAGGAGTCAACCAGTTCTTGTTTTAAGTCAGTCCAAATGCACGGGTGCAAAGGCCACAGGTGGAGCCAGAAGGTGTACAAACAGGCTGCCCATCTCAAGCCCTCAGAGAAATTGCTGTGGCTGAGACACCAGCCTGTGACTTCCAGGCTGACCCTACAGAGCAAATCACTCCCAGATCCACCTGCTCACCCGATACCTATTAGGTGATGGTCACTATTTCTCAGGACACAGAGGGAAGAAAGCCAAACGAAGTTGCATCCTTTAGGGGACATACATTCCAGAAAGTGGAGGCAGCACAGAAATGTATGGATAATTTCAGGGAGCCTGGCCTTCCTCTGGCTTAGACTCCTGCAGAAGCTATGAAGCTCCAGCTTTGGGGTCCTCACCCACCAAGCCCCCTCTAAGACTTGGGAACGATCTTAGCAATGTGTTCATACATTTTTATGAAATTTGCAAAAGTATGATCATTTTTCTTGAAGAGAGCCTCTCCTCCAAATTGCATAAGCTACAGACCCCAGAAAACCAGAATCTCTCCCTGATTTTCAGCTTCCTGTACATTATAGAATTGAGTCCTACTCGAAATATATCAAGAAGGAGAATGAGAAACATGCATCCACTTTTAATTCACTGACAGTGCAGCGTAAAGAATACAGCATCATTCACAAACAAAGGAATGAGAAAACAAATTGCAGCTTGCCCATTGCATGGGGTGAATAGTAGGGTGCTGAGTGCAGGGACCTGGTTGCTCATATTCACACACCCTAGAGTAGAGGAAGCAGTAGGAACCCGGACCTCCTCACCAGAGGGCTGGGGAGGGAAGCTGCAGTCTCTGGTTGGGAGGAGACGAGCAGCTGGCCAAAGGCCCCTTTGTAGAAACTGGCCATGCTCTTCCTCTGGGCGGGAGGCTCCAGACCGGAGCTCCGGGCCTGCCCCTGGCTTTCTTCTGGCCATTGTGAGCGTATATTGATCAGGCCGGGAAGCAATAGGCCTGCAGCAGCTGAAGCTCTAGGGTGGGCCGCATTGATCGGACCCCCGCCCCAGGATATTTATAGGATGGGCTGGGCTAGCAAATAATCGGGGAGAGCTTGTTTAACGAGGGTTCAGGGTGCTCTTCGCTAGCTGGTTAACTTTAAGTATTGGAAATGGAATTGATGCGCACATAATAATATTATGATTCATACAAACCACTTCTCAGGCAACTCAATATATTTCATTACCTCCTTTCTAGCAAATGTATTGATTTCTGTTTTGCGGTTTTATAACACAATTTCAAGGCTGTTGTGGGTTTAATGAGCCGTGTTCTTATGATGTTTAAAAAGATTTGAAGCTATTGTTGAAATAAATATTATGGATCACCCCCTCCTGAGGCCCCCTTCCTTCTCCCGGCTCTCCTCCCTCCTCGCCCCCACCCCCATCCTGCCCCCTCCCAGGCCCGGGCGGAGTCGTCCGCAGAAAGCCGGGGGCTGCAGCTTCGCGGCCCTTTGTGGCCCAGATCAAAGGACCCGAGCGCCACAAAGGCGGCCCCACTCCGGCCGCGCGGCCACACACAGCCGCACCTGCAGCGCAGCCAAATGTCATTGTCGCTTCTGCGGGGCGAGCGCGGGGGACGCACCTCGGAGACGGCAGATGACTCTAATAACGCTTGATGGGAATTGATGGGGAAGGAGGCGCGCGGTGCCCAGGGCTTTTTATTAGCTGCCTCGACTTCTCGAGCCTCAGCCCGAACGTCTGCACCTGTGCACCCCCTTTCTCTCGGCCTTTATGGAAGTTGACAGATTTTATTAACTTTAAGGAAGAACTTTCCAGCGTGCGCAGGGCCGCAGTTTATTTTGTATTCATGCGAAACGGAAACCGAAAAACCCACGTTTACATATTTACCGGCCTCCGTGACCTCCCTCTGGGGCTCCACAAGTCACGCTGCAGATTAATTTTGTCGTAAAATTGACTGGTGTACTAAGGGACGTTGGGAGTTAGGGGGATGTTGTTGGATGTGAGGATTTTTTTTTCCAATGGGAGAAAGCTGTATTCAATTATCTAATATCTCCAAGGAACCCCCCAAAGACTTTCCAAATCGTGCAGAAATTGGAATTCTTTTTAAAAACGTTTGCTCGTGGCGAGAGAGCATTTGTAGGCAACCCAAGTAGGCTCCGCTCACAGCAAGGTTCCCCATATCTTTCTGATGACCTAGAAACAAAAGCAGGCACCAGAAGCATCTTCGAACTTTGTGAGAGTTGGTGCCCCTTGGAGGTTTGGGAATGGGGGCTCATGCATGTGTTCTGCTCGGACGCTGGGGCTAAGTCCCAACACATTTGAAAGAACAAATTATGAATCATGTAATAAAATGATATGCTTGGTCAGGGAAATATTGTTACATAACCCAACACAGTTGTATAACTTCCACACTCTCACTATTGGGAAGAGCCTAACTGGGGCAGAGGATTAAGATTTTGCTTATATTCATAGTTATCCATGGCTCTCCGAGTGCTTCCAGGTTTTATGTCTCATGACAAATGGAAGTCCACGGCTATGAAAATTCATGTGATATTAATGGCCAAGTGTTGAAAATTCAGCCACAGAGTCAGCTGGGTATACTGCTTATTAGCTTAAAAGCACAAAGCTTTCTGGAGCTTCTTTTTGTGAGCCAGATAAACTTCAGATGAACTGAGGATCATTTTGCAGGAAACTCTGAAGTTGAGCAATAATAGAAAGTAGTTAGTAGAATATTACACTTTTCATTTGGGCAAACAGATGGGATGCCTGCTTTTAGATTTAATCAGGGGCTGACAGACAGGTAGGACGCTGGCATATTTTAGTTGGAGTCTCTTTCTTTTCAGGAAAGAATGAAACTACTTAATATTCAGTGTATCCTCCCCCCATCACCCACCCAGCCCCACTATTCCACAGTACCTCGTGATCTCTCACGCCTTTTTCTCATTTCTGATGACATTACAAAGTACAAAGGTCATCTAACTGCAAGCAAATCCATTTCTTAACATATTTTTCACTCTATTCTTCCCTTACAAAAAAAAATTATAGAGGTGTGCAGTGTGTGTGTGTGTGTGTGTGTATGTGTGTGAGTGTATATATATATATGGTTAAAAAAATAAAACAAGGGCTGTTAAATCACCAAGAGCACACCCAAATCTCCATTTACATAGACACAGACATAAATAAACGATTTAACAATTTGGGAGTCATGAGTCTCTGACCTCATGCTTTCTCAACTAACCTTTTTAAAAGATTTTGATATCAATTGTTTCTCTTTTTTCCCCAGAAGCATAATACATGGTAACCTTAGCATGCACAATCTGTTTCAACAGAGGGATACAGACAAGTGCAACCAATGGTGGATTTTAATGTCATGGTAGAGCTTATATTACCTTGCTCGAAACAAAATCTCCCCCCCACCCCCTTCAAATGCAAGTCCCTTGACACCCGCTTTGGAGATCATTTGTTATGCAGAGTTTCGTGAGGCAATCAAAATTAATTCACAGTGATCTTTTCACCCAGAGCTTCCAGCTTCTAATAATGGTCTTTCTCAACAGGTGTTCATTGTGGCAGTCTGACTTCAAATCGCCAGACTAAAGGTTTTATTCTTTAGTCATTTCTTTTTTAATCTCGAACTTGTAATTTACTAATCTGCAGCAGCTGCCAAGAAGGGCGCAGCTGCTTACTGAGAGGGGAAGTGTACCTCCGAGGAGGCAAGGGCAGGGAAGAACTTCACTTCCAGAGGAAGAGGAGGAAGAAATTGAAATTCATGGCCTGGAGAGAGGGTACAGTCCTGGGACTGGAGACCTGACATTGTCTCCACATTACTTTTCTCTGAGGCTGGTCCAAAATTGGTGACACCTGGTTCAGATTCCTTTGGACAGCTTCAGAAATAGGCTGGATTATGCACAAGTGCATAGAGAAGGGATTTTTAATAACAGCAACCACAACCACCAGATAAATACTATGCAGAAGAAAGGGACTTTTAGAAACTTGTATTTGTCCATTGGGCCAGTTTAACTAGCTCTTGCTAACACACTGTCTTTGTCGACTTTCAAATCTGCCTCCTTTTAAGGTAACTTTAAAGAGAGATGGGAGGAATTAAGTTTTACTGCAGAGATTCTTGGATTTCATGGCTCATCAGTATCATGTTGGCTGAGGGCATGTGAGAAAGCATGAATCTAGGCTCCTGATTTCCAAATTGCTAGAACTGAAGATTCCAGAGCCCCAGCTCCAGAGCTTCTGTTGTGGTGGATCTTGGCACAGGGCCTGGGAATATGCATTTTAACAAGCACCATGAGGTTCTGATGCATGTGTTCTGGTTTAGTGGGTAACCCACAGAGAAAATCGAGAGGCCTCGATTCCCTTTGATCACAGTTAGTTGTTCCTCTTGCCTCAGTAATCCGATCTCTACAATGGGTTCTTGCTCTTCAGTCTCTTCTCAATCACATGGTTCTCAGAACTCAGCCTCTGAGCAGGTACACATGGGCAGGGCACGGTTCTAGCTAACAGGTGGCTTTCTTCCTAAGGAGATAACATACATATCTTGTACAGAGGGTAGATGAGGTCATCAAGAAGTGACCACCTTTGCCATGCAGTAATTCTTGGCCTCTGGTTTCTTTTGCAAATGATGCCTGCAGCTTGTTTATTAACTCTGGGCTGATCTCTGAGGCTATCTCCTGGCAGAGACAGAAATGGGGACTTTGGACAAAGATTGAAACTGAAGTAAATCCTCCCTGACATGTGGAGACCTGGGGCCCACTGAGGGTTAAAAGAACATTTGGATGCATCACTTGTAGCCCTCAGCCTTGTCATAGACTAGAAGCCAGCTTTCCACAAGGGGTCAGAACGGAAGGAGGGTGAAGCTCAGATTCCTGTCTGCCCCTAGACTTCCAGAAAGAAAATTTGGATTCTTTCTGTATTTAGGAGTACACATAGACACAAGCAGCTTCAGAGTCAAACCAGAAGTCACGTGAGAATCCCAAGCTACAGTGGAGAGTCTCAAAATGCTGGGCTCTCAAGGATTTATTGGAGACCTCATTGTGTTGTCGGCCACCCCTTTCCTGAGGCCATGCCTCCACGGAAAAATTGTCATTTGAGAGACAGGTTGTCCCACTAACAGGGCTCAGGATATGATTTCTCCTTGGCCTTTTAGTTTGGTTGTTCCCTTGTGAAGGGCTCTCCTGGATCCCTTCAAAACCTAATTATGGCTGTAAAAACTGTCCAGAGAGCAAAGCAGTGCTTATGTGGATGTTGGGCAGTGTCTGCTCTGGCACATTTGTTCACGGGTGGGCCAGCCAAGCAGCTCGGCACTGATGGGCATTGATTTTGTAATATCTGAGCAACTTCACTGGTTCTGTTCTCATAGACTCTCTTTTGTTTTGGAGGGAGGGAGTGAGAAGGTTTCTTGAGCTCCAAAGACCAGATAAGCCTCTCTCTTGCCAGTAGCCTATGGATACAAAATTATTGTTTCCCAGTCTCATTTTTGTGTTGTACGAAGCAACCCTCATATATTTCAAATCAGAAAGGATGCTCACCAGCTTCTCTGAGAAAATGTGTTTTTATTCTTGTCCTCAGTGGAGGCCGTCCTAGGGTTGACATTGCCTAAGGACACCACAAAGAGGTTTCTAAGTGGGAATTGCCATGCCAGCTGCCATGCAGCTTTCAGGACTTGGGTACTGAATCTTCACCCCAGTGTGAAGATTCTAATTTCCTGCTCAACAGGATGTATTTGTGCAACTTATTAATACAGAAATACATACTTTATTATTATATCCCAACCCCACACATGGAAGGTACCAGAAAAGATTACCTTCACTTAACAAATGAGGAAGCCAAGGCCCAGAGAGGAGAAGACTCTTGCTCAAGGTCACACAGCAAACTTGAGACAGAGTATATTGCTCAGAGGGTAGGAGTCATCTTTGACCTATGCATCAGAAATTTGAATCTGTTGAACTATGAAACACTGGTGGAGCTAATAGACACTAAGAAAATAATTACACAAAACTATTTATAGTCATGGTAAATAATGTGGAGACAGACTCCAAGGTGTTACATAAGGACTTGCCCAAGCATGAGGAGAGGATGGACCCATTAGGGTAGGGTGGGTGTATCAGGCAGGTTAGGTTAGGTTTTGCTGTGTAACAAATAGCCCTCAATCCTCATGGGGTTAACAGGAGCTATTTATTTCTCTCAAGTAGGTCAGAAGGGACATTCTGCTTCTTACATTCACTCAGAAACAGAATGAGAGGGGCTTCATCTCAACCCTGCTTCCACAGTCACAGGGGAAATAAAAGCATGTTTCTTCCTATAGGCAACACAAGTCACTCTGTCCACATTTCATCCCCAGTTGAAGTCACATGGCCACACCCAACTTGAAGGAGAATGGGAATGGGCAATCCCCCATGCGCCTAGAAGGAGGAGATCCAGAACGCCTGCTGCATAGATTTAGAGAAGGCTTTTCTGGTTTAGCTGAGATCTGAATTGTGTGAAAGACTTAACTAGTGACAGGCTAACATGAAGCAAGAGTGGAGGAGGGGTTAGGAAGTGGTGACAGCCCCTGGGCAGGGGAATTCTAACCTAATGGAAGAGCAGAAAGAAGCCCGAGGAACCAGAACCCAGACCGCAGTAGCCCCCATCCCAATAAGGCATGGCCAGCATACGGGCCAGGTGCGGTGTCTCATGCCTATAATCTCAGCATTTTGGGAGGCCAAGGTGAGAAGATCACTTGAGCTCAGGAGTTCAAGACCAGCCTGGGAAACATGGCAAAAACCCATCTCTACAAAAAATACAAAAATTGGCTGGGCATGGTGGTGTGTGCCTGTGGTCCCAGCTACTCAAGAGGCTGAGGAAAGAGGATCTCTTGAGTCCAGGAAGATGAAGCTGCAGTGAGCCATGATTGTGCCACTGTACTTCAGCCTGGGCAACAGAGTGAGACCCTGTCTCTAAATTAATTAATTAATTGGAATTATTTTTTAAAAATTTAAAAATAGAAGCCAGCATAAGACTGTTAATCTCTATGCCAGGGGCAGGAGAGAAGCCATGCTGAGTTTTTTACTTTATTTTAAAGATTTCAGGCCGGGCACAGTGGCTCACGCCTGTAAACCCAGCACTTTGGGAGGCTGAGGCGGGCAGATCATGAGGTCAGGAGATCGAGACCATCCTGGGTAACACGGTGAAACCCCGTCTCTACTAAAAAATTTCAAAAAAATTAGCCTGGCGTGGTGGCAGGCACCTGTAGTCCCAGCTACTCAGGAGGCTGAGGCAGGAGAATGGCGTGAACCTGGGAGGTGGAGCTTGCAGTGAGCCGAGATCGTGCCACTGCACTCCAACCTGGGCTACAGAGTGAGACTCTGCCACAAAAAAAACAAAATAAAATAAAAAATAAAGATTTCAGTGTTTAATGTTTATCAAATTTCATCTCTACAGCTAGCAGGATAATAGATGAGTTAATGGAACTCAGACCACATTTAAGAGAATGTTTATTGGGCAATCCCAATTACACCACAAACCAAACAACTTCTAGCATTTCCCGTGTTTGTACTTTCTTCATTTTCACCTTTGCCCAAGTCATCTGGTTTGTCATGGACACCATTGTGTGGGCAGTGATGGAATAGTGTCCTGAGAGTGAGACCAGAGAATCTTCAACAGACACATTGGCGACACATCTTTGCCAGAGGCCACATTACCCAGGTCTCCAGCCTGCCTCTCTTGATCCTTGGCCCACTGTGGTTTTTGGTTAAAGGATTAAAGTAAGGACCTGCCCTGGTACAGCCTGGTGTATTATCTCCAAACTGATGAACGTGGAATTTGTGCTGGCGTTCAGTCAATCCTGTAATGCATTCTGACACCATAAATGGTTCATTTTCCTTCTGCTCAAAGTGGATGGTGCCCTGCCCCAGGCTCTGGCCCTTCAACATGCACACGACCTTCATCATTATGACTCCAGGGGTCACACTGTGGTCTGGGCTCTGAGAGGTGTGAGGGACACAGGAGACACTGCAGGAGATGGCAGCACATGCTGACTTTCAAATCATGAGCCTGTAACACAGATCACTTTGGCTTCAATATAGGAACAGGTAGGTAAGGAGAGGGGCTGCAGGCAGTGGACACTTCTGTATTGCATCAGGCTCAGGAGGTGGGGAGAATGCCCACTATATTAGAAGGAAACTGTGAGCCAGAGAAGGTTAAAGGACTTTGCCCAAGAGTTGCAGTTAGCAAGTGGCACAGCCAGGATTTGAACCCTCTGTCTCAAACTCCAACCTTGCACGGTCCTTGCCGTATTCACCAGTGGCCTCCCCGCTGGTGCTGGAAGAATTTTCAGCATCCTACCTTCTCCCTTAGCACCTCACGGGGCCAGACTCACATTTGCAAGGCCCATTTGAATTTCATCGAATTAAATCTCTGGCCAAAGCGAGTTATTGTGTCCAGATTCCCAACTGTTGAGGGGCTCCTCTGTGCCAAGTGTCTAACAAAACTTCCAAAAGATGGTATTTGTGTGTCAACAAGGGTGAAGTGTTGGGGACCTCAAACAGAAGTTTCAGAAATGGCTACTGGAGAAAGCCGAGAAGCTTTTCCCTTCCTGAGCCCCCTTTTCTCAATTAGCATGCAAAAACATTTTTAAAGAAATAACCTTTACTAATAAAATGCTATAATCTCAATAAGACATTTCAGCAGGGGAATTATTAGATATTAATTCATGCCTAGTTGCACTGACAGCTCTCGGCCATCAACGTTAGCCTAATAGCACACTAGGTGAGAATTAATATGCCATAATTCATGCTCTGTCATGCATTATTGCTTAAATAAGATACATGAAGAATAACCTATTCTGGTGAAATAACTGGTATCCTTAGAGTTCTCCTGGCCAAGTTATAAATAGTTATGTTAGGATCCAGAATTTTTTTGTATTACTAAATTTGAAATAAATTGTAGATATGTATCTTCATCTGTAATTACCGTGAACATTTTTCTTAAGTACTAACATTAAGTTCAGTCATATTCCATGTTTTAAAATTGAACTTAAGCAAAATCACATAATTTTCTTGAGACCAAAATAGAAATTTCTTTCCCCCATATATAATTGTATCTGGTACTTTGGCATACTGTAGCTCATAGAGGCTATGACTTAGGAGCAGCAGAATGGGCCTGACTTAGAAAGGTACAAAATAGAAACGGGGGAGTGTCAGGGGCCTGGAGGACACTCCATTTGTGTTAATGAGGAGTTTGTGTCTCTCTGGACAATTATAGTTACTCATGAGTGCCTATGGTTCTCCTAGCAAGTGGGGAGTAGGGAAGTGGGAGGCAATTTCTGTCCTGCAGAAGCTTCGAGCCTCCTGGAAGGAACTGGATTGATGTAGATGACACAGTAACCTTGTCCTCATCAGGTAACAGGTGAAAAAATGTCAAGACATGAAGAGGAAGACCACGGAGTGAACTGAAAGAATTCTGTATACTAAGTGATAGACTTACAAAGTTATGAGATAAATTGGAAATGGAATCATTCATGCATTGATCATATTTTTATTTGATTTTTTTAGAGATGGGGTCTTGCTCTGTCACCTAGGTTGGAGTGCAGTCGTGCAGTCATGGCTCACTGCACCCTTGAACTCCCAGGCTCAAGCCATCCTTCTGTATAGGTGGAGCCACAGGCGCCACCACCACACCTGGCTAATTTATTCTAGTTTTTGTATAGATGGGGTCTCCCTATGTTGCCCAGGCTGGATCCTATATTTATTGAACACCTACTTTATGCCAGTCCCTGTGCTGGACACTTAGCACACAAAGAAGCTGGCAGTCCGGTGGGGGACATGGACACTTATCTATGATGCGACAGGATGCAAGCCAAAGCCAGGTGATGACAGAGCTCAGAAGAAAGCCATGCCTATCTCAGACTGGCAATGGGTAAGTTGATCAAAGAAAGCTTCCTGGAAGAGGTGATACCTGAGATGAATCTTAAAGGATGAGGAGAAATGAGCCAGGTAACAGATAGGGGTGAGGTGCAACACGGCAACAGATGTCAATAGAGAAATTGCAAACAGAAGCCAGATAGTGGCAGATCTCGCAGACCACGGTAAAGGGCTTGCATGTTGTCCCAACATGATTAATTTTTTCCTTCAGATCCAGCTACCAGAATTTGGTACCAACATCTCCATTGCAGGAGAAGTCAGGGCAAAAGCTCCAAACTTGGGAGTTATCCACATTTGAAACCTAGAACATCAGAGTTTCAAGGGTTATTAGAGATTGTCTTATTCATCCTACCACCACCCATTTTAAAAATGGAGAAGCTAAGTTCCAGGAAGGGGAAGGACCTTATCAAGATTACAACAGATCTCTGGGATCCTTTTCCAGATGGTTTCTTCCTTTTAGTGGAAGGTTTTCCATTTGAACGATCAAATAAGGGAACTGACTACGTAAGCAGAGGAGGGTTAGCCTAAGTGGAGAAATGAATGGCTTACAACAACGTTTTCTAGACTTCAGGCATTCTCCATCAGCATTCATAAATTTTACCATGATCAATGACCTGATATTTTTAACTGACTCCATTTTTTTTGCTTTAATGCATTATTCAAAAGAAAATGCTTACATCAATTCCATAAATGGAAGTTGACCTTCTTTCGCTATACAAAGATGCAAACCTGAAAATTAACTCCATGGACGTCATCCTAAAATTCTAGCCAGATATGGTTGCTCACCTGAGGCCTACTCTCTCCTTTTTAAACAGAAAGAGCATCAAATTTTGGAGAGGTGCTAAAGATATATTAGCACCAAATTGAGGCTTTCTGCTTGTTTTTATATGATTGGAAGAAAACAGAAAAATGATTTTTTTTTTTTACTGTGTGATTCAAGTTTATTAAGTAATGTCCCCCAGTATCATCTAAAATATGTCATGCTTTAAAAAATACTGGACTAGAAGAGGTGAAATAAAATGTGTTATCACCAAATGCCCCAAAGATGGGATATTGCAAGGATTTATTATGTAAAAGAATTAGAAAATGCCAAACTGGCATGTGTTTGTTGAAAACTTTATTAAAGAATCAATCAAACCTATTTCAAGAAACTCTTTACAAGAATACTTTCAGTTTTGCTCCTCCGGGAATGAGGGTAGTCCCTTGCCCTGCACCCTGGGATGGTCATGAGGCTCAAATTAGAATGTCATATATCCAAGGGCTGGGCTTGTACCAATGAGCTGTCTCCAGAAATTTCTGGATCATTCCTTCAGGCCGCCCCCACCACAGGAAGGAAACAGGGCACAGCCTCAGAGCAACACCTTCTGGGGAGTGAAGTCTACCTGTGATGTGTGGGGCATGTTGAGGGCACAGCACAACCCTGGCTTGATTTAGGGCCAACCAGGTATCTGTCAACTCTGAAGTGCGTGCCCTTGGAGGGGCTCCTGGTCTTTTGTCTTCCATGGGTCCTAGTTTGGGTTCTCCCAAAGCAGAACCTAAGACAAGGGTGCAGGCATTTTGTTGAGCGATGATCCCAGGAAGCAGGAATGAAGGAGAAGGGAGAATAGAAAAGGGAAGGAGGGGAAAGAAAAAGTGATTTGGTGACTGCATGAGTTTGAAGAATAACACAGAATTCACCTTAGTACTATCCTGCCCACGGAATGAAAGTAGGATTATATGCACATTCCCACGTCCATTGGTGGAGGGCGGCCTTAGGTTTGGAGAGAGGCCACTGGCCCACTGGCATTGGATGTGGAACTGTCTACCACCCTAGTGCTGAAATCAGGTGGGCCAAGGGGACATGGCTCAGAGCACAAAAATCATTGCCTCCCTCTCCAACTGTGACAAATTTGGGTGCTATGGAAGCCAAAGGTACGTTGCACCCCAAGAAGCGAAGTTTTTTTTTTTTGGCTTTTTTTTTTTTTTTGAGACAGAGTTTCACTCTGTTACCCAGGCTGGAGTGCTGTGGTGTGATCTCAGCTCACCACAACCTCCAACATCCACCTCCCAGGTTCAAGCAATTCTCCTGCCTCAGCCTCCCAAGTAGCTGGGATTGCAGGCGCCCACCACCACGCCAGGCTAATATTTGTATTTTTAGTAGAGATGGGGTTTCACCATGTTGGCCAGGCTGGTCTCAAACTTCTGACCTCAGGTAATCCATCCACCTCACCCTCCCAAAGTTCTGGGATTATAGGCATGAGCCACCGCGCCTGGCAGCAAAGTTTTGTATTTACCCCAAATGGTGGTGAAGGAAGGTGGTTGATGGAATGGATAGAGTCTTGCCTTACAGTACTCTGACCTCTCTCCACACCCCACCAGGCCTTTCTCAAGGAAGCTGTCTCACCCTTCAACTTCTGGGGACATGTTCCAGTTGGAGAAACCTTTCTTTGGCATGGCAGGACTCCATTGTCTATTTCAAGCTAACATTGATTTCTTATTTCCTTTGCTATATACCCAGGTGGAGAGGGCTCTTTAGGGCCACTGACTTTAGGGCTCAGTGGCCTCTTTCCACTTGTAATTTGGGATTTGAGCAAATTGGTCTTGGTGGAGAGTGGAAGGAAAGGAGAGGAAATTGCTAAAAGGCCACGGTCAAGACTCAAGGAGGAGCTACTTGTGCACCAGCTTCATTGTCTGCGCCTTTGAACCTCCCCCTGATCGTGGCCCTCTGAGCTTCTAGATTGCTTAAAGCAAGGCACAGGTGGAAACCACAAGAGGTGAGGGGTGGGGGCAGGTTCCCTTTCCAAGTCTCCCTGCCCCCTTCTCTTCCCTCCCAGCATGTCTGAAAAGGACGTGAAAATGTCAATTGTCTCCTGGCTCTGTTACTTTGCTAACCCAATCAATCCATAGGAAAAGCACAGATTAAACTGACTGATCCTCATATATTTAATGATTGCTGCTATTTGACCAGGATGCGTTTCTCAGGAAGCGCCTGTCACAAGCTATCGATGGTCTTTTAATCCTGAGTTACTTAGCGTTGGGCTTACTTTCTGCCCGAGATGACCAGTCTCCAGTGATTCCTCAGCTTACACGGCAAAAAACAAGATGCCAAATGGCTCTTCTTGATATTGGATGACTGGGTTTAATTCCTGGGATATGGATTTGCCAACAGATGCAGCTTCTTGCACATACAATTCCATGACTTCCAATTTTACCTTTGAAATTTCTAGGAAGGTGTCTGCTAATCAGAAGGGATGCTATGAGATTCTTAGACAAAAAAAATTCTCTAAATTTGTCACTATTTGCAATGCTATTATGTATGTCATGATAATATCAGCTAGTATTTTTGAAGTCTTTGTTTTACATGTTTTATTTGATTTTATAGTCAAAGAAAGGCAAAAAGGTTGATATTTTTATTATCTCTATTTGGAGATGAGGATACTGAGGTAAAGAGGTCAAGAAACATTCCTGAGATCACAGAGCTAGCTCATGGTGGAACTAGAATAGCTACCATGCTAAACGGCTGCACATACTGAGGGATTCACCACTGCACAAAGACAATAAAACTCACCGGCACTACTGACTGCTGTGTGTGATGGCTACCAGCTCTGTAATGAGATCTGATCAAGATGCCAGGTTTCAAAATATGGCATTACAGTCTCCTTTATCCTTCAAGTTTCTCTCTCTCTCTCTCTTTTTCGGACAGGGTCTCACTCTATGCCCAGGCTGGAGTGGTGCATTGGCACAATCACAGCTCACTGAAGCCTCCACCTCCCCGGGCTCAGGTGAACCTCCCACCTTAGCCTCCCAAGTAACTGGGACTACAGGCACATGCCACTGTGCCCAGCTAACTTTTGTATTTTTTTTTTTTTTTTTTTTTGTAGAGATGGGGTTTCACCATGTTGTTTAGGCTGGTCTCGAACTCCTGGACTTAAGTAATCCCCTGCCTCCGCCTCCCAAGGTACTGGAATTACAGGAGTGAGCCACTACATGCAGCCTCTCTGTCTGTTTGCAGCCTTTGGAATACAGAATTCCCAAGAAGGCCTGATTCCTGGTGAATGCCTTAACTAATAATACTGTAGGAATACTTGTTCTAGTCTGTTCAAGCTGCCATAAAGTACCATAGACTGGGTGGCTTAACAACAGAAATTTATTTCTCACAGTTCTGGAGATTGGAAAATCCAAGTTCAAGGGACTGGAAGCTTCAGCGTCTGGTGACAGCCCAATTCCTGGTGCATAGATGGTGCCTTCTCTCTGTGTTCTCACAGAGTAGAAGCAGTGAGGGGACTCTCTGGGGTCTCATTTATAAGGGCACTAATCCCATTCATAAGGACCCTATTCTCATGACTTAATACCTCCCAAAGGCCCCACCTCCTAAGACCATCACCTTGGGGTCTAAAACTACAACACAAGAATTTTTGGGAGACACAAACATTGAGTCCATTGTCAACACTTATTGCACCGTGTATATTTCAACCTCTCCCCATCCAATCCACCCACTTTCTGTCTCCTTCTCTCTCTGCAACTGAGTCTGGTAGCACACTTTCTTACTCTCAATGTTTTAAAGACCTGTCTCATATATTCACTGAACAACAATTTGCCAAGCACTTACCCCATGCTGACACTGTGCTAGGAAAAAGAAAGACATGGTTCTTGCTCCCAGGAAATCACAGTCTAGTTTAGGTGAATGTATAAAAACAGTTGCGGTAGAATGTAGGTCCTGTGGCAGAGACCTGGGGTGTTGTGGTGGCACTGAGGCAGCATGCTTCACCTGGGCCACATGGAGAAGGCCTCCTGGGGAAAGTAGTGTTTGCACTAAATCTTGATGAGAGGGTGGCAATAGGGAGGTGGAGAAAGGTTTGCATTCAAGGATGATTGGTTTATTTGGAAGCATGGTTGTTTCCTTTAAGAAGTTTAGAATGGGGGCTGGGTACAGTGACTGGCTCACACCTGTAATCCCGATACTTTTGGCCGAGGTCAGATGATTTTTTTCTTTTAGACGGAGTCTCACTGTGTCACCCAGGCTGGAGTGCAGTGGTGCGATCTTGGCTCACTGCAAGCTCTGCCTCCCAAGTTCACGCCATTCTCCTGCTGCAGCCTCCCGAGTAGCTGGAACTACAGACACCGGCCACCACACCCAGCTAATTTTTTGTAGTTTTAGTAGAGACAGGGTTTCACTGTGTTAGCCAGGATGGTCTCCATCTCCTGACCTCATGATCTGCCCTCCTCAGCCTCCCAAAGTGCTGGGATTACAGGCGTGAGCCACCACACCTGGCCTGCCAGATGATTTCTTGACCCTAGGAGTTCAAGACCAGCCTGGGCAACACAGCAATACACCATTACTATAAAAGATTTAAAAACTAGCTGAGCATACTGGCATGCACCTGTAGTCCTAGCTACTTAGAACGCTGAGGTGGGAGAATTGCTTGAGCCCAGGAGTTTGAGGCTACAGTGAGCTATGATTGTGCCACTGCACTCCAGCCTGGGTGACAGAGCAAGACTGCATCTCTAAAACAAATATTAGCTGGTGCACAGTGGCAAGACAAGGTGGGAGGCCGCGTAAAGAAAGAGGGAGTGGGGAGCTCTAGGAAATAAGACTGGCAGGTTAAGCACGTTGGACTTCCATCTACAAGGCACTGGAGATCCATGGAAGAATTGTGGGCATGGCAGTGAGTGAGTGAAAGCATACAGCTCATAGCTGAGCGTATGGCTTCAGCCATGGAGGTTCAAGGCTGGACTCTCACTCAAGAGCTGTGTCTCCTTGAGCTAGTTAGTGTGTATCACACCTCACTAAGCCTCCAAGTCCTTATTTGTCAAGTAACAAAGGCATCTCAGAGGGTGGCTGCAAAGACTAAAGGAGATAGAGAAGGTGACTTAGTACCAGCGTTGGAAACATAGTAAGTGCTAAATAAACAGCAGCTGCTTCCATGAGCAGATTTGCATTTTAGAAATTTTGTACTGGAAGGGACATATTAGAAGAAATCCAGGCTGGAAATGGGGAGATAAATTAGGATCCTGATAGGACAAATAGGCACGAAATGGCAGGAGCCTGAGTGAAAGCATCGGGAGCGAATGGAGATTCTGTATTAGTCTGTTCTCACACTGCTAGGAAGAACTGCCCGAGACTGGGTAATTTATAATGAAAAGAGGTTTAATTGACTCCTAGTTCTGCATAGCTGGAGAGGCCTCAGGAAACTTACAGTCATGGCATAAGGCAGAGAAGAAAGGCACTTTCTTCACAGGATGGCAGGAAAAGGAAGTGCGGAGCCAAGGGGGGAAGCCCCTTATAAAACCGTCAGATCTCGTGGGAACTCACTGACAATCATAAGAATAGCATGGGGGTAACCGCCCCTATGATTCAATTACCTCCCACCAGATCCCTCCCAGGACATGTGGAGATTACGGGAACTACAATTCAAGATGGGATTTGGGTAGGGACATAGCCAAACCATATCAGTTAGTAAGGAGGAGACACAAAGGAATGGAGATGTTAAGGGGTCGAAGTGGCCGTCAGTGGTGAGAAATGGATGAGGGAGATGGAGGCATCTAGAGTGACTTCCTCATTTCTGGTCACTCCCTGGGATAGTTATTATGGAAAAAGGCACAGGCTTGGGAGCGACATGAAGAGTTCCGACTGGGAGGTGTTGGGTTTGAGGCACCTAACGGCTCATCTGGGATGCCGCCTGAAGACAGATCTGGACTCCTGAGGACCTCCTCCTCCCTAAAGGATTGAAAACTCCTCCTGGCCTGGGGCACAATTTGTTCTTCCTTTGTACCTTCCAGAGAATGTCCCTTAGGGCTGGGTCCATCCTGTAAGGAGAACCTTTAAGGAACCGATGACCACCTCCTGCAAGAAGCCTCTTTGATCACTTCCCAGCGCAGAGCTCTCTCTCTCCCTTGGGCTCTTATCACATGGCTTCTTCTTTAGGGCCATTTTGCAGTTGTTGCCCATGGGCAGGTTTGATATACCTGTGCCTTGCCTCCACTAGATTATAAACTCCTGGGTGGGGAAACAACTCCTTTTCTCTCACATTCCCCCAAGCCCGGCACAAGGCTGGGATCTGTCAGCTGCCAACTGACTTATTGATGGGTGGATTCCGTCCCCCAGAGAAAGCTCTGAGGCTTTCTGCTTTGCCTTCTGCATCTACAAAAATAGAGAATTTGCCCTTAATCCATGTGGAAGGGAATATCTGACCACGAATGAGAGCCATCGAAAAGATCCTGAGACATCTGCCCTGAGCTCACAGGGCCAGCATTGTTAACACGGTGGCTGATGGCATGGAGGTCTCCAACCCCTCCCCAAGGAGCTCTCAGAGGCAGATGCATTTGTAGCTCAGCCCTGACTCCTGGTTTGTAAACACACAGTTGTAGAGTCCCAGTTTCTGAGAAGGTGGAGGCCATGTAAGAGCTGCTTCATTTTATAGCTTTATCCCACCCTTTCTGACCCTGACCTTCCATACATCATTCTTGACTTCTCCCACGCCACATTTCTGCCTTCTGCATTTGATCTATGGACTTCATAAGTAGACATAATGAAATGCCAAGTTTCTTTAAAAAGAATCCCCCCTCCCCCGCTCACTGCCAACACCAAAGATTGGACCTGGGGATCGTCCAGTAATAGACAATAATGCTCTGCTCACTTGTGTTGGGCTGGAGCATGTCACCTGCATAAAGTCTTGAAGACCTGGAGTCGCTGTGTGCTATGTGGTTTCACTAACCATTTCTCTTAACCTGTATTTATTTTCATTTTGCTCACAGGAAGCCACAAATAACTTGTTTAAAGGTAACATGAAAAGCTGAGCAAAGAGGCTCCCTTCCCTTCCTTAGCTCCTGCTTCAGCAAAGAGACAAATCTGGAGTAAGAAGGATGTTGGTCTTGGTCCTTTCTGGCTTGGAAGTGTGACCCCATAAGGTTGCATGGAAGAGCTCTGTTCCTTTACTTGTGGGGAAGGTGAGCTCCAGGGTCCCATCAGCCTAGACTATCTGCTCCTTTCTAACCCAGGACTTTAACCTCCTTCATTAGTCAAAGGGTTATGAGGTCATCTCACAATTCCCTTATCAGGGCTTCCACCTTCCCTTCTATAAAATAATGGATTAGATCAGGGGTTCCTATCGGAAGAGTTTACATATTGAAACTGACAAGCAAGAGAAGGTTGGCAGCCTCTAGAGCCCTCTTTCTTCTGGCTTAATTTAGAGGTGGCTCCAGGAGCAGTGCTCTGAGGTTCCATGGAAGGCGTGATCTTGCTGTGCTCCCAGCCCACCTCTCCTGCAAAGTCTAACCAGACCATTACCTGCAGGCCCCTCCCTCACCCCACCTGTGCCTATACAATTCTCTGTCTATAAGAGAGTTTCTCATCCTTGACACTATTGATATTTTGAACCAGATAGTTCTTAATTATTTGTTGTGGAGGCTGTCCTATGCATTGTAAGATGCTTAGCAGCATCCCTGACCTCTACCCACCAGATGCCAGTGCAGCTCTCCCCAGCTGTGACATATCCAGACATTGCTGAATGTCCCCTGAGCAGGGGGAGTGCAAAATCACCCCTGGTTGAGAATCATGGTCTATAACATTATTGAATCAGGCTGTACTTATTATGTGTCTCTTGCAGTAACTCTGGGCCCAGACTGTGATTATTCATTTCTGTGGCACAGAGTAGGCCCCTGGAATTAATGACACTGGTAAGAGACAGTAGGTGTCTGGATCAGATGAAATTTTTGTACTTCTTGCACCGTATCCATCCTTTTATTACTAAATATTTGTTAATCACTGGTAGGTGCCTGGTACCTCTGTTCTGGGGGCATACTACAGAATGTGGCAGCCAAGGACAAGGACCTTTTGGAACTTTCTTAAAGTCCAGTAAGGATAGGGCGGTGATGGGAGATATGCAATGAATAAATAAGCAAGATAATTTCCAGCAATAATTAGCTCCATGAAGAAAATGTTTAAAGGGCCAAGGATAGAGAGTGACTAGGCTGTGGGTGTCTCAGACTAGGTGGTGATAGGGGTCACCTCTCTTGGAAGGTGACATGTGGGCTGTCGCTAAAACTTAGGAAGGCAGAGATGCTTATAAAATATTCACCTTTGCTTATTTATCCATTTCCTAGTACCTGGCACTTAGTAGGTGTTCAGCAAATGTTTGTTGGTGGGATGAATGCTCTCTCTTCTCTGTGTGAGAAGAGTGAGTGCTGCCAATGCCCATTGCCCTTTGAATTCTAGTGTAAGTTAGAAACATCAGCCAAAAGGATGTGAGTGCACAATGTTTGTGGGCAAAGTCTGAATCGACCCCTGAATCATCCTGTCTCCATTCGGTTCTGTTTTTACAAAAGAGAGTTTCTTTGAAATAGACGGGACAGTAACCTCCTCTCCAAATCAATCGTTTAATCATGCGTCAATCATCATAGTTATTTAAAACCTGAAACCGCATCTATACACTCTGGCCATTTCCCGGCCCAGGTGTGAACCCCAGGAACGGCTGCGGGAAATATTCGAGCTTCCCACCGAGTCATCTACCTCGCGATCAAATGCGCTCTGAGGATGGGGTAACAGGACTATTGTGCTTGGATAAGAAGATCCCCATGCCGGCCCCCACCCCGCAGCAGGGGGGAAGGAAAAAGAGCTTAATCATTAATAACACTAACTTGCATTTCTAGAGCCTTGAAAATGAGAATTTTGCCCTTTTTTCCCTGGGAGTAAATTGGGTCAGAGTGTTCCCAGAATTTACATTTCAATTAAAAATACAATAATAACACATTGTGCTAATAGTGAATGATTCCGACTCAGGGGAAGATGACACCGCCCGCTACTTTGTTAATGAAAAGCCCCCTTCATTCGGACGGGCCACACATCAGCGGTAACAAATCCCCTGTCTAGTTCTGGGTCTCGGGCTGGGTGGAATGGGCAGGGAGGGGTGGGGCTGGGGGAGGTAAGCGAGTCACCACCGCCCTGCTGTGGCTTCCAGGAGAGGCGGGCGAAACAGGCTGCCCAAGGTTGCCCTTTGGTTCTATCCCCAAGTCCAGCTTTCAGAACAAAACCTGACTTTGCTTTAAATCAAAATTTCAAAAAATTAAATCAATTGAGTTTTTTTGGTTTGCATTTTGGGTTTGTTTTTGTTATTTTGTATTTCAGCTATTGGTGATGGCATCGGAGAGCTGCCACGGACCCCTCCCCCAGGCCTTTGTGAGTGGATTTAACTTTAAAAACATCTCCCGTTAGCCTCTGAGGCTGGAATCTGATAGAAACTTCTGCCCAGGGCTGCAGGCAACCTGAGTGCCTGGTCTTGCTGCTTCTTTGAGAAAAAGCCACTTGCCTGCCCAGTATGGTGGTGGTGAAGCTAAGGCCGTCGCTCGTTTTGAGAAGGCCCCTGACTCACTGGTTTTCAGAGTTGGTCTACAAATCCCCCAGGCTTGTGTCTTTATCCAGATGTAGATGATCGGGGAAAGTAAAAGGAAAGATGGCCCCAGCAGCGGGGCCCCTCGGAGGCTGCTGCCTCCGAGCAAGAAGGGGGTTTTCCTCAACAGAAACAGGTGGAAGATTTTTGCTCACAGATTGTTTCTGAAAATAAATAATCCAGTTTCGTTCTGTTTTCATTAAAAAATAAACTTATTTTCTATTTTTTACTTTTTCACGATGGAGTTTTGCTGTGTTACCTGGGCTGGTCTCAATCTCCTGGGCTCAAGCAATGCTCCCTCCTCAACCTCCCAAAGGGTTGGGATTATAGGCGTGAGCCATCGCGCCTGGCCGAAAAACAAACTTCATATGTGGGAGAAAGACTATCACTCAGCACTCTCTCCAGGGCGGGGAGGACTTCAACAGCATGTGTACGTGCAGTGGGCTGGCAGCCCTCAGGGAACCGCGAATGTTGGGACACGGACCCCAAATCAAATCAGGTGATGCAGCAGAACGCCGGCAGGCCTGGCGTCCCTATTTTTCCCGTGGGCTGGGCCAAGTAAAGTAAGGGGAACATCCTAGGATATATTAAATGCTGGCAGCAAATGCAGCTGGTGCCTTCCATTGTGCATGATTAAAAATATTTTAGTGAATTAAAAATATGTCTATATAAAGAATGAAGATGAAATGCCTCAAATTCCTAAGATATTGGAAACTAGAAATGCACTCTCCTTCAGAAAACAGGCCAGGCATGGTGGCTCACACCTGTAATCCCAGCACCTTGGGAGGCTGAAGTGGGTGGATCATTTGAAGTCAGGAGTTCAAGACCAGCCCAAACAACATGGTGAAACCCCTTATGTACTAAAAATACAAAAAATAGCTGGGCAAGGTGGCCCACACCTGTAATCCCAGCTACTCAGGAGGCTAAGGCAGGAGAATTGCTTGAACCCGGGAGGCAGAGGTTGCAGTGAGCCAAGATCATGCCCACTACACTCCAGTCTGGGCGACAGAGCAAGACTCCATCTCAAAAACAAAACAAAACAACAACAACAACAAAATAAAAACCAATAGTGAGTGCCTTGCACATCTTCTGCAGCCCAGCTGACACGGGATGGGCCAGGAACTGGCCTCGACTGCAGGCTCCTCCTCACCTCTGTAAGGGAACTGCAGAGCTCCCCTGTCCTGAGCCTGGGCCTCTCTCTCTCTGTTTCTGAATGACTGAAGGAAGGCAAAGGTCACTGAGGTTCAGGTCCTCAAGTCTGAGGTCTCATCATTATCAGAGTGTAATTAAGCACTCTCAGATAGTAACATTCAGTTTGCTATAATTCTCATTTTACCCCAAAATGTAGGCCGAGGTACTTGAACAGAGATGATATAGGGAGGTGGCATTAATTAACGTTGGTCGATTATTTCTCTTTCATTTTCCTTAAGAACCCAAACCTCCACACTGAGCTGGGTCCTGAGAACCCAGCCACACCTCATCACCTACATTCACATGACTTTCTAGTCTCCTGTCCTCATTAGCCTGACTTTGCTTTTCTGGGACTGTCCTGCCCAGCCAGATGGTCTGACTGTTCATGACAGGAACCTCCCAAAAGACCTATCCGTTCTTCAGTGAAAGAATCAAGAGACAATTTGTGGTCTAACATTTGGTTGAATCTGTCCTCTCAAAATCCATGCCTTGCTGTTTCCACCAATCCTGACCTGTTGAATCATGATTTTACCCATCCCTGATCAAGTCCTTGCATTGAGACGTCTTCCTTAAACCAAAGTTCCAATTCTCAATACATTCTAACTTAGCTTCCCCTCCCTCATCCTACACCTCTCTGTGAGACACCATCAAAACTCTGCCAATGGTGGTGTCTCCGTTGCTGCTGTCAACAACAAATTCAGCTTTGTCTTAGCAGCAGTTGGGTTGGTGATAATATTTGGGGAACTAGATTTTGATACTTTCTCTCTTTCCAATCACCTGCCTGAGTGAAATCTCTGTTGGTTGCTAGCTTGTCTTTGATGCCTCTCTTGTTTTTTCCAATCTCCTTTTCAAACAAAGATCAGGTCTCAGGCTCAGAGCTTTGAACAGGCAATGATGTCCAGTGAAAATTGAAACAAATTGCTTTGTGTTAATTGAATTATTTTTAATTCGTTGCAAGCATGATGTCAAAATGATACACAATTGTTGTTTCATATATAGCTGTATAGTGCAAGGCTCATAGTGAACGAGGCTTATTATAAACAGCAGGCCCCTGGGGTTGGCCCACTCAACCCCAGAATGTTAGCTCCCTGAAACAACCACTGTCAATTTTTATAACTGTGTCTTCTATATTTTTCCCTCTGTACTTTTAAATGATATGCTTATGCTACTTTCTCCTGATTTTTCAGACATCACACGTAGATATTATTAATTTCCCAATATGAATGAGTGGTCGTGTCTTTCTCATATATATCTCCCCTCTTTCCAACTCCCCACCAAAAGTTTATTGCATTGTATTTTATTAATCCAGATTTAGTGTTTTATTATGATGAATGGGCACAGACTATTCCCAGCTTAGTTGAGTGTTGTTTTAGGATGTCATTCTTTCCTGGCCCCTGCTTCCTTTTGCTGGGCTTTCTTTGACTGTCTGGGTGACTCTTCCCACACCCTCCAGGAGCTCTGTACAAAGGCCTTCAATCTGATTTTACACCCGGCCACTCCTGTCAGTTAAGCTGTCAGCTCCATTTTTTCCTGGAGACATCCCTCCTGGAGTTGTCCATCCTATGAGCCCATCCGATCTCAACGCTCCACAGGCCTACAACACAGCTGCCATCAGGGACTTCCCTCTGCTGTTGTTCTGTGCAGGAGCCCTGCGATCGGGGACCCATGTCTTCAGTTTTCCTGATTTACTCCTTTGTTTTGGTGCAGCACATCCTCTGATATATTCCCCATAAAGCGTCTTATGGAGACAAATTTTCAATATGTTACATACCTAAAAATAAGAATTATTATTAGATTATATGGGATTGATAGTTTGGCTATGTATAAAATTCAAGAGTCAAGGTAATTTTCTCTCCGAATTTTAAAACCACTATTCTAGTGGCTTCCAGTGTTGCTGAGGAAAAGTCCATTGCCTCACTGATTCTCAATTTCTTATATATGTGACCTGGATTTTTGTTGTTGTTGTTGTTACTGTTTAATTTTGATTTTTGTTTCTCTTTGGAAGATTTTGGGCTTTTTGCTGTATTTCTGGTGCTCTGAAATTTCACTGGGACACCCCTTGGTGTGGTTGGCTGTTCATTTGTTGTTAGGCACTCAGTGAGCCCTTTCAGTCAGAACACCAAAGTCTGTACTTTCTGGGAAGTTTTCTTGCATTATTTCTTTAATAATTTTCCATCCTCTGTAGCTTTATTTCTTTTCTTTTTCTTTTTCTTTTTTTTTTTTTTTTTTTTTTTTTTTTGTCTCTGGACTGGAATATCTATTATTCAGATGGCAAACCTAAACGAATCCACTAATTTTCTTATCCTTTCTCTGCTCTCCTCCATTATTTTTGGCCTTTTCTTTCTTAATTTCTGGGGGTTCCTTTTTTATACTTTTGTGTTTCTATTTCATAGATGGAATATCTTTTCTTATCTGAGTATAACAGAAGCTGCAGTGCCCACCAATGTCCTTTTGGGCCTTACCATTTTAGTGCACACAGGCAAACTTCTCATCACATAAGGAGAGTGTGATACCCACATAATAAAACACCAAGAATTGGTCACTGTTGTTAGTTGCATTTTCAACTTTTACAGTGTTATAAAATTATTTTGATGGTAGAAGGACTGATTTCATTATCAACCTCCCCAAATAATAAATATCCCATCTTCTGGGAAGCAAGAGGAGTGGTCCCTGGCTGGAGATGGTGGGAGAGGGACTCCGATTCCAATTCAGACTTTCCATCAATCCTCCTGGCTTTAGCCCTACCTGAACTCTCACCTCCCCAGAAGCCTTTCCAGGGTATCATGGCTCAGAACTGCTCAATTCTTTTTTTTTTTTTAATTATACTTTAAGTTCTAGGGTACATGTGCACAACATGCAGGTTTGTTACATATGTGTACATGTGCCATGTTGGTGTGCTGCACCCATTAACTCGTCATTTACATTAGGTATATCTCCTAATGCTATCTCTCCACCCTCCGCCCACCCCATGACAGGCCCTGGTGTGTGATGTTCCCCTTCCTGTGTCCAAGTGTTCTAATTGTTCAATTCCCACCTATGAGTGAGAACATGCGGTGTTTGGTTTTTTTGTGCTTGTGATAGTTTACCGAGAATGATGGTTTCCAGCTTCATTCATGTCCCTACAAAGGACATGAACTCATCATTTTTTATGGCTGCATAGTGTTCCATTGTGTATATGTGCCACATTTTCTTAATCCAGTCTGTCATTGATGGACATTTGGGTTGTTCCAAGTCTTTGCTATTGTGAATAGTGCTGCAATAAACATATGTGTGCATGTGTCTTTATAGCAGCATGATTTATAATCCTTTGGGTATATACCCAGTAATGGGATGGCTAGGTCAAATGTTATTTCTAAGAATTGCTCAATTCTTTGCTTCTTTTTTTCCCAGGCCTAGATGTCAGTTAATCCATTTTCTCACTATCCTCCAAAATTTTGTTGATATCTGTCATTTGCTCTCTGCTCCTTTTCTGTTCTTTTTGGCACTGTGGATTTATGCCTTTTTGTTTTTTATTTCTTAACTATCATTTTATGGGTTTCAGGAATGAGTAGAGTGAAGCATATGTGGCTAATCAACAGTGAACTTCTCTTGGGCTTATTTTTATGGTCATTGTCTACTGATGAGGTGCAATATTCATCTTCCAGTTTGGGCAGCAATAAAAAGTTTTCTTTAAAATAAATATTTTCTTTTTCTACAAAAGTGAGTCAATTCATTAAAAATATTAACTATATTGTGGAATATGGCCGAAATCATGATGGTACGAAGAAAATGACAGGAATTTGAGATTTACGGAATTAGAACGTTGTATTCTCTTGCTGTGGCAGATAAGAGAATCCTCTGTGGGGCTTTCTTCCGTAGAATGGCCACTGACTCTGATGCTGAGGTGCTCACTGAATTCATAATCGGAGATGGCAACAATATCCCATAAGTCAAGGTTAGAGAAGGCCTGGGAATGTGTGACCCCTAAAGACTGACTAACTTCAAGACTAACTTCAGGATGGGCCCATGGAGAAGGGAGTTGAAGTTGGGAGCACAGCCAAAGGCAGGAGAATGTGGTTTCTGGCCACCTGTGATAGGTCACTCCCTCGTCATCTGGCCTGAGGGTCAGTGTGGTCCCTGTACCAGTGTGACTCAATGTGATCCTCTGACTGAGGAAACAAGGCGTGTGCCCAGGGCCCTGCTAACAATACTCCTGGCCACGTTCAAGCATCAGAGTGGACTACAGAGGTTGATGAAGGGGCTGCTTCAGAGTGGACCTGGTACTTCTTCGTCAACCACCCTGATGGCCCAGGCAGCTGAGCAGCGGAGACGGAGGATTCTCACGGTGTCCACCTCCCAGGAGCCACTTCATTTTTACCAGCGTCTCAGGCACACTGGGCTGCATCTGCTACCTATACCGGCAGAGAACCCCAGCCGTGTAAGGTGGGCTGATGTCCTCTCTCAGCTATTGCACTCCCGTACTTCAGCAGGGTGGAAAGGGGGGATTTCCATCCTGTGTCAAGTAGATGTCCAGACATAGTGGGCCAGCTGGGGATCTGCTTGTGCTGTTTGGGCATGTGGTGGTGTAAATAAAGGGCATTGATGAGTCTTTGTGTCTAATGAAAGGAAATCATTCCTGCAGCTCCGGAGGTTCTGGCTGCAGATTGCCTGGGGGTTATTTGTTTATCTAAGTGAATGAAGTAATGGACAGTGCAGATGTCTGAAAATTGCTGGGTTTGTTCTCTTTTTGCTTACCTGTCCCTCCTGGGTACCATTATTCTTCAGCACCCACTGCAAGGGTGATTTCGCCAATCTATCTCTGTTAGGTTAAATCAATCCTCTCCCAGGCTGGGTAATGGGAATGGAGAGAGAAGGAGGTTTCCTCCGTCTTTAGGCAAGAGTTGGGGAGCCAAGAAGGAAGCCCAGTCCTGGGACTGTGGTTCTCCCTTGAGGGTATGCAATTGTCAAAGCAGAGAAGGTTCCAGCTGGAAGGGAGCTTAAAGGGCAGGGTGGGAAGGGAGGCTAGGTGGATGTGACTTTGGGTTGTTTTTATTTCAAGATAGCAGCTTCATTGTTACCTGCTTTACTTTTTTTTTTCTTTTTCTTTTTTCTTTTTTCTTTTTTTTTTTTTTTTTGAGACAGAGTCTCACTCTATCACCCAGGCTGGAGTGCAGTGGCATGATCTCGGATCACTGCAACCTCTGCCTCCCAGGTTCAAGCTGTTCTCCTGCCTCAGCCTCTCGAGCAGGCATGTGCTACCACACCCAGCTAATTTTTGTATTTTTAGTAGAGATTGGGGTTTCACCATGTTGGCCAGGAAGGTCTCTATCTCTTGACCTCATGATCTGCCTACCTCAGCCTCCCAAAGTGCTGGGATTACAGGCATGAGCCACCGTGCCCAGACATCTGCTTTACATTTTAAGCTTCTGAAAAAGATTTTGATAGATACAGTTGCTATACACTAATTTGAAAACCATTGCCCTGACCCACCCTGCAGAGCAGATATCTGAGGCTTTGAGAGATCACTGTTGTCATACCTTGAGCCTGGTTTTTGGCTTATATGAAGATACAAAGTGTGGCCGATTGTATTTTACAAAAATGGCCATAGTAACAGTTCGGGTCTAATATGGTCTTTCCAAATTTTGTCACTCACTGTCAAAATATGGAGGCTATTTCTCTCCCCTTGAACCTGGGCAGAGCTTTCGACTGCCTCAATGAGTGGAAGGTGATATATGGAGTCTATTTCTCTCCCCTTGAATCTGGTCAGGCCTTTTGACTTCCTGAATGAATAGAAGGTGGTATATGGAGTCTATTTCTCTCCCCTTGAACATGGGCAGGCCTTTTGACTGCCTCAGTGAATAGAAGGTGCTGTGAGTGATGCATGACTTCTGGGGCTAAGTCAGAAAAAGGGCTATGACTTCTTCCTGGTTCACTTGCTCTTTTTCTCTATCTCTTTGGATATTGTGCCTTTAAAGCCCTGAGGTGACGTGTGCAAAGTCTGGTTACCGTTAAGCCACCATGCTGCAGAGACCAGCTGGAGATCGAGAGGCTCCAGCAGCCCTGGCTTTCCCAGATCCAGCTGGCTGAGCCCATGCGCCAGGCAAGTGAGTGTAGAAGGCAGCAGGATAATTCCAGCTCCAGCCAGTCTGACAGCAACCCTTGCCCACCCACCCACCTCCCATGCAAGAACTACCCAGTTGAGCCCAGTCAACCCCCAGGTGCACTGAGAGAGAATAATAAGTCATTGCCATTGCTTTAAGGAGCATTTTGTGGTGGTTCGTTAAGCAGAAAGAGACAACCACAACATAAGCAAGTACACCATGGTGAGATGGGATGATCCAACATCTTCACTTTCCAGAGGAAGATCTAAGATTTTTCCTCTTCCTCATTTTCTTCTCTCACATTTGAAAGATCTATCCCATAGGGATCAGTTCAGTCTAGAGCCTTGGAGTTGATGAATAAATTTCTTCCATGTTTTTGCTTGTTTCAAAGGGAAAGAGTCTGGCTGGGCTTGATATTAAAGTTGTCTTCAGTGTCAGTGTATTTTGATAGGTTGCATGAAGGCTGGCCACAGATGGCACACCTTCAGCCTGTAAACTCTTTTGCTTGATAGGGGTCTATTGATTACTTGTTACCTGCCTGCCACAGTGCTGCTCATCCCAGCAAGGGAAAAATAAGTAGAGCCCAAAATCTACCTTCAAGGGGCTTTTCATCTTACAGGGGGAGATGAAGATCACAATGACTAACTTGAAAAGGGGGTGTAATGCAATGAAATAAATAGAAAGACAAGCCCGGTGATGTGCAAACTTGGAGTAAAAGATAAGTTTTACTTGGGGCTTTTGGGAAGACTTGAATCTGGCTTAGGGCCTGATAGGAATTTGTGTGGGAAAAGGGCAGGCAGACAGAGAAAGCCTGAATAAAGCTTAGGTGTGGAATTGTGTTTGGGGGATTGGGAAGAAAAAATATGGAAAGGTATTAAAAGTGGCAGGTGAGATTAGTCGGGGAGAGAAAAGGACTATAAAACACAGGAAGGAATGCAGTTACTACATCAAAACTAAGCATTTGATTTGCTAAAAGACATTATGGACAATCAGCTGGGGTTGACAGCCTGGGAGAGCAAAGGCCTAGGCAATGCATAGGTGCCAACAGGCCCAGGGAAGATGCTCAACCTCCTAATAATCAGCAAAATAGAAAGAAAAACAGGTAGGTTTCATTTGATATCCGTAAGATTGTTAAAAAAAAAAAGAAAAAGAAAAAAACTAGAAAAGTTAATAATACCAAGTGTTGGTAATGATGTGGGCACATTATAGGACCAGTCATGGACTGCAGGTGGCCGTGAATCGACATGGCCATCCTGGACAGTAATCTGATTTCAAGTATGAAACTGAATATATGTAGACCTTGACATATTTTCTTCTCAGCTCTGGCCTCACCCCCAGGCAAACTGTTCTAGATATACCAGGGGCCAGTTGCTGTGGCTCATGCCTATAATCCAGCACTTTGGGAGGCCGAGGCGGGTGGATCACCTGAGATCAGGAGTTTGAGACAAACCTGGCTAACATATTGAAACCCAGACTCTACTAAAAATACAAAAATTAGCCAGGAGTGGTGTCATACGCCTGTAATCCCAGCTCCTCAGGATGCTGAGGCAGGAGAATCGCTTGAACCCATGAGGCGGAGGTTGAAGTGAGCTAAGATTGTGCCACTGCACTCCAGCCTGGGCGACAGAGTGAGATCCTGTCTCAAAAAAAAAAAAAAAAAAAATATATATATATATATATATATATATATATATATGTATATATATACACACACACACACCAGGATGCTTACTGCAGCACCGTTTCTGAGGCAGGGAGCTAGGGGTGATCTGGTTGTCCATCCCTAGAGCAACTCAAAGATGAAAATTTTGTGGAGATGTGCATTTAGAAGCAGAATAGGTCTATCTTAAAGACATGGAGTTTAGTGGAAAGTCAGAAACAAAGAATTCTACAGCACCACCATTTATATTAATGTAGGACATAGACACAGAAAACAATCTGCATTTTACTAGGAAACATATCTGAGAGAATATATATCAAACATATGACTAGGGTGCCTAAGAAGAGATGAGGGAGGATCCAGGGGATCAGAGATTTAAAAGAAAATAAAACAAAATAGAATGATGAAAATAATGGACTAGGCACATTGGCTCACATCTGTAATCCCAGCAATATGGGAGGCCAAGGCAGTTGGATTGCTTGAGCTCAGGAGTTTGAGACCAGCCTGGGCAACATGGCAAAACCCCTTCTCTACAAAAAATACAAAAATTAGTCAGGCATGGTGGCTCATGCCTGTGGTTCCAGCTACTTGGGAGACAGAGATAGAAGGATTGCTTGAGCCCAGGAGGTTGAGGCTGCAGTGAACACAGATTGCACCACTGCACTCCAGCTTGGGCAACAGAGTGAAACCCCGTCACAAAAAAAGAAAAAAAATTGGTAGACCACTTACCTAGGAGTGGGCTGTCTCAACCCTTTGCACCTGAAGTTAGAAAAGCATAAAATGGTAAGCAAATGATTAAACACACACACAGAGCACCAGGTAGAAAGGTGGGAGGTCAATAAGTGTGGTTTTTGTTTTGTTTAGTTTTGTTCTGTTTTGTTTTTAAAGGCGGTCTTGCTCTATTGCCCAGCAGGAGTGCAGCGGTGCGATCTTGGCTCACTGCAACCTCCACTTCCTGGGTTCAAGCGATTCTCCTGCCTCAGCCTCCCGAGTAGCTGGGATTACAGGCATGTGCCACCACACCAGGTTAATTTTTGTATTTTTAGTAGAGACGGTGTTTTGCCATGTTAGCCAGGCTGGTCTTGAACTCCCACCCTCAGGTGATCCACCTGCCTCAGGCTCCTGAAATGCTGGGATTATAAGCATGAGCCAATGTGCCCAGCCAATAAGTGTGTTTTGAATGAGTGAAGACAGCCACATGGTGTTCAGGTCATTTCAGGGCCTTTGTCATTTTAGGGCCCTGCAAGATGAGAACTTGGGCTCATCAAGGAAAGGTGGAACCATTTGCTGTGTGCTCATTTGAAGGCTCAAGGAGGCTTACAACATGTTCGGCAAAGATTTCCATCCAGTCTGGTTAAAATGACTTGGTGCCTCTAGGGGGAAGCAACCATTATCTGAAAAAATTCACTTACATGAAACTGCTCCTCCTCTGACAGGGGTGGAAAAATGAAGCCTTCCTGTAATTGTATGTAAATTGGGCTTCTAAAGTGCTTGAAAAGTTTGGAGTCTTGAGTAGGCTAAATGTCACTCCCTGCAAGTTTCTTCACCCTCTTAATTTGCTTAGTAAATCTCTTTTTTTCAGAGTGTGAATTACAGTAAAAGTGGTTTATCTTTTTGGCATTCTGTCAACCAGCCCTGGGGTGCAGAACCATGGAAATGATAATGGATGCTATTGGTGGTGACCCCAGGCTTTCCCAGGATGTGGCAGGCTTCTGAGTCATCTTAGAAAGCTGAAATGAATTTCTGCAGAGTTTTAGCTTTGAATAAATATTATATAAACTGAGCCTTGGAGAACTGGCTATTTGTGTGTGATGGTATACTTGGAAACTATTCAAGCAAGGATTTGATTGGCCAAAATACTCATCTCCACTAATCACTGATGACTAGAAATGAAAGTTAAGGAACAGTACTCTCGCTTTGTATGTTTTCTGTTACTGCTCAGTCACCTTGTGGTGGATTCGAGGTGGCCACAGATTCTTGTCACTTCCCCTCCTGAGAGGTGGAGTTTATTTTTCTGCCCCTTTGAAAGTGGGCTGCCTCTGACTGCTGTAACCCTAAACTATGATAGAAGTGACAGAATGCCAGGCCTAGATTTAAGAGGGCTGGCGATTTCCACTTTGGCTGTATTGTAACACACAGTTTGTAGCACCACACTCATGGTGGTGGGTCCAACCACCATGCCAAGAAGTCAGAGCTGGCCTCATGGAGAGACTATATGGAGAGAGAGGGAAGACCCAGCCTGCCAGCCATCTCTGCCCATGTGCCAGGCATGGGAGAAAAGTCGTCTTAGATGATGGCTGCATCTGTCTGAGAGATCCCAAACAAGAAAAGTAGAATGGTAACCATAATAACTGGCTGGTGCTTTAAGCTACTAGGTTTCATGATTTGTTAGGCAAACAATGGAAACTGAAACAATACTGTTTTTTCCCTTTGCTTTTTTGTGGGTACATAGTAGATGTATGTACTTCTGGGGTACACGAGATGGTTTGATGAAGGCATGCAATGTGAAATAAGCACATCATGGGAATGGGGTATTCATCCCCTGAAGCATTTCTTCTTTGAGTGACAAACAATCCAATTACACTCCCTGTTTAGGCCACCTACCAGACTAACCAGAACCAGACACATGGCGAAGGTAAAGTAAAGCAAGAGAGGAAGGCTAATAGTCAGAGATGGACTTGTGTGTTCAGATTTAGAGACACTACATTTATCTAATAGTCATTAACAGCTTCCTTCCAAGTCTTACTCCCCTTTGTAGGCAAGTAAAGAATCGGTAAGTTAGCCAGTGAAGTCCAAGGGAACTCTATCACCATCTTACTCTTCAAGGAACTGGAAAATGCTGCTTGCTAAACTACACTGAAAGATTTTTATCTTCATATCTGCCTACACAGGTAGTATTTTCTCCCTGTCTGCATTCATACTTGGTAAAGTTTTGCTTTGAAATACAGGAAAAGGGATCAACAAATGTGATCTTCTCTACACCATTGTAATTGAACTCTGTTGTGTTTTTCACAAATGGTTCATGTGTGTTCATCTCTGGATTAGTGAGGCTCAGGCCAGCAAAGCAGAATCCAGCATAAGTACAATAACGAAAGGAATTTAATGTAGAGGTTGTTCACACAGGTGATAGATGAGGGAGAAGCCAAGCAGAGGACAGTGGGAAAATCACATTAGAAATTGCAGGAAGCCACTTCTGCCACTAGGCTGGAGGGTCAAAGGGAGGAGGTGGATTGCTAGAGTCCAAGATGGAAGCTGGAATCACAGTGGGCTGTCACGTGGAATCTGGAATTAGGGAGGGCAGTGAATCCCTGCCTGGGACCTCTCCTAAGGCAGAAAGGAAGAAGGAGAAATGCACTGGCTCCTTTGATTCCTACTGCTTTCCCACTTCCACCAGGATCTCCCACTGGCTGAACCCAACTGGGAATGAAGTGACATGGAAATCTGGGATGCAGCCTACAGAAATCAGTCCTCCTAGCATCCATGGCAGAGGATGGGTGAAACTGGCAAACAGTTTCCTAAGCTAAGACTGAGCCCCAAACAGGTATGCAATTCACACATGAAAACCAAAACAACAACAAAACCTTTTTAAAATCAATATTTCATAGACAATTTGAAAGAGTCAGACTTTAGTGTTAACCTTGGTTTCTTCATTTGCTAGCTGTATGATATTGGGTGAATTTTTTAATCTCTCTGAATCTCAGTTTTAAATAAGAATAATTATAGTGCATTTCTCAAAAAAAGTTATGAGATATTGTGGGGAAAAGACCAGGCTTGAAGTATGGTTTTTAACATTTTACTTGAAATCTGCATGCAGAAAGAAATAAGGGCTCCCAGGTTGAGCTGGGGTCTTTCCCACCTTAGTTCTTAACATATACATCTTACCAGTTTTCTTTTATGTATAAATGCAAGCTTTGCATTTATACATAATACCTTAATATAATGGATTAAGTACATAATACTTAATCCATTATACATGTATTTATACACAAACACAAGTAATTTTAGACATAAATACAATCCATAAATATGATATTCTCCACCCCCGCCCCACACACCCCTTCCAGAAAATGCTTTAGAATCCCTAGGAAAAAAAGAATCTTGTATTCACAAGGAAAGAAACTTCAAAAGGATTTGAAAAGACATTCAAACATATATTTTGAAAATAAAAGGAGTCACAGTAAATGAGATCAAATATACTTTTGAAAAGAAATTCAAATGTCCCTTTTCAAAAAAAGAAGAGTCCCTTGCTTAGTTCAGAAGAACAAAGGGGAAGAAGACCCTTCAGGGTCCTGAGGGTTGTTCAAAGAGGTGAAATTATAAAGATATTATTTGTTGGTTAAGTGTTTCCATTTTTCTAATGTGTGACAGGAAGCTCTGTTGATTGTAGAAAGGCTAATTTTCATATCAGAAGATTAAATCAGATACAACACCCTTAGTATAGGGTCTGGAATGGAAAAAAAAGTGCTTTAAAATGCTAAGCGTCATCATTATCATTAGGACAGTGGCAAAAGGAGGAAGGAAATGGTGGATAACAGTCTTAGCAGCCCAGTATCATGATATATTATTATTATTATTATTATTATTATTATTATTTAAGACAGGGTCTTGCTCTGTCACCCAGCCTGGAGTCCAGTGGTGCAATCTTGGCTCACTGCAGCCTTTAACTTCTGGGCTCCAGTGATCTTCCCACCTAAGTCTCTTGAGTAGCTGAAAGTACAGGTGCACACTACCATGCTGGGCAATTTTTGAAGGTTTTTTTGCAGAGATGGAGTCTCATTGTGTTGCCCAGACTGATCGTGAACTCCTGGCCTCAAGTGATCCTCTTGTCTGAGCTTCCCAAAGTGCTGGTTAGGATTGCAGGCATGTCATGTTTTGTGCGGCAATAATCATGCCTAGGTCATGACGTGCTTTATGTGGTAATCAGTTGGAAGTGTAAGAAAATTAAATTAGGGATTAAAAAATTAATAATTAAAATGTTATCATCTGCTAATAATTCTTACGCTTTAGAACTATTCCAATCTATGCATATGTAAATACCACTCATTTACATGTTGGGCACTCCCCAGAGTGGTGAGGTGGCCGTGCCTCATAGGGAAAGTCAAGGTCATCTAAGGTCATATGTTGCTCATGAAAAATCACTCACAAGTTCATGGATGCTGTCTGCCATATATGTTTCAAGCAACAGGCTGGGAACCCTAAGTGTCTCCTGGATATTCATATTACAAAAAGGAGCTTTGTAGCATGTCTCTGGTGCCTTTTTCTCATTACATTCCCTTTCCAAGAGGACACTCAGCTCAGAGCAGTCTACACTGGTTTTCCTTGTCAAAAATCTGGCAAGACATTCTGGGAAACAAGCTTCCCCTTTGCTGTTCTTGTGATAGTGAATGAGTTCTCACAAGATCTGATTGTTTGAAAACGTATGGCACTTCCCCTTCTTCTCTCCCTCTCTCTCTCCTGCTGTGCCATGGTAAGAGATGCTTGATTCCCTTATATCTTCTGCCATGAGTGTAAGTTTCCTGAGGCCCCCAGTCATGCTTCCTGTTAAACCTGTGGAATTGTAAGTCAGTTAAAGCACTTTCCTTCATAAATTACCCAGTCTGAAGTAGTTCTTTACAGCAGTGTGAAAATGGACTAACACAGCAAATTGGTACCAGGAGAGTGGGGCATTGCTGTAAAGATATCTGAAAATGTGGAAGTGACTTTGGAACTGGGTATGGGGCAGAAGTTGGAACAGTTTGGAGAGCTCAGAAAAAGACAGGAAGATGAGGGAAGGTTTGGAACGTCCAAGAGACTTGTTGAATGATTTGGACTAAAATGCTGATAGTGATATGGACAAAGATGGCCAGGCTGATGAGGTCTCAGATGGAGAAGCGGAACTTTTGGGAACTGGAAGGAACTTATTGGTACTGGAGTAAAGGTTACTTTTACTATGCTTTAGCAAAGAGACTAGTGACATTGTACCCCTGCTCTAGAGATCTGTGGAATTTTGAACTTGAGAGAGATGATTTAGGATATCTGATGGAAAAAATTTCTAAGCAGCAAAGCATTCAGGATGTAGCCTGGCTGCTCCTAATAGCATATAGTCATATGCATTCACAGGGAAATTGTCTGAAATTGGAACTTATGTTTAAAGGGGAAGCAGAGCATAAAAGTTTGGAAAGTTTGCAGCCTGACAAACTGGTAGAAAAGAAAAACTCATTTTCTGGGGATAAAATCAAGCTGACTGCAGAAGTTTGCATAAGTAAAGAGGAGCCAAATGTTAACAGCCAAGACAATGGGGAAAATGTCTCCAGTCATGTCAGAGACCTTTGTGGCAGACCCTCCCAGCAGAATCCCAGAGGTCTAGAAGGGACAAATGGTTTCCTGGGCCAGGCCCGGGGCTCCACTGCTTTATGCAGCTTCAGGACGTGGTGCCCTGCATCCCAGCCATTCCAGTTCTAGCCATGGCTAAAAGGGGCCAAGGTACAGCTCAGGCCATTGCTTCAGAGGGTGCAAGCCCTAAGCCTTAGTGACGTCTATGTGGCGTTGGGCCTGCAGATGAACAGGAGGCAAGAGTTGCAGCTTAAGAGTCTCTGCCTAGATTTCAGAGGATGTGTGGAAATGCCTGGATGTCCAGGCAGAAGCCCACTGTAGGGACAGAACCCTCATGAAAAACCTCTACTAGGACAGTGCTGAGGGGAAATGTGGGGTTGGAGCCTCCATACAGAGTCCTCACTGGGGCACTGCCTAGTGGAGCTGTGAGAAGAGAGCCACTGTCCTCCAGAACCCAGAATGGTAGATCTACTCACAGCTTGCACCTAATGCCTGGAAAAGCTGCAGGCACTCAACACCAGACCATAAAAGCAGCCATGGAGGGTGTACCCTGCACAGCCACAGGGATGGAGCTGCCCAAGGTCTTAGGAGCCCACCCCTTGCATCAGTGTGCCCTGGATGTGAGACATGAAGTCAAAGGAGATTATTTTGGAGCTTTAAGATTTAATGGGCCAGCACTTTGGGAGGCCGAGGTGGGCAGATCATGAGGTCAAAAGATCAAGACCATCCTGGCTTACGCGGTGAAACCCTGTCTCTACTAAAAGCACAAAAATTAGCTGGGTGTGGTGGCATTTGCCTGTAATCCCAGCTACTCAGGAGGCTGAGGCAGGAGAATCACTTGAATCTGGGAGGTGGAGGTTGCAGTGAGCTGAGTTTGCTCCATTGCACTCCAGCCTGGCAATAGAGCAAGACTGTCTCAAAAACAAACCAACAAAAAGATTTAATGACTGCCCTGCTGGGTTTTGGACTTGCATGCAGCCTGTAGCCCCTTGGTTTTAGCCAATTTCTCTTTTTTGGAATAGGAGCATTTACCCAATGCCTGTACCCCCATTGTATCTTGATTTTAGAGGCTCATAGGTGAAAAGGACTTGGTTTGTCTCAGATGAGATTTTGGACTTGGACTTTTGAGTTAATGCTGGAATAAGCTAAGACTTTGGAGGACTGTTGGGAAGGCATTATTGTGTTTTAAAATTTGAGAAGGACATGAGATTTGGGAAGGGCTAGGGGCAGAATGACATGGTTTGGCTCTGTGTCCTCACCCAAATCTCATCTCAAATTGTAATCCCTGCATGTCAGGGAAGGGGAGTGGTGGGAGGTGATTGAATCATGGGCATGGACTTCTCCCTTACTGTTCTCGTGATAGTGAGTGAGTTCTCATGAAATCTTGTTGCTTGAAAGCGTGTGGCACTTCCCCCTCTTTTCTCTCCCTCTCTCTCCTGCTCTGGCATGGTACAACCTGCTTGCTTACCCTTCACTTTTCACCATGATTGTGAGTTTCCTGAGGCCTCCCAGTCATGCTTCCTTTTAAGCCTGCAGAACTGTGAGTCAATCAAACCTTCTCTCCATAAATTATCCAGTCTCAGTAGTTCTTTATAGCAGTGAGAAAATGGACTAATACAATGCCCATCAATTTTTGACTAGCCCAACTATGGGAACCCAAAACAAGCAGCTATCATAGAAATGGGCCTTTCATTTTTCATTTATTTCTGTACCACTTTTTTGAGCAGCAAAATCTATTAGAATATTACTCTTTGGTGCATGCCATCTTACTTGACTTGAAAGCCCAAGGGGCTCAGTGGCTCAGTGCTCAGGGTAGACAGGTGTCAGGACTAGTTGGAAGAAAAAACAGGAAGTTGAAAGTCTCAAAGACTTTGGCCAAAGAAAGAGAAGGAACAGTCAGGTTTGGATTAAGGCTGGATGAAAAGATGATCTCAAGTGGTATGGTGACACAATCTTGCAATTAGAGGAAGAGGCTTTATGTCACAGTTTGGTTCATAGCATCCCACTCAAGTCATTTAAACTTCTCCTACCTCAATTTCCTCATCTGTCACATGTGGATTATCATAGGCCTGGTCCTGCCAACCTTGCTGGGCTATGGTGAGGATTTGGTGAGGATTGTAATGTGCTTTATAAACTTGAAAGTATAGAAACATAAAAGGCATTATTGTTATACAGTTAGTGTTATTAGGCATTGTTCCTGCCCACATTGTTTTCATTGTGGCTGGGATGATAAGACAACCTGTGAAATAATTAGAGAACACACAAGATGGTATCTCTTTAACTGCAGAGTTGTTTGGTGCCACTGTATGGAGGAAAAAGAGCTCGAATATTCAAAGAAAGTTTTAAGAACATGTGTTTCTTGAGGTTGCCTCAAAAGTGGGAACTGGTTGGAATGGGAAGTGTGAAATAATGGAAAACTGTTGTTGATTGACTTTCTCCAAGGACAATGGTCAAGGAGAGACTTACGCCACTTCCATGATGGTCTGCAGACAAGCATAGCCATGCCCACCTGGCCTTGCTTGTTCCAGGGGATTCTGGAACAATTCCCAAGAGGACTGATTTCCTCTGATCTATACCATGGTTTCATGAAGGGTGGCCAAGCCTGTTGACATTATCTTGTGGCATCAAAGATGTGGATTCAGGTTTGAGTTTTGTTTCTTCCAAGATACAGGACTTTCACCAAGTCCCTCCATTGTCTGAGGTCCATTCCGTTCCCCTGTAAATGTGTTTCGACTTTGGAAAGTTTCTCTGAGGTATAAAAAGTGCTAATGAGTGAAAATGAACTTTAAAATCCGAAAAGCATTCATTGCTCTGTGAAAGATTTATTTCTTCAAAGTGAATGTAATTCTATCCAGAGTTGAGATAGTGATTGAAGTTTTACTGTACCTCAGACACCCAGCTTTGGGCTTTGCACCCAGCAGCCACACAAATATCTTCTGGATGGATATTTAGTGAATGTAACTTATTTTTAATTTTTTAATTTTTCATTTTATTTATTTATTTGAGACAAGGTCTCACTCTGTTGCCCAGGCTGAAGTGCAGTGGTGTGATCTTGGCTCACCTCAGCCTCCACTTCCTGGGCTCAAATGATCCTCCCACCTCAGCCTCCTCAGTAGCTGGGACTACAGGCATACACCACCACATTTGACTAATTTCCTTTTGTATTTTTTTACAGAGACAGGGTTTTTCCATGTTGCCCAGGTTGGTCTCGAACTACTGAGATCAAGTGATCTGCCCACCTTGGCCTCCCGTAGTGTTGGGATTGCAGGCATGAGCCACGGCACCTGGCCTAACTTATATATTTTTTAAAATGTCTTACCAGTTGGCCTGCAGATGGGGATGCTTGAGGTGGTAAATGAAGCTAAGAGGGTTTGGGAGTGGGCATTCCATCTTGTGTTGAGTTGTGATGTTGTGTTCAGCCAGCAGAGAGGCTAGACCCTAGGACTCCTTCTGTTAAATTTAGTCTAAACCAAATACCAACATTTCTGCTCATCTCTTGGATTTACCTGGTGACTGACAAATGAGGTAAATCATGACAACAGAAATATATGAATTATCATTTATACAGAAAGAGTGATTCTGGGAAGTCAAAAATGAAGAAGCTTATCCAGAGCTGTGATCCAATTTGAAAATAAGGCAACGTTCTTTCTCTTCCACATTTTTTTGCCTGATAATTGCTAAACAGGTCTCAGCTTCAAGAATCCCCAAGTCATTCACTCTTACCTTTTTTTCTTACACCCAACAAATACTTACTGAGTGCCTCCTATATGTCAGGCTCTGGACTAGGTGCAATAGATTTTGTAATAGGTATAATCGACCAAGTCCTTGCCTTCCTGGAATTGATACTCCAAAGAGAGAGAGAAAGCCAAACTGAACAAATACTTTATATTTCAGATGGCTGAGGGTTTTGGAAAAAATACACTGGGAGTAACTCAGATTTAGAGGCTACCTTAGAAGGTAGTTAAGGAGACTTCCATGAGAAGGTGTCATTTGAGCTGAGAGCTAAAGGATAAGGAGGAAAATGTTAGTGGAAGACCTTGGGAAAGAGAAGCATAGAGAATAGCAAGTGCAAAGGCACGGAGGCAGCAGGGTTTAGGATGTTTAGGGAACTCAGAGAAGCTAGTGTGGCCAAAGGGGGAGATGAATGTGAAGCTATGAAGGTGAGAGGGGAGAGGCAGGGCCAGATTCAGAACCTTGGAGGCCTTGTTAGGGGGGTTGGATTCTGGTCTGTGTCTGATGGGAGGGTTTAGGTAAAGAAGTGATTTGAAGTTCAGGTTGGAAGTTTCTCTCTTGGACATCTACCATGCCCTGTCATAGCACTCATGGGACACTTAGTGTCACTGCCTGGTTACTTGCCTGCCTGTCCCATGCCCACTAGACTAGAATGTGAGCTTCCTGAGGGCAGGGTTTGTGACTCTTTCATCATAGAATCTCATCTAGGCATCCAGTCCAGTGCCTGACATTTGCTAGGCACTCAAGAAATACTATCGGCCAGGAGCGATGGCTCAGGCCTGTAATCCCAGCACTTTGGGAGGCCGAGGTGGATGGATCACTTGAGGTTAGGAGTTCAAGACCAGCCTAGCCAACATGGCGAAACCCTGTTCTCTACTAAAAATACAAAAATTAGCCAGGTATGGTGGCATATGCCTGTAGTCCCAGCTGCTCCGGTGGCTGAGGCAGCAGAATTGCTCGAACCCAGAAGGCAGAGGCTACAGTGAGCTGAGATTACACCACTGCACTCCAGCCTGGGCAACAGAGTGAGACTCCTTCTCAAAAAAAAAAAAAAAAGAAATACTTACTGAATTAAATTAAATATGAAAAGTGGAGGAAAATGTTGAGGGAGCAGATGCCAATATCAAAGTGATCAGATGCTCAGGACTGAAGGGGTTCAAAGCAGAAGCTGATCACTTCCAGCTGGGATGGTCAAGGAAGGCCACCTGGGAGAGGGGGCCTTGTGTCAGAGACCAGAAGCATGAGAGGATGGAGACACGGGTAGGGGAGGGGAACCTAGGCAGATGAAACCATGTGTTCAAGGACTGTCAGCCTCTCACAGAATTAAAACTGATAAGTCTTAATTTCACCAAGCTTCCAAAGCTAAGTGGATTGAAAATACACAAAACAGATAATTCTGGGGAACTGAGCAAGCATGAGCTCCCTCCAGCGTGCAGATCCCCTTGTGAGTTTATCCAGTTGACTGTGTATGCCCTAGGGGATTCAGAAAAGAGTCTCTCATTCCATCAGCTGGTAAATCTCATCCTCATTGTGACAGCAAAACCACCAACCGGTCCCATCCCTTGAAAAGTCCCAATATTTCTTGATAGACACTTCTGTTGTCTTATGTGCAATAGAATTGTAATCACCTGTATTTAAAACTAATGGATTTGAAATAACCTGCAGGCTTCCACTTTAATGAGAGTTAGATTAATGAAAAAGGACCTTTTGCCTCAGATTGCATGACAACATTTTCAAATTACATTCCTGGAACAGAGAATTCACTTATTCAGAGTAATTGGATGCTGACTTGGGTTAATACGTACAATGTCCTTAAATGAAAATGTTCTATTGTAAGTGGAACTGTATGATACCTGAGGCTTTCTCAATAGATTTGGTTGGGCTCTGAGTTAATTATACTGCATGCTATTTTTTGAATGAATTCAAGCATGAATTCTACACGGTAGAGATTGGGATAATTATATTCAATTCTGCTTGGTGCCCCGCTGAAAGAATTGACCTTTTAGATAAAACGAGTCTCCCAAGCAAGAAACCTGAAGAAAGTCTACACAAAGCCGGCAGATGCAAGAGCAGAGAGCGTCTTAAGTAAGAGGAGGAAGTGGGGGCAGGGTCGGGGGAGGCAAGCTCCAGGAACAGTAGCATCAGCAAGATTGATTTTTTGTCACGGGAAAGTATTTCTGTTTTGTAGCTTGTTTTGTATCCTTGGTACATAAAGGTATAATTTAAAACCATTGATTTTACTAAGCTGTTTTCTCATCAGTAACACGGCTAAAAAGTAGCAGCCTGAAGAATGAGAAGCCAACAGAAAGCAGTCTCTGGAGGCTCCCTGGGTGTGAGGACCCTAGGAGGGAGCAGAAGCGATGGGCAGAGGGGCCAGCTGGGTCCTGACCACCAGGCTATCTGGCCTTGAGCCGTGGCATGGTGCTGAGAGTGTGGGCTTAGAGGTCAGAGAGCCTGGGTTTGGAGCATGGCTCTACCATTTACCAGCTATGTGGACTTAGATCAGGCGTTTACCTACTCCGTGCCTCAGTTTCCTCATCTGCCAATGGTGTAAACCGCATAGGGTTGCTGTGAAGCACCTTGAATGATGTGTGCCCAGTAACCACCAGCTGCTGCTATTAATACTGTTATTCTTGGTAGTGAAATCTCTCCCCAACCCAGGATGATGAAAGAAAGGTAACCCATTAAGAGGATTAAACCCATCAGGATGATTCAAAATATTTCTCCCCTTGGGGCCAGGAGGACACTGTAGAGAGTGGGACCTGCTGGACACTGCGTGCCGATGAGACATCCTTCGAGGGCAGCCACAGGACAGGGTGAGATAACTGAGCCTTGTTTCCTGCCCAGCCCGGGGCCAGCCAGGCATGCTAGCCAGAGGGCAAGCCATGCTCCCCACTAAAGGACATTCTGCACTCCAGTGGCCCTCGGGAAAGCAGAGGACATTGTTTTGTCTCCTTGTCCCAAGCCCCTTTTCTCAGTGAGTAACAGGCTTCATTATTCCAAGTGTGTGAACCGGCAACATGACACATGTAGCGTCTGACTTGAAGGAAGTCCTGGGCTCTGACCACCACTGCGGGTAGAGAGATGACTTCATCCCTCCATGGGAATCTCTGGGTGTTGGTGAAACTTTTTGCTGACGGCGTGACCATGTGCCCTACTCATCAGCCTTGCCGTGGCTACACTACCTCCATCCCAGCACTGTTCTTGTTCTCCCTTCAGTCCTGACCTCACCCTTTCTGCTGTTGTACACACTTCCCTCAGACCGTCTGCATTCGTTTCTTGTGGCCTCTATAACAAATCACCACAAATGTGGTGGCTTAAAACAAATGAAGCTAGTTCTGTCACAGTTTTGGAGGCCAGTAGTCTGAAATCAGTGCCGCTGGCCCAGGTCAAGATGTGAGCAGGGCCACACTCCCTGGGGGGGCTCTGAGGGAGAATCTGCTCCTCGCCTCTTCTGATTGCTGGTGGCTGCAGGAGTTCCTTGGCTTTTGGCTGCATCACTATGATCTCTGCTTCCATTGTCACACTGCCTTCTCCTCTTTCTCTGTGTCCAATTTCTGTCTGCCTCTCTCTTACCGTGACACTTGTGATGGCATTTAGGGTAGACCTGGATAACCCAAAATTATCTCCTCCTCTCCAGATCTTTAACTTAATCATATTTGCAACACGGTTACCATAGAAGATAACATGTGGCCAGGTGTGGTGGTTTATAACTGCAATCCCAGCACTTTGGATGGCCAAAGTGGGAGGATTGCTTGAGGCCAAGAGTTTGAGATTAACCTGGGCAACATAGCTAGACCTCATCTCTATAATAAATTATCCAGTCATGGTGCTGTGCACCTGTTGTCCCAGCTACTCAGGAGGCTGAAGTGAGAGGATTGCTTAAGCCCAGGAGTTTGAGGCTGCAGTGAGCTGAGACTGCCCCACTGCACTCCAGCCTGGGCAAGAGAATAAAATGCTGTCTCAAAGAAACAAAAGAAAAGAACAGGCACAGGTGCCATGAATTAGGACTGGATGTCTCCAGGAGCCACCATTCAGCCCACTCCATGGGCTCAGGATTTTGCATCTGCCTCTGTCTTCTGCATGGATCAAGAAACTTTAACCTCATCAGCACCGGCTTTTTCTTCGCTGTATGTGGAAACATTCATTGATCACTGACTTGGCATGATCTTTGCAGGAGCCTGCTCTATCCACCCCTTCCCCCAGGTCCAGTTTTCAAGCTTTTAACCACCTCTAAGGTGCTATCCAGAAAAAGCCCCAAGTTCTCTCTTACTTCCACTGGTAATCCTATGGTGTTGGTAGCAGAGCAGTGATTTTCTTTTGGGGAACCATCTCGTCCACTCTGCCCATGCAGTATGAAGGCACTGACCTTCCCTCTCTTTCCAAAGCTACACCTTGAATGATACACCTTTCTTAATACTTACTGGTGGCTTAGTAAATCTTAGTAGGAGTATATGGTGCCTCGTGTGGAACCCAGCTGGGCCAATCAGAGGGCTCCATTGCCCCGTGCCAGAGTAAGTGCTTTTGGGATGAGCATGTATCACCCAAGTCCCAATATGACTCAGACCTGGGTAGGGAGCAGTGGCTCACACCTGTAATCCCAGCACTTTGGGAGGCTGAGGTGGGAGGATTGCTTGAGGTCAGGAGTTTGAATCTAGCCTGGTCAACATAGTAAGATCTCATATTTACAAAAAAAATAAAAAAAATTAGCCAGGTATGGTGGTGCACACCTGAGGTGTGCTACTCAGGAGGTGGAGGCAGGAGGATCACCTGAGCCCAGGAGATTAAGACTGCAGTGAGCTGTGATCATGCCACTGCACTCCAGCCTGAGCAACAGAGCGAGACCTTGTCTCAAAAGAAACAACAACAACAACAACGAAACACCAAACATTCAGACCTGGATATTTGCAAGAATTATTGCAAAAGGGATCTCTCTTTTTCTTTGATAGACTTGCCGTTGGGAGGATCTAAGCCCACAGCTGCCAGACACTACCATATGCGGGATCTGCCAGAAAGTAGAGCCAACAAGAGGAGCAAAGAACCAAAACACAGAGGGGAAGTCCAAGATCCAATAACCAACTTTCTGAGCTAATCATGCCTGAATTTATATCTAACTTTGGCATTTTAGTTCCATACATCAACCTTTTTTGTTTAAGTGAGTCTGCAGTGGGCTTCTGCCCAGTTAGAATTCTTTCTACTGTCACGTTTGCCATGCCAGGAGTTGACGGCTTGAGTCTAAGCAGGAGACCACACAACACAATAGTGTCCAAAACCCACCTGTTCTGTGCTCAGTACTATGTTTGGACCTGATACACAGAGAGTAAGGCTCCATCCCTCCTCTCAAGATTCTCCCTTTGAGCTGTGGAGCCAAGGACTCAGGAAACAAGATAAACCATTCTTCCAGGGAATCTCATTTATGATGGTTTTTTTTCTTTCTTTCTTTCTTTTTTTTTTTTTTTTATTAGAGCTCTGTCGGCTTTACTCTGACCTTCAGATCTTTTTCTATTGTATATGGGTTAGCCAGCTCTGCCTTAGCTCTCCTAATACAGTTGGATTTTTTTTCTGTATGTCTGGGTGCTCAATTGATATTGTTAAAAAAATCACTCTGATTAATTGAGGTCAGTGGATCTTCAGTTATGGCCCCAAGAGGACTGGTTTCAGCCTAGAGGAGCTTGGGATCTGCTTCTTTATGGAACTATCTGAGTATGGGGAGAATACACTCTTTCTCTACTAGTGTCATACAGACAGACATAAACTATGCTGCTCTCTTTTCCTTTAAGATGGTCAGAATTGCCTTAGGAGCTGCTGGGAACTCTGAGGGATGGTATGGTGGGAAAATCTCAGGCTCTTCTGTTCTCTTCGCAGTTCTGACCACTCACCACCTTCTGATTTTGGGCAATAGCCTTCTTTGGGTTTGATGCCTCATTTCTTAAAGGAGTGATTTGAGCTTGATCAGGTTTGACATTATTTATGTCTCACTCATCCCACACATTTCTAGCTGATCTCTATGCTCTTTATTGCTGAGCCTAAACACAGCCTCAGAATCCTTCTCCACACCAAGCTAGATGATCTCGAAGTTTCTCCTAAGACTTAACATTATATGATGTTAAGACTTCTGGGCCAAGAAATAGACATTTTCACTAGATGTAGATTTTGAAACTTAGTTTGGAAACATTCTCCCTTTTCATTAGTATTTGTGATTCCTTTATCCAGAGACATGGGGGCAGGGATAGGGGCCTTGTATCCTATCTCCAGATTCAGGGATGTCAACAGCATAGCTCAGTATTGTGAGATGGTGGCTCACTCAACAGCAGAAAGATATTTCCATAGCTCCATGGAGATTTGGAGGCAAAAAGACTCCATCAATTAATTCCATTATGCAGTTAATACAATTAGTCAGATTTATGTATAAAACCCAACATTTGTGACTCGAATTTTTTCATTGTTTTTTTTCCCTCTCTTTCCAAAGGTTCCAGTCTCTTAAATTTGTACATTATCTGTGACTGATATATCATTTATCTAGAGAATACAGTTGTCATTCACTTCATTTAATTAGCTTATGGGTTCTAAATTATCTGCTACCATAAAATGGGATTTTGTACTGCAGATTACAAAGGTTTTCAGAAATTTAATATGCCACTTTTAATTGGTGAAAAGTACCCTAAAGGATTCATAATATTTTTTACTGCACTTGCATTTAGGCTCAAGAGAGAGAGAATGAAGATATTTAGGAAGAAATGGGATCTGGGTCAGTGACATTGGTGATGATTTATTTGGAATAAAGGCAAATCTGGAGAGATGAAGTTGTAAATATAGCCATCAGATGGTTGTGTTCAAGCAGTGAGACCAGTGAGTTGAAAACTGAATATCTCCTGGTTTTCATATCCCAGTTAGTCACTTTGATGGGCTAACAATGTATTTATGGCATATGGCTCCACGTTTGCAGTCATGACTACGAATAGCCTATTTTCTGCTCTGCTTTTTCAACCATTAAATCCATAATCTTCTATGTATATGGTATTACCACACCTTCTTTAAATACATTCTTGGCCTTATTGATGCCTCGGCTCAGTTGTACAGCTGGGCGGGTGTTTGTTCAGCAAAAACAAACAGCTGTTTTTGATCCTCAGACTATGGAAATGCCACCCTTGGTGGGGTTAGGGGCATCATCAGAGGCTGGGTCATTGGGGCAACTTCAAGGATTTCCACGTGCATCTGTCTTAACGCACTGCCAGTAAAAGTTCATAAAACATGACAATGAGCTTTACAAATCTAGAGCCTTAAAAAGAAGGGTTGGGAGGGGGGAAAGGTCAGGAAATGTGAGTGAGGCCGGTGGTTTCCATTCCTTTCTGGGACCCTCCCTCTCTCAGAAGCTAGGTTCCCATCAGTCTGTAAAATCAGCAAGTTATGAAGCCTAAACTTGTGCTTTTAGGTTAAGGTATTGAAGATCTCTGTTCAAAGTGAGTGTGGACCTGCTATTGAGTCAATATATTCATAGTAGTTAATGTCATTGGTTGAGTTTGGCTATGAGAATCTGATTATTGTCTGTAAGATTTTCCTGGGGGAAAAAGAAAAAAGAGAAGACTTTGGTATTGGGATAGGAAAAAGACCAGGGCTTGGGAAGGTCAAGCTAGAGTCGGGACTGAAAGAGGGGAGGTGCAGAAAATAATAACAATAATAATATTATCATGAATATACCATAACATCACAGTGATAGTGATAATGAATCACAGTCATAATAGTATAAATGCCTATGTTTTATTGAGCACCTACTATGTGCCAGGCACCGTGCTGGGCTCTTACATGCATTACTTAGCTATACCAGCTCCACATCCTATGACACAGGGTAAGAATATAGGGTACATTTTACAGACAGGCAAAAGGGGACTTGGAGATGTGAACTGACTTTGCTGTGGTCTCACAAGTAATATAAAAATCCTTGAAGTTGCCCCCATAATCCAGCCTCTGATGATGCCCATAACCTCAACACGTAGGGCACTTCCATAATCTAAGGTTCAAAAAGAGCCTCAGATGATATTATTATTGTTGTTGTTGTTATTATTATTTTTCGCACCTCTTGTTTAGCCTCTAGCTGGACCTTCCCAAGCCCTGGTCTTTTTCCCAATATCAAAGTCTTTACCTTTTTCTTTCCCCGCCATGATCTCACCATTGGCAGAATTGGGATTTGTACACAAGTCTGTCTAGAAGGCTTTGAAGGCCCATTGGGCTAAAGCGAATCTTCAAGTGCTAATAAGAAACAATAAGAGGTACCCTAGGTGAGGTTTCTCGCTCAGGCCAGCCACTTCCAGAGGGCAGCCAGGGCTCCCCCAGGTTAATTCCACCCTGATGAAACGTTTCCTCCTGGAAGCAGAACACTGCTCTGCGAGAGGGAGTCTGAGGGAAATGAGAAATAATCTCTCTTTTTTTTTTTTTTCTTTTTTTTGAGACTGAGTCTCGCTCTGTCGCCCAGGCTAGAGTGCAGTGGCACGATCTCGGTTCACTGCAAGCTCCGCCTCCCGGGTTCACGCCATTCTCCTGCCTCAGCCTCCAGAGTAGCTGGGACCACAGGCGCCCGCCACCACACCCGGCTAATGTTTTGTATTTTTAGTAGACACGGGGTTTCACCGTGTTAGCCAGGATGGTCTCGATCTCCTGACCTCCTGATCCACCCGCCTCGGCCTCCCAAAGTGCTGGGATTACAGGCCTGAGCCCCCGCGCCGGGCCTAGAAAGAATCTCTTTCAGGACACAACATCCTAGCTCCTTTTGATTTTCTCTGTCTGGAATACACTCACCCTTTTTTGTCAGTAGGTATACATAGGGTATGGAATCTCTGTGGTAAGCTTTCTTTTCCAGTCTGAAAATATCTTTGCCTTTTTCTCATAAAAAGTAAATGTATGGCCTAATTTTAGAAAAATAAGAAATATAGGCTGGGTGCAGTAGCTCACTCCTGTAATACCAATGCTTTAGGAGGGGAGGATCGCTTGTGGCCAGGAGTTCGTGATTAGCCTGGGCAACACAGTGAGACCCCATTTCTAAAAAAAAAAAATTTTTTTTTTTTTTAATTAGCTGGGCATGGTATTGCTCACCTGTAGTCCCAGCTACTCAGGAGGCTGAGGTGGGAGGATTGCTTGATCTTGGGAGTTTGAGGCTGCAGTGGACTATGATTGCGCCACTGCAGTCCAGCCTAGGTGACAGAATGAAACCCTGTCTCTGAAAGAAAGAAATAAATAAAATAAGAAATATAGATAAGTAGGCCAGGCATGGAGGCACACACCTGTAGTCTACTTGGTAGGTTGAGGTTGGGAGGGTCACTTGAGCCTGGGAGGTCAAGGTAGCAGTGACCAGAGATTGTGCCACTGCACTCCAGCCTGGGCGACAGAGTGGGACCCTGCCTCAAAAAAGAAGAAAAAAGAAGACAGCCATAAAAAAGAATGAGTTCATGTCCTTTGCAGGGACATAGATGAAGCTGGAAGCCATCATTCTCAGCAAACTAACACAGGAACAGAAAACCAAACACCGAATGTTCTCATTCATAAGTGGGAGTCGAATAATGAGAACACATGGACACAGGGAGGGGAACATCATACACCGGGGCCTGTTGGTGAGTAGGGTGAGGGGATGGAGAGCATTAGGACAAATATCTAATGCATGTGGGGCTTAAAAACTAGATGACGGGTTGACAGGTGCAGCAAACCACCATGGCTCATGTATACCTGTGTAACAAACCTGCATGTTCTGCACATGTATCCCAGAACTTACAGTAAAACAGAAAAAGAAATAGAGATAATTAAAATGAAGAAATAAATACAATTCATTATCTCACCACATACGGAGGAAAACAACTGGCTATGTGTGCACGAGCACGGATGTGTGTGTGTGTGTGTGTTACCTGCTACTGCATTTAATAAGAGAAAATATGACATGCAGTGATTTCAATTTCACCCCTTCTTAACCTCAGATTTCCTACCTATAAAATAGGGCAAGTAATAATGCCTTTCTTACACGATTTTTGTGATTGCTGAATGAAACAAGTTGGTAAAGGACTTAGCAGAGTGGCTGCATGTAATAGCACTCAATAAATATTATTTATACTTTTTAGTATTATTATTAACACCATAACATAAACATTCCTTAGTGCTATTAAGTATCCTTGCATAGCATCACTTTAGCACAATTTTATTGTTTTTCATTATGCAAGCAAATATGCTTACTTATAAAACTAGAGATAAACAAAATGATAAACAATAAACCATCTGTAATCTTGCTGATGAAGAAACAACTATTGTTAATTATTTTTTTTCTTTGAGATAGAGTCTCACTCTGTTGACCAGGCTAGAGGTACAGCGATGCCGTCACGGCTCACTGCAGTCTTGACTTCCTGGGCTCAAGCCATCCTCCCACCTCAGTCCCCTGAGTAGCTGGGACTACAGGTGCATGTCACTAGTCCAGGTTAATTTTCAAATTTTTATATAGAGAGGGGGTCTCATTATGTTGCCCAGGCTGGTCTCGAACTCCTGGGCTCAAGCAATCTTCCCACCTTGGCCTTCCAAACTGTGGTGATTACAGGCATAAGCCACCATGCCCGGCCACGACTATTAAATTTTAATATACATATTTCCAACTTCATTGCACGTTTATATATAAAACAGACATATAATGAGGCTGGAAACATATATATATGTGTGTGTGTGTGTGTGTGTGTGTATGTATATCACAATATATAAAGTTTTACACATAAAATAGATATAAATGCATATATAATACATCTGAGCCCATGTAGCACGTGTTATTATATTACTTACTTTTTTTGTCTTAAAAGTATATTGTGAATATTATCTCATGCAATTATAGGATTTTCTACACACGAAAAATTCCAATGACTAAATAATAGTCCATGGACTAGAATTAACATAAAATACTGAGCCAACTCCCTGTTGCAGATGTTTATGCTGGTCCCAATCTTTTGCTTTTGTAAACAACTTTGCAGTGAACAGCTCTGTAACCAAATCTTTGGGTTACAAATCTTGTTAGACTAAATTCCTTGAATTGGGCTTTCTGCGTCAAAGCATCTGCAGATCTTTAAGGCTCTCAATGAAGAAGCACCAGGTGCTCTCAGGAGACGTGGCATGGCACCGTAAGGTGATGATATTGGTGCATGAGCTCAGGGATTCCTCTGCTGCTCTGCAGCATATTTTGAATCCCAGCCTGGTTACTGTATTATGCATTGTGCTTCTGGGCCACTAACCCTCATGGTCAGCTGAAGAGTAATCAGCAAATGCCTGCTCCCTTTTGTGTGTATGTTAGTCTAAGGATAGCAGAGGGCATGCTTGAAAGAAATAAATGATTAGGATCGACAATGGAAAGGTAAACAGAATCATATTTCATGAGATTCCCCATTGTTCTTTTCTGACTTGCATTCTATAATCATAAAGCAGGCATAATCAGCTATTCAATTCAACAGATTCTTACTGAACACCTACTTTGTCTAAGTCTGGGGAGAGAGGTGTGAAAAAGTAATACTGAATATTTGTACGGTGTTCACACTTGACAAAGTCCTTTCATATGCCTTGGGGGAAAAAAAACCCGGAGCTAGGACTCAGGAGACCTGATTTCTAGAACTGTCCCTGCCATTTAACTGACGTATGACTCCAGGCCAATCTCTCTGTTTCTTGTCATAAATACCAGGCTAAGAATCCATGCCTTTTCTGTTGTACAGGGGTTGAGTGATGCTCGTGTGAGGTGTTATAAATGCTCCACAAATTTACAGATTTCCAGAAACTTCAAAATGGACAGTGGTATTTAAAATGTTTTTCAGTTAGCCCTAACCTGAAAAAGACCTCGGAGATCATTTAGGGCAGTGACTTTCCTAGCTGTGTTCTGGGGAGCACATGGGTGCTGTGGGGACCAAGGGGATGGAGGTTGAACAGGCAGAGCGTGGCTCTCTGCTGCCCCCCCAAACCTGGCCCCAGAACCAGGCTGTTCATGTGTAGCTCTGGGCAAGCTCCTTAAACCCCTCTGCAGTCTCATCAGCTTTCCCATCTGTAATATGGACACGGGGCTGTTGTGAAGCTTAGTGAAGTTAATAAGTATACAGTGGTTGGAACCATGGAAGGCACATAGCTAATATTGCTGTTATTTTATGGTCCACTTTGGGTTTTTTTCCTAGGGTCAAGTTTCACTGAAAGTAATGTTTGAAAAAAAATCACTGGCTTCTCTAACTTCTTTATTTTACAGATGGAAAATTTACAGCCCAGATAAGCCAGTGTTCAAATGCACACTGAGAATCTAGCAAAAGCGCACACAGACGTCCTCCTCCTCCTCCTCCTTGGCATCATCATCATTGCAATCCTCTATAAACTGCAGCACCCATCACCAGCCCCTAGTGGCTACTCACTCACCTGCTGGTAAATAACAGGACACGTGTGATGACTGGTTTATGTGCTATTTCTGGGGCTTATGAGCGGCCTCAGAAGACCTCACCATCTACGTATTGGACAGCAAAGCTCTTGTAATTGAGAAACCAATATCCTCTCTGACAGCACTCATGTTTCCAAATGCCCAACAGATATTAACCTTTGAGATCTGGGGACAAGAACTTGGAATTCCTCAAATCATAAGTTATTCTTAAAATGCTTTGAACATTCTTCATACTCTTTTCTTTAGTAATTATCACAAATATCTAAAAACGTTGATGGATATATAAGAAATAGTAAGTTGAATAGGATCTACTGAGAGCTTTACAAAGAATTTATTAAAAAATATTTGCCTCTAGCAAATATTTAAATCCTGGAAAGTGCCAGTGAACATTACTGGGTAATATTTGAATAATGTGACATTCAGTTCTCCTAGCAAAGTTGAAAACACTACACAGATTCAAGAAGTTGCCACAGAACTTACTTTGCTTCCAACCTTGTAATTTCTTGGAACTCCACCCACAGGACTTGAATAAAGTATAGTATACACATAAATACATTAATATTTTATTTTCTTTGCAAGAATGGCTCACATTAGCAGCCTACAGGACCACAAACACACAACTGCAAACAAGCCTGAGTAGGCGATGACTGATTTGCTCCTGTGTACTCTGGTCCTGGTTCCTGGAAATGTCTTCAGCTTGGGCTTCATGTGTCAGTGCCTCCTGTTCTGGCTTTCTGCTTGACATCACTAGATTCCTTCCAACAAGTAATGCCTGCATATTGATTGCTAAGCTGTCATTCTCATGGGGGAATTAGAATATTTTTCTCATTTTCTCAGTTCCTTGACTAATTATCCTCAGAAGTTGGAAAAACATAAATTTCCCGAGAAATGCTGGAAAGGAATTCCCACATGGAAGCACTGCTTGGTACCACCGCCTCAGCCCCACTAGGCAGAGCTGGAAAAATTCCTTTTGTGTTGCTGTGTCATGCATTACTGAGGGTTTCAGGTGAAGGATGAATGAAGGCATGTGCGCCAGGCCAGGGACTTGGTTCTAGTGCTGAGTCTGCCATGAACTCACCTGTGGCTTGTGGAACCAGTTGCAAAACCAGAGGAGGGTGTACACACAGAAGAGATGTACAATTGTTTCAAGGCTGGGGAAAGCATTCCAAAGGGGACCTACTCCAGCTGATCTCAGGATGGCAAATGGCAAGTGTGAGTATGTGCTCTTTGCCCCTCACCCGAACAGACAGTGTTCTAAGACACCTGCCCTCAGCCCCTGGATGCCATCTGCTACGTAAAGGTACTTCCAAGCTAACAGGAGACCTTGTCATAAGGTGTTAATTCACTTTAGTTTGATATCTGCAAAGGGTAGAATCATTTCTTTAATGATATAGGTAAATATTTCCAACGGGTGTGTGTGTGTGTGTGTGTGTGTGTGTTTCTTCCTCCCTCCCTCCCTCCTTCTCCCTTCCTCCCTCCCTTCCTCCTTCTCCCTTCCTCCCTCCCTCCCTTCCTTCCCTTTTTTTACTCACTCTCCCAAGTCAAAGTATCCAAAAGCTCATGGCTGGATCTTCAACAGGACTTAAGTTGCTTCCTCCCTGTGACTTGTGTGTCTGTTTCATGACCTCTCCTGTAAGTCACAGCCCCTGCTCTGAAGGTATTTTCTGCCTACTTGGAAAAACAAAACATAAACTTGGAAGAGAGAAAGGAAAATAAAGAAAATTGAGATTATAGACCATGTGTTTTGTACAACCACAGTTACTATAAGTGTTTGGAGAGGAAGGAGCTGGTTGCGAGCCAGAGTAGCCCAGGAAGGCTTCTGGGAGGAGTGGTAGTTGAGGTAGGGCTTGCAGGATATGTAGAGTTTGAAAAGGTAGCAGAGTAACGAAGAGACATCCCAGGGAAAGGAGCAGCCTGGCAAAAAGGGGAGGAGGAGACTGACTGTGTTTAAGAGACAGGCACACTTTGGGGAAGAAGAGAGTCAGGTCAGGGTGGACCAAAGAAACCAGATGTTATTAATAATATCCCAAGGATAGTAATGGATTGGTTTGTTTGTTGGTTGGTTGGTTGATTATTTTTACTAGAATCTTTAAACTATAAAAGTAACACATGGAAGAAAATTCAAATAATTCAGAAGGGTATAGAGTGAGAAACGAAGGCTCCCCCACTTACCTCTCAGACTCCCAGTCCTAACCAGTGTTCTCTTTGAGCCTCACACAAGCACAGTGATAAATGAATACTCACTTTCTTTTTAAGCAAACACGGTCACATCAAACATACTTTGTTGCTACATGCACTTTTAAAATAAGAAACAAAATTTTAACATTTAGACCTTTTTCTGTTTCCACAGATCGCTCCTTGCCCTTATATTTAACTATCCCACAGTATTTTGTTGCATTGACGTACCAGAAAATGTTCACCTGCCCTTTATGAAAAATCCAGTGACATTGCTTAGAATTCTTTTTATTATTAAAAGCACAGCAATTGCTTCCCTTTGTCAAGTGGAGTGGTTGAGTCACATTATATGTACATTTAAAATTTTGAAGGCCATTGTCAAATGACCCTCCAAAGAGATGTTACCAGCCAGATTTTCATTTCCATCTACAGTATGGGAAAATGTTTCTTTCCATCTATGGAAGGCACACTAGTCAAGAGGCAGGAGTGGGTGTCAGTGAGCCTGAAATGCATTATTTCTCCTGAATCTCATTGCTGCAGGACCTTAGGAAATGTATTTAACCAACCTCTTCATATCTCCGTTTGCTCATTTTAAAATGAGGATAAAAGTAGCGTTTATATCATAAGGTCAGTTTAAGTATTCAATGAGATGATGACACACCTAAATACTGAATTTGTGCCTTACACACAGCAAGAACTGAACAAATGGAACCTTGTTATTTATTTATTTATTTACTTTTTATTTCTATAGGCTTTTGGAAAACACGTGGTATTTGGTTACATGAGTCAGTTCTTTAGTGGTGATTTGTGAGATTTTGGTGCACCCATCTCCCGAGCAGTATACACCGCACCCAATTTGTAGCCTTTTATCCCTCACCTCCTTCCCACTCTTTCCTTTCCAGTCCCCAAGGTCCGTTGTATCATTTTTATGCCTTTGCATCCTCATAGCTTAGCTCCCACTTATGAGAACATACGATGTTTGGTTTTCCATTCCTGAGTTACTTCACTTAAAATAATGGTCTCCAATCTTATCCAGATCACTGAGAATGCCATTAATTCTTTCCCTTTTTTTTTTTTTTTTTTTGAGACGGAGTCTCGCTCTGTCCGCCAGGCTGGAGCGCAGTGGCGCGATCTCGGCTCACTGCAAGTTCCGCCTCCCGGGTTCACGCCATTCTCCTGCCTCAGCCTCCCGAGTAGCTGGGACTACAGGCGAATTCTTTCCTTTTTATGGTTGAGTAGTATTCCATTGTGTGATACACACACACACACACATACACACACACAGTTTCTTTATCCACTCATTGATTGATGGCGATTTGGGCTGGTTCCATGTTTTTGCAATTGTGAACTGTGCTGCGATAAACATGCTTGTGCAAGTATCTTTTTCATATAATGGCTTCTTTTCTTCTGGGCAAACTTTGATAGAAGACTCCGTTAATGTTCTGACCCTATACCCTTTTAACTTTATCATTTCAGGGCATGCTGTCCAATGTCCAACTTCCCACTGTCAGCACCTGCAGGTCTTTGTCTTAAGTTTTGCTGGCTGTCCAGGGCTCACTGCAGGCCAAAAGGCTGGGGAGTTAATCAGCAGCCTCCCTCAGCAGCCTTTGACGAGTGTGTGACGGGAGCTGGTGTGTAAGTACCTCAGCTCTCTCTCCCTCAGAACCCGTAACTCTGACTGTTCCCTTCCCCTCCCCAGTCCCTTGTGGAATTAAGCTCTAGTGACAAAGGTAACTTGATTAATTTCTTCCCTTCCCTTCCCTTCCCTCTCTCCCTCCCCATTCTGCTCCTGGGTTTCCTGGGATTCCTCCCAAATCAACCACTTCTACTAAAACATCTCAGAGTCTGCTTCTGGGGGTTCCGAATTAGACCAAATTTTAAAACTTCGCCCATTTGCTTTAAAAATACAATGTTTTAATTTTCATTACTTTCATTGTGAATAAGATTGGATTTATTTTCCTATGTCACTGGCCAAATGTGTTGCTTTTCTCTGCTATCTGCCTGTTCCTGTACTTTGCTCATTTATCTATTGGGCTGTTTGTCTTTTCCTTATTGATTTGTAAGAGCTCTTTGTAAATAATAAAAATTAGCCCTTTGTCTATTATGTGATGCTGTTTCCCACATTGCTGCTTGCCTTCTGACTTTGTTTAGGACTTTCTTTCTCTCTCTCTTTATTTTTGGCCATACAGAAGTTTAAAATTTTAATGCAATCAAAGAGAAAATCAGGTTTAAAATCACTGCTTCTTTCTATTTATTTTCTGCTTGGATTTAGTTCTTCCCATAAATGATGAATGGAACTCTAAGATGAGAAGGAGCCCTGTCAGAGTGCTCTTCTGTATACAGACAACTCTATACATACATATATATATATATATATATATACAAAATTACACACATACACACACAGTGAAGTTCACTGCTAATCTCTCTTTCCTGGAAATTATCCATGTGTGACTGCAGAAATTCTCTGTTCTCTGTGCATTTCTTTCTTGTTTCATAAACCGAGGTTTGCAGCATTAATATGCTTTTGTGTTACAGCCCGGTCTGGATGGAAGAAGTCCACCTGCATTTAACACCAGTTGTACAGAATTCTCAGTTCTCCTGTGTGCAACTGCTCAGAGTTAAGTATTCAGAATAATCAACTGCATATTTAAAGTTCTATCCATCTCTCTTCTTTAGATCTTAAGAGCTAAGGTTTGTTTTCTCTCTCCGTTCGTTGCATCCTACAGAATGCCGGCAGCCCTGGTTTGGGCTGTTTGGTTGGTGCTGTACATCTAGACCTGCCTTTTCCTGGCTTAGCTGTGTCTGGGAGTTAGTCTAAGCTGCAGGGATGGGTGGGGAGAGGGCTTCACTGCACTCAGGCTGTGGATGGAACTAGCAGCTTCGGCTGGAAGGCTTGAGGGTGCTTCAGGGCATGGATTATTGGACTCTCTCTCTGCTCCATGATCAAGTGTCCCCCTTGGCTGCTGACATTTGCATGGGTGTGGGGTAGAGGGAGGTTGCTCTTTAACCATTTCATGTCCACTGTAGTGTAGGTAACGCTAGCACATGCTGCAAGTGAGGACGCCAAACTTGCTATTTCCCACAACTTCTCTAGGTCTCCAAATACAACTAAGGAATAGAAAGGCATTTTTTTCTGTTCCTTGACAATGTCTAGCTTATTCTCATCTCGGCATATCTACTTGCCCTCCTCCACTCACATTATTTTAGTCTTTACTCAAATGTTCCTTCTCAGAGTGACAATCCCTGCCCACCCCATCTAGAGAAACCACCTCTCCCACCAACCATGCTCTATCATTTTACTACTTTATTATTATTATTTTTTGCAAAGCATTGATCTCTACTGTGAACTGTGGTATGTATTGGTGTGCTTGTTTCTTGTAACCTGCCTCCTGGAATGTCCTCTCGGTGAAGGTACAGGCTTTGTCCCAGACGCTAACACCTGACAGATATACAAGGGTTGCTCCAAATGATACTAAACAGGATTCTTCCTCTGAAATGGAGGGGCCTAGGATGGATAGGGGGAATCAGTGCTGACTCCTCAGCTGAGGATGGCCTGGCACCCTCTCACAGGCTTCATGGTGATGGTGCCCACAGAACAGACACCTCTCATTCTCCAAAGAGGACTGAGGACCCAGTCTAGACTTCGTCCAGGGTGTCATTTATGTTTACAATTCCTAAAGGGAAATGACTAACCCTGTGATGTCAAAAAGAACTTGAAGCCTGCTCTAGGAGGTGGAGCTAAAAGAAAAACACTGAGTTGCTAGAAAGGAAGGAGGAAAGTCATTTGGAGAAGGGACAGGAGCTTAAGAAGGTACTGTTTGAAAGAGAAGGAGATTCCACGGTAAGGGCCCCCCAAATGCCCAAGAAGAAGGGGTGAACAGCCTTTCAGACACCTATAAAACTTTCCAAAGCATGGTCCAGTTGACATATGGCCAGGAAAGGACAAGTACAACTTAAAGGGAACAGTCTCCTGGGCATAAGCTATTACTTTTCAAAGCAGCCTAGAGAAAGAAATTGCATCGTGTTATTCTCATTCTCTCCCTCAATGTCTTTCCCTCTGAATTTCTCTCTCTCTCTCTCTCTCTCTCTCTCTCTGTATGTCTCTCTGTCTCCATCCTTGTCTGTCCTACCCTTGTCCTGGAGCTCTCTATGTTCTGTGTGTTTTCTGATGTCTGCCTCTCTTCCCTTCTGAGATCCTTTTCTGATGGATGTGTGAACGGATGGTTTTGCATGCAAGCTCATCAGCAGTCACTTGAGTGGATTCCGTAAAAACTTTCTGAAACCAAATCAAATGAAAGCCAACCCATAAACCGGGGGAAACAAAAGGGCTCTTTGGACTTGAAAAGGTTAGAGAAGACTGCAGGAGCTGCACACACCGTTCGATCGTGTTCGAAGCTGGGGTTTAATTTAGTTTTCCTATTTACCCCGTCGAAGTTCCTCACTGCTCAACTGCTAATGCATTTCCAACTGAAATTTTGTAAATTATATTGGGAAACATTCTCAGCTAGAGTAGATTGTGCAAGCTCTCATAATGGCTTCCTGCTGCTGTGTCTGGCAATATAAGGCTCTTTGGGAGCAATGTGTATGTGGACGCACATCTTTAAGAACTCTTTCCACTTTATCCCCCTTGGCCGGAGGCTCTGCACTCTCGGTGCCTGACTGTGAGCAGATCTGGACTTTCCATCAGCCCTAAAAGCAGCATCTTGGCACTTCTCCTTTTCCAACTTGACAGGATACCCCCTCAACCTTTTCTTGTTCATCTTTAATAAAATCACTCCCCCAACGAGTTTATGAGCTCTTCTAAAGTGTAGCCCATGCCTCTGCACTAAACCCTCCCAAGGCACCCTGCTGCCTACAAAGTAAAATCCTGGAGGTTTGGTTTTTAGCAAGCCATGTAAGGTTACCCCAAATTTCAACCCCAATCTATTTTCCTAACAAAGTATACCATTCCTCTTCTTCATGGATAAAATACATCTCATTGCTTGCACCCCTCTCTGTTTTCATCCTAGACAAAAGCCTCATCTCTCACCTGGACAAGTGTGCAGCCTCCTACCTAGCTTCTGCACCTAATCTCTGCCCCTACCCCTAACACACACACAATTCACCTTGCGAAGGACAGTCCATGATAAGGACTCTGGAATGCCCAAGAGGAAAGGGTGAAGAGACTTGTAGACCCCTGATATGGTTTGGCTGTGTCCCCACCCAAATCTCATCTTGAATTGTAGCTCCCACAATTCCCATGTGTCATGGGAGGGACCAGGAGGGAGGTAATTGAATCATGGGGGCGGCTCTTTCCTGTGCTGTTCTCATGACAGTGAATAAGCCTCATGAGATCTGCTGGTTTTATAAGGGGGAGTTTCCCTACACCAGTTCTCTCTTGTCTGCTGCCATGTAAAACACACCTTTTGCCTTCTGCCATGATTGTGAGGCCTCCCCAGCCACGTGGAACTGTGAGTCTATTAAACCTCTTTTTCCTTATAAATTACTCAGTCTCAAGTATGTCTTATCAGCAGCATGAAAACAATCTAATACAAGCTCCTTCCTGTGATTTGCCAGTCTCTCCTAAGCTGCTTTTCTCACATGTGCCAAGCTCATTCCTCCCACCCATCCAGGGCCTCTCATTTGCTGCTCCCTCTGCCCAGAACCCTCTTTCCTTAGGCAGCATGGGAACATCTACCTTAATGCATTTGCTCTCTGCTCAAATGTCATCTCAAGAGATCTCCCTGCCCACCTGACTTATGGTGTAAAACTGTGGGCCAGGCACGGTGGCTCATGCCTGTAATCCCAACACTTTGGGAGAACAAGGCAGGCAGATCACCTGAGGTTGGTTGACCAACATGAAGCAACCCTGTCTCTACTAAAAATACAAAATTAGCAGGGCGTGGTGGTGCTTGCCTGTAATCCCAGCTACTCGGGAGGCTGAGGCAGGAGAATCACTTGAACCCAGGAGGCAGAGGTTGCAATGAGCTGAGATGGTGCCCTTGCACTCTACCCTGGGCAACAAGAACGAAACTCTGTCTCAAAAAAAAAAAAAAAAAAAGTACGTATTTATTGTTGTCTCTCCCCATGTGGGAAAAAGTGCCCCTCTAGATCCATCCTTCCCTTCTCCCTGTTAGTAATAAAACCCCCAAGTTTTATCTGTGCAGACAGCCACCCAGCTAAAGACTACATTTCCCAGATTCCCTTGCAGCTAAACGTGACCATGTGACTAAGATCATACTAATGGGATGTGAGCAGAATTGACTTGTGTGCAGCCCTCAGGTCAGGCCCCTGAAGGATACTGCCTGCTCTACACTGTCCTCTTTTCAGCTTTGATCATATGGTTGACAGAATGCTGGGAGCTGGCAGAGCAGGGTGGAAGAAACCTGAGCCCCTGGATGACTTGTGGAACAAAGCCACCTGCCCCTCAGATAGCCAACCAACGTAGGCTCTCAGTGAGAAAGAAATAAACCTGTCTTGCTAAAGCATCATTACTTATTTTCTGTGAATGCACCTGAGCTAATGTAGGAACTAAAATACACCCGTGAACTACCAGCTCCAAGAGGGCAGGGGCATTGTATCATCAGCACTTAGACCAGTGACCAGGTGTCACAGGCACTTAGTCTCCATTTCTCCCGCTGTGAAATGGAAGTGTGGTAGCTGTTTAATTCCATCAGGAAGAGGCAAAGATGCTAAGGGGTGGGGTTACTTGGGAAGGACCAATGCCCCTGTGGGGGAAGGGCTGTCACTGTTTGACCAGGACTCAGACACTTCACCCTCTTCCACCAGGGCTCTGCATGCCACCAGATTACTTCCTGGAGGGAGCTTCCTTCCAGCTGCCGCCCATCCCACAGGCTGGGCCTCTACACACAGAGTAATGGTGGATGGGTGTCCGGACTGCAAGGGAAAAGCCAGGCTTACTTGACCAGGAGAGGAAGGGGATTGGGTAGAATGCATTCGCTTTTGTGCAGCCACAGACAATTTCTCCAGGTTTGATTGCCAGAAACAATCAAGCCTGTAAACTGATAGAGGAAATACATATAATATATTTTTTGGGGGGTGGGGGTGGGAGATGGACTCTAGCTCTGTCACCTAGGCTGGAGTGCAGTGGCATGATCTCAGTTCACTGCAACCTCCGCCTCCCGGTTAAAGCGATTCTCCTGCCTCAGCCTCTTGAGTAGCTGGGATTACAGGCATGGGCCACCACACTCAGCTAATTTTTGTATTTTTAGTGGAGATAGGGTTTTGCCATGTTGGCCGGGCTAGTCTCAAACTTCTGACCTCAAGTAATCTGCCTACCTTGGCTTCCCAAAGTGCTGGGATTACAGGCATGAGGCACTGTGTCCATCGGGAAATACATTCTTAGAGAGAACCCCAGGCTTCCAATGAGAGTGAACCCCAAGACCCATGAGAGCCACATCCTGACCTCCCAGTGGTCAGCATCATCCACATCTGAGTGAAAAGGGGAATTTTACTTATTTACCCATTTGTTTATCTATTGATTTAGGAGGCTCAGCCACTCAGAGAGGAGCCAAGTGACTTTTAAAGTTTACTCAGTCATGCATCAAGCAAATATTATGTACCTACTGTTCCAGATATTATGCTGCCTTTGTATGTGCTTTATTATTTTGTCCTCAGAGCACCCTTATGAAGTGCATAGTATTCTTACGGATGATAAAGTGGAAGCTCAGAGAAGTTAAGCAACTTGTTCAAGGTCACACAGCCAAGAAGAAACAGAATGGGGCAGGGCCATGGACTAGCCAGTCCCAAAGACCATCCCCTTTCCACAGCAAGTTCCTACTCATCAGAATTCTTAGTCATTTGTTAATAGCAACAATAATTATTGGGCATCTGCTTAAACAGTTTTTATTGGAGTATAACATACTCCACATATCATATCAAGAACACATATCAAGCCAGGAGCAGTGGCTCATGCCTGTAATCCCAGCACTGTGGGAGGCCAAGATGGGTGGATTGCTTGAACTCAAGGGTTCAAGACCAGACTGGGCAACATGGCAAAACCCCACCTCTACAAAAAATACAAAAATTAGCCAGGCATAGTGGAGCATGCCTGTAGTTTCAACTACTCTGGAGGATGTGGAGAATCATTTGAGCACAGGAGTTTGAGGCTGCAGTGGGCTGTGATCATGCTACTGCACTCCAGCCTGGGTGACAGGGTCAGACTATCTCGAAAAAACAAAACAAAACAAAACAAAAAAAACACACATCATTAGGGTGCAGCTCAGTGAATTTTCACAAGATGAGCACACCCATGCAACCTTTGTTTCTTGTAATGAAACAGAAACAGATCATCAAAGCACCCACCAAGCCACACTTGCCTCTTTCCAGTTACTACTTCAACCCTTCAGAGGAACCGCTCTCCTGACTTCTAACAGCTCAGATTAGTTTTGAGCTTGGCATCAATGGAATCACACAGGATGTTCCCCTCCACACTTGGCTTCTTTCATTCAGCATAAAGCTTGCAAACTTCAACCAGGTGGCTGTGTATGGTTGCATTTCTTTCACCCTCATGGCTGGATAGGATCCCATTGTGTGAATGGACCACAGGCCATTTATCTGTTCACTGTTGATGGGCACGTAGGCACATTCCAGTTTTGTGCTGTTACAAATGGTGCTCCTATGAGCATGAACATTCCAGCACATGCTCTTCAGTAGACACATGGATACGTTCTTGTTGGGTGTACAATGAGGAGGGATGTGCTAAGTGTCTTGCAAGCAATCTCTCACTGACCTTATGAGTTGGGACAATTATTAGTCTAATTTTACAGATGAGAGAGTTACGTTTAGTGATACTCCCAGATAGAAAGTAGCAGACCCCATATAAATCCAGGTCTTTGACTCCAGAGCCTGAACCCTTCATCACTACATTGTACTACAATATGCTGTGTGTCAGCTCTTCAACTATGAGCTTACAAAGTCCCAAACAGACAAAGGAGACTGACTTTAACAGAGGTGGCTAAGAGCGCAGACAGACAGCTGGACTGACTTGGATCTAAATCCCAGCTTCATCACTCACCAGCTCTGTGGCTCTGGACAAGCTATTTTACCTTCCCATGCCTCAGTTTCCTCATCCATAAATCGGGATTGTTGTGAGGACTGAATAAGTCGATGCATTTAAAATACCTAAAATAGCGTGCCCAGCATGGGTGAAATACATAGTAAATATTAGCTGTTAGGACACTGTGAGGTAAGTAACATGTGGTTATGAACAAAGCAAAATTGCCCTAAAAGTAGGTTTAACATTGTGTGGTTTGCACCAGATCGTTACAATTGGAGGGAAGCTCTGTGCTCTCCAAATCCAAAGTCCCCCCTTTACAGAGGGGAAAGCTGAGACAAAGGGAGGCAAAGGAAGGAGAAGTCTTACTCCAGGCCACCCAGCCAGTTAATGGTAGGGTGGGGACTCACGGATGGCTGACAGGGCTCTTTCATGACAGTGATGCTGTGGATGAGGGAGATTATCAGATTTGTTCCTTTTGCCCCATTAAAAAACTTTGAAACCAACAGCAGAACTTTTCGGTTCCCATTTCACCTTCCAGCCTCTGATCTCGGTCTCTCCTTTGTCAAGAGGCGCTTTCCAGGTAGGGTGACCAACTTGTTCTAGTTTCCTTTGGACATTCCAAGTTTTAATACTGGAAGTCTCACTTCAGTCCTGGGAAAACCAGGAGAGTTGGTCCCACCTCCTAGCCAGCCTACTGCCTGGCTGTTGTCCTCAGAGTTAATCATTCCTGGAGCCTGAGTGGTTTGCTTCAATGCCTCTTTGCTGCTGGAGAGCAACAATCCAGGCAGCTAAGACCTGAATTGAAGCAGTTATTTTCCCAATAACGGACATGAGCTACCCTTTCAAAGAGGAGTGAACAGAAAATGCAATCAACTTTCAGAAATATGTAGATGGACACATGCATGTCACACATGGCATTCTTCAGCTTATCGCTAGCTCATGCATGTTATCTCAGTTGCTGCTCACTCCACCTGATGAGACTGTTCCTATGTGTTCATGCACACATGTACACAGGCATGCACATGCACTCAAGTACCTATTTGGTTAATTTATACACACATCTGGCTTATTCTTCACTTCTCCCTTCAAGCTACACATAAAGGGCGCCCGGTAAATGTTTGTCAAATGACTGAAAACATTTATGTTTGATGTCTTCAAGACTATGTCATGACCCACTGGAAGAGCCACAGAATGGGAGCAGAGGAATCTGGCTTTGAGTCTCAAGTCTAGGGATTTTAAAGGAGCTCAGTCACAGATGGAAACAGGAGCCAATAGGCAATATTTTTAGAATCCATGAAAGAGGGGGATTAGACCATAGAGACTGGGGATCCCCTATTCTATCTAAAGGGGGCAGTCTCTACTCACTTCCAATATTTGTGCTGCCAAATAACAAACATGATTTTTTTTTGCCGGGGGAGAGTTGGGGGAATGGGGATCAGTTTTGCTGATTTTTAAATATTGGAAGCAGACAAAAAGCAAAAACAGGCAAAAAATAGCGTGTGCCAAATCAAACAGAACGGAGGCATCTATTGACTTCTCAAGCCTCTGAGCTTGCAGCCTCTGACTTACAAGCTAGGGAAGCTTGGGCACATCACCGAGTCTCTCTAAGCCTCAGTTTCCTCAGCTGTAAAATGAGGAGGCGATTCCTTGCCCTGCTCTTCTCTCTGCTGGGTTGTGAGGCCTTTGTGTGAAAGCACACATAAGATATTATGATTCATTGCCACCTGGGGCAGCCACTTACTTTTAGTATTGTGTCGGAAGTGATACACTTATTGGTGCATGCACATTTTCTAAATACGTTGCAAAGTTGTAATGCTTCTCCCACACTGTCAGCTCAGAGCAGATTTTTTTTCTCCTTTTCTGCATTTCCATAGACATGTTGAGCTGATAGTTTTAGGTAGTAAATTTATCAACGGCTTTGAAAGAAGCCATTTTGCTGAAGTTAAAATTCCTCTAAATTTAAAGCAGACCCAACCAGTTGATGGAATGAAGGGAAACTGGATAATTTTAGTAGAGTCCAGCCCCTGGGTCATGTGCAGGAGGATATAGATGCTGGCAGATATATTAGTCGAGTTTAATCAGGGAAGCAGAACCCACCAGGACATATGTGTGTTACATCAGTGTGACCTTACACACAAGAGAGCTGGTCAGGTGGGCTCTGTCAGGCCCTGCTCCTCATGCCTGATGCTGGGACTTGAAGTCCACAAGGCAGCAATTGGGAAGGGAAGATGGAAGTAAAGTGGGAAGAGCAAGAGGAAGCCAGATGCACGGTGTGAGCTGGAGCCCAGGAGGACAGACTGAAACCCCTGTCAACTCCTGTTGTCTCTGATCTCGGTGCTGTGGGTGTCCTACAGGAGAGAGGACCCTTCATCAAAGTCCAAGAGGCTGGAGGAGGAACCAGGGGGAGGTGGGGCCTTGCAGGCTCAGCTGTAGCCTCACACCAATGAGGTGAGTCAGCAGATACGAGGTGAGTCAGCAGATCCATGAAGGCATGTGGGAGCCACAAAAAGGGCTGCTACCTCCCCTCTGACCTCCATGTCTCCCACAAGATGCTCCTTTCTGGCCTACCCTCACCTGAAATCTACAGGGAAGGGCACTGTGGGAAATGCAGCTCAGCCTGGCTAAACTGGCCCTTTACAAAGTCATCACAGCAGATAAGCTGGAATTCAATGATGGCAAACAAGAACATGTTTTCTCCCGGTGATGAGGCTAGAAAGTCAGCAGCTGGACACTGGATGTCTGGTTGTTCTTATGTCCAGAGGGTTGGGTTTGGGCCAACTGGTCACATGCAACAGTTCTCCAGACAGAGAGAGGTGAGGATCAGAGCAGAGGGGAGGTGGGCCGAAGGCTTCTCTAGTAATCCTGGTTCTAGCTCCAGGCAGGGCCATGCAGGAAGAAGAGCCTTGCTGAGCGGGACAATGGTAGGAGCTGGGGCGTCTCACTCCTCAGAGGCCAGAGGTGGAAAAGCAAAGTGATTCACCATTTTTAAACAACAAAAAGGGGGATATCAGGGAGGTAGAGCTCTTCAGAGAGTGAAGAGGAGGGTCCTTGGGGCGAGTGGTGATAATGTCTAAAGCTTGGTCACCACCTCAAGAAGTTTGTGGCATGAGAAAGACCAACTCGTGGTCAGTAGACGATAGCCTATTTCAGAGAAAAGGATCACAGCGTTAGAAAAATACAGCAAACAAAACAAAATAGCCTGCGTGTAGCATTTTATAGTAATCTCCTCCTTCTCAGAAGCCAACGTAGGCAACCTCACCCAGTCTCCAGCCTCCCTCAGCCCCCTCAGTGACCAGTGACAGCCTCAGGTTGGGCACCTGGCTGGAGAGTGGCCATCACTGATGTGCTGAGTTGGGCAGGTTCCCCTCTCTCCTAGGAACTTGAATTAGGAGATACTGAGAACCAAGAGGGAATTAAGCAGAGGACCACAGGGCTTGAAGCAGAAAGGCTGGCAAATAGAAAGGGCAAGCTGGTTATTAGAGAAAGTGGCCATCTTGGGCCCTGCCTAGGCTGGGGTGTGATGGGAGAAGCCACTCAAAAGAGGGCCAGAGGGAGCAGAGAGGGGCAGAGATTGCCTAAAAGGAGGTTCTCTCCCCAAGCCTCTACACCCCAAAAGATATACCCATTTTAGGGCTTTTCTATTTTTTCTTTTTCTTTTCTTTTCTCTTCTTTTCTTTTTTTCCTTTTCTTTTCTTTTTTTTTTTTTCATTTCTTTTTGAGATGGAGTCTCACTCTGTCACCCAGGCTGGAATGCAGTGGCACAATCTCAGCTTACTGCAACCTCCGCCTCCCAGCTTCAAGCAATTCCCCTGCCTCAGCCTCCCAAATAGCTGGGACTACAGGCGTGCGCCACCACACCTGGCTGATTTTTGTATTTTTAGCAGAGACTGAGTTTCACCATATTGGCCAGGTGGGTCTCGAACTCCTGACCTTGTGATCTGCCCACCTCAGCCTCCCAAAGTGCTGGGATTACAGGCATGAGCCACTGTGCCCAGCTTCTTCTTCTTCTTCTTCTTTTTTTGAGACAGAGCCTCGCTCTTGTTGCCCAGGCTGGAGTGCAATGGTGTGATCTTGGCTCACTGCCACCTCTACCTCCCAGGTTCAAGCGATTCTCCTGCCTCAGCCTCCCGAGTAGCTAGGATTACAGGCTCCTGCCACTACACCTAACTAACTGTTTTGTATTTTTGGTAGAGACCAGGTTTCACCATGTTGGCAAGGCTGGTCTCGAACACCTGACCTCAGGTGATCCACCCACTCGGCCTCCCAAAGTGCTGGGATTACAGACGTGAGCCACGGCGCCCAGCCTCTTTTTTTTTTTTTTTTTTTTTTTTTGAGACCATTGTTGCTCAGTTGCCCAGGCTGGAGTACAGTGGCACGATCATAGCTCACTGCAGCCTCGAACTCCTAGGCCCAAGTGATCTTCCCACCTCAGCCTCCTGAGTAGCTGACACTACAGATGTGCACCACTCTGCCTGGCTAATTTTTTTGTATTTCATTTTTAGAGATGGGGTCTTATTATGTTGCCCAGGCTGGTCTCAAACTCCCAGGCTCAAGCGATCCTCCAGCTTTGGCCTTCCAAAGTGCTGGGATTACAGGCATGAGCGACTGCGCCCGGCCCTCAGGGCTTTCCTAGCCCCTATAAACTAGTTCTTATTGATAGATGCCTCCAGAGCCCTGTAGCCTTATAATAACTCCCACCCACCTCATTCCCTTTTCTTTAGCTCCATGAGGATAATTTCTGTTACTGGAGCAAGAGCTCCTTGATGGATCAAGGCTACACTTTCACCTCACCCCATCCTCACAACAAACCTAGGAGAAAGAGGCCATCGGGATCCTTCTCTGGAAAACCCGGGTACTAGGGCCAAGGCCAGATAGGGCATAGGGGGAGCCAGGACTCAGACCCAAGCCTCCAGGTCATAGTCTTTGCTGTTCTTCTTCATTATCTGGCCCTCTAGGGTCTGGACAGTTGAAAGATGCTGGGCAGGCAGGACGTGTTTGTGCCTTTCCTCTTAGGGCTGAAGAGGGTTGAGGAGAGCAGAGCCCCAAGGACTCATGGAAGATGCAGGAAGCTGGCACACCCTCCCAGCTTCTGCTTCTGGGGTGTGGTGGGGGGAGTTCACATTCAGCAGCCACATGTGTGAGCCCTGCCGGAGGCTCTGGAACGAGGTGACAATTCTGAACTGACGTGAAGAGCCTTTGGTTCTAGCTCCAGGTTGCTGCCCCTCACTTTCCACTGATGGGAGCAAAGTGGGCCCTCACATCTGCTGAGGGGCATTTAAGAAAGAGTGACGTCTAAATAATAGAGTGCAATGCGGTCACGCTGATTCCGAAAGATGCACAAAGCAAAAGGCTCAGGGCCTTAGAATCTTCCTCTTGGGGCTTATTTTAAGGAATAAAACCAGAGAAAGAATAAAAAGTTCTGCATGCAGAAAGATGTCCAGGGTGTGTGCTGTTTTCAATCAGGGCCCTGCTTTCGGGTCTATAAAATGAGGTCTGTGAGGTAAAGGCGCCCATCACAGTCACTCCCTGCGGAAGTAGCATTGCTGGGCCCCACACCAGCCTCCCCACCCAGATCCCCAGACCTCCTGCCCCAGACCCACACAGGAAGACGGCCTCGGGCTCCTCAGGCTAGGGGCTTCTGCCTCCTGAGTTGTGCCTGGTGTTGGGCCCACCAAGCCCTTCATGAGGCTGCTGCCTCCTCCCACCTCAGGCCCCACCTCTGCCTGGCTGACTAGGATCCAGCCCCAGACACATTTCTGGTCTTTCAACATACCAAGTACTTCCTTTCTTCAGGGCCTTCCTACCTAGCTCTTTTTGCCTGGAACTTAGATGTCCCCTTCCAAAATACCACCAACTGGGTGGCTTGATTGATAGAAGTGTATCTTTTCCCAGTGCTGGAGGCTGGAAGTGCAGGAGTAGGGTGTCAGCAGGCTTGGTTTCTGGTGAGGTCTCTGCCCTTGGCTTGCGGACAGACACCTTCTTGCTGTGTCCTCACATGGTCTTCCTTCTGTGCGTGCATGTCCCCCAGTGTCTCTCTGTGTGTCCACATTTTCTCTTCTTATATAAAAACACCAGACACATTAGATTAGGGCTCACCTTAACGGCATCATTTTAACTTAATCACCTCTTTGAAGATCCTATCTCCAAACACACTGACATTCTGAGGTTCTGGGGTTAGGGCTTCAACATATGAATACGGGGTGAGGGAGGGACAGAATTCAGCCTGTGCCACCACCCTTCAAGTCTCTCCTCCAGTGGCATTTTTCCAGGAGTGTCACCAGAGGCCTCTGCACAGGGCTGTCTGGGCAGTTCGCTGCAGGTGCTGCATGTCTGAGCCTTCTTCTGCTGGCCAAGACCCTTGCACTGCGTGGAGCTCCACCCACCCAGGGAAAGGAGAGCCTTTTTCTTTGCCAGAGGCGCCGTCTGCTCATGAAGCCATGCATGGGCTCTGTCTGCCCTGGGAGAACCCTATCTCTAACTCTAATACAGGACCCCCATGAGCACCTGAAAACACAGATTTCCCCTCTCCGCATCCTGCCACCTGCACCCTTTCATCTCTCCCGCATCACCCTGTATGTTTTCTGTGATGCATGCCAATAGCTCGTCCTGGTGGTTCAGGGTTCTGCTCTGTATTTGACCGTCTTAACCTCTAGAAAGGATCTGGCCCTATTCAGTGTCACATCCTCCTTTTAGTGCCAAGGCTGGCGTCTAAGTCAATCACCGGAGGAAGGAAAATGCTCTGCTCATCCTTCGGAGCCCTTCCTGGCAGATGCCAGACTCCCCTCTGCCCACATTTGTTCCCAGCTCTGATGAGCTCATCCCAGGAGGAAAGAGCAGTGAGTGGGAGAACCAAGGGGCTGTCCAAGGAATGGGCAATGGGAAGAGTTCACCAGAGGTCAGGCGGCTGCTGGCTGCCTGAACCCCAGCGGGTGGAAATGCTGCTGAGTGAGACGGAAAAATGTCTCGAGCAGAGAGGAAGGAGCTGAGTGAGCCTTGGAGACGTATAAGGTGCACTTATGGGAGGAGAGGGAAAGAAAACACAACAGCCATGTGAAAGAACCCACAGTCTGCGGGAAAATGCCACCAAAGGCAGCCCCGGCCTCAGATGGGTAGGAAACGTGCAGGGCCCGGACGACCGGGGCCGGTGCCTCTGTGAGGGCAGCCCATAATACCTGCAAGGCCGGCATGTAAATCACTCACATGCATGGCATGTCGCAGAAGACATTAGCCTCTAAGGAAAATCCCTTCCTGACCCACTGGTTCATCTATTTTGTGGGTGTTATTTTTGGAATAATTTTGGGCATAGAACTTGCAGGAATATCATTTGGATATTTTTCTTGAGGCCTAGTGAAAAAAGGATTGGCCAGCCAGGTCACTGCAAGCCCAGAGGTACCTTTTTGAGATTTCCTTTTCATGGCTTACAGGGCCATTGTAAATCCAGGGTAATATTTTTCCTTGCAGGTGAACATACTCATTTTTTGGGTTGTTGCTAGGTCCCACAAAGTCCTAGGAAGTGGCCTATTGTTCAGGATTGGGAGGCAAAGGCATATAAGTAATGACATTCTTATTAGAGGTTTGATGAATGAAATGCAATAATCGAGTTTCTTTTGTTCTGCCTATGGGGCCCACAATTGTTAATCTATAACTTGCTATATGGATTCAAACTTATTAATCATTTTAAAGCAAAATTCCATTTAATGACTGAAATAGAAAATGAGGCCTTGATGAAATGAAATGTCAGGCTGGCCCCATTGTTCTCCCCAGTGGATGCCAACTAGCAGATTCTTGAACTTCCTTGCCAGGGGGGGTTTGGAGGAGCTGAGGCTGTTGAGACAGGGGAAGGTGGGTGGAGCTCATGGGTGAAGTGTCATCTCTGCCCCATGCACAGGCTCCAGGTGAAACCTCTGGTGTCTCCGCATCCGTGTTAGCAATGGCTTCCTTGGAGGGTGGGCTTCGCCCCTTTTACTGCCATGGTTTGCCATCGGGACTAGAAAGCTGGGCTGAAAAGAGTTCAGTCTTCCTGGACAGAGACCATCAAGAGAATTCTAGTTTCTTTTCTTTTTCTTTTTTCATTTTTTTTTTTCTTGAGATGGAGTCTCTCTCTGTCTCCCAGGCTGGAGTGCAGTGGAGCAATCTCAGCTCACAGCAACCTCTGCCTCCCGGGTTCAAGTGATTCTCCTACTTCAGCCTCCTGAGTAACTGGGATTACAGGCGCCCAACACCACATCCAGCTAATTTTTGTATTTTTAGTAGATATGCGGTGTTGCCATGTTGGCCAGGCTGGTCTCAAATTTCTGACCTCAGATAATCTGCCTGCCTCGACCTCCCAAAGTGCTGGGATTAAAGGCGTGAGCCACAGCACCCGGCTGGGAATTCTAGTTTCTTATATCTGTAGAGCTCTTTAGGATCTGTGAAATATTTTTACAGCTGTGTCCCATGTAACCTCACAGCATTCTTGGGAGGTAAGTAGGACTGGTTTCTTGGCCCCTTTAAGATAGGTGAGTAAATCGAGGAACAGGGTAGCAAAGTGACTTGGCCATCACCAGATTGAGGACTCCAAGCCAGGTCTCTTCACTTGTAGTCTAGTGCACCTTCCTACCACACAGTGCACCAGGCTGGGCCCATCCAGGGACTCCAGCCTCAGTCCCTGGGGAAAGGAAAATGGACTTGCCTCTCTTTACAATGGGCTTGTGCAACAGAGAAAGTCCTGGTCCTGATGGTTTGCAAGAAGTGGGTATGGCTTATTTGGTTTCTTGCCTGTCTCTACCACTAGAAAGTGAGGAAGTGAGTGGAAGAAGGGACATTGGTCTGTTTTGTTTACTGTGTTTCCCCAGTGCCTGAAAGAGTGCCTGGCACATAGTATGTGCTGAATAAATATTCGATAAATGAATTAGTGAATGAACAAATGAATGAAGCAACCTGTCTCAGGACTGAGGCTCCTCCATATCCAGACACCATCTAATAGTCCTTCTCTGGATCCTCAAGACCCTTCTAGCTCTTTCCTCTCCGAGAGGTTCTATGCACAGAGACCAAGGATCCCTGCTTAGAAAGCAGAGCCGGCACCTGTCAGCACAGCCTGTCCTAGAACGGAAACCCCCTGCTGCGACCCCAACCCATCTCATACTTCCCAGACATTCTATTCTTCAACACTTAAAAAAATCAGCACAATATTTGTTTGTCTATTTTTTGGAATCAAATCAATCAACACAATTATTCTGCAAACATTATTTGAGCAGTACCTCCGTGGCGGGCCCTGCACTTGGCTCTGCAGGAGCTGCCGGGAACAGGCTGGGCCCCCGTGTGCCAGGCCTGCATGTGCAGGAGCTCTGAGGGCACAGAGGGAGAGAGCCACGGCCACTGCCAGCCTAGCCCCTTTCCCCAGAGCTCCAGCTGTCTGTGTTGCGTAACACTCTACCTTCAGTTTAGTGGAGTAAAACAAAAATGACCATTTATTATCATTAACTTTCATGGCTCTGAGGTTGACTGGTGCAATTAGGTGGTTCTTGTCTGGGGCCCCTCATTTAATTTTTGACATGCAGTGGCTGGAGTCACCTTGAAGACCTCTTAATTCTCACATCTGGTGATTTAAGTTGGCTGTTGGCTAGAGCCCATGAGGTTCTCCATGTGTCCTGGGCTTCCTCACAGCATGGCCAGTGGGTTCGAAGAATAAGTTTCCCCAGAGAGCCAGGTGGGAGCTGTATCATCTCCTGAGACCTAGGAAGTCACTTAAAGTCACCACTGCCTTGCTCTATTGATTGAGGCAGTCACAAAGACCTACTCAGGCACAAGGGGAAGGCACAGGGATTTCATTTGATGGAGGAGTGGTAAGGCCTCACTGTAAGAAGAGTCTGCAGGATGGAACAAAGTGTGTGGCCATTTAGGCCAATCCAATCTGCCATACCCAGAGACCTTGGGGTGGAGAAGGAAACTTTGTTCCTTTATTTTGTTTCTTTCTTCCTTCCTTTCCTTCCTTCTTCCTTGTCTTCATTCCTTCTCTCCTTCCTTTGCTTCTTCCCTCCTCCCTCCCTTCCTCCCCTCCCTTTCTCCCTCCTTCCTCCCTCCCTCCTTCCCTCCTCCCTCCCTCCTTCCCTTCTTCCCTTCTTCCCTCCCTCTTCCCCTCCTCTCCCTCCTACCCTTCTTATTCCCTCCTTCCTCCCCCATCCCTCCCTCCTTCCCTCCTTCCTCCCCTCCTTCTCTCCTTCCTTCCCTCCTTCTCTCCTTCCTTCCCTCCTTCTCTCCTTCCTTCCCTCCTTCTCTCTTTCCTTCCCTCCTTCTCTCCTTCCTTCTTTTCTGCCTTTTCTCCTTCTTCCCTTCCTCCCTCCTTCCCTTCCTTCTTTTCTTCCCTTTCTGCCTCCCTCCTTCCTTCCTTCCTACTTCCTTCCTTTCTTCTTTCCTTCCTTCTCTCCTTCCTGCCTCCCTCCTCCCCACCTGTCCCTGCCCATGCTAAGTCCAGGCTGGGTGGGAAAGGGCTCTTTTTCACCCAGTTTCCTGAGATAGCTGCCAGGTCTGTGTGGCTGCCGGGTCAGCATTCAAGGCAGGAACCATGGAGACCTTGTCTCCTCAGCTGTCAAATCAGAGTAAGAGGGACAGCACAGGACTTGCCTTCATGATGTGATTGTTGTCATGAATGTAGGGGCCAGAAATGGCAGAATATTTAGAGTCTGGCAACCTGGTTGTGAATCTCAGCTCTTCTCATCCTAACTCTGTGTCTTTAGGACAATAGCAACTCTAATACTAAGTATTTGTCAGGCCCAGGTGCTTGTGAAAGCTCTTCATATGTATTTTCCTACTTAAACTTTATAACAACCCAATAGGTGGATATCATGGTGCCATTTTTGTAGATTAAGAAACAGAGGCTCAGAGAGGCTGAAACACTCATCTCAGGTCACACAGCTAAGTGGCAGAGCCAGGCCCATCTTACCTGAAGTTTGAGCTGCGTTCTTCCCCCTCCCCACTGAGCTACCCACGTGGACACGGGGCTTCCTCATCGAGGACTACTGGGCTTATTCACACCCACTGTCCAGGCTCGTTCTGAGAGAGATGGGGCGAAGTCACTTTGGAAGAGGTCACAACAGATGTCAGCCAGGACAGCCAGCTCTGTGCAGAGCAGAACCAAGGCCCCAGAGCCTTCGGAGCAGCCCATTTGCAGGCGTTCCAGCAGTTCGCTGCTGCTTGCCTCTCCTCTCCCCACCTTTCCCCTGCAGCCTCAGTTCCTTGGTCCTCTGGGCTTTCCAAAGCAGCAGGGCTGGCAGGCTCCTCACTGCCTCCAGCAGGAGAAGTGGCCTGGAAAGGGCAACAGTATGAATGGCCATAATGAGTCGATCATATTTGCCAAGCCCCTGACCCCCCAAAGTCCTCGCCTTGGTCAGCTCTCAGGTCAGTGTCCTCTGCCAGTCCTTCTAACCTGGCTCCCCTCTTCTTCACCCCTTGGCCTACTCCTGACACACTGACCTTCCTCTTTGCCAAACCTTTCAAGTTCTCCTCCTCTCAGGGATTTTATACTTAAACTTCTTTCTGCTCCACCCTGAGCCCCCTAGCCATCCTTCACACGGCTCTCTCTGCTTTTATATCACCTCCTCCATGCAGCCCTCCTTGATCACCCTGCCTAAAGTAGCCACCCTTATGCCAACTGCTTCAATCTCTTTACCTTGCTTTACTTTCCTTCATGGCTCTTATTTTTATTCCCACCTAAAATTATGTTTTTATTATGTTTACATCTTTCTCTCCCAACTGGAACTCTCGGGGCAGGGAGAGTGTCTATTTTGTTCACTTCTGTATGTCCAGCATCAACAACATTGCCAGAACATGGTAGGATCCCCCCAAATATTGCTGAGTATATAAGTGAATAAAAGAATGAAAATCTCCCTCTCAAAACTGACTGGGGCTGTATAAAGGAGTCAAGGACCACCGCAGTCAACGAGAGGAGAGGGCTCTCCAGGAAGTCACACAGTGGGAGGGGCAGGGACAGACAGCTAAGGAATTGGTGGTGGCAGCAGCTCAGCAGCCCTGCCTGAGGACCCCCACAGAGCTGGAAGACCACCAGAGGCCTCATCTATTTCTGATGCCGGAGTCATTCCTTGGCCGTGGAAGAATCGTAGGAGTTAAGTAAGGAATTGGGAGTCACATCCCAGTTCCGCAACTTGTTAGCTTTGTGCCAGTGAGACAATGAATTAACTACTCCCAGCCTCAGTTTCTCCTTCTATAAGGTGGTGTGGAACACAAGGCAGCTTTTGTGAGGATCAGACAGCAGGTGCATATCAAACTCTTAGACTCGGTGGATGTGCCTGTCTGTCACAGAGGCCAGCCTCATACTCACTGCCTTGGTCATCTGGGAAGCAGGATCTGAAACTCAAAGCCTCATCTCTACCTGAGGGGATGGCATTTGCTCATCAGAGCATGTTTTTCTTTCCTTTCATATTTTACATGAGTTTGTTTGTTTCAGGGGGAAAACACAAAACCTGCCTCAGAACACTTGGGCAGGGTCTCAACTCTGCTGCGGAGCCGTGGACCCATCACTTTGCCTCTCTAAGTCTTGCCTTCATCATTGCACTGAGATGAACAATGGTGCACTGTCCCCTACACACACCACATTGAATTGCATATTAGCCCTTTATACTTAAAATTCTGCATCTTTCACTGGATCTTAATTTTATATTTATTTCCACAAAATATAAATTTGCTTTTTGTAAATATTTCATATATATGTCTATCTATCTATATTTTATAAATCATTATATCTACTTCTAGAATCTCAGATATGTACATATAGAGGGGCAGCAGGGTGTGAGAGTGAAGAGAGGGGACTATGGAATTAGAAATTGTAAGCTCAGATCACTTCTGTACTTCTGGCATCAACAACAGTGCCAGAACATGGTAGTTACCTCAAAGGACCCCAAAATATTGCTGAATATGAATGAATAAATGAATGAATGAAAATGAATGAAAGAAGTGGCTCTACTGTTTACTAGAGGTGACCTTTGACAGGTGTGTTACCTTCTTTCCACCTCAGGTTTCATCATCTGAAAATAAGAAGGTATGAGGACCTACCTTGTAGATTTGTTTTGAAGAGTAACTGACAAAAACCACGTGAAGTTGTGCATTGGACTTCATATCAGCATTATCTGTAACAGCCAAAAGGTGGAAACAGCCCTAAAGTCCATGAAATGAACAAAATGTGGAACATACGTGCAACAGAATATTCTTCAGTATTCAAAAAGATGGAAATTCTGACGCATGTTATAACACAGATAAATTTTGAAGACATTACGCTAAATTAAATACACCAGTTACAAAAGGACAGGTATTGTAGTATTCCACTTACATGAGGTCCCTAGAGAAGCCAAATTCATAGAGACAGAAAGGAGGATAGGGGTTGCCAGGGGCTAGGAGGAGGGGGAATGGGGAGCTGTTGTTTAAAAGGTAAGGAGTTTCAGTTTTCAAGGTGAAAAAAGTTCTTTGGATGGATGATGGTGATGGTGATGGTTGTACAACGGTACTAATGCACTTAATGCCACTTAACTGTACACTTAAAATAGTTAAAATGGTAACTTTTATGCTATTGTATATATGCATATAAAAACATACAAATAAAATATAAAACCTATATAAGATACTCACTGTGGTGCCTGGCATAATGAATATTAGGTTTAAAACTAAATGAATGAAATAAGATACCCTTTGCAAGAATGAGTGATATCAAAGAGTTTTAAAATCTGTAATGCGCCATCAAAATACATCATGTTCCCACCATGCTTTACCTGCAAGGTGAATTCTAGTGGCAGTGGATCGCACCCAATGTGACGGTCAGTCACTTCTGGAAAGGCTTCCTTTCCCACCACTTCCCTGCACATCAGCTTCTTGGCCTCTCTTCTGATGGGCAGTGGATGCCCCTAGAAACCAATGCAGACAGGTGTTTGGGCATCCCACTGTTGACGGGAAACCAGAAGCAAATCATCCTCTAATTTGTTGGCCAATGAGTCCAGATCTTCGTGATTCATAATTTGTTGGATATTGTGTTTCAAAGCAAAGCTCAGCAGTGTGTGATTTTGGTAGTGTGGGAGAGAGGGCTTCTCTGAGTGTGGGGAATGTGGGGAACGCAGCCAACCGCCCAGTCTTCGGAAGACTCGCCAGTGTTACTGCTGATCCCAGTGCCGAAGGCAGGTTTGCATTTCAAGTCCCATGTCCACTGAGGAGGGAAAGTGGTCTGGGCTCTCTGGCCAACTTAAGGGAGATCAGAAGTTCTCCCTTAAAAGATTTTTAAAAGATTATATCCCTACTTGCCTCAAAAGGTGCTGCCACATCCGCAGTGGCACAGGGCTACTTAGGCTCAGGGATTGTCCCTGGGGTTTAATAATGTCCTTCTTTTCCTCTTAGGCACAGCCCAGGCCCAGGAGGCAGGAGACCTGGGTCCTGCCCTGCCACCTGCCATCACCATCTCAGGAAACTTGCAGAGACGCATCTAACTGCCCTGCCCCTCAATCTCTGGTACTGCAAAACTGGGACTCATCGTTCAGATGCGAGGTGGGTTGAGGAAAGGAGAAGGTGCTGGTGATGAAGAGGGCCTTGGAATGAGAGTCGGGGTCACACTGGCCACAACTTCTCCCATTCTCTGCTTGAAGTTCCTTTATGATTGGAGAGGCTGGCAAGTGAGGGAGGCAAGGCCATCAGCTCTGGAGTCCGATGGCCCAGGTTTCAGATCCCAGTTCTACAACTTACTGACCTGTTTCAGTTTCCCCATCTGCAAAAGAGATTAAAAACACAAAACAGGCTGGGCACGGTGGCTCACGCCTGTAATCCCAGCACTTTGGGAGGCCGAGGCAAGCAGATCACGAGGTCAGGAGATCGAGACCATCCTGGCTAACACGGTGAAACTCCGTCTCTACTAAAAACACAGAAGAATTAGCCGGGCGTGGTGGTGGGCGCCTGTGGTCCCAGCTACTCGGGAGTCTGAGGCAGGAGAATGGAGTGAACCTGAGAGGCGGAGCTTGCAGTGAGCGGAGATCGCACCACTGCACTCCAGCCTGGGAGACAGAGCGAGACTCAGTCTCCAAAAACAACAACAACAAAACCCTGCCTGCCTTGTGTCATTACTATGAGGATTAGCTAAGTTGATTTTTGTTAAGCAATCCACACAGTTCCCGGCACATAGTAAACCACAGGCGAGCGCATGGTTTCCTTGTCCCTGTTGCATTTGACAGAGGACTTGCCTTAGTGGCGAGCTCTCTCTCCCCTGATCTGTGCAGCTCTGGGATGTGGCCTAATAGAAACAGATCTAAAGGGCTGGTGGGGATTGGGTGGAAAAGAGATTGTGAAACAATGATCAACACAGAAGCTGCCCTGGAGATTTTCTAAAAGGTTCTCGCATTCCTTTAATTAACTTCCATGAGGGGAGGACAGAAATCAAATTAATAAGTCAGGAAAGAATGCTGACATTTAGGGAAAGAAATGAGCTTTGATGTCAAACAATCTTCAGTTCAGATCGACTCTCTCGCTGTGTGGCTTTAGGAAAGCTGTTTAACCCCTCTGAATCTCACTTTCTGTATCCAAAAAGTGTGCATGGCATTCCTTTCCATTCAGGGATCCTGTGAGAATTAAATGAGATGACGTAAGTCAATACCTAGTTTAGCCCTGTTGTCTTAAATTGAATACTCCTACAAAATTTTGCAGCTCCTCCTATCAAGAGGTGGGGTTTATTTTCCCATTGCTGAATACGGGTTGACCTTGCGAGTGGTGTTGACCAGAAGGATGCGGTGGAGGTGACATCACGCAAGTAGACCTTAAGAGACAGTGCAACTTTCACTGGGGCCGTCCTGAAGCACTGCCCAGAAACCTCAGATCAGGAAATTGGTCTAGCCTTCTGGAAGACGAGAGTCCCCAGGGAGGAGCATCAGGGTTTCCAGTCAAGTGTCCCAGCACAGCTGCTAGACATGCGCCTGAGGCCATCTTGGGACCTTCCAGCTGACACAAGCAGAAAATCACACAGCCAACTTAACAAAATGTAAATCAATTCTGGTTGATTTAAGTCGTCAAGTTTTGTGGGGAGGTTGTGTTATATAGCAAAGCCCACTTGAAATAGCCCTCAATATAGACTGGTTGAATTGAATAACTGTAGAAGTGAAAATCCCTCGAAAAATACAGCACATGCTTTTAAGCACAAGCTGCTATTATTATTCATACTGACTAGTTATAATAAGAATACAATAAGAGGTAACAATGTAACAATCGTGGTTGTTTGATGACTTCTTATTTCCTGTCCCTTGGGAGAAGACCACAGTCAGTTGGAACAGGCTTTGACAGGCTCAAATAAGCAGCAACCTTCTTTGCACACAAACATTTTAAATCTCTCTGTCTTTTCCTGTCTGTAATAGCTCTGCATCGCCTCACTGGGCCACCTGGGATGGTGCCACAACTCCTATTAATATTGCCATACGTGGCAGCATTGCACTCGAGTCCCACGCTCTCAGCTGCCTGTGTGTGGCACAGAGCCTATTTTTAGAGTTTTACATCTATAATTATGTATGTTTCACTGCCTCTCAAATGCATATTTGCTCTGGGGAGAGGTTATGCTTATGTAATCTCAGCTATTTTTGATAGGACAAAATGTGTTATACCAACCTGCTAAGTCTCGTTCAACCAGAGCAAACAGTCCAACAGTCTCTTCCTCACTCAAACTCCCATGTAAGCAGGGATGATACTTGAGACATTTTGAGTACTGGTAAAACATTGTCACTGACAAATCAGAATAGAACCAGCCATTACATCACATTGGTGTTTACAGCTCTGTTCTTAAGGGCCAGTTCAGACTACAAATCTATTCATGATTTTTACAAATTAACATTCCCTGCAAGGAAACAAATCAACTGGGAAGGGGAGCTCAGTGTGATCCTGGTGTTATCCAGATGACATCAGCCTTGTTGACTGCCTGGATCAGTTTCCCAAGGTGTCATGTCCTTGGCCAAGAAGTTTTTCCAAAGGAGTTTTCTAGCTCAGAAGGAAGAAGAACTGGCAAAGTCAAGACCAACTTGGTGGGCCTTAGTGATGGAGATCTGGGGCCCAGGCCTAGCAGATGAAGCAGGTGACCTGGGGAGGCCCCCGCTGTGGGGATGCTGTGGAGATCCAGACTGGGAGATGGGTGAGGGTCAAAGCAGCTAAGCAGCTGACGGTGGGAAGCAAGCCGATAGGGGCAGGATCCCAGGCCTGCTGAAATCAGGAGATCTTAGATGCCCCAGGAAAGAGGATTCTGCCTAGGGGAAACACACAGTCTTTTACTCATTCACTTACTCACTCATTCATTCAGTGGACATTGACGGAAGTGTCTGCTGGGAGCCAGATACTGCCCTAGTTGCCGGGGAAACAGATAAAAACTTCTAGCTTACTTATAAGATATCGGTTTTTCTCTATGTATTAAAATGTTTAAGTAGCAAACTTACAAAATACAGAAAAGAATAAAGAAGAAACCCCATCTTCTGGATTGTCATCTCTTAAAGACCATCCTTGTTAATGTCTGGCTTATCTCCTTATTTGTACATGGTATATGCTTTTTAACCTCAGAATTGGGATTGTATCCTATAAACTATTGTTCACTCAGTATTATATTTCCAGAAGCTTCTTACACCTCTAATAGTTTTTCTGAATATGACTTTTAATGGCTGCAGAGAATCTCATTTTGAGGACTTGCTATAAATTATTTAAGGTCCCTCAATTCTCATCAATGTTGTCTCCAAATAAAAAATTTTATATCCCCTTAAAATTGTCATTTATGGCCGGGCATGGTGGCTCACGCCTGTGATCCTAGCACTTTGGGAGACTGAGGTGGGCAGATCACCTGAGGTCAGGAGTTTGAGACCAGCCTGGCCAACATGGCGAAATCGTCTCTACTAAATATACAAAAGCCAGGTGTGGTGGCACATACCTGTAATCGCAGCTACTCAGGAGGCTGAGACAGGAGAATCGCTTGAACCCCAGGAGGTGGAGGTTGCAGTGAGCCAAGATCACATCACTGCACTCCAGCCTGGGCAACAGAGTGAGACTCCATCTCAAAAAAAAAAAATTGACATTTATATGCCACAAAAACATGCCACCTAGTACCTTCATGAGAAATGAAAATAAATAGAGTGGTGGTCTCTTCTATTTGAAAAGTATATCAGAACACAAATGAGTGAAAGTTATAGTACTATATCAAATAACCTTAATTTGCTCTAGTTTGTACAAAAATTTTCAAACTTCCATACTTTTTCATACATTATTTTCATTGTTATAACTAGCAAAATGATAATAATTGTCATTGGCAAGAGTACAGATAAATGAACACTTATATATTTCTATTGAGAGTTCAAATTTCACTGTGTTGAAAGATTTTTAAATGCTCAGACCCAGCATTCACCTTCTAAGAATTTATGTTAAGGAATTAATATTAAAGATGTGTACAAAGATTTATGAAAAACAATATTTATATCGGCATTATTTTAGTGCTTAATACATAGTAACTTCTAAAAATGGAAGCTATAATTACCAGTACTAGCATCACCAATTCCTTTTCCAGCCCCATCTGGCTTTTAGAATAAGAATATTATAATTAATACATTTTTACATTGGGCTTCATCTCTTTCCAGAATTATTTTTTGACACTTGCATTGTTTTATAATCATGTTAACTGCAATTATTAAGAAATTAACTTGAAATTTTTGGGTTCTCTGTTAAGCAATGTTTCTTTTATATTGCTTTTTCTCATATCTGAATTATTTATTTTGCTTCATTTTTCAGCCACCTGGAGCGTTTCTTTGATGATTTTTGTTTTCAAGAAGTAATAGTCACAACATATGTTGTTTATGAATCTGTCCGCATAGGATTACCCGCACACTTTCGGAGGGCTGTGACTGGGATTGCAGACACCACCCCAGGAGTGGAAGCACAAAAAAGATTACGAATATACAAGAATGGCATCTTGGCTGCATATAGTCTTAGTTCTCAATCTCAATCCTCTGAAAGGTTTTGGATTTTGATAACATTTTATCTTAGAATTTGCTAAGAAGTGTGACCTAGTGCAATTTCTTTCTTTCTTCTTTTGAAGGTAATTTGGGTATTTCTACCCTCCACCCCAGAGGACTAAATGATTATAGGATTCTAAGTTTTTATCCTTGAAATGCAAGCATTTTAGCCATGTATGCATCGAAGAACTCTTAGAGAGGATAGCAGATCTTTTCTTAGAAGGCCATACAGCTTTCTAAGTAGGTCATAGGGTCTGTAGTGGCCAGCATGTAATTCTGCTGTTGTAGCAGAAAAGCCGCCAGAAACAACGTATAAATGAGCAGGCATGGTTATGTTCCAATAAAACTTTATTTGCAAAAGCAGGTGAACAGCCTGCTGGGGCAGTTTGCCTCTAGATTCTACAGATACAAGTCTTGCTTCAGCTCAGGGGAATTTTCTGTCATATCTTGAGTTATTTTTTCTCTTTCATTTGCTCTGTTGCCACCATTTAAAATCTTACGTAGAGAGTTGATCTGTAGCTGCCTTTCTAGCTTCCTCTTTCCTTTTTCTTTCTCTCTCTCGTCTTATTTTCTCCATTTCTTGTCGTCTTTTCACTGATTCTGGGAGGATTCCTTGAGCTCACTTCTAAATTCACAGATTCTGTCTTCTGCTCTATTCAATCTGCTCTGTATTGCCCTAACAACACTAGAACATTTCCATGATTATGCTTTTCACTGGGAAACTGTCTTTCTGGATTTCAGGGATTTCCATTAAAAGAAACAATATCTCTAATCTTATGGGAAATACCAAAATTAGAGATCACTTTTACCCTTGCTATTGGTATAGTTTTACATCATGAGAGAGTATATGTTTTGATTTCTCAGAATAAGCTCTGTTTTTTAAATCACAGAAACTTTTCCTACTTCTGTTACATTTTCTTTTATTGTATGTATTTGCAGAGGGAAAACTGTTGATCCACTGTTACAACTTGAGAATGATTCTGTTAGAAACTGATTTAAATATGTTACTCACAGAAGGGAAAAGGACTTCTTGGTCTATTCTGTAGGTGTTTTTTTAGTTTGGAGGTTCAGATGACTATGAGGAGAAGAAAGTGGGTGAGTGGGAAGGTGCAGCAGGAAAATGCACCATTTCCTGGCGGTTTCTTTTCACCCTGTGCAGGCACTGGGGCAGCAGCATCCGCAGTCATCTGCAGGGCTGAGATTTGCTCACTCCACTGCTCGGGACCCTCTCCTGGTCGTCCCCACCTAGCCTTTCCAGTGAGAGCTCCATTTACTCTCCTATTGTGGCAGGAGGCAGAACTCAACTCTGGAGGTGGGGCTTGGACACCAGACCTAACTGAGGACTAACTAAAACAGGTCAGGGCCAGAAGCACCTCCCCATAAGACACACCCGTCAGTGGGCCATGTCAGTTTACCAGTGCCATGGCAACGCCCAGGAGTTACACCCCACCTTTTCATGGCAACACTCGACAACCCAGAAGTTACCTCCCTCATTCTAGACATTTCTGCATGGACTGCCCCTTATTTTGCATATAATTAAAATTGGGTATAACTATGAGCACAGTGGCACTTCTAAGCTGCTACTCTGGGCACACAGCTTATAGGGCAGCCTGTCTTCTGCTGTACATTGCTGCTTCAATAGAAGTGGCTGTTTAACACCACTGTCTTGCCCTTGAATTCTTTCCTGGGGAGGCCAAGAACCCTCCTGGGCTAAGCCTCAATTTAGGGGCTGGTCTGTCCTGCATCAATATGGCAGGAAGGTTTATTATTGTCCCAAGCATGTACTTCTCTGCCATGACTGTACTAATAGCCCCAAATCAGGGCAGCAAATCCTTGCTTTCATTGAGTCTCCTTAGCAATAGTTGTTTTTTTCCTGCCCACACTATTTACATCACGTGAAGCCTGGTGTGAGTGGTGCTCTTGGCTGTTTCCTATCAGGGCAGTGGAACAATTCCTCAAGTCCTTTAATCTGCCCCATACCAATTACCCTGGGGTCCACGATAGTAAATAACATGAACCCAGGGTCGAGGGGCTTTTGCAGCTCTTGGGGATCCCCTCCACTTCTGCGGGGGCTCTTCCCATGCCTGCATTAGACAGCAGCCTTCATTCAACCACTTTCCTTCTCCATCAAATCCTTTAAAGAAAAGTACTCAAGAAAACCTAGGCAATACCATTCAGGACATAGGGATGGGCAAGGACTTCATTTCTAAAACACCAAAAGCAATGGCAACAAAAGACAAAATTGACAAATGGGATCTAATTAAACTAAAGAGCTTCTGCACAGCAAAAGAAACTACCATCAGAGTGAACAGGCAACATACAAAATGGGAGAAAATTTTCGCAACCTACTCATCTGACAAAGGGCTAATATCCAGAATCTACAATGAGCTCAAACAAATTTACAAGAAAAAAACAAAAACACGATCGAAAAGTGGGCGAAGGATATGAACAGACACTTCTCAAAAGAAGACATTTATGCAGCCAACAGACACATGAAAAAATGCTCATCATCACTGGCCATCAGAGAAATGCAAATCAAAACCACAATGAGATACCATCTCACACCAGTTAGAATGGTGATCATTAAAAAGTCAGGAAACAACAGGTGCTGGAGAGGATGTGGAGAAATAGGAACACTTTTACACTGTTGGTGGGACTGTAAACTAGTTCAACCATTGTGGAAGTCAGTGTGGCAATTCCTCAGAGATCTAGAACAAGAAATACCATTTGACCCAGCCATCCCATTACTGGGTATATACCCAAAGGATTATAAATCATGCTGCTATAAAGACACATGCACACATATGTTTATTGCAGCACTATTCACAATAGCAAAGACTTGGAACCAACCCAAATGTTCAACAACGATAGACTGGATTAAGAAAATGTGGCACATATACACCATGGAATACTGCACAGCCATAAAAAATGATGAGTTCATGTCCTTTGTAGGGACATGGATGAAACTGGAAGCCATCATTCTCAGCAAACTATCACAAGGACAAAAAAACAAACACTGCATGTTCTCACTCATAGGTGGGAATTGAACAATGAGAACACACGGACACAGGAAGGGGAACATCACACTCCAGGGACTGTTGTGGGGTGGGGGGAGGGGGGAGGGATAGCATTAGGAGATATACCTAATGCTAAATGATGAGTTAATGGGTGCAGCACACCAGCATGGCACATGTATACATATGTAACAATCCTGTACATTGTGCACATGTACCCTAAAACTTAAAATATAATAATAATAAAATAAAATAAAATAGAGAAAAGTACTCAAGTTTCTAGGTTATCCATGGCTTAGTTGCTAGTGCTGATAGAGATTTTCTTTCTTTCTTTTCATTTTTTGTTTTTTAATTTGGTTATAATAAGGTTTGGAGAGGCAAGGGAAGTAAACAGATAAACTCGAATCGCTTTCTGAAAATGGAAGCCACAGTTTCTTCTTGATTCCTTCTGACAACTTGAATTAACAGACTTGGAAAATTTTCTCTTGCGTCTTACAGTAAGTCAATTCAGTTGGGAGGCACCTGTGGTCCTCCTTGTTGTGAACAGTTCTGTCTTCTCATGCGCCTGTGATTTTTCTTTGCTTCTCTTCACTAACCCATTGCTAGGAGTTCTGTCAGAGATTGTGTGGTTCCCTGTGTGAATAATTCAGGCCGCGATGATGGGAGAATGGAATGGATTAAACTGGATGGAGTTCTCTTTGGCTGATTCGAAGATCTAGATGCTGAAGGAAGAAGAGGGAGCTAGAAGAGGCCAGGGTAAGGAGGTCAGCCTGAACGGGAGCGGTGGCAGGAAGTTTGGACTCCCTGCTCAAGGTTCCTTTTCAGTGTTTGGTATTTGCATTGGGGGTCTTTCTATTGTGAACACAAAGCCCAACTTAGAGGGAGGTAACTGAGGAAGGGAAACCGAGGAGTAGTTCTGGTTTCAAGTAGAGCTGAATTTAAAGTCAGAACAACATCCTTGACAATCCAGTTTCTATCGCTTCCTTGTGCTTCCTGCTGTGTTAGATTGATTCTTGGGCTCACTGTAGTGGCCCCTAAAACTTCTGGGTGATAAAGTGGCTACAACAGCTCCAGCCTCACCCCTCCTCCTCCCATCAGCTCAACTCCAACAGCATAGAGCTTGGATCTTTCCCTTGGTTTCCACTAAACATTTTTTTAAATTAATAAGAGCTTTATTGGGATGTAATTTACATACCATACAGTTCACTCACTTAAAGTAAAATTCAGTGATTTTAGTATATTCATGGAATTATACAACCATCAGCACAATCAATTTAAAAAAAAATTCATCACCTCAAAAAGAAACCCCATTCCCATTAGCAGTCACTCCCCATCCTCCTTTCTCCCAGCCCTAGGTAACCATGAATCCACTCTCTGTCTCTATGGATTTGCCTGTTCTGGACATTTCATACAATACGTGGTCTTTTGCACTAGGCTTTTTTTACTTTGCATGATGCTTGAGAGGCTCACCTATGTTGCAGCATGTGCCTGAATCTTATTTCTTTTCATGGCTGAATAATACTCCATTGTATGGATGCATCACATTTTGTTTATACATTCCCTGGTTGAAAGATACTTGGTTTGTTTCCACTTTTTGTTTATTACAGTGCTGCTGGGATCATTTGTGTGCATTATGTGAACATTTGGTTTCATTTCTCTAGGGTAGGTATTGAAGAGTGGAATTGCTGGGTGATACAGTTCACCTTTTGAGAAACTGGCTGTTTTCCAAAGCAGCTATACTATTTTACACTCACATCAGCAGTGTCCAAGGGTTCAGTTTCTCCACTTCCTTGCCAGTCTTGTTGAGATCTCTCTATTTGGCTGTAGCCATGCTTGTGTTGTGCAGTCATATCTTATTGTGGACTCCCACTAAACTTTTGAGAGCCTTTCTGATTGGACCACCCTGGGTGGTGAGACCATTCCTGAATCAATCACTGTGTCAAGGTCCATTTACTGCTGGATTGACCAGACCTGAGTCAAGAACCTCATCCTGGAGATCCTTCCAGACCATGTGGACTCAGAATGAAGAGAAGGGTTGACTCCAAGTTCAAAATCGGAGTCATTACTAGAGTAAGAGGATCTGGGATGCTGGGAAAATGAGAATTCATGTCTACTAAAGCTCAGCCGCCAGCAGTCTGCTGGGGCTGTGCCCTGACCCAGGCCTGGTGGAAGTTGGCTTCAGAGTTTAGTCCCAAGGAATTGCTGGTCTGGGGGTCCCCTTCACTGTGCCCCTGGCACCATGGCCACTTGTCCATGGCACTGACCAGTTCTAGAGGCTTTAGCCCACTCTCACCTCCAGTTTTCACTGCAGCAGGGCTGTTGGTGAGGATCTGCAAAGACAGTTTTGAAATTTCTATCAAACAGACCACTCCTTCCCATTCTGGAAATAATGAATTCTTCAATCTGGCCCATCTGCCGTGTATCTAACAGATGTTCCTCAGACCTCCCGGCCTATAAATACCACCCTTTGCTAATACCCAGTATGGATAAGTTTTTTCTTATTTTTATATACAGTTGGTCATTTTCTGGGGAATCTGGGAGATAGATAGGTATGTGCTTATATTGTTGTCTTCTTGCACTAGAGAAGTAACTCCAGCATGCTTCCTGGAAACGGCTTATGACTCAAGCTATCTATTTCAAGACTGGGTTAAAAATGATGCTACTTCTACTAAAAATACAAAAATTAGCCAGGCATGGTGGTGTGATCTTGTAGTCCCAGCTACTGAGGAGGCTGAGGCAGAAGAATCACTTGAACTAAGGGGGCAGAGGTTACAGTGAGCCAAGATCATGCTACTGCACTCCAGCCTGGGTGACAGAGGGAGTCTCTGTCAAAAAAAAAAAAAAAAAAAAAAAGGTGATGCTACTTCAAAACACATCATGTCTCATTGGACACTCTCCACATGGTCAATAATATAATAGAAGTCAGGTGTCACCTTCTAAACCATGAAGGTTTACTACATGGTGGGCACTATGGAAAACATTTTCATGTATTACCTCATTTAATCATGAAATCCCCATGTTATTCTCACATTATAGGTAAGGAAACTGAAGCTCAGAGAAGTTAAGTGACTTGTCAAAAGTCACACAGTAAACCACAACGATTCACATGTAGTGCTAGAATTTTTAAGTGACCCTGCCCGCCACTGTGATTTTCCCATCACTTTATCTATCCAGACCCTCCTCCAATCCTGCAGAGCCTCCTTGTGAATATGAGAAACCCATCCTCCGACCTGCTCCTTTCTGGTTTGGCCATCATCAGGGTCTGCCTGGCCTCTGGAGTAATCTGCTGTCTGGCTCCCTGATCCCAGTCTTGCTTCCTGCAATCCATCCTTTGCCCTCAAGCCAACATGAACTTTCTCCAGTGCAACACTGATTGTATCACTGCCTGATTCAAAAGGCTTCAAAGCCAAGAGTTGAAAACTCCTCAGTGCAGGGCACGGCCAGGCTCCTGTGATGCTGTCTCTCTTGCTGCCTCCACACCCTCTGCTCTGCTGCTCGTGTGAACCATTTGCAAGTCCATCAATGCGCCATGCTGCTTCTCACTTCTGTCTTTGCACCGCTTGTCATTTTGTCTTCTTACCTCTGTCCCCACCCCTTACCCCTCACCAGTTTCACTTCTCTGTGCTCTTCATCCTTCAAGGCCAAGTCTATGTAGCAGCCTGTAGAAGAATACACTTCTTCACAACCACCACCACAGACACAGCCACCAGGCCTTTAGTCAGGGATGCAATGGCCTTGTAGCTTTGAATCACACCAGCCTACCTGGTTGACCTGCTTACTAGGTTGTCCTCAGAGTCAGAATAGAAAGACTACTATGGTCATCTGGTCGACCTGAAACCCTTTTCTTAACAGAGATCAAAGCTTAACCCATATTCCATATGGCCCAGCTCATGTTCCCTGGACCATTTCAACAACCCAGGCATAAGGAGCCTTGGCCAGTTTTTCCATCTGCAAATTGAAAGGGAATGTTTCCCCCAGATAATCTCCCAGGCCCTTTTCTACTCTAAATTTCAGGATTGCACGTACTGTCTTATCTTAGGGTCTACAATGAGTTAAACATGATCTCACATTTCCCCATCTCTCTCTGTCTCCTTGCCCCTTGTTCCTTGTTTACTTTCGGGGTACAGCCTGCTCCTAGAAAGTCGTCTGGGCTGTAAGGAGTGGTTACTGCACTTCCATTATTCATGAGTCCCAGGGCCGGCAGTCCTGCAGATGGAGGATTTGAGCCACGGGTCCCCAGCAGGCTGCATGTCCTACTTGAGCAGGAATAAAAGGCCAGGTTGGATGCCTGCAGGAAGGGTAAACAAACCCATACGTTTTCTACAACAAAAAAAGAAAGAACGAATGAAAAGAAATATTGATTATGTGGCATTGAAGTGCCTGGGGCTTTAACAGACATTCAAAATTGGATGCATTGCTCAAGATCAATAGTAGGTTTTATGCTTCTGACCTAAAAAGTACCAGCTCTATGTAATTTAAACACCAACAGCCACAAGGATATCTCCTAGCATCTGGCCTGCTTTCCTCAGGTACGCCGGACACATCTGCTGGCTTCTCTGCAGCCATTTTCCTTTTCTTTTTTTTTTTCGCCAGAAGATGACAGTGGATAAATAAAAGGATTATTTTCGGAAATGTGGAATCAACTGCTTCTGATATCATTGCCTGAAATGATAACCTCAGACAGCAGTGTTGCATGGCTGAAGATGGGGAGGTCAGCTCGTTGACAGGAGGCAGAGAACAGGGGTGGGTTTCTGAGGTTGGAAATGAAGGACAGGAGAGGTGAGTGCTTCCCGGCCAACCTCCCAGGCCTGGGGCTATGCTAGGTGCACACAGGTTCTCCCCTTGTCTTTGTACCAGCCCATGGGATGGGAGGTGCCCGGTTAACAGAGGAGAAAACACAGTAATTTTCTTGATTGAGTGGGGATTTGGCTGCAGCTAAGGGGGTGGTCAGATGATTTCTAGGGGAACATTTGTGTCTAAGAATTTTTATACGTGCATATGCACATGTATGCAGACACACACTCACACATACTTCTTGTTGGCTGGGGGACAAACAGAAGCAGAAAAGGACTGTCACTGTTATGGCAAGGGGCTCTGATGGCCTGAGATTCCATCCTGACTCCATCAATTATTAGCTCTGACTTGAGACCAGTTACTTAGTTTACCTTTCTCTCAGTTTCTTCATATGTAAAATGGAGGTGATAATCATAATTAATAATAATAATATCTACAGTTTAGGGTTCTTGGGAGGATTAAAAGGGTCTCTACAGGTAAAGTTTAGCATGGAACAAGCACACAATAAGTGTTAATGAAATTTAGTAACCAGTAGGCAGGCTGGTTTGGCAGAGAATGTGGCTGTTTCAGGTTGCCAGGATGCAGGTTGAGATGTTGATTTCAACAGCGAGTCCAGTTCAGCAGGGCCGAGGTGGGCCAACACCCACCCCAACATCCCAGGCACATGCACACAGGTAAAGCATAGCACCAGCCTTTCAGAAGGTAGGTTCCTACCTGTGGCTCCAGCTGCCCTCACCATATCTCAGGCAGTGCCCTCGGGTTCTCACTGGAGCGGGCACCTTAACTGGGTGAGCCTGCAGCTTTTCTGGGTGCCTGATTCTCTTAACCCCCACCCAGAGACAATCTGTGGCCCTTCTGTGCTGGCTTTGTTTACGGGCACAGAGTGCATATATTGGGCAGAGTTGTGTAAAGTTCTCTTTCCCCCCCTTAATTTTGTGGCAGGATAAGACAGTTAATCTGTTTTGACATGCTATCTAAATGGCCCTCAGATCAGTGTAGGGAAGAAACCATCCATAAGTCATGTCTTTTATACACATGTACTGGTGTGTACAAGAGGGAGAGTTATATTGGCTGCGAGAGGCAGAATAATAATGGCCGTTATTATGGCGATTTCAGGGTCGCCACATTCACTCCACATATCAAATCCTCTTTCAATGAGGCCAGTTCCATCAGCTGTCAGATTCTATTAAATATATCCCTCAGACCCACTGACCAGCTGACAGGAGAGAAACTCAAAACCACACACCCCCCATTAGCATCATAAAATGTGAAGTCAGCTGGAAGGGATGATAACAGAACTGAAAACAGAAGAGATGAAAATCTGCAATGCCCTTGTGTCCTCCTAAATAGAAACCCCAAGAGTTACAAACAGACCCATAAAATACCAAGGTGAAACAACAACAACAAAAACAAAAACATGACAAAGATCATCCTGTTGTATGCTTCATAACATAGAATGGTTCTTTTACCTTTTGTAAATGTGAGATTTGCATAAATGTTTCATGAGGTTAATACAATGCATAAACCAAAACGTTTATTAGGCAACATCTGTGCTGTTTTCCCAGATAATGCAGTGTTTCTTCCAAGTCAATGAAATATAACCTATCATAAGGTTGGGTTGTTAAAATACTTGTGCAAAGGCTGTGATCATATTTTATGCTTTTGCAGATGCTCTGGTTCTACCAGAGAATTTCTTAATCAGACAAGAGCTTAAGATGGCTGGCACCTTAAAAGAAGGTGTAGAGGTTCCCTTGGAGACAGAGCAAGAGAGGAGAAGAAAGATTTCTATGAGTTGACTAGATTTGCTTCTCCATTTCTTCAATCTAGCTTTCTAAATTTGGATTTGTTTGCAGAGATATTCGCTTAATACTTGAAGGAAAAAATAATTAGATCTGTACTTAGAATCTACCAAGAAGCAGAGAGTGGGTCAAAATGCCCAATGACTTTATGCAGCTACAATCCTATCACAATATTGGTTCCATATGGGACTCTTTAAAGGGAAAAACAAAAAAAGTTATGAGACCAATAATTTTTAATGAAACTTGGCTTAGCTCACAAGCAAGTCCAACAGATGAAACAGCAGCCCAAGCTGGAAACATGATTTTTCTTCTTCCTGGCAGGGATGAAAGAAAGCATTGTTTCAATTAAGAAAGAACCTAATAGAGATATGTTTTGTATTATCAATTTTACACAAGTAAAGATTTAGACATTGTCTCTCTCTCTCAACATCTTTGAGGGAGTCCCTCTCTTTCTCTGACGGCTGTGTGAGATCATTTTAAATGTGGGAGCCTTCCTGACCCTGCTTTTTGGGTTGGACTTTTGATGGAAAGTTTTAGTAAAAAATTGTTGAAAGCTCTTGTCTCCATCAATTTGGGGCAGATTTTGGAGGTAGAGAAAGTTACCAGAAAATGAGGATGGCAGTCTATCTATCATCTACCTGTCTATCTATTATCTCTCTACCTCACTGTAGCATGAGATTTCCCAGTAGTGACATTTTGGGCTAGATAATTATTTGTTGTAGGGGGCTGCCCTGTGAACGGTATGATGTTCAGCAGTTTCCCTGGCCTCTACCCATTAGATGTCAGTAGCATTCTTCCCCCAGTTTGTGACAACCCCAGAAGCCTCTAGATATTGCCAAATGTCACTTGGAAGGTAACACTGCCCACCAGTTGAGTGTTTTATTATTTTCCATGAAACACTTGGACATTTGTTTACTGCCATATCTGAGTGTCCTGTGTGGGATTATTTGCTTAAGGACAAAGGTAACTTTTTATTTAGGTAGCATCTGAGTCTGCTCATATCTAGTGGCCTAGCTCTGTCTGGGTTGGAAAAACTCCATATGTCAGAACACAGAAGAAGAATACGGGTTGTAAATGGCAGCCCATGCTGCCCATGCCACTGTGGAATGAAATGAGCTACAGAAGGAACCTCTTGTCCAGGTTCCTGCCTTCAGATGAAACAACTGGGCTCAAAGAGAGTTGGTTCAGCCATTACAAGTGTCCAACTGGGGTGGGGGATCTTCCCGGCACCTCCATCTTGTCTCTGCCTTGCGCATCACTCCATTTTATATTTTCTTGAGCTCTTACTGCTATTTGAAATGATCTTCCTTATTTATGTGTATACATTTGCCTCTATTTTCAATTGACTGTCTCCCCTACTAGAATGCAAACTCCATGAGAATAAGGACTTTACTTGCTTTAAGTGGCAATGTAGCCCTTTATACAAACTTAGGGGCTTTAGTATCAGACCCAAGATCTGCTGCTTATTAGCTACACTGACTTTGGGAAGCCATTTAGCTTCACTAATCTATATTTTCCTTCTCTGTAGAATAATAATAATGATAATAGGATTGGTGCCTATCTGATGGAATTAAATGAGATCATACTTAACACATAATACGTGCTCAACAAATACAAGCTCTTATTGCTCAACCGCCATAATTATACCTAACACAGTGGTGCCTGGCATGGAAAGAAACACAATAAATATTAGTGAAGTAAACAAATGAATGAATGAACAAATTCCCTTGTGTCTGTCTCTAATTTTATTTTATTTTTTTAAGATGGAGTCTCGCTCTTGTCACCCAGACTGGAGGGCAGTGGCCGGATCTTGGCTCACTGCAACTTCTGCCTCCCAGGTTCAAGCAATTCTCTTGCCTCAGCCTCCCCAGTAGGTGGGATTACAGGCACCTGCCACCACGTCCGGTTAATTTTTTATTTTTTTTTTTCGTTAGTAGAGACAGGGTTTCACCATGTTGTCCAGGCTGGTCTCGGAAAACTGACCTTAGGTGACCTTAGGAGGACACCCACCTCGGCCTCCCAAAGTTCTGAGATTACAGGTGTGAGCCACCGTGCCCGGCCTCTAATTTTAAATTTCTCTTGTCACAGTTTATAATTTGCTATCAAATCCCCTTTTCTACTTTCACTGGAGCTGGAATGCCATGGTCTAATAGAATATTTGTCTCTAAGCAAGTAATTATAGCAATCGTATATAAATAAAATATATATTGGGAACAATATATACCCAATTTTTTTTTGGTAACATCCCAATTGGTGGTATGTCTTCTCTTAGGAAATATCATTCCCGGCAAAGGACTTCATTATTTTCTGAAATTCAATTTTGTGCTGACCCAGACAGTCTTCTCTTTCTCATGGGTTTGTGGGGAATCTGTCAATGTCCTAAACTAGGGGAAAGGTAGAGAGGGACAGTGGCAAGTGGAGTGCTTGGGTGAGAGGCAGTGCAGTTCTGGAAGGGAGTGGAGTGCTTGGGTGAGAGGCAGTGGAGTTCTGGAAGGGAATGGAGTGCTTGGGTGAGAGGCAGTGCAGTTCCGGAAGGGAGACACAGTGCTTTGGTTGCATATGACATTGCTCAGCCTCCTCCCACATCCGAGTGGCAAATCACCATGTGTGAGAAATATGCTCAATCAGAGAAGAAAAAGAGATGTAATTATGTCATTTATAATGAATTCTGAAGGAAACAAAGAATTTAAGAAGGAAAACTCTGGAGACAACCAGAGATCCGAAGCCTTTCGGATCATCTGAGCTGCCCTGGAGAAGACGCATAGCTGATCAAACATTCGTGCTGATCATAGGAGGCCATCCCAGCCCCTGAGAATGCTCGGGAGGAAGCAGAAAAACTCAGGAGCCCAAGCAAACACAGTCCAGCTTTTATTAAAGAAATTATACGCTCCTCTCAGCTTCCACTCACATCGATAATATCAACTTTTGGACAAACGCATCTCTCTGGGGAACAGGTTCTGAGACTGGCTCCTAATCTTCTTTCTTTGAAGTATCCAAGGGCTTAAAGGCATGTGTCAATATCTGGGGCCTCTGGCCCTTGTAGGAGGGGGTTTGAAAGGGTCCTGCTGTGGAGAAGAGTGAGACCACCAGCGTCCACATCCCCCTTTCCAGGCTGACTGTTTCCATTCAGCCAGCCTTCAGCCTCCAGACCACCACCTGCCCACGCTGCAGTAAGAACTCCCTGAGGATCCTGGTGTCTCATAAAGAGGTGGTCACCATGCACCTCCTGTTTTAACACAGGCCGTGCTCAGGGGGTTCCTTTCAAGAACTAAATATTTCTAAAAGATTGATTACAGCACTTGTTATATCATATGATATGGGATACCATTAATTAACTCTTTTGAAAATTATAATGAGAATTGAGTTTATGAATATCTTTGTATATTATTGTCTTGACCAGCATTTCCCAAGTGTGCTGCTGATGTAACAGCCAACATCTAGTTCCTGTGTATTCTCTCACAGGCCCTGTGCTAAGCACACGCTTCATCAGATGTGCTCTTCACACCAGCCCCAGGAGATAAGTATTATTATGCTCATTTTACTGAATCCAGATCCCATATTTTAACCTAAGCTTTTGTGGTCAAGTGAGTTTGTAAAAGTCAGAGTTAACCAAGATTAATGGATTTTGTTACTATAGGAATTCTCAGCTTTTTAATATGTTTATATCCATTAGAAATCTCCAAGAGGGAGAATAAAATACCTAAACTTTTCCAAACATACTTTATCATGGAACACTTTTTTCCCCTAGTGTTATTTCCAGGGGTTAGTTTTTTTATAGGAACCTTGCTAGGGAGGGTTATGTCCTAAAGAGACACAGACTCTACTTTCTGGATTAGTCACAAGGCTACAAAGTGGATCATTGAATGAGTTTTTAATGAGTTCTTATGTTTCTATAAACTACTTTCAAAATTGCAATATCAGAATTGAAAACTTGATATAGAGCCAGGGTTATACCATGCTGGATATCAAAAGTCATGGGAATAGTTTGGCAGAATTTTCACTGCTTATAAAAACTCTCACCAAGCTCCTTCATTTTACCCTCTAGTTAACAATTTCCTAACTTACAGGATCTTTTCCCAGGACTAGAAGAGATTCTTTCAGCAGAACCTCTACAGCTTACCTGAGAGCAGGGGCTAAACAGTCCATAGACTAAATCTGGCCAGCTGCCTGCTTTTGTAAATAAAGTTTTATTGGAACACATCCATACACATTCCTTTACATAGCGCCTAAGCTGCTTTCACACTGTAAGGGGCAGAGTTGAGTAGCTGTAACAGGAACTATACAGACCACAGAGTCTAAAATATTTACTATGTGATCTTTTTCAGAAAAATTTGTCAACTCTTGCCTTAGAGCAACATATTTACAATGATTATAGAGCCTGGCTACAACACAAAACTTCTTCAGTAGAAGCCACTGCCTAATATACCATAAATTCAATTTGAAGCAAGCTATTGCCATGGCTTACCCATTCTTTAAGTTCAGAGATCCTATGTAAAGCATGTTTTCTGCAGAAGGAAAAAGGAAAAAGACACCAGCATCGATTGAGCTGTGATTAGGTATCTGGAATGGCACATATACTGTCCCATTTGTAACAATTTAGATAAGCAGATGGTGACCCCATTTTATGCAGAAGAAGATTAATTCAATGAGGTGAAGTCATTTGATCAAGGCTATACAGTAAAGGATTTGCATCTCAAACTCTGACTCAAAGATGGGTGCTGATTCTATAGAATGGTTAAGAGTGCAACATCTGGAATTACCTGGCCAAGATTCCAATTCTAGCTCTGTCATGAACTAGCTTTGTGACTTGTGCAAGTGACATAACCGTGTGCCTCAATTTCCTCACCTGTGAAATGGGAAAGAAAAATACTATTTTAATAGGGTTTTGAGAACTAAATGAGTTAATTCGTGATACCTGGCATATTAAAGGTACTGAGCACATGTTAGTTGTTAATGTTAAATGGGGAGGGGCATCAAAGGATGGAGGATGACATCTAAACTTCTGGCTTGAACAAATTCTGAGTTGAGATGGTGTATTCGTCTTATCAGATATATAAGTGAACCTCTTGAGAGCAGGGAATATTTTCTTGTGTCTTCCATACACCCCCTGTCCCCTCAAGTGCCTTGGACAACATATTCCACTGATGCTTACTGGTTAGTTGAAGGTGGAATTGAGGAAAGAGGACTCTCAGGAAAGTGAATTTTTTTTAATTTTTAATTTTTATAAATTTAGGGGGTACAAGTGCAGGTTTCTTACATGCATATATTGCATAGTGGTGAAGTCTGGGCTTTTAATGTGCCCATCACCTGAATAGTGAACATTGTACCCAATGGGTAATTTTTCAACTCTCACCCCCTTCACACACTGTCCCACCTTTTGGAGTCTCCAGCGTCTGTTATTCCACTCTGCGTGTCTGTGTGTACCCACTGCTTAGCTCCCACTTATAAGTGAGAACATGTGGCATTTGACTTTCTGTTTCTGAGTTATTTCACTTCGGCTAATGGTCTCCAGTTCCATCTATGCTGTTGCAAAAGACATGATTTCATTCTTTTTTATGGCCGAATAGTATTCCTATATATCTATATATCCTATATATCTATATCCTATATGTCCATATCCTATATATCCTATATATATATCACATAGGAAAGTGGAATCTTGAGCTCCTAAAACTGTTGGCAGAATGAGCTAATGTGGGGAGCTTTGTTGGCACTAGTGACTGATTTTTGCGTCAGCTTCAGAGGACTGGGCCTTTGTCTAATATTTCAGCGATCCCACCGTCCCAAGCTTAGTGCCTTAAAACAACAATCATTTATCATCTCTCCAAGATTCTGTGGGTTGATTGAACACTGTGGGGTGGTTCTTCTGTTCCAGGTGTTGCTGATTAGAGCTGGAATCCTCTGGGGACTCAATTCTGCTGGAGCAACCAAGAGGGCTGTCTCACATGGTTGCAGTTGATACTGGCTGTGGGCTTGAAGTCCATTCGGGGCTGTTGAGCAGAGCACCTTGATTTACCTCCATGTGGCCTCTCCTTTGACTTGGACATCTCACAGTGTAACCATTGGCCTCCAAGGGAAGAAAGCTTAACTGTCTTTCTCAAAGTCTGCACTTGGAAGTCCCAAGACAATTTTTGTGCCCAAATTCAAGAAGGGAGGAAAGGGACCGCCTTTGGATGACAAAGAATCAGTGGTCATCTTTAAGCCACCATATTGAAACTCCTGAACCCATGTCTGACCTTGCCCTGGAGCTGGTCAGCTGCAGCCAGCATCTTCCTCGCAGACAAGTCACTCCCATTATTCTGTTTGTGAGGTTACCCAGACCTTAACTTTCAGTGGGCTTCTCAGTGTGTGACCACTGCAGTCTGCTCATAAGGCCTGAAGGAGGGTATTATCACGCCCCCTCCTTGCCCTTTCATTGAGCTTCCTAAAGCAATTTCAACCTTGCCCACACCTCTGCCTCTTCAGATCTTCCTCCTCTACACCTAAATAACTCTCACTTGCCCTTCCTGTCTCAACTTAGGAGCCACCTCCTCCAGGAAGCACTCCCCTATGCTCTCAATGCATCATGATTTAACCCCTTACTTGGCCCTGCCCATCCAATCATTGCATTTTTCCCTCGAGTTGTCACAGGCTGCTCACTTCTTGATCATCTCCATTAGACAGAAGGTTTTACAGAGGGTGGGACTGTGCTTAATTCTCCATCGTGTTCTCAGAGCCTCACATGATGCCTGGGATCTAGTTGGTGCTTAATAAATGAAATATCCTCATTATTTCCTACTCTCCTACTCCCAGAATCCATGCCACCAAGAAAGCTAAAGATTGGCAATTGGAAGAGGGAAAGCCAAGGAGAAGTTAGTAGGGAAGGCCTGGGAGCCCAGAGGGAAGGGAACTGAGAGACTCTAAGAACACAGTGCAGGTAGGGGACCACTTTGCTGGGCCAAGAATTCTGGTATCATTCACTCAAAGTCAGACACTTGTGTCCCAATGGTTTCCTGAGCTTTGGTAAAGTCTTAAACCCCAATAAATGCTTTATTCACATCCAAGAACACATTATACCTTGGGGTGGCTCAAAGACCCTGCCTAGGAAGGAGAAGGGGCACGCTGAGAAGGAGACCCTGCCTAGGGAGGAGAAGGGGACACGCTGAGAAGGAGACCCGGCCTAGGGAGGAGAAGGGGGCACACTGAGAAGGAGACCCTGCCTAGGGAGGAGAACGGGACACGCTGAGAAGGAGACCCTGCCTAGGGAGGAGAAGGGGGCACGCTGAGAAGGAGACCCTGCCTAGGGAGGAGAAGGGGGCACGCTGAGGAGACCCTGCCTAGGGAGGAGAAGGGGATATGCTGAGAAGGAGACCCTGCCTAGGGAGGAGAAGGGGCACTCTGAGAAGGTCACATCTTTGGGCTCCCCCTGAAAATGTTTTTCCAAAGCAAACACATGTGAGTTCATAAAGGCAGGTTCATAAAAAAGAAATCAGAGGGGAAGTCGTGGATCTAATAATGCCCCAAGCCCTTATACTTTCCCACAGGCGTCTGGGGCCTGAACCCCCAGTCGGATTGAGCCACCCACCCAGATGATAGCTGGCCTCTAAGCTGAGGGGCCTGGGGAGGCTTCAGTGATCCCTCTGCTGTAAATGTTGCCTCGGCTGGCCTATAACTCTGGGGCTGTGGAGGTGAGTGTTTATTCATAATAAGTAGCACCTGGCTGAGCAGGGGGCCTCTCCCACCCCCAACCTTCCAGGTCATACAGGCAGAGCTCAGGCTGTGGTCTTCTGGGGACAGGTTTCAAAGCAGCTCCTTAACGGCCCTCTCCTGGGTACTAAACAAAACTGCTCCTCCTCTCTGTATTCTCTTCACCCTGACTTTTTCCTCCCTAAGAGCCATGTTCCACATCCCAGCTCGCAGCATTGACCTCTTCCTTACTTATTCTGCACAAAATGCAAGTGTGTATTTCCTGCATGCCTTGCTTTTGATATCCCAGAACAGAGAAGAGGGTCTGAACTAAAACTCTAGGGGCACAAGAAAAAAAGCAGCTATCATCCTTAGCTTCCCTGGGCATGGCATTCACATGCCAACATTTGTCACACGCAAATGAACATGCTTTTCCCAACATGAAAAATTTCACTTCAGTCCTGCTGACTTGGGTTTACTAATTGCCTGATAGCATTTTCTTTGTTAAGCTTCACTGTGATCATCACACTTTTTGTTGAACTGACAGTAGAAATATTCCGCAGCCAACAACCCAAATGCAGCCTAATGCACGAGGACACTGATCTTTCATGATGGGGGTACATGCAGGTGCAAGTGTCATTGTTCAGGCCTCCAAGCCTCCAGTCTCTGAAACTGATGTCTGTGCAGGGCTTCCTGGGGCTGCCATAATGCAAAACTTCAGGAAGATGCCATTCACACTGTGCTCCTGTGCCCAGCGTCCCTGGAAGTGAGTGGGGTACAATTGTGCACACTACCCAGTGGCCCTAGAATACTCCATTCTGATTCTGGGGGTATGGCTGGGCAAAATGCAGGGAAACTAGTGAAGCTGTTTATTAAAGGCAACTGGAGCAGGGCCCAGGGAGAGAGCACCCATATTCACAACGTTGTACTAGGTTGTGTTTTTTAAATTCTGAGCTGCCTGCCTCCCTCCCCAAGGCCCTTTGATGGAGGCATCATTAGTTTTACTGGTCAAGTCCAGTTGTCAAATGATACCCAGGGAAAGAGAGACAGCCTGGATACTAAGGGATGATTAGAATACAACTCAGGTTTGGGGAGAGTAAGGGGAAACTCTGTGGAACTTGGGGGTCCCTTCCCTGTGGGGGCAGTGACAGAGTAAGCCACAGGGAGATCTCCTCACCTAATCTGCACGCTCCCTCCTAGCAATGAGGTGCAGCCTTCTTATCAGCTGAAGAATTCAGCCAGCCGGTCAGGGTCGCATACCACACAGTGACTGGGCCTGGCTCGGCTGTCTAGCCAAGAACAGACTGGTCTTTGTTCCTGTGTGACTGGGGGTGCTACTCAGGGATGGAGAATCTAGGGTGGGTGCAATTATGAGATTTTTTTAAGGTATAGAAATTGTATCTCCCATCTTGGACCATGGGAAAATAAACTGAAGGAGTATGATGTTGAAAGAGGAGAAAGTGGGGTCATTTTCATTGCTGGAAATTCATCTTCCTAAAAGTGAACCATGAGTTCACCTGCCTTCCTATTGTTGCAAAAGCTACCACTGGGGTCAAAACAGTGCACTTAACTTTCAAATCTGGTTCACCTTCTCCTAAAGTCATATCCCCTAAGGACACATAATCCCGAAGTCTTGGCATTTAAAGATTTCTTATAGGTCATCTGTTCATCCATCCATACATCCACCCATCAATCCATCCATCTATTCATCCATCCATCCATCCATCCATCCATCTACCCACCCACTCATTCACCCATCCATCCACCCCCCCCTTTACCCACCCATCTACCCATCCATCTATCCACCTATCTATACATCCACTCATCCATACATCCACTCATCTACCCATCAATCCATCCACCCACCCATTCATCCATCAATCCATCCATCCATCCAACAACCATTTATTGAGAACATACTATGTGCCACCCAGTGGTGAACAAGAGAAACAATGACCCTCCTGTCATGGAGCTGACATGCTATTGGGGGAGATGGACAGTAAACAAGTAAACAAACAAATAAGCAAAATAATTACCAGATCATGGTAGATACCCAAAGAGAGAAAACCAATGAGACATGAGAAAATTAGTGGAGAGGCCTGGCGTGATCAGGAAAGGCCTCTCCAAAGAGGTAACATTTAAGCTGAAAACTAAAGGACAAGAATAAGCCAACCATACAAAATAAAAATGAAAACAAAACAAAACAAACAATTGAACAAAAAATGGGAGAAAAGCATTCCAGGCAGAGAGAATAGCAAGTGTTAGTTAAGAGGATTCTCTCAAGTGGGCACAAGCTTGGCAGGTTTGAGGGGCAGAAAGGAGCCCAGCATGGCTAGAGCAGGGGGAACTTTGCAAAAACCTTTTGTTCCAATGAAAATAACACAAAATATAATATAAAATAAATCAGAGCAGAGGGATTCAGATAAAGTCTGGTTAAAAACCACTGATAAGATTCACCACTGCCAGAAACTAAGATTTCCCCTATAATATTCAGTATTTATTTGAACTATTTGGTGATGCCAAACCATTACCTCCAAAATCAGTTTATGGGCACCTCAAGGCTGTATAAGTCTCAAGGGAGCAGGGCTTATGGTAGGCAGGGCTTTCCTTGGGGTAACAGCTTCCCAAACAAAAATTCTGCATATTTGCTGAAGGGTTGACACTCCGTCGGCCAAATAGCATCAGGCTGTGGGTTCCCCCTCCCAGCCAGCTGTAGGCTTATCCAGCTGGTTCTCGCTGAGCAGTGCACAGGACATATTTCAGACCAGGAGACTTTGAAGTATGTGTTCTCTTAAGGCTTAACAATGTCAGGCTTCATAACCCAAGAACTGGCTTGCTAGCTTCCTACTTTAAATTGCTCATAATTTGAAACATGCAAACATTTCCACTTTATCAAGCAGGGCTACTAAACATATTATTGCTGGAACCTGCATGTTTTATGGTCTCCATACAGCCAGGGAGCTGAGTTTTATTAAAATAGACTGTTAAGAGGCTCAATTCATTACGGAATCTTTCAGGCCCCAGAATGAAAGAGTTTTGTTTATTCTAAGGGCAGAAAAAAAGGGTTGGGAAGAGAGTGAGGATAACTCTGTGTGTGCATCTCTGTGTATGTGCACGTGAGTGTGTGTGTGTGTGTATGGCAGGGGAAGAGGTGGGAAAAAGGTAGAGACCACCAACAGTCTCAGCCCTGGCCCTCACTGCCCCTTCCACCTCACTTCTTGTACCAGCTGCCTGTCTGAGGCAGAACATTTGTTTGTGGGTCTGTTACTTATGGTAGAGCTGGGTCTGGCTTCAAGACAACTGGAATTTAGCAAAGAAGGGTGATCCTCTAGGGGGAACAAAAGAAGCTCAAGGGCTCCTCTGAGAGTGAGCACACTGAGGATTTAAAAAATGGAATCTAGTCAACAAACAAGAACTAGGCACAAAGCTATTTAAAAGGATATTGATGGTGCAAACAGGCCAGGCTACATCTTTCCATTCAGTGTATTCCTGGGATGGGGGCAGTATTTAATGATTTTAAGGATAAGACCATGTAATAAGGCCATTCCTATTTATTCAGGTAACCTTCATTACTTGCTAGAGCAGAGATATGGAACTTCTTGTAGCATGTTGCTCCTAGCCTGCTATATCTCATTGGCATGCTAGTCCCCATGCTCTCCTGGTTACAGAGGTAAGGTCTTGAGACTATACAGGGTGGTAAAGAGGTATCCACCTGTCCTCGTATCCAAGTTAACCCTGCAGTTAGATTCTAGCCCCAGACTAGTATCTGTCTGGCAGCAATTGCATGAGAGACCCCAAGTGAGACCAGCAGAAGAGCCACCCAGCTGAGCACAGTCAACCCATAGAAATAGGAGAGATAATAAATAGTTGATGTTGTTTTAAGTCACTAAGGTCTGGTTTGATTGATTATGTAACAACAAGTAGTCAAAACACCACATTTCACTCCCTTCTTTTACTTGGAGGATTTGGGGGGAAAAAAAAGCAGTTCTCACAGGGTAGACAAAGGTGTCTTCCAGTCATGCTGATTATAATGATGATGATAATAATAATGATAGCTGTCATTTATTTAGCACTTAGAATGCACCAGACACTATTTCTAAGTGTTTGATTTTATATGTCACCTGAGTTAGGTTCTACTATTGTCTGCACTTTACAGATAAGAAAACTGAAGCTCAGAATCTGAGTCCACAGTCCTGGCTAACTCTACAGTCCAACTCTTGCAGCCAGGCCTGAAACCCTGTGACACTGCTGTCAACACAAGTTTCCGCACACGGGAAGTGCTCAGCAATGTTAGCTGGCACAAATTATGCCAGCAAGTCCTCTGGACTCTCCCTTCATCCCACCTTTACTAAGTATTGCCTGGTTGCCAGGAACTGTGCTGGATTCTAGGAATGTCTCCAAAGCCTGGCATGAAACCCACTGGCCTCCCTCTGGAGAGGCTGTCACTGGCCTTGTCTGAGCATCCTTTAATCTCTGCAGCCACAGTGCCTGATGCAATGGCTGATCCTGCATTAGTGAGCAGTGTTTAGGAAATGGGTTTATGAATAAATCACGTATGAATAAACAAGGGATGAGTGGGCAGCTGGATAGATGGACAGATGGATGGATGTACAAATAGAGAATATTATGTTGCACATACATTTTAAGCCTCCTCTGGAGTATCTATCATAATGCCTTTAATTTTATAGTGTCATTCTCATCTCTCTATGATTTTTTTCTCTATTTTTTTTATTTGGTCTAGGTCCAGGGCAAATAGGGTAGGGGAGTCGGAGCTGGCCATGCTGGAGGTTGGAAAGGTGTTAACAAGCTATAAATGACCTTCCCTGGCCTATTCAGGCATAAGTAATGTCTCCAAATTGCCTACAGTCAAAACTGCCAATTCCAAGCTGATTGCAATGAATCAGGCTCCCCCTATACGCAATAATGTGATCAATTTCTCATTTCGCTGAATAAATAAGCTGGAAGATGGGGAACTGTCTCTGACCCACTGTTAACCTTCTGCCTCATTATTCATATCAGACCTATGACATACATGTAAGAAATCCCTGGTTCAATTTTAGCTAATTATTTGTTAGGAATGAAGGCTCTGTGAAGTGTTACTGATGGTACAAGTGTCCAGGGACCTCCGGGCCGAGAAAATCAGGCTGAGAAAACCTTTGTCTAGAAAGAGGAAGGCTGGGAAGCAGCTTCCTTTTCTTTCCCCAGCCAAAAGCTTAGTGTTGGTGTGTTCATGTGTTTGTGCACATTTATTTGCTTCCGACTGTGATGCCCTGGGAATTTATGACAGTGTTGACTATTGTTATCCTACATCTTCTTATTGTAATTAGTGCAGATCACCCTCACAGATCAATTCCTTCATTGGGAGTAAATGCTGCAATAGTCTTTCCCCTCCCCCCTGCCCCACACACTGTCCCCCTGGTGTGGACATTGAGGGACCAGAGCTTTGGGAAACATTAACAATGTTCATTTAATTGGCTGGCTGCCTCTAGAGAGATTTCTGGGGATGCTGCAGAATTATGTTTGTGCTTACTGGGAGGGGTGAAGCCCATGCAGTGGCTTTGGCAGGTGCTGCCTGCAGAAGTGCCAGACTCTGTTGACCTGGTCCAGGGGACAATGGTGGCTTCCTTCCCTGAAACAGGGCACTGGTGGTGGGACCCTGGACCCACCCCAGAGGCAGCTTGGATGGAAGGTTATGACTGTTTGCCCTTGCCAGGGCTCTATCTGAAATCAGCTTGGTAATTCCCTTGAAATCTCCCAAGACTAGCAGAAAACATGCTATTCTTAGGAGCATTTGTGTTTCCTTAAGAGAATAAAAGCCTCTGTCACACACTAGCTGCTTTATCACCTTTGTAATGCTCTAGTCCTTTTCCATTTTCAGAGTTCCTGAGAATTTTCCCCAACCACTCTCACCTCATGAGACTTATTCAATGAGCAGGTCCATTTATTTTATTCAACATATACATTCTAACACATGTCAGGCACTGCGTTTGACTTTGAGGGTAGAGTATGGAGGAATAGCATTATCAGGTTGTCTTGTCCCAGTGGAATTTTCAGTCTAGTGGGGAGACATAATATTTAAGATAGCATTGTGATGAGGAGTGAGGGGACATTCATGAAGGTGTGGGGCACAGAGGAGGTGATGGATTTGGGGGTCAGAGGGGCTGACCTGATGGTCATTCTAAAGTATGAAAAGCTGGGATTTAGGGGAAGAAAAATATAGGGGTTGGGCTGTAACTCTGAAGGCTGTCCCATTGCATGTGAGATGGGTCTCTTGAAGACAGCATACTGTTGGGTCTTGCTTCTTAATCCAACTTGCCACTCTGTGCCTTTTAATTGGGGCATTTAGCCCATTTACATTTAAGGTTAATATTGACATGTGTGGATTTGATCCTGTCATTGTGTTGTTAGCTGATTATTATGCAGACTTGTTTGTGTGGTTGCTCTGAAGGATAAAAAGCTGCACTTCATGAGAAGAGGTAGAAAGTGGGGGGGGATGGTGGGGAAGAAGAATGTCTACTAGAAGCAGCAGCACATGGGATGTCTTGGAGGGAAGGGGGGAAACAGTGGGATGGAAGACAGTTTGACTGCAAAGAGGTAAAGAAAAGGTCAAAGAGGCGAGCAGGACCAAGTCATGAAGGGTTTCATCACTCCACTTCCTGATGTAATGTTCCAATGCTGACAGCAGATGTGGGCTCCGTGAATAATGACTATAGGTCTCAGAGTCTAGGATAATAGACTCCAATCAGGACTGTCTCACACAAACCAGTGTGTAGGGTCACTATATTCAAAAATCATGTCCAGGAGCTTTGATTTCTAGGATTTTTATCCCAAGGTCTCTTGAAAGCAAATGAGAAGATCAGCTTTATACCTTAGGAAGATCTCAGTCTCCTGTGGTTGATGGTTTGGACGAGGGCAAAAATGATGGAGAGGGATAGGACGACCCTGTGTCTTCCGTGAGGTGGGCTGGGGCATAGAGTAGATAAGATTTGCTCCATTTTGCAGATGCAAAGACTGAGATCCAAGGAGACAAAGGGGCTTTCCAATCAATAGCAATCATTGGGTGATCAGCTTCACCCAATCAGTAGAAATGAAAGTTCCAGTGTGGACCCAGTTTTGCTGTTTTCCACAATGGAAAACCTATTTTCTGTTTGGGTCATGAGAGCAGCCCCAAGCTTAATGTTCAGTATATAAAGCCCAAAGAAAGCGGGGTAGAATTTGTCACCTTTAAAACAGAATGGATCCCTGGGGACCAAAACCTGTGAATCTCAAAGGAACTAAGAAATCTGTATTCTACAACACAGTACTGTGACATTTTAGATGATCAAGAACAGAAATATCCTCTTTCCCCTGGAATATGGATGACTGAGTCAGGGTTCCTCAAGTTGTTATGAACCACAGGCCTGGTCAGAGACCTCCGAAGCATGTGTCAAGCACCCTCTCCGTCAGGGCTTTGTGTGTGTCTTCCCTCTGCCAGGAACATCCTTTCCCTAAAGAGTCACATGGTTCATTCAGGTCTCTGCTCAGATGTGGCCTTCTCCAGGACACCTTTCTTGCCCATCCTGTCCAAAGTTGCTTTACTCTCTTTACACATGATTATTTTTCCTACCTAACACCATGTATCCTATGGTTGTCATTTTGTAATCTGTTTCCCAACAGATTGATATGAGCTTCCCAAGGACAGGAGCTCTGTCTCACTCACTCTGCATCTCCAGTGCTTGTATATGGTTGGTACTTCATAAATATATGAATTGCATAGATCAATATTGAAGTCACTGCTACCATGAAGGATTCTTAGAGGGGCATCTCCAAGATGCTGAGAAGGGTCAGTCACATGAGGACAGACACAAGCACTCAGCTGCCCTGGTGCCGAACTCAGCACACCAACCTCAGACCAGAGGCTCCCTCTCTTCCTAGTCCCTCTGCATCCTTAAGACCAAGAAAGAGCCAGGCAGAGAGCACAAGCCCAGTAGAGGTCTGTTTGAATGATGAATGACTGAAAAACTTGAATGAATGACAACATTAAATCTCCTCTGAGGTCAGGACCAGAAGCAGACCCCAGCTGGAGGGAATTGTGGAACCATGAGGAATAATAGCATTATCATGACCAGAGCTGCCATTTATTGATTGCTTATTATGTGCCAGACACAGTCTAATCATTTCACATTCATGATCTCATTTAATCCTCAGAAACCCTCATTAATTGCTACTATTACTATCCCCATTTTACATATGAGCAAAGCAAGACCCAGTGAGGTTAAATAACCAGCCCAAGAGGATACAGCAAGGGCATAGCACAGTCAAGATTGGAATCCAGGACACTCGCTTCCAGAGCCAGTTCTGGGCTGTCCTGTGGGCAGGGAGTGCAGGGGCAAGTGCTAAAACCCTGGCTAATGGCAGGTCATATTCAGTCAGTATGCACAGTGGGAGGGCCTCCATACATAGCTATCTGCCAAGAAGAGGGAGAAGAAGAAAAGCTCAGCTTGGGAATCCATGTGTCGGACAGGGGACGCATACCCTGTGTCCCCCAGCCCTTTGGGAGATTCCAGCTGGGGAAGAGAAACCATTCCTCCATTTGATTTGTTTTTGGTTTTTGTTTTGTTTTGTTTTTAGAGGTGAGTCTTGCTGTCATCCAGGCTGGAGTACATGGGTGCAATCATAGCTCACTGCAGCCTCAAACTCTTGGGCTCAAGTGATCTACCAGCATCAGCCTCCCAAGTAGCTGCAAAAACAGGTGTGCGCCACCATGCCCAGCTAATTTTTGTATTTTTTTATTTTTGTGGAGACTATAAAACTCACTATGTTGCCCAGGCTGGTCTCAAACTCCTGGGCTCAAACAATCCTCCTGCCTCAGCTTCCCGAAGTGTGGGGATTACAGGAGTGAGCCTCCTCATCCAGCCATCCCTACATTTGTATTAATAACTATGGAACAGCAAGCTCCTTAAGAAAAAAATACAAATGGGTTTAGACTTTATTCCTTTGTCAGATCATTCATTAATTCAGCCATTTGATTGAGTTCCTACTATGCGCCAGGCACTGTTTTAGGGGCCAGGGTTTCAGCAGGGATCCTATCAGGCGGATAGGATTCCCACCCTCCTGGAACTTACTGTCTCATGGGAAAGATAATAACAATACAAGGGGGCAAGCATGGAGCTGGGGACAGTACAGGAGCAGGGAGAGCAAAGAGCACCTGGGCTGAGGCTCCTCGAGAGGCATCCACTGGAAATGAAGGGAGAGCAGGAGTGGGCCAGGCAAAGGGACCCGGGGAAGGGGCACAGAGAGCAGCAGCCTCACGAGGGCAGTGCAGGTGGGAGGAACGAGGTCTCTATTTTGAAGAAAGGGATAAAGCTTAAGCTCAGATTTAAGAAGGAGATCACTTGCCTAAAGATACCCAGTCAAGGCAGGGAGTGTGGCTGAAACCCTGCCGAAGAACCTGCTTCAGGCCGGGCACAGTGGCTCACACCTGTTATCCCAGAGCTTTGGGAGGCCAAGGTAGGAGGATCACTTGAGGCCAGAAATTCCAGACCAGCCTGGGCAACATAGCAAGACCCACTCTTCATAATAAAATTTTAAAAAATTAGCTGGGCATGCTGCACATGCCAGCTACTCGGGAGGCTGAGGTGGGAGGATTGCTTGAGCCCAGAAGTTCAAGGCTGCAGTGAGTAATGATTGCACCACTGCACTCCAGCCTGGGTGTCTCTGTCTCAAATAAACAACAAAAAAGGAACCTTCTCCAAGCTGATATTCAGGAGCTAAGTCCACCCAGAGCAGATACCTTTTTTGAGCTCACACCCTATCTCCTGTGGGCCAGCAGTGGCTCCCATCAGATAGCTTTATATACATGCCCCTGGCGTGTTTCTACTCTCCAGAAGTAGTTGGGCTCTGGAGGGTGCCAAAGCAAATATTTTCTGAGCCTGGATGGTGTGGCTCCAAGGTAGGGACAATTTATGGTAAGGTGGCTGACTTAGGGAGATACAGCAGCCTTCCATCCTCAAACCAGGGCAGGCTGGGAAAAGCCTCCTAACTCTTTTATTGGAAGAATTGGCCCAGGGCCACTTCTTTATCCCATCTTTAAGGTCCCTTTCATAAAGCCACCTTCAGATGTGTTTCAAATTCACCACAAAATCTATTTTTAAATTGTTCTTGCTTTTTCCATTTCTTAGGATTCCTCCAAAAATTAATGATAACTATTCACTAATGGGCTTCTATTGTTGAGATCCAGGTCCTGCCCCTGAGGGGTCCAGGCCAAGGATAGGTCCTCCTAGGGCTGAGCCATGGCCTGGACAGGAAGTGAGCATCAATGAAATTTATACAGAGAAAAAGGGAAGCCCCTCTCTCCACCATTTGGCGTCCCCACTGTCTGCTCTGACCTGGAGCCAGGGGTTGGTTGGTGACCAGTATCTCAGTGGCTGTTTTCCATGACAACTGTTTCTGTCTGAGCTCATTCATCAATTTCTATGCAGCAAAATCAGTTTGTGGAAAACTTGCATGAGTCCCTGAAATCTGGGGGCAAAGGCGGGGCTCGGAGATAGAAGACAGGTTTTTCCTGGGATGATGGGAAAATTCCCAGCTCCCTCCAGGCCTCTCTTCTGGTCTCCAGCCAAAGCCTCACTTTTTCCATGGCCTTATCAGTTTCTGATAGGCAAGGACTAATCCAGCATTCAAGGGAGAGGAAACCCTGGGAAAAATAAAGCCCAGCAGGTCCCCCCACCACACACACGGAGACCCACATAGAACTTCCTGGAAACACAACGCCACCAAGGTTGGTCACATCTCCTCTTTTGCTGCACGTGTGGACTCTGGAATAGGGAGGAAGCCAAGCTGAACAGGAAGTCCTCAGTGATAGAAGGCCTCAGATAGCCTGAGAAGCCTGGGTCAGGCCTTTGAAATGGGGGAGGGAGAAGGGACTGCTTGAGAAGGTCTTTTTTTTTTTTTTTTTTTGGTCTGGAGACAAGTCTCACTGTCACCCAGGCTGGAGTACAGTGGCACGATCATAGCTCACTGTGGACTCTAATTCCTGGGCTCAAGAGATCCAACCTCCCAAGGAGCTGAGACTATAGGTACACACCGCCACACCTGGCTAATATTTTATTTTTTGTAGAGATGGAGTCTCACTATGTTGCTCAAGCTGGTCTTGGGCTCCCAGCCTCAAGCAATCTTCTCACCTTGGCCTCCCGAAGTGCCAGGATTATAGGCATGAACCAGTGTGAACAGCCTCCCAGAGAGGGTCTTTTGGGAGCTTTGTGTAGTTAGTCCATTTGGGCCACTCATCAAATATTTCTGGTTTTCTCTCTTCCTGGGCTCCAAGTAAGATCATTAACACTTCCTGACCCCTGTGTGAGTGAGTGGGACCAGTGCTAGCCAGTGAGTTGCTAGTGAAAGTGACATACAGACCTGCATTGCTTAATAATGTGGATATGTTCTGAAAAATGTGTCATTAGGTGATTTCGTTGTTGTTGAAATACCAAACAGTGCACTTCTGTTAACCCAGATGTAACAGCCCACTACACATCTAGGCTGTGTGATATAGTCCATTACTCCTAGGCTACAAACCTGTACAGCTTGTGACTGTACTGAATACTGTAGGCAATCATAACCCAGTGGTAAGTATTCGTGTATCTAAATATATTCAAACAGAAAAGGTGCAGTGAAAAAAAATGGTATTATAATCTTATGGGACTACTGTCATATAACCAAAACAACATTTGTCATTGACTAAAACAATGCTATAAAATGCACAGCTAACTGTCTAATATGGTAGCCACTGGACACATGTGGCCATTAAGCACTCGAAACGTGTCCAGTCTAAACTGAAGTGTTCTGTAAGTGCATGATACACAGAGGATTTCAAAAACTCAGTATGAAAAAAGAATATAAAATATATCATTAATAATTGTTGTATTCATATTATAATGATAATATTGTCAAAATAATAACAATTTGGATATACTGGGGTAAGTTAAATATACTATTCACTTTAATTTCAGCTGTTTCATTTTAGTATGTCTTATGTGGCTATTAGAAAATTTTAAATTACATTTATGGTTCAATTTATATTGATCCAAAACAATGCTTGGCCTATAGTAGTTATTCCATGAATGTTGAACTGACACAGGTAGAGCGTCCTGGCTTACAGAAGAGCATGTCCAGAATTATCCTAGGGAACTGCACTAAGAAGAAAAGAAAACCTCTAATATGGGAAAAATTACAGAAATGGTTTCAATATGAAGAAGGAAATGCTTCTCATTTTGATTGTGCATTGCATTAGTCCGTTCTCACGCTGCTAATGTAAAGACATACACAAGACTGGGTAATTTACAAAGAAAAGAGGTTTAATTGATTCACAGTTCTGCAAGGCTAGGGAGGCCTCAGGAAATTTGCAATCCTGACAGAAGGGAAAGCAAATACGTCCTTCTTCACAGGGTGGCAACACGGAGAAGAATGAGCAAAGTTGGGGAAAGCCCCTTATAAAACCATCAGATCTTGTGAGAAGTCACTCACCATCACAAGAACAGCATGGAGGTAACTGCCCCCATGATTCAATTACCTCCTACTGGCCCCTCCCACAACACATGGGTATTATGAAAACTACAATTCAAGATGAGATTTGGGTGGGGACACAGCCAAACCATATCATGCATGGAGATGAGTGACTATGCATTTCTTCTCTCATCTTCTGTCCCTGTCTACTCTCCCCTAACCATGACGATGACCGTTTCTCAGGCCTCAGGGATGTCATTTTCTGTGGCCACGTCTGCCCTCCCACTAAAGAAGGCCCCACATCTCTTGTGGTCCCTATTTTATTCCTGGCATCTATCATGGTACCTGGCTTAAATTAGGTATTCAACAAATGTTTGTGCAAATAATAAATTATTCCTCCAGAGGATCTTTGGACTCTTATGCTCTTTATTTATCTCCAACTTTTAATACGTGTGCAGTGTTTTAATATGTGTGCAGTGTTTTATAAGAGCAAGAGCTTAAGATTCAAGCTGTGCGTGCTTAAGCAAGAATACAGCCTCTTAAGCCTCGCTGTTTCCATCTGTTAAATGGGAATATCACTACTTCTCTTAACATTTACTTCACAGGGCTATTGTGGGGCCACGTATCAAAAGTAAAGAGTGAGTGAAGGAGGTAAGAATTGGGAATGTGTTAACTCAGCAGGCTTGGGCCACAATCCCAAAAAACACAGCCCTAGATCGCATGATACAAAATGTTGAAATCTCGAAATTCAAAATCCTGAAAATATAATTCTGAAAAAAGAATTTTTTAATTATTTAAAGACATTAATTTACCTTTTTGAAAAGAAATTTATTTCAAAACATACAAAAACATGACAGAACAGTTCATGGGCCACTTTATACAATAAAATAGACAATATTTTATTGCCTGTTTTATTTTTGCAAGCATCAACAGTCAGGTATGCTAATGACAGTCACTTGGGTTAACAGCTATGAAGAGACAAACCATACACACAAAGAAATAGGTCGAAAACCGAAATGTATAAAGGCATATTTCTATGGCTGGTAATTGTGTGCACCCACTTTGTAACTGTGGTCATCTGAAATACTATGAAGCACAACCTAGAGATCGCGCCACTGCACTCCAGCCTGGGCAACAGAGTGAGACTGTGTCTCAAAAAAAAAAAAAAAGATTGGTCAAAAATTGCAACGGGCACATAAGCATTTGCCCAAAGAATTGAGATCTCAAGAAATTTATCTCTCCACAAATGCACATGTACAAATCAGATATCTCTTTATTTATTGAGGAAGTTTCAATGTTTTTGCCTACATGCACAATGCTCACGCACAAGTCAACGTTGTGACAATGCACTTTCATGAATTCAGATTTGCCAAAAAAAAAAAAGCATAAAACAAAATGAGAACCTCTAAAAGTCGTTACACAATTTATACCTTCAGTATTGGAAATGATGAGCAGATGAAGTACACAGCATAGTAAATTGTAACAAATAAAGCTGACAATTTAAAATAATGAGAAAAAAACACTATCAAAAACTAAAAAGAAAATTTGACATATGAAAAAGTGAATTACAGGGATAGGTTATGGGCAATTGCACGGAGATAGTCCACAAAAGTTGGCGAGCCTCATGATCACGAACTATATTTTGAGGGCTTGCGTCATGATGAATAGCTGTTTATTTTCTTTTAGGACATGGCTTCTCTCAGGGAATATGTTCAAATTCATTTTGTACATGGCACTGCTCTTTTTGAAATTCTTCTATGATTTAATACACACCAACATGTGCACTCCCTATTAAATTTTCCCATCTTCAGCCATGCTTCTATGCTGTTTGGGGTATGTGGAAATTTATTCAACATGCACTCATACACAGACCACAGATTTGGTGGAAACAATATTGGTGATCGAACAGCAACACAGGTTTGTAAGTGTCTTCTTATCCTACCATGCATGTAATTATTTTTGAAGCCATGAGTAAGTTCGCTGCCTCCTTCAGGCAAATGTGGCTTTAATTCCTTAAAATCACCTGGAATTTCATCAGCCGGAAGAAATGCCAATGCAGACAAATGACGCATTTTTAAACTGAAGTTTTTCTGGTTGCCCTATTGAGTGGCCAATCCCCTTATCTGAATTTTCTGCCAAATGCATTGGGCTGAACGGAAAAAACAAAGTTTATTGGTGACACCTTGAAATTCACTTTTAGGAGCCTTGCTTGCACCTAATTCCAAATCTGCCATGGTTTGGGGATTCAACTGAAATCCATTTGCTTCTGCAAAGTCTACCAAATCTTCAAATAAGCATTTATAAAGTGCTCCACTTTTCCAAGTCATTAATACATAAATGAGCAGATTTATTAGAATTTTTAATTTTAGAATTTCCAGATCCAACAGGGGCATAAATGGGATAATTATTGATTTAAAAAAATAGTTGGGAAAGTGTAATACATTAGCCGAAGTGAAGGGTGCACTAGTTTCTTTATGTTGGCTTTAATGGTAAATATAAGAAGTCTATCTTCTTCAACAGTCAAATCCCTAACCAAGAACAGTTCAACCTCTAAAACACTAGAGGAACCTCTGTATCAGCAAGTGTTTTTGGTTCTGGAAGTTGTTGAGCTTATTGAATTTTTTGTTGTTGTTTTTTGTTTGTTTTTTAAAATTTTTTTCGTGTGTACATAGTGGGTGTATATATTGTCAAATTGTTTTTATTCTCTGATGAAGGGTGTTTTTTGAAAGCAAACATGGAGATGTGTGCGAAGAGGCAGAAGCCATACATGATTGAACAAATTGGCAAGGGAAATTTCGTGCATTTTTCACCTGCGGTTTCACTTCTTCTATCTTTGAAACACTCAAACATTGAGGGCAGATCTTCCCACCTTGTCCACTCAGATTCACACAGTAATCTCCGGAAACACTCTCACAGACACATCCAAAATAATACCTTTACCAGATATTCCTTAATCTAGTCAAGTGGATGTGTAAAATTAAGTCCACAAGTCCACCTCTTGTCAACTTGGCCTCCCTTTACATCTTCTTGAACTGTGCTTAATTTCCAAATAAAGACAATAACTAGGTGATAATTCCACCTAATGTAATGCAACTAACATGACGCAGCTATCCTGCATACAACAAAATAAGTGCCCATCCCTTCCCCGGAATTTCACATTCAGGATTTCAACTTTCAGGATTGTGATTTTTGGGATTTTAGACTTTAGGGGTTTTGATCTTTTGGGATTTCACCATTTGGGATTATGGTGTTTGGGATTGTATCTTTCAAGATTATGATCCGACCCCATAGAAAAATGGATTTGTTGGAGTGGGAGATTGCCTAACTTGTAACAGAACACTTGAATTCAATTCTGGGTTTCATTCCTTTGGGCCTCAGTTTCCCCAACTGCAAAATGGGGGCGGGCTGGTCTCTGTTCTGCCCATTTTGAAGAGTCATTGAAAGAAGGGCCATAAAGATGGATGTAAAATCACTTTATGAACTGTGATACCCTTTACACATGCAAACGGTTATTGATTATCCTTAGAGCATCTGTCAGCAAAATAGCCTGCTTTGTGAAGCCGTGTCAATTGGTCAAACAATGATTTGGAGCAAGACTGGGTCTTGAAAACCAGGTAACATCTAGACATCTGAGTCTGAGACAAGGAAAATCTCCAGGCAATGTTGAAACCACAGGAGTTTGGCTGCCGCTGGCTACGGAGCCGGGCTGGGTATGAAGCATTAGTCCTGGGAGGATGGGAGCTCAGTCTCCTGCTTGCCAGCCTCTTCCTTGGGGCACCACTGTGGCCTCAGAATGCTCAGGTCTGAGCCTCTCTGCCTCCTACAGCTCCACGTTCTACATTAAAAACCGTGCCCTGCAGGTATTGGCTTCCCCACAGGGACCCAGGCATGTTTCAGTTTGAGGGAATGATGGGTAGAATGCTGGAGCAGAAGGCCCTCTCATAAATGGCTGACATGGCTCTCTGAACATCAAACAGCTCTTAGAAATAATATTTCGAAGAGTTAAGTGTAAATGAATGGGAAACACATGGATTAAACTTCCATGAAATACATATGCATGTAAAAATGAAAGAAAGGCTTTCAGGCACTGCATACTGGGACTCATTCTACCTAGAACATAATAAAATACAATAAAATGCTAACCTCGGAGGCAGAGGACATATCCCAGAAGGATTCTCTTCCTCCAGGACCTGACAGCACCCTCCAGGTCTGATAAGGTAGAGGGTGAAGAAGAAATGAAGCCACGGAAGAGAAAAGGGCAGTGCCCCAAAGGACAGGCCAGGAAGCTGTCCTGGGGTGTGGCTGCTAACTCCTTCCTGCTCCTTAACCCCCATCACCTTAGAATGGAGGGCACTCACAGGAAAGCCTCTCCAAGCTCTAGCTGCAGAACCGCTGGTAACTGGCTGTTTAAAAAGCCGGCAGCCAGTCCCTGGGCCCTGCTCAGCGAGCTGCAGAGCTGATTGTGTGATGCATCAGAAGAAATGCAAGCTAAATAATGTTTAACTGACAGAGCAGATTGTTTACTTTCAAATAATTGCACTAAATTGCAGTGCTTAAAAAGTACTTAGACTTTGCGACTTGGCCTGCTCCAGTGGGGCTGGGGGAGGGTGGGCCTGGGGGAGGGGTGGAAGACCCTTGGGATGGGCAGAGGAAGGAATCAACTGTGGGGAAGATCCCAGGGGTGGGCTGGTGGGTTGGCCACAAGCCCACACCCTTCTCGGCTCTGCTGCATCTCATTAGTCAGCCTGCAGCCCACCTGGGCACTGGTTTCTCGTTGCACCTTGTAAGACTCTTCTCTTCCTGAACAGAGTGGTTTGTCCGCAGTGAATGGATCCCTCATAGCCCTGGAGTGTTCTTGGTACCCACACAGTGGGGTTAAATGTTCTGAACACCTGCACTTTCAGCAGAAGAAGCATTCCCACAAGGACAGGGGAGCCAAGGATCCTGAGCAGGAACCCGGGGTCCCCAGGAGCTGGGTTTTCGCAGGTCATTAAAACATTGAACTATTTCTGCACTGGTTGGGACACAACTGCTGCCTGCCCTCATGAGTGCCCCCTACCTTCCTGCCAGTCCCGATCCTTTCTCTGGGACTCCCAGGATGACTCCACTTTCAGAAACCGAGGAGTCGACACCTGGTGCTGAAGGGATCCTTCAGGATCCTGCTCCAGCTCATGGGTGTCCATTCCAAATAGCTGATGCCCACATCGTGATAGTTATCCCATGCTGTGATGTTACTTTCATGACTGCCCATGGCCAGGTTTGTGGCTGTGAGTCTTGTGTAAGCCAACAGGATGGGGACACCTGATGGTAGAAGATGTTCCCAGATTCTAGGATGGTGCTTGTCAGAACCCTGACCCATGCCACACTTCCCCGATCCCTGCCACCTCCATCCCAGGCTCAGCTCTTTAAAACATCTGGCATTACAGGCATAATATCTAAGCTTTATAACATGCTCCTCAAGGGCCTGTGAAAATATCTGAGAACTGAAAAAAAAATATTTTGGCTCTAAAATATGAAAAGAAAACCACTAAATTAAAATTAATATATGTTTAAATGTCTACAAACCATAACATGATATCAACTACTCAACTGCAAGCCAGCTCAATTTGTGTCTACTTATATAAAAATTATGTTTAATGTGGACTGTGGGTGCATTTTAATTTGTTTAATAGGATGGAAGCAGGGCTTTCTAAAGTCAGAGCTCCTGGGGTTACCAAGGGTCAGAAAGGGCCATAAGTCCAGGACCGAGATCCTATTCTAGCCGTGTCCACTATCACCTCCATATGGCCCAGCTCCTGCCTCTGACAGAACTCCAGGACCCTGTCTTCAAGTGCAGATTAAATGTTTCCTGTCAGGTGACCGGTACTTGCTCCAACTCAACCCGCCCCAAAGCCGCTGTGCCTTCACGCAAATTGCTGCACCCTGCTCCCACAACACATCCTCTCTTTCCTGTTTTCAACAACACCAAACACATTTTCTCGGCCCTCCTGGAACTCTAAGTCATCTCTGCATCCTCCTCTTCTTCATTCTTCAGTCCATTAGTCCGTTCTGTGCTTCCCTTTCTTTCCTCCCTTTCTTTTGTATTGCTCGCACTGATCCCTTCCCTCTCACCCCCAGTGGCACCACCTTAGCCTACCCAAGCCAGGGGAAGCAAGTAAGTTTCCTCTCAAGTCCCAGCTCTGAAGCATTGATAGTATCCACCTGGATTACAGGGTGGAGAAAGATTTCCAGGCCTCGATGGGAGGGACGGCCGTGACCCATTAGTGATGTCTGTCATGGACATAGGAAGAGAGGGTGGCAGCGCAAATTTTGCCTTCCCAGTCTAGGCCTTTTCAAGTTGACACCTGAATGGAGGTACTTGCTACCTACCCGGCCTCCCAGCCTTTAATCACTTCCTTCCTTCACATGGTCCTACATATTGTTACAAGATCAATCAAAGACAATACTTGAATTGAACAAGTTTCTTGCCCAGGCTATCTTTGACTTTTTACCAAACATGAGATCAAGCCCAGTCTTGTGGGCTGGCATTTAGAGCCTACATGCTCTGACTCCAGCCTTCTTCCTCCCTTAATTTCCCACTAACCCCCCAGCACCACCACCTTGCTCCAACTAACCTGACCTGGCCATCACTTCCTGACTATGCCTCTCTCCTCTCACCTCCATACTGTTGCCCATGATCCTCTCCCAATCTGGAATCCCCTCCTGTTTCCACACCATCCTGCCACATCTTCCATCTGAGTGTCAAGGCATAGCTTAATAATAGCTAATTTATTGAGTGTTCATTCTATGACAAGTGTGATTGTAAATGGTTCACCCAGATTAACTCATTTAGTCCCCATAACAGTGCAATGAAGGAAGTATCTATCATGAGTATTTCCATTTTATAGATGAGGAAACTGAGGCACAGAGAGGTTAAGTAACTAGCCTAAGGTCACAGCTTACAAGGATCAGAGCTGGAGTAAGAACCCAGAAGTCTGGCTCCAGAGTCTGCACCTTGGTTAGCATGTTATATTGCCCCTTAATTCTCACTTCCTCTAGACAGACCTCCCCAACCCCCCAACCCCTCCCCACTGCCATTTATTGTCTGTGCCACTTAGGTTTATCATATGTTGTCTTTGCTTACCTCTTTTAGCCTCCTCTGCTGTATTGTCAGGTATCAGTGAGGACAAAAACAAATCAAGCCCATGGACAAGGACCAACAGCATGAATAATATAACCACGCAGCCAACAAGTCCCTCCTAGGGTGCTTTTTATGCATTATTTTATTTGGTTTTCATTCTGGGGTATAGAAGGGTATTATTATACAAACTTTACATGTTTTTATTTTCTTTTGTTTCTTTTTGTTTGCCTGTTTGTTTGTTTTTTAAGAGACGAGGTCTCACTCTGTTGCCCAAGCTGATCTCAAACTCCTGGGTTCAAGCAATCCTTCCGTCTTAGCCTCCCAAAGTGCTGAGATCACAGGCATGAGATACTGCTGCTGACCTTATCCATATTTTATGTATAAAGAAATGGAGACCTGAAAAGTTAAGAAACTTGCCCAAGTTCACACAGCAATTAGCCATCCTTTTCCCCCTACCTGACAATTTCCCTTTTCTGAGTGTCTGTGGAAGAGAAGAATGTGGAGAGGGCATAGACAGTGGGCTCCTTCCTTCTGTCCCACTACACTTGTCTGTCAAGAAGATGAGCCCCCTGAGGGGAGACATGAGGGCGCTGATGTCTGGGGGAAGGGCCATGCCTGCAGCCTCACAGCAGACTGCTAACCACAGCCATGGGCTGACTTGACCTGGGCAGGGTCCTTTTCTTTTTTCTTCTCTCTTCTCTGCAGTTCTTTCTTCGCCTGTCTCTTTTCAACCTCACTACTTCCTGTAAAATCTGATGTTAATCATCTCTGTGGGACTGGGCCCGTGAAGCCCTCTCTGTGGGACAAGCAGGTCTACTGGCCATTCTGTGGGGTCACCTATGGGCATGCCCAGGTAATCCCAAGAGAAGGAATGTCTCAAAACAGAGTCTACCAACTTTACTTCCGGGATGGAAATTGCATTTGTGTTTTTGAGAAAAAGATGGAGCAAAAAAGACCCCTCCCACCACCCTCAATGAAATGAGTAAATGCCATCAACAAAGCAAGTTCACAAACCTTTCTGATCTGAGATAGTTTGTATTACCTGAGTTTCTCCTAAAATCCTAAATGAGTGCAATTGCCAGCTTCTAAATTTAGGCATTTGTGGGCGCCTGTTGGCAGAAAGAAGAAAGACTGGCTTCAGTGCTGTGGTTTGCCTTGAAACCCAGTCAAGCCCCAAATTCTAAACACAAAGCAGCTGTTTGCCCAGAATCCGAGCCGGGATGTTTCATATCGATGGCTCTTCCCCCCACCTCTTTCGCCCCTTCTCCTTTCTCCTCTCCCTTTCTTCATTACTGTGGTGCCAAAAAAGCTCGATGTGAATGAACATTGGGATGGGTGCGAATTCAAGCCCGCATTATCTGCCATAGACGATCAGGGATTCTGGGGCGGGCCTGTGGGCCAGCCATCCGGGCAGACCTGCCCTGCGCCACTGTTTACAGAAGAAAGGAAAAAATAGAAATCGATCTACGGCGTTGGTACAGGGGCCAGGTCAGGCAGGGCAGAGTATTCAGTTGCCACTCTTTCAGCCCCACGAAATGCCAGCTGATCTCTATCGGGCCCAAACTGGGGTATCTTTAAGGTAAATCTCCTGTTCCACACTCAGAGCCAGGCCTCTACTTTCCAATGCCTGGGCAGAGCGGTCCAGCACTGAATCTGCCCTGATCGGGTGACGTCTCGGGTATGGTAGCAAGGCGGGCATGCTGACATAAACCCTCCTTGCCGCTGGTCTGTGGCTCTCTCTGGAGGAAGGTACTGTCCCCACCCAGGCCTGGCCCCAACAGTTTCCATAAAGCTGAGTCATATTCCAGATGACAGATACATGGATTTGGACTTTCTCTTTTGAAATGTCCAGTTCTTTAATTTATTAAAAATCAATAACAGGGGAATATGTATGATATCTATCTGAGACATAAGACAAGAGGTATATTGGCTGAGTGGCTACTCACCAGGTGCTGTGGGTGGCATTTTGTATCCATTATCCTCATATAGGGATGGGCATACTGTTTTCCATTTTACAGATGAGAAGGCTGAGGTGCAGAGAGGTTAAATAGCTTTTCCAAGAAAATGCAGCTAAAGTGACAAAGCCAGGAATTGAACAAAAGTCCACTTGTTTCTAAAGCCTATTTCTGTCGCCCACAGCCAACCATCTCCCACCAATAGCAAAAGTTTTTTATATTAATCTGCATTTTATTTCTAGATGTCTAAATTTCCCAGTGAATGCCCCCTTGAGCCTCAGTTTCTCCATCTGTAAAATTAGGCAATCGGACAAAGGCAGCTCTGGCATTTTCTTCCCCAGCTCTGATATTTCTGTAATTCTGTGTCTATGAATACATTCAGAGGCTTCCAAGCAATAAATCAAGTTGTTTAAAAATTACAAATAAGCAAGGAAACCAGGACTCACAGTGGCTGGGGCCTTTAAGCCGTGGTCTATAAAAATAAAGACCGACTTGAGAGGCTTACTGTTGGCAGGGGAGGTGCCCAGCTGAACTCGGCTCTTGTGCAGAATGTTGCCACCCTCCCTAAAATGGCTGGGTGGATGGAGCCCGCTCTGCAGGTTGGGCCTCGGTTCGAGGTGTGCCCCCATCGGGCCATGGGCCAGGGAGAAATGGGACTTCCTGTGGGATGGCGGGAGGGAGCTCAGGGGGCCACGTGTGGGTGTCAGACCATGCAGCGGGCAGATTTGGCAGGACCCATGGTGTTTTCTTTGTGCAGAGAGCTCTTAGGAGCCAGTTTTCCGATCCTTCGCTCCGGTCTATGACCCCTACCTTCCCTCTCCTGCCCCCCTCTTCCCGCTCCCAACGAGTGTGGCGGGAACCTGGCCAATGACAGAGAAAATGAAGACATTTCTCAAATGGCATGTTCCAGTGGGTGAGCGCTGGCAGGCAGAGGCTGCAGGGAAGTGGAGCCGGTTCCCTGTCCGTCCCCTAAATATCCTAAGTACGTTCCCTCCTTGGCCGCAAAACCACAGCAATGTCTCCTTGCCTTCCCCTCCTCCCTTAGACCCCGGGTCTGCAAGGAGCTCAGCCCACCGCAAGGTCCCAGAGGCGCCGCCGCTGCCAAGGGAGGGGCCTCGGCCAGCCTGGCGCTCAGCGGGCCTCCAGGCTTGTGCCGGCCATCCGTAGCTTGTCCTCCCCAGGCGTCCAGCCGCCATGGCCAGAGCCGCTTTCCAGGGGCAAGTGAGTCTACATGAGGAAGGCCCTCTAAGCCCTTGTTGCTCCTTCCTTCTTCTCCTGTTCCTTAGTGAGAACTCTGGGCACTGGTGGGCATGGAGCGGAACTACTGGGCACTCACTCCCAGGTCCAGACCCGTTTCTGACATTGACCCTTTGCGTCACCCTTGGAAAGCCACTTCCCTCTCTAGGCCTCTGTGGTATCATGAAAATGTTGGGGAAGATGAGTGGCTTTGGAACTTTCTTTTTGGAGTTTGATGGAAAGGACAAGAGAAAGGCAGCCAACCAGAGGTTCCAGGCCCTCAGCTCTCAGGGCAGCTCCATTTTCCACTGCTTTCAGACATGTTTACATGTTTTCACCTATTTTATACATTCACTCAACCAATATTCTTTGCATGCACTGAGCTATACGTGTCAAGACTACCACCGATGTCAGAGGTCCCTGTCTCCATGGGGGTTTCCAATGCAACCAGGGATAGAATTTGCACCAGCGGAAGTGACTGGCAACTGGAACTAATGAGGAAAGGTCTGCAAGGCCCTTCATAGAGTTGGAGGAGATGAGTTTTGGGCAGAGTGACTCTTTATCCCCATCCTTCTACTTAGGGTTTTCCTTGAGTCCTGGAGTCAGAAAGGTCTTCTAAGGTCTTTCCTTCGAATTGGTTTCTCTTGTTCCACTTTCTCAAGATAACCCTCCAAATACTGGTACTGGCAGTGTTCTGGTGTTTTCCTTCATGCTTTGCTCTCTCCGTCTCGGTGTCCTCAACACCTCTAATGGCTTCCAATCCCTGAAGTCAGCATTTTCAGCCCAGTCCACTGTCACTGTCCAAGATCTAGACCTGCAGTTCTACTCACCTCCAGGCAGCTTCCCAATGTGCCTTCCTGTACCTCTCATTCAACAAGGCGCCAGAGTAACCGTCACCATGCTCCCAAATCAGCCCTTCCTCTGATGTCTCCATCTTGGTTCTTGCCACCACTATGTCCCAGAATTACCCAGGGTCACATCTTAGACTTGGGCTTGGCTGTGCCTTGAGTCTTCCCCACGCTCCTGCCTGGCACTAACTCAGTATCTCCTCACTGTATTGCTTCCTTCTTTTCTCTTCTCTCTAGTTGAGGACCTTGTGGCCACTGCCTGGATCCTTGAAGTAGCCACCATGGAGCTTCCCTTCACTTCCTTAGGGGAAAACTTGCTGCTTCTGCTAAGCTGAACTTTGGCTTCACTTCCGAGATCAGATACCAATTTTATTTCCCTGCTTCTAGGTCTTGGCCTCTGAGTACAATGGAACCTAGATGTGGCAAATGAAAAATAGTAACAACAGTATTTCCTGTCTTGTATACTCTTCTAGAACCTTGCCACTCCCCTTAATATATGAAGGCTTAAGGATCCTCCCTTTGAGCCTGCGGAGAGGGGATTATTTTTGTGACTGACTCGATTAGATCACTTTCAAGGCTAGGCCATAAACGGCAATACCACTTCCACCTGACATTCTCTCTTGGGACATATACCTTTGAAACCCAGAGCTGCCATAAGAGAGGTCCAGTGACACCAAAGCCACTGTGCCACAAAGACCAGATGAGAGAGAGAGAGAGTCCTGAGACCGTGAGATAATAATAAATAATTATTGTTGTTCAAGCCACGAATTTTAAAGTGGTTCATCACACAGAAGAAAGTTACTAGAACATCAAGCTTTGGAGCCAGAAAGCCTGGCTTTGTAGCTTAGCTCCAAGACAAGCTGCCCCAGCCAGGTCCCTTACTTTCTGAACTATCAGAGTCTCCTCATCTGTAAGATGGAAGTAGACATACTCACCCAGCAGGCTTACTGTGGGGCTCACAGATGCCAGGGATTGTGCTGGCACAGTAGCTCTCACACTGCTGTTCTTGATGAGTGATAGTTTGCAGTATCATTTCCTCTAACTATTGCCTCTGAGGTGCTCCTAACCTCAGTCTCCATTTAGCCAAATTCCACATTGCTGAAACCCTTCCCTTTCAGTGATTTCCTTCCTGTCTTTCTGGCTGCAAGAGAATAATCTCAACTCAGAACTTGATACCATCTGTCTGATACTTGTCACACCTTTTTTTATCTTGTGGATATTTGCATATTGGTGCAAGATTTAAACATGCCTTACTAGCTAGCCAGGGAAATACTATGGGTAGGGGCTGTGGGTCACATCTCTGTCATCCTACATCCCCTTGGACACTGGACACTTCCTTGTTCAAACATAACCAAGTACAATAAATATTTGTTGACCAGGATAAATGGACAATAGAGCATATCTTTCAGAAGATCCTACTCATTTCTGTCCTGAAATCCATATGCTAGAGTCTTAGCTGCATTGGCCTGGGGCCTTTCAACACCCATGCAGCCTGTATCTGGGTCTTGTTGGGACCCTTCACCTGCACTCCACGAATTATCTAACAGGAAGCCACAATGCACCCATGATCAACACCAGCCAGTCAGTCAGCACCTGCTGCCTCAAACAAGCAGAATGTGAATAATGAGAGAGACGCAGGTGTTTCCTGAAGTGTGACTGACCCAAGGATAAGTTTGGAGGATGAACCAGGCAGGACCCAGGAAAACTCTCATCTCAGCAAAGTGAGTAGATTTGCCCAGAGCATGAAAAGATCTTGGCCAAGAAGGAGATGCAGCTCAGAGGATGAGGACCCTGGAGCCCCAAGGCTCTTCCTCACATGCACTATCCCTCTGTTAGAGGGACAAGACTGCAGTGTCATCTGCAAACATCAACACCATGCTAGGTTAAGCACAGACACAGTCCCCATTTCTCCCCCCTGAGCTTGCTTCATTCATGTAATTATTCATTCAGCAAACGTTTACTTCTGGCCCACTATGTGCCAGAGATGTGACTGGAACAAAATGGTGATCAAGATACAGACCCTTCCCTGAAGGAGCTCCTGTTATAAGGAATGCATGGGTCTGTACATGAGTGGGGTGCAAATAATTGAACAGGTAATTGGCCCAATGTAGAGGCTGTGGATGCACCTTGGAATTCAGGGAAGGTTTGCAGAGACAGTGGCTACCAAGCTGAGTCATGAACAGCTAGCCAGGTAAAAGAATGATTGGAGTGCTATGGGGGGAATTGGAGGCATTCCAGGCCACAAGGACGGCAGGCACAGAGTTCTGGAGGTGAATGAGGATGCAGTACATTGGTGGGACTCATGTCATCAAGCAACGCTGATTAAGAGAGGGTGTGAGAGGCAGGTGGCAAGACAGCAGGATGGGGAGATGCTTGGGGTTCAAATCACTTGGGGCCTCGTGCGCCATGTTAACCAGCTTGGCTTCATCTTTGAGTCACTCATGGGCCTTTGACCTGTGGGTCAAGACTGCATTTTAGAAACAGCCCATCAACAGCACAGAGAATGGATCCGAGGGGCCATGACTGGTGCAAGTCCACAATTAGAAGGTTATTGTAGTCATCCACGCAAGCATTTGGTGTAGTCCAGACTAGGAGGATGGCAGAAGGCAAGAGAGGGACAAGTGGATGGCCACAGACAGGTAGAAGAGACAGAAAACACATGGAAATTTGAATTACAAACAGTGCAAGGAAGTATAATAGCAAAGTCAAAGGAGCGGGGCACACAGGCATTCCCAGGGAGGAGAGGTTCTCAGTCTTTAGCTGTGAGCACCAGCTTCCCTTTGAACCCTATTTCTAACCAGGTGAGTGTTGGTCAGGAGACACACAGAAGCAAGGTCACTAGGAGAAGCAAGAGGCCTGGGTCACCTCCTACCCACCAAGGCCCCTGGTGCTCCTGTCCCCATGATGGGGACTTGGCCAACACCCATTCCTCAAGGGAGTAGAGCCTGCATGGCCCTCTGGACTCCAGGATACCGGGACTCTGATTTGCAGGAGGGAGCAGTGTGGAATGGAGGAAATGACCTTCTAATAGCACTACTATGCGCCCCATGCCCAAGTCTTAGCAACCAGAAATGAGACGAAAACAAATCAGAGGGCTCAGATGGTCACTAAGAAGGATTCTAAGGTTTGCAGTCAACCTGTCAGGAGGCCTTGCCACCTGAAGACCCAAGAACACTCTGAGTCCATGCTCAATAGTGGGCCTCAGTGTGTCTGTGGTTCCTGGCTGGGCTGGATGGCACCTCTTCTCAGAACCACCTCCTTCCCTCTGCCAAATGGATTCCAGGAAGCAGGTAGAAGGTTTGGTTAATGTCTGCTTACTTGTCCATAGAGAGTGGTCAGAGTCCTGGGACAGTATTAGTCTAAGTGAGCAAACATGAGCATTTACCTATATGCATGCATGTGTTGCATCTAACCATGTCTCTGGGAGGTATTGTGGATGTACATGTGTGTGTGCTGTTTACACATACGTATGTGTGTGCCTATGTGTGTGATCACTGAAGCATGTGTGAGTTTACCTTTCTGTCTTTCTGTGCTTGTGTATACAAATAAATGCAGTCAATGCATGGGTGTGTGCGTGGTGTGCATCTGTATGTTCCTGTGAGTGACTATTTGTATCAGTTAGCTTGTGCTGTGTAACGAGTCATCCTGAAGCTTAGCAACAAACATTTATAATTTCTCATAATTCTGTAGGTTGACTGGAAGGTTCTTCTAGTCCAGACCAGCTTAGGTAAACTCTGTTCATGTGTCTGTGGCAGCTGGTAGCTCAGCTGGAGATGGTAAGAGGTCTACTATGGCATCATTCATGTATCTGGTGGTAGCAGTTGATGCAACATCAGAAACTGACTTGGCCACATGGTCTCACCCTCCAGCAAGTTAGCCAGGGCTTACTTATATGGCAGTTTTAAGGTTCCAAGCACAGCAAGAGCAAGTCTTCATATATAAACACTTTTCAATCTCTGCTTGCATTACATTTGCTATTGTCCCACTGCCCAAATCAAGTCACATAGGTAAGCCCAAAGTCAGCAGGGCTGGGGGAAATTACCAAGGGCATCGATGCAGGAAGAGGACTTATTGCTCCCATTTTTGAAAAGATTTACCAAGAGTACAATGTGTGTGCACTTGTAGGGGTGTACCCATGTGTACCCCTCTACGGACATGCATACCTATTTATGTACCTGTATGTGCATGCATGTGTATGGATATGGGTATGTGTGTGGTTGCCCCAAAGAGCAGCTGTTGGAAACAGTGTGTGAGCACAGCTGGGTGTGCCTTGGTGTGTACATGCATGTGTGTCTGTGGATGTACCTGGATGTGCATTCATGTGTATAAATGTGCACATGGTGTGCATGCATGGTTGCTCAAGAGAGCACCGCAGAAGTATGTATATGAGCACATGAGTGCCCCTCTGTGTACATGCACACACATTCCTGCATGTCATGGATATGTGCATGGTGTGCATATGTGACTGCCTGATTGAGCACGTGCAGGAGCCTGTGAGCACACACGTTGTGCCCCTGTATATATATGCATCTGGGAAAGGAGCCAGAGCTCAGGCTAGGTCATGGCCTGGGTCTAGACTATTGCTTTGGCATTTCCCCAGGTGGTGAGATTAATGAAGGTCGCTAGTGGTCTCCACTCCATACCTGCTGCCACCCAGCTCCACCTGCTGCCACTGTCCAGCAACCCCTTTCCTTCATCATTGTCCACTTCAGCTCTCCCTGTCCCTTGACTCACATTTCCCCACCTCCAGGAAGCTTTCCTAAGTGGAACTACATCCCAGGAATGTGGGCATTACTATTATGCTCTTTTACAGATGTTAAAACTGAGGCTTAGATAGGCTAAGTGACTTTTCTAAGACCACACAGCTAGTAAGTGGGAGGCCCAGTCTGTCTGACCCCAAAGCCCAGGCTAGGAACCATTCTGCATGCAGACATCAGGAGCTGAATGATGCTGGTCCCAGAATCACAGTGGTAGAGCCAACAGTGAGTGGGTGGTCCATGCTCTGGGCCCCAGCCTGGGCCTCCAGGGCTCCCCAGACCCTTGCCTGGGTTGCTGGTTATGTTAGCGCTAACCACTGTCTCCTGTGCAGGGGACACTGTTGTACACATGTCTGCCTCCCCCTTTTGCCTGAAAGCCCCTGGAGGAAAGAATCCACATCATATGCAGTCCCATGGCCTCCCTGCCCACCTTCCCATACGTGGTGCCTTATATACAGTAGGTGCTCCATCCACACTGCTCAGAAAGGGGTTCAGTCTGCTCCTTCTCTGGCTGTGGAAGCCAATGAAAAAAGAGGCTGATGGCCTCTTCCCTGGCTGGAAACAACTTCTCTCCAACTACCCCAAGTCCTACCTCCACCCACCCTTACGCAGGTCCTGTTTCCTAGCCCCCAGGTGGTGAAGTTAGTGGCCACGTTAGTGAAGTCAGTGATTATGCAATACGCACTCACGTAAGTGCGGTAAAAATAGTATTAATTTTAATCCCCAAAAGAAGATAAGTAGCTGCGGTGATGTGAGCATTTACCACTATGTTTTATCCATTCTCAGATGACTTTTTTTTTGTTTCCATTTTAACATTCTGAAACTGGGCCCTCCTTACAAATGATGATGTCTTCAACTATTAGCCGAGTGGCTGTCACGACGCAGCTGTCACTGCTTGGGCGAGCTTGGTTACTGCTGTTCCCACTGTTGTCACCTCACTGGCGTTCCCTGCAGTGTTGTCATCCCTAAACTAAATGTAATTCCCATTTTACGTGTCTTCACAACCATTGGTCTATGATTCAGTGATGAAATGACAGGTGACTGTGCACACAGAAAGGTACAGTTAAGGACACCAAGCCATATGGGCAGGATTCAGGAGGCAGATGTTCATTGTTGAAGAAATGACCACAGTGTGCTATTTTTTTTTTCTTGCAAAGCTACAACAAATTGCATTATGGCACATAAGACAGGAAGATATCCCAAAGAGATAAAGTTGTGGGTTTTGTTTTTATGTTTGTTTGTTTGGTTGGTTGGTTGGTTGGTTTTGTTTTTTTTTTTTTTTTTTTTTTTTTTTGATACGGATTCTTGCTCTGTCGCCCAGGCTGGAGTGCAATGGCATGATCTTGGTTCACTGCAAGCTCCACCTCCCAGGTTCTCGCCATTCTCCTGCCTCAGCCTCTTGAGTAGCTGGGACTACAGGCGCCTGCCACCATGCCCGGCTAATTTTTTGTATTTTTTAGTAGGGACGGGGTTTCACTGTGTTAGCCAGGGTGGTCTCAATCTCCTGACCTCATGATCCACCTGCCTCAGCCTCCCAAAGTGCTGGGATAACAGGTGTGAGCCAGCGCTCCCAGCCAACTTGTGTTTTTTTACGTTACTGAGATACACTCTAAAGGATTGTCTATCACTCACCAAGAATGAACTGAAGGCAGGAGAAATTGCCAAATACGTAGAAATACATTAAACACATTTCAAAGCAACAAGAGACTGGTCTGACTCATTGCTGTCTCACATTATTGTTAAGATATTGCACCAGAGTTTAACAGATATTTTTCTTTTTTAGTGGTACATAAAACAATGTCATGTCCTGCAATTGATAGTCTTAGATTAGATGTCACATGACACATGTTCAACCCTCAACATGTTTATCTCATTTAAGCCTCTCCAAACCCTGGGATATGGGCGTTACTATTATCCCCTTTTACAGATGTTAAAACTGAGGCTCAGAGAGGTTCAATGACTTGCCTAAGGTCACACAGCTATTATGAGGGAGGACTATTCTATTTGACCTCAAAGCCCAGACTGGGAACCATTCTGCATACCAGGACTTGAATAATGCTGGTTCCAGAGTCACAGTGGTGGAGCTGTGCATCTTTCACCCCAACAGCGATTGGGTGGTTCATGCTCTGGGCTCCAGCCTGGCAACAGGGTAGTCAGGAGTCCTGATGGCTCACATTCACTCCAGTCAGCTTCAGGAGGGCCCCACAAGCCCAGACTCTATGTCTCAGGGGCTGAAAAGATTTCCTCAGTCTTCTCCTCTCTGTCTCACCTGTGGATAGTAATCAGGCAGCCAAGTTGACCCGTCATGTTCTAAATAACTCCTTCCTTATATATGTACCAACCTATTAGCACAAAGGCACTATCAATCCTCAAATGTCAGTGATTTGCAGACCATTGTCCTAATCTTTGCTATATCTGTATGTCTTCTGCTATTGCTTACTTAATTGCTTTTATTTCTAAATCAGTCTACTTTTCATATGTCTGCATCAGTCAGGATATACCTGATTATGCTGCAGTAACAAGCATCCCCACAAATCTTAGCAGCTGATAATAATGCAAGATTCTAGTCTAAGGTGAATTTCCTGTCCACAAAGGAAAAGGTCATGTAGAGGAGGTGAACTGTGAACCTAAGAAGTAGCACCTAAGCCAAAAGGAAAAAAGGAAAACACTCCAGGCAAGGGGAAGTCAGGTTCTTCTTGAACCCATAATTGTCTCACCTGTCTAATGGGTGTTAGCAATTATCTCTCCCTTGCTTCCTTCCAATTGCCCTTCAAGAATCCAGTGAGAATGTGTAGTCACTTGAAAAGATTGCTTTTTAGCTGCTGCAGGTGATCGCGTTGATGTTCTGACCATATCCTGTGGGCCTTCCCCTTTCTTCTTGCCCTGATCAACTCCCAACTGCTAGTACCTGGATCATTCTGCTTGAAAGCTTTTCCTAACACTGGGAAGGCTGCTCTGGCTGTGTGCATGGCAGGCTGGAGCTTCCGGGGCCTTGCTACCCTGTGGCAGTCACCCTCTGTCAATGACTAATGGGATGTGGTGTACATTTCCCCAGCTCCCTGGAGTCTTGGGATAACTCTAAGATGATGCTCTGCCTTGTTTTCTGGAGTTCTCAGGGGACTAAGCTCCTGTATAACGCAGGAGCTAAATAATGCACACTGCATGTGTTACTGTCCCTGCCTCGCAGCCCTGTTCCTGCACTTCCTAAATTAACCACTTGCTCTCAATTCCTTGTCTCGGGCTTTGCTTCTGGAGAAACCCAAACTAAGAGGGCTATAAAAACCCACTTTGTAGAACAGACGGAAGAGGCATTACTCTACTTCAGGCAGAGTGTTATGCCCAGCATCGATTCCTGCTATGTACTTTGCAAGTGGCGGTTTGCTAGATATTTGCTCCAAAGTCCAAGTCTGCTACAAACAGAATCAGGGGTTGCTGGGGATGGTGTCTGCAGGAGCAGGGACGGTGCTCACTGAAGCTCTCCTGAAGGCCTGGCCTGGAGCACCTTTACAACGTGCCCCTACTTCTGTGTCAAGGATCAGGACATCAAGGCCCAGAGAGAGGCTGTTCAAGATTGTATAGACTGAAGATGGAGACTGGAGACTGGGATGCTTTTAAACCCATCTCAGGGCACAAACCCACAGATGGAATTGGTTGAGGCCTCTCTTGAAGCCCTTTTCCTCTCCTCCAGGTTTAGGATGCTGTTCGCGGTGGAAAGGAAGTCCCTGGCCAACACTGGTGCCTGCTCTGGCCCTTTTGTAGGAGCATCTCCTCCTGCCTTTGGGTCTTCCAGAGCCCAGCCTCTGCTCGCTGGTCCTACATCTTTTCTTTTTCTTCTTCTTCTTTTTTTTTTTTTTTTTTGAGACAGAGTCTCACTCTGTCACCCAGGCTGGAGTGCAGTGGCGTGATCTCGGCTCACTGCAACCTCAGCCTCCCAGGTTCAAGCAATTCTCCTGCCTCAGTCTCCCAAGTAGCTGGGATTACCGGCATCTGCCACCACACCCAGCTAATTTTTGTGTTTTTGGTAGAGACAGGGTTTCACCATGTTGGCCAGGCTGGTCTCAAACTCCTGAACGCAAGTGATCTGCCTGCCTCAGCCTCCCAAAGTGCTGGGATTACAGGTGTGATGGTCCCACCTCTTGTCTTGCCACTCTCTGCCCCTCATCGTCTCTGCATCAGCATCTTATCACTGTTCAGTTCCCAGGACTGTTCCCTGCTCTTCACATCTGTGTCTTAGCATGTGCTGACCCCTCACCATGCTCCTCCATTCCCTCCTCTTGCCTGCTTTGCCCAACCAAATCCTACTCATCCTCCATTTCTTAGCTGGAGTGTCACTTCCTCCACGAGGCCTCCCTGCTTTACCCACATACAAATTCTTGCAGTTCCCCCTTGACAATTCGTGTCACCCACGTGTTGTGTGTCTGCCAGGTCACTGGCTCCATGCCTGCAGACTGTGCCTGTTTTCCATGCCATCCCAGGGCCCAGCACCAGCCCTAGCCTACAGCAGAATCCACTGGGCACTGTGGGGCAAATGGGTGTTGGCGGGGCCCCCTCAGTACCACCGAGACAGGGGCCCAAGGGTTGAGTTATCAAGACAGAGGCCAGGGAGAGAAAACAAGATCCCCCTTTGATTGAGCCAATGAAGTCACTGATGAGAGAGCCCTAGGAGTTATAAATAGCCCTGGAAATCATGCATATTACATTAGGGGTGTTGGTGACAGCTTAAGTATATTTCCATAAGGTTCCATTATATTTACGTATTAGTTAATGGACACTTAAAATATTATGTTACCGTAATGCTCATGTTTTATTAGCAAACTATCACATCAAATGGAGTTGCTAAGTGTGATAGAAAACTGGCTCTGCAGCTAGATTTCTGTATTTTCACACTGAATTTTTGATTTCTAATTAATTCCCTGCCCACCAGCCTTTGGTGAGGAGCTGATATTCTCCGAAACACATGTGATCTCTGCCTTCCACCTGACCGGGAGGCTTGGAAGTGCAAAGGGAGGACCCCAGCCCCTCGCTACAGAGCAAGAGATTTAGCCTAGGCATTTTTTGGATGGATTCAAACTTTATTAATCTGCTGTGTGACACTGGGGAAGTTACTTACCCTCTCTGTGCCTTGGTTATCCTTTCTGTTAAATAAAGAGTTGGACTCGAGGTTCTCTGGATATTTCAGAGGTCTCCAGAGAAACAAACCAATACAATGTATGTGTGGAGAAAGAAAGGTTTATGTTAAGGAATTGGCTGATGAAGTTGTGGGGGCTGGCAAATCTGAAATCTGCAAGGCAGGCTGGTAGACTGGAGACCCAGGGAACAGCTGATGTTGTGCTGGAGTCTGAAGACAGTCTGAGGCAGAATTCCTTCCTCCGTAAAGAACCTCAGTGTCTTCTCTTGAGGCCTTCAACTGATTGGATGAGGCCCATCCGTATTACAAAGGTGAACCTGCTTAACTCAAAGTCTACTGACTTAAATGTGAATCACATCTGAAAGATACCCTCACAGCAATATCTGGACAAAAGTTTTGACCCCAAGCTGGATATCACGGCCTGGCCAAGTTGACACATGAAGTTAATCATTATGGTTTCTAATGTGCTCAGGTTTCTGTGGGTCAAATTCTGGATTATCTGCAAGGAAACTTCAAGCTCTGTTGTCTTCAGGCAACAGAGAAGCTGACTGGGCTTGCCGTACATCCTTGGGTACCCCAGGGCTTCCCATGAGGTGCAAGGGATCTTGACCTAAGGGGTCTTCAACTCTTTCTTCCTCTTGTGGTGGCACAGACCCAGAGGAGGGCTTCAAGCTTTGCTTCTCACTGCCAAAGGGCAGCCCCTGAAAACACCTGTTTAAAAGGCTATAATTTTTTTTTCCAGCCTTTGTTCAGGGATGCAAAGAATCTGAATGGGAAGAGGTGGGGAAAAGGCACTCTGGGTGGAGAGACTGGTGCAGGCAGAAGCTGCATAGGGAGAAATTGCCAGTGTGGGGCAAAATGAGAGAGCTGGTCCTGGAAGCACTGGGGTCGGAGGAGGCACCATGCCAGGCTCTTTAGTTGCATCTTTGTGGCCACCCTGGAGCCTTTGGGGTCCCATAACATGTAATCATGGGAATAGTGATTTCCTCCTGGTCACAGGTAAGTCAGAGGCTGGTGGGGAGCATGCTTAGGGCTTCCCACCTCCCAGTCGGGACATCCCAGGCCCCAGGCTCTTGGTGCCGGTGAAAAATAGGATGACAAAAATGCCAGAGTGGTAAGAAAATGGACTTTGATGAACAGGGTTCCAGTCCTGACCTCACCACTTTCTAGCCACCCACGTCTGACTCAGTTTCCCTACCTGCACAAGGGGAAAAATAAGAGAACCAGCCTACCTTACAGGGCTAGGAGAAGGATTTGATAAATTCATACATGGAAATAAAGAAAACTGCAGTGAAAACTCAAGTGTGAGATCAAGAACATTTACTGGCTGGGTGACCTGGGACAATTCCTGAAACTTTCTGGTCCTCAGTCTGAAAAATGGGGATCCTAACGGTGCAGACCTCAGGGCTGCCCGTTTATCAAAGGTTAAGGAAGTGCCGGTTATGGGGCCAGGCACCAGCTAGAAAATAGAAAGGCAAACGTGATTCACATAACAGGCAAGCTCTCTGTCCTCATGGACCTGACATTCTAGCGGCGGGTATGGGTTGGTGGTGGTGGTATTGTATTATTAACAACACAACAAAGCAAAGACATATTTTAATTTATCTGCTTATTTATTTAGTTAGTTAGTTTAGAGGCAGGGTCTCGCTCTGTTGTCCAGACCAGAGTGCAGTGGCGTGATCAGGCTCACTGCATCTCCCTGGGTTCAAATGATCCTCCCACCTCAGCCTCCCAAGTAACTGAGGCTACAGGAATGCCCACCATGCTTGGCTAATTTCCAAATTTTTTTATGTAGCCACTGGGTCTCGCGATGTTGCCCAGGCTGGCCTCGAATGCCTGGACTCAAGCCATCCACCCACCTGAGTCTCTTAAAGTGCCAGGATTATAGACGTGAGCCACCACACACAGCCCAAAACATATTTTAAAATATGCAATAAGAGGTATGGAGAAAAATAAATCAAGACTGTGAGCTGAGGGATGCCCAGAGGTTAGTTCACTTTTCAATAGTTAGGGAAGACCTCATTGAGAAAGTGACATTAGAACAAAGACCTTCGAAGAGTTGACAGCATCAAGCCAGGGTCAAGCCAACGAGGGCTGAATCCTGCCATGCCCATTTGTTCCATCGCTGATGGCTGCCTTCTAAAAAGGACACATTGAGTGGCTGCAACAGAGACACTACATCCCACAAAGCCTAAAATATTTACCATCCAACCCTTTGTAAAAAAGTTTATCAACCACTAGCACAAAGCACTGCATAGATTATCTGAACCCTAGCAGAGCTTAATAAAATTATCTTTACTGTTATTATTTTTAGACGACAGCTAAATGATGCTGTCACTGGAGGTATCAGGGAATGGGGAATCAGATGTGGCCCCTTTCCCTGCACCTAGCCAGGGTTCCATGTCCCAAATCCTGTTCTTAGAATGTAGAGCATCTTATTTTTAGTTTTTGAGACAGAGTCTTGCTCTGCCACCCAGGCTGGAGTGCAGTGTGGCACGATCTCAGCTCACTGCAACCTCTGCCTCCCGGTTCAGGCAATTCTCGTGCCTCAGCCTCTCGAGTAGCTGGGACTATAGGCCTGCACCACCAAGCCTGGTTAATTCTTGTATTTTTAGTAGAGACGGTGTTTCCCCATGTTGGCCAGGCTGGTCTCGAACTCCTGGTCTCAAGTGATCTGCCTGCCTCAGTCTCCCAAAGCGCTGGGATTACAGGTGTGAGCCCTGGACCCAGGCCTTGGAATGTATAGAATCTTGACAGACAGAGTCATGGGAGAGGGGGCTCCAGGCCGGCCAAGAAAATAGCATGAGGAAAAGTGCAGTGGTGGGAAATGACAGATTGGGTTTGGAGAACCATAAGTGGCACAAGGAAACAGGACTGCCATTTCCACCTCCAAAAATACCCCTGCCCTGCATGTGGCCAGCAGCAAGGCCCCAGGCTGGGATCCCCGGCTGTCAGTGGGCTGCTCTGCTGGAGGCTGTGGGCTGGAGGCGCTGGGAGCAGCATTAGCCGCCTGATTGAGTTATGACAACTCCTAGTGCCCAACGGGAAGCCAGGCAAGGCCGTCCTAGTGGGGGCCTGCAGACAAATGATGATAAAGTGCTCACTTTAAGGAACCATCTCCGTAATATTTCATGCTCGCGGCGTGGGGAGGGGGCAAGCAGGCTGCCCTGGTGGCACAGCTAACTACTCCATCAATTGATTTGATTCACGGCAGCAGCTACTCCCAGTCATAATATTTCAAATAAATGGGGCCGTGGATAGAAATAATATCTGCATCAATATTAACCCTGAAAGAACTAATAGACATAAGCTATAATTTCCTGGACACCCTAATAACGCATTTTGACCGTTGCAGGCATGGGACAATTTTTCTTTCTCTTTTCTCTCCTCCGCTCCTCTGTCTGCCTCTCTCCTCCTTAGACTCTGGCAGATATGCTGTGTGCAATCCCAGCCTATGGTTTGGGGACTTCAAGAGGTCCTGTCCCACTTCCCACCAGCCATAGCACCCCGCTGAAGAGGAAAAAGGGAAGCCTGGACGTTCGCGGTCCGTTTATTTTGAGTTTGTACAGTTCCCTGCGCAGGGAGAATAGGATTATCTGGGGAAGGAGAGCTTGCCTGGCAGGCTTGTTAGAAAAGACGCTCACCAGGCCGGGTGCAGTGGCTCATGCCTGTAATCCCAGCACTTTGGGAGGCTGAGGCAGGCAGAACACAAGGTCAAGAGATCAAGACCATCCTGGCCAACATGGTGAAACCCTGTCTCTACCAAAAATACAAAAATTAGCTGGGCGTGGTGGTGCACGCCTGTAGGCCCAGCTACTTGGGAGGCTGAGGCAGGAGAATCACTTGAACCCAGGAGGTGGAGGTTGCAGTGAGCTGAGATTGCACCACCGCACTCCAGCCTGGTGACAGAGCGACACTCCGTCTCAAAAAAAAAGAAAAAAAAAAAAGAAATGAAATAACGCTTATCTGGCTCTTTCTGTCATTCACTCACGAAACAGACACTTATTGTGCACCCAGCATCTACTACATGTTGGGCACTTTATTAGGTGTGTGGGATCCATCAGTAAACAAAAGAGAGGAAAACTGTCCTGCGGAGTTTATAGTTATCGAAGGTGAGAGGGTCCAGGGAAGACACAATTGATAAACCCCAAACCCACAAGTAATAATTACACAGTTTGTTAGCAAGGTTGACCACCCAGTCCCCTAGTCCCGGAGTTGCCCCATTTGCCGACTGGGTTTGTCAGAGGGGTGAAGGGTGGGGAAGACATTGGAGATGTTGTGGACGTGTTCTTTCCCACAGTGGTTAAGAACTGGCTGCCTGAGAGCTGAATATGGCCCTTGGGGGGTGTTTTGTCTGTCCTGCGTAATATTTTCTGAAAATTTGTGGATAACGTTTTTAAAGCAAGAGATTTTGCTTAAAAATCTGATTTACACCTTCTGTTTAGAAATGGGAAGATTCCGCATCACCCACATTTGCTCATGGCGGCAATTGACTGGAGTAGGTCAGCATCTGCCCCTTCAGATGAGGCTTGCGTTCTGCAGTTGGCCACAGTCCCCACTGCTGTCTACTGTCCCTGGTGCACCAAGCCCAGCCTGCCCTGCGGTGCCCATGTGGTCCCTATGGGCACCTGCCCAGTGGCCCCTGCTTGTCTCCTTAGAGCTGGTTTCTGAATTTCCCTGTCCTTGCCCAAGTTGCTCTCCCTGTGGTTCCCCTATTTCTAGTCGCACCCTTTGCATGACAGCCTTTCCTCCTTTTGCATCTACTGCCTCTTTTCCTGCCATTTTGTGGCTCTATTACCACAGTGCTTGAGGTGCTGCATCACTTAGTGAGAACAGATACGTTTAGCAGCAGGGCTGTAAACCAGACCTCTTCCCTTTGCAAGTTTAAGGCACCCAGCCACTCCCTTCCTCTACTGTCCAGCCCAATTTTAGCCTTGAAATCTTGTTTCCCTATTTAAAAAAATTAAATTATGTCTATGAGGTGCTCTGTGGAGGTGACCCCAATGTTACACTCTTATCAGTGCTCAGGCCTGGGTGAAGATTCAAAGTGGTTTCCTAGCTGAGCTGACCACACCTCTGTTGCTTTTTTTTTTCCTCTCTCTCTAAGAGGGAAAGGAAACTAATGCTAGGGACCCAGTGGCCGATAATAGGCGCAGGTGAGCCAAAGTGGGGAAGGGGCCTGGGAGAGTCTCCATGGGGCTGAATGTGTTCCTGAGAAGTGAGGGTGAGGAGCACCTGGCGGGGGTGCTGGCCCCGGATGTGATCCTCATATCTATAAGATGGGGCCAGCAGTCAACACCAACTTGCAGATGGTGGAGTGCCCAGCAGCAACACCCCATGGGAAGCTGGTGATGGGCCACTCCCACCTTCCTTTCTGGCTCTCGGAGTGCCCCCTATCTACTCCTTTGCTAAAGAGGGGAAGATCTATGTATCAGATGCTACTTGTGTGACACTTCAAGACGCCTCAGCCTCACCTCCCTCTCTAGACACTACTGCAGCACCCAGTTGTATGCGGGCTGCAAGCACTTGGCACAAGTGCCATCTGGCAGCACCTCACTTGGCGCTATGCCCCATTGGTCTCACTTCCTGATGAAGTTTCTCTCACACCATCTCATGGGATAGGCAGCACTCACACATGCACAACCTGGACATTCATGCCCTTGACCAAAGAGCATGAACGTCAATGGATTCTTGCTTCCCCCTTCCATCCTCTGGGCAGCACTTCTGATATGCATGCTCTAAGGTTTGCCAGATCGCCAGGGGATCAAGTTCAGTCATCCATATTAGTGACCAACAACATAAAGCAGCTTTGCATGGGTCTTCCTGCCTTCTCTGTTTCTTGCTACTTGTCTTGCATCTTTGCTCCCTGGTGTCACTTCCTTAATAAACTTCTTGATCACAAGCCTTTGTCTCAGGCTCTGCTTTCAGGGAAACTTCACTTGCTTAGGGAACCTCCGACAGACACATCTGAGAGTCCAAGCTGGACAAAGAACCTACACTATCCAATGATTCAGCAAATGCTTGCTGGCTCTGACCTCAGGACCAGCACATGCTGGGTCTCAGAGATGCAACAACAGACAAGGGAATGAATGGATTACAGATCCCAGCCTTGGCCTCCAGGAGCTCACAGTGCAGTGAGGAAAGGATTCACGATCCAACAGACGCTTTGAAGGCTAAGAAATGCCAGAATCAGAAGAAATAGAGTGGGCACCCAATCCACTCTGCCCAGAAGAGGTGACACCTGAGCTGAGATCTGTTACTAGACCAGGACAAAATCCAAATCAGCTCTTCAGTTTTCAATGTCCACCCTAGGAGGGCAGAAATCGGATACATGCAATGAATATAACTTACTGTGTCATCCCTTCTAAAATATACTAGAATCTGCTGATCTGCCCTCAAGGAAGCTCTCCCCAGAGTCTAACCAGAGCCTGGCTGCTCCAATTTCTCCGTTTTCTCCTGCTCAGGCCTTGGAGATGGAGAGCAGCAGGTTCCCAGACCTAAAGAATAAAATGCAATCCCCAGACAGCCCCTCACAGCCAAGAGATTCTGTGCTGACACTGAGCTACTGTTTTTCTCCTCTCTCTCGGCCACCATTTATTCCACTCTTGCTTCCACCTGGTTCCGTTCTCCTTGCCGGCCCAGACTTGGCACAGCACTGGAAGAGGACTTGTTCCTGAGGGCATCAGTACTGCAGGGGATGTGTCCCTTACGGGGAAAACCCTCAGTGTCCCAAAATAGATCACAGGCCCACCTGCCCCCATCACCACCTCCCTGCTCTCAAAATGCAGTCCCTTAGACAGGTTCAGTGGCACTCAGAGGGGGTCCAGGCATGTTCTGACATCCCTAGGAATCCTCCCCCCAATTCTCAAAGGACTGTTGTTGGTTTTACTTTGCTTTAACTTCTGAAAAGAGCCATGAGCATAAAAATGAGCCACATAGACCTTTTCAGATGAAAGGACAGAAACAGCCGAATTAGGTGTTGTCCTTCTTAACTGCACAAATATTTGGGAAGGGCCAGCTTAGACTCACCTCTGACCTGGGAAGTGGGGAAGGGATGAAGTGGATGTTCCTCTAAATGGCTCCCCTTGGCCCCAGACATGGTTAGGTTTTTCTGTGCTAAGGCATCTCCTGTGTTTTCTTGGGGCCATTGTGCCTCATCCCCAGGACCTGCTGGGGGAGGGATATCTGCTTTACTTTTCTGAACTCTTGTTCTTATTCATTCTGGGAAATGTGGGTGCCAACTCCCTTAAGGGATGTGGGATTTGGCTCTTGGTTTCTGCTGAGAGCCAGCATTTCCTGAGACTGAAACCGGGCCAAGACCTCTGTGTGGCACAGCTAATCTCCTTCCTGTCCAGCTCTCAGACCCCCTAGGTGGTAAGGTCAGCAGGGTCAACTTCCTCCCTCCCTTGGCACTAGGGGAACTTGGCCAAGGACAAACCAAAGTCTGATGGCACCTGGCCCAGCCAGAGTCAACCTGCTCCTTGGTGTAGATTCCCTGAGGAAGGAAGTCTGCTTCTGGATAGTGTAGTTGGGATATTTGATTGGCAGCCTGGAGACCTGTGTTTCAATCCTAGCTCTACTATGACCTTGCTGTGTGATCTTGGTCAAGTCACTATCTCTCTCTGGGTCTCAACAGCTCCATATTTAAAATGAACATGCCAAGACATCTCTCATATTCCAAGACACTAACTGTGATTGCAGGAAAGAGAGAAGAGAGAGACAGAGAAGGAGAGAGAGAGAGAGAAGGAAAAAGAGAGAGAGAGAGAAGGAGAAAGAGGATGTATAGGTAAGCACAAGCTTTGGGGAGGAGCCTTCTGCAGCTCAGCAGCCTGGAGCATCCTTCCAAGCAAAGCAATGGATTCGGAATTCAAAGATCGCGAAGGTTCTTTATTGCTAAAGGGGGAAATGTCCGAATATTGCTTAGCAAATTACCATCTGCTAGGGGCACCATTATGCCTTGACACAACCATTGGTCAGCAAATTGGTCACATTATTGGTTAGTAAATTTGAGGCTGCAGAATTATTTATTGGCAAATTAGAGATGGCAGAATTATTGGTTGGAGAGGCCAGAATTGCAGCGATTGGTTAGCAAATTAGAGATGCCTGTTTTGGTCTGTGAATAAATCACGGCTGGTCAGGGTATTGGAGGCCAAATTAGAGGTGGCTGGGTTATTTATGGCCAAGCCAGGAAAGCAAAAAGTGCATTTGCCAGGCAGAAAGGGGGTCAGCCTTCAGTGTGTGGGGCTACTCCGTGAATGCACCTCCAGGTCGAAGTAGTGTGGGCTGGATTCTTGTCCTGCAACTTCCAGCTCCCATCTGCCTCCCCTTGTTTCCAAAGAGAGTTTAAAAGATGTTTGCAGTGCTGGGGCTGGTCAGCAGAATAGAGGCTAAAAGTCCAGCCCAAGAAAAGATTTGATCAGAGTTGCTTGCTGGAAAGGAAACTGGGTCCAGCTTAGGAACATGTCCTTCGAAGACAAGATTTCTCACTGTCCTCTGGCCCAGCGTAGGATGGGGCGCCATGGGGCATGAGAAGTCCCTGGCCTCAGGAGTCCAGGATCAAGTTGAAACCCTTCTTCTTTAGGGCTGTGTCCAGACACCAGTTGTCTGGGAAGACCACTTCTTCTCTAGAAGCTTCCAGTGGTCTCACTCTTTTCTGAACTTTTCCTGCCTGGGTCACTCACTACTCAGTTATATTCACCCTGCTTTCTAGTGGATTTTGCCTCTTGCTGAGTTTTTCATAGCTCCTCTGCCAGATGAGAAGCTTTTTGAGGGCAGAACTCTTGCCCTTGTTTCACCCATGGGGCCTGGCACAGGACTTGGCATGTGTAGGTATACATGATGGATACATGTATGCGTGTATAAATGGATAGGTAATGGATAGATGGATGATGAACGGGTGGATGATGGGTGGATAGATGTATGGATGATAGATGGGTGGGTGATGGATGGATAATGAGCAGATGAATAGATGAATGAATGAGAAATGGGTGGGTGAGTGGATGGATGGATGGATAATGTTTTTATTGGTTGCATAGAAAGGCAGATGATTGTTTTTCATGTTGTTTTTAGAAAGCCAGGGATCCCAAAGTGGAGGAACTTGGAGTTTCAGAGTTAGAAGAGATTTGAAGCCATGTGATTCACTCTCTCACATTCCCTAGGCCAAGTTTTTAAATAAAAAATTAAGAGAAATCATTGTCAGGCTCACACATCTGGGACCATAAGGGAAAGTAAGCCAAGGTCTTCCAGTTAACCCAAGGGTAATGATCCCCTCTCATCCTCCATCTTCGTAAGAGAAAAAATTCTACAGAAAGCCCAGAAAGTGTCTCGGATCTGAATGAGGATAATGGTGTCACAGGGAGCTCAGGCCTCCATGGTCATCATAAGCTGAGTTTTATCTTTCTAAAGTGGTGGGACACTCAACTCATCACTTATTTTCACCTCATCCTGGAGAGCAATGAGGTGGGAAGGCTTCTCTTCATGTTATAGATGAGGAAACTGCAGTTCAGAGGGAAGGAGTGACTTGCCCGAAGGCCCACAGGGCTAGAATCCAGTTCTCCTGGACCCTGACCCTGGCAACCTACCACCAGGCAACTGGCCTGCCCCTCCTTCCCCTTCCCAGTCCTCAATGCTGGCATGCACACTCTGATGTTAGTATTCATCTCATCACTTGCATTGCAATTTCCTTATTTTATCTGTTTTCTTCTCTCTGTCTCCCCAACTAGATTATAAACATCTGATGGCAAGGACCATGTCAAGCATCTCTCCCCGGTGAGTAGGTTCAGGTCAGCACAGTCTCAGTGTTAGCTGAGTAATGAAAACTAAAAGATGTTATAATTGTGTCCCACCAGCTCAACACAAATACCTCACCTTTGCGGTTTTTAACTTTTCAAAGTTATCTAGTTATCTCATGTATTCCCCAGAAAGGCACTCTGGTGTTATGCAACACTGGTTATTCTGTTAGCCCTCCTCCTGGACTTGTTCTCTGCTCTGTTCTCAGCCTTGAGGTTAATTGTTGGGGACCACATATCCCAGCTTCCTTACCCTCTGGCTTCTGGTCAGGCTTGGCTGATAGAGCAGGAGATGAGCAGGTGAGCAGAGAGAGAAGGTGGATAATTTCTCCCTGGGTCCCTCCTTGCTTTATTGTTGTGTCTCTGCTAGGAACTGAATCCTTGCATGATGACACCTCCCACCAGGTGGCCCTTCCTCCACTTCTAGTTCTTACTGGCAAGCACTACTTTGTCTTCTCCCCTTCAGCCCTAGGGTGACAACAGGGCAAAGCTCTGGGTATGGGGAGCAGCCCAGCACATCCCTTGCTGACTCCTTTCACCCTGCAGACACCTCTGCCAGTCTCTTGGTTGAAATCAGTTCATTTGCACCATTGGTTGGTGGACAGGCAAGCCCTGGAAACAGATGCCAACGTTTGGCTTCCTCCTCCCAAGACTTAGCTCTGACAACAGAGATGTTGATCACATCCCACCCACTTCTTTCCATCTTAGCCTTAACAACCCTTGAAAGGCACATCTTGGGGAGAATGCGCTTCTGTTTCTCAGCTTCCTCCACCCTCAACAACCACCAGCAGCCACTCATCTATGTGCTGTGATTGGGTCATGATAAATCTCAGCCTGTGACTTCCAGCTGGGGACGTCCTCTTCTGTCCCATTTCCTCATCTCTTAGATGGGGAAAGCATCATTGTCATGAGGAGTAAGTGAAACAATGTAAGTTTAATGTCTGTTACATGGAAGGCACTCAATAAATGGGAGATGTATTATCACTTTTGTGATAACCATCCCCTTAGTGTTGGACATTTCAGTTATTTCACCTTTTCACTACCACAAAGAATGCTCTGATGAACATCTTTGTAGATAAAACATCTTTTCATGTTTAGTACAGATTGAGTACCTTTTTTTTTTTTTTTTTTCACAGAGTCTTGCTCTGTCGCCCCAGCTAGAGTGCAGTGGTGTGATCTCAGCTTACTGCAACCTCTGCCCCCTGGGTTCAAGCAGTTCTCCTGCCTCAGCGTCCTGAGTAGCTGGGATTACAGGTGCCCACCACCACTACTGGCTAATTTTTGTATTTTTAGTAGAGACAAAGTTTCGCCATGTTGGCCAGACTGGCCTTGAACTCCTGACCTCAGGTGATCTGCCCACTTTGGCCTCCCCAAGTGCTGGGATTACAGGTGTGAGCCACTGTGCCCCGCCCAGGTTGAGTACCTCTAATACGAAAATTCAAAATCAAAAATGCTCCAAACTTTGAAACATTTAGGGTGCCAACATGATGCTCAAAAGAAATGCTCAGTGGAGCACTTCAGGTTACAAATTTCAGATGCTCAACTGGTAAGTATAATGCCAGTATTTGAAAATCAAAAAAACAAACAAGCAAACAAAAAAAACTGAAATCCAAATCATTTCTTGTCCCAAGCATTTCAGGTAAGGGATACTCAACCTGTGTTTTTTCCTTAGGACTGATTCTTGGCTCCAGTTAAAGTTATCAGCTGAGTCGAAAGGTATGACTTTGGTAATTTTGCAAATACAACCAAATCAGTCTTCCAAAACTGCCTCACTGAATGGGTTTGTTTATTTGTTGATCGAGCCTCGCTCAGTGATGCAATCTCAGCTCACTTCAACCTCCACCTCCCGGGTTCAAGGGACTCTCCTGCCTCAGGCTCCTGAGTAGCTGAGATCACAGGTGTGCGCCACCATGCCCGAATAATTTTTGTACTTTTAGTATTTTAGTACAGATGGGGTTTCATCATGTTGGCAAGGCTGGTCTCGAACTCCTGGCCTCAAGGGATCAGCCCACCTCGGCCTCCTAAAGTGCTAAGATAACAGGCCTGAGCCACCGTGCCTGGCCTGAATGGGTTTTAATTGTAGCAGCCACCATGTATTAAGTGCTTATCGTGTGCCTGGCACTCTGCTAAGCACTGTTTGTGGACTGAACCTCCCCTATGAGGTAGGTAGTTCAATATCTCTGATTTACAGAACTGAAAACTGAAGTGAGAGCAGTTTGATGACTTACCCTAGGTCTCGAAGTCTCATAATGGAACAACTGGAGGTTGAAGTTCAGATCTGCCTGACTCCAAGGCCTCTCCTTTCAACTGTTTGCTGCCCTGTGGCTTTGCTGTAGTGAACTGGTCCAGCCTGCTCTCCCTGGCACCTGCCCTCTGCACCCACACCTGGGCACAGTGCTCTTCACGTGCTCCATTGAGTTGTGGGCAGAGGCTGTGCTGGCTCAGACACAGCTGGAGTGGGGAAGCAAGAACTCTCTCCATCCTTCTCCATGCCAGGGTACTTCAGCATCTTATAGCTCAAGGGACATCAGGGAAACAGCCTCTTAGAGAGTTAGAACCAGGAGGACCATTGCAGTGCCCTGAGGAAAATATTTTCATGCATGGGGAACCTCCTGGCATCCCCTGGCGGCTTTCCAAGCTAAGGTCCACCCCTTCTGAAGTTGGATAGGCCAGGGCCAACAAAGCCCTGTGGCCTGAGGACTCCCTGTTCTGGTTGCCCTTTATAACTATATTATATACTATATATACTATATGCCTTTCTCTACCACATCAGATTTGCAATGTTCTGTAGAAAGCACTATGAAGATCTGGTCACTAAATCCTTGCAAACCCAAATTGTCCACAGGAGCCTAAATCTACCATGTCCAGTGCCTGGAGCTCTGAGGGGGGAGGCCATGGGAGGCTCAGAGCAGTGACTCAAGGGAGAAAGACCACTAGCTTTTCAGGCTGGAAGTGCTCCCCATGGAAGCTTCGCCCAGGCAACCTCCACCAGGATCTCAGGGCCTTCCAGAGAGGCCTTGGCTTCCTGCCTCACTGGCTCAGAGGAGAAGCAGCAGGAGCTGCACTGGAGGACCCAGAGAAAAAGTCAATTACTGGGTCAAAAATCGGGCTGGGGTAGGAAGCCCAGTCCACAGCTCTGTTCTTTTGTTGGGCTTGGCCGGGGAGGAAGGGAAAGGCCAGGCGGGCTTTCCCAGAGCAGCCGGGTCCTGGACGGTGACTGCCTGGTGCAACTTTCTGTCACCTTCTCCCATCCACAGACCTACTGGGTGCTGAGAACCAGCCCAGGCACTGCAGGAGCCACAGACTGGGTCCAAATCCATGACCAACTGTAACATGAGCCTAGATGTACTGTGTTTGATCTGTGCAGAGTTCAGAAAAATAAGAAATCATGGCCAAACTTTTAGCGTTAGAAACAGGTTAATCTGGATTTCTGACTGCTGTTGAAAAAAGCCAGACTTGGCCACCCCGGGCACACACCCTCATGGCAACAAACATTGGGAACCAAGTAGCAGAAGCTCCCTATAGACAGGGCTTGAACTCTCCCACCAACCACAGTCCCCTCGACACTCTCATCTCTGAACTTGACCAGTTTCTCCCACTGAGGGGCCCTGCCCAGCATTGGGAGGCATTTCATCATCTGGCCCAAGCTACATACTAGGGTGGCTGAGAGCTGGCCCTGCCTTCAAGGGGACAGATGCTTGACACTCATCTCTACTATCAGGCGACCCATGGGAAGTGCCATCACGGCAGGAGCATAGACAAAGTGCTGCAAAGTGCTGAGCAGGCTGTGGAATGAGCATTCACACAAAGGGGTCAAGGCAGATCTCATGGAGGAGGGGTGCTAAGCCAGGCATTCGGTGACAGTTACAAGGTCAATAGCTGCACAAGGGGAGCAGTTTCCCAGAAGCCAATGGATGCTGGAGTTGGCAGGATCTTTTAGGATAATAAGCCTATGAGGCCAGACGGGGAATGTAAAGGGGCAGGGGACAGACCAGTGATCCACTGGAGGAGAGGTCCTGCGGCACATAAGCCCTAACCTTCAGAGAATACCTTGCTTTGATCAGAAAAACCTGGATTTTAACCCATCTCTGCTACTTTTTACACATGCAACTTATTCAACTTCTTGACTTCTAATTTCACATCTGTAAGATAACTATAATATACCCATCTGTATTAGTTGGCTCAGGCTGCCATAACAAAATACTATAAACTGAGTGGCTCAAACAGAAATGTGTTTTCTCATAATAGTTCTGAAGGCTCCAAGTTCAAGGTGCCAGCAGGTAAGTTTCATTCTGAGGCCTCTTCTCTTAGGTAGAGCTGCTATCTCACTGGGTGCTCACATGATCTCTTTGCGTGCACTATCTCTCTCTTTTTAATAAAGGAGGCTACTACCTATCACAGCAGGTTCCCAAACTAATAAACTCATTTAACCGTAATTACTTCCCTGGGAGCTTTATCTCCAAATACGGTCACATATGAATTTTGGAGAGCTGCAATTCAGTTCATGGCACTGTCTAATAATTGATGATGAGGATTAAACTAGATCAATATGTAAAGCACCCAGAACATGTTTAGGGCAGAAGCATCAGGATAATAGGGACTGGTGGGGAGTGGGGGTAGAGTGGAGAGCACGTGGCCTACACAGCATAAAGCCTAAACACCAGCTCTACTCAGACCCAACCAATGGTGCTCCCAATGTGGCCACAGCTTTGATTTTTTTCAAGGAGGCTGGAAATTCAGACTTTTACATGAAATTCATAAAATTTAAATATCAGCTCAAATACTCAAGTACTGGACATGTCTAAGAAGAATGCATCTGCTACCTGGATACAGCCTATTGGTTGTCTCTTTGCAATATCAGATGCTTGATAAGCATTACTTCTTTTTCCTAAAGAAGAGAAACATTTACATGTTACTTGCTTTCCTTTGCATCATTTTTCTTGAAAGAAGCCATCCCTCTGTGAGGTAGAGCAGGACCCCAGATTCCTCACATTAAAATCTCTTTTTCCGTGGCTACTGTATGGACTGAAGTCTCAGCATTAAAGCCCTTTGTCCCACAAAGCACTTTGGTTGGTGAGGTTTCCTTGGTGCCAAGCTGGACCTGGAGTTTACCTGGGGCATGGGCTGCAGAGTCACCACATCATAGGACAACAGATATTTTGGTTTTCAGACATTGAACACAAAATGCAAAGCACAGAGATGGGGTCCCAGCAGCATGGTTGGAGGCTGGAGCCCTTCAGAAAATATCACCAGGGAAAGGCTTACTAGTCTTGGGAATAACCAAGAACAGTTAAGAACAGGGATGCACAGCTTCCAACAGGAGGTTGCTTGCTCTGCTCCTTGCCATCTCACCCACCCTCCACTTCTCCCAAACTCAGAACCACATGTTAGATGGGCAGTCTTCAGCTGATGGTCCTTTGAGGAATGATAATATCAACAATTCCTAGAGAGGTGATGTCATGTGGAGATGGGCCGGCAGAGGGATGCAAGGTAACATATAGGGTTTTCAGGTAAATATAAATCTCAGATAAACAGTCAATAATTGTTTAACATAAGAATGTCCCCAGTATTTCATGGGACATACTTATACTAAAAAAAAATCATTGTTTATCTGAAATTCAAATTTAACTGTTTTTCCTGTATTTATTTTTGCTAAATCTTGGCTAACCTTCAGCTAGTGAGTCAGGTGCAAAACAGAGAGAAGAAAGCAGGAATTCAGAAGCAAGAATTTGGATATAAGAGAAGAGTAGATAAGACATAAGAATCCTTCAAGATATTGAGGGTTATGCTAGCTTTCTCATCAATGAGGGAATGAAGAATTCAACCAATTGTAGTTAAATCTCAAAGGAAAAAATGACCATCAGCTCATAGCTGTTTCTCCAAAGATGAATTAAACTTTGTCCAAGTTCAAAAGTGAGCCACACCTTCCAGGAACAGGCAGTCCAGTGGGGAAGGCATCCAACAATGACAGTGCAGATAACATGAGAGACATTTAGGTTCTCTGGGGGAAACAAAGGGGGCTATGGGAGCCCATGGGGGTCCCAAATCAGCCTGGGGCACCTTCAGACTGAGTCCTGTAGGATGAGGAGGCGATGAGTTGGGCATGTGAGTTCTTCCAGTCAGCAAAGGAGACTTCTCATTCCCATGTCACAGAACAAACAGAGGCCCAGACAAATTACGGGATCAGCCCGAGGTCTCACCCTTAATAAGTGGACTGGAAGTGCCTATTTGTTGTCCTGGTTTTGAAACATAAAGCCTGGTTCCTCTTTAAAAAGTTTATGGCCAGCTGGGTGCAGTGGCTCACTCCTGTAATCCCAGCACTTTAGGAGGCTAAGGCAGGCAGATCGCCTGAGGTCAGGAGTTCAAGACCAGCCTGGCCAACATGGTGAAACCCCATGTCTATCAAAAATATGAAAATTAGCCGGGCATGGTGGCTTGTGCCTATAATCCCAGCTACTCAGGAGGCTGAGACAGGAGAATCTCTTGAACCAGGGAGGCAAAGGTTGCAGTGAGCTGAGATCGCACCATTGTACTTCAGCCTGGGTGACAAGAAACTCTGTCAAAAAAAAAAAAAAAAAAAAAAAAGCCTGCAGAAGTTTCCTGACATACACAGTTTGATAATAAAGAGAAACTGAGGGAGACAGGTAATATATTTCTTGGGAATCCTGGCTGGGTATAGTTGAGCCAGGATAAAATAAAGTCATGGACGTGAGAGGATGGACAATGTACACTGTAAAGTGCTGTGTCAGCCCAAAAGAGGACTATGCATAGCAGCCTTCTACCTACAGGGTCAACATGACAGAACAATGCTTCCACATCTACCCCTCCCACCCCTAGCGCTGGTCCCAGAATATTTTGTCCAGGAAGAGAAAATGAGGAGATGTGGTATTTACTTCTAAAACTAAGGATGAGCCAGGCAGCACTGTGCCAGGGCGAGCCTATAGATGCTGAGGCCCAGCCACCAACCTTGGATCCTTCTCAGCCACCTATCAGGCGAAGGCACTTTGCCTCATCTCTCCTGACCTCTGCTTTCCAGTCTGTAAGGTCAGCATAATGATAGTTCTTAGCTCATGGATGTGGAGTTAAATGAATTAATACATGTTAAGAACTTACAACACTGTGGGCACATTTTTGGCACAATTTAAGTGCTAGCATCTATGTCTTGAGTTCTTGATTTATTTTACTAGACACAGGAACAAACATGAAATAGGAGCTTTCTCATCTATCAGAATGAAACATCCGAAAATATCAGTCTCCGGTCACAGAAATATCCACACCTAACCCAAAATGTTCAGAATTTCAGACTCCAGAACAAGGCAGGGGAGAGAGAATTTTGCCCCTAGGTAGAATCCAGGCAATCCCAAAGTCACACCATGTAGGCCTTGACACTGTTGCCCCACGCCCCCTCATCACTCAGATATTCGGAAATGGTGAGTCCTTCAGAAGGGATCCAGCATAGTGACTGGGCTGGAAAGGGTGTTTCTAGTTAGGGAGTTTTCCTACATGTTATAGCTCCTTGGTCACCAGAAGGTAGAAAGCTCCCCCAGATGTCCAGTGACTTTCAGCCCCACAGGACCGACCATTCCAAAACCTTCTAGGTCTCTGTGTGTGTGTGTGTGTGTGTGTGTGTGTGTGTGTGTGTGTGTGTGTGTGTGTGTGTGTGTGTGTGTGCGTGCATGCACTGTGAGTAGGCTGGAGGAATACTGAAATTCTCTAAACTTTCATCAGAGTGGACCCCAGGCCCACTGCTCACTGCCTGTCTCAAAGGGATTGCCAGCTCACCCCGAAGTCACCTGCCACTTGCCACCAGGGCCACTGGCTGCAGACTGGACATGCAGCTAGTCCAAGGCTCCTCCTAGATTCTGGCTGAACTTGTCTCCCAGGCAATGTGAAGGAACCCAACAGGTGTTTTCATGATTTTCCCCTCTCTTTTTCTTTCTTTTCCCTTTTCTTTACAATTAAGTTTGCTCTCTGGGTGTCTCACAGCCTAATTATTATTACAAGAAAAACTAGCTTCTTGCACCTAAGAGAGATGCTCCTTTACTCCAGTAACTAGGAATTTTCAATGGCAGTCACTGAGCAATTATACACTACGATTTACACTAGATCTTCCAGCCTGCTCTTTGACAAAACGAGTCCCTATTATTATTAGTCGGGCAATAATCAAATGCCTAAAATAGGCTAATAAAAGATCTCTGAACCACAGGAACGGGTTATTACTGGAAGTTATGATACAGTTCAGAAACAGGTTTCCAGAAAAATATGCAACTACACACAAATATTCTTTTCTTTTCTTTTCCTTTTTTTTTTTTTTTTGGCCAGGGAGAAGCCACATAGAAAAGGAAAAGGGTGTGGGGGCTGGGGGGTGGGAAACCACAGACCTATCAAGTTTATAGTTCCTAACTCATTGCAAAGCTTCCGAGTTCTAACTCGTTCTCTGGGGTCTTTTATGCAAAAAGGCAATTTGCCGGGCACCGGTTGAACTTCATTGCCCAGGAAACCACTTCAAGGAGTCAGAAATTCTGTTGCATCACACACCGTTTTGCAAACTCCTGGATCCTTTCATCTTCCTGGCCTGTTCTGTACACTCTAACGTATAAATGTGAATCTCAAACTTCCGCCATTTTTCTTTGTGTACTATCTTCACAATTTTCTTCATATCCACGTGCCTCCTGTACTATAATATTGAATTTTTTTGAAGAGGCTTGTTCTGAATAAATAAAACTTAAATTCATTTATTGGGGTCAGCAACTCTATAACATTGCTATAAATGGGAAATTAGTCTCTTTTCTCACTACTTGAAAGCATAGGTTGCCTCTGTCCCAGCCTCCTCCCATCTCCGCAGATGAGACCTCTGCCCCTGTTTCTGTGGCTGGGGAATTCTCAGGCTCTCCAGCCTGCCCCAGGATTTCAAGGTGTGATGGAGGGGCGGCTCTGCATTGGGCAGTGAGAATCACCACCTTCCATGGCCAGATGGCATCAATATAAGCCTATTTTAGGCATTTGATTATTGCCAGATGGGAGTATGTGTGTGTGCCTTAGATTTCTGTTAATTAATGTTTTTCTTCATTAAGCCCAAGGAGGTCTGTATCTTCTGAAAATGACCCAGCTTTCTCTTGGGTTCCTCTTTCCTAATATTTTACAGACAGCAAATTTAGCTCGTTCTGTCTTCCATCACCTGCCTCTGGTACAGTGGATGCGGAGCGTCCATCTGCCCAATTCACTATTTCAGTATTTTGTTATTTCCTCTTTCTTGGTCTAGAACACTCCAGGGAGGAATCCACATCCAAATTGAGTCTTCTCACTGCTCTTTGGAAGAGTTTGAGCTTGTTGAAAGAACCCCAAGAAGAAATTCTTTGGTTTCTTTTGGGTGAGAAATTAGAAGCACAATTGACAGAGGCTTAGGAACTAGGACAGAAGGAGCTGCCATCTTCTTCCAGCCTTTGCAACAAAACTGCACCACGCAGGGTCCAAATACTTAGAGAACAGTTAATACACAATTTCTTATTTTCTTCATAGGAATTCAGATCTCCGCAAACTTTGTTCTCCCAGCTTAATGGCAGGATTCCAATTCCAGCTGCACTGTTAGGGGAAATATTTGTCCTCCCTGAATCTCAATTTCCTCACTGTAAAATGGACAAGATGAGGATGGCTGTGCTCCCATACCCCAGGCAAGGGACTGAGGGAGGAAGGGTACATGAAGCTCCCAGCCTAGTCCTGGCACACAGTGTGGGTTTCCTCTCCCAAACAGCAAGCCACATGCCATAGACCTCCACTCCCCACTAGGCTAGCTTGGACCAGCCACTGGAAAAACCTGTCAGTCTCCAACTTTCCTTAACAAAGTTCAAGCATGCACCTAGCATGACCCTTTCCCAGTGGCCCTGTATTTGTGAGCAGAATGTTGTCCATTCCCAAGGGCTGACCCAGGTCAACCTCACCTTGGCAGCTTCCCAGAGGTCCTAACTTCTGGGGTTGAATTGTCACAGGCTATTTCTCTTGTCCATGGTGAGGAGTGTCCTTTTGCAGCCCTCACCCCCCCACTTCCAGCCCTTCCTGGCAGAGGTTTCCCATTACAACACTTACAGCAGAGGAGGAGGAGCCAGACTTAGGTCTCCATCAGCCCATGGGAGCCTGCTGACATCCCTAGGGTCTCCCAGATCCACATGCTCAATAGTTGTGAGATGTTGCTGGTATGCAGCTTTGGAGAAAGTACTAGATGGTTTTAGTGATTTTGCCATGGTCTTAGGCAAATGAGTTTGCTTCCTTTCTAGATTGCTTTTTCTTTTCTTTTCTTTTCTTTCTTTTTTTTTTTGAGACAGAGTCTCACTCTTTTGCCCAGGCTGGAGTGCAGTGGCATGATCTCAGCTCACCGCAACCTCTGCCTCCCGGGTTCAAGCGATTCTCCTGCCTCAGCCTCCTGAGTAGCTGGGATTACAGGTGTGTGCCACCACACCCAGCTAATTTTTGTGTTTTTACTGGAGATGGGGGTTTCACCATGTTGGTCAGGCTGGTCTCGAACTCCTGACTTCAGGTGATCTGCCCACCTCCGCCTCCCAAAGTGCTGGGATTACAGGCATGAGCCACCTCACCTGGCCTCTTTCTTCTTTTATAAGGATATTAATCCTATCATAAGTTTCTCACCCTCAAGATCAAATCTAACCTTATTTATCTCCCAAAGGAAATCTCCTTTGGGAGATAAATAAGGTTGGAAAACTATGGTTAGGAGGTCAACTGTGACCAGCTGCCTGTTCTTGCAAATAAAGTTTTATTGAAACACAGCCATGTTTATTAATTACATATGGCATATCGCTGTTTTCATGCTACAAAGGGAGAGTTGAAGAGTTGCAACAGAGATTGTACAGCCTGCAATGTAGAAAATATTTTCTACCTGGCTCTTTCCAGAAAGAAAGCCAACCCCTGGGTTATATGTGTATGATACCTGCCCATTTCCGTATGTATATTATACTTTGATTTAAAAATAAAATTAAGGCCAGTGTGGTGGCTCACACTTGTAATCCCAACATTTTGGGAGGACAAGGCAGGAGGATTGCTTGAGCCCAGGAGTTTGAGACAAGCCTGAGCAAAAAAGTGAGACCCTGTTTCTACAAAACATGAAAAAAAAAAAAATTAGCTGGGCATGGTGATGTGCCCCTATGATCCCAGCTACTCAGGAGACTGAGATGGGAGAATTGCTTGAGCTGGGGAGGTCAAGGCTGCAGTGAGCCACAATCACGACACTGCTCTCTAGCTGGGTGATAGAGCTAGACTTTGTTTCAAAAGATAAAATAAAATAGACAAAACATGTTTCATCAAATAAAAATAGAAATGGAGTCTCATTTTACAGGTTAAAAAAAAAAAAACCTATAAAAGATCTAGAAAGGCCAGGCATGGTGGCTCATGCTTGTAATCTCAGCACTTTGGGAGGCCAAGGCAGGTGGATCATGAGGTCAGGAGTTCAAGGCCAGCCTGACCAACATGGTGAAACCCCATCCTTACTGAAAATATAAAAATTAGCCGGGCATGGTGGTGCATGCCTGTAATCATGCCACTGCACTCCAGCCTGGGTGATAGAGTGAGACTCTGTCCCAAAAAATAAATAAAAACAAATAAAAATAAAAATAAACAAGTAAATAAAAATAAAAGGAGGAAGACACAGGAGCTCTCTCTTGGCCATATGAGGGTTGTCTAAGATGGCTGTCTAAGTCCATTAGGGCTGCTATAACAATACACCTTAGACTGGGCAATTGATAAGCAACAGAAATTTATTGCTGAAAGTTCTGAAGACTGGGAAGTCCAAGATCAAGGTAAGAAAAGATTAGGTGTCTGATGAGGGCTTGTTCCTCATAGATGATGCCTTCTATGTGTCCTCATATGGCCAAAGGGGCAAATAAGCTCCCTCAGGCCTCTTTCATGAGGGCACTGATCCCATCCGTGATGGTGGATCCCTCATGACTTAATCCCCTCCAAAAGGCCCATCTCTTAACATTACCATGTTGGGGATTCGATTTCAACATATAAATTTATGGGGTACACATACATCATAGGTTTCGACATATGAGCTATGGGGGTTTATAGACATAACAGTGACTGCCTATAAGCCAGGAAGAGGCCCTCACCAGACACCAAATCTGCCGCACATTGATCTTGAACTTGCAGCCTTTAGGACTCTGAGAAGTACACGTTTGTTGTTTAAGCCATCTAGTCTATGGTGTGCTGTTATACCAGCCCACACCAAGGAGGACACTAATCCCTGGCATAACCCAGTGAATTATCACAGAATGAGCGCAACTGTGTGACCACTGTTCAGCTCAAGAAATAAAAGATCACAGCATCCCAAGAGCCTATGTGTGCACCTTCTCATCCACTAGACTCAATTTACTTCTGATGGATTCCAAGTTTTTTTCTTATAATTTTTATAATTTCTTATATCTCACCATTTTTCTTTTAATTTAAATATTAATCTTATTTGATTAACTAGTCAGACATTATCATTTAGGACAGTGGCTTTCCCACTTTCTAGAAACAGCAGAAACCTGTCTTCAAGTGAAATGCTCTGTGACCCGCACCCCCCCGGGATGTACTGTGTATAAAAAGCAGAGCTCTGAGTGCATGGGAAGCAGATACTTGGAGCTTATCCATTCCCCATCTTCTCTACACTTGGGGCCCAATAGGTAACCACTGAGGCATGTCCGGGAACTCTGAGGGTTTCTCTGAACCCAGTTTGAAAACCACTCCTTGAAACACATATGAATATCCCAAGTAAGATAGATGTTTAATCTATAATTCACATATTCTTCTAAGATAATACATATTCTTCTCCATGATCCCTGGGATGAGCCAGGGCTCTAAAATGGTTGTAGCGAAAGGTTAGTGGTGTCAGGTGGGCACATGGGCTCACTGATTCATAAGCATGAGTAATACACCCCCTGCCAACCTTCCAGAAACACCTGAGGGAGTGGAGCTTTGCAGAGGGCTGGGTCCTGCATCATCAGGAGGAAGCAGAACATGGGTAGAGGCTGAGGAGGTGACCTCCACTGGGAGGACCTGGGCAATACAAGTTACAGAAACATTCCTGGTTATAACAAATATATCTAAGAGTAGAAGACACCTATTTTATTTTCTGTTCCATTTCCTTATTGATCAGGCAGTGCCCTTAGTATTCCAGGCATCTTGTGGTCTTTTCTCTCCTCTAGGATTTAGACCTCTCATTCAGAGAAAAGGTGAGGGTAAAGGTTAGGCTCTGGAGGAATCAGCTTAGGAATCATTAACTGAAGGCTGCCAGGAAGACTCCAGAAAGTGCCCTGGGTTAGATTTTCCCCTCACTTCCTACTTATGCCTTCATGATGGCTGCTGCATCAGAAGAGTGAACGAAGCTTTTCAGGTGGAATTTTCAGGATCTGTGAGAAGATAGGGCATGAGCGCAGGTAAGCTGAAGATGCATTGGCAAGACAGTGAGGAAGGCTGTCCTGGTCCTTTCAGTGCTGCTGTAATGAAAATACACAGACTTGGTAACTCATAAAGAACAGATATGTATTTCCTCATAGCTCCAGAGGCTGGAAAGTCTAAGATCAAGGTTCCCGCATCTGGTGAGAACCTTCTCGCTGCATTACCCTGTGGCCGAAGGCACAGGGACAAAATAGACGAGAAGACAGGCAAACCCACTCCCACAATAGCAATGTTAGTCCATTCATGAGCATGGAGATAAACTTCTTACAGGTTCTACCTCCCAATACCATCACAATGACAGACTTCAACATGAGTTTTGGTGGGACCTCAAACACTCAAACTCCAGCAGAGGCCCATTACTGAAAGAGGGGTTAGAGTCATACCAAAAGTAGCCTGTGGCTGGGCTTCTGCACTCAGCTCCTCTACTCAACTGCTATTTGACCTAGTGATGCTCACCCAATCTCTCTGAACGTCAGAACATGCTGTTTAAAAAAGGAAAATGATTCTTATTTAAGCACTCTGCCAGAATGTTTGCACTGTTCAGATGGGATGGTGAGAGTGAGGATGCTTTGTCACTCTACAGCAGTGGTTCTCAACTGGGGTTAATGTTGCCCACCCCACCCTTCCCCAAGGGATATTTGGAAATATCTGGAAACATGTTTTGGTTGTCACAACTAGAGGAAGGCTCTACTGGCATCTAGTGAGTAGAGGCCAGGGATGCTGCTTAAATGTCCTGCAATGCATCGGACAGCCGCTCCCTCCCCACCCAAGCAATAAAGAACTATCCATCCCAGATTTCAGTAGTGCTGGGTTTGAGGAACCCTGTGCTAGAGTCTGCAAGATGTGTGACTTAGACAAGGCCAGCTGTCAGTGGCTACCCTGAGGCAGGTGACGAATGATGGGACCTTGCTCTTGCTTGGAGGTGAAGTGACAAGAAAAGATCTCAGACCCCCAAGGTCTCTGAACCTTCCCTGGAGTTTGAGTCCAAAGAACTTGTTGAATGTGGACAAAAGAAACATGGCGCTGGTCACTGAAAGAAATATCTTCTCTGCCGGGCACAGTGGCTCACGCCTATAATCCCAGCACTTTGGGAGGCCGAGGATCACAAGGTCAGGAGATCGAGACCATCCTGGCTAACATGGTGAAACCCCATCTCTACTAAAAATACAAAAAATTAGCTGGGTGTGGTGGCCGGCACCTGTAGTCCCAGCTACTCTGGAGGCTGAGGCAGGAGAATGGTGTGAACCCGGGAGGTGGAGCTTGCAGTGAGCCGAGATCGTGCCACTGCACTCCAGCCTAGGCGACAGAGTGAGACTCCATCTGAAAAAAAAAAAAAAGAAAATATATATATATATCTTCTCCAGCCCAACAGCAGACCATATAAACATTAACAGCTTTCTGAAGAAATTCATTTGTCACTGGGGATTGCATTACCCAAGCTTCGCCACTCAAATTCTCTCCTCCCTGGATCCCTGAAAAGTGTCACAGCTTCCCCTTTAGGTTCTGAAAAGACCTTATCAGGCATGTGGGCACCAATCCATGGTGAATCACTGGAAGATCAAGCCCCCTGATACCTCATATATCTTGTCCCCAGCTGCCCCAGTTGCTGGCTGCAAACAGAGCAGATCTGGTTTTGGGTGATATCATTCCATGTCCTCAACCAGAGACACTGAGATAATAACTTTCCAAATATTGTCTTACGAGATGCTTATCACTGTAAAACAATATTTTGTCACCAAGCAGTGAGCAATGGGCAGTATCATCTTGCAGAAACACCCATGTTGATGAGGAGAGGTCAGGTCAGCACACGGAGTCGGGAGGTTTGGAGGGAGCAGTGGATAGGGTGAGAGAGTGGACTTCAAAGACACCCAAAGGTCTTTGAGACAAGTGAGTAGGGCTTTTCCAGAGGAGGTGATTTTCAAGCTGTAAGCAATGAGCCGGTTTCCAGGCTACCACATTGGAGGGGAAATGCATTTGCTCTTAACATGCAGTTTGGTGGATCATGTAGAAATGAAAGCCCCCTCCTCTGCTTTCAGGGTGTTTACAATCTGGGAAGACACAGGAAGGCTGTGCAAAACAAAGCAACTGTATTAAAGGGCCAAATTGAGCTACCAGGTAGCTTTGTTTCATTGTATGATAATTATCCATTTCATAACAGTTCTTCAGCAGGAATAAGATACATAACAATACTCAACTACATTACACATACACATTAGCTATAAGACGCGTGGTCCCTTGGTCTCTGCTTTCCTACTGGTAGCAGACAGGTCTCAGCTGAGGCAAGCTCCAGTCCCATCAGCCCAGGATGTGAGTGCAGATGTGGATAAAAGGCAGGGGAAGGAAATAGTGATAGAGGATGGAAGAGAACAGGTCAGGACAATTCTGTCACCGTGTGGCCATAAAGCCACGCCCAGGGCTGAGGCTATTAGACTCCATTCCCCAATGCCCACCTCTGCTGTCAGAATTCCTTTAGAAAATTCCAGTCCTTTGTGAGACTCTTTCTAGGGAGATCTCCAGCAGGACAAATGCAGATGGAAATAAAAAGAGGAAGAGAAAATGCTGTGGGTGCTTTTTCGTTTTGTTTTGTTTATTTTGTTTTGGGGGTTGAGACATGGTAGTCTTAGTAGCTTAGTGCTGCTGTGACATCATGAGCCGAGTTCTTGATGTTCCCAGAGTCGGGATCAGGTCGAAGTGAAGGGCATGGTGTATCCTAGCTGGCTCCATGCAAACTCTGACTTGACCACGTACTAGTAGCTGTGTGATCTTGGGTGAGTTTCTCAAGTTCTCTGTGCTCCAGCTTTCTCATCTATAAAATGAGGACATTAATAGGGTTGCTGTGAGGATTAAATGAACACACTTAGAACACCACCTGACATGGAATAAAACCACTGTAACTGATAGTTTTAATTGCTTTCATCACAGAGATGTTGTGAAGATTAAATGAGATAACACGCACAGTCCACACTATCTGGTGGATAGCCACCCCTGTATGCCAGGTCCTGGCAGGCAAAAACCACGCTCTTCAAGAGCTTACATTCTAATGGGGGTGACACATTTCTATTAAGACTTTAAAACTATAATTTCAGGTAATGATAATGACTATGAAAATAATCATTGCTATGAGAAAGAGAAAAGTTCATCAAAAGGCTGGTAGAACTGGCAGCTGTCCTAGGCAGCTTTAGACATGGCGGCTGCTAGAGGCCTCTGGCTGGGGCTGCCATTAGATCAGAGACTTGGAGGAGTTAAGGGAGTATGGGCCCTGAAGAGAGGTGGAGGCAACCATCCCAGGCAGGAGCACAGAAGCCCCAGGCAGGATCAGGCTCTGTCTAGGAGCTGTACATCTGGAAAGAGGGAGGGAGGCAGTGGCGGGAGGAGCTCCTGGCAGATGGGTGGGCAGAGGCCATTTCACAAGAAGTCTTAGGAGCCAGGGGACTTTGGATTTTATTCTGGGCCTATTAATTTCCTAGGGTTTCTGTAGCAAGTGTCACAAACTGATGGTTTAAAACAACAGAAATTTGTTCTCTCCCACTTCGGGAGACTGGAAGTCCTGTGTCAAGGTGTCACTAGGTCATGCTCCCTGTGGAGCACTAGGTAAACTTCTTCCTTGCCTCTTCCTGGTGGTGACTGTGAATCCCAGGCTTGCAGCTGCCTCACTCCAATTTCTGCCTCTGTCATCACATGGTGTTCTCTCTGTGTGTCCGAGTCTTCTAAGACACTCATCATGGGATTAAGTGTCCACCCTACTCCAGTATGACCTCATCTTAACTAATTACATTTACAGTGACCCTATATTATATTCTGTGGTATTGGGGGTTAGGACTTCAGCATAGCTTTTGGGGGACCACAATTTAAACCCACAAAACTGGGTGATATGAGAAACCAGGGAAGGGTTGTGAACAGTGTCATGACATAATCTGATTTATGTTGTAAAAATATCATTTCACCTGCTGCATGCAGAATAGACTCTAGAAGGCTGAGATGGGACGAGCAGCCCACTTGGAGGCTGTTGCAGGAACCAGGTGCTCCACGGCCATGGCTTGGAGCAGGAGGGAGTAGTGGAGGAGATGGGAGGTGGCTGCATCCTGCATGCATTGTGAAGGAGGAGCTGAAATAATTTGCTAATGGAGCAGGGGTCTTGTGTGAAGGCAAGAAATAGCTGTTAGGATGACACTTTGCATTTTGACTTGAGCATCCAGGTAGACTTGTGTGGCCATTTACTGAGCTAGTGACCAAAGGGGCTGGAGCAGGTTTGTGGTGGGGTGGACAGCAGTGATTCCAGAGTCTGCCTGGGCACAAGTTTCAGCTGCCATCCAAGTGACCGCCACATGGAGAGTTTCATTGTCAAACTCAACATGTCCAGATCTCAACCCTTTGCTTTCCATACCAAGGCCTGCTCCTCCTCCTGTTTCCACATCTCTGTTCATGGTCCCACCACTCACCCAGATAACCAAGCAGAAATTCTGGGGACAATACCACCCTCCAAAGTGTCACCAAGTCATGAGACTTCTGTCGGTTACATGCAACCCAATCGATCCACAGCTCTCCATCTCCACTGTCCTCTTCCCAGCAGCCTTCGTCTTGTCCACATGACCATCTAGTGTCCACCTGATTATAGTGGCCTCCTTGCCAGCTTCCTGCTCCTGGCCTTGTCCCTTCTGCTCCACTGCACATCCTGCAGCTTGGGGGTTGGTTATGAAAGCTACAAGGGGACATTTCAGGTATCTTCCTTCAGCTGATGGTGTCACATAGAAAGACTTGCTCAAGGAGGATTAGGTGTTATTCCTGCATTGTCACGTGGTTCAGAGGGAGTCATCTCTAGTACAAAAGTTCTAGACCTTTAAAGCCAAGGTCCCAGATTCAAGTCCTGACTTCCAGCCTTATTGGCTGAGTGACTATGGTTGGGTGACCATAGAAGGTATTGTCCCACCTGACAAAAAAGATGCCTTTGTAATGATCATCATAGGACAATAGGCATATCATGCATTGTGGTGGGCTGACCACAATGTAGGGATAGCCAGTACGTTGTGTAAGTTACTAAATCTCTCTGATCCTCAGTTTACCCAAGGATAAAGGAGGATAGCCAAGCCTAACAAGTAGGGTTGCCTGAGGATGAAACGAGGTCCTGTGCATGCAGACACCTAGCCGGGCACCTGGCACACAGAGGTAATCACAACTAATCTCACACAAAGAACCGCTTGAAAGCCAATGTCACACACAGTTCTGCCAACTATTCCCTGTACATTTCTCAATTGGAGGAAGAGCAATTTTGAGAAACTACAGTCATTTGAAGTCCTCCTTCATTATTAATTTTATAGAGAGTTATTTTGTGGTTCTGGCTTTTTTTTTGGTAATTAGATGCTGTAAAAATTTTTTAGTGATTTTCTCTTCTTTGTAATTAGAAATAGCGATTAGAATATCTTTTATATTACATGGCATTTTTCCTTTAAACAATTGTATACATTTTGTATTCTTTGCTTTTCTCCATACAGACTTTAATGAGAATGGATTCATTGTGTACCATAATTTGCTATTATTATAGTGTGTCATGAAAATGAGTTATTTCCGTCACAGAAATATAATGCCCAGTGTAATGTATTTTTGCTGGTGGTTTTTATTTTTTCCCTCTAGGGACAGGGGAAATGCATTTGCCAAGTTTAGAACCCACTTGAACCTGAAAGGCTGGGAAATTGCAAAGTGAACTCGGGCTTTCTGGGGTCTGAAATTGCCCTTCTGCTACTTTGGACCACATGAAGTGGAGTGCGAGGCAGCCTAGAGGTGATTTTCCATGTTTCAGTAAAAAAAACAAACACACAAATGGCATCTGGGCAAATAGCATCTGTTTAAGCCAGGCATGGGAAAACCAGAAGCAGGTCACTTCTTAAGACTTGAAGTCTTAAGAAGTCATGGCCGAGGTTTGTCAGGGTACCAAAAGAATTCTGAAAATCTGCCTGTGTTTCTTTCTGCTGTTGAGTGCAAACTCTGCCCATGTAGGGGACAGCCCACGATAAGTTTTATGTGGCACAGCTCAGCCTATGCACAGAATGTGCCAGTGAACTTCAGACTGGGGTTCCTGGCTTGTCTGCTCCAGCCTTCCAGTTGTAAGCGGCAGCCAAGACAGGAAGCAGGAGGATGTTATTCCTGCAACTCACAGTGAGGAAGGAGCACAGGGGCTGAGCTTTCCCTAATCAGGCCCCTTCTACAATCCCACCTACAAATGAGGGTACCTTTCCTAATGTATTCCAATGCCTCCACCTAATGCCTGCATTGGAAGTGGCTCCCAGGGCAAAGATGGAATGTGGACGCCAGGCCCAGATTCAAGGAACATGGTGGGGGTGGAATATACCAGCCATATTTGGCCCTGGGACATTCTCTGTGCTATGACACCTCACAGCCCTGGTTACCTGGAATACCTGGGTACCAGTTCCTGGGTACCATGGAATTGGAGCACAAGGGACATGCTACATGTGCCAGTGAGGATGAGTTCCCGTGGGAAACAAGTGGCACACTCTGAAAGAGTGACTGGAGAGTTTATGAGCACCCACCTCACACAGGTATGGGCACTGGCAGCTCTGGGGAGCATCCCAACCTCTAACGGATCAGCAAGGCAGCAGGGCCTGCAGGGGCCATGTGTGGCCGTGGGTGAGGCCATCGCCCTGGAACTGGCCCTCTCCCTACCTCCGAGTGAAGGAACTCGCTTTCCCTTGGAGGGTCCCACAATGCTCATAAGAGCCTCCTTCTGTCCTGTGGTTTCTGGGGATTGCAAAGCATGGCGTTTCATCTCATCTCCTTCAACTCTCCGGACAGGCCTGGGAGGCAGCCTTTGGGACAATTCCTCCCATCTTACAGAGGAAAATGGGACGCTTAATAACAATTGGCCTGAAGCCATAGCTAAATGTCTAGTGAGCATCTCAGCACCCTCCCAGATGGGGAGCAGGCTGAGGAAGGCAGAGAAGGGGAGACCATGCCATCAAGGGCAAAGGCCAACTAGGGTAGACCCTCCATATTGCCTGCTGAACAAATTTCCCCACAGTCAGCCCTGACCCAGACTGTCCTGGTTAAGAGAACAGGATCTGGCAGCGAATTCCCAGAGTTCAAATCCCAGCTCTGCCACTTGGTAGTGATGACTGTGGACGAATTACCTAACTTTGTGGTGCCTCAGTTTCCCTATCTAGAAATCAAGGAAAATAACACCATCGACCTCATGGGATCATGATGAGAATTAAAGGAGCTCATGCAGGGAAAGCCCTGTGGACCAGCGTGGACAGGCTCCTAGAGGCAGTGCTCCATCTGTGTAGTGCTCTCCTCCAGGTGAGGAGACTGCAACCCCCACAAAGCTCATAGGGTCAGGCCTTGCATCTGTGTGCTTTTACCAGCCCAGAGAGGATACCTTCTAATGCATCCACCTGGAGAGGCACCTTTCCGCATTCTTTTTTAATTTTTATTTATGTATTTATTATTTTTTATAGGTGGGGTCTTGCTCTATTGCCCAGGCTATAGTGCAATGGCATAATCATATCTCACTGCAGCCTGGAACTCCTGAGCTCAAGAAATCCTCCCACCTCAGCCTCCAGAGTAGCTGGGACTGGAAGTGCACACCACCATGCCCAGCTAATTTTTAAATTTTTTGTAGAGACAGGGTCTCGCTATGTTGCCCAGGCTGGTCTCAAACTCCTGGCCTCAAACCATCCTCCTGCCTTGGCCCCCCAAAGTGCTGGGATTATAGGCATGAGCCATGGCGGCTGGCCCAATTCTTAACAAGACTCACTGCGCATTGGCTAGCAGTGGCCTGGTTCTAAAGAGCACACACATTCAAGGTGTTCAATTAGCCTACTGTTGAGTCCCTTGAATTCTCCCTGTCTCCCTGCTCAAACTCCCCTCTGGGAAGAAGTAAAGCCATGCCAGTTTACTGAATCCAGAAGGAAAAGGAGAGTGTGTTCATGCAGCTGCTGTTGCCTGCATGGCTGTGTCTCCCCAGTAGATAGCCCACATATAGCTCACAACTATGCAATATATATCACTGTGTCTTGATAGCCCACACCCTCCACCCTTCCCTGCAGAGCACAGCCCTTGGCCCTTGGAGAGCGCTTCCCTTAGATCTTTCTCTCTTGCTTTCCTCTTGCAGGTTTTCTTTGACTCTCTCCCCAGCTGAGGACTCATATTTAAGCAGGCCAAAGTGACATTTCATCATTAATACCTAATGCAGTTCTACTGAGTTGTGTAAACACGCTGCCTAGCACAGGGTTCGGTCCGCACCCCCCTCATCCCACTTCCCATTATAATTGTTTTCACTCCTCTAAATTCAGATGTAATTCAAGTCGGAGAAATCGCTGCTGGATTACATCTGCAGGCAGGGAATTATTAGTATGACTTTTTGGCAGTGTGACAGTGATGTTTCGACAATCTATACATATTGATTTAGGTCGATAATAAACAATTTGATTAGCCTCCCCATCCACGGGCTGTCATTTCAATCACTGACGGGCAGCAGAGTGGAAGGGAGGCAGTACTCACAAGTGGCAAGAATTCTCAAAATAAGAAACTCGGTCCTGATTAGAGGCCTGGCTTCAGTGAATTGGACAAGACAGCTCAGCCGCAACGTTATTAACTCCCTGGGAAAATACTCAGCCGGTCCCCGGGGCCAGCCCGCATATTCTGATGTGGATCGATAAGCAATCTCCGGTGTATATGGAATTCAGACTCGAATCATTTGTCTCCGGCTCCTTTCTCCAAAGGGAGCCCTGTGGTTCAGACCTGGCCTGCCACCCCAGCGCCCCTCCCCGCACCCCCACACACCCTCCCCTTTTAACTAATGACCCGCCGCAGAGGAGGCTGGAGAGTTGAAACCTCTTCCATCATCAAGAGAGGCTCTCTCAGGTGGGCCTAATGATGGTAATGGCCTTATTGCAATTTTTTAAAAATGACACCCACCGCAACATCTTGGGGGTGAGTGCATGTAAGTGATGGGTATGCCTCTTGATGGCAGATAGACGGATGTGCTGGTCATGGACAGCCCTCCGCCAACCTGGAAGTGTTCACACTTGATGGTGACTCTTTAGCAGAGCAAGAAGGTGACCCTTTCTGTCAGGCTTCTGTGAGGAAGACAGAAGGGTGGGTGTCACCCAGAGGTGCTGGTGCCTGGGACTGTGGCTGGGGCAGAAAAGAAGAGGAGGTGACAGCAGGGAAGGCTCCAAGCTCCTTGCAAGCTGACTTCTTGGGCCTCTGGTCACTGATTGATGGAGGGACCATCAGATGCCACCCCCTTTGGTAACAGGTGGTAATAGACTCTGAAGGGCACTGAAGGCAAGGATCCTGCATGGGGCTACATGGCAAGCCAGCTATTGGTAGGGTCCCAGGTCTCCTAACTTCTCACTACAGAGAGGGCAGTGTGGTTTAGTGGTTAGGACAGTCTTTAGATCAAGCAAATCTGAGTGTCGCAGCTGGTGAGTTACTTCACCTCTTGGAACTTCAGTTTCTCAATGTTAAAATAAGGCTACTAACACCTACCTTGCATATTCATGATGAGAATTTGATGAAATAATGCAGGTAGAAGTATTATTAGTATGACTTTTTGGCAGTGTGACAGTGATGTTTCGACAATCTATACAGGCATAGTAGATGCTCAATAAACATTGAGCATCAACATAACAACTGCAGTGAGTTTTACACATTGTTACTTACATATTATTTTTACTTTTATCATCAGACCCCTAGCAGAAGTATAATATATGACATAGACAAAATCAGCTGCTCTGCCTTATATGAAGGCTGAGAACCTGGGCTTTGCCCAACTGGCCACCCACCCCCGGTCATGCACCGTTTCCACCATTTTGTGTCTCTAGAGTCCTTAGGGCTCTCTGGAACCAATCCAGAAAATACTGGTGCAGTGGACAGATGATGATGTCAGGAGGCATGGCAATGGGCTTCTAGTTCCAGTTCTAAAATGCTGGGTCTATTCCTCCCTTGAGGCCTCAATTTCCCCAGGTGACGACACATCACCTCTCAGATTCTCTAAGGCACTATGGTCCATTGACTCCCATAAAACCAAACAGTCATAACACCAATGGCACAGAGTGGTGGTCTCCACGCTGTGCATCATGCAGAAGGGCCTCGATAGCCTCTTGAGTGGAGAGTGTCAAGTGGGCTAGGCCCTGAGCCCCCCATCCCCACAGAAGAGTCTGTGTCTCCACCCAAGGGACCTGTGTCCGAAAGAAAAACAAGCAAAGGACAGTGTCCGTGAGGATTGGATTTGGCTGTGAGAAACAGAGACCTAAAATAACAAGACTTCAACAAGGTCATACTTTATCTCTCTTTTACATGAAAGCCGGGAAGTCAGCCGTCCGGGCCTGGTGTGGCTGCTCAGCAGCACAAAGTCCCCAGGGACCCAGTTTCCTTCCCAATCACTACTCCACCATCATTGGGGTCGTGGGGGCTGCATTGTCTGTATGTTCCAAGATGGCGGCCAACAGACCCAATGTTCCAGGAAGTAACACAAAGAAATAGACAAGAGATACTGGGACAGAGCACAGGCCAACTCTTTTTTTTTTAATTATGAAATTTTTATTTATAGAAAAGTTGTGAAGATAGTACAGAGAGTTCTCATAGCATCCACAGTCCAATTCCCCCTACTATTAACATCTTATGTTCATATGGTACATTTCTCAAAATTAATAAACCAGGATTGATACACTATTATTAACTAAACTCCATACTTCGTTAAATATCCTTAGTTTTTACCTAATGTTCTTTTTTTCTGTGCCAGGATCTCATTCAAGACACAATTTTACAATTAGTTATCATGCCTTCTTAGTCTCCTCTTGGCTGTGACCATTTCGCAGACTTCCCATGTTTTTGATGACCTTGACAGTTTTGAGGAGCAGTGATCAGGTATTTTGCAAAATGTCCCTCAACTGGAAATTTCTGCTGTTTTTCTCATGATTAGAGTGGAGTTACAGATTTGGGGAGGAGACAACAGAGATGAAGTGTCATTCTCATCACAAGAACATCTTAGTTGTTTCTAGTTTCCAATAATTATGAATGAAGCTGCTGTAAACACGTGCATGTTTTTATGTGGCATGCCAACTCATTTTAAAAGAAGACTCTCAGAGAAAACTGCAAAATTTCACCTCTGTCTTATACACTAAATTTACTCACCTGGCCACACTTACCTGCAAGGGAGGCTGGTAAATGTAGACTTTATTCTATGCCCAGCTAAAATGTAAGGTTTTTCTTACTACAGAAGAAGAGGGAGAAGATATATTGCAGACAACCAGCAGTCTCAGCCAAGGGGACTTAACAGGGAAAGAAGCAGACAGTACCAGGGAAGTATAAAGGAAAGAGTGAATTCCAAGTATCCAATCCCTGCCACTGAGGGTACCAGGAAAAGCCTGGCCAATCATCAGTGGGTCTATAAAACAGAGCCTGGTGGTGGGAAAATATTCAATAACTCATTCAAAAAGACATACTGAGTGTCTCAAGGAACAAGGTGGGAACCATGGCCCTGCTGAGGTTTACAGCCCCGTGATAAGGATCTAACCATATTTTTGAAGAAGAAAAGGTTGTGTGATGTTCTGAGATCTCTAACAATCTAATGGAATAGGGTGGACGCCTGTGGAAGTTTCTACCAATTCCAAGATCCATGAATCATTCCTTAAGTTAGGTCAGGTTTTTCACTTGCAAAGTCACTGATCCTCTTTGAACTACAACACAGAACAGCTCCTGGCTTGTGGGGCTGTCCCATTTGGTATCTAATGTGAATGCATATGAAGCCATTCTCTTGGGCCTGATAAGCTGATGTTCACCAGCTGGCTGGAGCAGCTTTGTAGGCCTGGGAAGTGGCTCTCGTGGAGGCGGCAGGTCTAATCCCATGCACATTCTGCCCAGTGCTGCCCTAGTTCTCAAGGACTTGTCATTTTCTTGGGAAATTAGTTTGACTCTGATTCCGGGGCAGATGAGCATTACCTGGAATTCTCTCCAAGTATGGGTAAGCTTTTACTTAAGGTAAAATTGAGCCTTTTGATGTATTTGCTTGTACTTATATATAAAGACTTCCAGTGAGGTCAAGTGGCACTTCTCAATTAAAGAATGGGTAGGTGAGAGTCTTCCTAATTCCTGTCTTCAAAACCCCTCTAAAGTTTATTGTAACATCACAGGGCTTCCCTCCAGAGTCCCGTGGTTAAAGGTGTTCACTATTATAAAGAACAGGTCGAGCACACAGACCTCCCAGATTTCCCCAGGGGTGGATGAGTGTGGCGGGGGAACCAGAACAAATTCCCAGGCCTAGGGGTCAAAGGGGGCTCAGCCACATTGCACATCAACACAGATAAACACATGGAAAAATTATGCTTCATCTGCCCTTGCTGGACAGCCTGATTTTTTTTTTTAACTAGGGCCCAGCCATCTCTAGACAGTCCAAAAAACCATAATATGATATTTCCAACTCTTCAGTCCCTGAGTTACAATTTACTCTTTCTGCCTCCTTATTGCCCCATGACTGGTGACTCACATGACAATTGCAGCACAATTTCATCCCACTTTGTCCTATTGTGAATTATGTACAGGCTTGGCTACCAACTAGATTTAAGTTCCTCAGAGGACTTGGACTTGGTCCCCTTTTCATTCTCCAGGATGTCCTGCATTTAGGACATGGTTAGGTGTACAGCCCAAAGACCCAGCTTTCTCACTTACCTGACCACACGATCTTGGGCCAGCTGCTGAATTCACCGGAGCCTCAGTTGCTCATCTATACTATGGAACTCACCCCCTCCCATGGTTTTGTGTAAGTACTAAATGCTGTAACAGATCAAAATGCCCTGCACCGTGACTGTCCCGTAGAAAATGCTCAGAAAACACTGGATGAAAATAAAAACAGATGTGCATGAGTGTCGAAGGGATGAATTAACGCACGAGCACATGAGTGTTTCTCTCTGGGATAGTGCAGTTAACAAGAAAATGCTGGAGTTATGTTAATTCCCATTAATATCCTCAGAGGGTGTGGGGGAACAAGATGGACTAGCAAGCCTTGAAATGCAATCAGATCTCGTTTTTATCTCCCTTGCTACAGCTTTATTGTAGTGAAATATGTTCATTTTAACAGAGGGCAATCACCCTAAATAGACAACACAAGAGGCATGAGACACCAGCAGAAATTTTCAGAGCATCTGCCAGGACGCCCAGCTCCAGGCCGTTTTGGTTTATGTATTAAAACCGCCCGCAGATGTGATTGTGCGTAGCTGGCTGATGGATATTTGCCGCGGTTAGGCTGCATTAGACTCAATTTATCCCCCAGCACTCATTGTTGCTATTGATTGATTTTTAAATCAGATGAAGGCAATCAGTAAATACCACCCAATCAAGTTCTAAAAACATACAGGAGATTAGACAATTTAGGGTAATCAATGGAAATATTCTTTGATTTGCTACCACTCAATTTTGACCATAAATTACAACTATAACTTGCAAGTTAGTAAGCTATAAAGCAAGCGGATGTGACAAGAAAAACTAGAAGAAATGAATTAAGAGGCTAAGGAAGCACCACTGATGTTGTCCTATAATGAGGTGAATGACTCTTCCATCATATTTTGCATTTCTTCTTGGGCCTCAGCACCAATGATAGGTCAAGACGAGGAGTGAGCTCAAAATTCACCTGCCCTTTATAAAAAAATAAATTTGGGGTGGGTGGGTGGAAAATTTGTATTCAAAGTCTAACCAATGACTTTGAATAATAACTGATCAACCTAATTTTTTTATTGCAAATAAATGTCATACAATTTTAGGCTCAAAACCCCATGGTTTTTGGCATGCAGTTCAAGGCTCAGGAAAAATAAAAAAAGTTTGTGAAAACCCTCACCTACCTCACAGACACTTTCAAATGCTAATTTGAAAGCCACACTTCTGTACTGTTATTTCCTACAAAGTCTAAAAGGTAACAATGATTAAATGTAATTTTAGGCCAGAACTTTATGCTCTTAAAAGCTATATTTGTCTGTCTGTACAATCTGCACATCTTCCATATTTTTAAAAGAAGCACATTCAGACCGTGGATTTATTTTTCTTTTTTCTCTCTTTTTTTAATTTAATTTTATTATTATTATACTTTAAGTTTTAGGGTACATGTGCACAATGTGCAGGTTAGTTACATGTATACATGTGCCATGCTGGTGTGCTGCACCCGTTAACTCGTCATTTAGCATTAGGTATATCTCCTAATGCTATCCCTCCCCCCTCCCCCCACCCAACAGGTATGTGATTTAGAGGAAATGAATTCGCTTTCAGGAGCTCATGGTCTCACAGCAAAGGCAAAGATTCCACAGCAGCCTGCATCACTCATTCATCCGTTCATTCATTCATTAGTGCACATGCACGTAGAAAGAGAGACAGGTTGCTCCTGCTTTTCTCCTTTCCTTTTTTTTGGTACTCCTAGGAGCTTTGTAAAAAGTAGGAAATAAATAATCAAACTGTATAGTACTCAGTCTATGCCAGCAAATAATCTAAGGACTTTCTGAGACATTAATGTTAACAGGCCAATTCTGGTGCCTCTGCCCTGGGCAGTGGGAAGGATGAATCTGCAACGGGCTCCTCTGTCTTCTGGCTTGTGGAGGATGGGGCAGGATGACTTCTTCTGACAGACCCCTGCCCTGGTGGGACCTACTGGCAAGCAAGGGTGATTGGGTTTGGGACTGGATTGTGTATGTTCTGGTTTGGGGACTGGGTCAGAAAGTCATGGGACCCGTCTCCTCAGGGACTGCAGAGAGAATGGTGCCCAGGAACCTACCCTTCAGATGGCCTTGGGAATTCAAGACAGAGTGGGACTTCTGACAGTAGGGGGTTCTCTGGAAAGCAGTTGGCCAGGTAGGGAGGGAAAGGTTGAAGCTGAATTTTTTCATTTTCCGGAAGACTGGGAACCTAATTATAAAAAATAAATTATCCTGCACTGATTTCAAATCAACACATGCTGACTATAGAAAACTTAGATAGTTATAAGGTAGAAAATTAAAATCACCCAGAATCCTAGTACCTCAAATTACTCCTGTTTTTATGCATCTCCCTTTCTACTTCTTTCCAGCATTTGGCCTATGAATACAAAAATAAAGTTAGCCTATCTGGTGCCTGCTTTTTAAAAATTTAACATTGCATAATAGGCGTTGGCTCATATCATTAAAATTTCCAATTAACACCATTTCCAAAAATGTAAAATCCCCCACAAGAATGGCAATACTCACTGAGTGCTGACACTGAAGGAAGCACTTAAGTGCATCGTTGTGGTGTATCCTCGTAACAGCCCTATGACGTAGGTCCTGTTGCTATTATCGTTGCCACTTTGCATGCTCATGACAGAACACTACAGCTAGGAGTGAACCCAGGGAGTCAAGCTCTGGGCCTCTCAATCTCAGCGGCAGCTACAGGATTTATGTTTGGGTCTTGCAGAGATAAGAAAGAAACCCTTTTCAATACCGGAAAGAATTCCCTGCTGGTCACAGCACATTTGAGTTGCTCAACTCCTCTGATGTATCATTTGCCAAATATACCCTTGCCTAGTAGAATGACTGGTGCATGTTTGGTCTCACATCACATTCATTGAGGGGACACCTGGTGACACTGTTCCTCCCCAGGCTGTTACGAGCACAAAATGAGGTCTTCTCTGGGAAAGTGTTGTACACACTGTAGAGTGCTGTACACACTGTAGAGTGCTGTACACAAGCAAAGGGTCCAGTCAATCAACAGTGGTGCACAATGATGCCCTGAACCAGATGTTACTGACTGCCAGGGTGTGGTCCAGATCTGGTGAGCAGATGGGTTTCACTTAACTCAATGATGTTAAAACATTTTTAAATTAATTGCTAATATTTAAAAATCAGAAAATTTCCAGAAACATATCAGGATTTCCAAATTTTCTAGATAGGACCACTGGGCCTACATTCCCACATGGCAGTCATTGGCTGGAGTTGAGCAATAGCCACGTCCTATAGACAGAAATGTGGTCTCAGAGCACTGCAGTCCTCACCACTCCCTTTTGCATCCCATCTGACCTGCTGCATCCACTGATGCTCCTTGCCCAGACGTGGGAAGTGTAGGAGTTTACCATGCTTGCCCTAGATATTCTCTGGAGATAGAATTCTGTTCCTATCTTCTCTCAATAAGCCCTGAAATGGGTGGCCAGTATCTGCCTACTGCCACTTGAATATAAGCTCCACAAGGGCCAGGAAATGTTCTGTTGTATTCTTGATGCACCCCAGCTGGCCCAAGCAGGAGTGGACACCCAGTCATTGTTAAAGGGATGAATGATTAAGAAGGAGGCTAATGAGGTCTATAAGATGCAGGAAGTTTCCAGGGTGACACAGGGGAGCTGTCTGATGAGCCATGAGTTATTGGCATCTCAGCAGGTGAAGCAATCTGCATGAAGACTCCTGTGGATGCCAGCCAGGTAGACTGAGAGGCTGGGAAGGCCCAGATGGAAGGTAGGCTTGGCTGGAAGCCAGCTGCTTGCCATGGCCGCCGCTGCTCAGGAAATAACTTTCCTTAGTGCTCCTGCAGCAGAGGGCAGGCAGCAAGACTGTGGGGAAGGCTCCCCATTGGCCTGTCAGCAGGGATCCTTAATCCCACCTCACATCTGCTCTTTACTGTGAAGGCTGCAAAGCCTCCTCTTGCCTTGTCTTTTTAATGTCTCACCATGACCCTGGAGGGTGAGGAGACTAAGGCAGGCGGCTCACCCGGAGTATCCCATTGAGTAAGTGGCGGTGTTGAGCCTTTACTCTGGATCTCTGGCAGCTGTCTCCAATATGGGGATCCTCAATGGTGTGGATCTGGCTTCCAGGAGGCTCTTCCAACAACAAAAGCAGCATCCAGATGGGAAATGCCTCAATGCAAGCTCAGAGGCTCTTCCTGACTCAGATTCTAGAGTTGCCACCTCTGAGAAGAACCAAAGCAGACATTTCCTCCCAAGGACAGGGAGCTGGGGACAAGGGTGTTCAGGAAGCACACTGATGAAAGACTCATAGGTCAGCCTGTCTGGATCTAATTCTGACCTTGCCCTTTAATAGGAGCTTCATCAACCCATGAATTCTGTGCCTCAGCTTTTCCTACCTGTGAAATGGGGATGTCAATGGTTACTGCCTCTCTGGGCAGCTGAGAGGTATTGATAGAGCCAGCATATCAGTAGCTAACATTGACTGGGCACTTACTATGTGGCAGGGCTGCTGAAAGTCCTGGGCATGCATTTGCAGTGCCCGCTATGCAGTAAATACCATATGAACTCGTGTTAAATAAATCACCTCCTTGTATCTCCATAGCCACATGGTGTAGTTTTCATATTATCCCCATTTTGTAGAGAAAACTGAGGCATAAAGAGGTTCTATACCTTGCCCAAGATTGTGCAGCTGGCAGGTAGAGGAGCTGAGGTCCACACTAGACAGCATGACAGCAGAGTCCACATTTCTCAGCTCTGTATGCCTCTCCTTTACAAAGAGCTTCACCCACAGTATAAACCAAACCATGTGATTAGGTTGAACTGCGATCTCTGTGGAATCTCAAATCAATCTCAAATAATCAAACACTGGCAGTTTCAGGAGGATCAACACACTAAGAGCTTGGTAACTTCTCCTAATGGGGATGATGAAGATGACGATGATGATGACTTGCATCCAAGGCAGAGGATGTGAGGCCATGTCCCAGCCTGCAGGTCTGAGCTCTCACCCCAGGCTGGCCTCCTCGGGGGTGTGGGAGGGCCAGGGAGCTTTAGAGGAATTGCCTGGGAGGTGACCAGGAGAAGTGAGCTTTACTTTATCATGGTACAGAACTAAAAGGGCAGACTAATTAATCATGGAAGTTTCTAAAAGTGCTTTTATTTTGCCATTTAGTATGCCAGTGAGATCATTTCCCTTAATGTATACTCCTGGTATTAACACGCCTTAATCCATCACAGGCTGTATTATGAAATTACTGTGTTTTACTCCCGGGTCCCGCGGAAGATCATTAACCCAACTCTTCTCCGGGCCATACATCATCGGCAGGATTACCTCATGGGTCCAGAGACCCCTCTCCCTGGGCTACGCGGTGGGGCTGCCCCAGTCATTTTTCCTTGCCTCACCTGACAAACAGGGCTGTTTGCATTAGTGAGCAGATGGCTCATGGGTGACAAGCAGACGTTCCTTCCCGCCCACCACCTCTCCTTCCAGTGACCCAGGTTTCCAAGGGACACAGCCGAGAGGGAGGCAGTGTCCACTCAAAGCCGTCCTCCCCACCTCTGCTGATGCCATCAGGCTAGCCAGGGGCGGTGTTCTTATGTCCTAAAGGCCATCAGGGACTTCTGTTGTCAGATCCCACCATCTTGGGGCTCATCTCCTGGGGACTCTGCTCTGGGGTCAGGGGGAGGCAGAGGGTGGCCAGAGGCACTCCTGCATTAGCCAGTTCGAGGGACTACCTACCTTAACCACCTAAGCTATTGCATCTGACCCCAACACATTCCTTCCTCTTTCTGCCTCATGGCCCTACAATTCACCTTGTTCTTTTATTTTATTATTTTTTTTCTGTTTTGTTTTGTTTTGTTTTGTTTTGTTTTGTTTTGTTTTGTTTGAGACAGAGTCTCTCTCTGTCATTTAGGCTGGAGTGCAGTGATATGATCACGGCTCACTGCAGCCTCAACCTCCTGGGTTCAAGTGATCCTCCCACCTAAGCCAAGTTGCTGGGACTACAGGTATGTGCTACTATGCCCTAATTTTTAAATATTTTGTAGAGTCAGGGTCTTACTATGTAGCCCAGGATGGTCTTGAACTCCTGGGTTCAAGCGATCCTCCTGCCTCGGCCTTCAAAATTGCTTGGATGACAAGTGTGAGTCACCATGCCTGGCCCATTCCTTTCTTTTTTAAGTCTTTTGGGGAACTGCCAAACTGTTTTCCATAGTTTGCTGTACCATTTTTAATTACAATTATTTTTAATAGACAAGTAAAATTATACATATTTATGGTATACAACATGATGTTTTCATATATGCATACATGGTAGAATAACTAAATCAAGCTATTTAACATACTCATTACCTCACATCTTTTGTTTTTGTGGTGACAACACTTAAAATCTACTCTCTTAGCAATTTTCAAGTATACAATATATTGTTATTAACTGCAGTCACCACTATCCATCATGCTATATACAATGGATCTCTTGAACTTATTCCTCCTGTCTTACTGAAACTCTGTATCCTTTGCCCAACATCTTCCCAATCTCCTCACATTCCAGCCTCTGGAAACTACCAGTCTACTCTGTTTCTATGAGTTCAACTGAGATCATGCAGTATTTGTCTTTCTGGGCCTGGCTTATTTTATTTGGCATGTGCTCTAATTTCATCCATATTATTGCAAATGACAGAGATTCCTTCTTTTTTAAGGCTGAATAGTATTTCACTGCAAATATGCCACATTTTCTCTATGCATTCATTTACTGATGAAGACTTAGGTTGCTTCCATATCTTGGCTACTGTGGTTAGAGCTGCAGTGACCACGGGAGTGCAGATATCCCTTCAACATATTGATTTCCCGTCCTTTGGACATATACTTATATATTAGTCCGTTTTCCTGCTGCTGATGAAGGCATACCTGAGACTGGGTCATTTACAAAGAAAAAGAGATTTCACGAACTCACAGTTCCACGTGTCTGGGGAGGCCTCACAATCATGGCGGAAGGTGATAGGCACATCTTACATGGTGACAGACAAGAGAGAATGAGAGTCAAGTGAAAGGGAAACCCCTTATCAAACCATCAGATCTCGTGAGACTTATTCACTACCACCAGAACAGTATGGGGGAAACAGCCCCCATGATGCAGTCATCTCCCACTAGGGCCTTTCCACAACAGGTGGGAATTAGAGGAGCAACAATTCAAGATGAGATTGGGTGGGTACACAGCCGAACCGTATCAACTCGGAAGTGCAATTGCTGGATCAGTTCTACTTTTAGTTTTCTAAGGAGCCTTCTGTTTTCTCTAATGCCTGTACTAATTTACATTCCTAACAAGAGTGCACGAGCCCACCTCATTCTTGAAGCCAAATGAATCTGAGTGTCTTCTCTAATCCTCTTGCTCTTAGTCATCTTTGTCTGCCCATCAGCAACTCTTCTTGGCTTTTTCAGTAAAAAAGTCTTGAACGTCCCTTGTATCCCTGCATCTGCCCTAATTTAAGCCTAGATGACCAAACCTTGCCTCTAACTGGTGTCCCTGTTTCAACTCTCGGCCCCCTGCAATGCTTTCTCCACGGAGTTGCCAGAGGCATCTTTTAGAAACACTAATCTCTGGGGTGCTAGAAATATCCTGGATTTTGACCCTAAGGCAACACAGGTGCACATATGATGCAAAGTTATTGCATGCTCACTAAGATGTGTGCACTTACACACTTCCTGAATGTATTTTATACCTCAACTCTTAATCATGAAAAAGGTAAATAACACAAATACGGTCATATAATTCCGCTGCTGCAAATTCCCCAGTGACTTCTCTGTGTCCTTCGATGGAATTATGCAACTCGTCCTCATGGCCCCTGGTCACCTGGCCTGCTGTTCTTCCTGATCTCATTTCTTGCTATGACCTTCACCCCTTGTCCCCATTTGTACTACTCTCTAGCTCCAGAACACCCCAAGCCTCCAGCCTCAAGGCCTCCGCCTTTGCTATGCCTCTCACCTGGAACACCGTTCAAGATCTTTACCTGGCTGACTCCACCAGGTCACACTGGCCACAGCCCAAAGTCACCCCCTCGGATTGATCTCTTTTGGCCTGCTTACTTAAAGTACTCTTTCCCTCACTCATCACTTTCTCTCACATTACTCTGGTTTATTTTCTTCATGGGACCCAACACGACCTGAAATGATCTTGCATGTGTGTTCATTTTTATCTACTCTCATTAGTCTGCAAGCTGCCCCAGAGCAGGAAACATGTCTGTCTTGTTCATCCCTGTCTCCCCAGAGCTCTGCCTGCCTCTTCCTGGCCTTGCCCTCCCATTCATTGTCCAAGGAGACCCTAAAGTGACAATGGGACCCAGAGGGGAAAAGGGGGAATCAATGGGCTGTGTTGATCATGAGAGTGGACTTGGAGAGTGGCAGCCGGAGCCACAGGTGTTGTCTGTCTCTGAGAAGCCCCTCCAATGTGACGCCTTCTTAGCTCCACATGTCCCAATTTCACTCGACCACCCCCCTCTGAGTAACATGACACCTGAACACTGCTAGATGGAGGCATAAGAAAGAGGCTGTCGGTCTGAGAGCAGCTCTGCCTACTTCAAAATGCTTCATGTAGGCCATGCTTCACGTAGTCCTTTAAAAACCCAGGAATTCAGGCTTCTGAAGACATCCATCTATCCACGAGTCTGTACACAGAAAGGCATCTCCGGCCTTTGCCCTCTCTCCTCTGGTGAGAGGAGCAGAAGTATCACCTTCCCACCAGGTGTCTGCTGACCTGTGCACCAACCCTGAGGGTTCAGCCAGGTCACAGAGTGGCCTTGCTGTGCATGGGTAGGGGACAGTTTCGGAGCAAGAGGCCCAATCATGGTACACAGTGTGGAGGGATGAGGTGCTGAGTGCCCGTTAGAAGGAGACTGACATAATATCTGTCCTCTGGCACAGCCAGCCCACAGAAGGGCCAGGGTGAAGCCCTTAGCTGAGGCTCCAGGGGACACCTGGTCCCAGAAACTTGGGGCAGGCCTTTCAGGGCTGTCTTAAGTTCCTCTAAGAACAGACCCTAGTTGGATGCAGATGGTTTATTTGGGAGGTGATCCCAGGAAGCACAAGCAAGGCAGGGAGAAACCGAGACAATGAAGGGAGGAAAGCCATATTAGGTCTGTCCATGATCTGGTACTGCCGTGAGCAACTGGGGCTTGATCCCACTGGGACCCTCGGAGGAACTGTGTGAAAGACACTTCAGAATCATGTCCTGGAGGATGGAGAGGCTGGGCCATTTAGCCACTGACTCTGATCCCCATTGGCTGAAGCATATGCATGCATGCATGCATGTGTATGCATGTGTGCGTGCATGCACACACACACACACACACACACACACACACACACACACACTGCCGGGGTGCATGCAGGTATTTAACCCAAGCAAGCTCCCTTGGTGCCCAAGAAAAGAAGAAAGACAAAGAGGAAGACAGTGTTGGGTGGATGCTGGCTGCCTACCAGGAGCTATCTGCAACTTCAAGTCAGCTCAGATGGGCCAAGGGGATGGAGGATGAGGCATCCACAGAATCTGCTAGAGAGCTGCTGTGATCATGGACTTGGGGCAGTTATACGGCATCTTGAACTGAGTCAATAGCCACTGCTGTGGGTTCAGCTCCTGTGTGTCCTCTGGGTGGCTCCATGTCCCCAGGGCCATGGGCTGCTGGACAGCAGCAAGGCCAAGCCAACTCTCCCTCATTCATCACCCCTTTCAAAGCCAGTGGCCAGGAGCCAGGGGCTGGGAAAATCGACCCTTAAATAAGACTCTTTTTTTTTTTTTTGAGGTGGAGTCTCACTCTGTTGCCCAGGCTGGAGTGCAGTGGCGCAATCTCGGCTCCCTGCAAGCTCCACCTCCTGGGTTCATGCCATTCTCCTGCCTCAGCCTCCCGAGTAGCTGGGACTACAGGTGTCCACCACCATGCCTGGCTAATTTTTTTGTATTTTTAGTAGAGACGGGGTTTCACCATGTTATCCAGGATGGTCTCGATCTCCTGACCTCATGATCCACCCGTCTCGGCCTCCCAAAGTGCTAGGGTTACAGGCGTGAGCCACCATGCCCAGCCTAAATAAGACTCTTCACTGGTATTTGCTTACAGCTTACTATACCAGCTAATGGGTATGTTATTTCATTTCATCCTTACAGAAGCCTTAAGCAATGAGTGCCACAAGTTTCCCATTTTGCAGATGAGGAAACTGAGACACTAGAAGGAGGGGTAACTCACTCACCATCACGTGGTAGAGAGAGCACCCTAGGTTTATCTGAGTCTGAAGCTCAACTCCGAGCCGCTCTGAAGAATGATCCCTGCAGGGCAGCCTCTGAAACCCCTGTGAGCAGGCGAGGCCAGGAGCCCAAAGTTTCATCCCAGGAGTACCTCGTTCACCCACAGCCACAATCACCACTGATCTGGTACAGATCCAATCAGAGTTGATGTCAGAGTTACACATCCCCCTGCTCTCTGGTCGGAAAGGAGGCGGGGGATCTGGGGTCTGCAGTGATGGGCCCAGGGCAACCGCTTTGACAGAGGTGCAATGGCTTGACCAAGGCATGCCAAGCCTGTGGACGCGCCACTGGGCCACAAGTCAGGACATCATTGCTCTCTTGCCTTGGAACACAGCCTGGCATGTCAGGGACACACAAAACTTGGCATTCATCTGCTGCAAGAGCTAAGTTAGACTAAAACAGATGGGGGTCATTACCACTGTTCCTTTCCTACATCTTTGTCCCTGAAGGCTCCCTTCTCGGAAAGAAGCAGGGTCCCTGGAAACACTAGGAAAGGCTCCTGTGAGCAGCTGACATCCGCATGTTGGCCAAGTAAGTGATGTACTGATGTGTTGCTTTACTGTTAGCCCTTTGCACAGACAGTAGGTTTCATTGCTTTCTTCAAATCAGCAGGGAAATACTTGGTTACAGATTAATGGCCAAAGCACAAATCATTCTGGACAACTTTGGTGAAAAGTCAGAAACCACAGGATGACTAGCATCAGCAAAGATCAACAGGCAGCCTGGCTTATCAATAATCCTGGTTGCATCATTCTTGGAAGAAAGGACACGAATGCGGGCCATTGTACTTTGTCATACTAACACCTAAGTGACCTGGTTTGGTCTGGGTTGGAAAACCAACAAAGGAACATGTGATAAAAGCCACACTGGTTGGAGACAGGAGGCAACTGGGGCTGGCCTTCTGGGATTCCCATGAAGGGGGCAGGTAAGCTGTCGCTTGATCAGTGGAGGAGGCAATCCTAGAAAAGCAGCCAGAAGCCAGGGTTGGACCCCATCTGAAACCCTCCACGTGATGGGGCCAAGTTTCTTTGTCTCTCTTGGCCTCAGTTTCTCCTGCATGCGCAAGGGGATAATTGTAAAGCAACACATCACATACCAGGGAGAGATCAGGAGGGGGGCATTTATACCCTTCAGGTAATACACCAGACAACAATATCTTTTATCCTCAACAGATGCCCCAATTCATCTTTTTCTAGCCAAACGATGGAAATCTCTTATAGTATTATAGAAGGCATCTTGATGCCTTCAGAGGCCACTCCTGATCTCCTGCAGTGGCCTGTCTAGGGAGCAATAGCCAGGGCTCAAGTACTGAGTGGTCTATTTCCTGGCCCATGACCTTGAGCTCACATGTAACTTCTTGGGTTCCTCAGATACAAAAGAAAAGAAAAGCCTCACAGACTAGCTATGCCTTAGTGATTCTAAGTAGCTGGGTGATGAATGAATACAATAATCCAAGCTTCTCCACTGGAGGGCCTTTGGATATGTTTCCTTTACCTAAAATGCCCTTTTCTTGATTTTGCAATCAAGAAGGCTGCCCCTTCTTGATTTTGGCTTAAATATGATCCTCTTGGCCAGGCCATCTGTGCCTACTTTCTCTCACTAGGGTTTCCCCATTCATTATCCCTTTCCCTCTCTCAGCATTCTGTTTAGTTCTGTTACAAAATCTGCACCTTACATATAACTATTAAATTGATTCCTCACCTGTCTGTGGTCTGTCTCTCCTACCAGTTGCTAAGTTCTCAAGGGTGGGGGCTTCCTGTGTGTTTTGTTCACAACTGCATTACTAGACAGTGCCAATCACAGGATAGATAAAAGGATGAATAGATGGATGGATGGATGGATAGATGGATGGATGGATGGATGGAGGGATGGATGGATGGATGAATGGATGGATGAACAGATGGACTGATGGACGGACAGACAGACAGATGGATGGGTGGGTGGATGGATACGAGGTTATTGTGAGGATCAAATGAGAGAGCATGTGTGGAAATGCTTTGGAAATTGTTAAATATTATATTAATGTAATACATCATTGTAAAATGCTAGTGCCAGGCACTGTGATAGATGCTTTGCAAACATCATTACCTCCAATCATCTAACTCTGCCTCATGGGTACTATTCTCCCATTGTACAGATGGAGAAACAAAGGCTCTGGTGATGTTGATTAACTTGTCTAAGATCACAGGGCTGGTACTGAAGACACTGAAGGGGTGGGGTTCAATCCCAGGTAAGCCTAACTGAAGGCGTATGCTCTTCCCAAAATTACACCATTTCCAAAGTTCTCATCTTCCAAAAAGTGACTGTGCAGTGAGGTCCTCATGGTCATTCACAAGCGTGAAACTCCATACCCTTAAACAAAAAAGCCCCATAGTCATTCTTGAGTCACTTTGTCTTATTTTTGAAGCATGATCTGCCTCTCCCCTGCCTCCATATTCAGTTGTCCTTCCTTGCTGCTGTCATTGAGGAACCTTCACCTAACACCAATTCAACTCTAAGGAACCACTTCTAATTACTTTTAACATGAAACAGTTCTGTTAAAATTGGGTGTACAGTGAGAGTCAAGAGTTTCTAAGCAAGAAGGGGCATTTGTGAATTAGTTGCAATCTCCTTTGATTCCTCCAGAGGTCTTTCTTTTTTACAAATTCTTTTGGTTTCAGGAAATGAATCCAGAAAGTTAAAATGCGGGGAGGAGGTGGTATTCAGATAAGAAAATGTCAACTTGCCTGTTTCATAGGGTTCCCAAGAGAACCAAATGAGAAAATAAACACGAAAGTACATTGGGAAAAAAATAGAGCAATGTGAAGACACAGATATTTAAGAATATGGTACTGCTGCCAGTGCTTAACCTTTATACCAAGCTCATGATGCTGCCAAGGAGATTTTATGGCATTTTCTAATTTAATCCTCACAAAACCCTCTGTGGCAGCTAGTATCAATATGTTCATATTGCAGAAATAAACACCAGTTCAGCAAGAGCTAGGGGCTTGCTCAGTTGAGACTGGTACACCGGATCCCTGTCACAGAGCTGGAGCACTTGCTGCTGCGTTTCTCATGGCTGGCACCCAAGATTCCCCTGGAGGAATTCAGCACAGGTTACACTTCCTATAGAACCTACCCTGGCAAAAACGAGGCCATCAACTGTCCGGAAATAGCAGGACTGGCTTGGGAGGCTTGAGATCCTCGAGCTCATAATTTTGTGTCTATTTATGACTGAAGTAGGGTCCAAAGGACTGTTAGAATCTCCTCCTCATCATAAACTCAGTGGGTGAGGCTGAGCCCCAAGAGTCCCCAGGAGAGAGGGTTGTTCCTGTGTCCTTCTCTTGCAGGAATTGGAAAAAGAAAGAGACACTGAAGTCCAGAGAGGAGTAAGTGACATCTAGGGGTCCCCAGGCTTGAGTAGCAGTCATCACACTGACCAGGGTTTTGTGAAAATGTAGATTTCAATTGTATTTTCCGAACTGATTGAATTATAATCTTGGGTGTGAGCCCTAAAACTCTGCATTCTTAACAAGGTCCCAGGGAGACTTGGATGATTGGCCAGTTCAGAAAATTACTGGTGTAACGGAGACAGAGCCTAAAATTGGAGTCTAGACTGGGTTGAATAATGTCCCCCCAAAATTCATGACCATCTGGAACCTCAGAATGGGAACTTATCCTATTTCAGGGCCTTTAGAAATGTGATTTCAGTCTGTTTTTGTTATTATAGTAGTTATGTTCTATGAAGTCACCGCAAACACTGAGTTAGAGAATTCTAAACCACTTCTCCTAGGTGAAACAGAGTTAACTTCCTTCAAGCCTCTGGTCACAGTGTTTTCTCTAACCAATCATGTGTTGTGTTTTTTTTGTTTGTTTTGTTTTTTTTTCGAGGCGGAATCTAGCTCTGTTGCCCAGGCTGGAGCGCAGTGGCACCATCTTGGCTCACTGCAACCTCTGCCTCCCGGGTTCAAGCAATTCTCCTGCCTCAGCCTCCGGAGTAGCTGGGATTGCAGGCCATCTGCCATCACACCTGGCTAATTTCTGTATTTTTAGTAGAGTCAGGGTTTTACCATGTTGGCCAGGCTGGTCTCGAACTCCTGACCTCAGGTGATCTGCCCTCCTCAGCCTCCCAAAGTGCTGGGATTACAGGCATGAGCCACCACTCCTGGCCCCATGTGCATTTTTTTGCGTGCTTCCACTTGAGGACATCTTATTTAATACACATTGTTGATTCATTCATTGAACTCAAAGCCGACTGCGCTATAACTCGTACCTGGACAAAGCTTCTCTAACACATATATTCTCCATAAGGCACATCGCAGCCTTCTTGCACATAGGAACACTAGACAGCACTTTAGCGCTACACTTCTGGGTCATTTCAAACAGCGAAGTCACCAACAGAAAGTACAAACATGCGAAAAACACAGCACTAAATAAAGTGCAAGAAAGGCACTTGTCTTTGAGAGAGGTGAACCAAGAAAGCAGAGCACCACCTTACTGGACCTCAGTTGGGAACATGCACAGTGGGCAACCCACATTTTCCACTGCTCTGTGTATATCTGCAGATGACCACATGTATTGATTTCGAGCTTAACAAATAAATTTTAGTGAGGAGGTAAATAGCAAATATGGAATTCATGAAGAATGAGGATCCACTGTAGTTAAGACGAGGTCATTCTGGTTGAGGGTGGGTCCTAAATCCAATATGAGGTGTCCTTAAAAGAAGAGAAGAGGACATACAGAGACAGCCACAGAGGAGGAAAAAAAATTCATGTGATGACCGAGGCAGAGATTGTAGCAATGCAGCTGCAACCCAAGAAATGCATAGATTGCCAGCATGCAACGGAAGTGGGAGGAGGCAGGGAAGGATTGTTCCTTAGAGTCTTCAGACGGAGCATGGCCCTGCTGTCACCTCAATTTCAGACATCAGAAGTGTGCCATCCCATGGCCAGGTGCAGTGGCTCATGCCTGTAATCCCCGCACTTTGGGAGGCCGAGGCAGGTGGATTACTTGAGGTCAGGGGATCGAGACCAGCCTGGTCAACATGGTAAAACCCCGTCTCTACTAAAAATACAAAAATTAGCTGGGTGTGGTGGTGCACGCCTGTAGTCCCAGCTACTCCAGAGGCTGAGGCAGGAGAATCACTGGAACCCGAGAGGCAGAGGTTGCAGTGAGCCAAGATCGTGCCATTGCACTCCAGCCTGGGTGACAAGAGCAAGACTCTGTCTCAACAACAACAACAGAAAAAAGGAAGTGTGCCATCCCTTGTTATGGCAGCCCCTAGGCTCCAGGAACCATCAGTCCTGAACATGCAGGAGGCAGCCCGGCTCCAGGAACCATCAGTCTTGTGGTTCTAGGGAATCCTTTCCACTGGAGAGCCAGCCCAGCCCCAAATCCCACAGTCTTGCCTCAGAAATCAAATGAGAGAATGTCTGTGAAGAACTTAGGAAACTGGAGTGTGTTCTATTCATTCAGCAGATTATTATGCAAGTCCTCGGGTCCCTAAATCACCTTTCAGCTGCCTCGCAACACCCACCCCAAACATCCTGGGCTCCAGCCACATTGAACTCTTCACCCTTCCAGGCAAACACTGGACATAGGGCTGCCTCCACACATTTGCTCAGGTCATTCCCTACCTACACCAGAAAACCCATCCCTCAAATGCCACAGCCTTGATCTGCCAAGAAGATGGAGCTCTTCTCTTCTCCAAAACTTCAGTCCTATACAGAATGCCTCTCCCTGACATCACATAGACTTTTGCCTTTGGTAATCATTTGCAATTTAAATCCTAAAAGGCAGGAACTTCTTCGTCCAAGTGACTTGCACCTGTCTGGCACATGGTAGGCACTTAATAAACAAGCTGGAGTTGTGTGGGCACTCAGAGGGGTGTGTTACGTCCTCCAGGATAAGAGTGTTTTTAGCCAAAGGACCTTCAAGGCCCCTCCTACCTTGACACTCAGACTCCAGGATTGTTAGAGGAATGAATGAGTGGGTCTATTTTAAGCCCCTCCTACAGCAGATAGGAAGACAGAAGCCCTGAGGCTTATATAAGATCAAGGGAGCTTTGGAGCAGGGATGGGAGAGCAATGCTCCAACGCTGCTTCTGGAGACTGGCTCCAGCCTCGCTGCACATCAGCATCAGGCCCCAGGGATTCCTGTGCCCAGCCTCTGCCCTAATGAAGCCAGTTTGAAGGTCCATTGGAAAAGCAGGGATGACTGCACACCATTCATTCTGAACTCAGGTTTTTTCCATGTCCCCAGGCTGTGCAGTCCTCCAGAGCAGGCAGGTAGGAGATGAGCAAGGTGGCTGGGAGCTGCTGAGTACCCCTGAGCTTTGGTGAGTGGAGACCACAGACAGGAGGACCTGACAGCTGGAGAGGTGCCCTGCAGGCACTCCACTAGGAATCCAGACCTTCATTCTGGCAGGGAGGGCACTGCCAGATCTCACACCTCTCTCTACCCTTTCTTAGAACCACAAAATGATAGAGAAGTAAGGACTCAAAGAGATGGCTAATCCGGGATCACACACTCAGGACCAGACAGGTAAGCAGCATGGGTGACTGGACAAAGTAGTGTTTGGCCTCCAGTGAGTGGTTGGCCTATGGACCCACTTGGAGACTGGATGCATTCGGTCATCATTACCTTTAATGCTGAACAAAATACAAAGCGCCTGGTGGGCCACATTCCATCTCATGTCCATCTAATCCAATTCCCTGACTGTCCTGATGGAAACTCATGGGGTCCCCTCAGGGCCTAGTGGTAAGGGATCAGCAGCAGCAGGAGAGCCAGCCCAGCTCTGCCCATACCTAGAACATCTTCTGTTTATTCTTTCAGCTCAGGAAATCTAGGCATAGAAGAGCTGGAAGAACCTTAGAGAAAGCCCCATTATACAGGAGGAAAAACTGAGGCCAAAGAAGGGAAGAAACTTGCCAAGCTCACTCAGAAAGTAGAGTTTCAGGCAGAACAAGGGCTCAAGCTAAAATGTGACTTGTTTGTGTGTGCATGTTGGTGGTGACTTCATTTATTTATTTCAAGCCTTCTGTGAGGACAGAACAGTACCTGGCATATGATACACATCCAATAAGTTCATGGCTTTGGCATAATTGCAAACTTAGAGATCATAGTTTGGGAACTTGTAGGCTGGGAAGGTGCTCTCCCAACATCCTTTTACCCCTGGAAGGCTTCTGAGCTATCAACATTTTTTCCTTAAATTCCTGAGCATTTCTTTTGGGTGCCAAGTTTGACATGACTGCTTCAAATTCATAATGAGTATGGAATACGCAGAAAGCAGCTCAAGGTGAGTCATTCATTAATCATAAGAAAAACAGGCCCTGATCAAGGACACATCAGCACAAACCATGAAAAAGAAACGGGGGGATAGGGTTGCCCAATCTCCTTATTTAATATTAACTACATTATGTTTTTTTCACTGGAGTTCTGAGAAACATTGCTCCCCACTCCCTGGTTTTGTATGAACTCAATCCAAAGTCAATTTTCCTTGAATACAGGGTGTCTGCTTCATGGGTGCTGAGAGTGAGATGCGGGACTTTGGAACCATAGTCAGTCACCCTGAAAGAAAGTCAGCCGGCAGGACCATTGACTTTCAGCCTTGTCCTCAGTCACTTTTTCCTCACTGCCTGATATATTCAGGGAGAACATAGATGAACAACGTGAGGACCACCTGTCCTTGGGAAGTGCACTTCACTGGGATAGAAATAACAAGTGCCCAAGTAACTGCGCAAATAGCCATCTGTTCGCACTACTGGGCTGTGGTCAGTAGGGGTACAACTTGATTGGGGAGGTGAGATAAGTTAGCATGAGCACCATGTGGACGGTTTGATCACATTTCCATCTTTTTCTCTTTCGCTTTCACATGTGTCCATGATGTGGGCAGATCATGGGGTGTGATTGCAAACTGAGGCTCCGAGTACAGCCGATGCTCCCTGCAGGGTTCTTCCCACTCCCCACACCACCGTCGAAAGTGTGGCAGAAGGTTCTGCACTCTGAAAGGTACATGATTGAGCTATGATCCCTCCCAGGGCTGCTTGTCTGTCCAAAGGGGAAGACTCTGGGCTTGGCAAATACTGCCATTTGTGCTTGTTGTGGTGCCAGAGTGCCTTCTCCCTTTCCTGGCATTTGCAGCCTGCCAGTTGCTGGACCCATTGTCTCTCTCCAGCTACGGAAATGGCTGAGCTCTACCTTGCACCTTGATTAAAGTGTGCAGCTCCTTGAGAAGGTGGTGGGCCCCAACTGGTGTGAACAAGTCCCCATGTAATTTGCACAGCATGGGACTACTGTGATCTAAAGGTGAGATTCAGGAGTTTGCCCCCAAAAAAACCCAGAGATGGAAGGGAAAGATAAAGAGATGAGAATAAAATCTGACTCAAATTACCTGGTGCTTTCTGGAGGGGGATGAGGCAATGGGAGCTGCCAGGGCAAGTCTAGCTGGTATCATTTCAGTAGAACAGAGAGGCCAGCCTGGCAGGTGGGGAGTGGGGGAGGGGGAGGAGCTCATGTGGACTTGGTGTGGGCATCACTTGGAAATCCCCGGATGTCAGAACTGGACAGGTTTTGAGAGGCTTTCTTGCCTACTAGTTACAAATGTCTGGGGACTAGCAAGCTGCAGTAGAACTGTAACCGGAACAGCTTTGTTGCGTGATGTACACAGCAAATCAATATACTGAAACACCGGGTTGCAGCAGAGAAAGAGATTTAGTCATAGGGTCACCGAATGAGATGAGAGGAAACCTCAGATCCATCTCTGGAGGAGTTTGGAGTTGGGGTTTTAAGGATTTTGTAGTGGGCCGGTTGGTTGAAGAGTGCAGGTGAAGTCATGGGACTGGGAGAGGATGAGGCCGTGTTCTCATGCTGATCCCGTTCCTCTGGAAGGGTCTCCAAACTGGTTGCTGGAATTCGGGGTCCAAAAACATCTTAAGCAATCTTTAGGCAAAAGTCTTATGATTCTAATGTCAGAGATCTTGCCTGTAGGAACAATGAGGATGCAAATCAGTTCTCAAACAGTCTTAGGATCCCAGTGTCACAAACCCTATCTATAGCAACAATGGGGTTGCAATGGTCAGGATCTAGTGCTACATGACTTATTAGCAACAAGGAGGTGGGCCAAAGTACAGCCTGATAAATGCTTAATTCTAACTCTATTTCTGTCTAGAAGCTGGCATGCAATTCTTGTCAACTCTGTGGGGATGGTTTCAGAATCACCTGGGAGCTTGCTAAAAATGCAGACAACTGGATCCCACCCTTCGTGTTTCTGAATTAGGAAATCTGGGGCGCAGCCAGGGCAATCGCATTGCCATTCAGTGTCAGGCACAACCCTGATGTAAAGCCTGCTGGGAAATCACTATTCATTTGACAGAGAAGGAAATTGAGTCACAGAGGAAAAGAGTTTGGCCGAGATCCCACAGAGAGTTACAAGCAGATCTTTTAATAGTTTCTTGATTTCTTCCTTTCTCCTTTCCTTCCATCCTCCCTCTTTTTCTCCTTCCCTTCTTCTTCCTACCTTCCTTCTTTCATTCCTCTCTTCTTCTGTCTTTCTTTTCTTCCCTCCCTCCCTTTCTTCCCTTCTTTCCTTCTTTCCTTCCTCCCTCCCTCCATCCCTCCTTCCTTCTCTCTTTCATTCATGCATTTATTCAACAAACATTTGTTGAGTATCTGCTATGTGCCAGGCACTGTGTTAGGTGCAGAAACAGCCTAGATCCCTCCCCTTCTAGAGCAAACGCCTTCATGGGAAAGACCAGCAGTAATCAAATTATCACATGCATAAATGTAAAATTACAGCTATGCCCAGGAGAGGCAGACAAAAGTTGTACCAGCTGGATTTAACATTGCACATGGCCTCAGCATCTTTATCTGTAGAATGGAATCTCCCCACTTGCCCTGGCTCTTTCCCACATGTACAGCTCACACTGGAAATTAACAGAGAACAGCTTTTTTTAAACATAAAAATAATTATCCAAATGCTGGGCTTATCTTGACTCTGGTAGTCAATCAATAAATATTTGTAGAATTGAATTGCTAAATTGAATTATTCTACAAAAACAAAGCAAAGATTAGCAAGAATCCCCACCACCAACCCAGTGTTCATTTAATTTTCCTGTTTGTGCAGATAAGACACAGGCTGGGTTTGCTGGATTTAAACAAAAACCAGCAGAAAGACTGCTTTCCATAGATCCCTGGAATGTCAGAGTTGGAGGGAGCTCAGATGTTATCACATCATATCTTCCCCAACTTCACAGAATGGGAAAAAGTTATTCAAGGTCACATGTGAGAAAAGTGATAGAGCCAAAGCCAGGACACAGATAATAAATTAACGAAAAAAAAAAAAGGAAATGTTTTGTTTGGGGTGCCTAGACATGCCTAGGCTGTTATTCTCTATGTTAAAAATCCCAATGTTGGAAACATCTTCCATGTATTAATTAAGGCTCAACTCCAGGATGAGCCCCGCCAAGTACCAGGAATATTCCTCCGAGAGCCACAGCCAAGAGCAAATGTGTATGTACGTTTGGTAGACAATGATTGCTTTTGCCATTTTCTGTTCTGGTAAAAGCAACTACATTTCTCTTTGGGGAGCCACCCTCTTCCTTCCCACTCTGAGTACATGAGATTTAGGTACCAGTTGAATCTGTTTGCTTCCAAGCCAGGTAAGCACATGCCTGCCAATCTGCTTGTTTCATCTCCCTGGTCATAGTGATTGGTTCAGGGAAGGACATGTGACTCAAGATGATCCAATGAGAGTCAGCCCTGGGACTTTGGCTGAAACTATGGGGAAAGAGACACTGTATTTCCATTGGTTTCGTTATGCCGGTAAGATGTTATTCTGGAGCTGCTGGCAGGCATCTTGCTACTGAGCTAGAGAGCCTCTCTCTTAATGAGTCCACACAATGATGGGGAGGGAAATAAGAGCTGAGGAGACACTGAGTCTTGATGGAATATGTTTTTTGGACTCGTAGATGCAGCCATTCCTGAGACTAAATCCTCTGCACTTTTCAGTCATAGGGAGCAATAAATTCCCTGTAACTGGTTTACCCAATGGCAGAGATAGCCAGCAGAGATTTGTGGAGTTTTCACTGGGAAGCAATTTCCCAGTTAAGGACAATATTTTTCAGCATCCTTACAACTAGGTGGTACCAGGCGACTGAGTTCTGGCCAATGCAATTGGAGGCAGAAGTGAAGTATAGCACTTCCACTAAAACCTTCCATGCAATCTTTCACATTCTTTTCTTCCATCCACTGATTAAATGTCAAAACATCTAGGATGATCTTGGGAGCCACATGCTGAAAATGACATTGGAAGATTGTGTCCACTGCCATTGAGACTGAGGTAAATGAAAAGTAAACTTCCTATATGTTAAGCCACCAAAATTCCTAAGCCTCTTTGTAATAAGAGCTACCATTATCTTCCTTAATTCAGCTAGTGTTTCAATCAGGGCTTTTAGTCATAAACAATAGAAATCTCCTCTGGCTAACTCAAAACTGAGAAGGAATGCATTAAAAAGGTAGTAATTGCTCACAGACACTCCACGAGGGCAGGAGAGCCAGGACTGGGACTACACCGCTCAGAACAATGCCAGATTTATGCCACCGAATTGGAACTGGGGGGACACCATTGAAGGTGACACTGAGCACTTGTATCTCACCTTGCTCACTGGCACCCCTGATGCTGCTGCTGGGGTTGAATATAGCTACCACCATGGTCACTGTCTTTTGTGGAATGGATTCCACAAAGTGCCTGCTTCTCCTTGTCTTTTGGAAAGTCTAGGGCAGGTATATCTTTACCGATGAAGGCTTAGGTCATGCAACCATACTCTAGCTGCAATGGAGGCTGGGAAAGTGAACAGAGGGCATTTTCCCATTACTACAGTGGAAGACAGGCTTTGCTTCAAAACGTGGGGAATTCCCCAAACGTGAGAAGGGGGTTCAAACATAAGACAGCCTAAAGGATTGATAAATGTATGCTACAGTCACCGTGAGATGGGTTTCTATCCCTGAAAGAAACTGACTGATAATGTGTACTGTTAATATGCTTCAGATTTTATGCAAAATAGAAAATAGATATGTTCTAGAGATTGTGCTAAGCACTTGACATTTATCATCTTACGTAATCCTCACAATGACCCCAAGAGGGTAGAAACTATTATCCCCACTTAGCAAATGAAGGAACTGAGTCCTGAAGAAAAAATTTATTTGTGTGAATTCATGTAGCAGGGATATGATGAAATCTTGTAACGCAAAAGACAAGGTAACATGTGATAGTTTCTTATATAGTGAGCTTCCTTGTTTGAAACCACACCAGGATTCAGATGAATTTGAAGACTGGGTGGTAGGTCTACAAGTTCCATGGCGTCCTGAGACAGCCTATCCTGATAAAGAGATTCAAGTAGGACCAGCTCGATCAGGGAAGAAAACCTTGGTTATAGGGTATCAGGGAAGAAATTAAGATTCTGAATATGATGAGGGGAGCAGTTTGTCCCTGATATGTCTTCTGGGGAAGCTTTGCACACTAGCATCAGAGTCCTGACAGCAAGAGAGCTGAAGGTAAAAACTGCAAAGGATATTTCGCTCCAGACTGTACTCAAGATGTGGGAGAACTTGTCATTGCTTTGGGACTCCTCTGGCAGGTGTAGCTCAGGGTGGGAGAGGCCTTCTCCCTCACTTCTTTGCAGACCACCATGAAGCTTTGCACAGCAAGGCTCCAATGCATTGTCAGTGGTGCCCAGAGCAGTGGTCATACCCAACTAGAAAAGACTTGTTTGTGAGCACACGTAAGACTTCCCCTGAGAACTCTCTGAAATACTTGGAGAGGGAGAGAGTTACAGGACTGAGGAGGCCGTGTGGCAGCAGGTGGGGTCAAGAGCCAGGGGAGCTCAACACCTCAATGTCAATATGAATGTCAGTGGTACCTCCAAACTGAGTCAAGGGCAAATATGCTGGGCATCTTCTTTGGCTGCTCAAATCTTCTCTCCATGCTTTCCCTCTCGGCTCTGGGCCCCTTCAGATAAATAAACTGGAGACCTGGGATCCCATGCCTTTTGGCTTCTAGTTGGACTCAACTGATGGGCAGCACTAGCAGACCTGTCCCCCAGAGTTGTCGTGGACATGACCACATCCCTGCCCCCACCAGGATCACCAAGGTTCCTGCCAGCTGCCCTCTTCACACAGCCCTCTGCCTCCAGCATCTAGCAATTGTCCTCTTCCCTCACTGTGTTAGGTCTAGGGGAGGTCATTGTTCAATGCTGTTCCGAGCCCCGTGTGCTGCTCCATCCCAGGTGGGCCCATTCCTCTGTAAAGAGCCCCTGTATTAAACTATCTTAGTTGCCCAGTCCGAGTGTGCCATTGGTTTCAGCCAAGACTCTGACTGATAGAAGGAAATGTGGATCCCACTAAGAGATCATCTGCTTCATGATTTTGAACAATATCATTTTTCCATCATGTTTTCCGTTTATTTTTTTCAGGCAGTCAAACACACTTGTGCCAGAACTTTCGTGGGTTTTTTTTGTAGACCCCTGGCACCTGGTAATCTTGTTGCAGTACTCTGGCTACTTTTGGGCCCTGTCCAGTTGGCCTTAGATCTGTCATTGTTGGGGAAAATGCCATAAACCAAATGACTGAGGGAAAACGTCATGGAAACATCCACTCCAGGGGCTAAAAAATAGCCTGAGATGCCAAACCCTTAAAGGCACCAGGATGATGAGAGGGCCGGAGCTAAGCCATGACTGGATTCAGGTTTGGAAGGGCTTCTTGACATACCTGGTGCTGTAGATGCCTGAACACCCACATGGAAGAGGGTCACCCACTCTTTCTCCCATTGGCCATTCTTCATTCAACCCAATGGCAAATGGCCCAGGCTCAGACAGTGAGAGGCAGTGTCTCATCCTACCCTGGTCTCACCCTGCAGTTCTGTGGCCTGGGGCCCTCTCTGGTGAGTCCAGGTTGTCCAGGAACCTCAGGCCAGTGGTAAAGGAGTCAGCTGAGACTGTTCGCCATGCCCCTATCCCATTCAGAGAGAAGGGGCTGCGAGTGTGCTTCCCAATCGATGGACTCACATTCACCAGGACTATTTTTAGGACAGCAAGTATACCTGCTCCGGGCTCACAGAGGAGTTGCTCACTAGAGACCAGCATCCACTCCCCTAGCAAAAGCCAGGAGCCCAGGCCAGCTGTCCCTCCCCATCTCATCTCCAACTCTGGCCAAATTTCTCCCCTAGGAATATCCTGATCCTCCATGTTGCTGTCTGGGGTGCCCAATATGGGGACTACTAACTTCCAGAGAAAGCGTCCAAGACAGGAGTCACTACGACCAGGCCCTGCCTACAAGTGGGTGCTCCCGTAAAACTCAAAGGTCTTCATGATTTGAGTCATGCCTTTAAAGTAGAGGTCAGTTCCTCCAGGATAAATCCTAAACTTCTGCCCACTCAAAGATATTTACCCACCAGTTGTGTCAATGAAGCAAGGATGGGCGTTACAGCAAGACAGATATCATCTGAAAGGCAGAGAGAGCTTAATTTGGACTAGTGGCCATCCCCAAGGGCCACCCTGTACAGCTCTGCAAGTTGCATTGCACAACTGCAGGGGGCACCACTTACTGCATGGTTAGCCTAGATTGGTACAGTTTTTATGCCTGCTTTCTGGCAGATGGCTGTAAGGGAACCGAGGGAGGGGCATCTGTCTCTAATTCACCCGTTTCTGTGGGACCCAGGCCAACTCCTGAGACACCAGATCAGAGACTTAGAAATACAGTGGTGGAAATTGTTCCCTTCTCCATTCTTTGAAAGGATGTGACACATTCCCTAGGGCACCTATGCCACCCCGGCTCCTCTGATGTGGCCTTCTCCTTCTCCATCTATCCCCACAGAGCAGCAGCGTAGGCACCAGCAAGGCCTCGGGATATCACTCCATAAATTCTCTTTTCATTGGAGGCCTAGCAGATAATAATTTAAAGAACTAGTCACTGCTTGCAATTAAGCACAGAGAAAATAGATCAGGCCCATAATTTATGTCTGTGCAAGGTTGGGCTGGATTCGTAATTAATGTTTGCTCCCTTTAATGAAATACTCCAAAGGTCTGCACTTCTGTCATTCATGAAGGTAATTTTTCAATTGATTAGTAAAATAATACTTGAAAAGTAAATGCACCTGCTTCTTCCCTGAAATGTCTCAGTCAACCGGACACACTGGTTGGGACACTAAAAAAATACCACTCCAATCCAGTGGAGACCCGGCCCTGCACCATCAGCATGCAGACGGCCCGAGCAGGAGGCAGGAGGAAAAAGTAATTAGAGCAGCTGTGGTGACCAGAATTCCTGGGTGGCCCGGGGCTGCTGAGCAGCTGCGGCTGCCCTGCCTAGTTCCTGCTCAAGATGGAGGGGTCAGGCTGTAATATGAAGGGCTGGGGGCAAACTCAGCCAGAGAGCCAAGCATTTTGGTCTTTACAGCCCAGGTCTGCGTGGGACACCAGCCAGACTGGGAAGGGCCTCATTAGGGGGATGATGTACCAGAAGACAAGTAGGTCACAGTTTGGAGGACATTGTGGTCAGCTGGGATGTGGGCTGGCTAGAGCTAGGCACAGAGAGGCGGTTCCCAAATATCTTTGTTGTCCAAGGGCAACAGGTTCCTGTTAAAAGCTATTTAACATGGAAGCCAGCATTTCTTCGTCGTCAGTAGATAAATAATTGGGGCCTTATCTTGAAAACTGAAACTAAAACTTAGAAAAATTTCATTTTATGTTCTATGAAATAAAATATAGGCAATAAATGTAATACAGTAGTGTTAAATCTTAGAATAAAGAAAACTATCAATTTGGGGATTATTTTTTAAGTCAAAACTATTTCACCACTATATATATATCATCCTTCCCCTCGTGATAGATTTTCACAGTTATATAGAGGGCGATTTGGGCAAAACTATTCAAAGGCTGCATCAGTTTTCCAAAATCCAATCTTCACCTATGACATTTAAATGACTTGGCGATCAATTACTGAACATGGGATATTGAATCCCTTTGCCTATTGCTGTTCCCGACAATGGTTTTCTTCCTCTAGCAGCCCATCATTGGCCAGTGGCTTGGTGTGGGAGCCCAGGATTCTTTAACACAACAAATGGGTATCAAGATGAGAGGAGAGGGCTGTTTGTTCGAGGAGGACTCATTTTACAAGGGGTCAGTTCGCTAATGAATGTCTCCGTGTCTTCTAGCAATGCCCACTTACCTATGCAGCCTCATGACAGAGGGGCCAGGGTGGCAAACAGTCAAATGCCCTTGAACTCGTTTCCTGCACTTGATGGACAAGGTTGCTCAGATTAAACCTTAAAGGAAAGTGTATCACTTAGAACGCCAGTTGCAATCAACAGAAATGGACTAGCTGATTTAAGCAGAAAGAGAATTTTTAAGACTATGTTGAAAGCATCCCAGACTTCTTGGGAGGGCTGGGGAAGGAAGTATGTGCAAGGAGCCAGAGTGAAGGTCTCCCCAGTCCAGTAGGGTAGTCCCTGCTGCCACCACAAAATACCAGCTGCCACAGCTGGAACCAGGCTCTGGCCACCCAAGACTGTGGGCACTGCTGAAGCAGTCCATTCCTGCTTCTTCTTGGCATGGGTCCTGGTAAATTTGTGGCAGATGCAGGTCATTGGTCAGGACCAGGTTATATGCCTCTGCCTCCTGCAAGGGGGGCAGGAAAGTGTCAGCCACTCTGGTGGGTGACGGACTCTGTCCCCCAAGGGTCACATGGAGTGGAATCTCCTAGCATATGAAGAGGGCTATGGCTGGGGATCCCCCAGAAAGAGAGAAATATTAATAGTGATGATGATTGCTCACTATTAAGATTTTACCTTGGCCTCTACTGATGGGATACATTTAAATCATGTCTTTACTTCCCTTTCCTCTAACATTTATAAAGCACCTGCTATGCTGGACACTCTCACATATGTTTTGCCATTCGATCTTCCCTCATGAAATAGGACTATGATCCCAATTTCCAGACGAGGAGACTGAGGCTCAGAGAGATAAAAGGAGTTGCCCAAAATCACACAGGTTAAAAGCACCTGGGTCAGGGTTTGCTTTTCTTTTTCTTTTCTTCATTCTACTGCTATGACTCCAAAAGACACACTTGAAGAAGGGTCCTTGGAAGGGTAGGTGAGTTCCCATCTCATGCCTGATCTTGTTTTTGCTGGAGGAGGATCCAGGATGCCGAATGCCTGTCAAGCTTCTTATGCTTCTAATTCATGGTTGATTTCCTGGCACCTAGCACAAGGTCAGGCAGGTAGTATGAGCATAGTAAACAATCTTCCCATTTTTGAGGCCACAATGGAAAATAATAGTCTAGTGCTATGATGATGATTGTTCACTATTAATATTTTACCCTGGCTGAGAATGAAAAAAAATCTGAACTTTAGTCCTAGGTGGGTCTACCACCAACTTTGTCCAAGTCTCTGACCCACTTTGACCCTCCTCTTCCTCCTCTCTAAGATGGAAAGAGGTGTTGCAGCAGAGGTTGCAACTGGTAGCCTTTTCCTCTGGATTTGACCACAGAGAAGTTCTGTTAGTCCTCGTGGTGTACGCCTCTACTTCTCCCTGATTTCTGTAGCCCTGAGCCCACTTTTTGATAGAGAACCAGGCCTATTGCTTATCTGATGTCTCTCAAACATGGGAAAACCAAAGATGGGCCAAAAGGGTGGCATGTTACAAGAGAAATGAGAATTTTGTTTATTTACCTAATAACCTCACTCATCTTGACATCACCTGTGCAGACCCTGTAGACACTTGAGGCCTCGCCCCTGCAGGTACTGATCTTAGGAGATGACCAACCAGAGCCCACTACCTGCAACTCTCTCTGCCTCTTCACTGTCCACTACGGGAGCCACTAGTTTAATTCACTAAATGAATTAAATTTAAATACAGTTAAAAATTTGGCTCCTTAGTCACACTAGCCAAATTTTAAGTACTCAGCAACCTCTGGTGGGTAGCGGGCACCCTGTCCACAGCACAGTATGAGAGACTATGTACAGCATCCCAGAAAGTTCTCTTGGACAGCACTGCTCTAAATTCCCCCCATGGACCCTGCTGGCCCCACCACAGTGCCCAACCATCCCTTTCAAGCAAATGCCTGGCCTGTTGCAGGCTCTGTGGCTGCCAGGGCACAGTGACCCAGCCCTCCCTCCTCCCCTGCTCCATTGACTTCCGCCTCCTTTCACCGAGAGACCAATCTATATTTGCAGCTCCTTTTCTTCATGTGAACAATGAGGAGCAGCCCTGGGAAATGGCTGGATCACTTTCTCCAGCACCTCCTTTAAGTTCCCTTAATAGGTGGAAATGCTTGATTATTTCAAATGGATATAATTACAAAATCCTCTACTTAGAGTAATGCTCCTCCTTTGTGGGTGCAGACATCTCCTTTCTCTCATTATCTCCTCCTTGAAAGGCACTTTGTGGCTTTGAAAAGTGCAATTCTATGGTCCCTGCAGGATGAGCCCTCCTCACTCTACTGTGGGGCAGAGCGACTTTGGAACAATGCATGGGACCCAGCTCTGCAGTGCCAAGGCTCTTTCTCTGGGTGGGTGTGATGCTGCAGAAAGTCTCTCATCTAGAGGGCGAGCACTGGCCCCCATGGCACCCGGGAGCATTCTCACCTGTGTTCTGACCCACCCTAAGGTTGCAACCTGCCCCTCCCCATCTGGACAAAGACATGCCTGGCCACTGCCCCTGCTACCTCACTTAGCACACTCCTGTCTCTCCTCCACATCTCCACCATGGCCCTGCACCTCCTACTGGAGGAGCCAACCCTCTTGTCCAAGTCTGCAGACTTGTAGCATCCAATCTCCTTGATTATATTGTTATAGAGACAGCATAGGGTATGGGGTCAGATTGACTGGAGTTTGAATCCTGATGCTAACACTGTGTCATCTTTGGCAAACTAATCACATTTTGGAGACTTGATTTCTCCAACTCTAAAATGGGGTTCTATCCACAGTACCTAATGAAACCTCCATGTTCATACAGTGAGACTTCAGCCCTGGTCCTAAGGGATTGGTCTTGCAATGGGCACTGCTTCCTTTTTTCTCCCGGATGTTTGGACCTGGAATGAGATAGCATCATGCAGTTGTGAGTTGTCCCCATTGTCTGCAGCCATGTTTTCACTGGGTGCAGAAGGCTGGCCAGGAAGGAATGAGCATGAAAGATGTCGATGCACACAGAGAAGCTGGTTGTCAGCCCATGAGGGCGAGGGCCACACTGATTTTTTTCACTCCTGTCTACTCAGATCCTGGTAGGTGCCCAGCACATAGAAGGCACCCAGCAGGTGCTTGTTGCATTGCTGAATTAATGGGGGACAGAGTTTGAGCCCCTGGTCTCATTGTCCTGAGGCCCAGATGTATCTCCGTCCTTTTATGCACTTGACTGTCCAGCCCTTCTCGGATTCAGCCTCTCTGGGCTTCTGCTAGTTTGACTTTGGTTTCTGCCAATTGCAATCTATAGAGCTCTGATATTGTAGCTACATGAATACCCACCCTGTTCCACCTCGTGCCAGCAAATGTGCACCAGGAGAGTCAGGGCTTATGAGCACCAGGTTCACCCTCCACCTTCTCATTTTAAAGAAAACAAAAATGATGCGAGGACTTGCCAGCTGTTGTAGACTGATAGAACACCAAGAGAAAGTAAGGCTCACATTGCACCAGCCTCCTGAGGAAAACCTCTGTTCATATTTGACATCCTTCCCTTTTCTCTGCTCACATCAAAGGCAATTTCTTTCTGAACAGCGGCATTCTCTCCCCCAAGCCAGAGAAAACTTCTTCTGGAGAAGATGTGAGCTCCAGGCAGACACAGGCTCTGCATCCCATGTTCAAGTACACAACTGAGCAAAGAGAGCTCACCTTTACCCTTCCCCCTCACCTCCTTCCAGCAGCAATAGAGCCTCCTCCTTCCGCAGTCTACATGCTAAGAGGGACACCTTCAAATCTAAGGACATAGACCTGCATGTTTGCAGAGGTGTAAACAGAAAGGCTCAGCTGTCAGAGGCCAGTTACCAAACACATAGACGAACATTCCCTAACTTCATGCCTCTTTTCCAGACAACTTTCAGATTGACTCTCCCTAGCCATTCCCACCCCGCTTCCATGCAGAACCTTGTATAGATCTCACACCTGACTGCAGGCCTGAAGAACATTTATTGACACCACGACATAGATCATGGCTTGAGCTCCAAGACCAGTTTTGCTGTATGAATCCTTGGTGGCGTGATTTAGAGACAAATCCGAGTGCAGGTCTTGACTCTGGAGTTTGGTGCCATCACCCATTGGCTGTCGAGCTGCTAGTCCTGACCCTGACCCAACCCCTGCATGCAAGGCTCTGTAAGGGAGAGGAATGGAGGGGACCCTGCCCCCAGGTGAGCCCAGCCACATGATAGGCTGTGTGTGAGGCACGGACACATGAGGAGCCCCAAGCAGGCCAGCATTATCGTGACTGGAAGATCAAGGAGGGCTTCCTGGAGGAATGGTCATTTACCCAGGTAAGGAATGAGGAGGATTTGGATATGCATGGATGAGCTGGGGTTGGAGGGAAGAGAGGAAAATTGGACCCCAGGCAAAAGGAACACCATGAACAAAATGCAAGAAATTACCTTTCTTAGAGAGACATGCATCTCGGAATGAGAGAAAGTCTCTTGACTACGGTCTTTCTTGTCAGCAAACTGGGACCAGCTACCCAAGAGGGATAATAAATTGTCATTCATTCATTCACTTATTCAGCATATAGTTATTGAGCCTGGAGACTCTGAACTTGAAACAGTTGAAATAGACATTGGAAACCATATTCAGAAACATTTTGTGCTTGGTCCAGAGGATACAGAGGTGAACAAATCAGATGTGGTGGCTGCTCTTGAAGGAGGGAGGTGATAGATAAGAAACAACTGAACAAGTAAATAAAATCTGAATGGGAATGCACGCCGGAGTGCATTGGAGGGCAGAACCAGGTGGCCTAGGAAGGCCTCTCAAGTAAGGGTCATTTGAACCAAGATCTGAAGCTCCAGAAGGAACCAGCCACCCCAGAAGGTGTTGGGGAGAGAATATGCCAGGCAGAAGGAATTAAAAATGCAAGTCTTGGGAAGAGAAACCAAGCAGCAGAGCAAAGGCCCAGGGGCTGGAGCACAGTGGTGAGGGGTGCAGGGGTGGAGGGGAAGGTGTCGGGCAGGGCGGGTAACAGGTCACAGGGTCTTACAGGCCAGGCCAGGTGGCTGTAGATTTATTTTATCCTATGCCTCCACCCCGACAATGACACAAACTATTATGAAAGTTATGTAAGCACACGTTTCTGCCTAGCAAAGGGATCCTCAAACAAACAGGGGTCGCCCTCTATCTTGATACAGCCCACAAGCAAAGACTGGCTTCTCCATTTTTTAATGGTTCTCATGTAAGTGCCTCCGTAGTATCCTTGATTTTGCCTCTTGAGCTACAAAGATGAAAATATTTACTATCTGGCTCTTTACAGAAAAAGTTTCCAGATCCCTCGCCTGGAAAGACACCAGAGAAGAGATTCCTCTCTAGAAAGGGGCAAATATGTTTATGATTACTAGAAGCGATGAAATGTTCCTCTGTTTTAAGAGGAAATCAACAAAATAACCAAACAATATTTGGTTTAAAAAAAAGATATCCTCATCAATTTTCTGATAAGTGTTATGGGTGCAGAGAAGAACTGAGGTTCCTTCCCATTCCTTCCCATGTCTCTGCAACTTTCCCCCCTCCTGTCTCCCAGCTCCTGGAAATCCAATTTCCTAGTTATGGCTGTGCTTATTAAAAGCATGACTGTGGAGGCTGTTTACCCCTGGATCTATTTTTGTCATAACTGTTTGTAATGGTTAAACCTCAACAACTTAAACACTCCATACAAAATAATGTATCTTCAATAAACTGAAATATTAACCAATCATATGTAATGGCTCATTTCTAACAAATGCAGAGATCAGGGTCCTCGGGGCATCATAGAAATTGAAAACCATATTGATGGACTGGCCAGCCTTCAAATTACACTGCGTGGAGATGAAAAAGCATAGGAAAAGTTCTCATTATGGCTCCCTGACATTAATTTGAGCATTTTTATATGTGTGTCCTATTAAGCACTTTAAGTGCTTTTTGATAATTGTGCTTTGTAGTTTTTACAGCACTTCAGCCTATTCCCAGTTCAATTTCCTCTTTTATCCGATGTTTGAAATATTGATTTCTGACAGATAAAAGCAAACCTTATAATCTCAGCAGCGTGCAATAAGTGAGTGGGACGAGGCTTCAGAATACATCAGGGAATGGTCATATTTGAAACAGTCTTTGTTTTATTACATTTCGTCAACAGAATTTACTTACTGCTTGCTGATATTTATGTAAAAAGCCCAGCCGCTGAGAGGGCCACGATATTGCCAATTTCAGCTCTACTTTTTGCATTTAGTAAGATAAAAGAAGCTTCTCCTTGGAGCCCGATGATTGCAGCGGCTTAAACTGCTGTCAGCCGGCCGCAAGTAACTGTGATTTATCTTCTTCAGATTGTGCCCTGTCGTGGCTGCAAACTTTTCTTTCAGTTTTGCATTAAAAACTGACAGCCCATCAGGATGCTTAGAGCCAGCCCTCTCAGGCTTGCCCCGGCCTCCATGGAGACCTTCGGTCTGGGAGAATCTCAGAGTTGTTCTTTAAGCTGGACGTGACCTTAGAGGTGACACTCTCTGCATTTCCCCTAACGTGACTTGCAGACCCTTGAGGGCATCGACATTACTTCAGGCGCTACTCAAGTTATTTCCCTCCATTTTAATGATTCTTTCACCAATTTATTCAGTTCCACTATTACTTACTGTACAGTGCCCTGGGCGTGGGGGGTGCAGAGCTGAACAAGGGAGATCATTGTCTTGGTGACATTCACATTCTACAGCAGTGATTCTTGACACCCAGGCATGATTTTGTCCACACCCCTGCAGGAGACATTTTCGATTGTCACAACCATGGAGGGGGTGCTGCTGGCTTCTGGAGGTAGAGAATGTGTTGGAGGAAGCTGCCAAACAGGACAATCCCCCATAACAAAGAATGATCTGGCTCCAAATGTCAATAGAGCTGAGGTTGAGAAATCCTGTTCTAGTGGAAAGAGACAATTAACCTATAAATGGGCAAGAAAATAGCTGGCAGTGATAAAGGCAATGAACAAATAAAATAAGGAGGTGAGATGGGTATTCTAAAGCTACTTTAGACGGCAAGATCAGGGCAGACCTCTGTGAGGAGGTGGCACTTAAACCGAAACCTAAATAATGCCAAGGATCCAGCCAGGAGAAGACTTGGGGAAAGGGCATTACTGGCAGAGAAAAGAGCTGTGCAAAGACGGCACAGCAGGAAGGAGCTTGGCAAGTTTCAGGGGCATAGGGCAGGCCAGTGTGGCTGGAGTTAGGGACCTTAAGGGTGCCCAGCAGCAGGGCGGAGAATGACAGCAGCTGGAGAGCAGGGACATGTTTTTGAGGCTGTGTTGACAGAACATTGAAATCTAATATGGCATAAGAGGCAGAAAAATGGGCCAAGCACACTGGCTCACGCCTGTAATCCCAACACGAGGCAGGAGGACCCTTTGAGCTCAGTAGTTCAAGATCAGCCTGAGCAACATAGCAAGACCCTGTCTCTACAAAAAATTTAAAAACTAGCTGGGCATGGTGGTGCATGCCTGTAATCCCAGCTGCTCAGGAGGCTGAGGTGGGAGGATTGCTTGGGCCTAGGAGTTCAAGGCTGCAGTGAGCAGTGATCACACCACTACACTCCAGCCTGGGCAACAGAGCAAGACTCTGTTCCTAAAAAAAAAAAAAAAAGAAAAAAAAAAAAGAAAAGGAGACAAATGATTCAAGAATGATGTTAAGTTTTGCCCAGGTATAGATTTATTTTAATACATATTAGAAATGTTGCTTAGGATGTAAATAAAGCATGTAAGGAAAGAAATAAAAAGCATTAAGTCAGTTCTCATTAAGGTGACACACAACTGTGACAGTAGTTGTGAAGGCAGCACTCAAATGAGTGGAGGTTGGGATGAGGAAGCAGAGAAGAGAAGGAACAAGGGATTTGCCCTGGGCCTCATGGCATGCAAAGAACAGAGCTTGCCCTAGAATCACATGCACAGACCTTTCCAGTCTGCCCATAGCCTAGGGATTAGGAGCATGAACCCTGAAGGCAGGGCCTGACTTCCCCCAGAACTTTGGGAGATATTGAAAACCAAGAAAAGACTGTCAGAGACCCAGCCAAGCTCCACCCATACACAACAGTTGATTGCAGCCTCCCTTGGCCTTCATGGCCACTCAACCAGATGGCTGAAACCCTCCTACATGCCAATACATTCATTCATTTAACAAATGTTTATTGAGCACCTGCTATGTGCCAAGCCCTGGGCCACACACTGGAGACACAGCAGAGAAAAAAACAAATCAAATTGAGGGCTGCCATTGCCATCTGCTGCTACTGTCCAGCTGTCTCTCTGGCCTCTGGAAGACCAGCCATGAACCCAACAGCTATGGGTAAGAGGAAAATGGTAACAGTCAGGATAGGATCAGTTATGCTGCAATAACAAACATACATGAACTCTCATTCACTCTATGGGTCCCTTGCAGGGCAAAATGGGCTCTGCTTTGCATTGTTGTCCTCTGGGAGCCCGGTAGATGGGTTGCCAGCACCTGGAACAATCCTAGGCCCTGTGGCAGAGGGAAATAGAGCATGAGGTTGCTTCTGCTAGTTCTCCATGCTTCTGTTTCTATGTGGCACATGTTACATCTGTTCCCGTTAATGGTCAAAGTAAGTCACATGACTACACCTGAATTCAAGAGGATGCGAAAGTAGAAACCAAATATCTAAGACCAGCCGGGCACAGTGGCTCACACCTGTAATCCCAGCACTTTGAGAGCCTGAGGCAAGACAGGCAGATCCCCTGAGCTACAGAGTTAGAGACCAGCCTGGGCAGCATGGCGAAACCTGTCTATACGAAAAATACAAAAAAAAAAAAAAATTAGCCGGGCGTGGTGGCATGAGCCTATAGTCCCAGCTACTCGAGAGGCCGAGGTGGGAGAACTGCTTGAGCCTGGGAGGTGGAGGTTGCAGTGAGTGGAGAGATTGTGCCACTGCACTCCAGCCTGGGCAACAGAGCCAGACCCTGTCTCAAAAAAAACCACCAAAAAATCTCATAACTAGTACAGTGCTCCAAGCAGGAGGAATAGAGCTGGGGGTACCTGGGGTTGTGAGGGCAGAGTGAGGACCTCAGCCCTAAAAATAAATCCAAAGACCTTTGACAGGCAGGGCTGCAGGGCCAGAGTCTCAAACTGGAGATCCGCAGACAGTAATCAGCGCACACCCAGGTTTTGCTTGACCTATGTAGTGTTTAAATGCTTAAACATTAGTTGCCAGTATTTTTCAATGAGGAGATTTTGCATAAAAATTACAATTTCTCTTTTAAAAAATCAGAACTGATGATGTTGGGTCGGCATTTTCATGTGGTAGCCATCAGCTCTCGCTGACTGGCAGCTGGCCCACAGCCTGCTCTCATCAATCTGCATTACCTGCCCAGCTCTGAGGCTTTTAAGTTTGCAACCCTTGGTCTAGTTTCTTGTACAGATGAAGAAACTGAAGCTCCAGAGAGAGAAAATGACCTGCCTAAGTTCACAGGCCAATTAATGGCAAACTCAAGACCAAAGTCAGCCCTATCTCTGGCTTCACAGGCTGATGGGAAAGAAAGGGATGACAACAAAATGGTGGGTGACATAGCTGGAAAAGAGTGGGGGCCTACCTATCTTTAAAGAGTCAAAAAACAACAGATGCTGGTGAAGCTGCAGTGAAAAGCGAACTCTTATACCCTGTTGATGGGAATATAAGTTAGTTCAGCTACTGTGGAAAGCTGTTTGGAGATTTCTCAAAGAACTTAAAACAGAACTACCATTCATCAATACTGACATTGCTATGTCCTTTTATCATACCAACATCAAGATACAAAAGAAACTCAAAAATTTACTATGATATATTCTTAATAAGAGCAAAAAAAAAAAAACATGGAACTACCATTCGACCCAGCAATCCCATTACTGGGTATATACACAAAGGAAAATAAATTGTCCTGTCAAAAAGACACATGCACTCATATGTTCATTGCAGTGCTATTCACAACAGCAAAGATGTGGAACCAACCCAGGTATCCATCAATGGTCAATCAGATAAAGAAAATGTGGTACATATACACCATGGAATACTATGCAGCCATAATAAAGAACAATATCATATCCTTTGCAACAACATGGATGCAGCTGGAGGCCATTATCCTAAGTGAATTAACGTGGGAACAGAAAACCAAATATTGCATGTTCTCACTCATAAGTGAAAGCTAAACATTGGGTACTCATGGGCATAAAGATGGCAACAGTAGACACTGGGGACTAGTGGATGGGGGAGAGAATGAGAGGGGCAAAGTCTGCAAAACTAACTGATGGGACTATACTCACTTCCTGGGTGACAGATTCAATTATACCCCAAACCGTAGCATCACATAATATATTCGTGTAATAAGCCTGCACATGTACCCCTTAAATCTAAAATAAAAGCTAAAATTATTTTTAAAAGAGTAGGGGGTTGGGGGAAGGTCAGGGTGGGCTGGCCATGCAGACGACCCCAGCGTCTTTGCCCTACAGCCATGGACACGCACCCCTGCAGGGCACTGAGCGGAGCTCTTCAAAGCCCTGGCCTTGTCTGGCATTGCTGGGCCCCACTGGGCCACGCCGGCTAGAGCTCCACACACCCCTCCTAATACAGTGACAGCATCAACCCCAAGCCTCTTCAGAGGATTGCCTGTAAACTGGAACCAGACATGCTTAGAATTTCAAAGGGGATCGTTAGCATTTTCCATACTGGCCTGGTTATTTACAATTCATTAAGAGAATTAACTTTGAGACTGGGTTCCTCTGATAATCCCCCCAAACGGAAACCACAGGCAAGGGCGGCAGAAAGTGGGGAGGGGGGCGAGGGCCAGGAGGGCCTGGCTCTTGGATAAATCCAGGTCTTCCTGCATCCTCTCACTTGCCTTATGAGGGAGGCCTCCCCAGCCTCCCTGTGACAGAGAGGGGAACTGAGGCTGGGAGAGGTTCTGTATATCTCTAAGCTGATGTGAGTGGGCTGATGTGATGTGATGTGATGTGACGCAGAAGGTTGGGCAGTCGGTTGGTCCAGCTAGGCTAGCCTGGTGGACCGCTGCATGTACAGGGTTGACGTTGTGCTTCTCTTAAAGTTCTTTAGTTCTCATAAGCAGAAGCTGCTGGAACTGTCAAGGCTCTGACCCACTCTATACCAAAGACAGTGTAAGCTCTACTGCCAAATGGGGGATGACTGGATGAAATAGGATGAAGAAATCAGACCCTCCACCCTACGGCAGCCCCATCTGTCACTTCTCAGAGAAAGGAAGTTCCAGTCTAACCAAAGCAGGGACCCTCCTGTGCTTCTGGGGCTGTCAAATATCTGCCATCATCACACTTTCCAAATAGGTTTTTGGTAAGTTCCCTAAACTATCACTCCAGGCTGCTGAGTTTCTGGAGACCTCATCTCCACTGCCTGAGGGCCGAGTTCTCCTCCTCCCTGCTGGCTTCCTGGGTGTGAGGTATATATATATGAGATAAGGTTTTGCTCTGTCACCCAGGCTGGAGTGCATGTGTGATCATGGCTCACTGCAGCCTTGACCTCCTGGGTTCAAGCAATCTTGCTACCTCAACCTCCTAAGTAGCTGGGACCACAGGCATGCCCCACCACACCTAGCTAATTGTTTTATTTTTTGTAGAGATAATATATCACTATCTTGCCCAGGCTGGTCTTGAACTCCTAGGCTGAAGCGATCCTCCCACCTTAGCCTCCCAAAGTGTTGGATTTACAGGAATGAACCGCCTTGTCCAGCCCAAGGAGTGAAGCTTTAATGTGCAGATTCTTAAAAGCCTTGATGGGACCCTTGAGCTGTTTGAGAACTGGTATGTGTTTTATTCCTTACTATGTCCTGGCACTTAGTGCATAAAGGTACACAAAACTGCATCATTAAAGGGATGGGTGGATGGAGAATCTAGAAATAATAGAGCAGAGAAAGGAGCAGTGACTCTGGGCAAGGAACACAGTTTAAACTCTACCAAGAATACCAAGTTCTTGACACGCACACCATCACTTTAGCATCCAAAGACCATGGCAGACATTACTAGTCAATCTGATTTCCCCTGAACCAGAATGCAGCCTCAGAATCTCTCTTAACACCGTGCACCTAATCAGAATTAACACATGAGATGACTTATCATTCCTGGACTGGTTGACCTTTTGAGGTTCCTTGCAGCCATCTGCCTCTCCTAAAAAAATTGCAAGGTATTATGAGACGCTTGATCCACAAAGCTTGTAACATTATTCCTCAAATCACCAAGCTGTCAAAATAACTACCTCTGAGTTTAGGCTAAGTCTCCAAAGCTCCTGATGGTGGCTCCTCATTGAGCTGGGTGTTCAGTTTTCCCAAAGAGCAAGCTCTTTCCACAGGCCTTGGAGTTTCCTGTTTCGTGAAGTGGTGGAGCACGAGATCTGGGAGGCCTCTCAACTGAGATGCTGTCTGCAGGTAACAGTTCCTCAAAGTGCTGCCCAGCCACTGAGCCCTGCAAACACCTGGCCCCCTCCAGGCCTTGGAGTCAAACTCCAGGAGAGGGTGAGGACTGGAGCAGCATCTGCCCCGTTTGGCCAAAGCCATTCTCCCAAGCCCTCCCTCTGTGGTGACCAGAGAAAGGAGGTCACAGACTTGGAGTCACATCACCAAATCCTCAGAAGGCCTGGGTTCCAGCCTCCCACTCATGACGGGATTCCTCCCTCCATAGCCTCCCTGACAAGAGGCTGTGCAGACCCAGGAGTACCCCTCCAGTGTCTGGGAGGTTGCCACCTTCGTTCATTAAGAATGATGGTTATTTCATTGTTTCTCCCCTAAAAAGGAGGAATATTTATTTCTCCCTAGTGATCATAAACACATTGCCCATTTCATGAGAGGAATCTCTTATCTGGTGTTTTTCCAAGCCAGGGATCTGCAAACTTTTTCTGTAAAGATCCAGATAATAAATATTTTCCAGCTTTTCAAGTCAAGAGGCAAAATCAAGGACACTATGTAGGCATTTATATGAGAACCATTCAAAAATAGAAAATCCAGCTGGGTATGGTGGCTCATGCCTGTAATCCCAGCCCTTTAGGAGGCCAAGGTGGGAGGATCACTTGATGCTGGGAGTTTGAGACCAGCCTGGGCAACATAACTAGACCCCACCTATATAAAAAATAGAAAAATTAACTGGGAGTGGTGGCACACGCCCGTAGTCCCAGATATTTGGGAGACTGAGGCAGGAGGGTCACTTGGAATTTGAGGCTGCAGTGAGTTGTGATTGTGCCACTGCACGTTAGCCTGGGTGACAGAGCAAGACCTTGCCTCTAAATAAATAAAGAATGATGTCAATGAGGAATCTTTAGCAACTCGGGAAAAAAAGACTCGGGGTTGGAAAACAAGCAAGATAGCAAATGTGTGTTACTATGTTTACACATAAATTTAAAATACATTAGACGTGTAAAGCTGTTGGGGGGCAAAATTCAATTTAAAACATTACCTATAGTTGAGTTCCAGTGATAAGGTTAGAGATGAATATTTTTGTCTCTCCTCTTTCAGGGTTTCTGTAATGTCACTTGATTTTTCATGATGGATCTAGTAGATTTTGGTGGTTTCTGCCATACTATTGGCCATGCCTTCTTCTTCTTCCTCTGGCAAAGGCATTCTGCTTTTCCTTTCCAAACCATCCCTCCCTATTCTCAATTCATGTAGTTTGGTGGAGCTAAGCCCACCTCCACTAGCTCCAGGGATGCGTGCATGCTCTAAGCCCACCTGATTGGCACATTCCATTCCCCCTAGCTCTAGGATTGACTTATGGGTAGATTTACTTGAGACTTCTTGAGCCATTAGGGAAGCAATGAAAGTTGTGATGATATGTATCCAGAGATACTTGCAGTTGTCTTATCACCAAAAGGGGAGAACCTGCCTGAAAATGGAGCTGGTCCAGAGGAAAATAGAGCAGAGAGATGAAGGGACTGAGGGAGAGAGAGAGAAAATGCTAATATAATTGAGCACCTGTATCCAGCAATCCCTGAAGTCCATCTTCCCCTGTCGTAACATAAACCAGTAATCTCCCTTTACTGCTTAGGTCAGCCTGAGTTGCAAATCTGTCACTCTCAACTAAGCTTTTGAGAATTTGTGCAATGGGAAAAAAAGAAAAAAAAAACCAGCAAGCTTGACCTTCTGTCTTCTACTTTTAATCTTAGTTTTGAGTTGTAGGAAGAAAGGTGCCTTCTTCTCCTTTGTGCCTTCTTCTCCTTTTAGACATATGAAGGTAACTCTCAGCTATCTGCCTGCTTTCCTCTGCCACTCTTCCGCCTCCAACACCACATACACAGGCACACACACACATGCATATACACACCTGCACACACATAATGCACACACACACACAGAGTCTTCTCCAAGCTAAACTCCATAGCTCCCTCAACCACGAATCCAGACCCATCTTCAGCCCCTCCTCCCTCAGTAGCATCATTTTCAGAAAGTCTCCACTCAGGCCTCCTGGACAGAACTCTCTCCATGTGCAGAGAGGTCCTGCAGTATATCTGGTTAGGAACAGATAACCAAGGAAGGCAGGTCCCAGCCGGGCTTCAGCCCTTTGCATTCGGTGTCTCCACGTACAAAAGTGCAAGGGATCAGATGCAAGCAACTTAGGAGGAAGCTCAGTGAGAGGAGGGTAGAGACAGAGGCAAGGTCAGCAACACCACCCAGTGGGGGATGCCAGTTAATGGGAGGCAATTTTGAATTCAAATCCACTCTTTAAGACAGAGGTCACCAACTGGCAGCCTGCTCATTGGACCAGCACACACTTATGTTTCATTTGGCTCACATAGTGGTTTTAAATTATTTGAAACTGAAGAATGTCATATAAGAATCCAAACTTTCTTTTTTTTAATTAATTAATTATTTTGAGATGAAGTCTCACTCTGTCACCCAGGCTGGAGTGCAGTGGTGTGATCTCGGCTCACTGCAACCTCTGCCTCCTGGGTTCAAGTGATTCTCCTGCCTCAGTCTCCCAAGTAGCTGGAACTACAGGCGCCTGCCACCACGCCCGGCTAATTTTTTGTATTTGTAGTAGAGACGGGGTTTCACCATATTAGACAGGATGGTCTCGATCTCCTGACCTCGTGATCCGCCTGCCTCAGCTTCCCAAAGTGCTGGGATTACAAGCGTGAGCCACCATGCTTGGCCAAGAATCTAAAATTTCTAAGTCTGTTAGAAAGCTGGCACCACTAGGCCCATATCCCACAAGGTAACAACTGATTGGAGTGAGACATGGTCGCCCATTTAAGAAAGGCAAGGACACTCCTGTCTCCACCCTGTTGTCTCCCAACACCCTGCCATCGCTGACATTTGTCAGCGAGCTTGTGCTGGCTGCTGTGTTTCTCTACCCCTGCCAATCAAATGGAAAAATAAATATCCATGTGTCCCTGTGGGTGCATGATTTCTTTCTTTCTTTCTTTCTTTCTTTCTTTCTTTCTTTCTTTCTTTCTTTCTCATTCTTTCTTTCTTTCCTCTTATTTCTTTCTCTCTTTCCCTTCCTTCCTTCCTTCCTGCCTGCCTGCCTGCCTGCCTTCCCTCCCTCCCTCCCTCCCTCCTTTCTTTCTTTCTTTCTTTCTTTCTTTCTTTCTTTATTTTTGACACAGTCTTGCTTTGTCACCCAGGCTGGAGTGCAGTGGAATGATCTTGGTTCACTGCTGGGATTACAGGCGCCCACGACCATGCCCAGATAATTTTTGTATTTTTAGTAGAGACGGGGTTTTGCCATGTTGGCCAGGCTGGTCTCGAACTCCTGACCTCAAGTGATCCACCTGCCTAGGCCTCCCAAAATGCTGGGATTACAGGCGTAAGTCACCACACTGGGTCAGCTGCTTGATTTTTCTTACACTTAGCCTGCTTCATTCACTTCTATTACTTCCCTGACCCCAGAAGTGACTGAAATAATTTTTATAAATTTCAAATTTATTCAGAATTGATAAACAACAATCATTGGCATAGCTCCATCAGACAAAATATTGAAATAATTCTGTGCTTATTGGTTCATTACCACTGCCCTGAAACCCTGAGGGCCTCCCCTGGTGCCTAACCATAGTCTCCGGCACTTCCAGCCCTCTGCAGTGATGCAAGTCAGGAGATAACTTCCTCACGCATCCCCACCCTCCCATGGCCATGCACAGGTCAGGAGGTAAGGCCTGGTACTGCAGTTAGCAGCCCTTTCTGACTGGCCAGTGGCCCAGCTGAACCACTTGTCCATGGTTTGCGTCTCACCCTTGAAAACACTCGACAGTTATCTTACTTTGAGTTCCCCCAGAGGCAGACTCTGAGACACAGATCTGGGTGAGGTCATTTATTTTGGATGCGATCTCAGGAGGCAACAGTAAGAGAGAGAGAAAGTGAGGCCAGGAAGGGAAGGCAAGACAGGGGTGTCAATGAGCAGGTTACCAGGGTTGGACAATGGGAGCTTGAGCCTGCTGGGGACTTGTGGGAGATTGCATAGAGCACATCTCAGGGCTGTTCCACCTGAGAGGTGAGGAAGCTGAGAATGTGTCCACCAGCTCCATTTGTCATTGGTAGAGAGCTGCTTCTAAGGGCATTAAATCCCTGGCACTTCTGGCCTGGCCTGTGTTCAGCTGAGAAATGCTGCCAGGCAGGTAGAGGAGTGTGAATGCTTACAGCAGGTAGCTGGTGGTGTGCACTGAACAATTCGCTGAAGAAGCAGGCAGGTCTGACGGAGTCTGCTGCAGCAGTAAAAATCAGTGATGACATGCATGGCAGGCAATACTGCTTTCTGGGTGGCAGGGGATCCCCAGTCACGGAGGTTTACCAAACGGAGACTCTGGCTGTGTTTTTCCTGGATGATTTGTTTATATGAGATCCCATGATTCTCTGGCTCCTGGATTGCTTATTTATAGAGATTTCAGGATTCTCCTGGCTGAAAAAAAAAAAAAAAAAAAAAAAGAACGTGGAGAAACTTCAACATTCAACATTCTAGGAAAATTTGGCTCCACAAAGATACCATCAACTCATTGCCTGCTTCCTGCTAATCTAACCATTTTCAAATTCCCCTTCGCAATTACTGCAATCAAGTTATTATCAATCATACTATCAATTGCTTGCCCCGCTCTAGGATGTAGGTTAAATATTCTTGTGTCAGTGGGATGCTGCATCCTAGATTTTCATTGAAATCTAATGACTTTCATCTTCAAAGAAACTGTTTGGAGCTAGCGCTCCATCCCCACCCCTGCTGGTTTAATTACAGCACTTCATACATTTCGCATTCTGAAGATAAACACCCTGTTCAGCATTTATCCCAGGGAGATGCTTTTCAAGGGGTAATGTTCCTAAAGTACCCACTCCAGCAAGAGGATGGCTCATCACCTCAACCTTATGAATGTGTATCTGGCCTCTGGTGAAATGCAGCCAGGAGGCTTCAGCATCCTCCCAGCTGGTGCCTCCCCATGCTGGGGCCTGGGCCCATGCTCCAAACAGCCACAGGGAAAGTCTTGGTGATTGAGGCTGGAAATACTACCAGATCACTGAGTGGGCACTTCTGGAAAGTAGAGCACTTGGGTTTTTTCAAAGCATTGTTATATGTTTAATGTGTGCTTCCTCAATTTTCCCACCATTTATTGAACATTCATTTAACAGGTATCACACCACCAACAAGTCATCAAGACCTGGAGAAGGTGGGAGGAATTTAGGAAAGACAGTGGAAGAGGAAGAAGATGGGTACCATTTGTGGTCCTGAGATCAATGGAGCAATGGATGTTGTAGCTCATCCTGCCACCTCCCTTCTTCTAAGTGTCCCCTCAGAAAGAGAGGCCCATGGGAACTATGAATGCCTGTCATGTGCCAGGTACCATGGGCACAGCAGTAAACAATGCAGGTATCCTTCAAAGCATCCTGTCCACACAAACTTCACATTTCGAAGGAGCAGGACCACACACACACACACATACACACACACACATACACACGGAAATATAAAACAATCACTAATTAGGATCAGATCCATGAAAGGGAAAATAGAACCCCACAGTGAAGAAATATAGAAGGGAAGGTGTTTAGGAGAGTTGGGCAGAGAAGGTGTACCAATTTAGGTACAATTTTGAGACAGAGTCTTGCTCTCTCACCCAGGCTGGAGTGCTATGGCGTGATCTCGGCTCGCTGCAAACTCTGCCTCCCAGCTAAAGCCATCCTCCCACCTCAGCCTCCCAAGTAACTGGGATTACAGATGCATCCAAGCAACAAATCCCAAGTAACTGGGATTACAGGTGAACCATGCCTGGCTAATTTTTGTATTTTTTGTAGAAACGGGGTTTTGCCATGTTGCCCATGCTGGTCTTGAATTCCTGGGCTCAAGCGATCTGCCCATCTTGGCCTCTCAAAGTGCTGGGATTACAGGTGTGAGCCACCATAACCAGCCTTATCATGCATTTCTTACGTTGTGTTTTCTGCATGTGTTCCTTCACAGTTACAAAGGGGAAAGGGAATACCAAGTTCCACACATATTCCTCTTCATCTCCATTGTGTACTAGCAGCTCTATCGCTTCCTGATGATAGGATCAATTATCTCTGCCATGATGGTGACTCCTCTCTTACCTGCTGCCCCTGGATGCAAAGTATTTAAAGCACCCTTGTAGCAGTGGTAGTTTTGTAATTCAATGGTATTCTTGCTGTGTCCCTGGCAAGAGTATATCCTCTTTGGGAACCAAAATCTTTAATCCCAGCAGAGTCCACAGTTGGGAGGATGGAAAGTATAAAGTTCCCTGCAGGGTCAGTGGGAATAATGTTAAGGGATGTTTCCATTCCTTGGTTCCTGAGTCCATGTACTTTTCCTAACTGGGACCCAGGGATCTCTGATAGAATGCATGTATTGCATTCTGAAAGATGGCATCTGATGGCCTTGCCTCCAAGCTGGCACTTACTTGTGCATTTGGAAGGCCATTCTAGCATTATATGAGGCCAGCTCTTTCTGGATGATATGGTATGCGATATAACCAGTAGACCCTGTGGTCACTGACTCAATTTTACACCTTCTTCACTATAAAATGGGTTCCCTAGACAGATGCTACATTGTGTGGGATTCCATGTCTGTGAATCAAGAATTCTACAAATCCCTGAATAGTTGTGCCGGCTGAGACTCTGCAGGCAGAAAGGCAGAACTATACCTGTAATAGGTATCTATCCTATAATGTTGAGCCACTGGTCCTTCTAGAATAGAAGGGGCCCAATGTAGTCAACTTGCTATCAAGTGGCTCAGTGGTCTCCTTGAGGAATAGTGCCAGATCTGCCAGATCTAGAGGCTCAGTATTGGTCCATGGTGCTGGCAAGTTAGGTATTCAGTGGCAGCAGTAGCTACATTGTCTTTCCTTAGTGGAAATTCATAATGAGACCCATACTAACCTTTGTCTCTACAATCATGACCATTCTATTCATTTGTCCATTCTGCCAGTTCTGGGGTGGCCAATGATGAAGGGTGATTAAAGTCAACTGGCTGAGTCATTTTGTCTTCTTATTCAGTGCCTCTTCTGTGGTGGATAGCTTCTTGTCAGAGTTAATATGTGATAAAAAAAAATCTTCAGAGTTCACACCAATGTCCATATGTCCATCCATATGTCTCAACCTCAGACCTCCGTGTCTCCAATCCTTTCATCCTTTTCCTTCCAGGACTCTGACCAGGCAGCCAGGCTATTGGCCTCTGTCCAGGAATCTCTACATATTCTCAACTTGAGCCACTTCTCCTTCCTTTGAAAGATATTTTTTCTGGGTATAGAATTCTAAGTTGATATGTTTTTTCCTTTGCTTTTAAAAAATATTGCTCCACTATCTTCCCATTTGCATTGTTTCCAACAAGAAATCTTCTGTCACCATTGTCTTTATCTGTGTATACCAAGACTCTTTTTCTCTCCCCTCTGGCTGCTTTTAAGACTTTCTTTTACAACCAGTTTTGAGTAGTTTGATTATGATCTGCCTTGTTATGGATTTCTTCATGTTTCCTGTGCTTCAATTTTGTGGAATTTCTTGAATCCATGGGTTTATAGTTTTTATCAAATTTGGGAAATATTTTAGCCATTACTTTTTAAAATTTTTATCCATACTTCTCTCTCCTCTCCTTTGAGTACTCTACATATAAGAGGTCACATAAAGTTGTCCCACAGTTCACTGATGCTCTGTTTGTTTTTGTTCTTGTTGCCTTTTTTCTGTGTATTTCAGCTCAGATAGATTCTATTGCTATGTCTTCAAGTCACTAATCTTTTTTTCTGCAGTATCTAATATACCATTGATCTCATGCAGTGTATTTTTTATCTCACATATTGTACTATGAGACTTAGAAGTTCAATTTGGATCATTTTTTCTATTGCATATCACTACTTAACTTTTAAAATATGTACAATACTAATGATTAAATATTAACTAATGTCTGCTAATTCTAACTTCTGTGTCAGTTTTGGTCAATTTTATTTGCCTGATTTTTCTCCTTATTATGGGAGATATTTTAATGCTTTTTTTCATGCCTAGTAATATTTTATTGAATGCCAAGCATTGTGGATTTCACTTTGGTGTATGCTGGATTTTTTAATTCCTAAAAATATTCTTGAGCTTTGTTTTGGATACAGTTCAGTTATGCAGAAACAGTTTGATCCTTCAGGGTCTTGCTTTTAAGATTCATTAGGCAGAACCAGAACAATGTCCAATCTACAGCAAATTATTCCACACAACTGAGTCAAGATGCTTCTGTGTATTCTAACCAATGCCTCATGAATCTTTAGGTTTTCCCTTATGGCTAATGGAAACAAGCACTATTTCCAGCCCTGTGTGAGTATGGAGTGCTATTCCTTACAATCGTTTCGGATGGTTCTATCCCTAGCCCTAGTCAGTTTCCTGACACATAGGTATTTATCAGTTCTTTTCTGAATACTTGAGGGAATCCTTCTGTAGACCTCTAGAGTTATCCCCCTGTGCAGCATTCTCTTCTCCAGTGTACCATCCTACAAACTCTAACTGCCTTTTTCTCTCCCAACTTTGAACTCTGCCTTCTAAACTCGAGAGTCTACCTGAGTTTCCCCTTTCTGTGCCATAAACTGGAAAATCTCTCAAGGTAATAAGATGTGGCACTCATAGGGCTCCCTTCATTTGATTCCCATTTCTGAAAGGTTATTCCTCTTCATTGCCTAAATTTTCATGTATAGAAAACTAATGTTTCACTTATTTTGTGTATTTTTGGTTGTTTCAGGAATAAGAGCAAATCTGAAACTTGCTACTCCATCTTGGCTGAAAGCAGAAGTTCTCCACCTCTGTTCCTCCATATTTGCCTTCTGTTTGTAAATGTTAGGCAGCAGCCTTATTGGCTGCCTAAATATTTTGCCTCTAAGGACACCAGGCTCTGTTATCCATGCTCTCAGTTCAAGCCACCATTGCAGCCCTTCTGACCTTGCCAGTCTTTATGATAATTGTAGCCCTCTGGCTTCTGATATATTAGGAAGTCATCATCTTCCTAATGGTCCAGTTCTGCATCTGTCTCTCCTATCAGCAGCCTTAATCTGCAGAGGAGAGCCAACAATGAGTTACTTGGGAGACTGGTGTGCTTCTCACCAGTGCACTCCTAATGTTATTGGTGAATGGTGTGTCCTCTGGGTCTTCCAATGGAACATACCCTCTATGGGCCTTCTGGCATCATATACTGCATGTCCCTTTCCCTCAGGTTTTTTCCTCCTGCTGGGAAAAATCAGCTATTTCTACTTCATCTCAGTATGGGCCATTGCCTTCTCTAGGCTTCGAGAAGCTTCTTTAGGAGTGAGTTTGTCCCATCTCCTCAGGCCTTTGCAAGGGTATTAAATCTTACATTCCAAGAGAGTGATGTCAATTCAATGAATTCTTACTTGTTCAGTTATATGTTCTGGACCTTTTGATCAAACACTGCAGAAATCCTATCCCAGAGGTACTCTCTTGCCTCCTGACAGTACTTACTTGCTCATTCATGCAACTCCCTCAGAATGAGGCCTCTTTCTCCTCTTGTCAGGCTTAGCATGCTCCCAGCAGGTTTATACTGGCCTGGTATTCATATATTAATACAGAAATTGAAGCATGCCATATGTAATAAAGATGCATAAATCCTGAGTGTATTGATGGATTAATTTGCATGAAGTAAACACACCCAGACATCCATCACCCAGGTCAAGAAATGAAACATGGTCAGCTCTCCAGAAGCTCATCTCATGGTACCTCCCAGTCAATGACTCCCTTCTAAAGATAAGCACAAGCCTGACTTCTACATCACAGGTAAATTTTGTTTGACTTTGAACTCTTTATAAGTGGAATCACGCAGTATATATGCCTTTGTGTCTGGCTTCTTTGCCTCAACCATGTTTGTGTGTTTCATCCATGGTTTTACATGAGGTGGTAGTTCATGAATTCTCATTGCTGAGTAGTAACCCACCGTATGATTATATCACAATATAATAATCTCTTTTACAGTTTATGGGCATTGGCTTTTTTTCCAGTTTTGTGATAACACCAATAGCACTGCCATAAGCCTTCTTGTATGTGTCTGTTGGTGAACATATGAGCACATTTCTGTTGGGTGCATATGAAGGAGTAGAATTGCGGGGTCTCAGGGTAGGTGTATGTGCATCAACTGTATTTTGAAACAAGCTGGTGAGTGGGACTTTTCTCTCTGACTAAGTCCCTGAGCTAAATTTGTCATAAGATAAGTGATAAGTGCCCCATATTCTATAGAGGAGCTGCAGGACACACCCCCTCAGACTTCTTAAGAGGTGGCCTAACAGGTCACCCACTAAGACCTAAGAGTATCCCCATCACCCACTCCAATCTATATAAGGAGAGGAGTAAATGTTTGAGAGAAATATGGGGAAGTAAAAAGATAGTCAGCTTTGAGAGTTGTCACCCTGGGCAGAGAGCACTGTGACTCAGGAAGAGGTACAGAAAGGGACAAGGCATGGAAAGCACAGCAGCCACCAAGCCTGGGAGGTTGCTCAAGAGATTAGCTTCAGGGACCAGCCTGATACCCATGGCTGGTGGCTTGCCGAGCTGCGGAGTCTGGGAGCCCCATTCCACCCTCAACTAGGATAGGATGAGATGAGATAAGAACCATCCTGGGAGTGTGTACTTGAGAGCTTAAGGACACATGTCTTAGGCTGGGTTCCCCCTGGAATCAGACCCTGTGCTAAAGACTCAAGTACAGTAGTTTGAGAAATATTCCAGGAAGTACTGAGAGGGAAGTAGGAAAATGAGAGAGGGATGGAAAGGAAGCCAATACAGCATGCATTAATGAGAAGGGACCATTGTGGGCAACTGGAGCTCAAACCCATTGATGACTATCATGCACACACTGTGTCCCAAATAAAGGCAAGGAAGCTGGGGTATTTATCCACAGACTCCTATTCCCAGGCATGTCAGCTCCCCTGGTACATTGAGCAGAGCCCACAGGAAGAAAGTCACAGGTGCTAACTGTGACTTTCACCCCATGGAATATGACAGCAAGGAGAGGTGCATGCCCACCACAGCATATATGTACAGAGATTCACACCCATTTCTTACCTGGAGAAACTCTGGAAGTGGGAGTCAGGCTGGGGCAGCCCTCTGTGGAAAGGTGAGGAGAGAGGCAGCAGCAGGCACCCCATACAACCTCAATTTGCTGTAGTGAGACTGCGCGAGTTTCCTGTGGATAAAATACAGGCCACGGGAGGTAGCCAGGCTCAAGATGTCTTGATGGCATCATGCCTGTTAGTTGTAGGGTATCCTGCAAGAAAGGGGAGCAAGAGAAAGGTCCCATGAGGTCAGCCAGAGAACAGGCAACCCATACCCAGAAATAGTGTCACACAGAGATCCTTCCTGAGAAAACCATGATGCCCCATGAAAGCCAACAGAAGATGCCACTCCCTAATAGAATTGATGCCTTGTAACAGCCTATCCAGGATAACATCTGTCCTCTCACCTCAGGGCTCACACACAGGGGACAGAACACCCACAGCAGCAGATAAGAGGGCAAGGAGGGAGGAAGATGCCAGACAGTCCCAGTTCCCCAACCTCCCCTCCTCCAGGATTCCAGCTCAAGTCAATCTGAGACAAGAGGAAGGAAGAAGACTGGAAAAGACTGCAAGACTGGATTTGATAGAAACTAGGCTGGACATTTTAATACCTGAAAATGAGTCAATTACAGAAGTTAACAGGAAAGCTAACCCATCCATCTGAGATATTGACAAGGGAAGGAGCAGGCAAGATAGTTTGAAGACAGTAATGTATGAAGACTGTTTCATAAATGGCTAACATCTCTGTCCTGCCTCTTCCTCCTATGTCTGAAATGCCCCTGCCCTCAGCCCACCACAGCAGAATCCTTTCTCTCCCCTAGACACAGGGTTTTCAGCCAAGCATCATCATCATCATCCCTCCAACCATTGCAGTAACATGTTCCTGTGTTCCCAACGAGGTTGGCCTGGCCTTCCCGGGGTAGGTGCGTCTCTCAGGACTGACCAATCACAGGACTCCATCCCATCAATGCTAGGAAGAAAAAGATGCTCGCAGGATGTCCTGTGTTTTCTTAGAGTCTGTATTCATCTATTGGGCATCCACTCATTGGGCCAATTGTATTAACAATATTTGCTTATTTTCTATAGTATTGATGCTCTGGCATTTGTGGCCTCTCTAACTGGAGAGAAACTGCCTCTCCCAGGACTAGCTGATTCCTAGAGATAATAAACTCCACCTGACTATACACCTTTCATATGCAAACCAACCAACCCTGAATCCATACCCCTAAACACCTCCTTTATTCAACTCTCATGCCCCAAGGCAATATTTCTCCTGCCCCAAATCAACCCAAGCTCAAGTACCAGACCACTGGACACAAGTCCCTATGCCCCAAAGCCTGACAGATTTATTCAGAATAGCCAATTCTAAACTAACTACCCCCCACACCCATACCCAATGCCTTGCCTTGCCTGAGGAAACCCTAATAAAGGCTCTGGCAGAGGCTTCCCCCCACTCCCTCTGCCTCCTGACCAAAACTGATGCTTCTCTCTGAGGCCTCTTGTGGTGTAGTATGCCCCTTCTCTCATGAGCTGTTCAGTAATAAAGGTCTTATTTCAATGCCATTGACCCCTTTGTGTCATCCCGTGGCCACCTCCATATATTAAAATCCTGCAGGTACGCTTTGAGACACAGGATACAAGGACCTTGAAAATTGGAGTTGCCAGGGGCATCTTTACAGCCCCATGTAGCAAGCTGCTAAATAACCACCCCAACCCAGGGGAGGCAGAGCTAAGAAATGAACACACGGCCACAGCGTGGACCACAGTTTTGTAGCACCTGGGTTCATAGGCTTCACCCTGAGCGTTCTGTTTATATGAGCCACAAACAAAACAAAACATAAGGTTTTTTTTTCTTTTTTTTCTTTTTTTAACTTTGCTTTAACCAGGTCAAGATGCACTTTCTGATCTTTGTAGCTAAACGTTCTGGCTAATGTACTCTCCTCCCAAATCCCTGATAAAGTCTCACCTCCTCCAGGCAGCCATCCCAGGTTACCCCAATGTCCCAGTCTCTCCTTCCTCAAAATGCCAACTGCTCCTAGGATCTTGTAACATCTTCTGTTACTTTCTCACATGCCATCTCATACTATTCTCTAACCATCCCATGATTTCCCTCTGCTCCCAGTTTCTAGAGAGCAGGGGTGCTCTTTAGTTCTCTTCCTGGGAATGCTCTTATGTCTCCAATTATTTTGGGAGCCTCCCAGAGGTACCTATCTGTGATCAAATTATCAATGGGCTAACGGCAGGTGATCTTCCTGCCCCCACTTATCCCTAGATGCCCACATATGGCCCCACTGGAGAGCCTATATATAAATCCAGCTGCAGTTTCCCCCCATCTTGTCCTAAAATTCAAAGACATCACAATTTCCCTCTTGACTTCCCCTGAAACATCAAGAACCACATCACTTCTCAAGGCTCACCTGGCCTGGCTCACCAACACACAAAAGCTCTGTGTGATATGAGTGGAAAACCCTGAATGGGCTAAGGCTAATGTAAACCCTTGTGGGTACCTAGTTCAGCTTTGGTTTATCTCACCTTCCCCAACTGGTTAATTATGGGGAGAGGAAGAGAGTAATGACACCACTTCCCAGCCTCTGTGGTCTGGTCCATTCATGGAGAGGACACAGCATTTTGGGGGTCACAGGATTCTGAGTTCGAGTCCTGGCTCTACCACTGCCTGACTGTATGTCTTCAGGCAAGTCTTGTCCCTCTCTCCAATCCTCGGGAACTTTTGATCTGAAATAGGGTCATTAATAATCCAGACTGTGAACTGGGCACGGTGGCTCACACCTGTAATCTCAGCACTTTGGGAGGCCAAGGCGAACTGATCACCAGAGGTCAGGAGTTCGAGACCTGACTGGCCAACACGGTGAAACCTCGTCTCTACTAAAAATACAAAAAATTAGCCAGGTGTGGTGGTGGATGCCCATAATCCCAGCTACCTGGGAGGCTGAGGCAGGAGAATCCCTTGAATCCAGGAGGCAGAGGTTGTTGTGGTGAGCCAAGACTACACCATTGCACTCCAGCCTGAGCAACAGAGAGAGACTCTGTCTCAGAAAAAAAGAAAGAAAGAAAGAAAGAAAGAAAGAAAGAAAGAAAGAAAGAAAGAAAGAAAGAAAGAAAGAAAGGAAGGAAGGAAGGAAGGAAGGAGGAAAGAAAGAAAGAAAGAGAAAGAAAGAAAGAAAGAAAGAAAGAAAGAAAGAAAGAAAAAGAAACCAGTATGTTCATGTATATTTTGGCTTAACATAAAGCTAGAAGGGGTATTTAAGTGAAAATTGCAAAAGTAAGACAATCTAAAAAAAAGTGTCAACAAAATAATTATAGAGTGGATGCATGGGCAGATATAGCAACAACAATAATAATAATAAAGGTAATTGGTGATAAGGCAAGAGGCCAAATCTATTTGCTAAAAATAAAAAGCAATGTTCATAATAAAAGCGTGGAAAGAATAATATCGAGCAAAACCATATTTCATTTTAATGTGTAAAGTACTTTCTCATCTATAATCAACTGGGCTAATCTCATGTGGTGAATGTTCCTGTTCTCCATTTTAACAAAATAATTAAAACTGAGGTTCAGAAAGACTAAGAGGCTTGTCCTTGGTCATGTCAAGGCAAAGCCAGGGTTATATGTCAGACTGGTCTGGACACTACTTAGAAAAAAGAAAAATCTCCACACCTGATTCTTGGAGAATCATTCTAGGAAGAGCGCAGTTCAGGCCAGATTCATGTCTCAGCACCTTCTACCCTGAAGACACACCCCAAAGGTAGTCAGGATCATCCCCTTGGGCAGCAAGGGGCATGTTCACCCAGATCCCCAACTAAAACGTCTCTACCTCATGAGTTCAAATGATTAGCTGCTTCCAACCTAGGCCCCTCTTCTCCATCCATCCCTTCCTCCCCGACTCTGGGGCCCTGACACTCCACTGGAGTGGCAACTCTTTCAAGGACGCTAAAAATTGCTTTATTTTTCACCACTAATTTGCCAACAAGTTCAGTCGTCCATCCAGTTGGCCCGAAATGAAATTCTATAATTATACAAAAGCCTGGGTCAGCGACCTTCTGATTGCAATATCTTGTCTCTTTTGTCCCTTCCTTCCACCACCTCACCCATGGGACAAAATTGCTTCAGCTCCTCCGGCAGCCTCCGGAATGAGGTGGTATTGGAAACTAGTGAGGCGTGGCCCTGCAGAGGTGTTCACAGCTTTGCAATAATTTACCCATTTTCATTTGTTTGATTTCATTAACACCTGGGTCTCAGGGGAGAGCCCAGTTGGGAAGGGGGAAAAAACAAGTGATTTCAGTAGAAATCGAGTGGTTATCATTGCCTTGTCTTGCAACACCAAGGGAGTGTGGAATGCCAAGGGTGGAGTGCAGTCTGAGCAGGGTGATGAAGGAGGCCTCTCCTTAGAGGCAGCTTCTGCTAAAAAGTCTTGCCTTTCACATTCCTCAGTCCTCAAGGGTCCCATCTCTCAAACTCACCCCATTGACACCAAGGGTATGCCCTATACCAGTGTCCCTTTCTCAACAAGCCAGCCTTACCGGCCCACTGGGCCAAGGCTGCTGGGGTGGCTACATTCAGACAGCATGGCTTAGCGGTTAAGGGCATGGATGCCCAGAACTGGGCTCTAACCCAGCTCCACCTCCTGCTTGCCTGGTAGCCTTGAACATGGAGCTTCAACTCCACCAGCCTCATTTTCTCTCTTAAATAAAGTAGAGACGACAGCACGTACCTCATAAAGGTTGCTGCAAGGATTAGCTGGGATAATGAATGGGGAAGCACCCTGAATGCTGTGTCCGATACGTTGTGAGTGCTCAGCGGAGTGAGAAAGAACAATAGTAATGGTTGCCATCTTTATGATTTTCTCTTCTTTTTCATCTTTACCGTCACCATCATCATCATCATCATCATCATCATCATCATCATCACCATCATCAATCATCACTCCCCACCTGGCCATCTCAGCCTCCACAGGCTCTCAGCAGAAAGAACTCAGTCTCAGAGGAAAGGCTGAAATGTTCTCTGGCAGTGAGCAAAGTCCCTGGGCCCAGCTTCCTCCAGAGAGAGACTTGGATCCAGTACAAGTCACACTACCAACCGGCATGGCACACCCTTTCTCAAAGGCGTTAAGAATTCTGGTGACTTTGTGATGCCCAAGTGATGGGGAAGGACACTCCGTTGGCTAATGGCATCTGATGGTGAGAGAGTCCCTTGTGGCCAGGCTGGATCTGTTTATTCTCCCAGTTTTCTACAGCATCCCAGAGAGACCCCAGAGCAGGGAAGCAAAAGCCATTGCCATTTTAGCCCGGGGCAATAGCAGACAGTTGGAAATATCACTTTAGGGTGGAAGGGTCTTCCAGAGGCCCCTTGAATCAGCAACAAGGGGCATTAGAGTCTGCTTCCGTCCTCACAAGAGGTTGATCTGCCTGTAAAGGCAAGTCCTTCTATTGCCAGTAATAAGAATGTGCTGATGACTTCAGCTGACATTTATTGAGCACTTACTGTGTGCAGTGTTCTAGGCACTGTCCATGTGTTAACTCATTTCACTCTTATGAGTGGCTGCTGTGTTTGTCCCCATTCTATTGCTGAGAAAGCTCAGGCAACAGGAAGTTAAGTCCCTTGGTCTGACAACCAAGAGTGGTCAAGCAAAGACTCAATCTGGTCTGCCTGACCCTAGAGTCCACGTCTTCCAGCTTTTGGACAGCTCCAGCCTTTACAAAATCCTTGAGTAACTTGAATTAAAATTTCTTCCTAGAACTTGTGCCCCTCGGCCCTGGTTCTGCATTTAGGGTTCTCTCTGCAGAACTCAGCCCCCTCCAGTGAGACAGCCGTGTCCAGGGATGCGTTCAGCTCCCAGTGCCCCCACCCAGCTCCTCCGCTCCAGACTGCAAATGCCATTAATATTTAGCATTAGAAGGATCTGGTGAAGCCCGTAAATCTGCATATGTTAAAAAAAAAAAAAAACACCACGGGGAATTCCTAAGTGGAGAGGGTGGGAGTGGGGGATGGGGGAGGTGGCCCTTAATTCTGCCTTGAGAAACCCTGCCTGAGGCCAGCAGCACCTCCTTGTCCAGCCACCCACAAGGGAGGGTCAACTCAAGTGCCTGAGTGTCCTCTCTGCACCCTGAGAGACCGCTATTCCCAGCCATGCCCTGACCCCGGCCTCCAGCTTAGCAGCCAAGGCCCCCCACCCAGGACCATCACATGCCTGTTAGAAAGCCCCAGGCTCTGAGTGCAGTCAGATTTTTACAGCAAAACCACATTCCCTCGGCCCCAGCTTCCTTCTTTCTGTTTCTCTGAAGTAATAACTGGTCGCAGCCAGCGCCAGAGAAAAGCAGTCTCCCAATAGCTGAAAACACCTGAAACTGGTGATCAGCAGCTTCCTGATAAGATCCCAGGAGTTGGGCAAGTGGACTCAAGCATGCACGCTAAGAGGCAAAATGGCAGCGTTTACTTGGTATATGACCTTCCAGGGACATTTGACTGGTAAGGGAAGAACGCCTCAAGTAAGCACACGTACAACTTCAGTAAATATACTGTGCATGCTCCCCTCCCAAGCGCTGGCAGGCTGCTGTGCATGCAGACAGCCCACCCCAATGGAAGAATCAGGGGAGAAGAGAAGCCCAACCCCAGAAGTATGCCCACATATAAGACCCCAATTCAAAGGTCAAACAGGGCACTTGTCTTTCAAGTTGCCCACTTGGCCCTCTTCCAAATATGTTTGCCTTCATTCTGTTCCCACTCTAAAACTTTTTAATAAACGTTCATTCCTGCTCTAAAGACTTGCCTCGGTCTCTCCTTCTGTCTTATGCCTACTCGGTGGGATTTTTTCTTCTGAGGAGGCAAGAATTGAGGTTCTGCAGACCCATAGGGATTCGCCACGGGTAGCACTAACATCTCTCCATAGTTGTCTCCTTCTCCCCACCACCTCCCCCAGGGAGGCCTTCCCTGACCACCCTATCTGCAGGTGGCCCCTTCCAGGCCCTCTCTGTCATATAATTCTGCTGGATTTTTCTCCATTGCATGGAAATTTCTTATGCATACATGAAGCCTGTGTCTCTTGTTCCTGTCTCTCTCTGCCTCAGTTTCCACATCTGTAAAATGGGGAAAATGCTACCTGCTGGGTTGTTTGGATAATGAAATGAGTTAATATAGGTACAGCACTCAGAACAGTGCCTGGCACACAGTAAGCATGATGAAAGTGGTGGCTTTATTCTTTATATTAATATCATTGCTCTCAGTATCTGGAGCAGCACCTCATACACAGTAGGCGCCCAATGTGCATGTTTGAATAAATATACGAATGGATGGCTGAGCCACCATGCAGAGAGCCTGAAAAGTCCCACCCTGCCTGCTGCTGAAGACCCAGGCCACCCCCTCCTCATGGTCTATAATTACCCAATAACAAGAAACCCAGCCCCTTGGGCTTCATGCACAGCACATTTTCCAAAGATGAAAAGCTCATTCGTTAATAACTACATAGCAATATCTAAAATTTTGGTTGCATTGTGAGGCCGGGTGGCTTCCCCATTCACCAATAATGACAGACCACTTAAAAAATAAATAACACATATAATTTAAGCAACTAAAACAAATGGCAGTGTTGGCTTTCCCTAGGAAAATATTTTCACTATTTCCTCGAGGCGTCCCCATGGGTGCCCTTGCCTTGGCCTCCCCTGCAGAGATGCTTTCTCAGCAGGTGGCCTGGGAGTGGAGCATGCAGAGCAGTGTCAGAGAGGAGACCTCACCCACAACCTCCCAGAGTCCCTTCCCAGAGAAGCCTGGGCTTGTGCTCCCCAGAGGAGGGAAGGGGGAAAACTGCCTTCTACCTCCACAGCCATATTCACTATCTTTCCCCACACCCTTTCCCCTGTGGGGAGACTTTGTAACCTCAAATCCCTATGGGGCAGACAGGCAATGTACATGAGCAAAGCAGGTGGATGTATGAGGCAATAGGGATGGGTGGGGCTTGTGGCAAATTGAAGAGGGGACACCCCTGCCACAGGGAACAAGCCTCACCAATGGTTGCTATGCAGAAATGCAGGCTCAGTTTTGCAAAATCTCCTGACATTTCAAAATAAGCCATCAATTTGAATTTAAAATGTCAGTCCCTTTAACGACCTCGCAGGTCCCTCATTCTGGGCCCTGCTGCCTCTAATTTCATCTCTGACTTCTCTACCCTTCACTCACCCTGCTAAGGCCACACTGGCTTCTTTACTGTTCTTGGACCAAGACAGGCACATTTCCACCCCAGGACATTTGCACTGAATATTCCCTCTGCCTAGAACATTCTTCTCCCAGACAAACTCATAGGTAAGGAGGCCAGTAGGGCTGGAATGCAGAAGGTGAGGAGGAATATAGCAGGAAAGAAGTTGGGGTGGAATCCAGAACAGCCAGATTATAGGTGAATGGTGGGAAGGTTATAAATTTGTAGGCCTGTTTTTGGTCATCACAAAGATTGGGGGTGTTAATGGCATTTAGTGGGTAGAGGCCCACATGCTAGAACCTTCGTGATGTGTGGACAGCTCCTCACACAAAGAATTATCCACCATATATCAAGGCAGGTAAAAAACCTAGATAGAATTTGGAGCCTGGAACCTAACTTGATTTCACACTTAACCCAAAGGAATGTGGGGTTATTTTTGGTTTTGTGTTCATGTTTTGCTCAATTTCATTAAACACTGAGATTTCTGGGGCTGCTGCTTGTGTGTGGATCAAGCAGAGGTTATGCTCTGTTATTCTGGGGGCTTTATCAGGAGCTGATCACCTTCATGAGGACCCCATCAGTGAAAGCCATGCCCTTCATGGAGTTTGAATCACTGAGTGGGCGCCAAACTGTATTTGTCGTGTCCCATTCTTAGAAAGTCTACCTGCAGAGGGGGCTTTGACACCTTCATTGTGTTTTTCAGAAGAGTTGGGCTGGAATATTTACATGCTGAGATAACTATTATTTTATTATAAATTAGTTTCCTTTTAATTCTCCTCTAGAATACAATTAGGGCATTATGTGGCTTACATGGATTTATGTAAATTGTGTCTATAGATAGGTGATATTGCCTATGAATTTCATTTCAGCATGGTGTAATAAGGGGCATGTCAATGTATTTGTTATTTTAAAAGGAAGAAGAAAAGGAGACCAGGCCTGATATGCCTGAGTTCCCAGATGTGGAATTTTGCAGGATACGGTCAGGGACTTGCGCTTTTCCTTGGCTAAGCCGGGAGCCCTGGCAGAAGACAGGTTCATCTGACCTGCACCTTTTAGATGCCACTCCAGGGGGCAAGCGTGAAGCAGCAGACACCCCTTAGGAAACATTCGGCCACCCAAGAGAAACAGGAACAGAGCAGAGGAGGTTGTGAGAGTGCCGCTGAGACCTGCTGAGGGGTTGGATGTGGAACTTCCGAGAAAGAGGACACAGGGATAACTCTACGGTGTGGTTCCGAGTTACCGTGGAGGTCGGAGAAGAAGTGGACAACTTCTGAGATGAGGAAATCTGAGTGTTGATTTGGGTGCCCACCTGTGCCCAGCAAACAGAAACAGCACAGTGGTAATGCCAGGAGCAAACCCCCATCCCGCCTCCCCCAGCCCATCCCGCCACACCGATTGCCGTCACCAGCAGGTGGCGCTATGGAGCAAGCCTGAGACCTGGAGTCAGAAAACCTGGATCCGTGTCCTGGCTCCCCCAGTGAGCAGAGGTGAACAAAGTGGGCACTGCAGAGAAAAGATCCCCTTGTCACCAAAAGCACCGCTGTCCATCTTCCATGTTTCCTCGTGTCCCCACAGGCTAGCCTCAAGAATGGCAGGGACTCTCAGACCAACTCTCAGTTCGATTTTCAATTTATTATCTATATCCAGCTCCTTTCCAAAGATACTTGAGGTGTCTTTCAAAAACACACGCAAAGGAGTGAAAAAGGAAGGGAAGACAATTAGAAAGAGGAAACAGAGAAATAATTCTAGCACAAATGGAGCTGCTGTGACTGGGCACCATCGCAACAAATAAGACAAAATGGGAAGGCCAGCTGTTGCTGCATAACAAATCTCCCCAACATCTAGAAGCTGAAAACACCGTTTGTCACTCCTCACAAATCTCAGGCTGGGCTGCACAGTTCTGCTGGTCTGAGGCATGATTGGCTGATCTTGGTTGGGCTCATGCGTGCATCTGGAGACCGATGGCAGGCTGCTGGGTGCTGGGTGTTGGCTGCTCTGAGATGGCCTTAACTGGGACACCTTGGCTGGGTTCTACATGGCCTGGAATATTTACATGCTGAGATAACTATTATTTTATTATAAATTAGTTTCCTTTTAATTCTCCTCTAGAATACAATTAGGGCATTATGTGGCTTACATGGATTTATGTAAATTGTGTCTATAGATAGGTGATATTGCCTATGAATTTCATTTCAGCATGGTGTAATAAGGGGCATGTCAATATATTTGTTATTTTAAAAGGAAGAAGAAAAGGAGACCAGGCCTGATATGCCTGAGTTCCCAGATGTGGAATTTTGCAGGATACGGTCAGGGACTTGCGCTTTTCCTTGGCTAAGCCGGGAGCCCTGGCAGAAGACAGGTTCATCTGACCTGCACCTTTTAGATGCCACTCCAGGGGGCAAGAGTGAAGCAGCAGACACCTCTTGGGAAACAGCAGGTTCTCATCTAGCAGCAGGCCAGCCCAGGCTTGTTCACATGGTGATAGCAGGGGCCCGAGAAAGCAGAAGCTGTCAGGCCCCTTGGAAAGCCTCTTCCTCTAGGCTTAGAACTGGTATACCTGCACTCCTGCTATGTTCCATTGGCTGAAGCAAGTCACAAGGCCAGACCAGATTTTAGGGGCAGGAAATGGACATCACTTCTTATTGGGAAGAGTGACGGTTGTTGCCATTTTTGCAACTTACCACCATGATAAATTGTGGAGCTCTAATTATCAGAGAAGAATAAATATGACAGTTTCTTGGAGCAAAATTGTTCCCCTTGACCAACTCAGAGAAATGTTTCCAAGGGCAGACACCACATTGGCCTCATTTCCTTCATAGCAGTGATCATTCATTGAGTTCTTACTATGTGCCAGACCCTAGGCATCCTTTATATTCATGTGCTTCCGAAAGCACAGGAGGCACAGCACGGCTCTTCATCATGAGTTTAGTTGGTACACAGATAAACAGTTATGACGTCGTCTTCTTTGTCTTTTCTTATTGCTTTGCATTTGTGACAAGTGATATCAATTTTCCTCTAATGCTAATAATATAAAAATTTCCTTTTGAAATAGATCAGCTCAAGTCTTTCAACATGGATTCATTTAAGGAAATATTAATTAAATAAATAATGAAGGTGGGTGTGGTGGCTTATGTCTGTAATCCCAACAGTTTGGGAGGCCAAGATGGGAGTATGGCTTGAGGCCAGGAGTTCCAGAGCTGCCTAGGCAACATAGCGAGACCTCATCTCTATATAAATAAAGAAGTCAGCCAAGTTTGGTAGTGTGTACCTGTAGTACTAGAGACTAAGGTGAGAGGATCCCTTGAGCCCGGGAGTTTGAGGATGCAGTGAACTACGGATAGCACCACTGCACTACAGCCTGGGCAACAGAATGAGACCTTCCATCTCTAAAAAATAAAATAAACATAATGGTACAGGTGGCATGTGGTCATAGTAAAACTCATGAGGGCGCAGGCAACACACTGAAATTTGAAAAACACACTGAATTATCTCTATTCATCCCTGAGAAATAAGTATTATGTTTTTCATTTTGCAGATAGGGAAACTGAGTACAGACGGGGTCCCCAGAGGCACAGACTCAAGATAGTGTCAGATGTGCAGCTCTGTCTGAAAAAGCCCTGAGTGAATGTTCCCAGGTGGCTTGTAATAGGAAGCTTGGCAAATGGCAGAGGCCTGTGGTGGCATCTGTCACCTAATGAGACCCCCGGGGCTTCCAGGGTGCCCCTGCCACTGCTACTTCTGAGCTTCTGAGTATAATGAGGATGGTAGGCCAGGGCCCTCGCAAGGCACACTTTCAGAATCTGCGTCAAATGGAATTTGAATCAGAAAGTTCCCTGGAGACCCAAGGGAGGCATCAGGCTGAAATCTCCAGTACAGGTAGGTGGCAGGCATGGTGCATGTTAGCTGAAATCACTCTGCACCTGAGAGGCCACACACGCACAGCGGCACTGAATAAATTAGAGAAAATAGACGTGCTTCTCGGAAAGGGTAGTGGGAAGCCTCTGTGCTCCCGGCGCTGTTGTAAGTGCATTCTTTCCTCAGGTTCCATGAAAGCATGTCCCGTGGGGCCCATCCTGAAGCCAATGGGCTGGGTCCAGCGAGGGGCAGAAGAGGTCAGAAGGGAGGTGGGAAAGCTAGCAGAGCCCTTCCTGGCTGCACACCCCAAGATCTGGGCCTCACAAGCATCTGGGCACTCGTTCAGGGCACCTGCGAAATAAACCAACATTATGAACCGAATTGTACCCTCATACTTTGTATGTTGAAGTCCTAACCCCCAGGACCTCAGAAGGTGGCTGTATTTGGAGATAAGCCCTTTAAAGAAACAATTCAGGTTAAATGAGGTCATTGGGGTGGGCGCTAATCCAATCTGACAAGCGTCCTTAAAAGAAAAGGAGATTAGGACACAGACACTCAGACAGAGGGATGACCATGTGAGGTCACAGTGAGAAGAGTGCCATCTGCAAGCCTAGGAAAGAAGCCTCAGAGGAAACTGCCCCTGTTGATTCCTCTCTCTCAGACTTCCAGCCTCCAGGACTCTAAGAAAATGCATTTCTGTCTTAAGCCACCCAGGCTATGGTATTTTGTTGTGGCAACCCTAGGAGACCAACACAAGCAGTGAGCGCTCTCGGCGGCTGCTCTGGTGTTTACATCACTTAGAAGTTCTTGGTGTCTAGATCTTTCTCTCTTTCTCTTCTTTCTACATGACCCAGCTAGGGGATCAAAGAAAACCCACATTTCGTGGGGCACTCATGCCAGAGCATGCTCCAAGCCCTGTGAATGTTTCCAAAGTGAAAGAGTACCTAGGGAGAGAGCTGAGGGTTCTGGGTGGGGCCAAGAGTAGGGTGGGAAGGTGATTTCTGCCTGAGGAGCAGGACACACAGCAGACCAGAGTCTTCCTCTATTCGTGCATTCACTTATTCATGTGTTCATTCATTCACTTGATGGATTAGCCCTGATCCCACCTTCAGGGAATTAGGAGAAGGCTGCTGTGTTCACCCTCCCAAGCCCACCCAGAGGGGTGTGGCTCTGAGGGCAAGGAGTGAAGCCAGAAGGTCAATAGCCTGGCTTTGAAGTGTGAACCTGCCTTTATAGGCTGTGTGCACTGGTGAACCCCGAAACATCTGGAGCCGTGGTTTCCTCACTTGCAAGATGAGAATAATAATCAAATCTACCTTGTAGAGATTTTTGAGGACTAAATGAAATGACACAAGTAACCTGCTCAGAACAGAATGTGGCACATGGCCAGTACTCAAAAATCAAGGTCACAGTTTATTGCTATTAATATTATTTCCATTCCCTGCCCTGACAGATCCCAGCCTGTGTCCGATCTTCATACGGTCTCATGCTCACTTCATCCCCCAGGGCCCTTGCTCAGGCTGTTTCCAACACCTGGAGTATCCCCTCCACTGCACCCCCAGACCCCCTTGCCTGAGGCCAGCCTACTTCTCACCTCCTCCAGGAACACCACCTCCCATGAAGCCATGCTCCAACCCTCTGCATCTGCAGTGCTGCCACTTAGCACTACTTGGGGTCCTCATCTCTACCCGGCACTGGGATGCTTTCTGGTCAGGGCCTAAGCCCTCCCCTTTTTCATACCCTCCTCCAGCCTTACCCAGGTGCACTTCCTGGCTGTCCCATGGGATTTGTCCCAGAAATCAGCTCCAAGCTCCATTCTCTAAAGCAGTGGCTCCCAACTGGGGCTGCTTTTGCCCTCTAGTCCCTGACCCAGGGGGCATTTGGCAATGTCTGGAGACGTTTTTGGTTGTTACACAGTGGGGGTGGCAGGGGTGCTATTGTCATCTAGTGGCTAGAGGCCAGGGAGATTGCTAAACCTCCTGCCATGAATAGGGCCTCCCACAGTAAACACTTACCCCACTCAGAATGTTCATAGTGCCCCAAGGTAGAGAAGCCCTGCTCTCAGGAGGCACCTGCTCTCCTTCAGAGGGGGTGAGCTCTGGGGTTCCGGGTAATTCGATTCGCAGGAAAACCCACATCCTGGCTGGGCGGGCCTCTCCACGCGGCAGCCTCCAGCACCTGGAGCTGTCTGCCCCTGACGCGGAGCCCTCCCTCGCCCGCCCCTTGTCACAGCATCCGCGGATCCCTGCGGATTTGTATGAAGCAATTGACCTGTGACTAAGGCCAGCTGAGCTCGCCTTGTTCCCGCAGGGCGGGGACAATACCCCCGTTAACTGGAAGGCAAGGTCCCAGCACAGCAGCGCAGAGCATGGATTGGGGAGGGGCGTGGATGGGGGCGGGGAGAAAAAGGGCAGCTCCAGAGCTATCCTAGGTCGGGGGTGGTAGTCCCTAGTACTAATGGTTATAATTAGCCCAACATGAATATCAGCATCTTCTCCTAGATGCCTAGTACATGAGAGCTCATGCCGATTCACATCCCTGATGAGATGCCTCCACCTGCCAACCTCAGGGATATAGTCCTTGTTCCCACTTAACGTAAGAGGAAACTGACAGAGATCCCAGGCGATTTACCCAAAGTCACCCAGCTAGTAGATGGAGAAGTAGAGGCAGGAACTCGGATTATCTGAATTATGGTTTGTATTAAGCACTCATTCTGTGCCAGGCGCAGTGAAAGTACCAGATGCGGAGTTTGTAAACTGGGCAAATGGGGGTCCCGGAACCCCAGAACCTGATGAAACCCCGGCCCCGCCTCCTCTGAGTGTCGGCCCCAACCACAGGGCAGAAGAGGCCCCTTTCTACCACCAGGCTCCACCCCCAGCACCATTGATTGGACTGTGCAGAAGGGGCGGGGCCTTCCAAGCGAGATGAGCCAATCAGAACCTCTCTTCAAGGAACTGGAAATTAGAACAGTGTTTGGGCCAAATAGATGGGGGTGAGCAGGGGAGGAAAGGTCTTGAGGGAGCAGCACGCTTGCCTGATGGGTGCCCAAAGCCAGGGGCAGGTGGAAGTGAGAGAAGGACAAGCTCTGCAAACGTTGCGGAAGCGCTCTGTCCATGGAGAAGGCACAGGACTTCCATGTGGGGCGCAGCTTACTCCTGCTGAGAACTTTGGGGAGACAGAGTGGAGCAGCCATCTCAGACCTGAGCAGCTAAGGAGCTGGGTCCCCCTCTGTCGCACTCTGCAGAGCTGCTGGACTTTGCAGTAAGCAGCCTTCAGGTCTAAAGGTGAGTGCCCAGGGGATATGGGCGGGGCACTGATGGGGTGAGCTACACCAGATTTTTAGCCAGATCATTGGGAATATTCTCATGCCATCTTCTGAGACACAACGTCCTGCTCAATACCCTCCTAGGGCTTCCCAATACATTTAGAATAAAATACCAAGAGATTATCCTGTTCTAGAAGGCCTTAGAGGATCAGGCTCCAACTTTTGCACCAGCCTAATACGCAGCTGTTCCTCTCACTACATTCAAGCCTCTGCTCAAATGTCGCGTGATTATTGAGTTCTTCACTGTATATCCTCCTTACAATAGACCCTCCTCTCATCTCTCTTCCTGTCCACCTCCTCATCCTGCTATCCTACTATATATCCTGCTATAACTGATAATATATATTTATTTGCTTATCTGATTTTGTTTGGTGTCCCTAAGCTAGAATGTAATCTGCTTTGGCCTGTGCCTGACATATGCTAGTTAATAAATACAGTATTGGTTAGGGAGGGAAGGAAGGTTCAGCTGCTTGGGTTTAAATCTTGGCTCTGCCACGTATCGGCTGAATGACCTTGGAAGTCTTCACTCTCTGTGTCTCAGCTTCTCGTCTGTAGGACAGGAATAAATAAGAAAGCAATGACAATAATTTCTATCTCATGGCATTGTTGTGGGAATCAGGTGAAATCATGTATGTACAGCGCCTGGCAGATATTCAAGTGTTTAATAAATGCTAGCTGTGTTTATTCTTGGACCCCCAATTACCCCCTTTGTGAAATGGGGTTGTTGTAAAAATTAAGTGAGATAGCAAATGTAAAGTGCTTTGCACGTAGTGCACCCTCTATAAAGATTTGTGGTTATTTTTCATTAATACACGCACACATACACACACACACACACACACACACTCCATCCATGAAGGCTATCCATTTGTGCCTTCCCCAAGCAGAGTCCCCGTAAGGCCTGGAATTAGCATGGATCTAAGTAAAACCTTGAAGTCAATGGTTGAAGGAGGACAGCTCCAGCTTAGCAACTTCCACACTCATTGCCTCTGAGCTGATGCCAGCACAGCTTTCCCTTCCTGTGCACTCTGGGAGCTTTCCCTTCCTGTGCACTCTGCAGCCCCTAGTCTCCAACAGGCAGCCTGGTGTCCCTACAAAACAGTCCCACACAAGCATCGGAACCCCGGCTGCTCCCCCTCCAGAGCCCAGACCACCAGGCTGAGCAGCAACCGCGCCTCTGTGCAATGTTGCTCCTTATTAGGCATCATTAGGTACACAGTAATTATAATAATTATGTGCACTGCTTAAGCGACCATCCTCAGTAACAACCACTGCTATTCAGAAGTCATAATTGCTGCATCGAGACTTAAAATGAAGGCTAATTAGATGTCAGTTGCTACCCCCCCCCAACTCACAGCCTCCTACATAATCTCTATATCCAAAATGCCCCATGACCACCAGCTATCCTTGATTAATCTGCAGAACCCAAAACAAACAATTTGGTCCACAGGAGAGCATGGATATGCCAGCGGGATTAAGAGGGAACATGTGGATGCTTTGGGGGGGAACTTGCAGGACTTGCATCATTTCAAAAGAAAAGAATTTGGGATCAGAGGGTAGCTGAAGAACTCGGGCTGAGAGTCAGGAGATGGGGTCTAAGTCCTGGTTCTCTCAGGGTCTTGATGTGGTGTTGAACAGGTCACCTCTTCCTCCATCTGCAAAGTTGGAGGAATGGACCTAGGGATGCATTGCAGGGGCCACTTTGTAAAGTATCAAGTGATACTTTATAAGGGAGCAATAAACAAAACAGATGCAAGCAGAGCCTTTGATTAAGGCAAAACAAGAAGGTCTGGAGACTCCCTGTCCTTATCCTATCTGCCAGCACCCTCTGAAATAACTCTGCAAACCACTGGGTTTCCTGGGAGACAGATTGGAAACTGCTGGTGCCTGTGCTCTCTAAAGCACTGGTTCTGAAAGTTGGCCCCACATTGGAATCACCTGGGCAGATTTTAAAACTGCTGATGACCAGGTTTCACTCCAGAAGTCATTTTCTTTGGTCTATGCTGTGACCTGGATATCAGGGTTTTTTAAATTCTCCCAGATGACCCTAAAATGCAGCCAAGCGTGAGAAGCCCTGTTCTATATGCCCCAACATCTGAACATTGAAAGCACTTATGATTCTGCTCGGCCTAGTACAAGGCTTCCCCCCTCTGGGCCTCAGTTTCCCCATTTTCTAAAATGAAAGCATTATACATAGTGGCCTCCAAGGACCTCTGGTCCTAAGTTTCCTTCAGACTAGGATTAATCTGGAGCTTGGCACGCTGAGAATGCTGAAGTGTGAGGATAACCAAGGCTGTTTTTGTCCACTTTTCTCTTCCAAATAATATTTGTGTCTACTCCTATATGTGCAGGTCTGTCCCCAGTGCTGCAGAATAAAAATCAGAAGAAGTCAGCTAAATGCTCTTTGCCCAAAGGAATTAACAGGGAATTGTATGCTGGAAATGAAAGGATTAAATAGCAACACACACACGCACGCACACGTGCACACACACACACCCACACAGGCTCATCAAAGCCACCTACAGAAATGCTTTAAGGACTGGAGGTAATGCACAGAAGTTGTCAGCAAGGTTCCTGGCCCATGTCAAACGCCCAGTAAATGGCAATTTTTGTTACAGATGTGCACAAATCCAGCATTCTCTTGGGTATGCTGGGCAAAACACTGTCTTATGTATTCTGTAATAGCAGCACAAATGAACTAAGACACCTTCCTAGCCTATAAATGCCCCAGAAAGCTTCTAATGCTGCTCAGCACAAGGGTACAGAATGAGCTTCTCTTACCATGAAGCTTCATCTTTCAAATGCTGCCACTACTTGCATGAGCTACAGACAAGCTCTGCAGGGCCAGGAAGAAAAATAGCAGATAATTCCTAGACAGCACCTACTATGTCCTAGACCCTGTTCTAAGCATCACACGTGTATTATCTCATTTAGCTTTCAATATGACCGTATCAGTTGGGTGCTACTATTATCCTCATTTTGCAAGTGATTAAACTGAGTCATGGGGAAATTAGGCAAGTTGTCCTGTTCACATAGCTGGAAAGTGGTAGGAAGCACACTGCAGAAGACTTTTCCCTTTCCCAAGTTCTTCCCTTGGGCATTTCACCAGCCTGAATGACTCCGGGTTTTCAAGCCAGGACATTAGAGTATGGGGGGATGTGTTAACAATAGGACCCTGAAGTTTCTTTTGGGACACACTCCCTGAAGATCCTTGACCAATAGATGTGCTATGGATATACACAGTGAGCCTCTGCAAGCCTAGTTGACAGCTGCTGCTGAAGGCTGAGTGCTGAATGGTGATACCAGAGGCTACAAAGTGTAGGGGGTTCTGGCTCAGCCAGAATGAAGAAACCCTCGCTGAGCACCTCAGCCATTCAGCTGAGAAATCAGAAAGTCTATGCATAAAAGGTAAGGACCACATCTTAGAGAAAGAACCATGTCCTAACACTAAGGACAAAACCTAAATAGATGTACTCTAACAAAAAATAAAATTCAGTCCAACAGAATCAAAAGACTCCACCAGTAATTCAACTGCCTTCCATAACAAAATCAACATCATTTAAAGGATGACAACAAAATTCAGAATATTCAGAACACAATAAAAATTACTACACATGCAAAAATGTAGGCAAAAGTGACCCAAAATCAACAAAAAAACAGACAACCTTGAGAGGTTCAGAAGTTGGAATTAACATCCAAGGACTTGAAAACAGCTATTATAAATATGTTTAACAATTTAAACAAAAACATGGACATGATGAATGAAAAATAAGGACTCAAATACAAACTACAAAAGAACAAAATGAAATTCTAGAACTAAGAAACATAATATAATGAAATGAAATATTCACTAAAATTAGTGAATATTTAGAATCATATTAGATATTGTAGAAAAAGCCAATGACCTTGAGGCTAGATCAGTGAAATTATCCAATTTGAAGAACAGAAAGAAAACACTTAAAAAATTAACAGAGCCCCATCAACTGTGGGATAATATTAAGTAGTTTACTGAATAGTTAGACACATGCTATTGAGGTCCCAGAGTGATGAGAGAGAATAGGACAGGAAAAATGTTTAAAAGATTATTTCCCAAATTTCATGAAAAGCATCAGCTGAAAGATCCAAGATCTCAGCAGACCCCAAGAGTAAATACAATAAATGTTTCTAAAGGACATATTTTAAGATGGTGAAAGAAATATATATATACATATATATATATACACACACACACACACACATATATATACATATGTATTCAGAATTGTATATCTAGCAAAAATGTTGCTCAAAATAAGGGTGAAATAGACATTTGCAGATAAACAAAAGCTGAGAGAATTCCTTGTCAACAGACTTTCAACACACACACACACACACACACACACACACACACAAATGCTTTCAAAAGTAATTTAGGCTTGGGGGTAATTAAATCAGATGGAAATTCAGTTATTGAGGAAAAAATAAAGAGCACTGGAAATAATAAATAAGTGGCTAAGCATAAATGATTATCTTTTCCTCTGTTCAGTTTTGTAACAGACAACTGACAATTTAAAACAAAAATAATAGCATTGTTTTGTGGAATTATAACATATATAGAAATAGTATATGTGAAAACAGAAAGAACATGAAAGATAAATGGAATTGTAGTGTTACAGGGTTTCACTTAAATTTAAAGTGAAGTCGTAGTTAAAATTAAAATTAAAGTTAAAATTTCACTTAAATTTTAAGTGAATTTATAGAGTATTAATTCTAAGTAGGCTATGATGAGTAGGATAGCTAAAAATAGAAAGAGATAGAGCTAAAAAGAGAATAAATAAAACAAAATAGAATATAAAAGTATGCTGTATGCCCAAAATGAAGCAGACAGGGAAGACAGAAGTAAAAAGTCAGTGAAATAGAAAACAAATATAAGATCATAGGTTTAAATCCAGTCATAGCAATAATTACATTAAGTGTAAATGCTTTAAACACTCCAGTTAAAAGGCAGCTGTTGTCATTCTGAATCACACAAAAAAGACCAACTCTATTCCTACAAAAGAAATATTTTAAATATTAAGACAACAATTAAAAGGAAAGAGAAAAAAGATATACTATGCAAACAATAAACATAAGAAAGCTGCTGTAGCTATATTATCAGAAAAATAGACTTTAAGACAGAGTATTTCTAGAAATAACTGAGCACATTTCATAATTACAAAGGGGGAATTCATTAGAAAGATATGACAATTATAAATGCCTATATGCCTAAAAATAAATTTTAAAATACATGAAACAAAAGCTGACATAACTAGGAAAAAATAGACAAATCCACAATCATAGTAACTTATTATAAAATGCTTCTCATACTAGTTAGACAAAATATAAGAGTATGTGAAAAATAATATCAACCAATTTGATTTACTAGAAATTCATGAAAACATTACACCCAACAACTGCATAATAAACATCTTTTGTGAGTGCACATGACACAGTTACCAAAATAGACTATATATTTGGCCAGAAAATAAATCCAATCAATTTCAAACGATTGAAATTTTAGAGTATAATCTCTGACAACAATGAAATTAATTTAGCAATCAATAACAATAAGATACTTTAATAATCCCCAAATATTTGGAAATTGTACAACACACTTCTGAATAACCCATGAATCAAAGAAGAAATCACAGGAATGAAAATAAGGGAATTGTTACTGACCTTACTGGGAAATAAAGGAATTAAAAAGAGATTAAGTAAACAATTACATGCCAAACATGTAACCCAGATTAAATGGACAAATTCCTAGAAGGACACAAATTATCTAAACTGACTCAAGAAGAAATAGAAATCTCAACAGACCTATAACAAGTAAAGAGATGAAATCAGTTAATCAAAATCTCCCAAAAAAGAAAAGCCTAGAAGCAGACATGCCCACTGGTAAATTCTAGCAAACATTAAAGGAAGAATCAATACCAGTCCTTCTCAAATTCTTCCAGAAATTTGAAAAGGAGGAAGCATTTCTTACTTATTCTATGGGGTCAGCATTTCCCTGACACCAAATCTAGACAAAAATATCACAAGAAAAGAAAGCTCCAGGTAATATACCTTATAAATATATATGTAAATCCAACAGCATATTTGGATTTGGACCAAGTGATATTTATTTCTGGAATGAAAGAGTGGCTCAATATATGAAAATCAATGTAATATGCCACATTAACAGAATGAAGGGGCAAAAAAACCCCACACAATCATCTCAACTTATACAGAAAAAGTATTTGACATAATCCAACATTCTTTTATAATACAACTAGGAAAAGAAGGGAAGCTTTTCAACCAGTTAAGGGGCATCTATGAAAAACCCACAGCTTATATCATAGTCAAAGGTGAAAAATTAATAGCTGTCTCCCTAAGATCAAGAACAAGACAAAGATTCTTGTTTTCCTCACTTACATTCAAAATTGAAATAGTTCTAGCCACAGTAATTAGGCAAGAAAAAGAAATGAAGTCACCAAAATTGGAAAGGAGTAAAACTAACTCTGTTCACAAATGACATGATCTTACGTATAGAGAACTCGAAAGAATCTACAAAAATAATCAAGTGAAGCTAATAAATTCAGCAAAGTTGTAGTATACAAGATCAACACACAAAAATAAGTGTTATTTCTATACACTAGCAATGAATAATATGTAAAGTTAAGAAACAATTCCAGCGGGGGTCAGTGGCTCACGCCTGTAATCCCAGCACTTTGAGAGGCCAAGGCGGGTGGATCACGAGGTAAGGAGATGGAGACCATCCTGGCTAATACAGTGAAACCTCTCTCTACTAAATATATAAAAAATTAGCCAGGAGTGGTGGCACACACCTGTGGTCCCAGCTACCAGGGAGACAGAGGCAGAAGAATTGCATGAACCTGGGAGGTGGAGGTTGCAGTGAGCCGAGATTTTGCCACTGCACCCCAGCCTGGGCAACAGAGTGAGACTCCATCTCAAAAAAGAAAGAAAAAAGAAACAATTCCATTTTTAATAGTATGAAAAAGAATACCTAGTAATAAATTTAACCAAGGAGATGCAAGACTGACACTAAAAACTATAAAACACTGCTGAAAAATAAAAGAAGCCCTAAATAAATGAAAAAAAATCTTGTGTTTATAGATTTGAAGAGTTAAAATAGTTAAAATGTCAATATTACCCAAAGTAATCTACAGATTCAATGCAATCCCTATCAAAACCCCAATGGCCTTTTATGCAAAAAATGAAAAAGCTGACTTAAAATTCATGTGGAATTGCAAGGAACCCCTAATAACCAGAAAATCCTGAAAAAGAATAATACATTTGGAATATTCATGTTTCCTGTTTTCAAAACTCACCACAAAGTCATAGATCAAAATAGAGTGGTAGTGCCATAGGATACATGTATAGGTCAATAGAATAGAATTGAGAATGGTCTATAATCAAAACATGAAAATAAAACCACTACATCTATGGTCAATTGTTTTGACAAGGGTGCCAACCAAGATCATTCAATGGGAAAAAGCATGGAGTTTTCAACAAGTATGCTGAATGACTGCATATCTGCATGCAAAAGAATTCAGTTGGACCCTTGCTTCACATGTTATACAAAAATTACCTCAAAATAGATCAAAGACCTAAATGTAAAAGCTAAAACAATAATACTCTCAGAAGAAAACATAAGGCTAAGTCTTCATGACTTTGAATTTGGCAATGGCTTTTTAGATATAATACCAAAAACACAAGCAACAAAAGAAAAAAATGGATAAATTGGAATTAATCAAAATTAGAAACTTCTGCATCAAAGAACACTACCAAGAGAGCGATAAAAAATCTTAAAAATGAAAGAAAATATTTGTAAATAATATATCTGCTAAGTATGGTATCTAATATGTCTAATAGGTATTATCTTATAACTCAACAAGCAAAAGACAATTCAATCAAAATGTGGGAAAAGGATTTGAATAGTCATTTTCTTAGGAAGATATAGAAAATCCCAAGAAGCACATGAAATAATGTTCAATGGCATTAATCATAAACAAAATGCAAATCAAAACTACAATGAGTTATCCCTAGGTTGGCTATAATAAAGCAAATGGAAAATAACAAGTTTTGGTGAGAATGTGGAGAATGTGAAGCCCTCATGAACTGCTGGTGGAAATGTAAAATGGTGCAGCCACTTTGGAAAGCAGTTTGGCAGTTCTTCAATAAGTTAAGCATAGAATTACCGTCTGACCCAGCCAGTCCACTCCTAGGTGTATACCCAAGAGAGTTGGAAATAGGTTTTCAAACAAAAGCTTGCACACAAATGTTCATAGTAGCAATATTCACTATAGACAAAAGGTAAAAATACCCAAATGTTCATCAATTGATGAATAAATAAACAAAATATGGGATATTCATATAATGGGATATTACTCAGCCATAAAAGGTAATATAGTCCTGATACAAGTTACAACATTGATACATGTCTTAAACATTATAATGCTAAGTGAGAGAACTAGGCACAAAAGCCATATACTGTATAATTCATTTGTATGAAATATCTAGGATATAAAGACAGATCCATAGGTTCAGAAAACATATTACTGGTTGCTACAAGACAAAAGGCAGAAAAGGATTAGGAGTTGTTATACAGGATTTTCTTTGGGGTTGGTGAAAATGTTCTTGAACTAGATCATGGTGATGGTTGCAAAACATTATGCAAATTCTAAATGCCACTGAATTGTACACTTTAAGATAGTTAAAATGGTGAATTTTATGTTATGTTTATTTTACCACAATAAAAAGATAAGATACCACAAAAAATCTAGATGCCAATATTATAATAAAAGAAAATTGCACAATATGTACAATCTCCCTCATATCCATAAGTTCAAATCATTAACAAAATATTAACAAATAGAATACAGCAATATATAAAAAGGATAATACATTATGTCAACAAAATGAAATGTATCTCTGCATGCAAGATTCATTTTATATTTGAAAGGCAAGCCATGTAATTTACCACATTAACAAAATAGAGGAAAAACTATATGATCATCTTAATAGATTCATAAAAATCATTTAACAAATTTAACACCCACTCAAAAGCTAGCAAGAAACTAGAAATAGAAGAAAACTTTCCTCTACGTAATAAAAGGAAACTAAAAACAAACAAACCTACCATAAGGATCATACTTATGACAAAATATTTAATACTTCCTTGCAGAGATCGAGAACAAGGCAAGTACGTCTCTTCTAAGTATTTCTATTCAGTATGTATTGGGGATTTTTGTCAGTGCAATGGAGGTAAGAAAAAGAATTTATTTAGCAACATCTTTCGTCCTAAAATATCGTGTGTGTGTGTGTGTGTGTGTGTGTGTGTGTGTGTGTGTGTGTGTGTGTGTGTATTAGCCATATCACCATGAATATGCCCTATCTCATCTGATCTTATGAACCTAAGCAGGGTCAGGCCTGGTTAGTGCTTGGATGGGAGACTTCAAGGGAATACCAGGTGCTGTAGGCTTAAAAAACATTTTTTTTTAAAGAAGAGGAAAACTAATTGAAAGCCATAAATATCAAGAAGAAATAGTTACATTTATTTCTAGATTACATTATTATTATTGACTAAATATTTATGTCTCCTCCTCAGGAGGAGGAGGCTATGTTGAAGCTTTAACCCCCAATGTGATAGTATTAGGAGGTGGGACTTTTGTGAGGTAATTAGATTTAGATGAGCTCAGGACGGTGAAGCCCTTATGATGGGATTAGTACCCATATAAGTACTGCCACCACTTCTTAGAGGAAGAAACATCAGTGTCCTCTCTCTGCCATGTGAAGCTACAAAGAGAAGGTAGTCATTTGCAAGCCAGAAAGAGGGCCCTCACCAAGAACCAAATCTGGTGATACAGTTAGCAGCCTCCAGAACCGAGAAATAAATGTCTAGGTTTTCTTGTTTTTGTTTTTGTTTTTATTTTTGTTTGACGGAGTCTTGCTCTGTTGACCAGGCTGGAAGGCAGTGGCACCATCTTGGCTCACTGCAACCTCTGCCTGCCAGGTTCAAGCAATTCTCCCACTCAGCTTCTTGAGTAGCTGGAATTATAGAGGTGCACCACCATGCCTGGCTAATTTTTGCATTTTTAGTAGAGTCAGGGTTTCAACATGTTGACCAGGCTAGTCTTGAACTCCTGACCTCAGGTGATCCACCCACCTTGGCCTCCCAAAGTGCTGGCCTTACAGGCCTGAGCCATGGCACACAGCCAATGTCTGTTGTTTAAGCCACCCAGTTTATGGTATTTTATTTTGACAGCCTGAGCTGCCTTAGACAATGATTGTTTAGTTAGAAAAATCCTAAGCAACCTACCAAAAATACTATTCAAACTAAGAGGTGGATTGAATAAGATTGCAGGAAACAAGGTTAATATACAAAAAACAATTATATTTGTATATAATAGTAAATAAAATACTACTATTGTAAATAAATTTAAAAATTATACCATTGCCATAATATATAAAACATAATAAGGAATAAATGTAACAACATATGAACAAAACTCCACACCAAAAACTAAAAAACTTTGCTGTGGGGAATGAAATCAGGCCTCAATAAATAGATATACCATGTTCATAGATTGAAAGTTCAATGTTGTTAAGATGTCCATTGTCCCAGAATTAATATAAATATTCAAGACAGTCTCAATCAAAATCCCAGAAAGTTTATTTTTGTATAGATGTACAAGTTGATTCCTAAATTTACATCAAAATTCAAAGGAGCTTGAATAGCCAAAACAATTTTGAGAGAGAAAAAAGACAAAATTGAAGCATTCATATGATTTGATTTCAAGATTTCCTATAAAGCCATAATAACCAAAATGTACAGTAATGAAAAGTATAGAAAAATTGATCAATAGAATAGAATAGAGAGACCAGAAGAAGATTCACACATATACAATCATTTGATTCTCAAGAAAGTCATCCAGGCAACTTAAAGAAAGAAGTTTTCTCAACAAATAGTGCTGAAACAACTGTATAAATAGAAGGTAAAAAAGGAACTTTAACCCCTACCTCACACCATACACAAATTGAGATAGATCATAGACTTAAATGTAAAAGCTAAAACTATAAAAATGTAGAAAAAAAGCACAGAAGACTATCTTCACTACCTGGGGGGTAGGCAAAAATTCATTAGATAAGATATAAACAACAATAACAATAGAGAAAAAATAATAACTTAGAATCCATCAACTTTTTTAAATGGTCATCAAAAGGTCTTGCTAATAATATTAATAGGCAAGCCATGGTCTGGGAGAAAATATTTGCAAAACAAATCCTTGATGAAAGGCTAAAAATTATGACATATAAGGAATGCCTACAACTCAATAATAACAGATATTAACCATTCAATAAACAATAAGCACAAATTTGAATAGGCACTTAATGAAGGAACATATGTAAATGTCATAGAATACACTTGCAAAAAATTGCTCAATGTTATTGGTCTTCAAGGAAATACAAATTATAACCACATGAGATACTTCTACACACCCACGATAATAACTAAAATTAAAAACACTGACAACACTAAATATTGGCAGAAATCTGGAGCAGCCAGAAGTCCCACACATTGATAGTGGGTATATAAATTAGTACAACCACCCTAGGTAGGTGTCTGAAGTAAATCTTACCAATGACCAAGCAATTCTACTCGTAGGTAGTATTTACCCAAAGGAGATGAAAATATATGTGTCCCCCAAATACACGTGTAAGAATGCTCATAGAAATTTTAGTTATAATAGCCCCAAACTGGAAACCACCCCAATGTCCATTAATAAGTGAATTACAAGTGGGATACTCAGCAAGCAAAACTAAAGAACTACTGATACATGCTAAATATGGATGGATTCAATAACATAATATTGGGCAAACTAAGCCAGACATAAAAGATTACACATGTATGATTGCATTTACAGTTATGCACTGTATAATGATGTCTCAGTCAATGATGATGGTTTCGTAAGATTATTTCATATTTTCACTGTACCTTTCCTATATTTAGCTATGTTTGGATGCACAAATACCACTATGTTACAATTGCTTGTGGCATTCAGTACAGTAACATGCACTACATGTTTGTAACCTAGAGGCAATAGGCTATACCAGATAGCCTAGGTGTGTATGTAGTAGGCTATACCATCCAGGTTTGTGTAAGTACACTCTGTAATGTTCACACAATAACAAAATCACCTACCGATGTATTGCTCAGAGCAATTCTCCGTTGTTAAATGACGGATGATTGTATATGAAGTTCAAAAACAGGCAAAATGGATCTATGTTGACAAAAATAAGAACATTCATAGCCTATGGTGGGAGTGGAAGGACTGAACTGGAAAAGGGCATTAGGGAACCCCCTACAGTGATGGAAATGTTATCAGTCACACACTTGTCAAAGCCCAAATTGTAGACTTCAGATATGTGCACTCCAGTGTTTGACATTTTATCTCAATATCTTAAAAGTATTTGTACACATATACACACACACATCACAAGTATAAGCTGCCTATACTTGCTGCTGTCTCTGTGGCTCTACCTGGCCCTACCCAGTTTCCAGACACATAGCATTCCCAAAGTGTTTCCATACATTTCACTGCGACTTCTAGGAAATAGAGACAGGATTGTGAACTCCATTTCACAAATGAAGAAAATTAGTCACAATTTGTGACTAAATCAACATGTTACAGGGCAGATATCTCTTAGTGGGTAAGAAGTAGTGTTAAAATACTACTTATGTAGTATCACTATCACTACTACTACTACTACTAACTATAATAGCTACATTATTTTGAGTAACTAAAATGTATTAGGTCTTGCATTATTTTATCCCATTCAGTGTCTATGCTGGAGGTCATTCATACCAGCTTGCAATGGTCAATAGTTCAATTTTGCAAAAACAAAAAAAAGTGTCAGTGGGTTGTTAAATACATCTACCATTAAAAATTAAATCATATAAATTCACAATCAAATAAATTATATTAAAAACAAAAGTAATTCTTAAAAATCATCACTTTCTAATTATTCTCCTATGATCCGTGCTCTTGGGGTTATTTATATCTATTGTACCTTTATAGTGAAAATAGCATGTGCTTGTGTGCTCCTGTGCATCTCTTCCCCACGTCAGGGTTAGTGACATCATGTTGTTTTAAACTGGCCATAGTAGAAGTCTTTACACCGTGGAAATCAGCAAACACCACAAAGCAGGGCTTGATTTATTGTTTTATTGATGATCTGGACTTCAAGAAACTGATGAGAGCTGGGAGCAGTGGTCCACACCTATAATCCCAGCACTTTGGGAGGCTGAAGCAGGAGAATCACTTGAGACCAGGAGCTCAAGACCAGCCTGGGCAACATAACAAGACCCCAGCTCTTAAAAAAAATTTTAAAAATTAGCCATAGGGGGTGACACGTGTGTAGTTCTAGCTAGTTGGAAGCCGAGGCAGGAGGATCGCTTGATCTCAGGAGTTCAAGGCGGCAGTGAGCTATGATCATACCACTGCACCCCAGCTTGGGCAACAGAGCAAGGCTGTGTCTCTGGAAAAACAAAAAAAAAGAAAACAAAGAAAACGATATTAATCATCAATTCTACAAGAAGTCTCTTATGCTGATGACAAAAAATTAAATTTTTGATAGCTATTTTAGTTGTTTCACTTATATCTTCCTCATTTAAAACAAAAATACTAACAAATATTCATGTCAGAACTATACTCATTTGTCAATTGCAACTGTAGGTTGTCTATGAATAGGAGAGTTTGACAAAAATCAACAAAGGAATTCTTGGAGAATCAACTGGCCATATGGAATTTATCATAAAAAGAACTGTATACTTTATTATTTGTAAATTCTGTATTACATTCCTTCGTATCAGTAAGTTTTATAATTAACTTACATATATATGTGCAACTTTTTTATCAAGCTGGTTGCTATACATTTACCAGCACATTATTGATTTAGCCACAACACAAACATATAATAACATATATTATTATAAATGTTTTGTGGAAAGGAAATGGAGAATCAGAAAAATTAATTAACTCGCTCAAGCTCAAAGCTGACTGTCTCCAAAGTCCAGACTTTTATTCACCACACAGTAAAAGCAGCTCCCCAAGTACAACTCTCAGAGCCATGGCATTCCATTGCTAGAAGGGACCTTAGAATTCATCTTAGCCAATGTGTCTCCAACTCCCATTTTATAGCCAGGAAAACTGAGTCTCTGAGAAGGGAGAGAGTCTCGCCCAAAGTCAATACCTGGTTGCTAGCAGAACCAGGACACGTTCTTATTAGGAGCTTCGCCTCTGCCCTAATAGACACCAGAGAGGATTTCAGTGGCCTCTTTCCCTCCCAGTCCATTGGTCCCAAGCACCCAGCAGGCCTGGCACAGAGGGGCATCCAAGAAATGTTTACCCAACGAAGCCAGAGTGAATCTTACTGCACATACTCAGGTTAAAAAGGAATATCAAAATATTTTCTCTGAATCAAATAAAATTTCTCCTCCAAGCCTCCATCCAGCAGGCCTGGCCAGAAAATCAGTCTGAACTATTCTTTGTTCACCTGAGGGACCAGAAGGATTCCTTGGGGCTCAGCGAATGGGAAGGAGGGCACTGTAGTTGCCCCCTTGTCATGGTGGCCCTGTCCCTTCACCAAGAGCCATTATGGGTGTAGCCATTTCATGGAGCCACCATTCCCAGGCCATTGGGTTTCCCAGACACCATTCCAAGGCCAGGTAAGTGGATGTTCCCAAACACAAGGCCAGATGCTCACACACATGTTCACACCATCTAAACACTGACATAGGCACATAGAGACACACACTGAGAACCTACTCACACCAACACAGAGACCACACCAGTCATCCCAAACACACACCTTATAACACACACTGATGTGCCAGGCCCCATGCACAAATGTACTAACGTCTATACCGCACACTCATACACAATGACACAAGCACAGATATTTGCTGAGATTCCCACTAAAACAGATATGCACACTGGCAAAAACACACACACACACGCACTCAGGCCCTCATCAGAGACACACACTGTGACCCCCAGCCAGGACAGTGACACACACACCGCTTTCACAAGGACACACACACACTCCCACACAAGCAGACAGACCTGCCCAGACAGAAGCATGCCTGCATCGCAACAGCACAGACACACACCCAAGGTTAGGTTCACACTGACATACCCAGCCTCACGAATAAATGCAGTTGGTTTGCACACCCAGACACCAGCACACGCTGCACACGGGCTGAGAAACAGTCAGCATGGGTTCTTGCACACACGTGCACACATGCCCCACGCCTGCACCCACGGAGCCCGCGGGCAGTCCTGGGCCTGTGCTGTTCCCTGGTCCATGCTGCCACACAGTGGAGAGGCGGCATCCTCCCCGTCACCCTCTCCCATCCTCTCCCACCCCTGCCCCGGCAGTCATGTGAATGAAAAGACAAAAATATAGATGGGGTGGGGGAGGCGGGTAGTGAGGAAGGGATGGGGCAGAAGATGAAATAATAATACTGCTGGGTTTGTTCATTTCGGTGATAATTAGCGGCGCATTCACGCCGCCTCACCGGCCGCTCCCGGCTGGTCCCGCATGATGGATGCCTGGTGGTGCTGAATGCAAATTAGCATAATTTCATTACCGAGGGACCCGTGAAAAGGTTCAATTATAGAGCAATCTCATTAATACCAGGGCTTGTTAAACTAATAGAAAGAGACAGGCCCCGCAGCTCTGAGAGGTAGACATGTGCTCAGAATGCAATTAATGCTGAAACCCCAATACCTGGGCCACACCTCACTCCCTAGGACCTGCCTCGGTGCCCTGCACACTTGGGCTCCCGGAGGAACAAGCGTTCTAGTCTCAGCAGCCTAGATCATGTCAGAAAAGCAGAGCATCCAGCTGGGTCAGCCTTGTCAATCATCTAGTTCACTGTTACAGATGGGGAAATCGATGCCCACAGTGGGGAAGTGGCTCGTCCAAGGTGTGTGGTATAATAGAGGGAACAGAGCAGTAAGGGGGACATTCTGGTGGGGGGGAAAGTGATATTCATCCCTGCTTTAGTGCCTGGTTCCATGACACATCACCTGTCAGGAGCTGCTCAACTGTGACTCGGTTTCTCCATTATGACAGAATCCCCTTGGGGACACTCAGCATTCCTTCATCTCCCCCTAAAGTTTCTCAAGGCAAATGCACCTGCCTCAGCCCTTTCACCAGCCTGACTCAGCCACTGTCACCCCCAGCTTCTTGAGATGGGGGCTCTGTCAGAGCCGGGTGAGCTGAAGCCATGGCCCATTTGGGGAAACAGCTTCAGCACCATCCTCTCCATCCCTGCTTCCATCCAACCCCCTTCCCACAGCCAACACCCCAGTCTAGAAACTAGAAAATCTGGAATAAACAGCTCTCGTTGAGGGAGGAACTTCCTCTCCTCTTTGGACTCTTGTGAATGGGATGAAGACTGGCACCTTCAACCTTTGGCCTAAGAAGAGTTCTTAGGGATGTTAAAATCACCCCCTTATTTGACTTCAGCAAAAAAAAATGGGTTGTACCCATTTTTTAACCACATTCCCCAAAGAACCCTTGGCAATGACCTCATGCCGTGGCTCTCTTTCCCGTCCTGGAATTTTATGCACACTGAGCTGGGTCATATGAATTTGCTGTATTTTTTATCACCTCTGTAATATTTGATTTTTTTCTGCAATTGTAAGTAAAACACCACAAGTCCCAAAATACCCCCAAGCTGGAGAATGACTCACACTATATTACTGAACGCATAAAAATATGCAGTGACTCAGAAGGGCCCAGCAGAAGCAACAAACCCCACAAAAGACCCCATTGTTCATATTTTAAAGGTAAAGGGGAGGGAGCTAAGTGATTGCAAACTCAGAGGACGGATTCAGACTTTGACTGCTGACACTTGTCAAACTGCCTGTCAGTCTTTGGGGTGTTTTGGTTCTCTCTTTTTCTAATGACATAATGAAGCCAGATAATTTCAAAAGAAGAGCAAGCCCACTGGAGACCTTCATTTCTATTTCAAAGTGATGATGCGGAAGGAGTGGGGAGGCAACATTAGAAATCCTTGGGCCATAAGACCCCAAGAAGCAGAATGTCCCCAGGAAAGCCACAGGATTTCTGACCAGGCTGATACTCCCTCTCCTTGCAGGGGGCTGTGGCAGAGCCCGGGATGGGAGACAGAACACGAGAGAAAAGACTGAGTGGAGTGATGGAACATGAGCTCAGAGACCCAAGGCCCAGGGTCCTATGACACTCATGACTGTCTGGTCCCTGCAGGATGTGATTGGCCACCAGGAGAGGGGGCTTGTAGAGCTGCAGGGAGGGCAAGGGCCTGGAGAGCCTCATCTTACCAAGAAGAGCTTTGAAAGCTTCAGGAGATGCTTCTAGCATTGCATGACCCAGAAACAAAGGCGCGGGTCTAGTCCTCCAAGTTAGTCCTCCACTAGAAAGGTCTAGTGCCTCCAACTAGAAGCACCAAAAATTAATAATGGGAGAATGTGGCGGAGTGGAGGGGGTATGAGTGGGAGCAAAATTCTCATCCATCATCTTGGAAAGTCAATAGATAATGTCCAAAACTGATGAATCAGGAAATAGTGGCAGACATGCATTATTTAGAGATATGGGGCACTGGTGTGGAGACAAGACTGGAAGTTAATATAGAGGCCTCTGGGGAGCAGGCATGGGTGGGGATGGGTGGAGAAGGGGTCTGGCCTTTGTTTAATATTTTATTAAGGAGCTTTTGTTTATGCTCCTGACTGTGCCTCCAATTCACCCATTCCCATCACCCTGAATGGTTTTACTGACTCCCTGAGAACTCGGATAGGAGGGCTTGTCTGTGTGTGTGCCTATGTGTGTGTGTGTACACATATGCACCTCTGCCATGCATCCCATAAATCACCACTGGGGGGACAGTGACCTAGCCTCTATTCCATCTGGGCCTCAGATTTTCTAATCTGCCTAATGAGAAGCTTGAGTGAGGGCCCTTTCCCTCTGACAGCCTGAGGCTTTGTGTTAACAGAGTTTAAAGTCAAAAGATCCAGATTCTAATCCCGCTTCTGCCACTTCCTAGCTGTGTGTCCTTTAACAAGTCACTCGACCTCTCTGTGTCTATTTTCTTCTCTCTAAAATGAGCAAGCTGATGAGAGCTGTGCACATCTGTGGGGTTGCTGCAGCCACATCCTTGGTTTTCAGCCTCCCTGGACTCGTATGACACACCTCTGCCTCCCCATTCCATCACCTCCATCCTTCCACTCTGTCTTCCTTTCCCTCATCTCCTCTCCTACCCACTGGCAAGAAGTAGCCTAAAAGCTCGAACCACAGTGAAGGATCAGGAGATGAAAAAGAAAAAGATTAGGAAGGGACATGGGCAGATGGATGGTAGAAGAAGGGGCACCAAATGTGGCTCTGAGTTAGTCAGAACTCTTTGGGCTGAGAGTAATAAAACCCAATTCAAACCGGCTCCAGAAAAAAAAAAAAAGAGAGAGCGAGAGAGAATTAATTGATTGACTTATATAACTGGGAGCCAAACACCACCTTCAGGCATGGCTGGATTCAGGGGTTCAAGCAGTGTCCTCAAAAACCCGCCTCTCTCTCCATGTCTCAGCTCTCCTCTGCATCAGCTATGACACCAGGCGGGCTGGTTCCCAATAACAGGAAGGATGGTCCTTCAGCTGCTGATTTCGAAGACCCTCTCTCTCCCTACATCCCTAGCAATCTCCCCAGAAGAAACTCCAATTGGCCATCCTCGAATCACATGTTCAGTTCTGGACCAATCCCTGTTTCCAGGCAGGAGAGGTCTCCTGATTGGCCTATAAAAGTCACATGATCTGCCCTGGGGAAGGGAGGCAGGACCCTTGGTTGGAAGGAGATTCCCCAAAAGAGGCGAAGGGAATAAGGGACAAATACCTGAAGGCCACATCCAATGCCAAGATTTTCCATTTGGAAATGAGGTCTGGGGAAGGAGGGCAAAGGCTGCATAGTCTGGACCGACCGTGGGACAAGCAGCAGAGACCTTTGGCAGCCGCTGGGGATGTGGGTTGGAGTTTGAGGGTGAGGCAGAGCCAGTCTGGAGGCCATGCAGGAAGAAAACACAGTGCAAAAGGAGCAGAGGCCCCAAGTGCACCTCACAGTTCAGAGGTCAGAGCCGTGCCCCAGCCAGCTCCCGGGTTCCGGCTCCTGGCTCAGATGTCCCAGAGGAAGGCCAGGGGAGCTCTGTTGGCCAGGTCAGCTCTGTTGGCCAGGTCAGCATGGAAGGCCCCGGTTCTCAGGTCCCCAGCATCTGTCACCCATCTTGATGAGGGAGATGAGGAAGGCTTAGGGTTAGGCTCCCACCAGGCCTGCCCCTGATGCTCCAATGAGATACCACCCACCTCTACCCATCCTCCACTGGCCAAAGCGGCAGCTCTTCCTGCCCTTGGCCTGGTGTGGGAGAGGGACCTGATGAACCTGTTCACTGAGCGCTCACTGTCTGCTATGCACTTTAGTTGCATGATCTCATTCGATTCTTATTCCAACTCTGTCTAATTCCCATTTTGCAGATAAGGAAATTGAGGCTCAGAGATGTTAAGGGAGACTAAATAACCTGCCTGTGATCTCACAGGAAGTGCTGAATGCATCAAACTGAAGAGCCTATGCTCTAAACCACTAGGCTTTATTGTATATTTTTAAAAATATGTTTATATTTATCTGCCTAGAAATATTTTTGTAGTTCTTACCAGGGGCCAGGAACTCTCCAAAGCACTTTACATGCATCAAGTCTTTTCATCCTCACAAAATCCCATGAGGTCGATACTTTTGTTACCCCCATTTTACAGATAAGGAAACTCAGGCACAGAGAAATCAAATGACTTGCCCAAGGTCATACAGCTAGTGAGTGGCAGAGCTCTGGCACCTAGGCATGTGGATGCAGAGCCTGAACCTTTGCCAGTGCCCGACCAAGCTCCTTGGCGGGGGGTGGGGGGGAGGTGCCTCTGATGCCACTCTGAGTTCAGAGCTAGCCCGGCAAGTGCTGTGAGCTTTGCTGGATGGCTTTCAGTCTAGCACAGAAGATTCTACAGGGAGTTCAGCACACTGATTGCCCCAAAGCCCTGAAGTCAGCTTTCCTGAAGAGGCCTGGGACCAAGATTCTCTGGGCCTCCATCTCTTCATCTTTAAAAGGGGCTCAGACTCGGGTCAGAGACGCATTGCTGCAAGTGGGAGGAGGGGATGAGAACTGCAGAGGAAAACAGAGACATAGAGGCAAAAAGAGGCATGCAAAGAGGAGAGACAGCCCTGCAGAACCTGGGGGACGCAGGCAGCCCTGCCACCATCGCCAAAGCACGATGAGGCGAGTCTCCCAGCTGGGCAGGAAAGGGAGGCAGCCCGAGGCTTTGGCAGCCCAACTCACTATGCATTCCCACTGACCCCATGCCCAGCTGGCCTTCAGCACATTGTGTGGAGACCTTAGGGGGCCCACAGAGCTTTCTTCACTCCAGGACTGAAGAGAATGGGGAGTGGAGTGGGCATTGCTTAGAGATAAAGATATGGCCTCACACTAAACATGATCCCAAATTCAGTCGCTGTCCCTGACCCCAAGACTGCCCTTCCAGGACAGAAAAGCCCTTCTTGCCATCAGCCCTACTTTTACACCTGCTCTAGCTCCCAGGTCCCCCAGCAGAAGATCTGCACATCCCAGCCGACATTCCCGGCCTCCACTGCTTCTCCTTAATACCCCACCACTTCTCTACACTCAGACAGTGTGCCCACACCGCCACAATGCGTACTTTGATTCAGTCCATGCCCTACACACAGAACACCCTTCCCACCACCACTGACCCAAGTTTGATCTGTCCTTCAAAGCCTGGCTCCAGTGTGGGGCTGCCCAGCCTTGCCCACCACTCTTACCCCAGACTCCTCCCTGTATTCTTCCTCTCCCTCACATTCCCCAGCCTCGCTTCCCCCAGCTGTGCTTCTTCAGCAATCTGTTCCCCTATACCCAGCCATCCACCAAGCCTGCTAGGGCTCCCCTTTTGTGCTTCAGTTCCCACATCTGCATATGTGAACAAGGCGAATATTTACATCGCAAGGTGGCAGTGAGGGTTACAATTAGAGAACGCAGGTAAAATGTTTAGAACAGAGCCTGGGACTTGGTAAGAACTCAGTGAATGTTGTGTTGTTGTCATTAGTGCTATCTAGGAGGATATGGCAAGCTGTATTTTCCAAAATATTTTCAGTCCCATGTGGTCTTGAAGAGAACATCATCACATCCCATCAAGGACTGGAAAGGCCCTGTGTGTGGCTTATGCCTGTAATCCCAGCACTTTCAGAGGCCGAGGCGAGAGGATTGCTTGAGCCCAGGAGTTTGAGACCAGCCTGAGCAACATGGGGAGATCCCATCTTACAAAAATATAAAAAAGGAAAAAGAATTGGAGGAATTACAGTCTATTTCTATTTCCTTAAAACTCACTAAGAAGGAAGTCTTGCTATGTGACTTCTAAGGCTAGGACGTAGATACAGCTTCCCTTTGTCTCTGTCTGTCTCTCTCTCCCTCTCCCTCTCCCTCTCCCTTTCTCTCTCTTTCTCTTTCTCTCACTTTTTCTCCCCTTCTTCTTACCCTTGGAACCCAGGCTCCACATTGTAAGGAAGCCCAGTCACATGGACAGACCATATGGGTCCAGTTGGCTGCCCCAGCCAAGGTTTCGGCCAACAGCCAAGATTACCCACAGCCACGTGTATGAATGAGCCTTCAAATGAGTCCAGCACCCAGCAGAATAATGCCCCCTCCCGTCTCACAAAGATTTCCATGCCCTAATTCCTGGAACCTATGAATCTGCTACATCACATGGCAAGCAGAGCTGGCAGATGGAATTTAGGGTGTGGAGCTTGAGGCGGGGAGGGCAGCCTGGATTACACAGGTGGGCCCTATCTAAGCACATGAGCCCTTACACAAGCAAAGAACATTTCCTCAGCTGCCAGACAGCTGGCAAACAGAATTGGAGGGGCAGAGAGATGTAATCAGAAAGGGCAGAAGAGACTTAAAAGGAAGAGAGGCTCGACCTGCTGTGGCTACCTTTGAAAATGGAGGAATGGGGCTCCAAGCCAAGGGATGCAGGCTGCCTCTTCATTGGAGTACTGCCAGCAAGAAAACAGCCCAGCAATTGCAAGGAAATTAATTTTCCCAACAGTCTGAATGAGCAAGAAAATGGACTCTCCCCTGCCACGCTCTGAGTTCAGCCTTGTGAGACTCTAAGCAGATACCCACTCAAGCCCACAGGACGTCCAACCCACAACAATTGTAAGATAATAAACTGGGATAGTTTTAAGTCTCCATGTTTGTGGTAATTTGTCACAGCAGCAATTGAAAATATAGCAGCCATCGAGGTTTCCTTCTGAGGCCCTCGACATCAGGGAACAGAGACAAGCTCTCTTCCCACTCCTGACCTGCAGAGGGGGTGAACAAATGGCTGTTTTCTGTCGCCAATTTAGGTATTGCGCAGCTCTAGTAACTGAATCGGGGGCTTCCAACCCCTTTCCCAGAAGGAACTGCTGTGTCCTCTGAAATCACCAAGACACAGTTTCTTCACCTGTAAAACAAGAATATGGACCATAAAAGAGGCAACTTGTATGTGCTGCTATAAAAAGGCACCAGGCTGGATTTTTAAGTGAAGGATTGATGACCAACGTACACCATACGATTCCATTTTGTGAAATGAAAACCCTTTGTTGCCACAATGAGATACCACTTCACACTCATTAGGATAGCTGTTATCAAAAAAGTAGAAAATAACAAGCATTGGAGAAATTAGAACCTTTGCACCTTGCTAGTGACAATGAGAAATGGTTTGGCTACTGTAGAATATGCTACATAGGTTCTAAAGATATAAAACATAGAATTATGTGGATTTATTCATTCCACTTCTGGGCATATACCCAAAAGAATTGAAAGCAGGAATTCAAATGGATATCTAATACCCCTATGTTCACAGCAGCATGGCAAGCAGAACTGGCAGATGGAATTTAGGCTGTGGACTTTGAGGTGGGGAGGGCAGCCTGGATTAAACAGGTGGGCCCTATCTAAGCACATGAGCCCTTATAAAAGCTCGTGTAGCTTTTTATTACAGTAGCCAAAAGGTGGAAACAACTCAAATGTCCATTGATGAATGAATGGGTTTTTTAAAATGTGGTATATCCAGACAATCGAATATTATTCAGCCCTATAAAGGAATAAAATTCTGATACATGCAATAACATGGATGAATCTCGAAAACATTATGCCAAGTTAATAAGCCAGACATAAAAGGACAAATATTATGTGATTCCACTTACGGGAGGTACTGAGAGTAATCAGATTCATAGATATAGAAAGTAATGGTTGTTGCCAGGGGCTGGGAGAGAGGGGAATGGGGAGTTATTATTTAATGGAAATAGAGTTTCAGTTGGGGAAGATGAAAAAGTTCTGGAGAAGGATGGCAGTAATGGTAAAAATAGTAAATTGTATGTTATGTCTATTCTCCCACACTATTTTTTAAAACCCTTATGTGCACATATTGTTTGTACTTGTATTGTAGAAAGTTGAAAAGGATGCCTTCAACATTACTCAAGATAGTCACTATAAGGGGTAGGGGCATGGAACAGGAGGCAGGAATTCCACTTTTTACTTTATGTACCTACGTGCTCTCTAACCATCTTATAAGGAACAAGCATTAAATTTGCAATAATCATATAAACCAATGTGTATTTTTCAATGGTGACAGCAACACCCACTTCAAAGAGATAATATGAGGATTAACATTCTCACTGTAGGCTGGGCGCAGTGACTTACGCCTGTAATCCCAGCACTTTGGAAGGCCGAGGCAGGTGGATCACAAGGTCAGGAGTTCATGACAAGCCTGGCCAACATAGCAAAACCCCATCTCTACTAAAAATACAAAAATTAGCCAGGTGTGGTGGCACATGCCTGTAGTCCCAGCTACTTGGGAGGCTGACGCAGGAGAATCGCTTGAACCCGGGAGGCGGAGGTTGCAGTGAGCTGAGACCGCACCATTGAACTCCAGCCTGGTGACAGGGCAAGACTCCATCTCAAAAATAAATAAATAAATAAATACAATAAAAATAAAAAAAAATTCTCACTGTAAGAAAAGCACCTACCCAGGCCTGGAGTGGAGTTCTCACATGAAAAATATAAAACTCCCTCCCTTTCCTTTTTTCTCTCCTAAGAATGTGCATGCTGTACAGAACAGCCCACCAGAGGGTTGAGGCTGCAACTGTCCATCTCACTGTCCGCATCCCAGGAGGCCCAGCCCAAGCCTGGTAATCCCATCTGATCATGACCCTGGGAACCCCTCAGCATCTTTGCAACTTAGCAGGAGTGTTCATTCTTGAGTGTGGGGAATGAAAACATGACCCTTTCTAGGTGGTCACATTATTAGGGGCAACAATTGCTGCCTCCTGGATCATTCCCCAAAACCAGAAAAGCTCTAAAAAGATCATTTCAGTCATCCCTCTGTCCTCTTGCCCTCATGCCCTCAACCACAAACAAACAGAATTCCTTTTACTCTTCCCTTTGAATGTGCCATAGTACTTTTCACCTTCTGGAAGTTTTTCGCAATGTCTAATCCAAATCTGTCATGCTGCTGCCCAAAAAAAGTCTTTGCCTTTACAAACTAGTAGCCCCTGCCTAGCAGAAAAGAAACTTTACAGATGGTCTTCCCATTAGAACTAGAGCCTGTTCCATGCACACCACCTAAGGAGCATAGCAAATATCTTCAGCTCAGCAGTGTATTAGTCAGGGCTCTCCAGAGAAAGAAGCAATAGTGTGTGTGTGTGTGTGTGTGTGTGTGTGTGTGTGTGTGTGTGTGTGTGTGTGTGTGTGAGTGTGTAGATAGATAAAGTAATTTATTGTAAGGAATTGTCTCATGCAATTATGGAGATGGGCAAGTCCAAATCTGCAGTGTGGGCCAGCAGGTGCAGCCAGTGGTGCTGATGAAGTCGTTAGGCGGTCTGCTGGACAATTCTTCCTTATTTGGCAGAGGATCAGCCTTTATTTCTATTCTGTTCTTCAACTGATTGGATGAGGCCCATCTACATTTATAGAGGCCAGATGGCTGTACTCAGTCTACCAATTTAAATGTTAATCTCCTCAAGAAACACCTTCACAGAAGTATCCAGAATAATGTTTGACGGAATATCTAGGCACCCCGTAGCCCAGTCAAGTTGACATATAAAGTTAACCATCACAAGTAGGTAGAGTATGGGTTGCCAGCCATCCAAGACAGTGATATTGATCAAGCTGACAACATGGCACATGGAGTGCCCCTAATCACCAGCCCTGCCTCTGGGCCCATAAAACCAGGAGCTGTACATAACATGGGGTAGATGTCAATCTGCAGTTAGCAAGATCCCCATCCTAGGTAGAGCTTTCATCCCCTGTAAGTGCAGCCCTTTCTGATGAGCCCATACCAACCACCCTTTTGGTTTCTGTTTTCATCAACAGCCTGTTTTTCTTTTGTCAGAGCCTGTTTCTGAGGCTGTGCAGACCCCCACCCTCCTCTTTAACTAAACACCCAGTGGTTATGAGTATGGGTTGTAGAGAGAGGGAGTGAGGATTCAAAAGGCAGCTCTGCCACTTATGGCTTTGCAATATTAAGAAAGTTCCTTAACCTCTCTGTGCTTCAGTTTTCCTATTTATAAATTGGAAATAAGTAATAATGGCATCCACCTCACAGAGTGTTATGAGAAATCAATGAACTAATACATGTATTGTGCTTATACGAGGAACCTCATTAATAGTAAAGCATGAATAAATATTTACTGAGTGAATCATCATCCTCCTCCTCCTTGAATTGGCCCTTACACACCAAAATGAATCACTACAGTTTTACATAACAAAGCCAGCAGTATACTACTCCATTGGTCTTTTCAACAATTTCAAGAATAAATATAGGTGATTTTCTTAGAAAAACCCCAAAGCTCAGAAGAAAAATAATTTTTCTATGATCAAAAAAATTTATAATATAAAAATTAAAACTTTTATACAGCATCAGATCACACGGTCAATTTAGACCATAAAAGAGTCAAGAAAATATGTGCAATACAAAGAAAAAAGGTTAATATTTATAATATATTAATGAACTGTTACCAATAGAAGAATTATTTTTTAATTTTAAATTGAGATAAGGACATGAATTAGCAAATCACAGAAAACCAAATTCAAAAGGTCAAAAAGCACATGAAAAGATGTTCAAATTCAGGGCTATACAAATTGAAATAACAGTGAGATATCATTTTTCATCTGCCAGACTGGCAAAAATATTAAGTAACATCTACTGCCAAGGAGATGTGGGAAAATGAGTACCCTTGTTCAAAACCAGGGTAAATGGGAAGTATTTTAGGCTTTTTGGAATGCATTCCAGCAACAGCCATTAGAATGTAAAAATACATATATCCTTTGACTTGAAACTCTCTCTCTTGGAAATGTATCTTATAAAAATTAAAACCCTGGTACCTGGGAATAGATATGTGCTTGTCATACTGTTGTTCACCAGATTAGGAGATGCCTATCAAAAGGCAAATGGATGGATAATATTAATACTATACAGACACTAAAAAGAATGTATTAGAGCTATGCCAAACAGAAGGGAATTTCCTCAAGATACTGATGAGTAAGAAAAGCAAAAAGCAGAAAAGTATGTACAAAATGATCCATTTTTGTAACAGAAACAACAACCTAAAAACTCCAAATTCATAAAGATATGTAAATATTTGTGTGCAGAAATGAAAATTATGGACAACATAAATGCAAAAAATAGTGTCTGCTATTTTAAACACATATTTACATATATAAAAGTAGAAAAATGGTCTATCTAGAAGGATAACCACCAAAATGGAAGAATCATGGTCTCTAGAGAATTGGAGCAGGAGAGTAGTTAAATGACCTTCAGCTTTATTCACAATACCTTATTTCACTGAAGAAAAAAATACTGAAAGCAAATATGAGAAATGTTAATGGCTGAATGGTGCGAGTAGGGATGTTTGTTACATTATTCTCTGAAATAACAATAAACTGAAATAAAACTGACTACAGATTTGTTGTATAGTGAGATATCATCAAAAGCCTTTGTTCTCGGAGCAGTCCATGGATCTATCATGCACAGCTTCCCCACCAGTACCATGGGCATACATGACTACATTCACAAGTTGCTGAGAGGGTCAAATGAGAGAATACATGTAAAAAGACCCAACAGTCAGCCAATGCCAGTCAGTCCTGCCTCCCCAGACACTTGGGTAGATGTTTGCAAAGATGCTTTGGTGCTCTTCCCAGTGGGGGCAGCTGGTAATTTGGCCCAGGCTATTGTAGCACATGGGAGCCTAGACGGTTGATCTGAACTCTGGGGGGAATTCTAGGAAGATTATAGGCAGAGGGAATATCACAAGAAAAAAAACTACAGACCAATATGTCTTTCAAGTATGCATGTAAAAATCTTCAACAAAAGTATTAGCAAACCAAGTACACAACATATAAGAAAAATTATATACCATGGTCAAGTGGGATGTATTCAGGAATGCTAAGTTGATTTTCAGCATCTGAAAATCAATTAACATAATACATCATATAATAGAATAAAAAACAAAAATCACAAGATCCTCTCAAATAACACAGGAAATCCACTTAACAAAATCCACCACTCTTTCATGATAAAAAACACTCGAGAGACTAAGAATGGAAGGAAACTCCGTCAACCTGTTATAGGGCATCTACCCAAAAATCCACAGTTAATGTCATACTTAATGGTGAAAGACAGTATGCTTTCCCCTAAGATCAGGAACCAGACAAGGATTTCTGCTTTCAATACTTCTATTCAATATTGTACTGGAGTTTTTCGCCAGGGTATTAGATGTAAAAGAAATAGAAAACATTCAGAATGGAAATGAAAAAGTAAAGCTACCTCTATGCACAGATGACATGATCTTGTATATAGAAAATCCTAAGGAATCCACTAAAAAGCTATTAAAATGAATAAATGAATTCAGCAAGTTGCAGGACATAAGATCAATACATAAAAATCAATTTGTGTTGCACTTGTAAAGAACAATTTAATAAATGACATTTTTAAAACAATTGTATTAACAACAGCACCAAAAAGAATAAAATGCTTCGGAATGAATGTAACAAAAGCAGCACAGGATTTGTACCTGAAAACTACAAAACACTGTTGAAAGAAATTAAAGAAGATCTAAATAATTGGGAAAACATCCCATGTTCATGATCAGAAGACTTAACACTATTTAGATGATGATACTCCCCAAACTGATCTACAGATTCAACACAGTCCCCTTCAGAATCCCGGATAACTTCTTTATAGAAATTGACAAGGGGATTCTAAACTTCATATAGAATTTCAAAGGACCACAGACAGCTGAAACAATCTTGGAAAAGAAGAAAGAAGGTAGACTCACACTTCCTGACTTCAAAACTTATTACAAGCAACAGTAATCAAGGACAGTGTGGTCCTGGTATAAGGACAGACATATAGATCAATGGAAGAGAATTGAGAATCTATAAGTAAACTTATACATCTATGGTCAACTGATTTTTAATAAGGGTGCCAATACCATCCAATGGGGAAAGAACAGTCTTTTCAATAAATGGTACCGGGACAACTAGACATCTACATAAAAAAGAGGGAAGTCGGACACTTACCTCACACTATATATAAAAATTTAGGCCCGGTGCAGTGGCTCACACCTGTAATCCCAGCACTTTGGGAGCCCGGAGCAGGCAGATCACCTGAGGTCAGGAGTTCGAGATCAGCCTGGCCGACATAGTTAAGCCCCATCTCTACTAAAAATACAAAAAAATTAGCCGGGCATGGTGGTGGTCACCTGTAATCCCAGATACTCGGGAGGCTGAGGCAGGAGAATCGCTGGAACCGAGGAGGCAGACGTTGCAGTGAGCCAAGATAGTGCCACTGCATTCCAGCCTCGGTGACAGAGCGAGACTCCGTCCCCCCCAAAAAAAAATTAACTGAAAATGGATCAAAGACCTCAATGTAAGAGCTAAAACTATAAAATTCTAAGAAGAAAACATAGGAGTAAATATTCATGACCTTGGATTTGGCAACGCCTGACCCTTCTCACTGTCAAGGAAGGCCCTGTAATAACTGTGCCCTGGCACAGTACATGACACATGGTGAGAACTGAAAGGAGATAATGTTGGTTTTCCCAACATTTGTTGGGCTAAATACATTTGTTGAATGAATTAATGAATGACTTCTCTACCCAACCCCAAGTGGAACTGAAGCCAAGCCATGCACACGCGTGTGCACGCATGCACACACACACACACAATCTGTGCTATGTGCTGAACAAGGCCCTACTGAAATCCCTTTCTGTCTTCATCCTCCCTCCCCACTCCCTTCCATAGACTCCACCTGACAAGACCCAGTGCAGATGCCTGCTCTTTCTGGAAGTCTTCTCCTATCAGTCGCTGATTCACTCAACAATCAATCACTGGGCATCTGCTCTAAGCCAGGCCCTGAGCTGGGTCCTGGCAACACACAGCAGGACAGATGTGGGCCCTAAGCTTACGGCACTCACAGTTGCACAGGGGCCATGGACAGGAGCTTTGACCTTTCCTCCCAGATACATGCTCTGCTCTGAACTTTCAGGGAGGCACCACACACCACCTCCTACTGGAGCGATCAATGAAGTGGCTGATTTGCCATTTGACTGAGGTACAAAGAGGCCTCCTGTGCCACCCAGTTTGGAGGAAGCAGAGTGGACCTCCCACCAACTCCAGGACTCCACCTGTCTTGGTTGTTCAATACTCATTTACCTATACAGGACCATTCTCGTGAAAAGTTGAAAGCTTGTTTCTCCATGACAAAAAGTCCCAAGAAAGAATGCCAACTGCTAATGCTGTTGGTAGGAACAAAGAGAATACAAGAAGGAATACAAAGAGAAGCAGTTTAAGAAAGTAAACAATGGGATAAATTAAAAGCTACAACCTATGTTAACCTGGGCTTGAGCAATGTTATGTCCACATCGCTTGAAATGGAAACAGGGAAAAGCAAATCATGAGACTGTTTCAGAAAGGGCTCCAAATATGAGTAGATAACTCATCAAATAAAAAGGAAAACTTTAGGCAAAGTTTAAAAGTGACAGAGCTTATTTTAATAACACGATTAAATCTTTTAGTGAGGGAAGCAGCACTTAGACGACCCCCTAATATTTTTCTCCTTGAGCATGGGAGATGGGGGAAGGAGACATGATACACTAGAATGTTGTATTCAAAGTCGGGGGTCTGAGAGTGTCTTGAGATCCATCCTTCCTGAAGAGGTATGGGGTCAGTGAAAACACCTGATGAACAGATATTCACAGCAGTGTTGGCTGAAGCAGCAAAGAATTGGAAAACATTCAAATGTCCAAAAAGTCAGAGCCCCTCTAAGCCATCAGGGGTGCATCTACCCCATGGAATATACGCAGCCTCTAAAATAAAGGTCTTACGTATTTGATAGAAATGTGTCCTCTTGAAAGTATTATTTTTAGAGATGGGGTCTCACTGTGTTGCCCAGACTGGTCTCAAACTCCTAGGCTCGAGTGATTCCCCCACCTCAGCCTCCCAAAGTGCTGCGATTATAGGCGTGAGCCATCATGCCTGGCCCTGGTAGTATTTGAAGTGGAGAAAAAGACAGGATACAAAATGCTGTCTGGCTGAAAATGCAACTGCAAAACATACATTCGGGAAGACAGACACAAAAGCATGGGACAAGGCCTTAATTTTCAGGGAATTGCAAATGACTTTTTTTTTTTTGCCTTTTATTTTTATGGCTGTTGCTATGATATTGTTTGCACAATTAAAAATGCTGAAATCAAAGCCAAGCCATTTAAGAACAGTTATAACTCAGATTTCTCCAGTGACATTTAAACAATCACTTACTGAGCATGGACCATCAAGTCTGTGACTGGCCCTATGATGGGGTTTTAGGATTCCGGAGACAAAAAGAGGCTGAGCACAGTGGCTCATGCCTGTATCCCAACACTATGGAAGGCCAAGGCAGAAGGATTGCTTGAGTCCAGGAGTTCAAGACCAGCCTGGGAAGCATAGTGAGATCGTGTCTCAAAAACAACAACAACAACCAAAAAAAACCAAAAAACAAAAAACCAGCCAGGCATGGTGGTGCACACCTACTATAGAACCAGCTACTCAGGAGGCTGAGGTGGAAGGATCACTTAAGCCCAGGAGTTCGAGGTTTCAATCAGCAATCACACCACTGCACTCCAGCCTGGGTGACAAAGAAAGAACCTGTCTCTAATTTAAAAGAAGAGAGAGAGAGAGAGAGAGAGACATGGATCCTGTGCTTCAAGAACTCACAGTAAGGGATGGGAAGAGGAGGTAGAACCTGAACAGATCATCGCAGCATGGTAGAAACGCTTTGAGCAAGATGGTCACAGAAAATAGGAAGGATAATGTTAAGAACGACAGTGATGGTAACAATGTCCAACATTCTTGTAGTGCTGTATGAGGCAGGATAAACCAGGTTATGCTGCAGTAACAAGCCCACAATTTTCGTGGCTTAAAACAGCCAAGTTTTTCTTGCTCATGCTACTTGTTCATTGCAGGTTGGCACTGGAGGAAGGGTGGGAGGAAACGCTGCCCATTATAGTTACTCAAAGACCAGGGCAAGTGAAGCAGCCACCATCTCAAAAGCTGATGGTCACTGTGCCACAAAGAAAGAGAAATCGGGGGTATCTTATACCTGCAGTTAAATAATCTGGTCTAGAAAATGACTTCCATAATTTATGCAAATAATTCACTAGCCAAGGCTAGTACCATTCCCCTAGCTTCAAGGAGAGTAAAAAGTGCAATTCTACCACATTTGTGCAAGTCAGGAAGCCAGAAATATTTAATAAACTGCATTAATAGCTATCATATATATTTGCTACTTCAGGTACCACCCAAATATGTTACATAAATTAGTTTATTTCATTCAGATAACAATCATAGGAGGCAGGGACTATTATCCCCATCATGCAGTTAAGCAAATGGAGGTCCAATGTACTCAACATTATGTAATGTACCCAAGACCACAGAGTGTTACAGCTGGAATTTGAGCCCAAGACTTAAGCTCCAGACCCATGTCACTCTATCAGATGGACTCAGGAGAAGACCTCTTGGCCTCAGGGCAGGAAGGTAATCTGGAGAGGTAAATTGGAGCCAGAGGTCAGAAAGCCTCACCATGGCCAGGACACACACTCCGCCATCTTAAAGGATGTTCTCACAAATGCGTCCAGCATTCTGCCAAAAGTGCATTCCCTGAATATAATCACAAGAAAACTATCAGACAGATCCAGGTGGAGGAACATCCAACAAAGCAACTTCCCTGAACCACTAGCAATTCCAAAGTTGTGAATGACAAAGGGGAGAGCAGGACATGGGGGCTCAGGCACTGTTCCAGGTGAAAGGGGTGTGAATGCCACTCTTGGCTCTCAGCTGCATGTTATATCTGGGCTGGTGGATCCAGCCTGCGCAAGATAGCAAGACCCTGTCTCTACAAAAAAAAAAAAAAAAAGGTAATTAATGGGGTGTGGTGGTACCTGCCAGCTACTCAGTAAGCTAAGGCAGGAGGATCACTTGAGCCCAAAAGTTCAAGGCTGCAGTGAGCTATGATCACACCACTGCACTCCAGCCTGGGCAAGAGAGTGAGACCCTGTCTCAAATATATGTCTATATTTGGGAGGAAAATGCCTTAGAGGTCTTTCCTGAAATAACTGGCAAAATTTGAATATGAACACTACATTAGATAACAATAAAGTCAGTGTCAATTTTCCTAAGTTTGATCATTATACTGTGATGCCTAAGAGAAAGTGCTGTTCTCAGATATCCTCTGAAGTGTGTAGGTGTGAAGGGTCATGATATTTGTACTTTCTCTCAAAGGCATCAGCAATCATCATAACAATAATATACACATGTAGGAAGAGACAGAAAGAAATGTGACAAAATGCTAACAATTGTTGAATCTAGGTAATTGTAGCTGGGCATTCATTGTACTATCCTTGCAACTTCAGATAGACTTGAAATTTTTCCCCAAAAAAAGATATTTTTAAACTAAAAGTGCTATCTGCCTTCTGTCATGCTTATGCTTTGTGTGTGTATGTGTGTGTTTGTGAGTGTGTGTATATGAGTGTGTGTGAGTGTTGTGCCCACCACCCAGTTGGTGACATGGGCTGGGCAGTCCTCATCTTCCGGCCTCTCCTTTGAAAACTGGCTCATCCTGTACAGGTTGGCCCTAGACAGTTCTCAGTGATGTGACCACCAGCTCAGACCTTGTCACTTGTCACAGACTCCTGCTCCCATGAAACTGCTCATGGAACTGCTCTGGGTACAGGGCCATGTCTTTTCCTCCCCACTTCCCACCAGTTTTTTCAAACCTGGGGCTATCTTTCCCCTCCTTCAATCTTCAAGGGAGAGATTGGAGCCCCTACCTCAACAGTGCATAGCCCCCTGTGCCCAGTGACACCACACCCTCCTCAAGGTGAACTAATTCCCAGCCCCTCAGGCAAGAAGCAACCTCTCCTTCTCCCCACATCCAGAGGACTCCAAGGCAAGCAAGGCAGAGGCCAATAGCACACACACCCACACGTACTCCATGTTTCTTCCCCTTAGACTTGATTTCTTCTACCACCAAGCGTGAGGGTGAGACCCAGTCTCCCTCTGCTCCACTGGCCCCCTTCTGTACCCACAAAATCCACTGGGGGTCTGAGCTGGTTCAGTATAGATGTGCAAATATGTGGTCATGGGCTCATGTGCAAACAAGTGGCTAGCGAAGTAGGAGCTGCACATCAATTATCTATTGCCACAATAATGATTTATAGCAAACAGGCCCCAATTCTGTGGCTTATCTAACAACTATTTATTATTGTACACAAGACTGCAGGTCAAACGGGCAGTTCTTTAATCTAAGCCAGGCACAATAGGACTCCATGAGGCATCTGTGGTCAGCTGCAGTAGTGCTGATGGCTTTACTGATCTCACTCTGGCTAGGATGCCTTTGCTGACTCTTCTCTGCTCCACAGGGTCTCTCATCCTCTAGCAAGCTAGCCCAGGCTTGTTCTCAAGATGAAGACAAAGTTCACAAAGGAGATAGCTGGGAACAGGCACATATCACATCTAATGTATTCTGTTGGCCAAAACAACTCAGTTCAAGTAGTGGAAAAATAAACAGATTCCACTTCTTGATGGGAAAAGTTGCAAAGTCACACTGCCCTGGAGGGAGAGCAGGGTAGAAAACTGCAGCTAATTTTGCAATTAAATTTTGCAAAATATACCAAAAAAAAATGTGTGTGTCCATGAGTCTGCCCACCTAGGCTTTTGGGAGGTGCATGCACATGAGAAATAAAGCAACTTCACTTTCACCACATGGCAGGTAGTAGATGGCACACATTCTGAGATTGTTGGCAATGGGCTCTTCTGTCCCCCCAAACACCTCTAAGAGGGAGACTACTATCACTAGTGGCAGCACTAGCTAGAAATTCCTTGCAAAGTTTCTTCCCAGACCCGATGCTTAGCACAGTCATAGAATGAATTAACCTCTAGTAACCCTGCATGCCAGACTGGCTAATCATTTGTGAGGCCCAGTGCAAAATGAAAATGCAAAGTCCTTTATTCTAAAATTGTTAAAAATTTCAAGACAACTGTCAAGAGAATAAGAAGGCAAGCCACTGACTTGGAGAAAATGTTTGAAAAAGACACGTCTGATAAAAGACTAGTATCCCAAATACGCAAAGGACTCTTAAAACTCAAAAATAAGAAATGAACAATTCAATTAAAAAATTAGCCAAAGACTCTGACAGACACCTCGTCAAAGAAGATACACAGATGGCAACTAGCCTATGAAAAGATGCTCTGCATCTTATGTCATCAGGGAAATGCAAATTAAAACTATGAGATACCACTATGTGCCTGCTGGAATGGCCAAAATCCAGAACAGGGATAGCACCTAATACTGGTGAGGATGGAGTCAATAGGGACTCTCCTTCATTGCTATTGGGAATACAAAGTGTCCAGGCACTGTGGGAGACAGTCTGGCAGTTTCTTAGAAAACTAAGCATACCATTACCATACAACAATCAATTGTACTCCTTGGTATTTACCAAAAAAAGTTGAAAACTTATGTCTGTCCCAAAACCTGCACACAGATGTTTATACCAGCTTTATTCATAATTGCCAAAACTTGGAAGCAATCCAGGTATCTGTCAGTAGCAAATGGATAAATAAACCATGGTACATCCAGACAACAGAATATTACTCAGCACTAAAAAGAAATGACTTCCCAAGCCATAAAACAACGTGGAGAAACCTTAAATGCATGTGACTAACTGAAAGAAGCCAATCTGAACAGGCTCCATATGATATGATTTCAACTCTACGACATACTGGAAACGGCAAAACTGTGGAGAGAGTAAAGAGGTCAGTGACTGTCAGGAGTTGGGGTAGGGAGGGATGAATATGCAGAGCACAGTATTTCTAGGGCAGTGAAACTCTTCTGTATGTTATAATGATGAATGCCTGTCATTATATATTTGTCCAAACTCATAGAATGTATAACACCCAGAGTGAACCTCATGTAAACTACGGAGTCCGGTGATAATGATGAATCAATGTAGGTTCACTGACACAAATGGACCCCTCTGATGGGGATGCTAATGGGGGAGGCAGTGCCTGTGTAGGGTGGGGTGAATAAGGGAAATCTCTGTACCTTCTGCTCTGTTTTGTTGAAACCTAAAACTGCTCTAAAAATACAGTCTCTAAAAAAGTTCAAGACAGTTACATTAAATTAAGGACATTAAACTAAGCATGGGGCCTGCATGGGTCACACTCACATGAAGCTGGTCCTGTCTGCTGGGTCTCCTCACCTGGCCTGACACTGGCCATCACACCCAGGCAGTGGGAGCCACCACACAGTCACTACTGGGCCCACCTTCATTCATTCATTTATTCATTCAACACAGATTTACGCCTGTCTATGACACTCCAGGGACTGTGCTCAGTGCTGGGGACATAGCAGTGAAAATACAAGTCCCTGCCCTCACAGAGCTCAAATTCCAGAGGGAGAGACAAACAATAAACAAGATAAATCAATATGTCATCTGTTGGACAGTGAGCAGGGCAGAGGAGATGCATGCAGTGTGGGGTCCAGGGTAGGGGGTGAAATCATAACTGCAGAGGTTAGGGGAAGTATCACTGAGAAGGTGACTGTTGAGTAGAAGTGGGGGACTGAGTCATGTCCAGTGACTGGGAGGCAGAGGCAGGTTCCGGAGAAAGAGGAGAGTGGAAGCAAAGGCTCTGAGGCAGCAGCTTGGCTGGAGTGTTGGGGGAACTGCAAGGAGGCTGCTGTGGACGCAGGGGAGGAAGAGAGAGGGATGGAGGGGGAGGCGAGGTCGGTGAGGAAGGCGGGGCCAGACCACAGGGGCCTCGCCGCCGGCCGTGGCAAGGAATTTGGTTTTTACTCCAAAGAGAAAGAGGAAGCCAGGGAAGAGTTTTGAGCGGAAGAGTGACCTGGCCTGACTCCTGTTTCTAAAGGATCAGCCTGGCTATTGAGTGGAGGACAAGTGGGGATGGCGGACACGGAGAGGCCCGCTAGGAGATGCTGGCCTTCCCCACCACCCGTCATCCCGCACAGGCCATCGGCCCGGTAGCAGCATCCGGGACTCTCCACCCCCGGGCTTTTGCAGCAGGTTCTCAGGCAGCAGGAGGTGCTGGGAATTAACACCCCCAGGGAACAGCCCTCAGCCAATGACAAATGGAGTTGAAGAGAAGACCGCAGCTTCCCCACCTCCAGGTGGGACAATCCCAAAGTGTGCCCCACAGTGCCGCCCCAGGATCCCTAGCAGGACTGCACCCCAGTTGCCCACAGCTGTCACCTGCTTGGTGACGTACCCCGTGTGCGTTCCTTCTCTCCTCTACCACTGCTTCCTGGGACCACCTCCGGGAGAAAGCACTTGGGGGAAACTTTTGTCTGAAGATGTACTTCTGGGAGAACTTTAGCTAAGAGGGAAGTATGGCCATAACTTAAGTGACTCGAAGGTGGCTCAGATGGTGGTTGGCATCACACATAGTAAGAAGGGATTCTGGCTACATTAGGAAGGGATTTACAGACGAGCAGGAGGTGGGGTCGGCAGGCTCGGGGCACCTGTCTTCACCTCCCAAGCCAGGTGCCCAGGCCTGAAGGCACTCAGCCTCCGGAAGCCCACGAGGCAGGACCGTGCCCTGACCACAAGCCCTGGGCGCCGGGCCGCCAGCCCGTGTCCTGCAGGGCTGAGGGGCTGAGGCCTTCTGAGTTAATGAGGTCCCCGGCAGAAGCACACCCCGCTGAAAATGACAAACGAACAGCATTACAGGCCGTTCCCACAATTACTATCAGTTGGCTGTAATATAAATATGCAAATTCCCTGGACTTGAACTTTAACACCCTCGGTAGAGACCATTCATCTCTTTAAAGTATTAATTTAAGTTGTAAAAGGGTCCATACATCACCGCGTGTCATTTTGAAAACAAATATTAATCAATTTTACCCTCGGAATTGCTACAGCGGAGGCGGCCCCCACGACTGCGACTGCGGCACCGGAAGGCTGCAGCGGGAGATTTACATATTCATCCGAGCTTAGGGAAGCCGCGATAATGCAGGTACAGCCCGAAACCCGCGCCCCCAGACCTTATCTGCGCGCCCTGCCGGCCCGCGGCTGCTTCTGCATGCGCCGCGCAGTGCCTTGCAAATGAAACCCGCAGACCGCTGTCTGGATAACCTTGAACGCCACCGAGACAGGAGGCGAGGCGGCCTTCCAACTTCTCCTTTCCCAGAAATCAAAAAGTATTGAGAAAGGCTAGGATCTCCCTCTCCAAACGGGAGAAACAGCTCTGGCCTCCTTGGAGGTCCTGAGCAAGACAGGCTGGTCCCTGAACCCAGCTTACTTTTCCACCAGCCTTAAGAACCAGGACACCAGAGTGGCAGGTCCTGAAATGACGCGGGGGACTGGACGTGGTGGTCTTCTGGGGACAGAAAAGGGCTGTGAAGTCATATAGCCCTGGCTTCCAAAACAGAGTCTGCACATACATGCCATGGACCTTCGCATAGATTGATTTAACTTCTTGGTTACATTAATGGAGAAATGTGCCCAGATATTAAAGATATCGACTCAAAGAGTCTTTGGCAGGCTTAGAAATTATCTATGAAAAGCACCTAGCACAGAAATGGGTATATAGTAAGGGCTGGGGTGACATTATCAACAATTATTATTATTTTACTCAGTTATCTTCTGGGGTGACCATTCCCCTCTCCTCAACTGCACCCCCTTTGATCTTTCTACCCTTGCATCTGTAGTGGGTTTGAGGGACAGGACCTCCTGCTCCCACCCTGCCTACTGCCACAGTCTTAGTCTAACAGAATCTGCTGCCCCCTGCCTGAAGATCTGCCACCTCCTTTACCAGAGGACAGGACATCCTGGAAAGAAATGCAAGCCAGGTTGAAAGGTTAATAGCTCCCATTCCCCAAGGTGCTGACCACTCCCTGCTTCCCCTAGGGAGATACCTCCATCCTCAGCCGGAGACAGCACGCCTCCAGCCTCCTGCCGAATCAGGGCTTGCAGGGGCACAGAGCTGCTGCCATTCTCTGGTACTGGGGAGCGTCCACGTCAAGCCAGCAGAGGACACGTTGCACCTGCACATGTGCATGAGAGATGCTCCTTCCATCCCAGAGCCATCCTGCAGTGGCCTGCACACCCTCGTCAGCATCCACTGCATTGTATGCATGTACACATGCTGTACACACGGGATGCTGGCTCACTGTGTGGCTGACCTCCACATTGCAGCCCAGAAAACCTCGCAGCCCAGAAAACCCCGCCTCCCTTCATTGGCCCATCAGCAATGTTGGAACTGGACTTCCCTGACGAACTCTATGCATAGAACGGTGCACAGTCGAAGGGTTCTCCCCCGGAATGGTGATGCCAACCAGTGAACATCGTCCACCACCTCCTGGTAATGCTGAGTATCGGCCAATGTCAAACATTCACTGGGACAGCCGCAGATCCTGGCTCAAGTGAGGAAGAGAAATAGCTCCCTATCCTTCTCCCTGGTGCTAGGGTGAGAGAAACTGATTTCATCACTGCTAAGCCTGGGACAGAAATCACTCAGGGATACAATAAAATCCCCACCCTGCGGGTATATCTGAACCAAATGAAGTATATACACCCATACATATCAAATCACATGTAAGCATGTGCACATGTATAGGCTGGACTATGTGTAAATGTGCACATTGCCCACGTGTGTTAAGCCATATGCAAGGATTTACATGTGTGTGTTCTACCACATGTAAGTGTGCATGTGTGTGTTAAGTTGCATGTGTGTGCACATGTGTGTTGATCCACATGTGAGTGTGTGCACACGTGTATATTAAACCACATGTTGGTGTGTGCATTGCACATGCACATGTGTATTGAGCTACATGTAAGTGTGTGCATACATGTATGTTGACTCACACAGAAGCATTGCAGGCGCATATGTGTATATCGAACCACACATAAATGTATGCACACATGTTGGTCTATGACAGTCTGTGCAAAAAATGACATCCAGAGATAATGGCAGGAAATAAACACAGTGACTGTTTAACAAAGAAAAAAAAGAAAGAAAGAAATCCTGTTAAAAACACCCTATATTAAAATTTTTAATTAAAACATTCATCCCACAAATGTTTATGAAGGACCTAATTATTTTTTCTTTTTAGAGACAGGGTATCACTATGTTGCACAAACTGTTTTCAAACTCCTGGACTCAGGTGATCCTCTGGCCTTGGCCTTCCAAAGTGCTGGGATTACAGGCATGAGCCACCATGCCCAGCTGGACCTAATGTATTTCAGGGAAATGTCCAGTCAGGAGGCCAAAGGGCTGAGTTATGGGGAGTGGACCAGCCAGAGTTTTCACATAGTTCATTGAACCTAAGACACAGTTTTAGCCTATGAAATAAAGTACGCTGTAATAAATTCAGGAAATCCCAAGTCAAGTTCTTTCCTTCTGGCCTAAGACTTAGTAATCAACATGGTTATTCCCTGCTACTTAAGGAAAACCCATGGTTCTGAAGGACAGTGGTAGTATATAGGTAAAATCTTCCAGAAAACAAGTGTGTTGGTTTTTTTTGTTTTTGTTTTTTGAGACAGGGTCTCACTCTGTCACCCAGGCTGGAGTGCAATGGTGCAGTCATAGCTCACTGAAGCCTCGAACTCCTGGGCTCAAACTATCCTCCCACCTCAGCCTCCCAAGTAGCTAGAACTACAGGTGTGCACCACCAGGCATGGCTGGTTTTTTAAATATTTTTTGTACAGACAGTCTTGCTATGTTACCCAGGCTGGTCTCAAACTCTTGATCTACTGCAATCCTCCTGCCTCAGCCTCCCAAAGTGCTAGGATTATAGGCATGAGCCACTGTGCCTGGCTGTAGTTTTTTTTAAGTGCACAGATTTTTTTTCTAAGTGGAATGTTGTAATAAGTTGGCCTTTGCCAGGAAATCTATCTTGATGTCATATTTTCCATGCAGGCCCAGGGTACCTTGTCAGTAGATCTCTAATTTCCCGGAAGTCAATTACCCAATCAACGGAACAGCAAAGACAGTGACCTTGGGCAAGTTACTCACTGTGCTTCCATTTCCTCACCTGTGAAACAGGGACAACACCAGGACATGTCTTTTAGCATTGTTGTAAGGATGAAACCAGTCCAAACCTGACCCTGATACATGATGAGCGCTCACTAATGTTAGCTATCATTAATCACCATTGTCATCACCATAACTCATCATTGCCAGCAGACATTTTATTTTATTAAGAATGCTTTTTTAAATTCAGTGCCAGTACTAAAACATTAAAACAGTAGACATATAAATTTAGAATCCTAGTTTTTGTTTAAAAATCCAAACCTCAGTGGGGCACAGTGGCTCAGGCCTGTAATCCCAGCACTTTGGGAGGCCAAGGAGAGAGGATCACTTGTGTCCAAGAGTTCAAGACCAGCCTGGGCAACATAGTAAGTTTCCATCTCTACAAAAAATAAAAAATAATAAAAAAAAAGCTGGGTATGGTGACACACACCTGTAGTCCCAGCTACTCAGAGGCTAAGGTCGTGGGATTGCTTGAGCCCAGGGGGACTACAATTGCTGCAGTAAGCTGTGATCGAACCACTGCACTCCAGTCTGGGCAACAGAGTAAGATCATGTCTCAAAACAAAAAACAAACAAACAAACCAAATAAAAACAGGAAAAGAAAAATATAGTAAAATAAAATTAAAACTTAAGCCTCTGGGTCCACCAGGCCTGCATTGGCCCAAGGCAACCCGTAGTGGCTGCCCCTCCAGGCAGAGAGGCATGTGCCCTCCAGCTTGCCACCGTCCCCATCCAGCTCACTAGCCCATTTCCATTGCTGCCTGGTCTCCATGTGATCCTGAGGGTGAGAACCTTGGCATCCTGCTGATAAACAGATAGGAAGACTGAGGCCCAGAAAGGAAAAAGGTGCTGCCAGCCCTGGGCCCCAGGAGCCACATGCCCCTGAGCCCTGGCCCAGAGCCCTTTCCACACTCCCATGCTAAATTCCTTTGGCCCGTAAGACCAGAGGGAGGCTGAAGTCTCAGCTCCAATTTTTCAAAGCTGAAAAAGACCAATCCCCTCCTACTAAATATAATGGGATTTCCAAAGATGGATGGAGACTGTAGTTTAGGGTGGGGCTGGGGTTGCTGCAGGAGTGTGTGGCATGTCTGGTGTTTAATGTTTCAGCCTCTCTTCTGCGTTCTTTTACATTTAGTGAATTACCAATATTAAGGCAAAATAGATCTATTAGACAATTACCTAAGGGAACTCAGCTGCTACCATAAAGCCAATGAAGTTATGACAGCAGGGCCCAGGAGGAATCAGAGCTGAGTAAAACCTGTCGAGGCTGCTGACAAATGATGATAAAGTGGTCGCTTTTGCCAGTGCTCAATGGAAATTGACAAGGTGAGCCTCCCCACCTAATGAACAGATCCAACCCCTGCTCCCGATGAAATGCGCAGCAAGTTTAATCTCAATAAGCATCAAAATAAATTTGTTCCCACGTTTAGAGAGAGCACAGACATGTGGGCAGGAGCCGTGGCCTTCATGGACGGGACCCAGGCTGTGGTGTAGGGGTGGCAGTGAAGGTGCTGGGGGCTTCCCCATCAACAGTATCTCAGGTACATCTGCCTAAAAATACCTCCATTGCCCATTCTGTCCACTCCCAGAACAGAAACTGAGGCTCAGATGGCACCTACGTCACAGAGACCCCAACCGCTCAGAGAGCAATTGTCTCCATAACTCCTATTAAATGTGCGCAGCTCTGATTCTTATAAAGTAATGTCAGTTACAGAACAATACCAGCCTGCCAGGCAAGACACATTAGAGGAACAAGGCGGGTGGCATGGGGGTGGGGGGAGAGACACCCCCACCACCAACCCTCAGAATACAATGCACCAGCTGCACATTAATAAATATGTAATGTTTGATTAGAAATATGTATAGTATTTTTTCCCTCCCCAAATGCCGGCTCGCCCTCAGGCGGAAGACGGGATCTGGCCCACACTGACGGGTTTCTTTCTTGCTTGCTTTGAAAATACAAACTCAAATGTTTTCCTGTCCCAGCTGTTTCCCATTGTTGCTGTTTATCAGCTTGAAGGATGAACAGTGGAATAAAAAAACACGCTTGCATTTCAAATGTGCCAGTCAGTCACTCCATTGTTCAAAGAAGAAAGCTTAATTGTCTGTGCTGGCAAACTTCTTTTTGGTGAATGTCCAGGTTTTAAGAAAAGCTATTCAGCTGTGCAATTTGTTTAATACATGCAGAGAAAAGCATATAAAATCACACGTTTTTCTGAAAAAAAATTAAATAAGGGGAAAAGAGGAATTTTGGAAAAGAACGAGTCACACATTGAAGTTTCCCGATTGCCCCCACTGGGCACAGGTTTCTGTGTCCTCTACTGAAGTCTCAGTTTTCTCTTGGGATGCTCCAGAAAGTCCCACTCAGTGGTTGAGCTTGGTGCTGACAAACAGCACCGGCTCTGAGCTGATGGCCCAGGCAGCAGAAACTTCAGATCGTGCCGGCCAAAGCTCGGCTTTCCCTGTGATTACACCAACTTGTATTTGAGCAGCTCCTGCTTTCTAGGAGTAAGGTACAGATACAGCCAGCAATGCTTGAGAACTTCTATGGATAAAGTTAGTTATGCCCAAAGCAGAGAGGCCCTGTCACAGCTTACCTGTCAAGGTGGGCACACAGGGATAAGCCTGGGCACCCCCAGCAACCCACCTAATTCAGGGGCAAGTGGAATCCGTGGTTGCCTGGTGAGCCTGCAGGGAGAAGGCGCCCAATCTCAAACACCACCCCTGAACAATCCCACAACCAAATGGCAGAAATGCAGTTTCAAAGGAGCGTGGTCTTCTGCTTGGGCTTGAGTGTTCTGGGCTTACCTTGCAAAACAACCTGGCCTCAAGAGGTTTCCATGTCAAAACTGGATGCTTGGGGATGGGAGAGTGGTTTGCAATATCAGTAGTAAGAGCTTCTGTGTCCCCTCCGACCCCCAAGTGTCTAAGAAACTGCCCCTAAGATGTAGATGACTGATACCAGATCCATATCTGTGAGCAGAGGACGGAAGAGAAATTGGACGTGCTGGCATTGAGGGGACACCAAGGCACTGGGGGAAAGGGCCCCCAAAGTGTGGTGGAAAAAAGAGGCAGCTTCATAGCTTAGCCAGAGGGTGATGGTATTACCCATCTCAATCACTCTCTTTCCAGATTTTATGAGTAATGTTTTTCGATAAGTAAAAATAAATGATAAGGGCGTAAGTATCCCCGCCCAGTTCATAACAATGCCCCCACCAAATTTTTCAACATTCTCCCCCTGCCATGTCCCAGTGTCGTTCACAGTAAATTATTCACAGCTGCCCCATGAGGCCAATGCCCCCACTGCCTCAGTAAAGGAGAGAACAAGAGGCTTAGAGAGGGCCATGGCTTCCCAGCATCCCACAGCTGCTAAGCGGCCCCATGAGGACTTGAACCCAGCCCGCTGAGTTCTGGTCCACTTGGGCCTTGTGAAGAGAATCCCCAGTAGAAAAGGTTAATCAGAACCTTGTCAAGCTTCTCCACATCCCAACCAGCACTCTTCTAAGAGTATTTCCGGACTGGCCAGGGCAGCCTCTCTGGGCTGGGCATCTGATCCTAGGGGTGGCCTCAGGGTGACCCAGGAAGCCTCTGTGTCCCTAAGTGGCTCTCTGTCACACTCTTCACAGGGGTGATCTCAAACATCCTCCCCTCTCTAGAGCTCCTTGGCTCTACTCTTCAACTCTCTCCTTCTGCCTATGACAACCTCAAGTTCCATCTCACAGGGAACACAGAAGGAACAAATGGAAGCACAGTTCATTTCCTGCCACCAAACCTGGGAACACACCTACACCTATGCCTGCTCTTGACCTGTCCTGCCTGTCCTAAGCTAGCCCACCACCTGAACTTCAAGCCCTCATGTTCTCCCAGGGACTTCGCTGCAGCCATTGTCACCTCTTCTCTGCATCTTCAACCTCCCTTTTCCCCTACTGGCCACCACATCGCCATGGAAACATGGCTAAGACTCTCCTGACTTAAGAAAAATGAGTACACAAGATGATAGACTCAGGAGGACAACCCAGGCCTAGCCAGCTACCTGTCCTCCTGCCCCAATTCCTCAAAAGAAAAGCCATATTTAAAAGACAAAATGAATCTATAACCACATGTGGAAAAACAAGAACTTGTCTGCAATTCCTGGAAGATGGAAAGCAGATGGGACTGGGTTGGCAGGATTGGTGGAAACCACAGCCAACCACTATGGCCAGAGCTACTGAGGAAGTAAGAGAAGATCCAGGGTACTTGGGTTCAGAGTAAACAAATACAAAGAGGAGGGGGTGGAGCGATCGGCAGAGAAATTAGCAAAATAACTGTGTTCAGAATTGGTTTTCATTGGAACCAATGGAGCCAAAACCCACCCCCATACCCAAACAGGAGACTGCGGCAGCATTTAGCTCCAGGTCCAGGTCAAAACTGAAGGATTGCACAGTAAAAAAAGGGAACCCGCGTCTGCAATCAGTTTTATCCACTGATTTGCCACAGTGATGTACAGGCACCTTCATTCAGGAGCAAGAAACATTTCTTTTTCTCCAAGCATAAACAATCCTGTTATAATGTAAGTACAATCCCAGAAACCCTCTAGTCTCATTCACAATGAAAACAAAAAATATATATAAAATACATAGGAATAAACCTACCAAGAAACGTTCAGGACCTATGTGAAGAAAACTATAAAAATTTACTGTGGGACATAAAAGAAGACCTGAATAAATGGAAAGGCATAACCATACACCTGGATGGAAACACTTAATATTGTAAAAATGTCAAATCCCCTCAAATTAAACTATAAGTTCAATACCATCCCAACCACTATCCCTACAGGATTTTTTATGAAACTGGGCAAGTCGACACTAAAATTCATTTGAAAAAGAAAATGTAAGAGAATAGACAAGAAAAATTTGAAAAAGAAAAACAAGTGTTTGCATATTCTACCAAATTTTAAAAGAGACCATTAAGTGGATACAAGAACATGAAGCTGATAAGACCAGGCAAAGAAATCAAAGAAGCAGAATAGAAAGTCTAGAATGGAAGCCTATTTATAGGAAAAATCAAGAAAATTATGGTGTTTCCGATACATGAGATTGTGACATCTAGAGTTCCATTGGAAAACAGAAAGAAAACGTTGGATCCCTACCTCACATCATATATAAAAGTAAGTTCCTACTGGATTAAGAAGCTAAATATAAAAGACAAATCCAGAAAAGTATTAGAACACAACACCACATGTGCATTTGAATGATGTGATTTTGAAACTATGTAATATAAAAATAATAATGTCCTCATGTTACATACAAAATGTGAAATCCTCCCAAACGGGGGGATTGACAACTCATCAAGAATTGCATAACTTGGCAACTCATCAAGAATTCCATAACTTTCAAACTGGTAGGCCGGTGAGTTGAAACTGCATTTCCAAGTGCAACATGGCAATGCCTCTAGCTGGTGAAAAGAAGGACGTGCTGTCCTTTGTCATTATTGTGTGACCCATGCTATTGTTCCCCTATCACAACTTCCAACAGTACCTTTGGTGACTAGTGCATATTATCTTTAACATTAACTGATCTTGTGATTCAAAATATTTTGTAATCCTCTAGGAACATTATCCAAGCATTGATTCAAGGGTCGTGGTTGTGCTAGAGTTTGTGCTAAAAAAAGGAATAAAATAGGCCAGGCACGGTGGCTCACGACTGTAATCCCAGCACTTTGGGATGCCGAGGTGGGTGGATCACAAGGTCAGGAGATGGAGACCATCCTGGCTAACACAGTGGAACCCTGTCTCTACTAAAAGTACAAAAAATTAGCCAGGTGTGGTGGCACACACCTGTAATCTCAGCTATTCAGGAGGCTGAGGTAGGAGAATCGCTTGAACCCAGGAGGCAGAGGTTGCAGTGAGCCAAGATTGTGCCACTGCACTCCAGCCTGGGTGACAGAGAGAGACTCCGTCTCAAAAAAAAAAAGAATAAAATAAAATAACCACCTAAAAATCAATAGCTCTGGGCCACAGAAAGGAAAGGATAAAGTTATTCTGAAGAAGGCCAAAGATCACCATAGTGTGTCACTAATTTAGAAGTGCATGCTCTGTAAAAATGTCAGAAACATTGCTGAAAAAAATTACTATCATTATAAGTATGTGGCATTCCAAGAATACAAAATTGCCACTTACCACCTCATGGAGAAAGAACTTGTGAATTATGGAGGCTATGAATTACATGGGGTCTGTAGGATGCTGTTTTTCCCCTCCCAGATCGCCTTTCTGGACTCCAGTGAGTTTGCACCAGCTGCACCCTTCCCTCGAGAATTGCCTTCAGCTCATGACAGGGACCATGACCTGGAAGTTGGACCCCAATACACAGCAAGGGCAGCCCACAGCTAATGACTGACTGATCAATGTGATTCAGAGCTTCAGGGCTATCACCACGGCTCAGACCAAGACTGGGCTTTGCTTAAGGTTTGCTTCCTTGCTCTGCTCTCTCCCTTGTCTTATTGTGCCTAATTCCCTCCCTTACAGGATTTTCCTGAAAAACTCCCCTGATTAATCATGTGCTCCTTGAATTCCTTTCTCAAGCTCTGCTTTTAGGGAACCCAAGCTAATATATTTGGCACCAGGAGTGATCCTAGGAAATAGATGAGAAGGATAGGATTCTGAAGTCCCTAGCTGGCTAGAAATCATAGCCCCATCACCGGTGCTTAGTGTACAGTGGTAAATGGCAGTTAGTGATTGTTGCTAAGATTCTACCTGTAATACACCCAGGGCATGGGATACAGGTGGAAAAGGTGTACTGCCCTGTGCAAGAGCTTTGATGTTTGAGAGGTATGGAAAAAAGAGTTCTTATAAAGACTGTAGAATTGGGTGTCCACCAGTGAATGCCAATCATGCCTTAAGAAGAGGAAAAGACAGACTCAGGGCCATCAATCACAATGTGAAGCAAAACATGAGGGTCTGAGAGCCCCATTGCCAGCATTATAGAAACTCTCATCTCCCACAGCTGGGGAGGCAGACAGCTGGCTCCCAGGCCCTGGCCTTAAGGATATGAGGAAAGGACTTAAGGATAAGAGTTGCAACTTTAAGGAAATTTAAATTCTAATTCTAAGCCTAGGCAAGTTTTCTACACCAAAGTCAGACCTCTGATGGAGAAGCTGCAGGAATCTGGAACTTGGGGTAAGTGCATTTGAGTACATGTACTTGAGAACTTTGGGTCCTCTGGGTCCGCAGAAGTGGCCCGTCCACCCTGTTAGGAGACTATCCAAGAAGCCTCAAATGAGGATTGTTATAAAGCAGAACTGGCCTCCTCAGTATCTGCTGTCACCTCCTCTCCCGGCCACCAGTCTAATCTGTAGGGCCAAGTCTCAGCATGAGTCAACTGTGTGAGGCCTGCTTAGGAATGGGAAAGTTTCTAAGTAAAAGACTCTGCAGGTACTAGTGGACATGCCCTGGCAGGACTGGGAGGGCATGCCCAGGAGTGGATCCTGAGGATGCTGGGTCAAGGTGGACAGAATTTATCACTGAATAAAGGAACATTTGTTGACAAGGGAGCCCTCTCCTTTGCCATGGAATTTAACACCCTGGCGAGGCTTGCAGGGATGGGTCTAATACATAGCTGGGATGGCTCTTAGAAGCTTGGAAAAAGCTCACATTGGCCCTCATTAAATGAAGCTGAGATGCCAGAGCTCTCACTGCAGATGAGGGACGAAAGGATCAACCAAGTGGTAGCTGAATTGCAGTTCCTATGCCAAAGGAGGTCTGTTTACTACAGCAGACTAACACAACCTCAGCTATGTGGTTTGCAATTTATTTCTGATCTGCCAAACGTGTTCTTTCCAATACTGTTGTTTGTTTCCTGGGACTGCCATAACAAATTACCACAAACTTAATGACTTAAAACAACAGAAATTTATTCTCTCACAGTTCTAGAGGCCAGTGGTCTGAAGTCAAGGGGTCAGTAGGCTGCCTCTGGAGGCTCTAGGGAAGAGTCCTTCCTCTCCTGGTGGCTGCCGGCTGTCCTTGGCATTTCTTGGCTTGTAGACACATCACTCCAATCTCTGTCCTCTCCTGTATGTATTCCTCTCTCTTCTCTTATAAGGAAATTTATCATTGGATTTTAGGGCCTACCCTAATCCAAGATGATCTTATCTTGAGATCCTTTATTTAATTATATCTGCCAAGACCTTTATTCCAAATAAGTCCACAGTTTTAGGTTCCAGGTGGGCATATCTTTTCTTTGGCGGGGTGGGGGCAGGTGCATCATTTAACTCACTACACGTGCCCATCACAAATGAGGATCAGAAGTTGTTTGCATTTACATCCAATGGATAATAGCATACATTGATAATCCTTCCCTGGAATATGGTAATTCTGATTTCTGCCATAATGTAGTCCATAATGTGACCTAGGCAATCTGGACACTTCACAAAGAAACTGAAATTACTTCCCTGTATCAATGATATGTTAATTGGATCAGATGAGCAAGAAGAGACAAGTCATCGGGATGCCTGGGTAAGATACATGCTGTCCAAAGGATGGGAAGTAAGAAATCCCAGGTATGTATCAGCAAAGTTTCTAGGGGCCAGTGGTCTGCAGCAGTGGAGCATCCCTGTATTAGGTGATTCTTGTATTGCTGTAAAGAAATAGCTGAACCTGAGTAATTTACAAAGAAAAGAGGTATGATTGGCTCATGGTTCTGCAGGCTTTACAGGAAGCATGGTGCTAACATCTGCTCAGCTTCTGGGGAGGCCTCAGGAAGCTTACAATCATGGCAGAAGGAGAAGGGAGAGCAAGCATGTCACATGGCCAGAGCAGGGAGGAAGAGAGAGAGAGAGAGAGAGAGAAGGTGCCACAGACTTTTAAACAATCATATCTCGAGAGAATTCACTCACTGTCATGAGGACAGCACCAAGGGGATGGTGCTAAACCACTCATGAGAAATATGCCTCCACAATCCAGTCACTTCCCACCAGGCCCCACCTCCAACATTAGAGATTACAATTTGACATGAGATTTGGGTGGGCACATGCATCCAAACAATATCAATCCCCTCCAAAATAAAGTAAAGTTATTGTACTGTGCAACTCCTACCACTAAGGAAAAAACCCCAGTGCTTGGTAGACCAGTCCGAATTGAAGGATGCATACTCCAACACTGGGGGATACTGCTCTTGCCCATTCAATGACTTGTAAGGAAAGATGCTAGTCTTAAGTGAGGCTCAAAGCAAGAGAGGGCTCTGCAGCAGGTCCAGGCTGTGCTACAAGTTCTGTTGCTTGGACCATGTGACTCCATAGACCCCATGGTACTGGCATTAGAAAAGAAGTAAGATCTCGAATTAATAACCTCAGCCTCCACCTTAGGAAACTAGAAAAATGTGGCTCACGCCAACACTTTGGGAGGCTGAGGCGGGTGGATCACGAGGTCAAGAGTTTGAGACCAGCCTGGCCAATGTGGTGAAACCCGTCTCTACTAAAAATACAAAAATTAGCCAGGCATGGTGACACGCACCTGTAATCCCAGCTACTCGGGAGGCTGGGGCAGGAAAATTGCTTGAACCCAGGAAGTGGAGGTTGCAGTGAGCTGATATCACACCACTGTGCTCCAGCCTGGGTGACAGAGCAAAACTCTGTCAAAAAAAAAGAAAAGAAGAAGAAGAAGAAGAAAAGAAAGAGAAGAGAAGAAGGAAGGAAGGAAGGAAGGAAGGAAGGAAGGAAGGAAGGAAGGAAGGAAGGAAGGAAGGGAGGAAGAAAAAGAAAGAAAAAAAAGGAGAGAAAATTAAACCAAAATGGAAGAAAGTAAATAAAAATTAGGACAGAAATCAGTAAGATAAAACATAGGAAAATAGGAAAAATCAATAAAGCAAAAACCTGGTTCTTTGAAAAGTTCAATAAAATCAACAAACCTTTAGACAGTGATCAAGAAAGAAGAGAGAAAACACAAATTGCCAATATTAGGAATGAAAGCAGGTACACAACGATAGACCCTATGGAAATTAGAATGTTAAAGAGGTAATATTAAGGGTGACTTTGCCAACAAATTTGACAATTTAGATGAAATGGAAAAAAGCCTTAAAAGACACAAACCACCAGGGCTTATCTGACAAGAAATAGCTTTTCATGTCTTTTAAAGAAATTTGATTCATTGTTTAAAACCTTCTCACGAACAAAACTTCAGGCTCAGATGGTTTCACTGGTGAAATCTACCAAACATTCAATGAAGAAACACTACTTTTCTATAAAGCAGAAGAGAAGATAATACTTTTCAACTCATTTTGAGGCCAACATTGCTCTGATACCAAAATCAGACAAAGATACAACAAGAAAACTACAGACAATGTCACCCATGAACATAGACTCAAAAATATTTATTAAAACATGAGCAAATAAAATTCAGCAAAATAAAATAAAATATATAGAAAGGATACTACATCATGACTAAGTGGGGTTTAACCCAGAAATACAAGATTGGATTAACATCCAAAAATGTGTAAATTCACCACATCAATAAGCTGGAAAGAAAATGAAATGATCATCTCAAAAGATCTAATAACAGAGATTCAAAAAATTCTCATTATCTGTCTGGTGAGGACCTGGTTAATATTAAAAAAAGACAAAAACTGAAGAAAAAAATTCCCATTTTTACCACTTCTGTTCAACATCGTACTAAAGGTTCTAGCCAGTGCAATAAGGAAAGCAAAAGAAATAAACAAACATATTCAAAAAGAAGAAATAAAACTGTCTTTATTTATAATCAATATGCTCATATACATTTAAAGAAATCTACGTGAGTTTAGTTAGCATGGTCACAGATTGCAAGATCACTGTACAAAAATCAATGACATTTCTGTATACTAGAAACTAACAATTGAATATTTAAATTTAAAAAAATTACAGTTGCTTCAAAAAGCATGAAATAATTATGGATAAACCTAATGATATCTATGCAGGATTTATATGCTGAAAACTATAAAACATTGCTGAAAAAAAATTTTTATAAAAGACCAAAATGAATACAGATAAACCAGGTACATGGATCAAAAAACTCAGTATTGTTAAAATGTCAATCCTCCCTGCGATAGTTAATTCTAGGTGTCAACTTGGAGGATGTTTTTGAATGAGATTAGCATTTAAATGGGTGGACTTTGATAAGCGGATTGCATTTCTTCGTGGGGGTGGATCTCATTCAATCAGTTGGAGCCCTAATAGAACGAAAAGTTCAACCTACCCTAGCAAGATGGAATTCTGCAGCAGACTGCCTCCAGACCTCATCTGCACCAACAGCTCTCCTGGGTCTCAGCCTGCCAGACCACACTGCAAATTTGGAATTTCCAGCCTCCATAATCATGTGAGCCAATTCCTTATAATAAATATAAATATATATGTTATACACACACACACACACACACACATCCACACACACACACATCCTGTTGGTTCTGTTTCTCTGGAAAACCTTGACTAATACACTTCCCAAATATTTCTGTACATCCAATGTAATCCCAGTCCAAATTCTAGCTAGCTTTTTGTGGACATTGTCAAGCTGATTCTAAATTTACATAAAACAATGAATGACCTAGAATAGCCAAAACAATTTCAAAAAAGAACAGCAAAGCTAGAGGATTAATGCTATCTAATTGCAGATGAGATGGTGTAGTGTTTGCATAATGAAAGTCATATAGATCAATGGAATGGAATGAAGAGTCCAGAAATAGACCTACACCTCCATGGTCAATTTATTTTTGACAAAGTACCAAGGTAACGGAATGAGGAAATATTGTATTTTCAGTAATAGTGCTAGAAAATGGGGCATTCATTTCAAAAGAAGTGGAAACTTAACCCTTATGTTGCACCATATACAAAAAGTAACTTGGAATGGTTCACCAACTTAAATGTAAGAGCTAAAGATTTAAAACTTCTAGGAGAAAATATACATGACCTGGGTTTTGACCAATAATTCCTAGATAGAAAACAACATGCTTAAGTCATAAAAAAATGATAAATTGGACTTCATAAAAATGTAAAACTCTGCTCTTCGAAAGATATTAAGAAAAATGAAAAAAACAAGTCACAAATTGAGAGCAAATGTTTGCAAAACACATATCTGATAATTGTATGCATTCTCAATGGAGGTGATACCATTGAGGGGGCAAAAATTTGTTCTCGGTGGCTAAAAATTTTAGATATTATAATGATATGTGAGCCTGCAAAGGATCACGGTATATAAATAGATATATGATATGTCTGTTATATTACATTTCATAGTGGATGGGGGGAGATGTTAGGAAAAAATGTCTAAAAAGGCTCTTGAGGGGCAATATTTTAAAACATATTTAGAAACACTGGATAAAGAGAGGGCTTGTATCTAGAATAATATATAGAACTCTTTACAAGAAGACAAAGAATTCGATTTAAAAATTGGGCAAAAATATGAACAGATACTACACCAAGAAAGATGTAAGAATGGCAAATAACCCCATGAAAAGATGCTCAACACTGTTAGTCATTAAAGAAATGCAAATGAAAACCACAATGAGATATTATGACACACATACTAAAATAGCTCAAATTAAAAAGACTGACAATATTAGCCGTGGTGAGAACGTGGAGCAACTGGAACTCTCTTGGCAACCATTTTGCCAGTCTTTGGTAAAGTGATGCATACCCTGACCTCATGACCCAGTGATTCCACTTCCAGGCTTTTACCAGGAGAAATGAAAACCTATGTCCACACAAAGATCTGTGGCCAAATGTTCATGACAGCATTACTTACATTAGCTTACAGTAGAAACAACCCCCAAACCCATTAATAGATGGATATAATGAAATACTGCTTAGCAATAAAAAGGACGAACTACTGATCTATATAACAATATGAATAAATGTCAAAAACATTATGGTAACTAAAGGAAGCCAGACCCAATTTGTATGATTTCGTGAATATGATGTTCAGGAAAAGGCAAAACTGTAAGAACAGAAATCAAATCAGTGGTTGCCAGGGACTGGGGGTGAAGAAAGGAGACTGAACAAAAAAGGGACAAGAGGAACTTTTCTTATTTGCAGGAAATGCTTTATCTCTCAATTGCGGCTGTTACATGACTATATATATTGTCAAAACTCATTGAACTGTACACATTTTAAAAGTGATTTTTACTGTATGTAAATTACACCTTAATAAACCTGAAAAAAATAAAACTTTTAAGGCATTCTAGCTACCTGCAAGGCTCTAAGCTGACCCTATTCTCACGAAGCTTATGTGATTTAGTGATTTATCCTGCATGGTTCCAAGACCAGAACTGAAAGCAATGAACGGGAAAAGGATGGGAAAGCAGAAGTGGGCTCAGCGCAAGAGTCCTCCTAATGGCCACTGCGAACTGACTCGTTCTCCCTCTCCACCCGGAGCGTACTCACCACTAAGGCTGAGAAGTTGCTCTTCCCCCTCTTTTCTCAAAAGTGTGGGTCTCCAGACCAGCAGGACCAGCACAGCCTGGGGGGCTTCATCAATGCAGCCCCGCACACCCCACCTCAGGCCAGCGGACTCCGAATCTTCATTTTCAATCAGACCCCCCAATTGTTCCCATGATATTTTCCCCAGATGTGTTCCTATATATATAAAACTCCCTCCCCAACTCCCCAGTTACACTCTCATCATTCAAATCTAAGGTTGGGAAGCTCTGCTCTAGTCACAAACTCACTTCTGTCCCCACCCGCCATTTGAGTTGGAAGTTGACCAATATCAATTGTATATGTTCCCAGACCCATGTAATGCCGGCGTTTCTTACTGAGTTTCTGTGGCTTTCTAAAAAATTTTATATTCAGGGGTACATGTGTAGGTTTGTTACAGGGTATATTGCATAATTCTGGGGTTCAAGCGTCTATTGAACCCATCACCCAAACAGTGAACATAGTACCCAATAAGCAGTTTTTCAATCCTTGCCCTCTTCCCTCTCTCCCCACACTTTTGGAGACCCCAGTATCTATTGTTTCCATCTTTATGCCCATGTGTACCCATTTTTGAGCTCCCACTTATAAGTGAGAATATGCAGTATTTGATTTTCTGTTTCTTCATTAATTCACTTAGGACAATAACCTCCAGCTGCATCCATGTTGCTGCAAAGGACATGAATTCATTTTTAATGGCTGTAAAGTATTCCAAGGTGTATATGTATCACATCTTTTTAATCCAGTCCACCGTGGATGGGTGCCTAGGTTGACTCCATAACTATGCTATTGTGAACAGTGCTACAATAAACATACAAGTTCAGATATCTTTTTGATAAAATGATTTCTTTTCTGTTGCGTAGATATCCAGTGGTGGTATTTGCTGGGTCAAATGCTAGTTCTATTTTTCATTCTTTGGAGTTTCTATAGCATTAATTAAATAACATTCAACCCATGAAATATGAGTGGAAAACATTTTTTAAACTAATTTGAATGTTTGTAAAAGATTCCATAATGATAATTTGCTTTTAAAATGTTGCGTTCCCTATGAAAGCAGTGGACAAAAAAATTGTCATGGAAATAAAGATGAACAAGACAAGTATAAATGTTAGGAGAAAATGTCATAGAAATCCAGGCTTATGTATTCAGATTGCTTCACATGTGTCTTTGTCACTCAGCCTTTAAAATGCCGGAATTGGATGTAGCCAACCTGCGTTGCGGATGTGATTTATAAAGGAAGACAACACTGAGTTGTAATTGCTATAGAACTCACCTCCACCCCAGGTCTTCCAAGAGAATTTAATAGTGGAATTTCAGGGTCTGCAATGAGCACAAAGGAGCTATTTGGAATCAGGTGGGCAAGGGCTCAGACCCAACTGGTCTTGGGGCACCCTGCAGTACCCCTTACAACCACCAACCTGGACCTGAACAACAGCTTCATTTTGGGGGGCCTCAGACTTCAGAGCTCCAGTCAACCTTTTCTTTTCTCTTTCTTTTTATTTTTAGAGACAGGATCTCACTCTGTTACCCAGGCTGGAGTGCAGTGACACAGTCACAGCTCACTGCCTCCCTGGACTCAAGTGATCCTGCTGCCTCAGCCTCCTAAGTAGCTGGGACTACAGGTGTGCACCACCACGTGCAGCTGATTTTTTATTTTATTTTATTTTATTTAGAGATGGAGGTCTCGCTATGTTGCCCAGGCTTCAGAACTCCTGGCCTCAAGTAATCCTCCTGCCTCGGCCTCCCAAAGTACTGGTATTACAGGCATGAGCTTTGGCACCCAACCCTCCTCTTCCCTTTTTCCCCATACCCCCATTCTTCTCCTTTCCGCCAGTGTCCACTCTGCCCTACTCCCTCTCCCTCCTCCGAAAGCTATCTTCCTTTGCCCTCTTGAAGGAAAGCCCTCTGTCTGAAGCCACTCCAGGATCCGACAGGGCAGACAGCAAACCCGGATGATACCCAGAGAAGACAGCGCATGGGGCTTGAGAAGCTGTGAAGGGCACAAAAACACACCACCCTTTTTGAACCTCTGCTGTGGGCCTCACAGTTCTGCCTCACCCAGAGTCTTTTCATCAGTGTGTTAACTACTGTGAGGTCAATAAAAATGGTGACCCAGTGTATTAGTTTCCTTGGGCTGCTGTAACAAATGACCACAAACTTAGTGGCTTAAAACAACAGAAATGTGTTCTCTTACATTTCTGGAGGCAGGAAGCCTGAAATCAAGGTATTGGCAAGACCACGCTCCTTCTGAGGCTTGGTGGGAAAATCTATTCTGTCATAGCCGGTAGTTAGTCAGGTACGAGCAGAGCAGGAGAGGGTCACCCCCACCAGGAGTGTCAGGCGACCATCAGGTGATGGTCAGATAGTTATTAAGCTGTCTCTCTAAAATAATAATTGGTCACAGCCGGCGCCAGGGAAAGTCTGTCTCCCAATAGACAGAAACACCTGAAACTGGTGATCAGCAGCTTCCCAATAAGATCTCAGGAGTGGGCGAGTGGGCTTAAGCATGAGCACTCAGAGGCAAAATGGCAATTTACCTGGTATATGACCTTCTAGGAATACGCCTCAACTGAGCATGCACACGACTTCAGTAAACACACACACATGCGGCCCCCTCTAAGTGCTGTCAGGCCACTGCACATGTGGACAGCCCACCCCAGTGGAAGAATCAGGGGAGAAGGAATGCAAGACCCCGGAAGTATGAAACCCTAAGTCAAAGGTCAAATAACACACTTGACTCTCAACTCACCCGCTTGGCCCTCTTCCAAGTGTACTTTACTTCCTTTCAATCCTGCCCTAAAACCTTTTAATAAACTTTCACTCTTGCTCTAAAATTTGCCTTGGTCTCTCACTCTGCCTTCTGCCCCTCAGTTGAGTTCTTTCTTCTGAGGAGGCAAGAAATGAGGCTGCTACAGATCCATATGGATTTGCTGTCAGTGACATTTGATGCTACGTGACTCAGACAGGTTCCCTAAGTGCTAACAGTTCCTGTCTCTCTGGCTACTGACGCCTGCTGGCAGCCCTGGGCATCCCTTGGCTGGTGGACTCAGTGCTCCCATTTTTGTCTCCATTTTCACATCTGTTTCTCTCCTGTGTGTCTCCTTTTCTTTGCTTTTCTTTTTAATTTTTATTTATTTATTTACTTTGAGATGGAGTTTCGTTCTTGTCGCCCAGGCTGGAGTGCAATGGCGCCATCTCAACTCACTGCAACCTCCACCTCCTGGGTTCACGTGATTCTCCTGCCTCAGCCTCCCAAGTAGCTAGGATTGCAGGCACCCGCCACTATGCCCAGCTAATTTTTGTAATTTTAGTAGAGATGGGTTTCACCATGTTGGCCAGGCTGGTCTTGAACTCCTGACCTCAGGTGATCCACCCACCTCAGCCTCCCAAAATGCTGGGATTACAGGTGTGAGCCACCACACCTGCCCTGTGTGTCTTCTTTTCTGTCTCTTATCAGGATACTTGTCATCAGCATTAGGGCCCTAATCCAGGTATAAGATCACCTTGAGGCCCTAGTCTTAATCGCATCTGCAGAAATCCTTATTCCAGATAAGGCCACTTCTGAGGTTCAGAGTGGACATATCTTTGGGGAAGCTGCTGTTGAACCTCACCCAAACTCTACTTTTGGAGAATGGCTTGGAGGGATCAGCTCCTACCCCCCGGTTTACCTCGTCTCCTTCCGCTAAGTAGCCAATCAGAAAAAATCTCCATGTGATACTAGAACCCAGAGCTCAAGTTATTAGAAAGCCAAAAACTGAATTTCCCATTTCTTAAGAGCAGGGAAGGCCTTGTCTTAGGAAAACACAACTGCTAAATCTCCACTCTCTGAAGGAGAGGGTAATTTATATATATCTGGGGAACATCCACCCTCCCCTCAAACCACTCCAGGAATAGGCCGAAGCCCTCCTTCAAAGAGAAAGCAGGCTGTCATTTTCAGGTTGACATAAATTCTCATTCTCTGCACAGATAATTTTCAGGATGCAATGAATGAGACAAGCAGGGTGAGTACTAAGTACTGAGCATAAGGGGCTGGGGGTGTTGGTCCTCCTTCCCATTTCCACCAGGCCATCCCCCTTACTTTGATGTAAATAATTGGGCTTTTCTGACTCCCGGGCAAAGTTTATGCAAACCCATCCCCAAGTCTCTTTCTTCCAATGAGGGCCCTTCCTACAGGGACAATTTCAGAACCAGTGCATTGGTGCACATGGAAGGAGAGATACTCTTTGCTTGGATAATCAGGGAAGGCTATACAAAGGGAGAAAGCAGACACCTAAATTGGGCTTTAAGAGCATTCCTAAGCAGAGGAAACAGAATTGAACCAAGCAAGACAGAAGCAACACATAACAGAGCAAGGCACAGGTCAGACACGATAAACAGATTTGTAGTAGGTACCAGGAGAGCTGTGTTTAGAAGGATTCTGAGGTCACAGCCAGGCTCAATGCAAAAGTTCGATGATCAGTTAATGATGTCTGCTGTGAGAGCGGTGATATACAAGTCATCCCTGACCTAGGGTGTCAGCAGAGTTCGATGTCATGGAGGAGAAAGCGAGATAACTATAATTCATTTGGACAAATGAAGTAGATTCCTAAAGCCACCTGTTATAGGTTAACTTGTTTCCCCTCCAAAAAAAGACATGTTAGAGTCCTATTCCCCAGTCCGCTAGATGTGACCTTATTCAGACATATGGTCTTTACAGAAGTACTCAAGTTAGAATGAGCATATTAGGATGGGCCCTAATCCAATATGACTGATGTCCTTATAAAAAGGGAACATTTGGGCAGAGAGACAGAGGCATTGACAGAAAGCCTTGTAAAGAGATGCAGGGAGAAGACAGCCATCCGCAAGCCCAGGAGAGAGGCCTGGACCAGTTCCTTCCCTGATACCCCTCAGAAGGAATCAGCCTGGGAGGCAGGATACGTGGACCCCGATGGCCTTCCCTTTATGCTAAGGATTGCAAACTTAATTATGTCTGGTGTCCAGGCCCTAGGAAGCAGCCAGGTGGGGACTGCGGAGAATGGCAGAGCTCAGGGCTGATCGTGGGGGTCCTCTGCTGCCCCTGGGTGCCCTTGTAGATAACAGTGCCTGATGTGCCAGCTCCTCCAGTTTTTTCGAGAAAGGCTGAAGATCCAGATTTTGCGTGAAATCTTCCATTTTCTTAAACACTGATTTAATTAGAGTTCTCCAGAGAAACAGAACCAATAGAATATACATGTGTGTGTTTCCATAAAGAGAGAGAGTGGGAGAGACAGAGAGACAGACAGAGAGAGAGGGGTTTATTATGAGCAACTGGCTCCTTCTATTAGGGAGCCCAAGGAGCCCCTCAGTCTGCCATCTGCAAGCCCTTTGGGCTTGGACTGGAACTACACCAGTGGCTGTCCTGAGAGAGCAGGTGGAGTCAATCCCAGTCTGAGGGCAGGAGAAGATGAGAATGAGATGTCCCAGCTCAAGCTGTGAGGCCAGAAAAAAGTGGGGGTGGATTTCTTCTCTTTTTAAAATTCTATTCAGGCCCTCAAAGGATCGGATGTCCTCCACCCACAACTGCTTAAGCGAGTTCACGGATGCAAATGCGAATCTTGCCTGGAACACCCTCACAGACACACCCAGAAGCAGTGTTTAATCTGGGGACCCACTAACCCACTCAAGTTGGTACATGAAATTAACCACCATGGCTGGCAACTTTTCACAAGTTTTTGCAAGCCTCATGCAGGCAGGCCTTGAGTTTGCAACCTCCACTCTCTGACCCACAAAACAGGGGAAAGGCTATGGTTCGCAATCTCTATTGCTTCTCCTAGAAGGGGTAGAACTTCCTTGGAGACACAGACCACCCCATTCCAGCCCTTGAGGGAATGGTGTACCCTCAGGGGCAGGAATGGGGCCCCTGAGGGTACACTCTGAGCCGCTGGTCTAGTTCCAGCCCAAACCCAAAGGGCTTGCAGATGGCAGATTGTGGGACTTCTCAGGCAGCCTGAGCTTGCAGCCCTTACCCACCAGACTCTTCTCAACTCTCTGATGCACTCCCTGTTACATCCTCCCTGGCTCCTGTTCCCTCCCTCCCAGGTAACCACATGTCAGAACCTAGCCCTTGCTGTATCTGGAATAAGCTGATCAAAGTGCCCTGTATTGATCAGTACAGGGCTGTGAAGTGCCTGGCACACTCAGGGGCCACTTATAACAGACAGGACTCCTCTGCCTGAGGCCCCTACTATCCCTCAGCTGTTCACCTGCCCACCACGATCCCTCCCACCCACCACAGCAACCTCTGCAAAGCGACATCGTGTTTCCTCCAACGGCAGGTGTGGGATGTAGAAGGATTCGGGTTTGATAAAGAAATGCTGGCCAGGCACCGTGGCTCAAGCCTATAATCCCAGAACTTTGGGAGGCCAAGGCGGGCAGATTGTTTGAGGTCCGGAGTTCAAGACCAGCCTGGCCATCATGATGAAACCCTGTCTCTACTAAAAATACAAAAATTAGCCAGTCATGGTGGCGGGCACTTTTAATCCCAGCTACTGGGAGGCTAAGGCATAACAGTTGCTTGAACCTGGGAGGTGGAGGTTGCAGTGAGCCGAGATCATGCCCCTGCACTCCAGCCTGGCCAGTAAAGTGAGACTCTGCCTCAAAAGAAATGTTCTTTCCCTCAATGACCACTTGGCATGTGGGCAGATTTTCAGGACAGCCCAGAGTGAGTTTACTACAAAAAGCACCTGGAAAAGCCATTTCAGAGGAGGAGGAGGAGGAGGAAGAGGAAGCAGCAGCTATAGCCTGGAAACAATCTAAATGGCTAAATAAATGACAGCACAACCAAGCAATAAAACACCAAGCAACTGCTTACAAAAATGAAGACACCCTTATTATATGCTACTATTGATCAGCAGTCTCCGAATTGTATGATTCAATTCATAAAGCGAAGCACAGAACCAACTGTAGAGACGGTACACACAAGGCCAGGCGCACTGGCTCATGCCTATAATCCCAGCACTTTGGGAGGCCGAGGCAGGTGGATCACCTGAGGTCAGGAGTTTGAGATCAGCATGGCCAACATGGAGAAACCTTTTCTCTACTAAAAATACAAAAATTAGCTGGGTGTGGTGGCATGTGCCTGTGAGTTTCTGAATCTTTTCTGAATCTTTATTCCCTGTGTGGGGAGTCTGAGTGCCTTTCCTATCCTAAGCACCTTGGTCCATTTGAGGGCCCCTCTTTCAGGCTTCAGCAGGCTTGAAAGATCCCAGCCTGCTGGCCACCTCCATTCCAAGGTGCCAAGCAGAAGCTAGGTAAAGGCAGAGATCCCCACCTCCTGCTGCTAATCCAGGGTGACAGAAGTAAGGGGGACAGAGGAGAGGAGGGGCTTCCCCAGTGCACATCATGAGCCTGCTCCCGCCATGCCTTTCCTCTGAGCAGTGCTGTGGCTGGGAACTCATTTCACAGCCCCGGAAACCGAGGCCACAGTGATGCTCCCAAGGTAACACGGTGAATACATTTCCCATTGAGGACTTACCACAGGTCCGGATGTCTGGCAGGAATTCCACCCTATGCACCACCCCACCCAGGGACCACCCCTCTGGGCTGGGGAAGAAGCAGGGGCCACTGGAATGAACCAGCTCTTTCCTCTCCCCGACATCTGCTTCTCCTGCCCAGATTTGGTTCTCTCAGGAGTTAGCCCAGAGGATCCATTCGGCCTCCCTCTGGAAATCCAAACCTTTCCTTGAGGTCCCCATGCTGTTTCCTGCAGGAATCCCGGCTGACCAGGCAAAGGCTTCAGAAAGGGCTTTGGATTTTCTTGGACCTGAGTTTTTTTGTTTATTGATTGACTGATTTTTAGAGACAGGGTCTTGCTCTGTCATCCAGGCTGGGGTACAGTGGCACAATCACAGCTCACCGCAGCCTCCAACTCCCAGGCTCAAGCGATCCTCCTGCCTCAGCCTCCCCAGTAGCTGAGGCCACAGGTACATGCCACCACATGCCCAGCTAATTTGTTGTTGTTTTTTGTCTTTTGTTTTGTAAAGACAAGGTCTCACTCAGTATGTTCCCTAGGCTGGTCTCGAACTCCTGGACTCAAGCAACACTCCCACCTCGGCCTCTTGAAGTGCTGGGATTACAGGCATGAGCCATTGCACCCAGCTTGGACCTGAGTTTGAATCCTATCTTCTTCACGCTTAGCCAAGACATCTTGGATGAGTTATTTCTTTTATAAAATGGAAGTACCAGGCCCCACCTCTCAAGAATGTCTCAAAAACTAGCTGAATGTATGTAAAATACTTGGTGTTTGGTAATTGTTCTGTAAGCAGTAGATGGCATTCTCCAAGTAGCCCAATATCAGTCCTGCATCCTTCACTCCTTCATTCATTCAGCAGGTCCTCATGGCATTCCATCAGGGCTCAGAATCCGAGACCCAGGGCTAAGGAAGTGACACAGGGCTGCTCTCATGGGGCTTGAAGCCTGGTGTTGGAATCACACGGATGGAAAAACGACAGCTGAAAAGGGTACCCATGTTGCCCTGACAGCTCATCCTTGGGAGGTTGTTGGAGAATGGGGGTCAGGGAAGGCTTCCCCGAGGCAGTGATACCTGAGCAAAACCCAGGGGATGGTGAGGGACTGTCAGAGGTGTGTGAACCAGAGCGACTCTATCTTGAATAGGGGCTGGGTAAAATAAGGCTGAGACCTACTGGGCTGCATTCCCAGATGGTAAGGCATTCTAAGCCACAGGATGAGGTACGAGGTCGGCACAAGATACAGGTCATAAAGACCTTGCTGATAAAACAGTTTGCAGTAAAGAAGTCAGCCAAAACCCACCAAAACCAAGATGGCACTGAGAGTAACCTCTGATCGTCCTCACTGCTACACTCCCACCAGGGCCATGACAGTTTACAAATGCCATGGCAACCTCAGGAAGTTACCCTATACGGTTTAGAAAGAGGAGGCATGAATAATCCACCCCTTGTTTAGCATATCATCAAGAAATAACCATAAATATGGACAACCAGCAGCCCCCGGGGCTACTCTGTCTATGGAGTAGCCATTATTTTATTCCTTTACTTTCTTAATAATCTTGCTTTCACTTTACTCTACGGACTTGCCCCGAATTCTTTCTTGTGTGATATCCAAGAATGCTCCCTTGGGTCTGGATCGGGACCCCTTTCCTGTAACAGGATGAGTAGGTGTGGATGGGGAAGACGGGTGGCTTCCCAGCTCCGGGTGGAAGGCCAGAGCACTAGAGCCTGAGAGACTGGGGACAGGACAGGGAGGGAATGTGGACCAGGTGAGCATCCAGGGAGGTGAATGAGGAAGCTGAGAAGCATTGGGTTTAGGTTGGGGAAACAAAGACCATCCAGAGGGGAGCAGCCAGAGGCTCAGGTCTGGAACATTCTACCCCATCCACACCAGCTGCCAGAGGGGAGTCCCCGTGCTCCCTATTCATTACCTGACATAACTAATTGCCTGGTGACATTTCCCATATTATAGACAAATGTGACTTATGGGCCCAGCTGTTCCCCTTCTCGTCACCAGGAATCGGCTGATAAATATGTTTATTCGAGGTCAGCCTGGCCTCATCCATTAGAAATATTGTTTTTCTAAACATTACATTGATTTAATTTAACTCTAATCAATTTAAAATGGTTCTGACAATTAACAAAAGCTTCAAATATGACCTTAAAGTAATAGGATTCATTAGCTATGTTTAGGATTAAACTTACCCTAATAGGGCAATTTTTCTTCCGAGGGTATTTGGTAAGCGACTGGTGGTCAGTCAAAATGAAATCAATTATTATAAATTATACAGTTAAAGTTGATTATGTATCCCCTGCTAATTTGTATAAATAAGGGTCTCTGACAATGGGAGTAATTTATTAATAACTATCTCTACCCCAGCCCGGTATCACACTTCATGTTACAGCTGCCAGGGCATCTATAACCCATGAAGTATTATTTTCCAGGGCTGCTCACGATGTATGCTAATTACACCCATAATTAATTGGAACAGTTATAGTTAAAGACACAATGCTGGCGCCCTTTGCCCTGTTATTCATGACAGTCAACTCATTCAAAAGGCAAGCTGATCAAAAATTCATATGCTAGCTCAGGCGCCCCGAAAGGAAGGCGATCACACTGCAAAGGGTGCCTGCGACATGACAGCTGGCGTGTGGGGAGAGGCGGGTGTAGTCAGAATTCAAGCCCTGCACCTTTCTGGGGTTCCTGCCCTGCCACCACCCACCAATCCCCCAGGGGGAAGGTATATAGAGCAGGATGTCTAGGCCAGAGCTCAAATAGCTGGTCCATATGTTACAGGACAGGGGTCCCAATCCAGACCCCAAGAAAGGGTTCTTGGATCTAGCACAAGAAAGAATTTGAGGTGAATCCATAGAGTAAAGTGAAAGCAAGTTTATTAGGAAAGTAAAGGCATAAAAGAATGGCTACTTCAAAGGCAGAGCAGCATCATGGGCTGCTTGACTGAGTATACTTATAGTTATTTCTTGGTCATATGCTAAACAAGGGGTAGATTATTCATGAGTTTTCCAGGAAGGAGGCAGAGATTTCGCTGAACCGAGGGTTCCTCCCCTTTTTAGGCCATATGGGTAGCTTCCACATGTTGCCATGGCATTTGTAAACTGTCATGGCGTTGGTGGGAGTGTCTTTAACATGATGATACTTTATAATTAGTTCATAACGAGCAACGAGGACAACCAGAGGTCACTTTTGTCGCCATCTTGGTTTAGGTGGGTTTTGGCCGGCTCCTTTACCACAAACTGTTTTATCTGCAAGGTCTTTGTGACCTGTATTTTATGCCAACCTCTTATCTCATCTTGTGACTTAGAATGCCTTAACCTCCTGGGAATGCAGCCCAGTAGGTCTCAGCCTCATTTTACCCAGCCCTTATTCAAGGTGGAGCTGCTCTGGCTTAAACGCGTCTGGCACATACAGATTTTAAAAAAAAAAGTTGCCAGATTTTTACAGATTGGGAACTTTTGCTTCTCTTAGAAATTTCTGACTTCGTCTGAAAAATCAGAACATAGGCCAGGTGCGGTGGCTCACGCCTGTAATCCCAGCACTTTGGGAGGCCGAGGCAGATGGATCATGAGGTCAGGAGTTCAAGACAAGCCTGGCTAAGATGGTGAAACCCTGTCTCTATTAAAAATACAAAAAAATTAGCCAGGCATGGTGGCGCTCACTGCTATGCAGGAGGCTGAGGCAGAGAATTGCTTGACCCCGGGAGATGGAGGTTGCAGTGAGCTGAGATCGCGCCACTGCACTCCAGCCTGGGCAGCAGAGCGAGACTCCGTCTCAAAAAAAAAAAAAATCAGAATATACTGGCCTGCTTCTTCCTCTCCTTTACCATATCAGCTCTCCACCAACACTCCAACCTTCTCCCTTCCCTAAGGTACCTGCCTGGCCCCTGTAGGCAAGTGAGCTTGAGAGTCCCAGTCTAGCATCCTTCATTTTACAGATAGAGGGACTGAGGTTCATAGACAGACAGTCTTGCCAAGGATCATGGAGTGACCAGAGTCCAGTAGCTTGGGTATGACTGGTTTCACAGAGCACCTTCGCTGGTGGCCCCCAGCGAGGTGGATTGGCCCCTGAGTGGGCACTGTCCCTGCCTGGCTCTAGCCAAGGCCTGGAGGGAAGAGACTGCCCATAGTGAACCAAAGCTCAAGGCTCAAGGGCTCCCAGACAGTGGGGATGAAAATGAGCCAACACCATGCATTGGACGTTTGCCATTGAAAGCAACAGGCTGACCTGGGTAATTCTAGATGATCCAGATGTGGGTGAAGGAAATTCTTCTGTGGCATGCCAAGGAAAAAGGGACTGGAAAAGTCTTCCCGCCCAAAATAGCACGGTGCAAAAAGCACCCAGCTTGGAAATGCCCATGTAAAATGGCCGGTGGCCGCGCAGCTTCCTGAGAATCATTCAGTCTCCCGACAAATATGGGAGGAGGCCACAGTTGGTGCCCCCTGTGCTGGTTGCTGATGAGACAGGGACGATGTGGTTTTCACCCTCTGGGGGCCCCACTGCCGAGCTGACAGATGAGTCTAAAGCATTGCGCAAATGCAAGGACTCCTGGAGGGGGTGTGGGGACCGTAGGCACCTCGGGCTCACGTAGAAGTGAGCTGAGACTTCATCTCTACTCAGGCAAGTGCCTGGGAATATGGCTTTTTTATAGGGACAGGCTTGACTTCCTCCTGAGTGTGTCAACCTGAGGCAGGAGGTGGCAGGTTGGTGAGGAGGGAGAGGTGGGGATGGTGCAGGCCTAAGGCCTGGAAGAGCACTGGGGAGCCGCTGAGGGACGGGGTGGAATCAGGAGCTAGAGCCCTCTTGGCTGCAGAGTGTACGGCTGAGGCCACCAGCCCTGCCAGACTGTGGAATCCTCACAGTTCAGGAAGCCCAAGGAAGATTGGTGTTTGAGTCACTTAAGGAAGGCCTGGTGTGCATGGCAGGAAGAGGCTCCTCTCCACCCAGGAAAGCCTGCAGAGCTCGGACCAAGCGCCAGCCCCAGGCGCTGGGCCTCCCTAGTCAGAGCCTCGAGCTGCTCTACAATGTCCCAGGGTGAAATGGCCCCCCTGTGAACACGGACTTCCCATGCTGGGGTTCTGTTCCAGCTCTGCCTCTAACTCTGCCCGTGGGTGCAGCCCTGCCTCCCTAGGCAGCAGCCTTTAAAGTTGGAGAACTTTAGAAAATTCTCCAACTTTAAAAAGAAAGATTGAGCTGGGCCTGGGAGGCTGAGATGGGAGGGTTGCTTGAGCCCAGGTTTTCCAGCCTGGGCAACATAGTGAGACAGACCCTGTTGCTAATGAATTAAAGAAAGAAAAAGAGAGAGAGAGAGAGAGGGAGAAGGGGTAGACCCATCTCAATGGCTCCAGTGACTGAGGTCCTTGATGCTAATGGTAGTCCGGACTAGCTTTCTACTTTCTACGCTGCTTTCTGGGTCCACTTTCAGTCTTTTTCTCGACCCTGTACTGAGCCTGGGTTTTATCAAAAAAAGGAGAAAACACACAGGCACATGCACCTTGAGCTGGAGGTGACTACTCCAAGTCACTGAACTTCAACACTAAGCACACTAAAGAAAGTTTGTCAGATCCCAGAGTGGTGGCTCATGCCTGTAATAGAGCTTCCGGATGCCCAGGCAGGAGGATCACTTGAGGTCAGGAATTCAAGACCAGCCTGGGCAACATAACAAGATCCCCTTCTCTACGAAAAATTTTTAAAATTGGCTGGGCATGGTGGTGCATGCCTGTAGTCCCAGATACTTGGGAGGCTGAGGCAGGAGGATCGCTTGAGCCCAGGAGTTCGAGACTAGCCTGGGCAACATAGTGAGATCCTGGTCTCATAAAAAATAAATTCATGAATGTGTCAAAACTCATCTAACTGCTTACTTAAAATACGTGTATGTTACTGTATGTAAATTAAACCTCAGTGGAGTCGGTTAAAAAATAATAATAAAAGAAGGAAGGAGTGTAAACTTTGGAAAAGTCTGCAGCTGTCTCTCCTAAAGCTAAAATCCACCAATTCAAGAAGGATCACAGTAGGGTCATGTGTAGTAGCCCCAAACTGTCAGCAATGCCCCTTTCCATCAGTATGAGAACCATAAATAAACGATTGTATATTTACGTAAGAGAGCATCACATAGCTATGAAGTAGAATCACTGACATACACAACAGACACAGTCTGAAGGATGCACACAGCATGACGTCAGACACCACCTGAAGTGTGCACGATCTATGACTCCCTTTACATAAGTTCAAAACCTGGCAACAGGGATCTACAGTGACGGAAGTCAAAATAGTGGTAATCACTGGTGCAGGGAGGTAACTTGACTTGGGGGAGCAGAAGGAGCCTTGGAGGTGCTGGGAAAGGTCCCCAGGTTGACCTAATGTATGGCTGCAAGAGTGTGTGGAAATGTAAATTTCCTTGAGCCCTATACAGGGGCCCAGTGCCCTTTAGGATAACAAGGTGCATCTCAGTAACAAAGAAAGAAAGGAAAAGGGAGCAGCCCATGCTTCCGCAGTGCCATTCAGGGTCTAGATTCTGGGCCACCCCTGGCAGCGCCCCTCCTCACCAGCACTGCGGCTCTGTGCATAGCCCTGGACACGGACAGAATATGACAGAGCTGGAGCCCACACCCACAGCAGATAGGCTGGCAGGGGCGAAGGGGCTACCAGGGGCTGGAGGAAATAAAGCTAAGCACAAGGCCGCCCTCCCAGGCAGGGTAGATGGCATGCTCTCTTGGCACTCTGGGCTATAGGATGGGCACCAAACACAGGCCACACTGAAGAGCAGCAGGCCCTCACCTGACTGAACAGTGGGAACCCTGCCAACTGCTCCCTAGCTGAGGGGACAGTGCTGGGGCCCAGCAGAGCCTTGCAGGCATCTCCAGAGAGACCGCAGAAGCAGGCAGGAGCTGAGGGAATCATCTTGGACCAACCTGCCCTCCTCCCACTCGTCATTTTTAGAGTCAATGCCAGGCTACTAGAGGCAGGTGGCCCTGACTTCAAGTCCCACTGGCTCTGCCTGACCCTCAGCTTTCTCATCAGATAATTAGGGATGAAGTTCTCACAAGAATAAGGGAGCATATATAGGAAGCACCTAACCCAGGGCCCAATGTTCACCAAATGGGGAAACTGAGGCCCAGAGAGCAGATACACCACAATCCAGGTAGGCCAGGCACAGTGGCTCAAGCTTGTAATCCTAGGACTTTGGGAGGTCGAGCTGGGAGGATTGCTTGATCAATTTCTTCCTCATCCCCTGCTCTGGGGTTTCCAGAATGCAGTCCCTCCCACAGTTGCTTTTCTACTTAGCCCAAACCACCCCATCTCTCCCACCTCCTCTGTCCACACAGCATGTTCCAGGCATGCGCCACTCCCCATAGCACTCTATGTTCAGGGTCTCTCTGTCCCAGAACCCCTATCATCTGAGGCTGGGAAAGGGTGACGGCATTTACCTATGGGGCAAGGGGGCTCCCCATGGTCACGCCTAGCTGCTGCTTTCCTCCTGCGGGACAGTCCCACAGCACAGGTCTGGTTAGGAAGTAACACCAGTGAGATCATTGAGCTCCTTTAGCCCTAGTTTCTCCAGCTGTGAAATAAAACTCTCCATTCTGTCTACTCAGAGGGTGGGGACAATGGGTGTGAAAAGGTTTTCTAGGCGGCTACCTGGAGGGTTGAACATAGAGCAGAGGGCGATGCTGGCTGAGCTTGATTTTTATACCAACTGGACAGAATACAGTCTTCCTCTTTCTTCCTTGCCTCCTGGCTCAGCTGCCTCAGTCTCCCCAGTGTGATCCTGACGTTTATGCCGTATGCTATCCTCTACAGGACCCTCACCACACAGAACGCTCCTCCTGGTCTGGGGATGGCTTCTGTTTTGATCGAAACCATTGGTGCACCCCAGAGCCCCCAACTGCCATGCCCACCCCTTTGATGTGGTGAGCTCTTGGCAGCCTCAGCCTCCATGCCAGCTGCAATGCATTCCCTCCAGGGAGTCATAAAAGCCTCTGATCTCCAGGGGCCCAGCCACTGCCCTTCCAGACAGTCTTTTTCTTCCCAGGATGGCCAGGTCTCTTTTCAAAACTGGTGGAAGTCCACGTGGGTCTTTATCATGCAAATGACCTCGGAGGTGACCACTCCACACTCCCAAACACCTCAACGGTATTTGATTGACAGCCCATGCCCTTTCTGGTGTCTGTTCTCTCCTTCTGATAAATGGCCCCTTCCTGACAACCCTCCCTGCACATCCTGCCATTCAGCCAACCACGGATTTTAATTTAGATAATACTGACAAGAGAAAAACACAAACATGAAAGTCATCCGCAGTCACTGTCATCTCAGGAATCAATGTATTCCCTGCAAGCAAATTTTTCAGTACATGCACAATATATATATTTTTTTTTTTGAGACAGGGTCTCCCTCTGTCACCACCCAGGCTGGAGTCCAGTGGCGCGATCTCGGCTCACTGCAACATCTGCCTTCTGGGTTTAAGCAATTCTCCTGCCTCAGCCTCCTGGGTAGCTGGGATTACCGGCATGCCACCACAGCCCGGCTAATTTTTTTATTTTTAGTAGAGATGGGGTTTCACCATATTGGTCAGGCTGGTCTCAAACTCCTGACCCCAGGTGATCCGCCCGCCTCAGCCTCCCAAAGTGCTGGGATTACAGGCATGAACCATCATGCCCAGCCACAAATTTTTGTATACACAAAATTAAATCTATTACGATACATAAGTTTTTAATAATCCACTTTTTTCACCTAATATAGTGTGAATTTTTGCTCATGTCCTTAAAAAAATTACATTCCAGAAGAATCATTAATGACTGCACATGGTTAATGGTTATGGTATAGTCTAGCTGTACCATAATTTATTACAGTCCTGCACATTTAACTTTTTCAGGTTTGGCCAGCATTATAAACAGTGCTGCTCAGAGTCTGATGGCTAATCTTGGGCACATCTGTGATCATGATTGCCTTAGAAAAATTTCCCAGCAACAGAATTGCTGGGGATGAGGTATGCACAACATGAAGGCTTTTGAAAAACAAGCACTCATGTATCGGGCACCTACATGACTCACAATTTGTGCAAAATTGGTTAGGGGTAGCAGGCAGAGAAAGAACCAAAGCAAGAGAAATTGGCATTCTGAGGGGGGTTCTCTGCACACACCAGACCCAGACACCATGGAAGTGCCACATGGGGAAGGGGCTTCCAAAGCACTGAGCCACCCTGAACGTCAGAGCTGGAAGGGACAGCACAGACTCTAATACAATTCTCTGTATTAGGAATGGGGAAACTGAGGCTCAGAGAGGTGCCACCCAGGAAGGGGGTGACCTCAGTACTGGAATCTTTCCAACATGGCTGTGTGCTTTGCTTGAAGTGAGCCCTGCTCTGGGAGAAGGGCCCGAGGTGGCAGGCCGAGCCTTGATATGAAAGTATAAACCATTTTCCCCCACCTCCCAAGCAGAGGTGGATGGGAGGGGGTGAGAAATGCTGAGGAGGCCTCCAGCTGGCCTCACACAGGTAACAGCAGCAGTAGTGACCCATTTGAGCCCCCATGGTGTGCCAGATGCTGGTCCCAGGACTTTGGGTCTGTTATCACTGAAACCACACACAAAATGAGCGACAGGGGCACTGTGGTTTTGTTAGAGATGCTTGCTCTCATTTGCACAGAAAGGAGTTCATGCAAGTCTTTTTATTATTATTACGTGTCACCGCAACAGGGTATTGCAGTGGGGGAAAGAGACTGGACTCAACTCCCCACTTATGCAAGTCTTAATCCAAGGGGAATCTCTTCTCTGGATTTCTAGAGTGGCAGGTGAGGGGGCAGGAAGCCTCTTCTCCATAATGGCAGTGGTTCTCACACTTCAGCGTGTGCCCGATTCTCTTGGTGGGAAAAGGGGGAAGTGTTCAAAATGCACATTCCAGGGCCCTACCCTGAGAGCTTGATGCTGTAGGTTTTGCACAGGGCCTCCAAGACCAAATTCTCTTTTTTAGAGACAGAGTCTTGCTCTGTCACCCAGGGTGAAGTGCAGTGGTGTGATCATAGCTCACTACAGCCTCCAACTCCTGGGCTCAAGTGATCCTCAAGCCTCAGCCTCCCAAGTAGCTAGGACTACAGGAGTGCATCATTACACCTGTCTAATTTTTATTGTTATTATTGTATTTTTGTAGAGACAAGGTCTTGCTGTGTTGCCCAGGCTGGTCTTAAAGTCCTGGCCTCAAGCCCTGCCCGCCTCAGCCTCTCAAAGCGCCGGAATTACAGGTGAGAGCCACCACGCCCAGCCGGAGCCTGCATTCTTAAATGTCCCTGGATGACTACGACGCAGGTTGGTCCAAAGGCCCCTCTCTGGGAAGCACTGAAGACAGTGTGGTTGATTTTCACATTGGGATCCTGACAAAGTAACCTGTACTAAAGTTAACACAGTAGACATGAGGCTTACACCGAGAAAGGGTCGCAAATAAAGGGAGGTGACACCAGAATCCTATTACGTACCGACATTCCCCCGATAAAGCCACAGATTTGTAATTCATTCATTCCTTTGCAGATTCCGGGACCTCACAACCGACCTTACGGCATTCGCCCAGTAGATGGAGCTAGCTCATTTTAAACCCCGTTTGTAGACGGTGCCTGAAAGCTCAAGACAGAGGGAGCAGCAGATGCAGAGAAAGGGCAAGACAGAGCCCATTATGAGAGAGGACAGCCACAAACAGAAATGGCCAACACTAAGCAGCTGTCCCGAAATGACGCAGAGGAAACTTAAACCCTCTTGGGTGTAGTGTGTAATCTGGTGTGTTGGCCCGACTGCCACATTGGCTTTCAAAATCCCTGCTGCCTCCCAAGCCTGGGTTCTGGCTGCGGCTCGGAGTCTGGGAGCTTAGATCTAGGACAGCGGCATAACCAGTAATGACCACAAGATGGCGCTGCTGCACTCAGGGCCAAGATGCCTGAGAAAAATCTCAATCTCATAAAACCATCTAAAGGATCAAGAGTGTGGCTTAAAATAGAATCGTGGAGGGAGATGAGAGGCAGAAAGAGAACTGCTGATTAGACTTGCACCCTGTCTCTCAAGTTCATGTTTATGATATTAGTACTAATGCTGCTGCTGCTGCCACTGGTGGCTGCTGTTTACTCAGGGGCTACGGAGTGCCAGGCACTGTGATAAGCACTTTCCGTGCATGGTTTCATTCAAAGTTCATCAAAGCCCTAGCAGGGGAGTCCTACGATGTCTCCACTTCTGAGAGGAAGCATTATTTGGGGAACTAGAGACTGAGACGTCTTGTGCTTTCTCAAAAGAAATGGGGACAGTAATCTAATTCTGAGCACACTGACAATAGACAGTGGGGCTTCCACGAATAAAAGGCTGAAACAGCCTGGACAACATAGTGAGAGCCCCCTCTCTACAAAAATGTAAAAAGCCAGCTGGGCATGGTGGTGTGCACCTGCAGTCCCAACTACTGAGGAGGCTGAGGCGGGAGGTTTGTGCCAGGCACTGATCAAGGTGGTAAGGAAAGACAATTAAAGGGACTAGGGGAGGTCCTGAGGAGCCCACGATAAGCCATGCGGCCAGAGGATCAGTGCTGTGGAGAAAATGAAGTGCACAGGAGTCTATATGTGCCTGTAGGTGTGTTTGAGATGATGGCAGAAGTAAACTGGAGCTGGCATCCATGGCTCACAAGAGCCCATTATTAAAATTTTCAGGAATTTTGCGAGTCAGTTCTTGGATGGATCTATTATTGAATTATTAAGCTAACAAATTATATAAAGTTACAAATTATATAAACTTAAAATGAAATTATACTTAAAATAAAGGTAACAAATACTCGCAACTCATTACTTCCTAATTATTTTATATTTTACCATTTTCTGTGCCAAAGGTAAGCAAACTGTTTCTGGGAAGGGCCATTTAATGACTGTGTGAGCCATAAGGGTTCAGTCAAAACTATTTGACTCAGCCATTGTAGCACGAAAGCATTGATAATATAGACTGAGCATCTCTAATCTGAAAATCTTAAATGCTCCCTAATCCAAATATCTGAAATGCTCCAAAATCCAAAACTTCTTGAGCACCAACATGATACTCAAAGGAAATGCTCGTTGGGGCATTTTGGATTTTGGATTTCTGGGTTAGGGCTGCTCATCTGGTACTGCAAATATTCCCAAATGCAAAAACATCTGAAACCTGAAACACTTCTGGTCTCAAACATTTCAGATAAGGGATATTCAACCTTTACTTAGATAAATGGTTATGACTGTGTTCCAATCAAATGTGATTCACAAAATCAGGTGCTGAGCTGGTTTGGTTCACGGGCTGCTGTTTGCCACCGTGGTTTTATGTCTATCGTATCTGTATGGCGGAAATGCTATGTACTTGTGTTAATCCTACTATATAAGTCTTCCCTAGTTCCTTGAAAGGTGTCATTTTGGTAGCTTGCAATTGGCCGTGGTGGGGGTATTTATACCACCAAATCAGCAGAGGTTACAAACAGGGCTGCCCCTCAGCCCCCAAGAGCTGGTTGTTAAACATTTGCCAGCACACCCCTGGCTAATGTGGTCTGTGAAGGCCTCTTCAGGGAGGTGACCTCTGAACAGAAACCTGAAACTGCACTTAGTCCTTCCAACCTACAGAGGCCCATCCCACCCGCCAATGGGCGACCTACAGGGCACAGTTCAGAAATACATCGGAACAAAACAGTCTGAAGTTTACGGAGATGGCCAGACCCAACAAAACACACGTTTGTTTAAAACACAGTATATTCCAGTGTCATCACCCCACCACGTACTAACCCAGGAGCAGCCTCGCCTCCCTGGAGTCAATAAGAAGGCACAGCAAAGAAGCCACTCATCATGGCCTGAGGCCTGACTGCATTTACTACAGGCTGCTGAGTCTTGCCTGCCACCAAATAGAACCTGCAAGGCAAGGCCTGAGGGGTCGCTTCCAAAGTCTGCTAAAGTTGGGGAGGACTGGAGGAGAGGGACTCAGGAAGGCATCCGTGGTACAGTCAACTTCCTCACCAACTCTTCAAACCCCAGTGTAACTTCAAACTACTTAGTTTGGAAAAGGCCATATTAGGTGTTTAAACAGATTTGTGTGTTAGTTGTAAGGTGATTTCATACACGGAATTCAAAGGTTTTCATTAACTCCTAGTAAAGGGGTACAGTCAAAAGAGTGGACGCAACTTGCAAATTTCAGTCGCGCGTTTGTAGTAAGGGTCAGTCTGCTGGGAGAATTACACTATTCTTATAATATCCATTTCAGTCTTCACTCACCTAATTACTCTAATTAGACCTCAGAATCTACCTCCTCTCCAATAAATCCATACTCCAAGCAGTCTACTGAAGCTGGCAGCCCACAGAGACCTGACTGCCCACAGTTCAGTGCAAAGACAGGCTTGAAAGCTTGCCCCAAAACAGTCCCTCCCCAAGAATTCTCCTGCCTTCTTTCTTCCCTAATCAACTTGGTGAGCTCTCTCCTTTCTTTTTATACATTTGAGGCTTATCTCTGAAATATTTCCTAAACAAAGAGATTAGCGTCATCATCATGCCCATTTAAGGACATCTTTTAAGTCCTCTTCACAAATAGTGAAATTTTCATCCTACTTCTAAATTCTCTCTCCTGCCTCTGGAACACATTCCCCATATATTCCCTGGGTTCTTCCTCAAGGGACTGGGCTGGTAGCTTTACAATAAATTTTCTACTTTCCCTGAGGAGCTCGTTCATGTCCACATTCTCTTTCTGCAGGGCAGAATGTTCCACCAGGGAATGCCAAGTTGATTCTGTCTCCCTCAGAAAACTCCATTCCTCCTGACAACTGGTTCCCAATCCTGGTTGCACAGTCACAAGGAGTGGGGACTATGAAAAAGTGTGCCAACCCTTGAATCTGACAAGGAAGATCAGTGATGTCATAACAGCGTTGTTTGGATATCAGCACGCATATCCACCCATGGGATTCTGAAACAGAAATGCATAAGGAGCTTTGACAAGGACCCACTGCCTGGCCCCATCTTCAGAGATTCCAATAGGTCTGGGGTGTGCGCAGGCACTGGCGTCTTTAAAATCTCCCTATGTGAATTCAACATGCAACCAGGACTGAATGGAGAACTGCTGCTCGAAGTTTGATAATGAGGTGATAATGAGGAAGAACATGCCTCAGCAAGTCAGAAAAAGGGGCTTAGGGGAGAGCCAGTGGCTCCTCCTTCGGCCAGGCCAGCTTTCTTCTGACAAGGACTTGTTTTCACTTAACTGTCCCGATCCGCAGATGGGCACAAGGTATGTACTGTCGCCGTCACAGTAACAGACCCAAACAGAGTCACAAGGAGTGGGGACTATGAAAAAGTGTGCCAACCCTTGAATCTGACAAGGAAGATCAGTGATGTCAGAACAGCATTGTTTGGATATCAGCACGCATATCCACCCATGGGGTTCTGAAACAGAAATGTTCTTCAATGTATTGTCAATACCAGTATTACCAACTCAGACCATTCTAGCTTTCCTATCATGGCACATTAAGTGACTTAAACTCCAAATAATTTCCAAGGAAGGTTGATCTGTTACCTAAAAGAAGACTAAGTAGGAATTTCAATACACCGTACATCATGCGACCATTCCTCTGGTTATCACAAAAAAGTAAAATATTTAACTGCCTCTGTGGAAGCTGTGGTAGAATGGGACACACTACTGGCCAGGCGTGGTGGCTCACGCCTATAATCCCAGCACTTTGGGAGGCCCAGGCAGGCAGATCACTTGAGGTCAGGAGTTTGAGACCAGCCTGGTCAACATGGTGAAACCCTGTCTCTACCAAAAACACAAAAAAATTAGCCAGGCATGGTGGTACACGCCTGTAATTCCAGCTACTTGGGAGGCTGAGGCAGGAGAATCGCTGGAACCTGAAAGACAGAGATTGCAGCGAGTCGACATCACACCACTGCACTCCAACTGGGGTGACAGAGCGAGACTCCATCTCAAAAAAAAAGAAAAAAGAATGGGACACACTACTCCTTAGGCAACAGTGTTGGGTTCACGTTTATAGATGATGGAATGAAGCAGCGGGGGACAACTTCTGGCTGGAGTGGCTTGGAGGCTGGAGCAGCTGAGCTTTAACAAGCATCAGAGGTCAGAATTACTTGGCTAGATCAAGAAGCCACACAGCATCATAATGCCGCTGGCACATCTCCCAGAACAGGGTAAGTGTGTGAGGTTTTCTAAAGCAATTGTAGTGGTGGTAGAGGCTTGATCAAGACACAGAGATGTGCCCAGGGATAGCATTTCCTCAAAGAAATCTTACCACAGCAAAAACTTAAAGTGTTGTAGAGACCCAATTCCAGCCTTCTCATAACCCAAAACCCTTCCCTCAAAGAAATCCAGGAAGAGGAACCATAAAAATGTAATTTTAATGATACAGAAATAGTATATGTACATTTCTTTCCACAGCAGCACTTCATTCATCTCTAAAAAATTTAACAAAATTAAGGCTAAATCAGAGCGAGCTGATAGGAAGGGGTATTCTATGTGGTGGTCTTCTTAAAGAATGTTCTCATAAATATAGGATGTTCTGCAGACAAGAAATAAAAATAAAACATGCTGAACAAGATACCAAAAATGGGAAATGCAGTAGAAAATGAGCCCCTTTCTACCAATCTACTAAGAATCCCAACTCCCCTGGGAAGTTTCAGATGGGATGTGAGTTCTTTTAATGTTTACGATCTGATGCTAAGACTTTCTAAAATTAAAATTCCACAGTACTAGGCCATTTTATAAACTAAAACCAAGGGCAGTTGAGTCTCCAATATAATCCCTCTAGAATTTTTTAAGTTAAAGTGGACAATATTTCAAAGTACTAATTTTATCTGAAGCTGTGGTGCTTGAAAGGACAATCCCTCCATTTGTGGCCCTTCTCCCTAACCCATGTTATAAAAATAAATGAAGACTTTAAAACACAGTGAAATAAAAATGCCATCACTGCCAAGGCAAAGGGCCAGGAAATCAAATGTGGTTCTTGAGTAACCTGGCTACAGAGACTGCTGGATGCTACAATCAGGGAGGAGGAAGACCTTCCTTTCCCACTTTTTCATTATCCTTGGCCACACTTGCTGGTTAATGTGTTACCACTGCATCCTGACTCAAGAGAAAACCTTCAGCTGCTCCAGGATTTAGAATAAGATGAACAGTCTTTCTCCCCTCCTCCCATCTCTTCTCCCCAGAAAGGTCTGAAGGGGAATGGAGAAGGGCAATGCGAACACCCTGCAGGAAGCCTCAGTCTAAAACCCTAGTCTCTGTCAAGAAGGGCAATCCCCTGACAGCCGCAGAATCCTGGTCTTCATAAGGCCCCACACACATCTGCTTTAAGGGGTTTACATTCCTTCTTCCTCTGCCTCCTCTTTTGCAGTGAGTTTTCATTTTAACATCCCTTTCTCCTCCCCGACTCCTCACCTGCTTTGGGGAATTCAAATGTTATCTTCATTAATGGAGAATTGCACCAACCCCTAGAGAAAGGAGTATTATTTTAAATTACAGGCCTTATAGCCTACCTACTTTAAAAAGACCTCTTACTTTATGACAAGGATTTGTTATCCCAGAGAAAAATCTTCCCATATAATTTTTAAATTTTCATTATAAAGTAGCAAATGGTAAGAAATAATGTAATTTTTTTCTTTAACTTTGCCTTAGAATTTTGTTTTCATTTTTTTGGCTCCTAGAATCTCAATTTCCTCTAAATAAATAAAAGGGGAAGAAAATATCCAGGTAAATAACATCAAATATCCTCTTAAGTCTTACTTGTATTTAAAGACTACTAACACCTCTAGGAAACAAACAGCAGGTTGAGGTACACAGACTAAAATGCATTTCTTACACAAATTAATATGTAAACACAGAGAAACAGTATGATAAACATCCAAGTACCCACATTTACGTAGAATAATACAGTAACGTTACATGACCACAAAATCACAAAAAGTGAAGGAAGCTTTGAGATCTTCCAGTTAGCAGATTTCACACCTGGCTGGTCACGAGATTCCCCTGGGGATTCCCTCACAGATTTCCTAGGCCTCTTCCTGAACAGTCGGATTCAGCAGGCATGGCCTAGGACCCAGGAATTTCTATTTTTTTCCCATACAATTCAGTAGTCTAACCCTCTTATTATGCAGAGGAGGAAACTAAAGCTCAAGAGGTCAAGCTGTTGTCTAAGTGTACAGAGCAAGTGACAGAAACAGGGCTAGAATGCAGGTCTCTCGTCCCTACTCTGCCACTTTTTCTGTCACAGCACACCACCTCCCAAAGCTTCCCCTAGACCTGTCACCCTTACCCTTCAGCTAAGTAGCCTTTAATAGATATTCTGTCATTAAAACTAGGTAGGGCAGGGACACATCTCATATTCCCTCTGATACAATCCTAGGCACCTAGTAAGTGTCCGATAAATACTTCTTGGTTGGCAGTTACTCAGCAAAGGTCTAATACTTTATCCTCCACTCACATCTCAGTCTACAATTATCCAAGCAGATGCAAAATTATCTGGCCAGATAATTTTCAAGATCCAGCTATAGAGGGTAGTGAATCCTGAATCTATGAAGATGCCATGTTCAAACAAGCAGGAATTTGGGTGACAACACAGTTCTATAAGATTAATGGAATCTTAATCTTCCATACTATGTCTCCCCCTTGTTCTCAAAATCTGTGAAAAAAAAATAATAAAGGAATCCTAGGGATAGGAAGAATCTGGCCATTTATCTACAGCATTTGGCAAACAGAAATTTTTAAAAATCCTAAATTATTCTAAGGAGAAAATCCTTAGCAACAGTAACAACATATTTAGTTGATTTTTGTTGCTGTTTATCCTAGTTTTCAACGTGTTTTCCTAGTCTTATAAAACATTCTTCTGTGGATGGAGTCAAACTCCTTTATAAAGCTGACAGTGAGGGATGGGACACATTTAGCCTCTCTATGTATGATAACACTGCTCTCCTTCCCCACTCTCTCCCTCTCCGCCACATACATATATACACACACACAGACACACACATATTTATTTGGAGGTGAGGAACATGACATATTTTCTACTTGTAATCATGAATCATGAACCGTGTTATAAATGAGATAATTCAATTACATTGTCATCTTGATTGTAGATAAGGAATAAAAGATAACCAAAACCTTTAAATAGCCAACAGGAAAATATTAAAGAAAACTTAAGGCTAAAAATTAAATAACCAGCAGGCACATCAGCCCCTGCGCCATGCAGCCCGGCCCCAACTATGTGCCTCTTGACAAACCAGGCTGTGCTGAAGCACAGAACAGTAGGGGGCTACCCAGAGGGAGCCAGGACAGACAGGTGCAGGGGAAACCTTCCTGCTGCCTCATGACATGCAGAAGCAGGGAAGGACGCAGCCTCCCCAGGAACCACCAGAGCTGGCCCTGGCATCCCTTAATGAGCACTCCCTCCCCAAGTAACATTAAAAAGACGTCAAGCTCCACCTGAAGAAGACGTTGCCAGAAATCATTTATGGATGAGGCCCTCCCATTTAACACAGTCTCCACACCTGAGTTTTGAAACCAGGTGTCCATCCAAACAGGTCTTCTTCAAGTTCTCTACCATGACAGCCTGGGTAGCAGAGCTTCCTCAATTTGTATTTCGTTTTAATTTCTACAGGAAAGGAACTGTCTTCTCCTTTTTTTTTTTTTTTCCAACTGTTAAATCCAGTCTTACCTAGATTGTCAGCCCTTAGTATCTGCAGGGGTTTGGTTCCAGGATCCCTGCAGATACCAACATCTGAAGATGCTCAATTCCCTGATACAAAATGGTACAGAATTTGCATATAACTGACACACATCCTCCTGTATATTTTAATTAAATCATCTCTAGATTACTTATAATACCTAATAAATGTAAATGCTACATAAAGAGTTCTTGTATTGTTCAGAGAATAATGACAAGAAAAAAGTCTGTACATGTTCAATACGGATGCAACCATCCTTTTTTTTAAAAAAATCGTATTTTCCATTTGCAGTTGGTTGAATCCATGGATGAGAAACCTGCAGATACCGAGGGCTGGCTCCATTTAGATTCCTAATCATTCCTCCAGGTAGTCAATTTTTTAAAATCACATTGACAAGCTCATTCACCCATTTCTTCATTCAACACATATTTATTACAGGGTGATTGGACTTCTAGGTGGTCAGAGCTAGAAAAGGCCTTACGCATCTTTTACCCCACACCCTTCATTTTACCCAAGGGAGATGGAGGCAGGGCTAGCCCTCAACCCAGAGTCTCTCAGCCTCACCCCTGATCTAATCATCATCTCACCACCCCAACCAAGCACTTAGCAGTATAAAACCTTGTGCAAAATATATGTACTTTTTCACTTCAAAAATGAAAATATTACAAGATGAGTTTTTGTACCTTACTGTAATTTATAAAGCTAGTAAATATTAGCAAAATGGAATGATAAAACCAAAGAGTAAAAGTGCCTTTAAAAAAGTAATTGCAGGGTTTGTAAAGATTCTTTCCACTTTTTGTCACATTAAATATTTTATAAAGTCATATGACATATACATATGATGACTTTTCTGCCTTTCTGCACAGTTAGAAAGTCATTCAGGAAAGACAATGATACCACAAAACAACACTCAGAGAATGCACATTCCACAGCACTGACATGTATCGTCTATGGTCCCGGTCTACAACATCCACTGTGGTCTAAACACACACTATGGCTGTTATTAAACAAAACATCCCATTTCTACTTACTTTAATCAGAAGGAGGATGAAGCTGCTGCTAACATTTCGATGACATATCTGATTCTATCAAGTGAAACTACACTGAATTTAATGGGAGTACTGGCTGACAGATCAAACTTAAGTTCTAGACAATCTTGTCTAAAATAATAGTTTAAATATCCATCTCTCCCAGGAAATTGTAATAATTCTATATGCCAAATTCATTTTCTTATGGACTCTATGTTTGTATAGGACTATTATCACTCCAATTCTTTCATCAATTTACTTTGCCCCATTCCATAAAATATTAATAGTTAAAAGCCTTAAAAAACCTGTTAGCTGACAGTAACTACTATGAATGAAGAGCTTCAACTGCTAAATACCCTAATCCTCCAGGAAAATCACTTCAAAAATGGACATTTGGGGACAGAATCACTCATTTATCTCAAAACCAGAACAAATAGAAAACAACACCATTAAGGGAATTTAAGTATTTTTCTGACCACTATTGCAGAAACACAGAAGAACTGAGCAGATTGTAGACATGCAAGATCAGCAGTATATAGAAAGGATTAACAAATCAAACTCAGTACATCTCTAATAACTGGATTGAGAGTAGACTCTTCATAAAACCAAATTATTTCTTCCTCAAGGCAACCGTTAGCTACAAAAGAAAAATGATTTCATATCCTTGGTCCATAAAGAAGACACATTTATTTACATTCTCAATGGACTAAAAGAGGCTTTAAACTTTCACAATTAAAATTGTATGCTTCCAAAAATATCATATGATCAATGCACTTAACTTAAAGCTTCAGGTATTAATAACTTCATTTAGACTTCTTAAAAAACCAACACAAACATACTTTCTAGAGTGCAAAATGCTTCTTATTAAATACTTCAGGGACACAAAAGCAATTTGTTTTTCAACAGAGGCATCCTTTTCTGAAGGATCATCACCACAAAGACATCCATTGCCGGCAATGGACGTGAACAGAACTGCCAGCTCGAATAAGATGCAACGTTAGGACTGTGCCTTCAGTTTCTTCCCCTTTCCCGATGACCCCAGTTATTTGTACAAACTCATTGTTGGACTCTGGTACATGCACATATATGCATCACAAAGCAGTCTTCGTGCACAGCCTTGGATTCTCCTGGAGTCCAAGGAATGCAGGTCTTCCAGAGACATCTTCAAGTACTCTCCTACTTCTGGGCATGGGGTGACTTGAGGAATGTTGAAGCCGTTCTGACCACCTATGGCACAGAGGAAGAACTCTTTATAGGGCAGTCAAGTTCTAAACCCTTTTGCCAGTGATTTTATAATCCTATCATTTCCAAAAAGCTAATTGCAGGCTCTAAAAGCCTTTATTTTACTTCTGATTTCTGGAAGTGAAAGCCTCCTTTAACCCTTGACATATTCTCATTTCTTGGTTTCTGAAAGGATTCTGGGGCCAACAGTGAATAAACCTGGTAAAAGGACACGAATTCTGAGGTAAGCCCCCAACCTACTTTCCAGACTTCTCTCTGAATCATATTATCAATACATATGTAGACGACACTCTGTTCTTCACATTTCATTTCCTCCCAGACACAAGCCAGCCAGCACACTTCACCATAAGACTGTCCAATTTGGAACAGATCTAGTCAAATGAACGCTATTATAGCTCCCTACACTTTAAACACATCCTTACGCAACTCTAACACAGTTTGTTTGACACATCACCAGGCCCTGATGAAGGTGCTCTGGGGTGTGATTTCAGAGATTCCAGGAAAGGCTCCTCTGGGTTACCTCAGTGGCTTTTCCAAACCTATGCTGTTGTGTTACGCTGTTCAGTGCAAACGTTAACTGGGTTGGAGGCACATCTACAGATGGGGCTGGGATGTATCCCTCAAGCATCAGAGAACTGAGAAAAGGTGGAGAACTCTTGATCTAGGGCCTGGGCCTCTGTTCAAGAGGCTGCCACAGGGAATGTCTTAGGCTACTGGAGGGCCACACCAGAAGGCCGTGGGGGCTGGACCTGAGAGAGCAGCTAAAGGAAAAATAGGGTATAAGAATGGAGGAACATGAGAGTCACACCTCACAACCTTGCCCAGGCCTGGTCTTAACCTGCAAACTCCTTATAGGTAGAGGCAGGGCTGCTTTAACAAACATTTCTTACCTAAAACCCACTATCCCGCCTGGCATTCATTAAGCATTAGTTAAATAATGATTAAGCATCCTAGAAAGTGGCCTGGCAACTGCAGCCTATTCCCCACTTCAGGGAGAAACATACTACATGCAGAAGAGGCTTTACTTTTCTAAAAAGGATGTTTACTTCTGCTCTCAGCTTTTGGCAATTGGAAGATAACATGGTTTAGTACAAAAAAACATATGCACTGAGATCAGAAAGACTGAGTTAAACACAAACTACAATACCTCAAGCCCCTTAAACCTCAGCTTTAATAACAGAAAAACAGGAATAATCCCCATCTTGCCAGGATTTAGGTAGAATGACTTAATGGTGCTCAATAAACAGCTACCGTGGCTCCTACAAAAATGAGAGGGGCCTGAAAGAAGACAACGAAGCTGGAAATAAGATCCCCCAGGGCTGAAATAAGAATTTTAGGATTCTTTTTTTTAAAAAAGAGCATATGCATGTCAAAATATCACAATATAAGGCTGGGTGCACTGGCTCCTCTTGTAATCCCAGCACATCGAGAGGAAAAGGAGGGTGAATCACTTGAGGCCAGGAATTTGAGACCAGCTTGGGCAACATGGCAGAAGCCCATCTCTACTAAAAATACAAAGATTAGCCAGGCATGGTGGCATATGCGTGTAGTCCCAGCTACTCAGGAGGCGGAGGTGGGAGGATTGCTTGAACCTGAGAGGTGGAGGTTGCAGTGAGCCAAGATCACGCCGCTGCACTCCAGCCTGGGTGACAGAGTGAGACTCCATCTCAAAAAAGGAAAAAAAAAAACACAGCATATTATTCCTTAGTTCAGCTAGCAAGGTTGTTAGTGCAATCCAAGATATAAGACTGTTGTCACCAGAATAATCCTGAAAGGATTTTCTCGGAAAATATCATATCACTCAGAACAGGCGATCCCACTATGAACTGTCCCACTACAAACCAGAACCCTGTGCCACATGCAGAAGAAAGGCGTTTTCAGTACCATCCCGATCGGCCATGCTGTCAAAGAAGAGCCAGGCGGAATCGTCCTTCCCATACTTCACAAAAGCAACATAGTGGCTTGTTTCTATGCAGAGAACAGCAAATAACTCCATATTCTGGCAAGGGATGCAGCCGTGTCTCCAGTCCCAGTCAGGTAAGTCTTTGGGAAGTGACACTGGGTTATATTTATGATTCAGCCTCTTCGGATGAAGGTGGACCTAAAATGGACCATGAAAAGAATGTCATTAGGCCGAGGCTGGTGGATCACGAGGTCAGGAGTTCAAGATCAGCCTGACCAAGATGGTGAAACCCTGTCTCTGTTAAAAATACAAAAATTAGCTGGGTGTGGTAGCAGGCGCCTGCAGTCCCAGCTACTCGAGAGGCTGAGGCAGGAGAATCATTTAAATCCCGGAGGCGGAGGTTGCAGTGAGCCGAGATCGTGCCACTGCACTCCAGCCTGGGCATTAGTCTCTCTCAGTCTCTCAGTCTCAAAAAACAAAAAACAAACAAACAAACAAAAAATGTCATTAATGAGAGAAACTCAATGTGTCAAGTGAATGGGCTTCCTTACTCTTATTAAATACATCCCTTATAGCAATCAAGTACTTCACCAACAGCTCTCAAGTAAACAGAAAAGCCAAAAGCAATACCATTTTATTGTGAATTTTTAACCGTTAATTATGATTTTAAAAAACTTTCCAAAACGAGCATTGTGTTTTCAACTTAAGTTACTGTTCAACAAAAGTTCATCCATTAAGTGAAGGGAAACTCACTTGAGTGTTGCAGGTTTTACAAAACTGCTTGATTTTTCCAGCTGAGATGTCCGGATCGTCGTAGCATTCTCTACACTCATACATTGCAAGCCCTCCACATATCCGGCACTGTCTGGGAGCTGAAATGTGGGAAGCGGAAGGGAAGTTAAGAGGACTTTAAAAAAAATGCATTCTTTCATGAAGAAGATGTAAAGAAAAGTTAGGCTTTAAAAAGGACAATGTTCATGGCTTCAAAAAAGTCTCTTTCTGTTCCATCTGCTTAAGCTCTCAGTTAGTATTTGAAATATCTTTAAAAACATTTTTTTGGACCAAATAGTTTTTCTAAATAGTGTCTCCTAGAGTATTTTTCCCTTCATTATAAAATACCCATTGATGAAAATTCAAAGATACAAGGAAGTATAATGGAGAAAACTAAAAGCATCTACAATTTTAGTCGGCAGGAGATAACCACTGTCAATATGATTATGAATTTTCTCTAATAATTTCATACTGAATATTTACATAGGTATATATGTATGTGTGTGTGTGTGTGTGTGTGTGTGTGTGTGTGTGTGGCTCCTTTTGTAGAATATATCAACGTACTTACCTTTCCACTTAATATTACACCATGACCATTTCATACACATTGGTCTTCAAAACCATGAATTTTAATGGCAGTAGTTTAATTGTTAGATACACACTCATTTAACCATTCTCCTCTGGTTAACATTCAAGTTGTTTCTAATTTCTTAATCATATAATAATAAGTATATTTGCATATCAAATATTTATTTTCATTTGTGTTTTCTCAGAATAAATTCCTAGAAATAAAATGACTGGTTTCATATTTCCAGGCTCTTCAGATACTGAATTGCCTTGGGAAATACTGTGTCCAGTTAGAGTCTAACCCACAACTGATGAGAATTATCTGACAATTTCCACAAAACCAACAAAACAAACCAAAAAAAATCTCATACTTACTGTCTTCAAGTAAATCTGTTATATTTAATTCCAGAGAAGGAAAAATTTTTTTAAATAGTTTAAAGTCTTTTCCAAATCGAGGCATCTGAATAATCAGACATGATGGTGCCTATAAAAAAGACAGATATTTTTAGAATCAAAGTGTTAAAAAAAAAACTTTTCCCTATGAAACCAAAATAGTCATGGCTGTCAAACAAAACAGTGAGTTCTGCCTTAATATTGGTGTCCTATGAAACAGGATCCACACGTGACCATGGGCTGTGGACAGAGGACACCAACAAGCCACAAGTCTTCAAGTGGCTCATGATCGCAGGGGCACACCAGCACCTAGAGGTCACGGAGTTCAATAATCTTGAGTCTCAAATAAAATCATGGCATTTTATTTGGGTTTATATTTATTAAAGGTTTTGGACAGATTGCTTTTGCAAATATAATACAGAAAATGTCATCACAGAAGGACACTACTCATTATATTTCAACAAATAAATAACTGTGGCTGTTAAGGTTTTACCAAAAATGACTTCAGAAATGAATACAATCAAAATAAACCACAAGCATATACTATTAAAATTATTGAGATTCTTGGACAATAAAAGAAAAATAATTTCTATCACTGGTTCATTAGCAAATATAAATGAATTTATTGACATTTTGTCTCTTAATGAGGGGGGAAGTAAACATTATATTTTGATATATTTGGATAATATGCTTGGGTAAAATGGCATTTTAAAAAACGTAAGTCTCCTTTTGCTTTAAACTACCTAAAAGTTTTCAAGTTACGCAAATTAGCTTGGTGTTTTCTTTGGCAGCAGAAATCCAAAAAATTCAATCTTAATTCTAAGACATTTTCTGTAAAGGCAAAGTTGAAACAGTGCATACTTTTTAAAATTTGTGTTTCTTAACAGTTTGTGTTTCAAACTGTTCTCAGCTAGTTAAAATCAATAGATACTGAAACTACCAATAGTCTTAAGACTCCCACAGACTTTCATATAAAATACCACAGGTGAGTATCACTAACCTCTGCAAATTTCAGGTTACTGTTGATAAAAGACCATTCTAACAACTGCTGAATTGTGGGAACGCCAACTTTCTCATTTTTTTCCATAAAAATTTGATAGAAGTAACAATCTTGTACCTTTTGACCTGCTGATCTAAAAACACGCAGAGAAAAAAATACATACAACCTATTTATCAAATGCTTAAATCAAAATGTGAAGTTGTCCCAGCAGTATTTGAGAACAGAAAAACCATAAAATTGATGGTGTAGCTTTGGATAGTCAGAACAACAGAGAGAAATAAATGATTTGGATAAAATAATTAAATGTGCTTAGGCACAAGACCTTATAAATGATTTATTTTGTTTAGTTTTTAGACTGGAAAGTTCTCCTAGTGATTAGGAAAAAAATAATGGAATAATAATCTCAATCAAGAAGCACTGTGTGAACAGAACTAACCAAAAGGTAAATCACTTAGTGCAACTTCACTGCCCAAATCTAGAAAGCAGCAAACTGTATTTAATGCCTGAAAATAAATTATTATATGCTGGATGTGACAGACCCTTAGCAGACCTTCTAGATCGAACTTTTCATTTCTAAAATGAAGGCGCTGAGATCTAGGGAAGGAGAATGACTTCTCAGCAAGTCAAAAGCAGAGCTGGGTAAAGAATCTAGGGGCCCTAACCACTGCTTACCATTCTTTCTGCTAAAGCATGCTGTCTGATAGTCACTCATTTATTCAACAAATACCAAGTAAGCACCTACCATATGCCAATCACAGTGTTACTCTTATATTTTGAGCATCTTTCCTCCTAAATATTTTACTATAGCATGCCATTAGTCTTTAACTCTACCAGAAGGACTAATAATCCTTAAGTTTACTATTTACCTTTTCAGCAGAATTTCTGGATGTAAAGTTAGACTATTTACATCTAAACTTATATCTAGATTTTAAGATTTTTAGGGGAAAATATTAACATAGTTTTCACTTAAAAAAAAACTCAGCTATTAAGAGATGAGCCTGCAGAAATCCTCAGCTTCCCAAAGCAACTTATATCCCCAAATAAACAAAACTTAATTGATAACAAAACAGGAGATTCTGGAGACCCACAACAAATACAAACAGATGATAATCAAAAAACCTGAAGGCTATGATATACCAATGTTTTAATCAGTTATTGATGACTATGACAAAAGACCAGAATTTTTCTGTGAAAGCCAAAAAGCATAGAAAATTAACAGTTTACAGGAAAAAAAAAATAAGAGAGGAAAATAAGAAACCAGGAAGTAGTAGAGGTAAGTAGTTGTAATCATAATAATGGCAGCAGGGGAGGAGGGCTGGTGGTTGAAAGGACCACTGCATTGCAAACACTGAGGGAAAGGAGGCAGAAATGAGGATGGAGAAGACAATTTACTAATTTATTGACTTTCCCTTGTTTCTTGCATCCCACTCCTTTATTCTAAACTCAGTTTTGTTTTACTGAAGTACATCCTATAGTAAGTCTCTGAATGGTAATTTAGTCCCGGTTCTTCCTGCTCAGAAATTCTGAATATTTTTATTCTTAGAATTTCAGTCTATCAAAAATTCTAAAAATTATTCAGCTATTATCTGTTGAAACATTGCCTTTTCCCTATTCTCTCTAGTATCTCCTTCTGGAACTCCAGTTAGAATCCATATTCCATGTCTATTATCCTCTCTTTCTTGTTTTCTAACTCTTTATCCCTTTGTGCAACATTCTGGGTACTTGCCTCAACTCTGTCTTCCAAATGAGCAATTCTCTCTTTAGCTGTGCACACTGCATCAATGAGGTAACATCATGATATGGTTTCTATTTCTGGAGATTCTGTCTTTGGTTATTTGATTCTGTTCATCAAATCTGTTTTACCTTTCATTGTCATCTAGTTCTTTTGTCTCTTCAATCATTTAAGAACATCTTATAGTCTCTTTTAGACTATTCAATTATTTTAGATTTTTTAAGGTACTTATCCTCCTATTTGTTGCATCTGCTGACTCTGTCTGTCAAAATGAAATGCTAGTAGAGGGGAAGAATTACTCCTGAAAAAGAGCCAACTTAGAATATTTATAATCTTTAAAAAGTGGTTCTCAATATGAAGAGGTTGTTTGTAGGGGTGAAGGGGACAGTGTACCCTTCAGGGGGTGTAAGAACTTCCCAGGGCCCTTTCAAGTCCCACAAGGCATTCAGACTCTGAGATATATTCAGAGATGCCCTGATCCCTCCCTACCCACTCTGAGGATCACTCAGTATTCAACCTATGTTATTACTGGGCGTGTATTACATTCCATAAGTGTGTAGGCTAGAAAAGGGGTAAAAACGATGAAAACAACTGTTTTAAGCATCCGAAATTTATTTCTTTAAAATGAAAAACCAAATTGACTTTTTTCTCCCAAAGTGCCTTCTAGGTTTCCTACATCATGTATTAAACATGTCTTTCCTTTCCCATTTCTGTTTGAAAGTTGACTTATAAGATACTGAAATTCTACATACAGTTAATTCTATTTCTGAGCTTTCTATTTGGCCCCATTGATCCATATTTCTAATCTTATGCTAGTATCACACACTATTTTAAAGTCTATTGCTTTGCCTTCATAGCTTATAATAGAAATCTATTTTAAAAGCATTCTTCAAGATTTTTGCCCACTTCATTTTGTAGAGGACTCTAAATCCACTTTCCTGAAGTATGTTAAGATCTTGCTTGTGTGCAAATTATTATGTAATCATCTTTAAATTATTTAATTGTCCTACCCAGAACGTAATATTTCTCACTAATTAATCAAAACCCTTTTAGCTCCGTATAAGTCTTTAAAAAAAAATCTATCTCAATAAAATTGATTTCTTGGTATTTTATACTTTCATGAAGTATTAAATTACTTTTTCATATTTGCTTGAAGGTATACAGAAATGCTATTGATTTTTCCATGGATATTTTACATAGACAAATTATGAATTATTTTGCTAATTGTAGTAATTTTTAGGCCATTCTCTAGGATTTTTAGGTGTACATATGGCTATTATCATCTTTGAATAGATAATATGAACTCTTGATGGTTATGTATCAGTCTCATTTCATTCATAAGAACTTCCCAAACAATATCAAACCACAGCCATGGCACCATCCACCCTCCCTCTCTTCTCCTCGCCCATCAGTTCAACAGTGGCATCAAACAATATCACTTTAAGACACAGAGATGAGGAAGAGTACTCGTCTATGCTTAGCTTTTAGGGAAGTGTATAGGATATTACTAAGATTCTCAACAGAGAAACCCAAGCTAAAATGTGAAAAGGTCCATTGTTTAGACTGAGAACATTCAAACTACCTGGAACGTTCAGTCATTTAGAACATTTCATTAAGAACTTTACTACATTAAACAAGGCTTTCATTCAACATGGTGGGTGGGGAGGCGAGACAAAGTTATACAACTAAAAACAGGAAAGCTAATTTAAGACTAAATTTTTTGAGTGATGAGTAGACAGAAAACAGTCTTCTTGAAGTGTCTGATTAAGTTAGAATGAGATTTTTTTTTCTTAAAAGGTTCATTCATTGAAATTATGAAAATATATACACAGTTTCAAAAGAAAATGATTTGCAATAATACTTATCTCTAGCGTTAAAAATTGTAGTATAAATTTACATTGGATTTGATCTTCAAGTAAACTATGGTACTGTGGCAAGGACAACAAATAAAATTAACTTGCATGATATTCCCCTAGCCTATTAAGAGCCCTAAACAAATACAATATTAAGAAATCATTCTGGAAATCATGTCTGTTGAATAATGGCAGTAGAAATGAGAATTGTCTATTTTTCCAATGCTTCTAGAACAATTTAAAGGTTACCTTATTTTTAGCAAAGGTTCTACCCTTAAAATATGATGAAACAGGATATTCAAGAATTCCTCAGGATCTAGGAGAAAATTTAAAAATCAAATAAGTCACAGGCAAAATTTTTAAATCATTTCATTTTTTATTTCTTACAGTCAAATTTTAATACTGAATTCAGTTTCATTCATCCAATATCATTTCAATTAAAAGCACAGTTTTCAAGTTTTCCTGACAAAGGAAAAACATAAAAGACATTTAAAAGTTATAATCAAGTATTATGTTTCAATTTTGTTGTAAGTTTATTACATTTGAAAGGGTGTAACACATCGCACATAATGAAATAGCTGTTATTTCCTTTGGAGGGGTTAAGGTAAATGGAGTACAATCTGAAGTATGCTCTGTTTTTTCCTGCAAGCCTCTGAACATTACAGCTGTTTACAGTATGCTGCTGACAAATTCAAAGTCAGGTGGTGAATCTTCGAGTAAGCCCATTAGCTAGGAAGAGATTATAACACTGTTCCCTGACTATAAACTTAATCCTAGTCAGCAGCTTTCTAACTCCCTTTTACAACAGGGAAAACTCAGTGGGAAAATGTAGAAAACCCAGTGCAACTCTGCACCACAAGAGAGAAACAACTGAGAATATCATTGCTGGGTGGAAAGGAAAGGACTTTTTATTTAAGCATTTAATATACTAGAACCAGCCAGCTTCTTAAAGGAGTTCATTATTCCACATCATCAATCACTTTTAGAAGAGAGGAAGAATTTACAAAAAGAGGAGCTAACCATATATCACATAAAAAGACATTTCTAATTTAAAAGAAAACCCCCCAACTACACAGACACACATTTCAGCTAATACTTTGACATGTGAATAAGCTCTTCAGTTATTT